>NC_140030.1:91814331-93168081 GCF_963513975.1 Fringilla coelebs | reverse complement strand
CACCAATTTTTAATTGGTGTAAATCAGTGCAGCTTCTTTGGTTCCAACACAGCGATACGCATTTACTTTCCCTGAGGGCCTGGCCCTGATATTCAAATTGTTCCCAAGCTTTATTCTCCTATTTAAATTTCTGAAATAAATCACTGTGCTAATACAGTTTCTTTTCATTTTTAAGGGCAATTAGTAATGAAATTAAATATGATTGCTTCAAGTATTACACGTTGCGCATACGTCTTTATTAATACAGCCACAATCTCCAGAACCAAACATTTGGCCAGCGCAGCACATGGAAACGTCTCATTAGGGTACCTATTTACATATGTGTTCTCAGCTCATGGATGAGAGCCTTCCAGGGGCAAGCAGTTGTCCCCATCGGCGCTGGTAGGGGACACCTGCTTAAACCACAAGGACGTTCTGGCTCCATTTAAGCAAAATTATGTCCTCTCGTTTCCGTAAGAAGGAGGGGTGAAGCTAATGGGACTGCACGTGGGCTAAAGGGGGAGCATCCTTTGGCTCTAGAAACTGCAAACACATGCTAAGCGCTTTGAAGCATTTAAAGGTATGGAAAAGCTCAAGAAAAGATTAGTGCATCTAGTATTTACATCCCTGGTTCTCTGGTGCTGCTGACCATGTGTGGCTGTCACGTGTCCCCGGGGAAGTGGATGGAATCAGTTTTGGACAAATGACTCCATCCCAAACTGGTGGTTTGTAAAGCCTTTTTGGGTTTCTCCTGGTGCTGTATAAATGTTAGGTGGAACTAAAGTAAATTTCTGTATTTTACACAACTTTGTCAGAAGACAAAGTCACCGTGTGCACACATACACACAAGCGTGTATCTTCCTAAAAAGTAGAAATAAAGCAGAAACGCCAGCAAAAAAATGTCCCCACTTGAGCACAGCTGGCTGTGTGAACTTGCAGGGGCAAAGTCACAGAGTAGCCCCAGAGCAGACCCTCCTGAGCAGCCCTGCCAGCTCTACATCTGCCTGTGGCACCTCATCGGAGCAGTGTTGCCTGAAACGCTCCCTCTGATTTTTCCATTCCAGGTGGATCCACTCTGAGAGCAAACCCTCCACTTGGCCCGCTGCACCATTTGCAGCTTTTTTTGTGTGTGTTTAATGATTCTTGACCAGCCATTTAGCCTAGGAAGTGCCTGTATTGCTTCCCCCCCTCCTTTTTATAAATGTTGTCACCATCCGCTCAGCACATGGCATTGAATAGAGGAACCTCCAAGGACACGGCTGCGAGGGGCAGGAGCGTATTGAGATGTGCAAGCAACATTAAATGAAAAAAAATAAAGGGAAAAACTGCCAAGAAACTTGACCAAAGAAAACTGATCAGCAGAAACTGGGCCAAGTTCACAACCTGTGGGATAATCTCCCACTAAGACTGAAGAAACCATAACCCAAAAGTGATTAAAAGAAGGATTTCTGTAATTTGTTTTGGGGGAGACATGCAGGGAGGGAACGATATGTAACAAACTAATTTAAGCTAATGTAATGTTTATAAAGTTACTTAGATAATGACACCATGCATACCATTATAATCATTAAAACACAATCTATGGGTTTTTTAAAAAAAAACTTAGATGATTAACACAAAATCAAGTTGATGTGAAGGAACAATTACTTTTAGAAAAAAAAATCAGGAGGTCCTAATATTCTGTAGAATGAGGGAGGATGCAGCTGTATGTCGACAGCTTTCATATCCTCATTTGAATAATGTGGCCTGAATCTGTCACTTTATTCATCCTCCTTATGCTCAGTGTACTCTGCATCAACAACAAATTAAGTTGTAAATAAGAGACAATCATCACTTTTGTTTTTAAGCAGCTTCTGCATGGAGAATTTCAATGTACTGTTTCTTTTTGACAGAAAGAAAGGGATTCTACACTCTGCTTATGTAAGCACAAATATGAGGAAACCAACCGAAATGAAACAATGAGGGAGTACTTGAGAACTGCTCCAAAATGTTCTTGGAAGTACATTTCTACCACCACAAAAATCTCCTTTTTTAATAGGATATATAATGAAGACCCTTTAATTTACTGTAATAATTATCCTTACTTTGCTTTAAAATTTCAAATTTTTTTTTAGATTTAGAAACATCCCCTTTCCTCATCCAGGCACAAGCAGGGTACACCTCACAAGGAAGAACAAGTGAATAAGGTCAGGATGTAAACTTTATGTACCCAGAAATATTATTAATTTCCAACATGATAAAACAATACCATTTTGTGAGAAAATAGAGCATGCAGTAAGGAGAAAGGGTGTGGGGGGGGAAGAGATTTTCTTACCTTTACATCTGAGAAGTAGGTTTTCAGCATATTGGAACTTGGGTACCGGGTGTAAAAGAACATGAGCTTGGCCTTTTTCAAGTGATTCGGTGACAAGCCTTCCTGCATGTAGGATTGAATTAGTAAAGGAAAATTCTTTTCTTGAGAAAGCTGTTTCTGAATGTACAGAGCTAGCAAAGTGCCCCGTTAAACACTCTGTGGTTCCCCAGACCACAGGAGAAAGTATTAACATCTGAACGGCTGCGCTGTAATTTTCTGTAAAACAGGCAAACATGGGATGAGAGGCCACGTAACTTTAACCCTGTGCTTCCTATCAGTTTAGGTGCTGGGTCTCAGGGACCTTGCAAGTTTAGGGCTTGTGTACCATATGTACGTTCACTTGTTGCTACGGGAACAAATGCAGGAAGCATGTGCTGCAGAAAACTTATCGGCAGCTTTTTTCTCCTTCTCCTTTGCAATGCCAGCTAAAGCTTCTTTTCCCCTCAGTGTTGTGCTGCTTGCACACAATAAAACCAATGGATGTAAGACAACCACAGGCACTTTATGATTTTGAACAGTTTTACACAGACAGCACATTTCACCTGCTCCATTCGTGTCGATAAATTTTAATATTTCGGGCAGATCTCCCTAGTCCTGCTGCTGCTTTGCTCCAGTAGCTCGCCTGCAAATCAGAGTGAAATTTGTAGCAGGCAGAACCCCTTGGCTGCTGAATCCCTCTGCCACAAACTTGTCGCCTCCTGATTTACACAGTTAACTCCTTGGAGAACGGAGCTCTATTTGGGGCTAACCAATCAATACACGAGGGCTAGCAGATCAATAAATGGCCACTTACCCTATAAGGCAGCCTATTTATCCTGGAAACATCATTACCTTTTAGATCTGTAAACAGAAGCAACTAAAAGAGTTCCCAAGGGAATGTGAAGCTAACCATAACAATCTCGGCTTGCTGATTTTTCTCCCAGCTTCTTGGCTCCCTTTTGTGAACTGCGTGCTAGGACGGCTCTGGTCACATCTGTGCCGCAGGCTGGCCCTGCCATTTCCTCAGCAAATTAATGGCTTTATAATTTATCAGAAATGAAGATGCACGTGGAGAAAATCAATGTGGCCCCCACAAGGTCAATTAAGGGTTCTTCCCAGAAGCTTCTCTAAGGACTGTTTCTCCTAAACACAGTTGTTGAAAATTTCACTCCGTTCACACCTTACGGCGGGGGGAAGGTCAACCAAGTTGACAGATGCACTGCAGCCAAGGTGCCTCTTCTGCCTTACAGCCGGGTGCACGTCAGCACAGAACATCCCACTCCAGGCCTCGAGATGGGAAACCCAGACTAATTTTTATCAGCAGCCTACTGATGATTAGCTAGGCTTTTTCAGCAAAATTCCCTTTTCCCTAATTCCTGAAATCTGCTAAAACCCTCTCCCTTTATTTCAGTTACAAAGTTCATTTTTAGATTAGAAAAATGTAGCATTTAAAAAAAAAAAGGCATTGACAATATTAGTTTAAAAATCTCTTATTATCTGGAAGTACATGGAAAACGGCTCAGCTGAACTTGCATTTTGTTTTAGATGCTTAATGATTACAAAGAAGATAATTTATGACTGACATACTTCTTGTGCCAAGAGAAGAGTTGAAAGAACCTCCAGTTACCTCCATTAGACTGATAGAGAAGTCTAAAAGAGCATTACACTCTGCAGTGCCATCTGTCAAAATACGTAAGTGAAATAATAGTAGCAAGCTGTCACCTATTGCTCAGTGATAAGAGTTTTAGACAAATCAAAACTTCTATGCCAGAAATCCATTTTGTTATGTGATCCTTTCAGGAAAGTGGGGGTCCAAAGGGGAACTCCAATAGGAGAGAAAAAAAAAGTAATCCTGAGTCTCCTTAATTTGCAATTCCTCTGACGCCGACAACATGTTAACATCGGGTTTGGTGTATATTCTCTTTCAATGCAAGCTCAAGATGGACTTAAACTTCAAAAAAACCCTCTCACATTTGCTGGATTTAAGCATATTAGACAGTTGTCTCAGCATTTGGATTCCTTCTGCATTTAGGATTTTTAAATATTTTCTGCTCTAATGCCAGAGGATATTGATATTGAATGAAGCATGTATTAAAAGATGCTCTGAGACTCAAATTCCCAGCAATCCATTTTTTATTAAAATTATACTTGTTCTTAAGCACTTGGCAGCCTTAAAGTAATATCAAATATGCAACAAATCTGTATATCTTGATCCTAAGGTTAACACTTTACTGTGATAAAAAATACGATCTGTAATAATCTAGCAAAAAATAGTTAATGACAGACTTAAGAGCTAAGAATTAGATAACCCATTGCTATTTAAGAAAAAAAAAAAGAAAAAAACTGAACTGACCAATTGCTTAATTTCCTTTTTTAAGTGCTTGGGCTGAAAAGCAACTGTTCTTCCAAGAAAGCACTAGCTGTTTCCAGGATACTTACACACGCACAATGACTCATGATGAAATAGATTCAGTAAACATACAGCTGTACCGAACACGAGCTAAGCCCCATTCAAGGCCAGGAAAGAAAACGAGCACAAATAAATATTAAGGAGGTAAAGGGAGGAGGGGTGCCGAATGGAACGCAAACAAGCCCTGTCCCAGCAGCTCGTGTGGCTTGCCTCAATTCTCTTAGCTATAGCTTTGTGAAGACAGATGACATTCAATTCTATGGGTAATGCAAAATAGACAATAACTGCTGAAACTTGAGCCAGCTGCCAGGTGTAAAAAAAAAAAAAAAAAAAAAAAAAGAGGAAAGAAAAAAAAAAGGAGAGAAAGAAAAGATGATAAATCCATAAATTAATGAAAGACATCTGCTCAGGAACATAAAAGATCAGAGGAACAGTGTACTGCAGCTGAACCTAAAGCAGTGTTCAAACAACTTGAGAGTCTCAGCATTGTGGGTTTATACAGCACACCTAACACAGCAGCAGCAGAAAAATGGCAAAGCCCTAAGAAATAGGAAGTGAAAGACTGGGGACAAAACATATGGGGACAAAACATATACAAGCTCTCGTGTGTTTTAACAGGAGAAGCACAGGGGTGGCACTGAACAGCATTTGATTCATTTGCACTTCAATCCTCCTTCCAGGTAATGCTCCTCTTTTGCAAAAATATTTTTCAGCAGAGATGATCTTTCACTCCTGTTACTCTCAGCCTGAGCCCCCACAAACGCTCTAACAGGATTTTCTAGCCCACGCATGCTTGGAGCTGAAGGGAAAGTGGTAAGAATAGGCTGTATCAGGTAAAAAAAATCTGCAGCAGTAAAGCCAAGCTGCTCCTTAAGTTACACCTCAGGTACTTTTAATCAGCAAAGCTCCAAATAACTGCATCTCAGAGCATCTTCAAACCCCTCCAAAGAAGGGCTGGCTGGCTGCAAAGCATCCATTCATCACCCAGGTTTTATCAACAGCACGGAGTTATCCAGCTTGCTATACAATCTCTCCCTTTTTTTTTTTTTTTTAAGTTTAATTAGTTTAATTCTAGTCAGATGTAATAACTCCTCATTTCAAAATGTTGTAATTCACTAATTATAGCTTTCACATATTGGGACTTTGAAACTTATTCCAGTTGGATTGGAATTCTGTTTAAAAATAAATAAAATTGTGGAAAGTTGCACTAATGTTTCTAAACTCTCCTGCCAGGGAGAACACGCTAAACTTCTTCACCTTTACAGATGTCTTAGCAGCACACAAACTGCTGTTGTGCTTTAATTTTGATCTATGCAAATGTTTTGCGACTGAACAAGGCTATTTTTCTTGAGATGCAAAGAGGATGCATGACAAAGAAAGATCATGCAGAAAAACAATTCGCTGTCTGTTTCTTTTTGAATTTGAATAAAACTTAATATTTGATTAAACAGATTAGTTTGCAAAGATACAGACTGCATTCATGACCAAGATGGGAATTCAGACTGCAGGTGCATCTTATCTTGTTTAGCAACATACGCAAACATTAACCATTTCCTTCTGCAATTCAGCAAAGAATGACCAGATACATTTTACAGCCGTTGGTTAGAAAAAAAAAAAATCCAAGAAAACAAAACCCAGGCTAGTTTAGTGTTTAACTTACTACTAAAACCTGAACTTGGCTGTATCTGCTGGTCTTATGTTCTCATCCTGGCTTCATTGTCCAGGAAAACAGATGTTACTTTCTGCAGGGAAGAAAGATCTGCTTCTTTCAAGAAATATATTTCCTATACATGCACATTCAACCATGTAAAATAAAAGTACCATGACAGAATTGACCAGAAACAAAACAACCTCCACACCATGCCTTCCCCTGGAAAATTGTAAGCTACCTGGACACATGAGCTGCTGCTAGAAAAAAAACATCCATTCCTACAGCTGAGCTGTGTACCAGGGTACACATGTAGAAGCGTTATTTAATAAATCTGGCCTGTATCTAAACCCAGAACAAACTGCAGTCTGCACTAGCGCCTAGGTGGGAAAGTCAGAGTGCTTTCCCGATGGCAGGGAAAGAAGCAGGGCAGTGAAAAAGAAAAGGGATCACTGCAGCACCAGGCATTTCTCCTGGCTATGCCTTGGAGCAGCAGGGGACTCTTGCACCCCTGTTTCAGCAGAAGCAACAAGCTCCATTAGCGAGAATCAGTGAGAATAGGCAGCAGAAAGGGGGGAAATGGGAGGGGTGGGGAAGAGATGCTCCACGGGTGGCAAGGATCAAGTGCAGCCCTAGAACTACTCCTAGTTCCCACTCTTGGCATATTTCTCCTCTCCTCACTGCTCTCCCAGGATGGGAGAATACTTTAATACAGAAAACAATTAGTATGCCACTGTACTGTTTGGTAGAAATTAATTGCCCTGGCCTGAGCCTTGCCCTCAGCTGCCTCTCCTGTTGACCTCAGGACTGCTTTCCAAGCACTGCACTTGCATTTCAATATGCAGGAGAGATCTTTGGTTTGGAGCTCCCCAGGTAATTGGGGCCACCTCTGGGTGATGTTGCTCCTAGACTGCCTCCTCTTTTGCCTTACAATGTAGACAGTGAGGAGAAGATTTCCCTGCTACCAACAAGATCATTTTCTGGGGAGGAGTACCTCAAACACCACATCCACTACCAGCTGGTTCCCAAAAACACCAGCACCTAAAGAAGGTGCTCTCCAACACAAAACGTTTTCCCCTAGAGAAATGGGACTATTCACACAGGTTAGACAGCACCAATCCTGACCCAGACTAGACCCAAGTTGGATCAAAGAGTGGTGGTAATGGGCTTTGGACCTGCAGCACCTGCCTTGTCCCAGTGGTGCCCACTACCAGAGAAGGGTAAGGGAATCCAGGTAATCAGCAGATCGAGAGCCCTGAGAGCACCCCCCCCACCAAGGATTTACCAAGTCTATAGAAGATGTGGTTGAATTATTCTAAAACCACCAGAGTGATTGATGAGTAGATACCCAGTGAAAAAGCACACCCTCGGGCACCTGCCTCCACAGGATACCTCTCCAAAGGGGACAAGTTCCTCACCATTGCTACTGTTACCCAGAGAGGGGCAGAGCTATTCTGTTGCTATTACTTTCATCGTCTTGGGAGCGAAATTAGATGCGTGCATCTAAGGCTGGGTGCTGGCACTGTTGCCTTCTGCTGCGGTCTTGGAACTGGGAAAAATTATTCATCTACTCTTCATGCAAAATCCTCAATTTTAGCATGGGATAGACATGTTATTTTATTGGCTTTCAATACAACTTTACCTGGAAGCAAAACCTTTTGACGAAAAAGCACATTATGGGAAAAGATGGAAGGACTGGGAAGTATTACTGCTAAAAGAGAAAAAAAAAAGAAAAACCAACCCAAAAAAACCCTAGTACTAGTTTCCAGGGGAAAAAAAAGAAGAAAAAAAAAAGATGATTACTACGTCTGGCTATGCCTAAATAAAGGCAGAGATGGATTTGTCACTCTAACTAAAGCCTGCTATTGAGCTAAAATGAGAGATTTTATTATCATCTTTTTTTTTTTTTTAAGCAGGGGAAGTGTCCTGTAAATTTAATACAGCTGAAGTTTTATATTTAATTGTTCTCTCTGGCTTTCCAAAATAATTTGCTTTGTGTATGTTAGGACAAAAGATTTCTGTGTATGGCTGAACAGAGGTTAATCATGCATAGCAGGCAGCTGCACAAGGGCTGAGGAACAGACCTCTGGGTGGGGGAAAGAACTTGATGCAGCCTGAATATATCAGTACCTGTGTCTTTTGTGCCTCGTTTCCCTTATGCACTTGAGAGCTGAACTCTCACAGACGACCGGACCGTGGCTCTCTGCGAGCCCCAGCCACGACACCATTAACAGGGACGGTGCACTGGTCTGCCAGGGCAGGGAGAAGAGGTGGCCTGGCCGTAGCTGGAATGGCTTTTGGCTGAGGGCGATGCCCCCTCGATCACCTCCCTGCCTGAGGAAAGATCTGGCAGCCCAGGGAAACCCACTGGCACTCAGGTCATGGGTTTGGCCGCCTCCCTGACCCCACGAGGCAGACTGAAGGCTGGGGGAGGGCCAGTGGCTTTTTGAGGCGAACACCATTGCTGAAGGAGTGCTGTCGGTCAACACCACGTGTTTTATTTGGCCTCTCCAAGCCGCCCCCCAGCACCCTGTGAGCTCCCCCCGCTCCTGCAGCACCTGTGGGAAGCCCCCCGGCACCAGCACGGCCCCTCGTCCTCTCCCACCAGCCACTGCCGCTTATCACTCATCTTTGGAAAAGGATATTGCACTTCCCGAGTAGGGCGAGATTTCGGACATGTCTTGCAGGTCGCCGCACTCGGACTTAATGAGGGACAAGGAGAGGCCCTCGGCGGCGCTGGGGGGGTGGGCCGGCGAGCAGGGGTGGTGGTTCATGTGGTGCGACGACATCTTGGTCCTCAGGCTGGTGGTCTCCCGGGTCAGGTCGAGGGATTCGGGGGAGGCGCGCTCTTTCCCCGGGAAGGAG
The DNA here is from genome assembly GCF_963513975.1 of Fringilla coelebs. Lineage (NCBI taxonomy): Eukaryota > Metazoa > Chordata > Aves > Passeriformes > Fringillidae > Fringilla > Fringilla coelebs. The sequence continues at coordinate 93,158,847 of NC_140030.1, read as the reverse complement.
GCCGACGGGGCGCCCAGGGGGCTCTGGAAGGGGTAGGCCATGAGGGGCAGCGGGAACGGGTGGCGGAAGGAGGAGGTGGAGAAGCCGGCGGTGGCCGAGAGCGGGGACTGGTGCAGGGAGGCGTGGTGGCCGCCGGCCGGCGGGGCCGAGGCCGATTGGTCAGAGGAGTTTTTGCGGACGACGAGGGGCAGCGCCTCGGTTTGGTCGGTGGCGCCGGGCATGGGGACGCTGCCGAAGGTGTCGAGGGGGTTGGGAATGATGACGTCCCCGAAGCACTGCAGGCGCTGGTTGGCCGTGTGAAAGTTGTGGTTCTCGCCGTTGACGGCGAACCTCGCCTGCGGGATCTGGAGGGGCGGGAAGACCTGAGGAAGCTGGCGGGAGGGCTTGGATGAGAAAACTTTGACCACCGTGTCCACAACTTGCGACATGGCGGTGTTCAGCTCCTGCTTGAGGGTCTCAGCCAAGTGTTTGCCTTCGGGGTGGAAGGCGTTTGGCCCTTGCTCCTTCTCCTTAGGACCTTCTCTTTTTGGCTTGTTCTCCGCTACCTCCTGCTCCCGGATGAGGGCCCGCGCCCGGTCGATGAACTGCCCGGGGTCCAGCTCGCACATCTCGTTGTCCGACCTGCCGACAGAGTCGCCGGCTCTCGCGTCCATGGTTTCCGAGCGCATGCTGTCTTCAGACAGGTTGCCATCTTCATCATTTTCAGAGTCGGTGCTGTCGTAGATCTGGTAGAACTTCTCCTGCAGCTGGCGCAGCTGCTTCTGCATGTCCTCCAGCTGCTGCTTCAGCTGTCTGCGCTCCTCTCGCTTCTGCTCCTTCCTCGCCGAAACCAGCTGCTGGAAACTCTGCTGCTGCTGTTGCGGCAGCTTTTGCTTGCGTTTGTTTTCTCTGTAACTTTCTCGGGGACTGACGGACTGCGGAGCTATTTCTCTCTCGTTTTCATTGCCCCTTAATGCCACACTGGGGGAATGGCTCATACCTCGAATTATATTCTCAACCCGGGCGCGTTTAGCTCTCAGGTGCTCGTCGCATAACCGATCCACATCAAACTGGCTCATAGTTGGCCTGCCAAAAGGGGAAAGACACTCTTGGGGGCTGTCTCTTGAAGAGTTGCTGCATACATCCTCCTGATGTACTTCTGAGCCTGTACTAGAGAGACCGCTGGCTTGGAAACTGGGCTCCGTGCCACCATTTTTGTTCATGTTATTTTTCAACAGCTGGGAAATTATGGTTGCTCCTGGAAAAGGCATCATGGCATCTTCATATGAGTTCGCCCTCTTCAGCAGCTTGCGGAGTACATTTGACTTTTCCCCATCTGCATGCTGCACTACTGAATACTCGACATCCTGCTCTGAACCTTGGGGATTCATGGCACTAAAAAACGTTGCTCTTGCCTTTGCAAAAAATGCAGATGCTGTCCCTACCGTCCTTTTCACTCCAATGTCAACTCTTCTTCTCTTGGTTTGCCTGCTTAAGAGGGCTGTGCTGTCATGGTCAGGCATCACTGGACTGTTATTGTGCCATCTTCAAAAGCTTGTCAGCTGGGCTCAGCTCAAGAATCCTGGGACCCTGGCCAACAGAACAAAAGGACTGATGAATCATTTTCTTTAAATTTCTCCAAATTTCCTGACCTCAATCCTGAATAAAATGCAAAATGCATAGGCTCTGGGATTTATGGCACATTACAATTATTGCAATTTATTATGCACTCTGCTTGAAATGAAACATTTTTAAATATTTCTGCTCCACTGGTTTAAGATGGATTAAGATTTAAAAAAGCAAAAACTGCTTAAGCACCAGTAATATGATTCTCTTGCACAAATGCCTAAAATGATACTGTTTATCTTCAGAAGAAAGAGTAGATTAGAAGAACACAGCCTCTGACAACCAATTGATTAAATTTAGGGCATTGAGATACATGTTACAAAAGAAGATGAAAGTATTCCTTATTTAAGATTTATTGTTAAAACAAGAAATTGTATAAAATTTGGATTAAAAAAAATTCAATTGCAATGTAAAAAATGCACTTGCAGTTTTGCTTTTTAGAGAGGCAAAACTGGTAAATAAACCTTCAAAGGTTACAAAAACAACTTTCAAATAATTGTAGGAAGGATGGTATATGTGTATGTGAAAGGCAAAAAAATAACAGACGCTTACACTGGGGAAAAAAAATCCCCCCTCTTAAATCATTAGGGAAACATTTATTCAGCAAAGCAAAAATGCATTAAAATATTTTATGACCAGTATTATACTATTTACCGAGATGTGATCAAATAAAGGCCAAAATGTAGTTCGTTAGCACAGGCTCGTACGTACACTGACGAGCCACAACAGTGTTTTGAATTCCCCATACATTCCTTCTCTTTTCACAACTTACATTCTCAAAGCAAGCCCTGCTACCAGAGGCTGAAGATTCTGTATTTCATACATGATGTTAAATTTTTTGCATAGCAGAAATGAGACATGTTCAGTGTCACATCTCTGTGCTTTAGAAAAATCTCCAAGAACAATATCTCAAATGCCCAGTGAAGCCCTTCTTACGTGGAGCATTTTGAATACACAGAATCTTATTTCCTGTGACATGCAGAAAAGATGAGAAAAAATATGGAAAGATGAAAGAAATAACATCAATCAGCTGCGTGAGAAAAGAAGATACCTTCTCTTTATATGAACTCTCATTGTTTCCCAGGAACACAGCACAAAAAGATAACACACTTCCTTGCATTTTGTAAAAGGCTCTTGACATAATTTGTGACTTATTAACTAGTGATGCTAAACTCACATTGCACATAAAGCATTAGACACTGTTTCCTGTTTCTTAAAATTTAACACTGAGGAAAATTAAAATATTTTTCATGCAACGCTTATCTAATATTAAACTTTACATTTGCTTAACAGAGCACAGTCTTCACAATAACAGGGTATATTGCCAAAGGCAGCATGCAGACTTTTTGGAATTGCTCCCATCTCTTTCGGTTCACCTGTAAAAACATCTACGTGCTCCCTAGGACTGCATCTGTGGCTAGTTTTAAAGAATGACTATCCATGCAAATAGGCATAATTTCAGCATGAAATAATCTGTAAAATCCCAAAATCAAGACAGTAGTCAATGCTTAGTTTGCAACCAGGATGAAAAAAAATAAACCAGCTTTTAATACTTAGAAACATTATGTTTATTTTGCAGCCTGTGCTCATGTATTCTGGATGTACTAAAAGAATTTTCAGAGATCTGGTGTCAGAGAGAGCTAAGCAAGGGACATGATGTTTGTTTATGTTACTGGTTCCTTGCTTACAGGAGAGCAAAGAATGATAAAAAATATATTAAATCCAAAAAATATCATTAATTCAGATGCAAAATCCAAACACCTTGACCTATTATCAGGTCACTGTCTTCAGAGATGTTTTCTTATCAAAGAGTACATTAAGCGAGTTAAGTTTGGTTACCTCATGATGAAAATAATAAAATAACAAGGATTTCTGTTGCAGGGGCCCAATTCTGCCACCTGCACACCAAGGAGCATCCCACCCTCCAAGCAACGCCCCTGGAGTCCAGGGATACCAAAATCCTGTTATGTGTGAGGGGTAGGGTCAGGCCCTGCTTGGCAGCTTGTAAAAGACTGTCTCCTGCTTTCTCCCAACTGATGCAAATGGAGCTTTTCAGGGGGTAGAATTAGGCCTTACAATTAGACCATCACCAAAAAAACCCCAAAAACCTGAGGAATATCAGTAGGGCTGTTTCTGTAAAGAACTGGCCAAGGCACTGGCACAGAATAAGTCAGGGCTGAGTTTGACCTTTCAGTCCAGTGGTGTTCATTTGAAAGAGATCTAAGCTAATTGGAAGACAACTGAAAGAGCTCCTGCTTATTTCACCTAAGATACTCTGAAGGCATCTACCATAAAGGTAATACCTGCCAACAGGAAAGGCAAACAAACCACAAACAAAACCCACCAACACTGAAAACCTTCACGTTTTTCCTTCCTTTTCTGCAGTCAAGCTATGCTTGATTGAGAGCCAGCAATGCGTTCCCAGACACACACCAGAAACCTCATGTCAGGTTACAAGTTTTGCACTTTTCCCAGAAAATTCGAGGTGCCTGACCACGGTTTCCCTCTCTCTTGCCCAATCCCAACCAAGGACACACATGGGGAGGGCTTGCTGTACCCTTGAGTCAGCAGCTCAGGAAATAGGCTGTCCTGCGCCAGGTTGGAAGGTCATTGCCATGCATCCTTCCTCCCCAGTGTCCATTTCCCTCCCCAAGCCCCCGCACCAGCCGCTGCTCCACAGCCTGTTCCTGCCACCGCAAACATGTGGCAGGAGGTGCTCCAGAGCCGTGTCCCCTCCTTCCCTCGACGGGAGCTGAAAGCATCGGAGTTATCGTACACTTAACCTGGGTATTAAGCAACATCTCCCATTTGCCCTGCTGTTATCCTGAGCCAGCCAGGCTGCCAGCTTTAAGGCTTACGTGCCTTTCGGCTTAAATATGAGAAATAGTTCTACTTTAGCCTGACAAAACAGAATGGGTATTGAATGGCCAGTTAATATTTCATTCTCTGAGGACCAAAACCAATTTGCACCTCAAGGGGAGTGGAATGGCACGTAGAGCGGGATGCAAAATCCCAGCCACAACAGGCAGAATTCAAGACTGATTAGATTAGAACTGAATAAATAAGGAAATCTTGGGGAGGGGGAGAAATAATTAGGAAGTGTGCGTCCTTTAGACAGTCACCAGTACTTTGGCTGCACATTGTCTCGAAACTCTATTTTATACATCTAAAGTCTCTGCCCAGCTCTCCAGAAAAACAGAGCTGGCAAGATAGGCTTTGGTTGTCAAGATCTACGTAGAAATCTCCAGAAGCACCATTTCTTTCCGAATTGTAGAGTTTTATATTTGTGAAGGCTAAATTTGGTTTATGCATCGCTTTGGATTCTCCTCGCATGCCAGGTGTAGTTTTTGTTAAATTCACCGGCCACATCTCCAGCCTCAACTCGCACAATGTGGCTTCCTCAGAAACCAAACGTTTTCCACGCCGATGGAATTAAAAATCATACCAAGGACCTCAGCGCTTTCTATGTCCATCCATAAATATAGCAGTAGTATTTCATTTACAAATTTACTTTCAAATCTTTTGTTTAAGGAGATATGATTACAATGTAGCTATGAATAACCTCTTAACAGCACAGCAGCTACAGACATGGGTTTATTTCGTATCCATTTGATATGCATTGACATTTAAAATGGAAACAGATTAATTTCTAAGTCTCAAAGAGTTGCTGTTACCAAACCTTTGGCTAGAATGGTTTGTCAAAATGAGTATGATGTCAGGTATTTAACCATACTCACTATTAAAAATCAATTTTTGTAATCAATTGTGTTAACTCATCTTGATCTAAAAAGATGTTGGTCATTTTTTCCTAGATTAATTCAAACACCTACGGGATGCAAAGGAGATGTAAATTCAAACGTGCCCTCGTCAGCCCCTTTGAAGAACCCTAGCCTAACCTGAACAGCCATTAATACACAGCACAAGAGTGCTGAACTTGATGGATATGCTTGGATGAATTCAAGGAGATATCAGTTTATACAGCTGAAATCGTTCCCACCTTTTCACAAGCTGACTACTTTTGTTGGTCCAGAGTCTGCCTGCTTCATGTCAGCCCATTATGCCGATACCACGCAAGAAATTTAACATGCTTCTGCTAATAGAAATACTTAGATCTTACACTCTAACGCACTACACAGGGTATGGCTTTGCCAGAATCAGCCAGGAAGAACAGGATGAAAATTATTCTAGTCAACAGCATTTCATGCACAAAACCACAGCTAAAATTTGAAGAACAGATGACATCTGTTCACCATATCTGTTCAGTGCTAAAATCACATCAGCCACTAATGAGAAAGTGCTACCTTTTTGCACAGCTCTGACACAAGCTTCCTTGGGAGAAAGTACTACCTTTCTGTACAGTTCTAACACAAGTTTCCTTGGGAGAAAAGATTATCCAACTCCCTTAGCCGAGACCTGTATCAAGGAATTAGAAACAAGGCAGTAAGGATGAGGAACTATTTGGGCAGTAAAAAACTACTTTGCCAGGATTTCTCCATAAGAAGAAGCAGCAGCAAAAATCAGCGCCTGATTTGCTTCAAAATTATGCTGCTGCTCTTTAACCTTTAAGGAAAAAGCAACCCTTGTTTTATGAACCTGGTGATACCCAGGGCCCAATAGAGCAAGGTATTCAGCAATTCCTATGAATGCCAAACATCCGCAATTCCCATCAACTACAGAGCTCAGTAACAGGAGGGATTCGGCATCTCATTAGTTCAGGCCTTTAAACTGGGGAGATGCAGGGCCCTCCATCATGTAGCCGTGCTCAGCACCGCTTGAGGAAACAGATCTTTTGAATGAGAAAAAGAAATCAAGCTGCTCAAAGTAGAAAACTGAAAACATTTTCCTCCTCTCAAGCCAGTTGTTATTTCACTGATCATGAACAAAATAATTCACATGGCCTCTGTGTAGAGACAATACTGAAAGGTTCTCAAGATTCCTACTCTGAATTCAGCCCAAGTTTTCCAATATACTATTTTTTCCATGCTACGCGATGTCATTACATCACGATTCTTAAATTACTTAATTTAGCAGTTAGGCTGCACTTTGAGTCAGAATAAATCACTATTTAGCGACTACAAATTGCAGCATTTACAATTCTGGCCTGAATCAAATTAAACTTTTCAATTTGAAAATGTGTCCATTCTTATGAACATCTCAATTTATCAAGCAATCATAAAAGAGTTAAGTTATATAAACTGAGAGGCCTCAGAGTTCAGCAGACAACTGTATATACCGACAGTGCCATTCAGCGAACGCAGGATACTTTACAGAATAATTTAATAGGGAGCTGTTAGTGAAAAGTATATACTTTGTACTTTTTATCACAGTTCAACTCCTGAAATGTTGATACTCTGTCTACCCTTGAGTATTAATAAACATTTCACAGAATGTGATATTGCTGCTAAAGGTAAGCTCTGGACGAAAAGCAGATAAAATAAACGCAAAATGAGCTGCAGTGGTCGTAAACTTAAAGTGATTGATGGCAACTCAGAGAAAAACTGTGAGAAGAAGACATAAAGGATATGTACCACATGCAAATCTACGGCTAAGGAAACTGCCTCCGCATAATTCATCCTGCATATTGCCAAACCTCTACAGGCAATGGAAGTGACAAATAATCTGAGCTTTTACACCTCACGGTGACACAAACATGTTTCTGTGTCCTGCACTCAACAACACGACACCTTCTGCCACCACGCTATGGCCACAGATGCGTGGATGCGTTCCACGTGCTCCCCACCCGTCCCCAGACCCGGATGATGGGTTAGGGGTGACATTCGCCATACAGCCAGGAACACCACGGGCTCTGCTGAGCGCTCGGGACCTGTGGGAAACTAGCGGCTTTCCAAAGCTCGTCCTCGCAACTTTTGCCCGACATTCAAGGGCACCTCTAGTCTGCAGCCCTGTCCCTTGTCAGCCCTGACTGAAATTCCCTACTTTGTCAAAGACATTAAGTTAATATCCCGCGTACCTGCTCTTCCGCGGCCGGGGCACAACCACAAGGACGCGACGCTGGCCCCTCGGGGAGCTCCATCCCGCCTCGGCCGTGCCTCCCGCGCCCCCCGCACGGTCCGCGGACACTGATCCCGCGCCGCTTCCCGCCGCTGACCCCGCCGCCCCGGCTCTCCCGGCACAGGGACCCCCCAGTCCCTCTCTGCAGCCGCCCCCCCGGCGCGCACCTGCCCGCAGCGCCCCGCACCTGCCCGCAGCGCCCCGCGCACCTGCCCCGGCCCGCGGCGCTGCCCTGCCCCACCAGACGCCGCGCAGGGACCGCGGGGGTCCGCGCAACTTTCTCCCTCTCTGCAAAGAGCCGCGGGCCCGGCGGCGGCCCCGCTCCGCCCCCGCGGAGTGCCCGGTGCCGGGGAGCTGTGGTCCGGAGCCCGTCGGGCCACCCGCTCCTGTCGGGCCTCGCGATCTCGGCGCCCCCCCAGCCCGGGCCGCGCCCCCCCAGCGCTGCCCTGCGCGCCCCCTCCGCGCAGGCCCCACGCCCCCCAACACCGCTCCCTCCTGCGCTTTAACTCCGTGCAAACACATGGCAAAGTGAGCCGGGTCACTCAGCCGCTAAACAGAAAATCGAAAAAGCCAAGAAAGATCTCCATCAACGGCTAAGAAAGAATTAAATCCCCCTCGGAGGAAAAAAAATCAACAAACAACAACCAAACAAATAGAAAGTACCAATAATCCTAATCTTTTCCCAGATCAAGGCTCTTATCCCGCGACTTGCATTTGATCTCTTCTCATGTGCTCGCTACCTACCACTCAAATCCCATTTTCTATACATTTCCACCATTCGCAGCTCGTCCCACGCTTGGAAATGAAAAAGTAATTGCAAGGGTAAGAAGAGTAAGAATAAAAAGTCCCTGTCCTTCCCGGCTTGGGTTAAAAAGGAGAAGTAGCGACATGCAAATGACAGGCAAATTGGAAGAGACAAAAAGCAAGGCAGCTATAATAAACAGGACAAAGAGGAGGCTCGGAGGAGCGGAGCAGGAGTTTAAAGCGGGGATGGGGAACTTCGGCGGGGACGGGGGGAGAAAGAAGCTCGGAACAACAACAAGAAGCCAAATACTCGCTGCGCTTTCCGTCCCCGTAAAATTGCCCTCCAACCCACGGAATAAAATAAAGAGCGGTCCACAAAAGGTGGCAGCGAGAGAGCGAAGGGGAAGGGGGGGAGGATCACCTAACAACGAGCAGGTCACTTACTCTTCAGCCCTGGGCAGGCTACGGTGAGCGCTCCATCGGGCTCCTTACCGCTCACAAATCCTTACCGCTTTATCTACCGGGGAATTAAAACTACTCAGCTAATAAAGTCACTGCAATTTTGCCCCCTGGAAAAAGAAGCACAGGTTTGATAACGGTGATCAATATTTTGCTGGGGATTTCATCACCGCCCCCCTCCCCCCGGACCATTTAGAGCAGCCCAAGCAAGTGCGAATTTTGGGATTAAAAAAAAAAAAATTAAAAAAACCCCGAAAGACCTGAAAAGGCCGAGAAAGCGGGGAGGGACGGAGGGGGCGCGGAGGGGGAGCGGGTACTTACTCGGTGCAAAGGCGACGAAACTGAGCCTCGCTTTTTTTTTTTGCCGGTGGAACGAGAGAAAGGGCGACACGCACACGCACACGCACATGCACACACACCACACGCGCCCCGCACACGCACACACGCACACGCGGACACGCGCGCGCAGCCGGCAGCCCCGCCGCTGATGAATATGATAATCGCGCGGGGGAGGGCGAGCGCGGGCGGGAGCGCGGGCGGGCAGCGGCCGCGGGGCTGCGGGCGCCGAGCGGAGCGGAGCGGAGCGGCGGGCGCGGAGCGGGGGCGGCGGGAGCGGCGCGGGGCAGGGCTGGGCAGGGCTGGGCTGGGCTGGCCGAGCCGAGCAGCGCTCCGCACCGCCACAAGATTTACTTTAAGACACAGCTGAAGGAAACAGGAAGACTAGACGTCACACTCGGAGTGACGTGGGCCCGGCCCGGCGCCCAATCGGGAGGCTCCTTGGGACGGACGGGGGGGACGGGGAGAACTTGGCAGGAGCGGGGAGAGAGGAGAGGGGAGCGCGGGGGGGTTAGGGTCGCCCCGCCCCGTCCCCGCGGGAAGGTGGCGGCGGCCGCGCACCTGCGGCGGGGACGGACGGACGGACGGATAGACGCGGGGCGGGAGCGCCGGCTGAAGCGGCCCGACGGGGCGCCCCGCTCACCTCTGCCGCGCACCGGCGAGGGGCGGACAACAGCCGCCCCGCGTGGAGAGGGGTGGGTGACAAACTTTAGGAGAGTCACCCCCGCGTGGGCGGGAGCTGCTCTGCGGTGCTCCATGCGGTAAAGTTTTCCACGCGAGAAGGCTTCCGCAGAGCAGTGTCGGGTCCGCAGGGTGCGCCTCTTTCGCGCGTAAAGCATCGGGCGGTGCAGCAAACGCGCGTCTGCGGGCGCTGCCGCCCCACGCGGGTCACAAACTTCGGGAGAGACGGGCCCGCGGCCGCCCAGCCCGCGGCACGGCGTCCCGAGCCGCCGCTCAGTGGCAGCGGCTCCGCCGCGCGTCGCGGGGCTGTCAGCAGCAGCCGCGCGGGCATTTTCCACGTGGGAGGCAGGAAATAAACACGAAATAGAGCATCAGGTTGCGCCCCGTGGAACAACCGGTGGTACTGAGACACGGGTCTTCGCTGCTGGCGGTCCCGGCCCCCTGCGCAGCACGACCCAAGTTTAGCTCAACTTAACCCTATCCCATCCCGCTCCCGACCGGCTCCGGTGGAAAGCTTGGGGGGAAAAAAATTAGGAGATAAAAAAAAAAAAACCACAGTAGTGGATCTCGGCTGGTCCGGGCTGCGATCCGGACCGTAACCTGTCGGGCGCGCTCTGTCCCGCCCGACCGCGGTCTTCCGCAGCGCGGGACAGGCAGCACCCGCGCCCCTGCTGCTGCGAGGTTTGCCCGGCCGCTGCCGGCAGGGAGGCGAGGCTGAACGAGGGGAAACAGCCTCAGGCTTGCGGACAGCGGGGGATACACCAGGGAGAGGGAATAAAGTCCTGCGGAAGGCCGAGCGGCAGCGGAGCGCTGCAGGGCGCTCGGCGACAGGTAAGGACGGCGCTGGCTCGTGGGGCCCGTCCGCCCGCGCCCGCCCCTTGGGGCGGTGGGAGAGGGAGTCCGGAGTGGAGGGGAGAGCCCCGATGGGGCGAGGGCTGCCAGGGCAGGCGCGCCAAAACTTGGCCCTGCCGCTCTCTGCCAGCGGCGAGGGGCCGGGCCGCACCTCGCCCCCTGCTCGCCCTGCTGCCGGTGCCGCCGCTGAAGCGGGCAGCTGCTCCGCTAGTCCCGCTTCCACTGTGAAGATCCGTCTCACTAGAGGGGAGCCGCGGCGCCGGGCCCCACGCCTGGGTGCGGACAACAGGCTGTGCTGAGAGGGCTGCCCTCCGTGCCAAAAGTTTGGGAGCCGGCCCGGGCAGCAAACCCGCCCTCCGGGGCCATCCCCTGCCCTGCCCGGGGGCGTGAAACGCGTGTGCCCCGAGCCGGCTCCTCTGTGCCCGCCGCCGGGCCCGGCTGGCCGCCGCCTCGAGCCGGGGGCCGGCTCCGCGGTGCCTCCGCGGCGAGGAGCGGGGTCACTAACGCGGGTGCATGAGTAACGCGACAAGCCACCGCAACCGATCTCTAAGAAATCGCCCGGGACCGGCTGAAGGGACTGCCGGAGCTGTCGCAGGGGAGCTGCTCTGAGTTAAAAAAATTACATGTCCCTGCCGGCGCCGGGATCGCGAGGAGATTCGGCCGGCCGCACTCGCCCTAGAGCCCAGTACCCGAGCGAGGCGAAACCTTCGCCGGCGGCGGCGGCGCCCGGCCCGTCGGGGCTCGCAAGGCGGCAGGCGGGCGGGGGCCCGGCCGCTCGGGGCTCTCCGGCCCCGCGGCACTCAGAGAGCGGCTTCTCGGCGTCGGGGACGTCGCAAAAGCCCTGCTTTGCCGCGCCGCCTTCCGAGGGCCGGCCCGGGGCCGGCGCTGGCCAGCCCCGCGCTGTGAGTGACCAGGAATCCCCGGTGTAACGGGGCGCATCCCGGGACGCGGCGCTGCTGCCGCTTTGCTCCCGCAGTCCGAGCGCTGGGCGGCCCTGCATCGGTGCCCGGTGCCCGTGGCGCCCTCCAGGCCCGCGAAAGTGCCGGGACGGCTTTGCCGAGAATTATTTTAACGTGACACCTTTCGGAACAGGGGCAGCGGGCCCTCCGCCGCCGGGAGCGATGGCGCTGGGGCGGCCCGACGGGGAGCGGCCGGGGCTGCGCTGCGCTCCGCGGGCGCGGAGAGGCGGCACGGCCGGCCCGGGACAGGTCCCGCCTGTTCTTTCGGAGCTCGGCTGGCCGGGGTGACACACTCAGCCTCCCGGTGTAGCTGTAAGTGCTGCAGGGGCTGCGAGACAAGGGTGCAGAAGTGTGTCTGGACGCAGGAGGAGATAGGCTAAATTTGGCGGGGGAATGTCTCGCTTGGACGCTTTCCTTTTTTCCCCCTTCCTTTTGTATTGTTTGTTTGTTTTTTGTTTTAAAGGACACCGAGATACTCGCAGAGAAGAAGCCGAGCCGTGCAAATACAAATAAATAAGTAAATAGCTGCCTGTGACATTGTGCTTCTCACCACCGGGGCTCACCTTAACTTCAAACTACCTTAAAGAGAAACTGAGGCTCTGGGAGGGAAGCGATGTCCCCAGGGTCAAATGGCAGAGCAGTGGCAGCCGGTCTGGCCCCAGGCGTGTGCACAGGCTTCCACCTATTCTCCAGCCCAGCTGCCTCCTTTCAGTAGCTGCTTGCAGGTTACCTTCCTCCAGCCTGTGTCTTGCAACTTTTCCAAGTCTAAACCCACGGGCCCTACGTTCTGCCACACCAGTAAGCACAACTGGAATGAAATTCACACTTCCCGCTCCCCTGCCGTCTCGGGCACTGACTGAGTGCTCCGGACCCTCTCCGTCCTGGAGGATAGGCAGACAGCCTCTTAAGGAATGCAAGCTGATGGTTCAAAGCTCAGCATTAAAAGTAATCTCCCACCCATCACCTGAATTTTCGAGTTGGAGGAAAAGCTTTTTTCCCCTCAAGAATTTAATCCCTCAGAAGGGGTCCATGCCAGCAGCTCATGTTCAGGATCTGTAGGGAGCAAAGCCATCCCTGGTGCCTTCTCTGGGACCTGGTGGCTTGGGCAGTGTGGCAGGGCAGCCTCTGGCTGGTGTGTGTGGTTGTGTGGCTGTTTCTATACCTCACTGCCCCCAATCCCCTGAACACCTGCAACTGTGGTCCCTGCTTGCAACCTGTCATAGATTCCGGTCTGTCTGCGAACTCCTGTACAAGTGCTGGGTCATTTTCCTAGTAATTAATAGGCTGTAAGGTAGACACTAGTCCTCTTCTTAGGCATTTCTAGGTTATGAGGCAGTTACACTGTTTATTTTCTAAATTATGGTGTTTTGAATCCAAATGAAAAGTAATCAATGTTCATGAAGTTTGGATGCAAAGCCTGGGTGTGCTCAGGCTTGTGGGTTCTCTTCTGCTCTGCTTAATGCTTTGTGTGTGTCACAAACTTCAGGTCAAAATACTACCTGTCCTCCAGATATCAGGGTTGCCAGTTCTGTGTTCAAAAAAAAAAAAAAACCTCCAAATTTTTGTGCCTCTGAAAAGTTTTGCTGCAAGTTAATGGCTTTCTGTGCTTGCATTCCATTTTTTAAGGAAACAAACAAACAGATGCAAACTTTTGCAGTGTGCCCGTGACCATGAGTGATTCCTCTGCCCCTTTGGAGTCTGACAACAAAATTGGAAGTGACAGGGGTATATTGTTGAAACTGCCTTTTCTTTGATCATTTTCCTTGCTGTGTCTGTTCCAACTAAATGAGGGAACAGGGCTACGAATACATATCAGGCTTTCTTTTTTATTGTCTTTTTTTTTTCAGGGGTGGGAAAGGTCCAAGTATTCTTGGGCGTAAAAAGAACACCCTACAACCACAAAGGCCTGATTCTGCTCTTCTGCTGATGTAAATTAAAAACAACTATACTGATATCAACAAAGCATCATCAGTCTGTGTGAGAAAGAGAACCATGTGCCTGATGTGTGTAATTGCTGAATTTAGAGCCTTTCCCTGCTTTCCTTTGACTGGCTCCTCATTTCGAAAGGGAAACCTTTGGAGGAAAATGCCTTTAACCTGGAGAATGAATACAGCCTGGGTGATTCAGCAGAGTGAAATTTAATTCAAGAAGCCAGTATTGAAGGAAATAGAATTGTTAAAAAATAAAATAATTAAAAAAAAAAAAGTCACAACCTCCAGAGAGGAGAAAGTGAACTAAACTAATCCTATTAAACATGGTAGCATGTTTCTGTGCAGCTCGCTGAGAGATTAAGCACAGGAAAAGGGATAAGTGCTGCTTCAGTTTCACTAAACTAATGTGACAACTTGTCATTGGAAATCTTTACAGCTTGTTAGCAGATGACTAGCTGATTCAGATATGTTTTCTACCATTTCCTTTGTGTCTGGGGGTGATGTTTTTTTCTTTCCTGTTCCTTTCTTATCCATACTGCTTTATTTTGCTTTTTAATCCTTCATGTCTCCTTCAAGTCAAAACATTTAACTTGCTTTAATCAATATTTTGTTTTGAAGATGTCCCTTGACCTTTTGTTTGTGCAAATTAACCTTCAAGGGCAACTCATTCATTCATTAACCTCAGTGGGATGGCATATCCCTTGTACATGGCATTTGAGGATGCATAAAACATTTATGAATGTTTAGACATATCGCAGTGAATGACTGTGATACTGCTGTGGTTACTACTACTGCTTCTGTAATATATTATTTTTTTCTTCCATCTCCCTCCTTCTTTCACTCTTTCATTCTTTCTTTTGTATTTTTTCTCTTTCTTTCTTTTAAAATACCTTTTCTTTTCTTTTCTTTTCTTTTCTTTTCTTTTCTTTTCTTTTCTTTTCTTTTCTTTTCTTTTCTTTTCTTTTCTTTTCTTTTCTTTTCTTTTCTTTTCTTTTCTTTTCTTTTCTTTTCTTTTCTTTTCTTTTCTTTTCTTTTCTTTTCTTTTCTTTTCTTTTCTTTTCCTTCTCTTTTCCTTCTCTTTTCCTTCTCTTTTATCTTTTGTCTCTCTCTTTTTGTTACTTCAGTTGTTTGTGTTGTCAAGAAAAATAGCTAATCTGGGAGAAATGTTAGCATTAGCAATTTCATTTCAAAAGCAGGTGTCTCAATGATTTAGAAACATATGCTGAGACTTCTCTTCTCTTCTCTTCTCTTCTCTTCTCTTCTCTTCTCTTCTCTTCTCTTCTCTTCTCTTCTCTTCTCTTCTCTTCTCTTCTCTTCTCTTCTCTTCTCTTCTCTTCTCTTCTCTTCTCTTCTCTTCTCTTCTCTTTTCTCTTCTCTTCTCTCCTCCCACCCTTCACTCTTTCCCTTGGCCATCCCCCACCGGCAAAGGCATGATCGTTGAGTAAATGGAAAAAAACATTTTACAACATTAAAGGAAGGCTGTTTAGAAAAGGAAGGCCCTGCTGAGGTGTAGAGGAAGCCTGTTTATTAACACTGGACACCTCTTATCTCAGGCAGCTCCAGATGGATGTCCCTTTGGTAATTCCCACTCCGTGCCAAGTGGGGTTAAGCAGGGTAACCACCTTGACGTGGGCTGGTGATCACCAGGGGATCATTGGCTCCTTCAGAGAGAAATTTTAGATGAAATTTACAGTAGGGGAGGGAGAACCATAAGACTTCAGCATATGCTTGCACGTGGCCAGATTTACCTTTGTGGCTGTAAATTGCTTGCTGCCTGGTCCAGAGCCAGGTTTTGATTGAGAGATAAAGTAGTTCAAATCTGTCAATAATTAACTGTCACTCAATTAAGGCTTTCTTAACAAATTAGCACTTGGTAGCACCTAGGGTGCAGGTTTTTCATGGGAAAAGGCTGATGGAGTGATGCTGGCCATTAAGTTTGCCCACTGAGTATCAGCTAATGTCCTGCTCAGTTTAAACACCACTGTGTAAATTTGGTGAATCGGTCTCAAACCCCATTCCTGCCAGGTTGCTTTTAAGCTTAACTGTTTGTGCCCTCCCAGGCTCAACACTGCAGGTCAGTGCTCAATCAGAGAGCTATCACTGATTCATCAGGACTAAATCAGTGCTAAATCAGAGAGCTATCACTGATTCATCAGGACCTCCTGGCTGTCAGCCCTTAAGGAGCACCCTGATGTAAATGAAGCTGTAGGTCTGAATTTACAGAAATGGTGTGGATGCCTCCTAATACGCTGCAGGTCCCTTAGAAAGGATGGATCAGAGTTCCATAGGCTGCCTCCAGCCAGTGTAGATCACTGTGATGTGTTTCCCTCTCACTCAGGGCCTTGGCCTCACCCCACCTGCTCTTTCCATTGGGTTGGGGTGAAGGTTGAAAGGGAAAATTCTTCCAACCACTTTATCCCATGAGGAAGTTCTCATCCAAGCAGCTGCCACCCAACTGTAACTTCATTTCACTTCCATCCCCATGTGGCCCTGGACCCTGGGTCCAGCAACACTTGCCATGAAAAATGTCATGCATTTCAAGAAACATTGCAGAGCTCCATTTCTATGCTTCTCTCTCAGATTCCTGGAATAATCCTTCTGTGCCAATAGAGGAATTATTGGTGTTTCTCTGATAGCAGACATTGTGCCAGTTCTCTTTCATCCCTCTCTGAACTAGTTGTGCCACGGGTATGTACCCCACTCTTCCTCTTAATTCTCCAGTCAGAAGTTAAAAGTGAGTATCAGATGTCCTTCAGAGCCAGCAGAGCCATGCCAGCTCACATCAGCTGGTCTCCAGCCCCACGTTTGTGCACACTGCTGGATCGATGCTGCCGGGATGGGAATTCCCTTGGGTCTTAATTCACAGCAAACAGCAGGCTCTGGGAGCAGTGATCATTTGTCACATCAGTCCTGCCAAGGCAGAAGCTGCCCCTCCTGAGTCAGAAACTCCTCAGTCTGCTGAGTCCTTTGCTCTCAGTCAGCATCCAGCTCTCCTGGTGTCACACACGGTTGCACCTCCAGGAGGTGTAGCAGCCGAGTCTGTGGAGAGCTCCAGTGCAAACTCTGGCAGATGCAAGTTCTGATTCATGCTGTATTACAGGAAGGGCTGCGAGGTGGAGGCTGGTTTTAGCTTCAGCTCTGATTCCTTCCTCTGATAGGGTTCATTCTCAGTATGGGTTTGGTTAAATCAGTCACTCCTTACCTCACTGAATAGCTTTCCTCTCTTTTGACCAAAGCATGCCTTACCTGCAGTGGGGGCCGAAGCAATCTGGACAGAAGTTTAAAAACAAAATTTGGGAAGTTTTCCAGCTTGTTCTTTTTGAGTGAAGACCTTGGGGGATGCACTCTGTTGTCTCATACAAAAACTAATCAGGTAAAAACTAATGCAGCTTTCTATCAATCATATTGGATGGAAGAACTGCCAGAGAGGGACAGCTCTTAGCCAGCACCACCCTACCGAGGTGATCTGTTCAAAGATCTGAACTCTTTCAGCAACCTCTATGTGGAGATTTTAAGAGCACATTTAAAACATACTTCGTGCTGTCCTGTCCTGATACTTGCATTAAAAGTCTTAAGAAGTTTAAAACCATCGAGCAGGAGAAAAGGAAGCATATTTGATGGTTTCAAACTCTGCCCTATCCTGTTGAATAATCAAAGCTGGGAATGTAATTTAGTTTTATAGACTTACATTCTATTGATTGGTTGAGGTTTTTAAGAAAGAGGAAGATATTTCTGTAGAGAGATTATAACCCAGGGGAAAGAATTTTTTTTCTTTTTTGTGATCTGAATTAATTTGGCTTTTATATTACATAGCAACAGCTTTTAGGAACCTTTTGAAGAATTCTTTTCCAATAGTTATTCCCATTATCTGAAGAGTGCATCCAATCTGTCACCTCTAAGGACTCAGTCTGGCAAGGCATTAAAGGACAACTTTTTCAGGGGCGGAGAGGCATCTAATAGACTTTCAAAATATTTGCAAAAACTATACTATCCATTTTAATAGAACCGAGGTGCCAGGGGGGTTCTGTAAGGTCCAGAACAAGCCAATGTTTTTAGGGGCCTAGAGCAGAGCGTAGGTGTCCATATCCAAAGCTGTCACTGTGGATCACCCAGCTGAGCAGACGAGCTCCCCAGGCACCACGCTGCTGTTCCTGTGCCTGCCAGAGCCGTCCCGCGGCGGGCAGGTACCCGGGACACCGTGGAATCCTTCGGGAGGCAGCAGGGGCTTTCCCCACACCCACGGGCTCCAACAGAACCTCTCCCGGCCCTGCTTCCTTTGCGAGGTGACCTCAGGGTGGTGTCAGCTCCTGTCTTTCACAGGAAAGCCCCCAAGTTAGGGTGTCTCCCCTAGAGGTGGGAAATCTGCATTTACACTTGCCTCGTTCCAAAGATGTGCAAAGTCACGACTCGCTTCTCTCTAAAAAAGTCTCTTGCCACCAGGCTGTGGGATGGGATCATTCCTTCCCCTCCTTTGCTGTTTTTTTGTTTGTTTTTTTTTGTTTGTTTTCCACCGGCAGACAGGGACCAAAGAATCACAGGATCAAAATGAGAAAAAACAAATAAACCTGACTTAGTGAAAAAGGTGATTAAAATGGGAAATTAGAAGGGAGCAACACACTGCTTCCAGGACTGAATATTTTACCATCTCTAATGGCTCTGCCAATGCAAAGCACAGCACAGGCCCAGGGAGGAGGGCCTGGGAGTCCCTTTGCCCAGGTGATGATGCTCTGAGCCTGTTTGTGGTCCCGGCAATCTGTGAGCCTTTCTGAAATGCTGCACAGCTCTGCCGGAGCGGATGGAGGTTGTTGCAGCAATTAACGTAAAGGCACTAACATCTTTTATGGATTTTAGCCTTGAGTAGCTGAATCATTAGGTACCTACATAATGTAAAAATCATCCCACAGTGCCCTAAGCTCCCACTGAAGTTACTGTGTTTACATGCAGCACAGCAGGCCCAAAATAATGTAGGTGCCTTTTTATGAAAAGGAAATACATCCCTGACATAAAGGTCAAATGGCATTTATAACAACATTAATAATTTCAGAGGGCCATGCTATTGAATTCTAGGAAAGATTAGACCTGTTTGGCAATACTGTTTAGTTGCTTTTACAACAGAAATACGCTGTTTACCTCCTGAGAGGTTCATAAGGAAAAAAAAATCCAATCTATATCAATGAGTAAGATATTTTCCTTACCAGAGATATTGATTTAAATATTGACTTCGCTGCTGGAGGGTTATTTCACTCCATGCTGCAGATACTCATTGTCAAGCGACATGTGTTTTATGTACGAATAAAAATGTGATTTCTGGCACAGTAATCTTACCTGGATGATTCTGATTTTTTGTGTTCAGTTTGGTCTGAAGCAGTTGTCCTTTCTAAAACTGAGTACTTATTTTCTTCTGCGTGTCCGTGCACTTCCCTCCATGTGAATTACTTGCAACTAAGATCAAAACAAACAAACATTTAAAAACCCCTGTACACAGCCCCTTTGTCCTATTAGTTCATTTTCCTTTCAATCTTTCAGCAATGGGTTTAGGCTCTGCAAGACAGAAGTTCTTTATTTAGCAGCAGTAAAGGTGCCGCTGCAGAACCTGTTACAGCTTGTCAGAAAACCAGCCCGAGTGTGTTCTGGGACAAGGACTGTCTTTTTATTGCGGGGTTATACAACAGCTCTCACGTTGGCTTGCTGACCCCGATCAGGCCTGGTGATAATGACAATGACAACAATAGCTTATGCCACCGAGCAGCAACCCCATGCTCAGGAGGGCTGTGACACCTCCCATCGTGGGCCAGACGTGCCAGCTCCTCTCGTGCAAAGTACCAGCCCAGGAGGGAGTAAAAGCCCCAAAGAGTAAAAATCCCAGCCCCCTGAAACATAAAAGCCCCAAAGAGTAAAAATCCCAGCCCCCTGAAACTGCCAATTTATAGACATGAGGATTTACTTATTCCACTGGAGCGTCGTGCCCATGAAGCAGAGGATGCTGCTGAACAGTTTCACTGATGCTAAAATTCTCATTGCTGCCCAGCTGGTTCTCCCTGCAGAGCCTGGATCCACGCACGTGGGTGGAATTGCACACTCCAAAGGAACCCCCTCTGCAGTGCTGCCGTGCAGCTTGGCAGCACCGAGGTCCCCTGGGACTGGGAGCACAAGGTGGAGGAGAGAGAACCCTTGGAATGCTTGTGGTGTCGGGAGCAGGTGAAAACGGGAGGCAGTGGTGGCGCTCACACATTGGCTCTTTGGCACCGTTGGTAATCGCTGGCTCCTTGCAAGTGATGTGACAAGGGAATAGGGATATTTTCAGAAGGGAATTGCAAACAAAAGGTTAGTCCTGGTCTGAAATTCCTGAGGTTAGCTGTGCCCATATCTTCTAGGCACTCTCCAGTTCACAGCACAGGACTGCTGATGCCTGCATGCAGGAAGATGGGCTTTGCCTGGCTAAAGTCTCCCTGTAACTCTTTTCCTTGGGAATACCAAATTTCAGACCATACCTATGGATCCAAGGCCTTTGCACAGCTCAGGACACAAAGGGGGCAGAGACAGACCCTCCTGGATGTTGTTCACAGCCAAGAAATGGAGAAGCTGGCAGAAAGGCAAATCTCAGACCCTGTTAGGAAGCACTTCCCTGCATAGACTCCACTAATGGGGGTTTGTGGTGAGCAGAAGTTGTTTGTTTTGGAAGAAATAGGGAGACAAACAGGGCTTTGGGCCACTTGCAGGTTTTTGTTTTTGGTTTTTTTTTTTTTGGTTTTTTTTTTTTACTGGAGGGAATTTACAACAAACGTGAGAACTGGAACCATGGCACAAATTCACTGTGCATTTCAATAGAGGTTGCTTAGCTTAGTTATATTTCTTTCTGTCTACTTGCACACAAGGAATTTTTCTTTTTCTTTGAGTACAATGTTTTAAATTAAATTTTGGGGAAACTAACGTGACAAGCAAAGTCTTTATTAACCTCAGCAGTGTAATTTCTCATTACAAGACTGTGATTCAGAGGAAACAGCATTGCTAAAACAGCTTCTGAGTCCCAGCAAAAATGACAGTTTTCCTCAATCAGTTCCTTTTGTGACCTTGATCTGAACCTTAATCTGTTTTAGCAAAATTCTTTTTATTAGCCATTCATTCTTAATCATACCGCTAATTTTCCTGTTTTTAAACTATCAATTTAAGGCTGCTTTTCCATGGAACTAATCAAGGCTGATGTATGTTATTTTGGCTATGAATTCTAATAATTATTCTTAAGAGTTTTTTAAGTCTGCATTTTCCATAGATAACTGTCAAAATTGTAGATAGGGAAGAATGGCTTGTTTCTGTGATATGGCACATCCAAGTTTGCTTTCTTATCTTTAGTGAAAATAACCATTGCGAGCATTGGGTAGGCAATCTGAGCCTCACCTTCTTTTCTTTCCTTCCATCAGCAGTTGCTTTTCATTAGTATTATTATTGCAGACAAGCATCATTGGGAGGAAGAAGGGCTTTCAGGATCAGGCTCCATTTGAGATTTTTAGAATAAAAGAATAAACATATACTTGCAGCTGTCTCACAGAGGTTGTAAACTGTTGTAGCTAGTGACTAGTGATTTTTCTTTGCCTATGATATTAAGGAACAGATTGTGTTACTATACTTATCTCTACCTTTACAAACAAATACATCAGGAAAATATGTCGAGCAGAAGAAACCGCGCTTGTTATCAAATGCCTAGCTACGCTGACTACAGGTTTTTGTACTTTTTGGCAAAAGCTTCAAAACATATTGTGGCTTGGTTAAGCTGCGAATTCTTCGCGGCATAAAGGGAGCCTTTCTGCGCCCGCCGTGCGCGCTCGGCTCTCGGGCGCAGGCAGCAGCTCGCCGCTGTTATTTGTCATTCCTGCGGCAGCCGCGCAGGGATCGCACCCCCTCGTCCTGGGCTTTGTACCCACCAGAGACGCTTCTTCCCCCGCCGGACTGATTAACATCACGGCAGGGCTATGATCTTAAAAGCCTGGCACTTCTGATTAGGCTTTTGTTGAAGTTTGCAGAGCTGACTGAGGACCGGGGGCTTTGTGCGTGTGCAGCCGGGTGGTTGCAGGGGGTAGCGCTCAGCCCCCCCAGCTCGAGGTGCCGTTGGAGCAGCACTTGGGGAGAAACTTTACAAGTGTTTTCCAGCCTAAACCTCTCTCTCTGTGCTCAATGGGACTTTGTCAAGTGACGCGCTAACATTTCGTTAGGGAGTGAAGCAGATTTCTTAATTGCAAGTGAACTAAGCTTGACAGATAGGATTTTCTACTCTAAAGAGGGAGGAAAGCCAGAAATTTGGGGGTTTTGTGTGTTTGCTTGTTGGTTTTTTGTTTTTTTTTTTATGAAAGATGCTCAGATGTCTTGGTAATAAGTTCCCATGCCAGATGGAAGGCAATGGCTGGAAGAGTAGAGGAACAAAGACTCTTCTCAATCTTTTTCCCTAATTAAATCCCTTTTTTCTGTAAAAGTGCAATGTTTTCCCCACCAGTTTGAAAGGATTGCCATGTCTGATTGTTTGAAAAGCTATAGGTTAATTGTGTTATATGTATCTGTAGAAAAATTAATGCTATATGCAAAAATGGATGAAAGTGCTCAAATAGCCCATTAATTAACTCAGCCCTATTGTTAGCAGGGTTGGCATTAGAGGAAAGAATAATGCCTTTTCAATCCGAAACCTTCCCTCCCTCCCCATCCATTTTATCTCTTCTTGTCACTTCCTATTAGCTGATCATGACATCTTATCTTTTTCCTGAAGGGTGGCCCAGAAGATTACTTTGGAGCTCATGTAAGTGACACTCCAAGGATTGGCCAGCAGCAGGTTCAGCGGCCCTGGCCCCCGGAGCCGCGGGATGTCATCCCTGTGACATGCCTGGAAAGCCCAGCTCATCCCTCAACTGTCCGGTCACAGCAGCATCTCCGTCATGTTGCACTTCCAGCCTGTCACTGGCGTGGGTTCACACTCCTCTCCCGGGAACCCTGCTCGCTTTTGCTGAGGACTGGGGTTTTATTTTTAACGTGGAGTCCTTCACATCAGTGGCACCGAGGGCTTCTTTTGCAGGATGGCTTTCTGCTCTAGGAGGGAATGGCTGGGGATCCTACACCAAATGTGCCTGCGTGTGCTAGGAGGGGAACTGTGCATTAAAACACACTCTTTTTTCCATCCCTCTGTGGGGAGGAGATTTTTGGAGATCTCTGCTTGCCTGGACGTGTGGGGCTGTCCTAGCAGCTTTGCACCACAGCAGCCACCTGGTCCCCAGAGCCCAGGATGCTCCTGGTGAGGGAACTCATCCAGAGTGCTCCCACCAGCTGTAGCCAGACATTATGGCTCGTGCTGGAGGGACTCGCTGCCGGCACCGTAATTGCAGGCTAGCTGGATTTTTGCTGTGGTATTACAAATTCCCCCAGGGAAGCCCACAGCTATGACCATTTTCATGGTAACATTGTCAGTCATGAGTCATTTTCTTCCCTCTCTGTCTCTGTTTGTCCTCTCTCACACACACACTCAAAATTGCAAGGACAAATCAACAAACTGGTAAATAAAATTTAAATGTTGCTTTAGTGCATTCTCAGCCCTCTTCTTCTGGCTGAGTATATAGTTTGATCAGTTTGAGATACTTTTTTTTTTTTTGCTATAAGAATGTGGCATAAAATGTATGGGCCGTGTGGATGTTGATATGGGAATGATGACTTTTTTATCTTAGGCTTTACCTTATTTTTTTTGCTGTGTTACTTCTAAGAGTGTTTTGATTAAAAGATTAATCAGTAAAACTAATCCTTAGACAACAACTCATATCCAATATAAAAAAAAACCAGGAAACCGGCAAAGTAAGTAACAGGGTCACTGTTTAAGAATTTTTTCACTTGCCACTTCTTCATTAATACTCCAGGTCTGCTAAGCTTATTGTCACCCTTTCCCTGAACATCCGAATACATGCTCTGTGTGTCATCCCATTGTATTGCACTGGCTACATTATCACGTCTTACATGAGTAAAAACTTGCAGGGTTGGTGTCCTTGGCTGTGAACCAACTTTCTGGTGTATTCTGAAATGTGCACTTTGGTGCCTTAAAAAAAAAACCAAACCAAAAAACCAAAAAAAAAAATTCACTGAAAGAAAGGCAGGGAAAAAATAGTGAAATTGGAAAGTTGGAGGTACCTAAATTAAGGTTGCTTTTACAAGACACATGTGGCAGATTTATTCAGACATCCTGCTCATCCTGAGCAACACTGCATGGGAAACTGCTGCTGAACCACATATTCTTAAGCAGGAATGGATTTGATTTCTCCCCTCTCCTCTTTTTTTGTCACTCTCTCTTCTTCAGCAAATGACTGAAGAAAACGGAGCTTGTGGAACCAGTGCTGTGTGTTCCTGACAGGTAGGGGGGAAGGCCTGTACCCCAAAATATCAGGAGGCTCTGCTCAGGTGATCCTGGGGAGTGTCAGAATGAAGGATTGCAGGTAGAGTAAAAAACAGGTGAAATTGTATATCACAGTGGGTGTCTGGTGAATACTCTGGGTGCAGTGACCAGATCTGTGTGGCCACATGTGTGCTGAAGACACCGCCAAGGACATGTGACCATGAGTTTGCCAGAGAGGCCTCAGGTTTTGTATTTTGTTAGATTTACGTTTGTGGAGTGAGCAGAAGTTGAATAATTTATGGCGGTGACCACTTAGATGCCATATGTCATGTTTTTTTTAAACCAGTATGGGTTTTTTAATACACAAAAGGGAACAGACACTGGAGCTGAACTTTCTTCATTTTATTCAAGAAGTGAATGCTTAAAATGCTTGGAGAAAAGGGAGCCCTTTTTATACACTTTGAATCTGCACTAGACTTGACTAGTCAGCATCACTCTGCTTTTGCAATGAAAAATAAAAACAGTGATTGCACAGTGTCACACACAAGAGGAAACAAGACTTTTACACAGGTCTCAGTAAAAGAACATACTTTAGTGTGGTTCTAAAGTTTAGTGAAAGCTTCTTTCTGTCCATTGTTTAAAAATGCATATTTAAGTGAACAGCCACTCAATTCCCAGTATAGAAATGGTAGCCTCGATGTCACAGGCAAATTTTTGTAGGTGGTTAGCACTGATATTTCTGGGACATTACATTGGAAATATTCTATTGTGTATTTTATTTTGCTGTGAGAAACATGAAATCCTTGCAAGCTCAGAGTTCACATGTCCTTTTAAGTCTTAAAATATGTTAATTTTACATGCCAAAGTCTTAAGAAGTGTTTGACTGCCCGTGGCTTTTGTGTGCATCTCCAGATGGCAGATGCCATTTTGTGTTTCACATTAATTGAGTAAATTTCCTTGCTCTTTGTACATATTGCAGAGGAAGCCATTCTCTGCTTTCAATAGGACAGAACAGCTCTTTGGCATCAAACCCTTCTGGTCTGGTGGTACTAAAACTGTTTTAAGGTGGAATTCTGAGAACAAGCTTTTGGCAGCACAGATTTCCTCTATTGTAGATGAAATTCAGACATTTAACAGTTATCTTAGAAATATCTTGAGGGTTTTTCCTGCTGAATTGTGAAACAAACCAGATAGGATAACCTCAGGGGCTGAAGACATAATAAGATATATGTTTTTTCAATATTCATTCAGCTAAAGGAAAAAAAAATATTCTTTCATCTTGAAGGGCATTGTTTTAAGGGGCTTTTTTTCTGCCAGTTTTGGTTTTTCCCCCCTCTCACTTTCTAGATAAAAAATTAAAAAGAGTTCCCAAGGCCTTTGAAACACCGGATTTTGTCCAAACAGTCCTGCTGTAGGAATTTGCAGTGCTGCTTTCTGGGGCACAGGCAATGGAAGAGGGTGTGAGAGGCACCTGAGGGATCCTGCCCAGAGCTGGGAAGCAGCAGTGGCCACCCCACTGGACATCCTTGTGGACACACCGAATCCTCTTCCAGCACACAGCCCTTGAGATCCACGTGGCACCGAGCCACGAGGCCTGAGCCATGCACCCCCTACCCCTCAATAAAGGGCATTTTAAGTTTAAAAGCTGTGGTGCTCTGCATAAAAAGGTGCAGCAGTTCTGTAGCTAAACATGCCCTAAATCCAGATGAATTTCTGTATGTAGCTAATAGTATTTATAAAAGTTAGGTGTTTGTGAGGAGAATTCACCAGAATTTATGCACAGCAGCACCTTAGAAGTGGCTTGATATGTTTTTATATCAAGATAAAATGAGTCCAGCAATGAGATTTTAAATCACCTTTTTTTAATTTTTCCTGTATGTTCAGTCTTCCAAACTCCCCGTGAAAGGGAGGCAAAACAAATATCCTGTCTGTTTGAAAAAGAATATAGAAGACAGAAGTTAATGTTCATCAAAGAAACCAAGATTATATGTCATGTTAGTAATCAGATTTTTATCATGGTAAGTGGTGTCCAGATATAGTTGAAGTGGGCAGTGTACATAATAACATAATTATGGGTGTTGTAGTGACGTAACAGCAGCAGGAGCTCCGCTCCTGACTCCTTTGTTTTCCATTCACACCCACTATGATCCACTGCTATATTTAGTTGTTTTTCACAGTGCTACCTAATACTGTCATCGCAAGAATTTTTTTTTTTTAAGTAATAAAATAAAGATAAGACAGTATTGATTTTCCATGGAAGCTGAAACACTGGAATCTTTTCTTGCAGATGACAGTTCAAACTGAGGGGGAGGGTGTTTTTTGTTTTTTTTTGTTTTGTGGTTTTTTTTGATAGATTATTGTCATCTTTTGTGTGTGAAATGCAATTGCAGTCGAGGCAGAGCGGCAGCTGGTGGGAAGCGTCCCAGTGCCACTGCCTTCTGCGAGCTGGGACTATCTGTGGCTGAGGAGCTGCTCCAGACAATTTAAGGCAAGCTCATGCAGCATGAAAGAACTGAGATTATTACATAACTAAGTGGTGTTTGGGGATTTAAATAAAGGAAGTTTTGACTGATGAATTGCTGTACTTTACAGTTCTCAGTCTATCATTTTTGGCACAGCTTGTTTGCATGTTGCTGCAGTTCCAAAGACACCCAAAAAGCAGCCCTGTGCTTCTCAGGTAGTGCTGGCAAGGTGTAGGGCAGCCCAGCTCAGCCCCTGGGTGGTGTCTGCAGCAGAGGACGTGTCATTCTGCTTAAACT
Organism: Fringilla coelebs; assembly: GCF_963513975.1. Lineage (NCBI taxonomy): Eukaryota > Metazoa > Chordata > Aves > Passeriformes > Fringillidae > Fringilla > Fringilla coelebs. The sequence continues at coordinate 93,132,155 of NC_140030.1, read as the reverse complement.
CCATCGCAACTGTGCTTCCCATGCCTGGAAGTTAGGCATTACAATTCTCCCAAAAGAAAGGATCTCATTTTCAAAGAACAGCTTTTGTGGTCAAATACACCTGCTGTGGTGAACTAATTATTGGTATGTGGGGCTGTGTGACACCCGTCGGCATTTTGCTTTGGCCCACAACAAGAAAAAAAGAGGTTTAATGCCTCATGGAGCACTGGTTTTCCATCTCTGTCCTTGTTATCACAGAACTGGCTCCTGAATTAAAGCAAAGGCTTTGTCAAACACCACCAAATCAAGTACACCGCAAGTGGACCTTGCAATGTGAACATCAGAAATGTCTTCTGTGTTTAGCAGTATGGGAAAGTATGATGCTGTTATAAAGAATAAAACACTGAGGAGTCCCAGACTAGATGAAGCCACAAGTCCAAGAGCCCTGGAAGGATGCTGTTTGCCAGCTTTACAATAGGTTTATTCAGCAGGAGTCAGCAGGGTTGCCTATCTGTGTTCCTATAGTCAAAGCTCATTCATTCTGTGCAACATAGGTCAGCTCTGGTGCAACTATTGATATCTGTAGAGCACTTGCCCTACTGCTGTGATTTAAAAAAAAAATCAGCACTGTAGCTACAAAGCATTACTGGACTCCTCTGTGTTGTATTTGTTGCAACATCACAGCTCCCTCTTTCTTTATTTGAGTACATGTACTACATCTTACCCAAAGCGGCGATAACATGTGAACAAAGATGCAGGGGGGTCTGCATAAGAAGAGCTTTCAGAAATTATACCCTCTTCCCAAGATCTTTGAAGAAGTATTTTGACAGCAGACAAACAAACTCCACTCCTCAGTCTCATTCTTTGCATACATTCAGCAGCGCTGCGCGGAGGATCCAGGTAATTCAATATTTATTCTGATTTTAAATTACTCCAGAATAACTCAAACGCTGCCCTTGCCTTCTCCTGGTCCTCTTGTGATCAGCTCAGCTCTATGTAGGAAGGTGGCCACTGTGTTTCACCGAGTCCCTGTGTACTTGTGCCTTGGAGCTGCCTGCAATGGTCCAGAGCAGTTTTTGTGAGAGACATGCATGGTGCCATGAAGAGCTGCCCAGGCTGAGGCTGCCAAGATGCCAGATAAGAGGATCACCTGTAGCCAGTCTCTTAGAAGGCAACTAATATATTGAATAACAGTAGCACAGACAACTGATCTTTGTCTACTGCCAAGACAAGCAGTTCTGCTAATGAGATCAATGCAGTCTTCCATATGTAATAAGGCTTATGCTCAGCTTGATGAAGGTGAAGACAGAGATTCCTAAAAAGCTGGATTTTAATAGTCATATTCAGGCAGAACCCGCTTTTGCCTCATTGAGCAGTACGAAAGTCTTAGAGCATAAGACAGGAGATTAGGATCTTGGGCAGAGGAATTTTCTTCATCACTTTGCAAGGCATATAGCAGACCACTGCCTCACTTTCCCTGACTTCATAGCATTGCTTTCTTTCCCCAAAAAGAGTTGTCTGACTGAATTGAGAAGCGTGAATGAGGTTCTCATATGCAACAATGCTTAAAGTCAGAGTGATGCCTATAAATATGGAAATTAGAGTTTTACTTTATTCTGGGAAGGGCTGGAACTTTCCTCAGGAGACTTTCTCTGACTTCAGGACTGGTTTCAGTAAGTACCCTTGGCAATGCAAAATGGAAGTGCATGAATAAATTAATTGGAAGATGTACATGCAGCTCCTGCCACTCCCCAAATACCTTTCCCAGCTCTGAATGCAACACAGATTTTAATCATGGAGCAACAGATGATTGATGGATGATTAATACCTAATTTATGAGATTCATTTAACTTCATTTTACTTATACACTGTATGTAGAATTAGTTAAGGCTTGTACAGGAAAGGAAGTGATGAACCATTGTTCCCATTAAATTATAATGACAGCCTTCCTCATCACTGTATATTTATTATGTAAGAAAGGGAAATGTCTAGTAAAATCTGTATAGGTTAATAACACCTTCATAATATAGTCTCTCTTTTCTATTGACTTGAATAGCCCTCCTACTGACTTTTACTGGATTATTAGAGTTAATTACATCAATTGCAATATAATTGATTCTTAAATACTATGTAGGAACCTCATACAATTAGGGAAAAACAAAAGTCATCTAGACATCTCCGATCAGAAAAGATTTGGAATTCCTGCACATTTAATTCCTGTTAATCACCAGTCAGTTTGGACATTAAGATTGCAGGGTTTCTTGTTTTCTTTCTGTTAGGTTTTGACAGAATTGATAGTTTTACAACATTTAACTCAGTGTGCATGGAAATATAAGATTAAAGAGACAAATGTAATTTGCTAAAATCGTTACTTCATCTCCTAAAAGTGAAATGAATTACCTACCTGTCTGTATCAAAATACAACTTACTCACACACATGCACGCTCAAGAGAGAAAAAACCCCCGAAATAGGTATTTAACATTCAAAGTTGAAGTCCTTTATCCACAGGTGCAAGCAGTCCTACAGATCATTGAAGGGCCTTCAATGTAAGGACATGAAGCAGAGCTGAGCACTGCTCTCCAGAGAGCAGGAGATCTATACATTATTTCCCTGAGTAACTTTGACATGAAAATGATTTCTAAAGGATGGTTCTGTACTCCAGATAAAGATTACGGACCATTCAAAAGAAGGTGCTTTAAGATAAACCCTCTGAGGGATGCTACAACATTATTAAGCAGCAGTTCAACTTTAAAGCCAGTCAAACATAACATTTTTTGTGACTCTGTTCTTGGTCAGAGTCCCCTGTGGTACCAGCGTAGGAGATGTTAGTAATTTTATTTTTTTTAGCTGACTTTGTTACGGTTCTCCAGTGGCCTTCCAGGAGCCGTGCGGCGTTTTGCAAGAGCGAGTTTGCTTTGTGTTTGCGCAGCTCAAGTCCTCAGAAGGTAAATTCAACACTCTTTGTGCTGCTCCGTTAAATATCCTCAAGTCAATTTGGTTGGTGTGGGGTTATCACTTCTGAGTTTCAGCTGAACGAGGCGTGCAAGTTCTTGTTATGCAAAACAGTAACTTTGGTTACGGTTTTTATTTTTAGTATTATTAATATTTTTGCTTTACAGCTTAATGCACACGCTTAACCACACCGCAGCAGCCGGCTATCAAAGGCTTCCCTGAGGAAAAATTAAGCACTTGGAGCAATAAATTATGAAAAGACTACATCTAAGGGCACCATCCACCTTGTTCTCACACCCGCTTTAAGTGTTAAATAAATCATAACATCCTGTTCATCGTGCCGTCAGTAGGGGTTAAACAAGTCACTGTAAATGAGCTCCAAATCATAGGACGTAGCTGGCTTCCAAGTTTTTTGTTTGCAAGGAGAAACAGCCCCGGGCTTTTGATAGTTCAGGTCTTTAAGGAAAGTCTTTTTTTCCATTCCAACTACTTCCTGTTAACGTGGAAATGAGAGGAAATGAACATTAAGCAGAAGGATGGGCCCATCCTTTTCCAGTCGTGTGCCTAATTTGTCAGGTGCAATATTGGCACCTGGAGGCTTGTTTTGGCTCCTATTACATCCTTGCTGGGGAAATATCAGGATACTTGCAACTAACAGCATAGGACTTCAAAGCATTTTTGTTATAGGGAGAAAGAAAAAAGGCTGCCGCCGTTAGAAAAGGCAGAGCCCAGTTTGTTTGCAGAGTGTGTTGTAAACAGCAGACAGTTTAAAAAAAAAAAAGAAAAGAAAAAGAGAAAAAGTCTGTGACATTTCAGTCTAAAACTAGTTGTGGCCATTAAGCCTATAAGATAAGTACACCCTAAGGAGTACATCTACCCCATAAATTGCCTTTTGGAAATACATGTCTTAAGTGTGTTCTTCATACTTCTAAATCTTCACATAAAACATCCTTTTTGCTGAGAACTTGTCAGCACATATGTCCATTTCAGCGGGAAGCTTGTGTTTTGAGGCAAAAATATTTATGGCCTCTGAGTTGCAGTTATGGGAAGGCTGTTTGAAGTGATTCTGGATCAAAACCTGCAAACGTAAGGTTCCGGAGTCTGCCTGGTGTCTTTACTTCATGCCAAACACCATTGCTGTACTTTCTCTTGTGGGGCCTTTCTTGTATTAAGAAACTGTCCAAGATGAGTTAGTGACCCCATGCTTGGCCAGTATGTTAGTGATGCATCTCTCTGGATGAATCTACAGAAAAGAGGTATTTAAGGGTCTTGTAATGAAAAGAATGAGACTGAAGTTAAACTTATTCCCCAGCAGTGTTTAAAACTTGGAATTGACTGGGGTTGGTTTGGATTTTTAGAACTGGTTCATGTTTTGGGCCAAAGTAACTACTCATGTGCCACTTTTTTTTCCATCATGAATTACAATTAATTAGCATTTAGTGGTGGGAGGAGAAAAGGCAGTGTAGCTGATTAATATTTAATTCAGGTAAAACATAGTGAATCAAGCCATGAGTGATATATACAGATCTGCAGCTGTTCTGAGAGCAAATTCATTCAGATCAGTGAAATGAGATAATAGACTTGGGAAATCCAGCTGCTGTGCAGATGTTGGGTGGAATTTTCCAGGGAGAAGCAGCTATGCCATTTTTTGTGCCTGATTCTGCATCTCTTGCTCAGGATGAGGTCTCTTTTTCTGGATGGCAAAGTTGCAGAGAAAGCAAACCCTGTGCTGAGGAAACTTTGGTGAGTTTGGGGTACACTGACCCCTTTCTCCCAGGTTAGCTCCATCTGTACCTGGGTCAGATGGAAGTCTAAAGGATTTTAGAGTCATCTCTTCCCAGTGAGCTGGCACTATACTGTGCTTCATCCCAGCCATCCTCAAGTGGTCTCAGTCTGACTGTTGAAGATGTCCATGTGTTTTAGAGTGACTGGTTTTTTCTTCACCTGAACATTGTCTGGTAATCAATCATTTGCTTCTAGGGTACTGTTTTTTGAAGCCACCAAACACTTATTTTTCATGCTTCTCTTACTTATGCAGGGCATTAGACTGGTAGAGGAGACATGAAAGGAGTTTGATGATAGTTCTATCTTGGTACTCAGGGCACTTCAGCAATTTTTTTGTCTTGGCCTTCATCTTCCTGAGAGCGTCCAAATAACACCAATATAAGGCTTCTTTGTTACAGAATGATATGTAAGACTTCTTTGTTACAGAATGATAAAATAGTTTGGGTTGGAAGGGACCTTGAAAGGTCATGTGGTCCAACCCCCCTGCAATGAGCAGGGACATGTTCAGCTAGAACAGGTTGCCCAGAGTCCCACCCAAATGACCTTCCAGGGATGGGGCATCCACCACCTCTCTGTGTAACCTTCACCAGTGTTTTGCCACCCTCACTGCAAATAAATTCTTCCTTTATCTGTAGCCTGAATCCAAGTTCCTTCAGTTTAAAACTGTTACTAACTCTTATTCTATCGCCACTGGCCTTATTTAAAACTCTGCCTACCTCTTTCTTGTTGACTCCCTCTAAGTGCTGAAAGACTTCAACAAGGTCACCCTGGAGTGTTCTCTTTTCCAGGCTGAACAATCCCAATTCTTTCAGTCTGTCCTTTTCAGGGAGGGGGTTCATCCCTCTGATCATTTTGTCTAGGGAAAGAAATCTTCTGTGGATACACGTACAGCAGCCATAGCACATTGTTTGATGACTTCAATGCAGGGGCTCTGCAGCAAAGACAAATTGGCCTAAACTGTTAAGCAGACATTTAAACTCAGCCCAAGGATTGAGGATCTCTGATGGGATGTGTCCTGCTGACTCAGTGCTGTGGGTGCTCGAGCTTTAGGAGAGGTACAAAAGTGGTTGGTGGTAAGGAAAGAGAGGAACTTAACAATCCTTTGCTCCCATACCCAGGGACAACTCTGGCCTGATTTATGCTAAACTGCAAAACTAGAAACAACCAGAAAGTATCTGAAATAAGTGCAAGGATCATCCTATATATGCTCATTTGTATATTTGCAACTAACTGAAAGGAGATTGTAGCAAGGAGGGAGTCAGTCTTTTCCCAAGTAACAAGGAAAAAATTCTTCATGGGCAGTTGTCACACATTGGAACAGGCTGCCCAGGGAAGTGGTTGGGTCAGGAACCCAGGGGATTTTTAAAAGACAAAGCTGTACACTGCAACACACATCTAATAAACTCACTCAGGGGCACGGTTCAGTGGCAGACTTGGCCCTGCTGGGTTTACAGTCAGGCTCAGGGATCTTAAAGGTCTCTTCCAACCCAAATGATTCTATTATTTTCCTCTAGTAACTTTCCCCATTCTCCATTGTCCGAGAGACACCAGGAAGGATTAGTGCTGCAGGAGACCACAGTGTCCTCTCTCAGGGATGACCACTTTCCTGGCACTTTCCTGGCACTTTCCTGCACCAGTCTGAGGTATGTACATTGCACAGTGGCACTGCGTGATTGAGGTAACTCACTCTCTTGCTCTGTAATTTTTTGGATTTATGTCACCATCTAAAACACAGATGGTGTGAATTTTGAGGAATATGTAACTTGTCCTCCTTGTGGATGAGTGAAAAGGCTTTGCAGAGAGAACATGGCCTTGTTCTGGTGACAGCTTCCACTTGGGGCTCATCTGGGATATACTTTGCCATTGTGTCAATTGCAGCATTTCTCTGCAGCTCCAAGAAATACAAATAAATATGGCTTTGGGAGCAATCCTTGACAGCTACAGCAATTGTTAGCTCCTCAGACCCCTCATGTCCATCAGTTCAGCCGGGATTGGTGGGCTCCTCACATGCCATTCATGTGGCTCAGGAACAGTAGCATTCAGCCCTTCCTTCTCCTTTGTTTTAGAGAATTACAGGGCAGGTTGTGTGCTGGTGCAAATATGGCTGGTTGCTCTCCACACTGGTATCTTTTTGTGCCGTATGTATAGCTTTGATAAGCAGCATATGTGTCTGCTTCCCGACTGTACAGGGTTTCCACTCTGATCTCAGGAGTGTAGCTAAATCAATATATCCTTTGTGATGTGCAGATGGAAATAATCTCTAGAAAGATGTATTTCTGAGCTTTGCCCAGTATGTATTTATTTGAGAGGTACAGCTGGTTTGTGGAAAGGTACAATCCAAGACCATATGTGAGCACACTGCTAACCCAGCTCAAGCAGCTTTACACTGGTATTCCAGCCCCTCATGACCATCAGCAGGGCCTCTGGAGGCTCCTTTGATGTGAAGGGAATTGCCAGGCAGGGTGCTGCTTGACCCCTGAGGGGCAGAACGAGAGCAGCCTGTCTGCACAGCCCCTCATGCTCTGCTACTGGCTGCCAAACCCTCCAGCATCCCTCAGCACCCTGCTAGCTGCCCTTGATCAGGCTGCCACAAGGTGCTCTCCAGTCCTGCTCCCTGAACTGGACCAGGTGCAGACAGACCATTTCCATCTTAGAGTGGTGTGGGTAAGGTTTCTTGGTGCATTTCTGTCTACTGCTCCTAGTTACTGGACCTAAATCCAGATTTCAGATCTGTGACCAGACACCAGTCAAAATGTCCCCATATTCCATGATTGCTTGGGGTGACCCTTGGAATCAGGTTCAGTGTCAAAAGGTGTCTGACGGACTCTGTTTCCCATCCTATGATTTAAGAGAAATAAATTTCTGGTAGTTATGCCCAATTCAAGCCCTCTGGATGCTAAATGGGTAACACAGATCTAGTAAACTCACACTGTCACTGTAAAAACACTTTTGTTTCCTTAAGGGCTTGCACTGTCAAAAATTACATGATGATTTGAATTAGAACACGTGAGGAGGACCTGGCAAACCATTCACACCTGTAAAAACACAGGTTTATATCAATACCTGCACCATTAATGACATGCTCTTCATAAAATATGGTACAGGGCAGATTCAAGTAACCAAAGAAGAGAGGGAAGTGGTTTTTGGTGAGATTCACCTCAGCTGTTAGTAGGAGCTGTTTTCTTTCCATGGATTACACAACAAACCCAGGACAAGGGGTGCTGTACTTGGGGGACACTCTAGGGCTGGCTGAAGGGGAGCACTTGGCTGGTGCCATGACCTGTCACACTCCCAGCCTACAAACTGCACAGTGGATATGGGGGCTGGGGGAGTTTGCTAAGAAAACTCATGTTTGCTTGCATAGATTTACTCACAGAGGCTTTAAAATATAGCTCTCTTCTGCAAGTCAAGCTGTGAATGCCTGAGTTTTGGTTCCTCCCAGAGCACTTTCACAAGTTTCTTCTTTCTTTCCCAGAGTGGACATTTTCCATCTAATTTTACAACCCAAAAGCCTCACTCCTCTGCATAATCAGACGTCCAGGCAGAGAGGTCTCCATGAATAAAAACTCGGGACTTCAGCTCACAAGCTCAGCTTCCAGCAACATACGGAAAGCAGCCCTGGAAAACTCACTTCTACCCACTGAATTTGGACAAACACTCCTGAAATAGTCTGTTCTCAGTCTCATGCCACTCTCATCGCCACCTTTAAATTACTAAGGGCTAATTTTAAATCAAGCTGCAAATACTTCCTAAGTACAAGAGCCCATTGCTGTGTGCTGGAATCATCTGGGAGCTGCTCCTCCTCTTTCTTAGAGAGGTGATGTGAGGTTAAGGGAGGCAGGGAGGCCCAGCACCATCAGTTCCCTCCCTAGAAAGGTCAGTGCAAGCTGCCAGGAACCTTGGGACCACCAGGAGCCTTGGGAGCACCACTTTGTGCCACACTGAGGGCCTTTGGGACCATTCTCTCTCCCCTGTAACACACATGGATTGCTGTGTGTGTGTCTACAACAACTTTCACTGCAGGATCCTTCAAATATGCCCTTCAGACCTTACAGGGAGTGTCTTTTGCCATGTGAGGAGCCCCTTGGCCCCCTGAGAGGAGGAGCACACGTGGCAGCAGCGGTCCTGCCCCTCCTGCAGCTCTGTGTGCCCCTGGCAGGATGGTCCCCTTTGCACAGCCAGGCACTGTGATGTGACACAGTGACGTGGGCTTTGCAGAGGTCAGGCATCAGTCAGCAGCAGGGCTCTGGCACCCCCTCACAGCTCTGCTGTTTGTAATATTTATTATCTGGGCTGTGATAATGCTTGAAAATGGATGCTCCTTTCTGAATGAAAGGAAAGTCGCTGCTCGTATCTCAAGGATAAAAGCCTGTCTGGCTGGAGATCAGTGCAGGGTGCTGAAAACGGGCAGAGCAGCTGAGCCAAGCACAGTGGTCCCTGTCCCTGGAGAGCAGAGCTGTGGTTCCCCAGAGGAGAGGCTGCTGCTTTGGCACTGAGACAGACCTCCCCTTCCTTTTGCCATGGCAGGCAGCGGTGCAAAACCCAACCCACTCTCCAGCAGGGACTGCCTAGGCAAGCCAAGCCCTGCAGAGCCTGGTCCTGGCTGGCCATGATGATAACCAGCCATATGTCTTCTGTTCACACCCTGGCTATTGATTTGTCAGCTCTGCCCCCACTACCAGCCCAGCACCCCAAGTGCTCTTCCTTCCCTTGCATTTGTTTGCCCTTGTGGTCCCATTCTTGGTATATTAACTGTGATGCAGCAGCAGGAGGTTTCAGGTTTTTCACGAGGTCTTCAGGACATTTTAGGATGAAGGCAGTGGAGTGATGCTGTTACAGGACAGCCTGCGAGGAAAGGTGCCTGACAGGACTCACATGTCTTACCCCAGAGGGGAGGGAAACACATCAAATCCTACCTGAATTAGTGGTGTAAAGGGACAATGTGAAATGGCAATGTTTTTGGTCTGTTGCCAAAACGTGAATTTTGTAAAACGTGAGTCTTGCTGTCTGAAAGGTATTCAGTGTCCTTCAAGGCACCATTTCAGTGAGCTCACCCCCCAGCACCATGTCCTCATTGGAGCTGTGTGTCTGTGCATGCACACTCCCCAGCGCAAATCCAAAAATCCTTCCCTCTAACTAGTTTGCAGAGCCTCACAAAAACCTATGGGAATATCTGGTTTTGCATGCAAATATTTACCAAGAAAAAATGGATACTTTTCCACAGCTTCCAGTACGAGGCTTCTTCTGCAGAGAAACTGCCAGCTGTACATGCGTGCTGGTTTGGCACTGGGACAGCACATTCTCTAGAGAGTGGAATGAAACCACAAACTCCTTTTGCTTATGGAGTAAACCCCTTTCCACGAAGCAGGTGAGAGCGTGCTGAACTCGCTCCTGCATTCTAGCTTGGCTGTTTTCTAAATGTCATTTGAAAGTCTCGCCCCCTCCTCCCTCCTCCCTCTGTCCCCAGTTTTATCCCTCTTGCAGGAGGCAGCCATCAGCAACAAAACCACAATGCAGGGCTTGGCTGGCTGCATGCATCCAGCAGCTGCTCTGTTCCAAGTTCTGGGCAAGCCACAGCTATCCAGATTCCCGCTTGTCCTATGTCTTCTGCCTCAGTTGCAGTACAGCATCTTGAGCTAGAAGTACCACTAATTGACCAGCTTGGACAGGTTGCCAGCACTGCAGTACAGTCAGCCTGCTGTCCCCAGTTGTCTGTGCCTTTCCCCCCTTCACTACACTTCCAGCCCTTCCCGATCCAAAGCTTGTGGCATCTTCCAAGTCCTCCTTGCATTCAAGACTCTAATTCGGCATGTGGTATGCTGTGCTTTTCCAGCAGGCTGCTTTTTGTCATTATCTCTCCACCCAAGTGAATGTTCAGGATGGGCATGTTCTTTCTTCAGTTATTGCAGAGAACTAAAATGTAAGCAATAAATGCTAAAGCCAGATTTTTCTAATGCAAAACATCAAGCAAAATCTTTGTGTTCTCATATAATTATTCTGAAAGAGTTACACGCCTGGAAATAAAAATGCACTACTGTGTCTTAAAATATGAAGCAGTGTTTCCTTTCAGGGTAAGGATAAGAACGTGATTTAAGTTTGCTTTATCCCATTTCTTCACTGTGTTGTGCTGACATGATTGTTCAAAGAAATTGTGCTTTTGGAAGGAAAAGGTTAAAGTTTGCTACTGATATTCATCAGGAGATGGATATTTAATCTTTAATCTCTTGTTCTAGGCCCCTACTTCGGATCAACTCATTATCCCGAATAAACGATGTGTCATTCCCATTATTTATGTTTCACTGCAGCCAAAGTATCTGGACCTCGTTTTGGTAAGCACCATTCATTTCGACCCATTCAGTATTAATCTCCCTTCTAACATCTTTCCTGTCCTATGTGCTGTCCCCTATTTGCTTTTATGTTTTCCGCAGAGTGTTTATAAAAGGATAATCTTTTACAAAGCAGACAGAATTTTTGTGTATAAACTGCTCTGTTTGAATGCCTCATTGATATACCATCTAAACTGAAGTGTTCAGCAAGATTAGTGCATCCACTGAGCCACTGAACTGGGTAAAAATATGGGAACTGCTCCTTTCTTTATAGCGAGAGAGGGTAGCTAATGATGCCATCTTCTTTTAAATAGGATACTTTTAGCAGATGGACTCTGAGAATATGAATACATTGCACAAATAAAAAATAATAAACAAAGGAGTGACAAACAATAGGAGAAAAAGACACAAAATGTATATGTGAAAAGACCATGAGCCAGCTTCCATCTTAGTGAAACTGGTGTAAATGTAGAATAACTCAGTCAAGATGACGTGAATTAGTGGGGTTTTTTGCATCGTTGTCGCTCACATCAGGAGCTGGTCCCTTTGTATCATAAATGCCGACGATTTCAGCTAGGATAGGGACTTGCAATGCCTTGAAATGCAAATGATACTTTTTTCTCTTTCTCATGCTGATACAAATTTCCAGTGTGAATATTTTGAGCACCATCCCCTCCTTTTTTTGCATGAAATAAACAAATGAAGACTGCCTGGCACACATAACGTACACTTATTTCGGCTGTCTCCTTTGCAGCGTGTGTCTGGTGACATCGGGTGCCACCGACACACCCTCGGAGATGCCGACACTTTATGTTAGAAGAACACAGTATGCAAGTGAATCTGTGCCCACATTCCCACATTTAGATGGGAAAAATCCCAAACAGACATGTGGTAGTATCATTTGAATGGCATAGATTCTTAAATACATTTGTCACGTTGTACACTTGCCAGCTCTTCTTTGAAGATATAAACCACCAAAACACTCCACATTTTATCCGTCATGACTCCGTCAACATGTAGCACTGTTTAGCATGTTATTTTAGTTAAACTGCACCATTGTTGTCCGTCTATTATGACATAAACTAGGATTGGTGCCCTTGCATTAAAATTAAATGAAAACTGTAAGAAAGTGTTAGGAAAAAAAAAAGCATTGAGAAAGTCGTGCCATTCATTTAGCAGCGAAGGAATGGGAGGAGGAATATTAGAGAATCAGGAAGCACAAAAGGTGCCAGGCACCCCCAGTTCCAGCTTCAAAAGGGATCCCTCATGTTTACAAGAGGCTGTGTGTGGGGCATGGTTCAGTAGCACCTTTGGGGACTGTGTGTAGAGAGGGATGAGACCCCTTGGAACGGCTCCCCCTGTCATTTTTAATTCACCTCCCCCACTGACACGACCCAGACCTGACTTCTAGTAAGAAAACACTGTTCATGGCTATTTCTGGAGTCTGTCAACACCACTGCGGGGTTACTGAGAGCAGTCTGTGGGTTGGCAAGAGAGGTAACCCAGCTCACACCCAGCTTACTGAGTTGTCACTGCTCCTTGGAGATAGTCCATGTAATTTAGTGCACAGAAGCAATCTCAAGAAAATAATTGCCTGTTCGGTCCTAGGAAGACTGGTAGTAAGAAAATGAGTCTGTCACCTTCTGGTTGCCATTAGCTGAGGTTAAAATCTTCCTGTCATAGCTGCTATTCAATGCCCCGTGCTGGTGGGTGGTCTTGACACAGGAGAGGAAAACCATATTTGGCACAAATTGGCCTACTTACTGGTGGGATTAACGCTGGACTGGTCTGGAGAGAGCTCCTGCCTCAGTGCTAGGACCAGTGCTCTCCAGAGACCTGTGTTCAGTGGAGAGCTCTTGCAGAAACCAGTCCAGTTCCCACTGTGCGGCAGGTACACGACAGTTTGAAACAGAAGAGATTTGATGACAAATGCTTGTCTATTTCTGATGTTTTTCACCAGTGGAAGAATTAAATAGAGAAATTTCCTTGGAAAGATAATCAGACATGACCTTCCTGGCCTAAAAATTTTAGTGACAGAGCACTGCTTGTAAGTGTAATGTGTTGCCTAGCAGTTTTGTGTGATTAACCTGGAAATCCCACAGGAAAGAACATTTCTGTAGACATCAAAATCTTTGCACAAGTGGTACAGAGATGACTTGTTCCAAGAGTCCATGGCTCTGAAATGTGTCAGACTTGCTATAGATGTGCAGTTCAACTGCATGGTGCACTGCATAGCTCAGATGCAGGATGTGGCATCCCTGTCACTTTGTAGTCATCATGTTGGCAGGCCTTTTCCAGACAGATTTTTCCAAGCACCAGATTTAAGTCAGTGAAGACTTCATGGAACAATCTTTGGAAAATATTAATGAACAATTCCAAGTGCAGCAGTGTGGGGACAGATTTCTGGGTAATTTAGTGGCACTTAATTAGCCTACTCTTGTCACTTACTCTGACTAACAGTGGGCCTGACACGACCCCCACCAGGAGTTTGGTAGACAATTTTGTGGCTCTAGATCTGTAGCAGAGCAAGAGAGATAAAGGGAGGATGAGTGAGAGAGACCAGAGACAGACTGAGGGAGGTTCAGCTGGATTCCAATGGACCTACTTTCATAGACATAGGTAAAGAAAAGAGTCAGAGACTCAATAATAAAACCTCTAGGCTCTCAAGCACTGCGTGTCCATGAAGATTAACATACATGGGAAAAGCAGAACGGGTTGCTAATGAGCATGCAAATAAAAGACAAAATAAAAATACACTTGAGATATTATATGATTCAGTCCTATAAAATATGATATGATATGACTGATTATGATGTGATATGATATAATATGATGATATGATATGATTTGCCAACTTTGTTGGTTGCACCTCCAAGACATGGAGCTTGTTGGAACAGTCTTTGCCATAAGGAAAGGCTAAAATCCAGCACTAAGATGCACCTATATCCTTCCTGCTGGTTAGATACCACCCTGTAAGGTAGGAGAATGCACAACTGATGTGTGTGGACTAAGCCCCTCTTTTCCATGGAACCCAGGTCATGACTACATAAAGAAGCAGGATGTCCATGTGGAGGCTGTGTGCCACCCTTCTTTTTGTGTTGTATGATTGTGAATAGCAGGAGACAGACCTGGCTGTCACTAATGGAGATTACAGAGCGCTGGCTGCTCCTAATCTGGGAATACATTCACATAAATGCTAAGCAATGCCTTCATTTGATCCTGACCTGTACTGGCATCCCCGCTGCTGCTGCTGTCAGTTGTATGGACACTCAGGACGGGGCAGTTCCCACATCACTCTTTCCACACACTCTCTTAAACATGCAAAGGTATAGACACTGTGGGGGGAAAAGGATGAGAGAATGCTGAAGTGACAGTGGATTGTTAAAGAAGCAGACTATCCCACCTGCTCTGAAGCGTAAAATCAGCCAGAAGACGGTGTATTTTTAAGAGCTGGCTGTAGACACTGAAGCAGTATATCTTGTTGGTCTAAGGGCACGGAGATCTAGGCACTAACATGATTAATGTCATGTCTCAACAAAAGGGATTTCCCACATTTATATCACTCAGAAATAGCCTTCCATAAATTTGATATGAGTAGTTGGCAAATGAAGCAGCCACCAAATACCAGTAAAAATATGTTTGTGATGCAATATGCACTTAAAGAATCAGAGAACATTAACATTCCAGAGGGTCTCTTCAGGTACCCTTAAAAATTGGATGTTACAGAGATTCTGTCAAGGTAGGGAGGTTCAAACCTTAACCTGATGTAAAAAATTGCACCGTAAAATTTCTTTCTTCTGGTGAAAAATCAAGATTTCATACTAGCAGCATGGTTGAAGTGAGTGCTGACTGACCAGGTGACTCCAGCATGCCTGGGATGCGTTTGTTCTGTGAAGGACATATGGGAATCTTTTCCTTGTGGATTGGTTGGGGTTTTGGCAGTGAGGGGCCAAGTCTCCCTGGCTCCAAGTGCACGGGGCAGCCTGAGAGACAGAGTATGTCTTGGGCAGAGAGGGGTACAGACCTTCTTTGCATGCATGAGGGGGTGTAAGGTGGAGCTATGCACCCAGGGAAATCTCTTTAAATAGGATTCCATGTAGGGCACCATTTTTAGCTGCTCAGGCAGGGTGGCTCCCTTTGAGGGTCCCGGATGTAACGAGTGCAATTCCTTTTAAGGCTCTCCAAGTGGAGAGTCTGAACTAACTTCTACATCAAGATTGCACTTTTCCCTAACACTCTTTCCTCTGCCTCCCCACAAGTACCTCCTCTGTAAATGAAATGAAGCTCTTCTGGGGGTCCCTCTTGGGATAACCATCCCTGACCACTTTACTTGGAGAATAATTGGGAATGTTTCCTGCAGATGCTGGCTGAGCACACAGAAATGCCAGAGTGATAGACACATCCTAAATCCCTAGACTGCCAGACAGATAAAGATGGTCTGTCCCAAAACCTGCCTATCCCTTGTATCACCATGTCAAAATGAAGCAGAAGCCTTTCACACATCATCACTTCTGTTAGCTTAAGTCCAGATCCTTGCATCCTTACTCATGGCTAGTAATGTGTTACTGCACAAATCTCCAGGGCCCCTGTTGGAAGAAGAATATCTTTAAACTTACAACTGGAATCTAAGTATCAAAGCTGCAGCAATTCCTTAGCTGTGTTCAAGGCAGCACTAGTTAATTTATGAACCAAATTCAGCAAAAGAAAATTATGCTGTTTACTTAACTAGTCCTTCCTCTGGCTATTAGTACTTTGAGGGCTCAGAAAAATACAAATGAATAAATACATTTATAGCTCTTTTTATTGTCCTCACCAAAGAATCCTGTTAGGGCTGGAAGGCAGGTTTTTAAACCCAGAACAGAGAGTTGTAATTGTGCTGCCTTATGTGCACAGCCCAGGCCACTCATTTTGCACCCACCATTTCACTTCATGGTATCATTTCACTTATGGGGACATTTCTGCACATTTGAACACATCCCTACACAAAGTGTTTTGCCAAGTGAGGTTTTTTGGACCTCATTTGGAAAGCCCCCTAAGATCTGGCGTTTGGGTTTCTTCTGAGTTCAGAAAAAAAATCTGATGAAAGCTGAATCAGTTAACACCAAATTGGGTTGATTGGGGGATCCTTGTCTTCTCAGCTAACAGTATGAAAGCAGATAAAGGGGTTGATCTGACAGCTGAATAGATTTCCAAAGAGGGGTCATTTTCTCCCATGCCCAAATAATATGATAGAGATATGCAAGGGTATGTGTGTGCCTTTTGACAGCAGGCAGAGTCCGAGAGCTCGCTTACCTCTGAACAGCTTCTCTGGTGTCCGAAGTAAAGAATGCAGAGTTTCTGAACAATCAGGGAGCAGATGTGTTTTCTGTTTCACCTTGAGTGACCAACCACACCAGGAGAACTCGTGGCCTCATTCTCATTAGCACTGAGTGTTTTCATTAGGAACCAGAACGCTGCAGCTTGCAGAAAATGCTCAGCACCATGAAAGACTGAGCCTTTAAGTTTAACAGTGTCATCTTTGTAGTGCCTCCTCACAGTCTTCCGCTGGTTACGTCACTCTGAATTTATTCCACAGCCATTGAAACGTTCTGATGCACTATTGTTCCTCTGGACTCGTCATTGCCTTTATGAAGGTCTATGGCGGAGAAGAAATGGACAGTAAATCTCTTTGGTACAAATTTTGATTCCTTTGCGCCAGCTCACATGAAGAGAAGCCTCTGGTCCTTCCAAATGGATAGCTTGTTTTTGAAGGACCTTATGATTCTACTCTTAATTTACTTTTGCAATTTTTATGGCAAAGTTGGAATCATCTCACTTTTAAATTTTTTTTTTTTTTATTATTAGCTGCAAATATGGAAGCTAGATTTTTGGACTGTATGTCTCTCATGGTAATCTACTGTTTTGCCTGGTTTTGCTTTCCCTTCTTCCACATGTCATTTTTGACAGATGAGGATTTTGCATGTTGCACATCACCTAACCAACAGTGGCGTTTGATGTTTGGATGTGGCGGCTTTGAAACTTCAGAAATGGCTGATTTTCATGAATACCTCGATCTTTTTAAAGGAATCAAGTATTCTGTTATTCACCACAGGAGAGGGAGGTGGAAGGCACTTGATTAGTAATGGAATCCAAAGTTGTTTAGCTCTAAATAAGCAGTGGTAGCAACTGATAGCTACTTGCTATCTGAAGGCTGGGCAGTGTGAAATAAGCTTGTGGTTTCCATCCAGTTTCTTGTGGAAAGCACCACTACCACTGCATACAGTGTCACTGTTTGTGTTCTCTCACACAATTTCAACAAAAAGGCAGATGGTCTGTTTTCTGACCCAGCTTTTGAGAGTTAGTGAGAGTTCTGCCATCACTTTCAGTGGCTCTGGATCAAGCCTAAGTAGACAGGGAACTTGACCTTCCCAAGAGCCGGGGAGAAACCTCTAGGGTCAGGGACAATGTGTGCCAAAAACATTGCGTTGCTTCTATCCGTATTCAGAGTAAGAATCTGAGTGGTTTTGAATCTGGCTCTGGAGCTCATTTTCAAACCTGTCAATAGCTACTGGAAATTCATTTTCTAGTGGATTACTCACAGCTAACAAAGTTCTGTATAGCTGGAGAGCCACACATAACAAAACAGTCCTTCTCATAGAGACATCTTTTAATCCCACTGACAGCAGAACTACTACAGAATTCCATGGACAAAAACCATGAAGGTAAAATAAGAAATGTAACCTTCTGACTTGTGAGTGGAACAATATCATCTTTTAAATGGTGTCACTTCTGATGCTTTACTTTGAAACTGAAGGCAGTGTTTTAACACAGTTTGCATAATTTTTCCCTGTGTTTTTATGCTGAGCCATTACAGGACTCTGCTGTGATGGCCAACTGCTCTAGTCAAAGTTGTTGACCTACACACTTTTTAAAGAGTATCCCATTTTTTCTACTCAGGTTAATCAGGACTTTCCTTCACACAAAAAGTTTTGCTACACCTCTATGTTTTTTTGCAGAAATTAGCATAGGTCACTTCCACTGACAGTGTACAAGTTAATGTAGAAGCATGGCATGGTTTGGGTTTGAAGGGACCTTAAAGATCATTTAGTTCCAACTCTCCTGCCATGGGCAGGAACACCTTTCACTAGACCAGGTTGCTCAGAGCTCCATCCAGCCTGGTTATGAACACTTCCAGGGATGGGCATTCCACAACTTCTCTGGGCAGCCTGTTCCAGTGCCTCACCACCCCATAGTGAGGAATTTCTTCCTAATATCTAATCCAAACCTACCCTCCTTTGCCTAAAGGCCATTCCCCCTTGTCCTATCACTACACATGACAAGTCCCTTGCCAGACCTCTTGTACCCTTTGGGTACTGGAAGGTGTGATAAGGTCTCCCCAAAGCCTTCCCCCCTCCAGGCTGAACAGCCCTGTCTCTGCACAGCAGAGGTGCTCCAGCCTCTGAGCATTCTTGTGGCCTCCTGTGGACTCACTCCAGCAGGTCCATGTCCTTCCCATGCTGGAGAGCCCAGAGCTGGCTGCAGCACTCTAGGTGAGGTGTCATGAGAGCAGAGCAGAGGAAGAGAATCACCTTCCTCAACCTGCTGGCCACGCTGCTTTTGGAGTAAATAGAGAGTAGCTAAGTATTTATAGTAAATAACTGATATGAGACTTACACAACTAGCATTATTTGATCAACTTTATTACCAAATTAAATGCAAAAGAGTTGGAACACTCCAGAATAATTGAAGTGGGTCGCTGACACCCAAAATTACATAGGTGACAAGTGGGAGGAGGTTCTGTTTCAGTGAGTGACTGTGTGATTTTGAACAAGCCTGTAGCATATGTATATTGCTATTTCCTAGGGTGCAAATGAGACTGCTATGATTCTGTCCAGCACCTAGGAGTGGAATTATCCCTAAAGGAAGCCTTGTCCCTGAAGGAAAAGCCCTTTTCTACAATGAATTTTACTTTTGTTGTGACATTTTGAAGGTACTACATGGTAATGACACATTGCTCCAGTAATTTTTGTACAATGTCTCTATGAGCTCTCTCCATCTGTCATGACAGCATTAGTCTTGGCATCTCTGATGAAAGAATCAAAATTAAAAGGGAGAACAAAAAGTCAATTTCTAATGGGTTCCAAATACCCATATCTTACAAGCGTGAATTAAATATTGCTCTCATCTTGCAGCCTTCCAGCCACATTACATGGATAAAAACCTCAAAACTATTTAAAATTAAAAATCCTGTTAAAAGCTGAAATATATATGAAGTAAAATAATATTCAGCTGTTTAAACTAACCTGTTGATAGGCTGTCAGCTGTCATTTGATTTGCACTTCATTTGAATTAATAAAAAGTAAACCATAAGCATCATGATTTACAGTAATATAAAAGCTATTACAAAGGCCCTTCATCATAAGCTTCTTTGTCATAAAGCTATTGTATCTTACTTTCAATCACTAAACACTGTTAAAAACATTTCCTAATACGATACTGCCTGATGCAATGTACAAATTCCTTTGCTGCAGAGACCAGCTCTGAGAGAGACAAATTGGAAGCTTCTTCTTGCATAAATACTTTAAAAAAAAAGTATTGTCACAGTGTCCTTCACCTTTTCTTGAGGCTGCGCACACATATACAACCACGTAGCTCAGGTTTGCCCACAGCCATTAAAATACCTCTTAAAATACCTTTATGCCTCCTCCTTTATTTTAAATAATCCTTAGACAGACATCTGGTTACTCAAATACACCAATTTTTTTACTCTTATGAAAAGTGTCATGGACTTAATATTGATCTCAGTTTCATATTTCCTGTTAAAAATTATTTGTCCTCCTCCCAGACGTGCTACTTTAAGCTGGAGTTGGTGGATTCCTAATGCTACTTCCTTTGGGTTGTCCTCACCCACGGCGTGTGAACAGTCCCCCAGGCTCCTGTCCAGGCTGTCTGGTCATGCTGGTGCCATGGTTTCTCACAGGAGATGAGATTCCCCCTGTCTGTCCCTGGCAGCCCACAGACAGGAGTGCAAGGAGAGAACCTGGGGGCAGTCAGGCTCCACAAGATCCCCAGGGCACCCCAGGGCTGCAAACACATTTCAGCTCCTCTCAGCAGACCCATTTCTCAGTGTCTTCTGAGTGCTCTCTAACAAAGCTGGGCTCAGTGCGCGCTAGTCCCAGCAAGAGGACCTGGCCCACACATAGATAAATCATCTTACCTGCCAGTGGGGCAAGAAATGC
Source organism: Fringilla coelebs (assembly GCF_963513975.1). Lineage (NCBI taxonomy): Eukaryota > Metazoa > Chordata > Aves > Passeriformes > Fringillidae > Fringilla > Fringilla coelebs. Next base: position 93,111,894 of record NC_140030.1, on the reverse strand, counting down.
CTGCTGAGCTGCTTGCTGTGGGCTGGGTGAAATTAATGCCATTGGCTTATACCTGGGAACACAGGAAAAAGTTCACTTGAGAACAGTTAAATGTGAACAAGAGGTTTGGAATAAATGTCCTCCTGACATCCTCCCCAGCTTGAATTGTCCTGTGGTTCTGCCCATGATGGATTGTACCGTGGATCCATACAAGTTTGGCACAGACTGAAAAAAACTGTCCAAAGCCTTTAGGATGTGCCTGGCAGTGAAAGTGTGTCTTCTCCAGGGCTAGCACAATATCCTGCTCCAAGGCCATGCTGGTGGTCTTTTGCCTTCCAAGATTGCCAGTGGTTAGTTGACCATTCCCTGCTGGAGGACATTGTGATTTCACTGAGAGGAACTCGTGCCCGCAGCCGCTGAGGACATAAAGGTACAAAGGTTGGTTTGGACCTCTAGGAATTCAGGCACGTGCTTACTGCACCAGGTAGAGGCTGAGCTCCTGTACCATATTATACTTCAGAATTATTTGTGTAGAATTATGTGGAATTGCAGTGGGATAGAAACTAAAAATATGGTAGTGGGCTGACACCGAGGAGCGCTGTCTTGCTGGAGAAACAGGGAGTTTGCTTCCCTTTGTTTTGGTTCTCCCCAAGGCCTCTTGCTTCTTTTCTTGTCTGTCCTCACAAGTCACAGCATGTCACGTCCCAAAACTGATATAGCTGGGCATGCTACTTGGGGGTTTCAGCAGATCCTGTATTTGGAGTAGTTGGAAAAGCGTCTAGTGGCTTTGTCACATGATTTCTCCATAGTGTGAGCCCAGCCGGCAGAGAGCCGTGAGCTCACATGTTTGGATGGCTTGGTTTCTGCATACAGATAACGTGAATATCTGCTTGGCAGTGTTTTACAGCAACTGAACATTCCTGACGCTGCCTCTTTTCATCCTTCTGCTCCCCCTTCCTTAACAGCAGAATCAGCAGCTGTAACAACACATGGAGGACACTTGGCAGCTGCAAGACACAGATGCTGAGCTCTGTAATAAACTTCTCCTGTAGAAGAATCTGAGTGCTTTTGCTGGCTGGTTGTAAGTCCTTATTGCTGTCTGACTCACTGGCTCAACAAGCAGTAACAGTGTGCTGATGGCTGTTGCTAATCACTCTTGGAGTTATAAGGACCAACCTAATTGTCCTTCTTGATCCTTTAGGATGCTGCCACAGCCTGGCTTTAATCATTTGCAAGTGAATTGCATGCTTTGAAGGTAGACGTTTAAGAATAAGGTACCGTGATGTTTTTCAGTGGGCCATTTCTTTTTGTATCTAGAGATAGGCAATAGGCCTGGTTTTGATCACAAGTCACAATGTGCAAACCAGAAATAACCTCACTGTTGTTAAAGGGGTATAGGCTGTTATAAAACAAATGTGGGTGAGGTCAGGGGCAAAGGAGAGCTTTACTTGAAGTCTGCACTGCCTGCTAAGGAAATGGTGTATCTTCAGTACCTCAGAAAGTGGTGTTTGCTGGAATTGGCCTGTGATAGGGATGTGGGTAAGAACTCATGGCAGCAGGTTAGTGTCAGGATGGGAGGCAGGTTCCTTTCAGACAAGACCTGCAGTGGTGTTTTAAGGAGCCATTTGATCCTGCAGCAAATGGCCAACTTGGAAGGTTGTGCTGGAGTCTGAAGAACACTGGGAAAGAAACCAGAAACAGATGCTTGTGGACATAAAGGCAGGAATTGGGCAACAAATCACTGTGGCCAAGACAGAAAGGAGGAATGCTACAGAGAGATGGCTGGAGACACAAGCAAAGGAGAGCTGTAAACATAACACCCATAGGTTAATCTCGATGTATGACGTGAGGGGAAGTGATGAAGGAACGCGAGGAAGGAGTGGCATGGTCAGTGATGGGAGAATGACACTTTTGGCCAAAAGTTCCTTCCATCTCTTTCTGGGGAAAACTGAAGTCATAACAGTAGCAGAGATAGCAGTGGGAAGGGAAGCACAGGCACGAGTAAGGGCATGGCACGGACAGAATGGACCTCGTATTCAGTGACACAAGGCTAAAGGGACAGCTTCATGTGACAGGATTGGCAGCCACACCAATATGGGCAACACTGTGTTGCTACAGACTGCATGAACAAGAATTAGATGAGGCCTTCTTCAGAAAACTGTAAGAAACTTGAGGATTGCAGGCTCTAGGGCACATGGGAGACTTATCCAGGAGTACTGACTTATCCACCAGGACTGAAGTACTGGTGACAACTTCCTGACACATTAGTTGAGGAGCTGATAAGAGGAGGCACTCTGCTGGACCTCAGACCTAAAACCAAGGAAGAACATGCCACGTAGGTGACAGCTGGAGCATTCTTGTCTGCAGTGACTGTAAGATGGTAGAGTTCAGGATCCAGAGGGAAAAGAACAACAGCAAAATGCAGTATTAAAACCCTGGGCTTCAAAAAAGCACAAATTGGTCTGTTCAGAGACTTGCTTCAAAAAATCCTGTGGGCTACAGCTCTAGAGAAAAAAAAAAAGGGTCCAGAAGAGCCTATTTAAAGGTCATCTGTTAAAAAAAATATGTATCCTGACATGCAGGAAATCAAACAAAACTGGTACAAGGTCCGTAAGTAGGAACTCCTGCTAAAACTCAGACATGGAAAGGAAGAATGAAAGAGGTGGAAGCAGGGAGAGGTAGCCTGTGAGGAATAGAGAGACACTGTCCTATAGTGGAGTTGGGCTTAGGAAGGCCAAAGCCAGAACTGCATTTAGTGAGAGAGATGAAAAGTAAAAAAAAATAAACATACTGGAACAAGTCTGATGAATAAGAAGATGATTAAAGAACTGGAGTATCTCTCATATAGAGGGAGGCTGAGAGAGCTCAGCCTGGAGAAGTCTGGGGGGATCATATCAATGATGGTGAGAAATAGAGAAGTGGAGAGAGACACTTCTCAGTGTTGTCCAGCGACAGAAGAAAAAGCAACAGGCACACAGTAAAATGTAGGAAATACCATTCCAAAATAAAAAAACTCCCTCTTGTTTATTGTGAGGGTTTTGAAACACCAGCACAGATTGCCCAACAAAGTTTTGGAGTGTCTGGCTGTGGACTTATCCAAAACCCAACTGGACATATTGCTGGGCAGCCTGCCCCAGCTGAGCGTGCTTGGAGCAGGAGATGTGTCCAGGTCATCTCAAGAGGCCCCTTCCAGCCCCAGCAGCTCTCTGAATGTGCTGCATAGGAACAAGCAGATCAGGGAAGTGGCAGCTGATGGGAAATAGTCACCAAACAGCACAGAACAGGTGGATGCTCCATCCCAGGCAGCGCCAGTGTCACCTTGGCAAGGAGCTACCACCTAATCTATGCCTGAGGAGAAGACTCCTGTTTCCACTTCAGTTAGCCCTGTCTCCTTCATGAGACTGACATTCACATAAACATTTTTTAACGGGGAAAGGACAGTCCTATTTCTAGTTTGCACAGGAGATGTTTTCCTGTGACCTTTTTTGCGTCCTTGTACTCTAGCATTTGAAGACAAACAGCTGTCCCAAGCTTCAGCTGGAGGAGGAAAAGGAAGACACCATCGAGCACAAATGTTAGTAAGTCACTTTTCCTCTCATTGTCTGGTATATCTAGGATGATTTTTAACCTTAGAAACTGTTATCTCTCTGATGCCCTTATTCTTGGTATTGGACATCAGCATTTAAAAATTCCTTCTTTAAGCTTGAGCCTTGTTTCTCTCGATATTCAGTACAAACTGGTGTGCTTCTTTTGTGGCTGCTCAGTAAATGTTTTGGTAAATAGCTATCAACACTGAATTATATTTTATGTAAAAAAATGGCATCCTGTAATTTTATAATATTCAAGCATTCTAGACCTAAATATAGCATATCAACATTTAATATTACAAAAAATCTCATATTCCTCCAGATAATGCACAGGTCAGGCACAAGAAAATACAAGCCTTCAAATAATAGGACTTAAATACCTGTTTCAGCAGTTGCTTTCATGCTGTTTGCTTGCTTGAAAACAAGTGAACTATTTATTTTTAATTCATATTATCTCATTATTGCAGGTTTCCTTTACAACATGGCTCATTTCAGGCGTTAAAAAAACCCTAGTGATTTTTATCTGAGTTTCAGATTTTCCAGTAGTGATCAGTCAAATGTGCAGTGCTAGTTAGAACTGAGGTAGCAAACTGCTTTTGTTTTTTCTTTCATCACATTGGTCATCCAGCAGGCAAAATGTGTTATGACAATTGCCTTTGAGATGCAAGGATAAATATGAAAAAGAGCCAAGCACTGTTGCAGCTGAAGTGTTCTGTTAAGAAGCTGAAGGTGACCACTGAGAGCTTCTCACTCCTGCTTACATAAAGAGTGACAGCTTTGCAACACAAGGACTCCCAATCTCTTACTCTGATTTGGCAAATACAGTCTGACACACATTTTTCTCCATGTGAGTGGCCCCACTGAGGGATCAATGATCCACCAGAATCACAGGGACAGGATCAAAGACTACAAAGAAGGGAAGTTTGGAACTCCAGAGGATTTGCTTATCAAAATCAGGTGCCTACCACCTTTAATTGTTACTGCCATACATGCTCTTATATCCCTGTCCTTTCTTCTGCTCAGGGAGAGTTGTGTCTAAGCTCATGGGTCCAGGACATGGCAGGATGCAGGGTCACACTCCCTCCCTGGAACGAGGAATCCAGTCCCACTGAGCACTCAGATTTCCCCTTTTCTCTTGAGACCTGGCTGCAGCCTGGGATTGTACCAAGACCTGAAGAAATATTCTGGGTCCTTCAGCTTAGAGGCAGCCTCACAATTTCCTCTATGAATGAAGTGTCTAGTTCGCATTGCATGAGTAAAATAGTGGTGAGTAGTGCATGTGCAGGGAAAAATTAATTTAATCCTCCTACAGAGGGTTAAATTAATTGATTGGATTGAAGGTAGAATGACCTTTGGGGTCTCATCTTTATTGCCTGTGATCACAGTGAATTAATGAAAATGAGGGGTTAGCATTTTTCAGACAGGAGAAGAATACCAGGAGGGTGATAGAAGCTGAACACGAGGCAGCACTAGTAAAGGAAAACTACAAAGGAAGTCATGAAAGAGTCTGGTGGTGTATACAGAGAGACAGGGCTGAGGGAAGGGTGTTGGTGGATGAGACACAATAATGAGGGGAAGCTGTTTGATCGCTTGTAGCTCCTGGGTCAGTAGCAGCTGCACCTGCATCACCCCTGGGCTCCCTGTGTGCTGGCCAAGGCAGTGGCTGAGAGTGTCTGCGGCTGGGCTGCCCTTCTCCTGCCTATCACTGCATAAATCAAACATCTGGGCTCCAGAGAGACCTTGTTAGTGCTAAACAACCTTGATTCAATTATGCTACAAGATGCACACAAGATGGTATCTTTTGTACACTCTTGTGCTGCGAAGGGCTCATAGGAAGTATGGCACTGGGGAGGGGGCGGAGAGCATGGAAACTCAATTATTCTCTCATTTCCACAGTCGGTGCGCTGTAGTGCGTAAAGGGGCGGTGGCTGAAGAGTTTGTGTAACCTAATGCCAGGGATAATTTGAATGGTTTGTGTTTTGAAGGTTCCTCATTCTCATATGCTCCACAAACACTATGTCTACGTAGACAAAAATAAATTAAGGCCTGACTTTCAGCCCTGGAATCTGAAAGTCAGCACTTGACTATGCGGCCAGAGCTACTCGGTGGTGCCTCTGCAGCTTCTGCTGGCTTAAAACTCTCTTTTCTTTCCTGACATAAGAGAATGGATGGGCAAAAACCTCAGCAGCAAGGATTTTGAGAAGAGCAGGGGTGCGAAGTGCACTGCCCGGGCCAAATTCCACACCAGATAATTCCATTGAGGCGCTGCTTTCAATTGGGCATCCTTATCTGCACTTCCTGTCTCCCACTGCAGCACCCTGCTACCCAGCAGCTGCTGATTCCCTCTGTCCCAGGCCTGGCTGCTTCACCCCTCCCAGCTCTTTGCTTTGCTCACAGGAGTTTCATGGAACAGGAGCAAACTGTGGAAAGTGCTTCGAATTCCTCTTTTGAAATTTACATCTTCTAGTGTGATTATTTTTCTCTGCCATGGAGAAAAGTCGTATTTTAAAAACTTTCTTGTTGTTTCTGCAGATCTGTCGTTCATTTCCATGGATACATGAGTGGTGTAAGGCAGCCAGAACTGTCAATTCCAGCCACTCACTGGCTGCCCAGTGAGCAGGGAAAAGCTGCTGAAGTCATTAGGATTTTACACTTGAAAATAACACAACAGTTTGAACTTTTCTGGAACTTTTCAATCAGGAATCCCCAGGTCTGGTGAGGGAGCTACTGCTATAAAATAATTAATTAGGAGCCATAACAGCTTGGTGAGTGTGTTTGGAGGACACAGGGGCTGGGGAGTGCTGCAGTGACCCACTGAGGGCCACCCCAGAAGCTTGGGGCATGGGCAGGAAGACCCAGCTGTTCTGACACCCTGAGCTCATCCCTGAATGTATTAGGTGTAGATCACCTACAAATCAGGTCATGGAAATACACCCTTCCTCATTTTCTTAATGACAAAGCATCTTTCTCTTTTATTTCTGCTGACAGTCCAAGACATCTTAGATTTCTGCATCAGCAAGAACCATCAGATATTAGAAGGGCTGCATTCCTGCAGGATATGGCATATGGTAACTGTTCAGTGAATGGTTTTCCCTGTCCATCATGTTGAATTCCTCAGTCAAGTTCTTGCTAGCTCTTCTCTAAGGACAAGTCTTCTGCCACTGTGACAGACAGATTATTCCACAAAGATGTGAGATCATATGCCATTATTGTCTCTGATCATCAAGCCATTTGGCATTTCTGACATAAAATGTATCTTAACTGTATTTCAGGGAATGAAAATAAAGAGAAAAATAGAGGAAGGAATATTTAAGAATATACATACAATGTTATTACAGCATGCTCTAGTTTTCCACATTTGATTATTTAGTATACTCACCCTATTTCTCAGCTTTTAATTTCTGCTCTGTGAGGGGACGCACTTTAAGTGATGACTCTCTCATTCTTGCACATAATCCACTGAAACAAACAGATCTTTGCATGTTAAACAATTGTTTGAAGTAATTAAGGTAGGTGGAACTGGGCCCATCACAATTTACCTTCTGTGAATCCTCATTTTCTCTTCCTAGAGGACCCCACAGGTGAGCAACTGTGTGTGCTTATGAAAAGATTTAGAGAGTTTTGATAGTAGGCACTGTTCAAGTAATTCTCAGCGCAGCTAACTTGCCATCATATTTCCCAATTTACAGCAAATACACCTGGAGTTCTTCACAGCCTCTCATAATTATTATTTATCAAAGTCAATCCCTGCAAGCACTGACAGGGTTGTGCAAGTAACTTTTACACACAGCCAGATTGCAGAGTCAGGTCCAGAAAATTATGGTGGCATCACCCAAGTATCCCCAAGCCCTCTACATTATCTTCTTTGAGACATTCAGATGGATAGCCAATAAAATTGGACCCAACAGAGACAATAATGGTACCCTACAGTTAACCTCTTTCTGTTCTCACAGGAAGCTCTTTATTATCACCCATAACAAAGACTTCATCCATAGCCCTGTGATTATGTACTTCCCTTTATAGTATTTTATGAGGGACCTTACCCAAAACATTTTCAAAATTCAAGTAAATCAGTATTTTGCAGATTATCTTTATCTAATGGTCTACCAACTTTTTCCAAAACTTTTTCCACATTATTAATTGGATTGGGGAAGACATACCACAAAAAATTCAGAAGTATTTTGACATCTACTGCAGTGGTTTAGATGAACTCTTCTTGAATTAGCACTGTTCTGTCTGTACTTAGGAACTCTATTTTCTGGCATCCCTCTCTTCAGGTCAACCACTAGTTCAAGGTGGAAAAGATAAGCTGCAGCATCTCAAGTGCGCTGGTGTTAGCTCTTGGGAAGTCAAGAGGAAGGAAATAACAGTCCATAAAGTTTTGATTGCTTGGAAAAGATGTTTGCTGAATGTATGAGCAAGGCCAGCTGCAAAGAGCTCAAGCATGAGTAGAAGTAGTGCTGCATTGTCTGCTCACTCACTCTAGCAACGAGTGGGCAGCATTTCATATTGGACATTGGCTAAAGGAAGACTGGTTTTCTCAGGCCTTTTAGGGTCTGTCTTATAACATCAACTTTTTAGTTAGTGCAGGTTTCACTTTAAAGATGGATAGAACAGCATGATCCAGGATAGTGTGGCAGGGAATGTTTTGGCAAAAATAGTGGCACTGAAGAAGTAAAATAAATGTGCCATGCTCTATTCCTCCCCCAATTTTAAAATATCAGCATTTTGCAAGCAATGGGCCATATGCTCCCAGGGCTTGCAAGCCAAAAAGTATAGCAACTTACTACAAAACCGCTCTCCAAATTCTACACGCAAGCCAAAACCTCCTACTTGGTATTCTGCCGTCATGCCAACTTGCAGAGCAGAGATTGGGCCTGAACAAGGAGATCTGCGAAAGAATCCCAGGTTGTGCACATCCACACATGGAAGGGAGATACAGGCTGTGGCTGACTGGGGCTGGAGTCAGGACACTTATCCTGAAAACTCAGCTTAGGTAGAAAGGAAGATAAATTGCCAGGGATGGTGAGCGCATGTTTCCAGGTCAGAATGCCCCCTCTCCAGAGAGGGAAGGCACCAAAGTCTGCTGGGGTTGTTTCTGCTGGACTTTCTAGGAAAGGAAATAGGAATACAGACCCGAAATCCCAGCCTCATGCAGTCTGTGCCCTGGGAGGAGCACAGCTCTTCAGCATGAAAGGGTGGCTGCACTGGTCCAGTGGGATGGGAACCACCCTGAGTGTCCTGGGGTCAGAAATTGTTAACTAATGCTGAAATCAGGTTCCTGAAGAATAGTAGCGCTGCCAGGGATAGGCAGGTGCTCTTCACCTTACCTCACAGGACTGGGGGTCTGTCTGAAGCAGTGAAAGAGAGGTCTTTGGCCAATAATTGTCTGGGTGGCAAAAGTTAGTCCCATCAGTGCCAGTTTATTTTCAGCAGCAATGTGCATTTTACTATGGCAAGATTAATAATCTCAGTGTGTGCAAGAACTGGATGGACTTGTGGATATTGTCTGAAACCTCACAGGGCTGTTCATTCGCATGTTCTCTGGCCCCTTGGTACAAGGCTCTCCCCTATTTTGCATACTCTATTTCTCCAGAACCTGGAGAGTGCTTTATATTTCTCTAGGATGATCCCTGGACTATTTTATCCATTGGCTAGCTCAGACCTCTTTCCTCTTATGTCTAAAACATTATATGTTCTTTGGTAGAGATTTAAAGAAGTACAGATTCTCACTTTTTCTGAATATTTTTGTGGACCCTCTACAACAAAAGAGAGGTAAGAAATTCCAATTTGAGGACCTTCACTCGCCACAGTAGGCAGGGTGAACTGGGGCAGTGAAATCACAGGACGGGGTGTGTGGAGCAGAGCATATGCTCTCTCTCCACCAGGAGCAAGCCAACTGCTGCTGGGAGGACGGGGCTGGGAATGGCCTCCGGACCAAACACCCGCTCGATTTGCGCGCCTGCACGGCTGCTGGTGGATCCAGCTGCTCCTTCCCCCGGCTGCACTGCACACACACACACGCTGGGATGCACACAGGGGCAGAGCTGCTCCTTGGGAACCAGAGAGAAAAGGACCTGCTCTGGGAAAAGCATGTTATCTACCCCCAGAGTGGTAAAGAAGCACTGCAGGTAAAGCTGAGGCATGGCAGGCTGGCACTTGAATGAGGAGTTTCTGAGGAGCAGCTTACACCAGGGTGCAGTTTTCTCTGTACAGTAGGTGGTAGGTGCTGCCTCTGATATTGCCCATTTGAGTCTGGTGGAGGAATTCCCAAGGGCAGTTGCTGGGAGAAGTGCTGAAGTAGAGTTAGGTTTACCCTTCAACTGGATGCTGTATTGCACCCTGAACGTGACATTTTCTACAACAGGCCACTCACTTCTCCCCTCCAAGGAAACATCCGGTGCTGGGCTCTTGTGCGAGGACAAATATCTGTGGCTATGATTTTATGAGGCTGAGATAAAATATATATGCTCTTGTTATCAAATCTGAGAGTTAAAGACAAATTTTGCTATTTTAAGCACGTTATTTTGGCAATAATAATAACAATAATAATTTTCTACGTACTGCCTTTTTTGGTAATGTTGGTACGGAACAAACTTTTAAGAGCAATGAGAATAATGAGAATATGCCTGGAATTTTCTTATCCTAAAATTTATGTCCATTTGTTTTCTGCAGCAAGCAATCAAAAGTCTCATGCAGCAGTACATGAAACAGGATTGCTCTTTTTATTTCTTGGGAGACAGCCATCATTACATTGGGCCAGAGCTATGAGTCAGGACTGCTGTTTCCTATCCTAAAGTGAGGAATCTCTCTCAGGAAGTCCTGTGTTGTGCTGGAGATCAGAGCAGGTGATAATGGTCTCATCTGGCTTTGAAATTTACGAGCAGGAGATATGTCATGTAATGGAGTCATTATTTTGTTTTAGTCCATTCTTCAAGTTGCAGCACTTGGAGATGTAAGAGCCGTGTGGTGACCAGATGGAAGGAACAGGGAACAGGGAAGAGCAGTAGGATGGCTTCCCTGTTACTAGTAAGATGATCCTGAATAAAAGTAAAAAACACTGGGAAACTCTGTAAGTGATTTTATCCATAGAAATTACTATAGAAAGAAGTGTAAGCCCTAAACTGAGTGGAGATAGAAGAGGAGGAAAGGGTCAGAGAATATGGGCTTAAAACCCAAGAAAATATGAGCAGTTGCATCCCTTAAAATCTGAATCAACTCCATTTGTTGACAGCAGCTGGGGCCTCTGAATTCTGAAAAGAAAATGGAAAAACACTCAAAGAACATGAACTTAAAAATAGGGCTAAGAAGATTGAAATGGATGACATTTATGTAAGGTTTAGAAATACTCCAAATTGTTAAAAAAAATTACTTCCTTCAATTTTCCTGTAATCTTCTACATACTTAATTCAGGACTCTGAAATTCAAAATTACCATTGCATCCAGGTTCAAACTTTTTTACTTATTTGCCAAGGTATTGTTTTCTTTTTCTCTTTAATTCTGTTCCTGTTCAGTAAGATATGGGTTCTATTTGGAACTGGGCAAAGTAATATCAATTCTTGAGCTTCCAGTCTGTCTTCTTTGTGGCTATGAGAGGAAAATGCATTTTAAAACCATTAGAAAACAGTATATGCTTTAAATGAATATGTTTATTTCATAACGGACCAAAAAATAATTATAAGACAAAGTTAAATTGTTGAAACTTTTCAAGGCAATCCGCACTAAACCGTTGCTTTATTTAGTGAGGAAATGCTGAAATTTAATTGCTTAATGTAGCAAAACTAAGATGGAAAGGAGTTTCCACAAAATTCGGGAGGTGAACTTCAGAGACAAAAAGAATAATTCTGGCACAGGTTCAAGTGGATGCAAGCTGATTACTAATACATTCAGATTGGAATTTTAGAGAGACATTTCCATCCATCCATCAAAGAAGTGATAGTCTGGTACTGGGGACAGAGAAATTCATTGTTTTAGGCTGCAGTTGGGTACATTAATGAAAACAATTGTATCAGAATTCTTAGGGACAGAAAACGAGGCTTGTGATGTGGATCAGTCGGTATCTGATGTTTAGGTGTCAGCAGCTGAGTTTGAAAAGAGACTTGCTTGTTTATTTGCACCATTGCTTTATTCTATTAATCACATGCTTCAGGACTTTTGTCTGCAGCCCGCGGAGGTCAGGAAGGGTCAGTTTTACTTTTCGTTTGTGCGCTGCTAGACTTCTAGGCTGGTCTCTCTCTCGCCTCTGCACCATGGGAGAGCAGGAGGCAGGCTAGAGCCCCTAATCTCTGCATGTACCTCACTCATAAGCTGAGTTTAAAGTGATCAGCAGATTTGAGGTAAGGAAGGAATTTTCCTGTTGATCAGACGGTCAGGAACTGCTGCAGAAGAAGGGATTGTCTTTGGCTGTCTTAATTTTTAGGATTTGCAGGAGATTTCACCTAACATTTCCTTTCTATTAGAAGGACTTGGGCTATTGACAATGCATTGCATCTTGCCTTTTTGCTTCCTGGGGCTCATTAAATTTGCAGCTGCCTTATGATGAAGTGTAAAGTTTGTTACAGGCTCCCAGGACCAGTGTGTGTGGGGACACACTGGGCAGGATGCCTGTGGACTCTCCAGGCTAATCATCTGTGAAAGTCTGCCCTTGCTGGCCCACCTGACCCCTTCCCTCCTTATTTCCTACATTCCTTACTCTTTCTTTTTTTTCCTTTCATTTTTTTCTTTTTTAAGAGCTTCCAAATGTCAATTTTAATTCAATCTGAAATGTTTCATGATGTGTCAAACTGCCCAATGGTTAAGACAACACTGAAAAAAAGCAGCCTGGTCATACAGGAGCTCCTCGTGCCCTGGGTTCCTCCATGACCTCAAGTTGGATGTAGGGGCCTGTGGGCACATGCACAAGTCAATCCCCCTGGAGCCAGAAGTCAGAAAACAGGCTGGAAAACAGGCTGGAGCACTGCCTCTGTACTGCCTCACACTGGGCTTGGCGCTCCACTGGCCAGGTGCCAGGGCTTTCCAAAATTTGGCCGCTGTAGGTGGGAAATGCACTGACCTAAGCTGGGCCAGGGAGGAAGGGAAGCATCCGTATTTCAGGGGAACATTCCTGAGGGTCAGGCACTGCTGTTGCCTCAGGGTTCAGGTGTAAATCAACACTGCCCTAAAGCAATGCTTGGTGGAGAACTCACAGCTCTCTCACCTCAGGAGACCGAGCTTGAAGAGGGGACAAAAGGGGGGTTTGGGAAATGGGCAGGCAGGAGTGGGGACAGCTCTTCTCTTCTGACACAACTCTCACGTGCAGAGCCACGTGCTGCACCAGGTGGCTCTGACACAAGGAAGCCCCACAGAGCTGCTGGAGATGTCTTGCTGATGAATTATTTTGAAGCCACCATTGGGCAGCAGCTTAGCAATTAATCAAGGAGAAAGATGAATTGAAACTACAGTGACCTGCAAGGTCCTGTGACTCTGCTTTCTAACTTGCACATGCTAAAGACATAAAATGGTTGTGATGCCTCCTTCCTTCCTTTCCAGACTGAAGATGGCAAAAAAAATCCCCCCTTGCATGAAACAGACAGGTAAGCAGCAAGAATTCCTGTGGTGCGCTGGTTTAATACGTGCTGTTTAATTACACTGTTATGGCTGGCAACAGGTAACAGCGTTCATGCTAAAAATATTTAGACATATGGATTTCCCTTGTATTCAGAGTTGTTTTCATCCACCAGACTCATAAAATAGTGAAGCTACATGATAATGCCATATGTACAATAAAACCACATTTTTTAGAAGACCACATAAATGCATACTATTAAAATACAGATATTTTGCTAAGGAAATTAAAAATGAAAGATAGGTTTAAAACATTGTTAAAGACTATAATGGGAATGGCAAGTGGCATAATGGGAATAATGCCCTGGGATTATCCTTGGGCAATAGGGAATAACCAGAATGAGATAGTATTAAGGACAATAAGTCCAATCCTGCAGAGCACAAGCAATCCTGAGAAGTGCTGAGCCTGCTCAGCTCACGGTGAATTCAGTGGGAGCTGAGGGCATTGAACACCTCTGCAGAATGAGGCCCCAGTCCGACTTCCAAACTAAGGCTGTCATTTTGAGCCTGGATTTTTACGAGATGCCAATTTGATTTTTATGAGATGCCAATTTGGATGTCTTAGTGGGACCCTGGCACACTGAGAACCACTCAGAGCAGCAGCCAGAATTTTCCGAACGGGCCTGATCCACCTGCCACTTACATTGAAGGACAGATCCCCATTGTCCTCGGTGGGCTTTGTTTCTGGCCCTGTTATCAGGAGGCACCCTAAGAGTGTTGAAAATTGGCTGAGGGAGGCATGGAAGCAGCACATGTCACAAATGCCGTGCTGCTGGCACTCTGGTTAGGTGGAGCCAGCTTAACTCCATTTTCAATTGTGAGGTGGCCAAGTTGTGCAAGCGCCTCTGCCCATTTCATTCCTCAGCACAATAAACCCCCATTTTACATGCCTCAGATAGCCAAGGTTACAGAGCTGAAAGGACAGGGAGAGTCACATATCTTGATTTCAAGCAAACACTTTCCTTAGATGGAAAAACGACATATTTGATTCCCTGAGCAGAAAAATCGCGGAAAAGCTAGCTTCCCATTTCCCAGAGTCCAAGCAGGATTGTTTTAACCTTATTAACAAGGTCCATGCGAAATATGAGTGACTGTGGCTTCAGTCCTGCGATTTTGACACGACTGAGGAGGGCAGGGGGGTGTGTGTGAAATATTTGCAGAACTCGGGGCTCTGTCCCTGTCCCAGTGAAGTCCTCACATGTCGTTGCAACCACCCCAAGTGTTGTTGCATTTCCCCAGTGACAGACCCAGTGTGCACTTCCACAGGGCATGTGGAAACCGAGAAATTTAGCCACTTTGGGGGTTTGTGGATTACTGTAGCCTGGCCCCACAACCTCAGTGTATTTACTTGCATTTCCATGCCTGTTTGGAGCTCTGTATTAGCTGCTACATCAAAATCGTGCATTTGGAATGAGGGGTGTAAGATGCACCCTGTTCAAGGGGCCAAAAATCTCCAAGGGCATGGAAGCAGCTCCTACAACACATTATCTGTGCCTACACTGCATGAGAAAATAGTCTGGGCTGCTGGGAAGGTGGCATGGCTCATCTCCTCCTGCTGTCATCCTTTCCTGACCCCAGCGTGGGCAGCTGTGCACAGAGCTCTAACCATGGGTGCTCCTTGGGAAATTGGGAAGATGATGCATCCTCACAGTGGGCAGTCATGTGGCTTCAGCTGGCCTTGAAGCACAGCCTCGCACATCCATGCTGCATCTCTGACCCATGTCCTACCTGCCTGGACACTGGCTTAGGAGCTCTCCAACAAGGTGGGACTGAGGCCAGCCTCAGCAGAAGACTTTCAGGGGAAAGTCAGCCCTGGTGAGACATTTGTTTCTCTTGGGCTGAGCTAGATGTCAGGCTGCCCTTCCCTGGCTGCAGAGTGGGGAGAGCAGCAGCTCTTCGATGTCCAGGTACACCTTCAACAGGGACAGCTTCCACAGCTGCTCCTAGAATGCTGCTGCCTCATTCCTTTAAAAGGCACCTGAAGGCTCCTCATAGTAATTCTGTGGACCTTCAGCACTCTGAATCTACCCATAAATACCCTTGTTAAAACATGCATTTCAGCATAATGACAATGAGCCTAACTGCTAAGTCCAGCCTTGCAGGGAGGATGGCACTTATTTCCTTAAATGTATAATATAGAGCATCCACGTTCATATTTTTAGTAGCATATAGCAGTGGTCCGGCCTTTAGTGTACTGTATGTACTTTTAATAATCTCCATAAAAGCCTGATTTTCAATCCCTAGGCTCAAGCTGACAGTGTAAATAAAATCACCCAAATCCACAGGGTAAGAGAAATGAAAATGACAAGGATTAAAATTTTGTCAAACCTCTTTCTTTTTAAAATTCTGCTTCCCTTCCAATTGGATCACGACCCTCTGTGTGCACAGCTTAAGACCAGACGGTATGCTTTCACTTTTATTCCGCTCTGCAGCAGGCTTACAGTATTTAGTGAAAGTCTGTAAAGAATGTGTGCTGTGTAGAGAGTTAATACCATAATCCCCTATCGTTAGGGTCAAATGCTGAATAGAGCAGAAGAATTAGAAAATATGTTACATACAATGGCAGAAAAAATGCATCAGCATGCTGTTCTGTTAACACACGCATTCATTACCAACAAGTAAATGACAATGAGGTAATAGAGTATATTAAGAGATGTGTACTTCAAGTCTAGTGCCTGTGTTGTTATGAGAACCCAAGACTTCGAGTGAGAATCTCATTCTGCGGGTACACACACATCACAGGGTTCTTCTTGCCGTATTATTGCATCTTTCTAGGAAGCACTTTGATGCAAAAAATCAGCTTTTAAAATTATTTGGCAGGGATAAACTTTGAATACTCCTTTTTTAATTTCCTGTGAAGTGAGATATCTCTATTTTGCTATCCAAGCATGATGGTAGATCTGTCTCTAGAGAATTCCCAAGCATGAATTGTGGTAATTTTAGCTAAGGAAGTATTCAGAAAACAATCCTAGTGCTTGCCTTTTCAAGAGATCCTTAGGGGGCTAGCTACTTACATCACGTAGAATTGGCATGGGTGTTCCATTCCCTTGGGTTTTCAGGAAAAATAAGCCAGTATGTGCTGGAGGAGTGACAATTTGCTAGAAAGAGGAGAAAGAAAATACATTTTGCATGTTGCGTTGCCTGAAACCAATTGCAAAATACAAGAATCACCCGATCTAAAAATCTTATCACTATGAGTTAGCATGTTGTGCCTTCCTCTAAGGAAAGCTTCACGAGAAGGGGGGTGACCTTACGGAATAGGAAGAGATAGAGAAGTTATTTGGCTGCCTGTACTGACACTAAGTAGTGTCTGATTCCCTAATTATTCCTGCTGATTTAGCCTGGTTATTAAGGGAGAGAGACAGCGCTGAGCCGGAGACAGGATGGAGGTACTTAACAAACATCTTGCAATAGCTGGTTAATGACAAACTGTGCAAAGCAGGGCAGGAACACACAACCTCAAGACTTTGTCCAGCACGGGCTGCCTTATCTTATCTGGTGGCTGATCAGGTGTAAATAGTGCCGGGCAGCACTTCACCCCACGGCCATGGATGTTCTTCTGGAGACACAGCTGCTGGCTGCCAGCTCCCACCTGCACACTGCTCCCAGGTTTGCATTATTTTCCTACAGCAGTGGCTAGGAGTGGTCAGGAAATTATTTTTTATCTGAAGAGGGGACAAAATTTATTTGATTTCTCAGAATCTTAGTTTTGGGTTTTTTTAACTAATTCAGGAAATCCTTGGTTAAAAGTCCACATTTCCTACAAAAGCTCTCTTTTTTGTAAAAAAAAACCACCAAAAAACCCTCTTCCTCAAAAATTACTTGACTCATAATCAAAGTTAAAGATATTTCATTTTTTAAAACTTTTAGGTTCCTGAAGGGAGAATTACTAGGGCTGTTGTTTCTCGGAATTTGTGCATCACAATCAGTTTATTTTAGTTTTGAAAATTTTTTTAAATTCTCCTTGAGCATTTTTGAGTTCAAGCAGCTGTCCCGGCCCTCTGGCAGACACCAAGTGTCAAACAACATTAGAAGGGCAGGGTCTGGAGGTGTTGGTGTCTCACTCCTGAGCTGGGGTGTGCTGTAGTGGTCTCATCTCAAATTTCTCTCAAAATTGCTGCAGGCTTCTTTTCTTCTTATTCTTCATGAAACTTACTTCACCTACTTTACCACATTCTGACAGCTCTTCCTTCAATGTTGTGCAACTGCAGAAACAAATTTAGAAAAATTGATTTAAAATGAGCCTTCCCACTGAAACACAAAAATCCTCTCCCACCTAGGTGAGTGGTTTTATATGCATCCATTGGTGTCAAAGACATTTTTCATCTGGGTAAAATTCATCCTTGTGATTTAACTTTCAGTCTCAGGTATACCTAAGGTACAGAAAGGTATATAGAAAGGTATTCCTTTGTAGTCCTGGGCAATAAATGCAGAAGGTAGATAGGTAAATTCTGGGTATTCACTTTATTTAGCTACATTTACTACAGCACGGTGGATACAAAAAGCCAGGCTGTGCCAGACTGCTGCCCAAGGAAATAAATACTTGTGAGAAGATTCACAGACTGAGCTGCATATATCTGTTTGCCACTCACAGTAGTAGGAGTGCTGCATTTTTTTCTAAGGGGAGAACTTCTCACGTGGAAACTGCAGAGTTGATGAGTGGATATTATTTAAATCAATAGATTATGTGTATTTGTCTTGCCTCAATTTAATATCTGAGTCAGTAGGCTGAAATAATTAGAAATTATGACTAGAAAGGGAAATGGAGTGTGATAAATTAAATCAAAGAAACAAAACCTGTTATTTCTTTGATGGCAGGAGAAGACACAGCAGTAGAAGAGAAGTTCTTTGATAGTGAGTTCTTTCTCTAAGACAAAATAAAAATAAGCAAGGTGATTCAGGTGATTGGAGGGTTATTCAAGTTGGTGCTTATCATTCAACAACTGGTTCAGGTCAAGAAAAGAAGCATTAAACCTAGACCAAGAATCTAATACTAATCACTAATTTTAGGGCTGAAGCCCCACAAAACAAGCCCTTTACAAAGTGGCTGACATCACTGCCAGCCTGGGGCAGGAGGGGAAGGAAGGGCAGGCTGGGTCAAGCAGGCAGTGGGAGGCAGCTGCGGGCTGGTACCTGGGCTTTGCTCTCCACACAGTTCTCCTGGTCAGGCCAGGCAATAAAACCCTGCACCGGTGGGTTCCTCACATCCTGTGAAAGGACAATTAATGCCCATTGGCCAGAAATGCCTGGATTGAGGGTAATTGTCTTAGAGATGGTTTTTTCCCCTCAGATCTGATTCTGAGTTCAGCTGAGTGGAATCGAGCCGGACATTTGACTGCCGAGCGCTCAAGTCTGTGCACAGCAGATGAAGACATTTTTCAGGCCAATTAGTCTTCACTAAGTTATGCACACAAACTGCTCTGTAATGATATTATTGATAACATTTGGCCATTTCGGTGCTCGTGATATGACTATACAAGGTTAAATCAACAAAAAGAACAGTGTCATTTGCTAAAAGGAGCAGGTTGTGTGCAGGGACTCTGGTCACCACCAATTTGCATCTTCTCATGTGGCTCCACACGATCTTTCCTGTGGTTCAGAGGGGGATTGGCTCAAGTGAATCACCCAGGAAACATTCTCCTCTTGCAGAGACTTTCAGTTCCCTTTACACTCAACAACACACAAGTACCAGGAACAAAATTTCTCCCCACATGCTTCCTTGCATGACCAGTTCATGACCTGCAACCCTCTTTGGGACAAAAATTATTTGAGTTGAAGGGAAATGAGCTCTTTCTGGCAGTGCCCATGCCCTTTCCATATCAATGGTAGCTATGTGTCTTTTAGTGCTTTAGGAAAGGATTTAAGGCTGTCTGGTATGGTTTGAAAGAGGTGATATTTATCATTATTTTTTATTTCTTAATATTGGCCTCTAAGTGTAGAAAACAAAAAGTGACTGGTTTGGGGTTAACCCTGATGGAATTTACTCTGCTGAAGAAGTGTTGTGAGAGTATGTCTGGCAGATGGTTTTTTTGAAGAAGTATATTTACTTCTTGCAGCATTTACTTAACCTTCACCAGCACAATATTGCTTCCAAAATATGCCAGTGTCCTTAACTTTTCTTTTTTCTTTTTTTAGCCTGCAAGAAAAGTAGCTTGATTAGCATGTTTTTGTTTGTGCTTGTGTTTGAGCTTAGATGTGGTCGTACCTGGCAACTGTGTGTGAAGAAATTAATGAGGCAAAGTTAAGTCAGAGAGATGAGTTTTGCAATTAACACTGAATGTGGTGAGATCTATAGTTATTCTCATCTCTTGTGAAAATGAATTCACTTTCCATAGGGAAATTTTGTCTCCTGCCTTCATGGGTTTCTCTACATTGGTTGGCCTTTTTCGGTTTTGATAGCACATACCAGCTGCAGGGCGTAGTGCGATGCAAAACCCATCCGTGAGCAGAGCGTCAGGAAGGCTGGATGATCAGCTGCTTGTGCCACTGCTTCTTTTCAGAAAAAAAATGCTGCAGATGCCCCATTAGCAGAGAGAAAAAGTGTCATTTATTTGAACAGAAGCATTCTGGTTGATTTAGAAAATGCCCAGCAAAACATGTAGCACAGCATGTCATTGTCCTTCGCTTGTTTGCAAAGAGAAACCCTTCGCAAGTCAAACCCCAATATTACATTTCAAAGAAAATAAAAACTTATGCCTACCTCTGGAAAGTGACATGAAGCTTGAGTTCAGCCCATGTTGAGCACAAAGGCAGAACTCATCAGTGTCACCAGGTAGCTCATGTGAACGTAGTACACACTTGTTTCCAGCTCCATGGTTTTCATTTCCTGAAGACTGCCAGTTCATTGCCTTAGAAGCTACAGCCTGAGGGCTGTGTTAAACCTGTCTTCTTACAAGCTCCTTCTCTGACCTCCCTTTTGGATTTGGTGTTGGAAAATGCTGTGTAAAGCTATCCTTCATGCTCAAAGGAAAACACCACAGTGCAAAAAAAGGTATTTTTTAAAAAGTGCTGATTTCACAGGGAAACATTTGTCCAAGGAACTGAAGAAACTCACAACAGCTCTAATCATATTTAGTAAACAGTCAATTAAAACATGTGTTTACTGGAATTTATGAGAAGGCAAGAAAAACTTCTCAATAAATTTCTCTTCAAAAATTTGAAGAGACATTCTCTCTCCTTCTCTTTTTGCTTCTCTTTTCAAAGCAAAAGAGTTATTAGAGAATGTAAAACAAACGCCAATATCAGAAAGCACAAGTCTAATGCAGAGAGACACTGTGCTAAACCAAGTATGCTAAAACTTCTTTTTATCTTACCCATTTGTGGATCCAAACAAAAAAGTGCATTAAAAATATGCCTTATTCACAATGCTACAGCATCCCCTTGGCTTTAGGACCACAGAATCCCCAGGTTATCATTAATGGAGTACTGGCATCAATCTCAAGGCAATTTTTCAGAATATTAATTGTTCCACAGGTTTTGACTGACTCACTAAATTCTTTTATGGTGGCCTAAGGTTTCTACAAAGCCCCTGATTGTTGTCTGTAGAAAGGGAAATACAGGTCATATGCAGCCACAGACAATAAAGGAAGGGCCCTTATCCCACACGGTGTTTAACTGTCCTGATTTTCTAGATGCTTCTATCACAATAAGGATTATGGAATGTAAACACAGTTCTGTGATTTAACCTATCTGTAATCTGCATCTGCATGGAGCTCAGTTCTGACTATTTCAGGGCAGAAGCCCCAAGGAGACGCCCAGGAGTAAAGTTTGCTGCAAAGATGTTGGCACATTTTGTATCCAGACTTTTGCTTCTTGCGTTAGATCCAGCACGGGTCAAAGTTCCTTTACATCACCTCGGCTGCTTCCAAAGGAAAACTTCCAATGAAAGGATCATTGCAACATTGCCTCTTGAAATACATCCAGGTAAGTCAGCATGGCTCAACTTAGGCAAATGAAACCAAGTAAACTTATATCCATCTTGCACAATTCAGCTTGGTCTTGCTCCCTACCTGCAGCACAGGATGCTCACAGAGCATCAGGTATTTTTCAGGTACTGCGCACAGCATGGATTGGGACTGTCATTATATCTTAACAATTTAGGAGATGAAAGGGAGAAACATTAACACTTTGCATTTATTTACTTTTACAGCGTGCCATAAAGATTAAAAATACATTGTACACAAGTGCAGTATTTAATGTAGCACTTTAATTACATTCAAGTGTGTTACTAAATAGTCTTGAGAAAACCTTAATGACCAGCTGTTCTACCCTCTTCCCATATGTCAGAAATGGTTTCAGAAATCACATTCTGGGACAGTAAGGTTGTATAATTAGACAGTGTATAGTTAACACTTCTAGATTTTCCCCTTAAACTGCGGGCCCTTTTCACTAACATATTGTGGTTTGGTGCCAGTTTGGCACAACACAATTATGCGGTGTGCCAAACTGCAACTGAGATGTACAAACTCTCAGAGACATGTTATGATTGCACCATTATCTTTTTATATCTTTTTCATCATTAGGACTGGATGCTTTTTATGTTATGTAAGATTCAGCTTTTTATGGCCAACAAATAAACTTAGTAAATAGGACTATAAATTTTTAATACTTCTTCCATAATTCCATTTGTCTAATCAGAATTAGATGATTACTGTAACCCCACATTAGTTTTCACCAAAAAGGCACCTTTCCAAGAACAGCAGCTACGGACAAAAATGTCAAAGGAGGTACCTTTTGGCCCAGTTCAGGAATGCACTTAAGCACGTGCTTAGCGTTAAGCACATGAATGCCTGTGCAGAGGCATGTGCTGAAGCTGGATCACAAAATGCTTTATGCTGAACAAATAAAACAAACCCTTTCTGGAAGTTATAAAGGATGGGGGCAGCTCAGTCTTTTGAACAATTACCATCCCTTTTCCCGTTAGCACCTGAGAACGACGGTGTTTTTCTGGGACCTTTATTATTTTGCAGGACAAAACACACCCAGGGTTTGCAAGGTGGGGGAGGCAGCGGGGGCGCACTGAGCGTCAGCCCGGCCGTCACCGCGCGGCTGGCGGAGCATCCATCCATCCTGCCCGGGCTCGGGGGGGGGCCTGGGAGGCAGGCAGCAGCTTCACCATCCTCACAAGAGGGAGGTTTATGGCTTGGGTGCTTTTTTTTTTTTTTAATTTATTACTATTTTTTCCCCCCCGAGCTTCTATTTCCAACGACTTATTTAGATGTAAGCAATGACAGCTGTAATCATGTTTTAAATCTTGCTTTGTATCCTTAGTTATAATGTTGTTCAATTAATATTCAGAATAATGGAAGTGATGTGCCCCTTTGAAAAAGACTTGAATGCAGGCCAAAGCTTTGGGAAACTGATTCTCAAGAGGATTAATCAGCATTTAAAACTTGCATTAATAAAAATCTGATCTTCTACTGTGTAGCATGCATAATACTTTTCATTTTTAAGCATTTTATTTTAATAGTGTGGTATCCTTTGTCCTGATTTTTAAAGGGATTTTAAAATCTAACTCCTTCAAATCAATCCTGCTTTGACCCCTGTGCATTCTTTTACTGAATATAAAAACATTAAAGAAATCCTTGATTCACAAATACCTCTATTGCTAAGTATGAGCAAAGTACAGTGCACAAGCATGCTTGTAATAGAAATTATATATAGCTTCCACAGGAATTTATGTTAGGCAAGGGCTCACCTTTTCATGGAAATTATTGACGCAATAAAAACACAGATTTACACGGAATTATTTAAAAGTCTGAAGGTAAATTACACCCTGAGAAGTCATGAACAGTCCTGGCACTCCATAAAAAGTGCTCTCCATTTTTTGTGTGACTTTTGACTCCGTAATAAGGAATATTTTTGCCCCCTATGCCAACAAGATCGAGTCTATATCTGAAAGACAGACTTAATCTATGTTTTGTGTTGTTCTCCTGATCTTATTAGTGGGTTAGAGAAACAAGAGGATTTTTGTATAAAGTTTCTCATATAAATTCAATTCTAGTAAACCAGCTAATTTACATGCTAAACAGCCAGCAGTTGGTAAGATAGTTTTGTTGCATGTCAACTGCAGAAGCTAAATGTATTTTATCAATACTAGAAAACATTATTTTTTTCTGAAGAGGCATTTTAATAGCAATTACCTCACTCAGATCTTCTATGAAGCAGAGAAATGTAGTTGAGAAATTCTTGTATTCTTAATCACATTATGAAAGACAACAGTTTGCACTCTGAGCATGGACCATCTGCTTTTACTTTGTTTCATACCTAATGTGACGCTTCAGTTAATCAAACATAATCAGTTTTCTAAAAGAAGTCAGATATTCTGGAGGGATATTTTTATTACCTTGCTACCTTCTAGAAATAGAAGTAGATAGCAGGAGCTACTTTGGTACCATCTTAATACCCTGTCAAGCACAACCTGTCGTTCTCTGGCTTCAGAGGTTGTCTCCAACACCACTGCTCACAGGCTGAAGCATTTCCCTATGAGTTAAATCCTGGCCCTAAGAAGTCCATGACAAAATACACAATCCAGATTTCCAACTGAGCTAGTACATTTGCTTGAGTTGATAGACATCTAGATTCTAATCCAAAAATGTACGAGAGCCCTTTACTTATTGGATAAATATCAGACATTGGCTGTCATCTGTAGCTTCCCCTATCCTCACCATCCTCAAAAAAACCTCACTTCTGTCTGTCTTTGGTGCTCTCAGAAGAGGGATAGGGAAGTCCTTTTGAAATTCAGTCTGCAGTGTTCATGTCCACAACTATACCTCCAAAGCCAGCAAAAATTATTGTCTCTAATTTGGGAATAATCCAGACAGGGGCCCATCCTCTCACACTGACGTGAAGTAACATCACTTGTGTACATGATTTAATTTTTCAACACAGGGTGGTTGTCTTGACCTGTTCTTTTGCTGCTCTCTGCCTAAGCAGTGCCTAAAAGTGAGTTAGCAGCACATCCTAACCATGAGACACTGCCACTCCCCAGGCAGGCCAGCAGAGCCAGGGACAGCTTTTGGGTCTCTTGCCAACTGCCTCATACAGGGAGGAGAGGGGAAACATCCAAAACGATGGTGAGCAACTATTACAGCTTAGCCTGGGACTTCGAAGCGTGAAGAGGGCAAAACAGCAGTCACCCAGCGTGGGGGTTCATTGTGGAAATGATTGCATTCTCTAAACTCATCTAACCCTTAGTGCAGAAGAACAAAGCCGCAGTTAAGTGAGTGAGTAGGTCTGATGCATCACCACAGGGAGCCTGGGTCCTGTTATTCCGTGCTATTGGACCACAGTCTTCCTTTTGCTATCTTCTACGCTCTCCTTGTTCTCTCTTCCTAGGCTCCTAATTGCAATGAGGAACCAACATCCTTCATGCAGTCAAGGCTATTATCACTCCCACCATGGCTCCAGCCCCATGTCCTTGCTCCCTGGGTCTCCAGGTACCCCTCACACCGCTCCTTCTCCCTGCTTCCATTGCCATTTCCAGGCTGTGTGTGGTGGTGCCAGTGCTGGATTAGGCTGAATACAAGTTCCACATTCTTTACTATGGAGTCAGCATTTCTTCCTCATTCCTTGCCTGGCTGCTGCCCAGCAGGTTATTTTGGGAGTTACGCTAGCTGGCCCGGAGCACTGCCATGCCAGGCAAAGCACTGACAGCCAAATGCTGCCCAGGATTGCTTGCCAGTGCCTGAGCCTGAAATGAAGTGCTGTTTTATCTGGGACACTGGCACAGCGTAAATGTCCCTGAGGAGTAGGGACCAGCACTGAAAGGGCTGACTGGGGGAAGGGGAGGTGTGGATGGGAGCCCCTTGCAGTGCCTTCCCTGCAAACAGCAATGCTGCAAACCCACGAGCTGGGGGTCAGAGGAGCAGGGGTGTGAGCAGGATTAGTCTGTCTGTGTGTTTTTCTCCCAGTCCTCCTGGTCACAGACTGCTCTTTTCCGAGTTAGGACAGTGCCTCTGCTCCCAACACGTGGCTCCCACACGCTCCCCTGGGTCAAGGCAAGAAGCAGCAAAACTGCAGCAGCACTGCAGGATTGTCCTGTGGATCTGGGTTGGGACACATTGGTTGAATATCTAGGTAATGGTTCAGGAGTCTCTTCTCACCCCGTGCTTCCCAATCCCATGGAAACAAGCTCTGAATGCCCACTGTGTGGAGACCAAGCAGGTCAGGCAGGTTGTGTGTGGGGACAGGTGTTGGAAGGTGAGGGGATGCAGAAGAAGGGGTAGGAGGAGGGAAAGGAGATGGGATGAAAAGAGGCAGGATTGAAACTACATTTACAGTATGGTTGGAAAAGATAGCTTTGGTTGAGCTGTTCAACCAAATTTAAGAGTTAAGAGTAAATTCTCCATGTGTGCTCTGAGCTGGCAAATAATACTGACATATAGGTGTAAAGCAGGGGTCCATGACCAGGTACAGAACCTGCAGCATCTCAGGTGTCCTGCCTCTGATATACTCATTTTATTTGGAACCAGAAGCAACTTTACCTTCACTGGCACACCTTGTAAAATGTTACGTCACGCTTCAGTGCCCCCTACACCTGTGGAGTCACAGGGCCATCAATGGTTTGCTGTTGTTTTTTTTTTTTTCTGGGACACAACTTTGAATAGCTTACAGGCCTGAATTTCTGCTTTGGAGGACAGCCCTTTGAAAATGCCTTGTGCTGGACAACTGTCCACATGTGTTGCCAAGAGCACATGATACCATCACACCTCAGTCCCACTGTGCTGGGACAGGCTGTGGAGGAGGCCTGAGTGCCCTTAGAGCAGCAGATGTTGTTCTGGTACCTGAGCTGCCCTATTTGAAGCCAATTAAATCTGCAG
Source organism: Fringilla coelebs (assembly GCF_963513975.1). Lineage (NCBI taxonomy): Eukaryota > Metazoa > Chordata > Aves > Passeriformes > Fringillidae > Fringilla > Fringilla coelebs. The sequence continues at coordinate 93,085,904 of NC_140030.1, read as the reverse complement.
GAGTCAGGGTAGGTATCCCCACCACTTGCACCTGTGTGTGCTCAGGACACAGGAGCAGCTACATGGATGCCCAAAGAACAGCAGTGTCAAATGCTCTGGTAAAATCATGATGTTCCTGTCTTATTTCTTAACCTTTTACTTTCTATAGCAGTAATTTTTCGGGGAAAAAAAAAGAAGGTTATTGTTATACTTGAATTTATCATGCTGCTGGAGAGCACTGGGCATGAGTCAGCCTTGAGGCAGGGAGATGGACAAGATGAGGTCATGAAGTACCTTTCCAGACCTCTTTCTACAAGTCTATGAGCAGAACAAGAACAAATGAACTCAAGATGTTTTCCCAGAAGTGGCAAATAAAGGAACTATTTCTTTGAATTCTGCACAAATTGAATATGAATAAAACGAATCTCATATCTGGTCCATTCTTCTTTTTCATTTCTTTAAAGAACAAATACAATAACTCCATAAGTACACACAGAAACCAAGCAGAGAAGATCAAGTCAAGGGTGCCTCAGGATTTACTTTTTGTCTCTTTTTGAAATGGCAAAAGATTAAATCCAAAAAAGTCTGTATGTCCCCCTTGTTTGAACAAAACAACTACATCTAAACCATGGCAGTCCCTGTGCTCAGTGTTACAAAATCAAGACCTGAGAGGGAAAAAGAGGCAGGCAGGGGCCAGAAAGGGCTGTCCTCAGAGGGAGGAGAGCTCAGGAAACTATTTAGCCCACGGAATTCATGAAATGAAGGTGAGGAGCTGGGCTCCCTACACAATGTGTGCAGGAAGTTTGGTCCTTGGTGAAGATGACTCCCAAAAACCAGAGTGCTGAGCAGGGACCTGCTTGTCCAAGGCAGTGGCAGGAGCTGTGCCCATCATCCCACCTCTGAGAGCTGCTCACATGCCCAGCATCTGCTCACAGAGAGCAGATATGTATGGCAGCCCCTCCAAGCTGTGAATACTGAACTCTCCCATGTGCCAGACATGTAGAATGAGCCCAATCTCACGGTTTGCTCAACTAATTGTTTGTCTTTTCTGAATCTTATAAGGCTCTAAACAAACCATATCCATTGGTCTTATAAATATTTATTAATTTCCCCTTTGTTAGCTAATTGTTTTGCAACACAGATTACTTTATTTATTAAACATCTTGCTAAAATGCTATTCTACAATACATTTATTGTTAATTCCCTAATTACTTAGGAATGTATGTTTTGTGGATTGTGAAGCCACTGTGCACAGTGCCTGACAGGTTAGCTTTTAAAATTAACTTTGTGTTTGGGTTTGAACGATCAGCAGTGAGGAAGAGAGTCCTAAAATGCACTTGAAAAAAATTAATTAATAAATGTAGCCCAAAATTGATGTAGAGTCAGAATTATGCAATTTACTTGCACATTTCCTTCTACCTATTGTAACTCCAAATAACATGTCTGAATCAGATTTGTTTTACTGAGTTTATTTTCTCTGCAAAGAGCAGATTTTTTAAATGCCGTGATGCACCTTTTAAGATACATTTTGACATTAGTTGTGTAAAAATCAGGCCTCTTATTTTGTGCATCCATTTATTTTGTTCATGTTTTTCCTTTTGGTAGCCTCCTTATGCCATTTTTCTATTCTTGTTATGTATGTGCTTTAGAAAGAATGCATCCACATTTGAGTGGTTAATCAGGGGGAACTAACCAAAATAATCACTTCCCAGTACTTCAAAATATTCTGATTTTTTAATGGAGAACATGCATTCTTAAATTAAATATGCATAATAAGTAATAAGTACTAATAAGAATAAAGTGGGCTCTGTAAGAATGAATGTTATGTTTTAAGCAAAATGCATTTGATTTGCCAGGTTCAAAACCGCTTTGAATCAGTAAGAATCAGTGCAAAAAACGGGGTGAGAGAGCCTCATAATGCCTATAAATTGTCCATAATTGTATGGATTTTAAATCTAAAAGTTGGCAGTGGCAAAAGCTAAAAGCCATTAGGAGAGATCCTATTGTGCAACAATTCAGTAATCGTAACTCATAATCTTAGGGGAAAAAAAACTAACTAGAGTTTTCTAAAATTTTCATAACTGTACTTGAGCCTTGTCTTGATGTTTACTACAATGATGGCATTGTTTGAAATGACATAGCCTAATGCATATATAAGTCCTGTTTGAAAAGAGCTACTAATTAACATGAATAGTCTTCTTCTCTGAAGGTCATTTATTGCAAAGTTCATTTTTCAGGCGAGCATTGCTAAAGTAGTCACCCCCGCTAACAGCCATTAGATTAAGAGACTTAGGTCTGTTCTTGTCCTGACACTGGGTCAGGATTTTCAAAGGAAGAGGCCCTTCGATGCCAAGAAGCCCTTAAAATAATATTTGAACAGAAAAAGAATGGATGTAATTACACTGTAAATATTTCTGTGGTTATTGAATTAATGAAGATAATTCTATTCACTTTATCTTTAAAAAAAAAAAGAAAAAAGCGCACACCAAGTTTTCCTTGTCTGATGTTCCAGTGCATCTCTTCCCCGTGGGACCTTCGATTTCTTCAGTCATAATGACTCATTACAACTGAGAGGCACAGAATATTTAGCATCTGATGTGAGAGCATGTTCACCTATTGCCAAATATCAGGCACATGAAGCCCCAGGTGCCTCTGCCTCCCCTTTGGAAGCCCCAGAAAAGCTTTCTGTGTCTGTGTGCCTGCCAGCCATTGCTGCTTCTCCTGAGAAAAGATTTCCAAACCCAAAGGGCACCAATTTAATGCTGCCAAACAACCCTACAAACTTCCACCTTACCAGGACTTGGGTATTGTATTGCCCCGTGAACCACAAATATCCAATTCTGAAACACTTTCCGTGCAGGAGCCCCATTAACACCAGTGCCATGCTATTCACTTGGGACAAACCTGGTGGGGTTCCTGGTCGTGTCTGTGGGCAGCTGGAGGGCTGAGGATCCTTGTTGGGGCTGCAAAAACTTGTTCACCCTTGTGAGTAGCTGCAAACAGGTGTGGGGGCTTTTGAGCTGGGCTGGGTGTGACAATAATTGCATTGCTCTGAGCCCACCATGGAGGTTCTGGTAAGCCTTGTCTCTCTGTTTGATTGTGCTTGCCTCCCATTTGAGCAGGCCAAGGGTGGGACCTTTGGGAGTCAACTGGAACATAAGTCATTCCCAAAGTGATCCCTTTTATTAGGGTTTAGGGTTACTCCTGTCAATGAAGAAAAGGTTCTGCAACCTAGTGGGATTTTTGGGTATGGGAAAAGATTGGGAACTCTTATGAAGAGCCAAAAAACCCATGGAATTTCTCAGAAGTTACAATTTTGTGTGGCAAAACTTCTCACAATGAAGCCAGTTAAGGCCATAAGAGCAGCAAGAAAGTCTCACAGGCCTCAGAGTACTCATAAAAATATTGTACCTTGCAGTACAAGATTTGCATTCTCTTCACCCCTGGCTGGCCATGCCGCGCTTCCTGCAGTCAGGCTTCCCTGGGCTCCCAAAAGCAGCAGCAGGGCTGCTGGATATCAAAGGTGCAAGCACAAGAAAACCCCTCCTAGTGAAGGATGACAGTGCTGAGAGAGCAGCAAGGCGCTCCTCTGCCCCTTCTATTGCTCCCTGTCCCCATCCCGGGGCAGGAAGGTTGGAGAGGAGTGGGACACTTGTGAAGTGGCACAACTGCTTCTCCCGGGCAGCTTCCACAGGGTTTTTGCTCCTCTCCGCTTGCGTTAGCAGAGGGGAGCATATGGGCCTTGGAGATTTAATGTTTCATGGCTTACTTGGCTGTCAAAATGTTTTACATTATCATTTGTCGCAACATTCACGGTGATCATCTTTAAGGAAAAAAAAAACCTGTGCGGCAGGTCCCTAGATGCCCTTGCTGGGAGCAGATGTCGGAGTAAGAGCGTTGCTAAGCCTCTCCTGGATTTTTCATTTCCTACCCTTTGTACAGCCAACACAGCTCGACGTGGAGCACACACAGCCTCTCTTGCTGCCTGGCTGGACCCACTGAGGTGCTTTGGGACGGCTGAAACTGGGAACCTTGCAGATTTATAGGGTGCTGAGACAGACTCATAATCTGTATTGATGGCATCATCCCCCACCATGTGACAGCCAAAGCAGATAAGCCTATGACTGATCTGAAAAGATTTCTTAAAGCTGGTAATCGATATGGAGCAGCTCAGTCTGTTGAGCTATCGGGGTTGGAGATCTCCCTGCGTGCAGGGTCAGGGGGAGCTCTGGCTTTGGGCAATGGGGAGATGCTGTGCTGCTGCTAAGATGCAGCCTGGCACGGTGCTGTAGGCTACTGGCACCTGCTGCAGACAGTGACTTCAGCTGGCATGGGGCTCTACAAAAACCATGGGAAGAGTGTGATTATTGTGGAGGAGGAACCAGGATCAAAGGGATGAGGAGTAAGGAACCTGAGTATTCACTAATCTGAGGCCTTGAAGTTTTGCTACGGGTCAGACTTCCCAAGGGTGCTGCATTTTGTCCCTTCTCCCTGCTGCCACAGGCTCAACAATTGAATCTCTACCTGGCACCTGAAGGTTTCCATAGGGGTTTCCCTTTTCAGCATCTATGATATTCCATTACTTAAAAGTTTTCTGAGAAACATGTGTTTCAACAGCAGTGTCAAACCTGAAGGACTTCCTAAAGGAGACGTCTCCACTCTTTCCAGAGCTCTTTCCAGAGCTCCTGTTGGAGTGAATCAGTTTTAAAACAAATGAAATGGTCTGACTCTTTGTAAAGACATGATGACTTTACAGGCACCAACTATTCAAGCCACTGTTGTCCACAGCACACGATAAAAACAAGTCTACCCTCAGCCAGATGGCCTGGGACAGAACTCCCCCCCAAAAGTCACTGCCTGCCTTTCCTGATGCCTTTTTAGACAGGGAAGGGATCTAGTGTGCGTTGAGAGAAGTCATGTATGGGTAGCACCTCCTCAGAGACAGCGCTCCCACAAAAGGCAAACTAACTGTCTGCAGACAACCAAGGCTTTTGCATCGTTTCCACAAGATGACTGGATGTTGTGAAGCTGGACTGGTTGGACTGGCACATACAGAGGAAGGGAGAAGCAGAGCCTTTCTATTCTTCTGTATTTATTGGGCAAGACAGCTGGGGTTCAAACACACTCCGTATTATGAAGCACCTATTAATATCGTCTCCTGATGGAGAACAGGGTATTTTTTTCTTCTTAAATGTTTAATTAGCAGGCATTGTGTTATGTCTTTACTTCAATAAATTCCAGTTGAGAAAGATTTTGGGTGCACATGTGAATGAACGCTTGTCTTGAAAGACAGAGCAAAAAGAAATTCATAATCATGTTTCCCTTGTTGTATTTACTGTTTTGCTTCTAAAGGGAATATTACTCCACTAAGAGATTCATAATTAGGAGGATGCCAGATGGGTTATCAATGTGGTTTTAAATTTTTATACGTAGAGTGCTTGTTTTTGCAGGGGATGCTTTGGTTCCATGTACAGTAGTTAAATATAAATGTCTTCTATGAGGCGACTGCTAACTATTCCATGATTTTGAATTTGCTGTTAATTTAATTCTTTTTCCCTCCCTGCCTCCCCTCCCCCTTTTCTTTCCAGCTTCTCTGGTGGGGTAGATTAACTGAATCAACTACCCAGGTGAAAGAAAAAGCTTGAAGCTGAATTAAAACCCATATATTCACCTGAAAAAGCCAACAGCTTTATTCAGTAAAAAGAAATGAAAAATTGGGACTTTGGACAGCTAGCCTAAATTCCAGGGAAAGGTGTTCTGGTTCAGCTGGGTGCCTCAGGGGCCTGTGTGTGCTTAGTGCCATTGCCGCAGAGAGGTGCAGCAGAGTGGGGACAGTGAGGAGGAGGAGGAGAAGACCTGAGGTTGAAGACCTCAGGTGGGAAATGATGCTGTCACAAAGCAATTTCCAAAAGGAGAATAAGAAGTCATATATGTGCAAAAAATCATGGTGTGACAAGGCCGTGCACCAGACCCCATGGCTCGAATTACTGCCCCACAGAAATCCTACACCTCCTTGGAAAGAGGGATTCTGCCTCAGTGGTTTTGTGCTTTCCAAAAAGCGGCTGGCTGAAGAGCCCTGCTGCAGGCAGCTCTGGCCCAGCTGGTGGCAGAGTGCTGTGGTGTCCTTAGGGAGCAGCTGCTGGAGGGGGCTGCTGTGGTGTCCTTAGGGAGCAGCTGCTGGAGGGGCTGCTGTGGTGTCCTTAGGGAGCAGCTGCTGGATGGGGCTGCCGCACAAACACACGTGGGCACAGACACACAGACGGGTGCACGTGTGTGTGTGTGTGTTCTTCACCTTTTCACTCAGCACACCTCGACCTTCTGTGCCAAAGGGAAACTCCCCTCCTCTGCAGGATTTATGTCAAAGCCACCCATCTTCATCACCTGCCAGGGCTCAGGGTCAGACCAAAGGGCCGTGCCCCCTTTCCTCTTTTTTCTTCCCAGTCCCCTCTCTATCCCGAGGGTTAGGAGCTGGGATAAACAGAAGGGAGCCATAATGATAGCCCAGAGGACACTGTTAGATCTGCATTCATTCCCTGTGTAAGTGTTGCTTAAGGAGAAGATGTTATTAAACACTGGGAAAGGCTGACCAGAACTGGCAAAAAACCCAAGGAAAACCACAATGGAAACAGAAAGACCATTAATGTAACAAAACCAGTTTATGAAAAATCTATATCAGCTTAGGGACAAATACAACCCAAAACCTTAGACATAGCTCAGAAAACTTGTAGGAGTCAGCACATCACCTCTGAACATGGTTTTCAATGAAAAACATCACTGTCACACTGCACCTTGGTGCAGGGAATCGCAACCATGCAAGCTCCAAAGCTGGAGCATAGACCTGGTTCTCTAGGGCAGAAGCCAGATTGAAGACTGATTGATGAAAATAGAGAAAACCAATTTAGTGAGGGCTTTGAGTTCAATGGCAGCTCATAAAAGGATACATTTTAAAAGGAAAATAAAGGACTGTCATACATGTAAAAGCATGTTGGGTTTACATGTTGTAATCATGTACTGGTATAAATGCAATCGGGAAATCACTGGATTATCAAGAGAAAATAACTTTTAATGATAGGGACAGTGAGGGAAAGGTCATGTGAGATCATTAGGTCATTTTCATTAGAGAAATTTAAAATTATTATTGACAAAATGTAAGAGGAAGTTTTGTGGAGGAAGCTCTTATATGGTTCAGAGATTGGACCGAGGTGGTGTCCATGGGTTTGTGTGGATAAAGGCAAAACTTCGTGAGCAATATTAATTGGGGCTTTATTTAACTGAAGGTCAAGACCCACAGGTGCTGGCTCTGTGGCTTGCTACTGAGAGTCTGGCCTTGTGTTTTCAAGGTTGGTTTAATGGTCTCCATCTCCTCTGGGGAGAGGTCTTATCAAGGGGATAGAGCTGTCCCTCTTTCCTTCCCATGGAGCATCTCTGCGTTTGAAGAAGTCTGTCCTGCTGGTGCTCTCCAGTTCTGTACAGCCACAGATTACAAAGCAAACATCCCACAGTCTAACCTGCCATGTGAGTGGTGAAATTTCACTATGTGCTTTTCATTCTTCCATCCCTCTGCTTCTCTTTGGCTTTCCTCCCGCAGAGCCTCTGGGGAGGCTCCCTCCTTCCAGCGACAGGGAAAGCAGGGACAGGAGATGCTCAGGGAGGAGGCTGATCTGACCTCAATTTCTGCATCAGCACAGCCAAGAGGGTTTTGTGGAGGGGCTAGAAGTACCCTTGGTTTGCAAAGCAGTGATGAATTTCACTAAATGAATGGGGAACGTGATGGTGATTAGGAGAAATTAAAAGATGTAGCAGTCCAAACTGAAAGAGGTAACTGGCCAGTGAAGGAATGGCTGTGTGTCTGCTTGGAGGCTTGCCTATCTCACACACATTCTCTACTGCTCTGTAGCCTTTTCAGTAAACTCACATTTATTCAGGAGCAGCAGGATTGGGAGTTTTTTAGACTTTCTCTAAGCAACGTTTATGGGACAATGTGGCAAACTGTCCCCTGCCTTGTCAGGTCTTAATGGTAGGTGTGCAACTTCACTGAGCTTAGGGGTCATTTTCAAAAAAATAGTGTGTTGAGCCTCCCACATCTACTAGATATGGATAAGAGGAAGAACCTGTGGTGATTTAAACTCCCAGAACTACTTCACCATACTGCCATGGCTCCCTGTGCTCCTGTTTCTTATCATAACAGTGCCAGCATCCTACTGCTAACATGTGTGGGTGAAGAAGTTTTTCTGAGATCCCAGAACTGAAAGGCTCTTACCTGTATCTTTGTTTTCCTTCTTGTGCTAATAACAGTAGCTATATTCCTAATAAAAATATTCAGAAGACCATGTTAGGCCTGTTTCTTAAATTGCGATCATTATGTGACTAATCATAATAATAATATTATATTAGGAGGAAAAATGTTGGAAGATATTCCCTAGAGGAAAGTGAATTTCTTTTTATCATCTACAGTAGTTTATTTCACATATTCATGACCCTCCTGGTATTCTTTTTTTCTTTTTTATTTTTTTTATGATGAGCCATAAAAATGACAAAATACATTAGCAAAGTTCTCGGTTTATGCTAAAATGACCATATTCAAAAATAATAACAGAGACTTGTATCAGCAATGCAAAAGATGCATGAAGTAATTGGTGCTTAATTTGTACACAAACTGTCAAGGCAGTTTTCCTCACGGCCTGCATCTTCTGAATTCATTAGTCTCTAATTAAGGCCAGTTGGGACCAGCAGTTAGAAGGTTAAAGAGGTTCTGACAGCCCTAATCATTGCTCAGGAAGCTGAAAATGTATGCAAAGTCTCGGCAGATGGGGTGAGATCTGCTTCTGCCAAGTGATAACTGTTATTCCTTTGCACCTCCAAAGCTGTCATCCTAATAGGCACATTTTAAATTTATTAATGCTCTAGTTACAATGCATACACAGTCTCTAATGGTATGTCATTCAGAGTATATAAACTGAGCAATTAACACATATTACCTGGTAATGGTAAAATTATTTGTTGCCTGTTTGATTTTTTTTTTCAGTTTCCTAATCCAGCAAGAATAGTCATAAGAAAAGACTTTTCTTTGTTAAAAAGGAGGAGATTCTGAGCTGCTTGTTTGTTGACCATGAATTCTTTGTTTCTGCAGACAAAAAGCTCACAAGCCATAACTAACTTTTCTTTGATTTCCAGTGCCTCAAAGATTTCAGTTTTGGGGATTATAGGTTTTTCAAACTTGAAATTTAAAGATGTGTGTTTTCAATAGTTCAAATATAATTTTAGAAGGAATTTTTTTCCTACATTTTTTAAGCCCTTTTAAAAAATAGTGGGTGAGTTTCTCAGCCAGTTGTTGTTGCTGTCCTCCGCTCTTTCCCCACTACTTCAGTGAGGTACCCATATTATACTCCCCTCTGTGGTGGTATCTCTCTCCTTAATCCTATTTGGTTTAAAGCTGCCTAATCAAGGGAAAGTCATGGTTTTAGGTCTCTCAGTCCATGTGAAGGCTTCAGCCATGGGAGGCCTTTAATTGCATGTAGCACTGGTGCCAGGGTGGGCTGCAGGGAGAGCCCACAGCAGAGCCTCCAGGAGCTGCCACCGGAGCTCAGGAATTGCAAAGAATCGTGTGCTAAGATGTCAATGTAAGCTACAGAACAATTGTGTACCCAGTGACTTATAGACAGGCCAGGAACCACTCCTCTGTAGGAATTAATTGATTTTGCTCTGTGTAATGAGCACAGCACAGACATGGAGAGGGAAGGTGCCGTGATTGGGACTGGCTCTACATTCACCAGCCTGAGTCATGACTGACTCCAAAAACATCAAGGATTTCAAAATGGTACAACATCAGCACGAGGCACAGTCACAGATCAACTTCCTGCTGCTCTGATTTCTCCAGGCTGCATTTCAGACTGCAGCACCTGCAAGAAGATCATCAGAGATGAGGCCCAGGGTGTGCCTTCCAGACAGAAACTCCAATCTTGTGTTTTCTTGGCATGGCAGCAGTCCTGATGAAGTCCAAGGAGAGTTTTCCTGAGTGGGAGCTGTGTGGCCAGGCCCTGTGATAGACAGCAGGACTTCCCTGATGGCTGCACACAGTGGCAGCAGAAAATGCTGCCAAGATGATCCCTGCTGGAACCTGGGCTTAAATGGCCCGGCTGCACTCCTTCACTCCGCAAAAGTACTTTCTTCAGTAGGTCTCCAAGCAAATAAGGATCATTAGTCTCATTTTACATCAAGGGAAGCTCAGGAACAGAATGAAAAAGTACTTGTGTGTGGAGAGGAAAAAAAAATTAAAAATTGGGAAACCTTGAAACCCCCGCCTATAGAACATATAAGAAGGGAAGGGAATCAAAGCTGACAAATTTTATAGAACAACTTTGACCTATATGGTTTTTGGAGAATGGGTAAAAGCCTTGATCAACTTGACCTGCATCACTGTTGTATGGGAGAGCGTTACTCTAATGATCCTCACCCTCTGATGTGGATCTACAGCAGAGCTCTAATCCCAACACCTTTCAAGTCTGAGCAGCACATAACCAGCGTGGAGTATGCTTAAGCCTAAACTATAGATAGCCCCCTGAGTTACGGCAGCTTTATGCCAGGACAGTTAATTTCCACTGAGATCTGCCTTATCTGAATGATCTACTTTGCTCCTAGAGCATCACTAAGTGGTGCTGTACCTCCTAGGCTTCAGGTTACAAAATGCACCCTCTCCAGGCCTCTGCGCAGAGACAGACATTTATTTTCTTCAAAATAAAACACACACGAAGACACAACAAGCTCTCAGGATACCACTCTGCACCCACAGTTTGATGTGTGTACCCACAAAAACCCCATGAAGGAGGGAGGGAGGATGATCAAGGATCAGGACAAGTCTCTGGAGGTTCTTTACTTACACTGAGGCGCTGCTCAGTAGGCTGTCCAAGACATGTAATTTTAGATTATTGTATATAGCAGTGGGCAAAAGCTGAATTTTCTACAAAGCTTCTAACCCAATAAATAAGTGTATTAAATTACAGTGGTATAAATGTGGTGGGGCTCTGGTTTGGGAGCATTTGAGCAGCCAGAAGGCACACCATGTTGACACAAAGCTAGGAAACTGCTCAGCTGTGGAGACACAGCTTCCCGTTTCTTGAAGTACCTCTCTCCCAACCAGTCTGGAGCAGAGCAACCAGCGAATATCATATGCTGCAGATGGATCAGCGACGGATCGTGCACAGCTAGCTGAGCCTGGCATGGTCTGATTCCTCTTGTGTTTGCTGGCTACTTACCCAGCCAACAGCCAGACATTTGTGGGGTAAATCATTTCCAGTTGTTTCACAGAAGAAAACTGTCCAGCAGTATAAATAATAATTCCTCTCGGACCTGGGTTTCAGTGTTGGCCTGGGGCTCCTTTCAGAACCTCCCCCCACTCCAGCACATCTTCTCCTGGAGAAAGATAGGAGGTCCCTGCTACAGGCCAGTCATAGACAGCAAAAACAGGTGCCAGCTATTTTTTCTAAATTTTTGTCATTGTCCTTACATAAGTGGACAACACTGCAAACAGCAATAGAAACTCTTGGTCAAAAACAAGGGAGGCAAATTGCTTGTAAAATTGTAAGTGACAAAGTTGCTTGGTTTGTACCACTTATAATGCATAAAGCTTGAGGGACTGGACACAGACTGATGCTTTGCTAAGAGACAGTTCAGCCCACGTGAAAATTACTGAATGTTGCTGTGGCCTTTGCTGGCTGTTGTGTGCTGAGGAGGCTCTGGGGATAGGGAAAGCTTAGCAGCGTGGATCTCAGTTTTGCTTAAATTCTGCAATTTGTTGCTCTTCCCTTTACCTTCTCCTCTAGGCAGTCCAAGGTGCTGCCCTCTTCTCACCGCCTGCCCAGAGTCACACAACAGCCACCTCCTGCCAGCCAGCACAGGGATTTCTCTGCTGCTTTCCAGCTTCCTGATGCTGGTGTAGAAGGGCAACAGAAGGAAAGGGGCCATGCAGATGATGACCCCACACTGTGCTGAGCCCCAGGTGCCATCTCTGGCTCACTGGCATCTGGTGTGGCATCGAGAAGTCAGGGCAAGCACAAAAACATATGGGGAGCTGTTGTGCGGCTCGATGGTGTCGCTGCTCTGCCCTGAGTCATGGCATATCGTCCTGGGAGGGTCTGCTGCTCATGGAGGAGCAGCCAATGCTCCAGGCACAATGGGAAAAGGTCTCTGCAGCTGGAGAGAGGTGCTGGCTTCCCCCAAAGCCCACGTTTGAACTGAGGGGTCTTCCTCCAGCTCAGCCAGCGACACTGCCGCGTCCTGCTCATCTTCCTCAAGGTGAAGGCATTTCAACAAAGTGCCTTCCATGCAAACTGTCAATTCCTTGCCAACTTCTTGTTCTGCACCTGTTCTGCCTGTAGGCAGAATTTGGGACCTGTCATGTCAATTCAGCCCATATTGCTGGGTCTCCATATCACAGACCCAGGAAAAATGAGTCTTGTTGGGCCAGGCAATGCTAAATGATGTCACACTGGGGATGAGATGCGGGCAGATTGATCACTGTGCCTGTGTGCAGCATCTGCTGCAAGGTGTGATGTGAAACACACCCAGATCTCATGGGCTTGAAAGTGCCACAAAATGGAGGGCAGGAGCTAAGCTCTTTCTCAATAGGAATTTACATGGAGCAAGCTAGGAGCATAACCATGAACCATCTTGGGTTGTTTTCTGAGTAACTGCCTCTCTGCTGAATCTCCCTGACATCCACCTCCAGGATGGGGGATTTTTCCACCTCAAGGCCAAACAGAGCCTTTTTCTACAGCTTTGTTCTAACTTCCAACAGCAAGAAGAGCTGCCATTAGAAATAGTTTTTCTGCAGGGTCAGAATCTCCTCTGGTCCAGCAAGAAGCTGAAGGTCCCAGTGGCATGCCAAGCCTCAGGACCACAGCTCAGGATTCACAGACTCATAAATGTCCAGTGGGACTCAAGAACAATCCACAGGCTGTAAACACAAGCAGTACAATGTTTATGTTGAACTGGTGGTCACAGTCTATGTAGTTTGGCTTAAGAAATGTTGTAGTTGTGTTTCAGAAATTTCAGACCATTGTCATTTTGTACTGATTCTGTATGGATCAGAAAAAGCCCAACAGATTAAAAAGAATTTGAGTGTTTGACCTCCTACTGTGTTTTTCTCTCTGTCAAAACCTTTAAAAGTGTCTACCTTAATAACTGTGATGCTGCATAGTTTAAATTTCCTTATTTGTGTGACTTTTTTCTTGTGTTAAATAACCTCTCTTAGTGCTTGCCCAGTGATTTTTTTTTTTTTTGTGGTGGCTGAAGAGCTCTCTGCTGCTGTTTTATCACACTCATCTCTCTATTTCTAGTGAAAATAAAAAAATGGAGGTTCAGGGCAGCTAAGTGAACAACCTGAAGGACTGGCAGCAGCAGAACCAGACAGCACAAACCTTCACACCAGGGTGAAACTTGGGTTGCCTTGGAGCAGCTCTTCTAGGGTTATACCAGAGCAAGCAGGGCACCTTCAGCTTCCAGGGACCCCTGGAGATCTTCTGTCTGTTTTTCAACAGCTTCCAGTAGCCACCCCAGGTAAGAGGAAGCCAAAGTGCTTTTCTAGGGCCACCTTTTCTTCTAGGCTGTCCAGCTTGATAAAAGCAACAGATACAGGGCCCCATAATCTAAAAAGATCTTTAAAAAGTTTTGGTGTCAAAGAAACCTCCTGTGATAAATAATGTAAATCATAAAGCAGAAAAATGGAGGCATTTATAAAACTACAGACAGGAGTGAGTCGTTCTGCTGGAGCTCTCCTGGGCAGTAAGCATTTCTCTTCGGATACATGTACAGTGATTTTAAGCAGATTGTATCTTCAGTGCTGCAGCCTCTGACATATAGTTATTACAGCTGATGCTGCATGCAGTCAAAGCAAGATGTGACTTGTCTACTATACCATGCAAAGGTGAACAGCTCCCTAAGAAAAGACTCAAGCAGCATAATCCATTAGAGTCCATTTACAAACTAACAGATATTTTACAGACATTCAACAGACGTTCAATCAAATCATAATCTCAGAAACCTGCCAACAATAAAACCCATAAATTAAAATCAAGTTATATAAGCATGACTTGATGAACCTGATGTAATCTGATGGCATGAGATGCATATCCTACATTAAGTAACAGATTCCCCTTCTTTTCTCTTATCCATTAACAGTGGGGCAGAAAATGAGCAGCAAATGTTTTGTAGCCAGCAAACCTGAACCTGAACACAAGGACATTATTTTACCGGGGATTATTTGTCTTTAATTTCACCTTTTTATTAACAAATTGACGGCTGAATAGACTTCCCATTAAAGGCAAGACAATTCTTCCCTTCAAAAGGCAGTTCACAGTGTGTGGCATGTGGTGAGACCCAAGCAAAATGACCTTTGCTTCTGTGTGCTCTGTGCTCCTCGTAAGCAGCAAAGGGCTGCGTCTCGTGGCCATCCTCAGATTTGTCTTCTCTGCTACAACTGCAGACTCTGGCTGGGTCTTACTCAAGGGAGAACTGATAAGCTGTAAATTCCCCCCTGAACTCCCCCATGACTGCCTGAGGAAAGGGAGTATCTTGTAGGAATTGAGTATCTTGTAGGAATTGGGTATCTTGTAGGAATTGGGTATCTTGTAGGAATTGGGTATCTTGTAGGAATTGTGTATCTTGTAGGAATTGGGTATCTTGTAGGAATTGGGTATCTTGTAGGAATTGGGTATCTTGCCTTCATGACCAGGAATTATGCTTTAATAGCATCACTGCTCATAGCATGGAAGGTGAAGCGTGAGTAGGTGTTTCTTCACATGTTTAAGAGAGAAATTCCAGCTTTTGTGGAACACAAGGGTACACAGGAGTCTGGGGGCAATCACTAGGGAATGAGCTGCCTAAAACTACACGTACAGGGCAATCTTGGGAGCATGTATTTATTAACTTTATTATTATATGGCTCATACACCTCCAGTGCCCATCTGCAGAAAAGGTCTGAGGGCTGCTCTTCCAACTCTTTGCTTGGAAGAGCAAAAGCATCCTGATCCTGGAAAAGGAACAAATGCCCCATTTCACACCCTCTGCTGTCCCATCCACTCCATGCTTCATCCTGGAATTTGTGGAAATAGCTTCACAAATGCAACCAGATAGCTGAGTAGCCCTAATGAAGCTTAATTGCCACATGTTTATTACATTTTCAGAGTGAAGAGCACTGCAGTCTGAATGTCTAAATTAATCCTACGTTACCAGGCCAGCTACCATGACATTTCTATGTTCCAGCATAAAGCAAACATAACAATTAATTTGATTTCTTTGTGTCACAAAAGCAAACCAAGAAATGGATGTCAAAGTCTTGACCTGAACCTCTTCAAACAGAGATGAGGTTTTGTCTAAACGAAGGGACCTGACAGCACCTGCAAGCTGCAGGGATTGGGCAGACCCTCACTGGGGACACTGGGGACAGCTGTAGAGGACCTGGGCAAATGCAGCCTGCACCTTCCCCTGACCTTTCCTTACCTAAGCTCTGGCTCACAATGCTGTACAGCAACAGCTTTCGTGGGAGGCTGAAAAAGTGGGTGCTGAAGGTAGATGCTGCATCCCTGTAGGTCTTAAATCCATCTGAAATGTTTGTGGTTGTGGTGATGAAGCTGTTGAAATGTGTCCTGCATTAGGGTGACAAGGTTCTTCCTGACTCTTAAAGATTGCACCTAAAAATATAACCCTTAGGGATATTTTTAGAGGAACTCTCAGCTAGGAAAAAGACAAGCTCCTGAGAACAATAAGAAGGAACAGTAGATGAAAAGTACATGAGAAGCATAATTCAATTTTATCTTTATTTAAAATTAGGATGTCTTGTTTTACATAAAGGAATTTCATTCATGTGCATTATTTCCTTGTTTTAAGTGGAAAAGGATTTGTGACTGACATAGGGTCTGTTCTGTTCAAGTAATGAAAAGCCACTATATATATTTATATGCTTATAATATTATCTAGGTGAAGAAGTCCTGGGGGGTGCAGAAGCTTTTTTCCACCTGTGGTTATTTTCATTGGCCTAGCTTTGACCCAGCATGTAGGAAAAGCAATGGGTGCTGGCACACAGGATCCTTGCCCTGTGCCATGGGAGAAAATGGGAGCTCCCACGTCTGGGGCTGAGTTGGGGACCCCCTGGCAGGGGCAGAGTCTTCTGCCTTACGGAGATAAATGAGCTAAAAGCTTTCCAAATGTTGTCTACGTGTGAAAGAAAGAATAACTTTCTCCTGATATGTTTTGCTAAGGTGCCGCTTCTCTTTTGAATGAGAAGCCTCTTCAAAGGCTCATCTCAATGCTGCAGCAAAACAATACTCAATTCTTGCTACTGAATGTCTTCAATTACCACAATACCTTGCAGGATATGACACTAGAAAGGTTATGCATAGAGAGGATAATTTTGGTTCATAGCCTCCAAATGTTCCCAGCTGCAATAGCGTGGTGAAAGAAGATGTCTTCCAAGAAGTTCACATTACTGGCTGGAGTAAAATAAAATAGCTATATTGTTTCAGCCAGCAATTTCTTCCCATTGTCTTCGCTTTAAAAACCGAGCACACTCAAAGGCGAAGGGATGTGTTTCACTACAATTTGAGAACTGTACTGTAACCAAATATTATCTTCATTTTGCTCCTTGTTTCATGTTACTTTTTGGTCCTTGAGTTCTCCAAAGTTCATCACTGTCTGTGACATTACTGTGACTTGCTAACTTTCTCATTATTTCCCCAATCAATGGGAGAACAATATATGGTGTTATTCTGTGTTTCAGTTACCTGTCACTCAGTGTTTTATCTCCATTGATACTCCAGGTAGTGCTCACAGAAACCAAAGTAGGCTGTCTTGTCTTCCGCTAATCTTGAATGCCTTTTGTTCAAGAGGTGTTTTGTATTCATCAGTCAACTAAGGACTCATCCTGAAGAAGCCCTCAGTCAGCACATAGATCTCAGTGAAAAAGGGATATGCAGCTTGTGAAATATTCATAGCAAAAGGTACCTCAATCATTTTCACCTTTTGACCCTTTGAGGCTAAAAGGATTATCAGCAGTAAGTGGCAAATCTTCTGGATGGGAAATTTTCATAGGTGAAATATCTTGCCATTCCTTTTAGCCACTTTTGGTATTAAGCCTATTCAGAAGGTCCATTTATCTACCCACTCTATCTGCCACTAAAATTATGTCAAACTCAAAACACTTTTAATAAAAGTACAAAGTTAAAATGATAGTGATCAAAACCTGGAAATAGCCAAGACTTTTTTGAGAAATGAAAAAATGCCGTGGATGTTTTCTGCTTCCTGCACTTCAGTGGGGGCAATGAAGAGTCCTTTTAGAATAGCTGTAATAAATATAGCATGGTACTATTCATACCCAGAAGTGTCATTTGGGGAATCAAGTGACAAGTCATATCAATTTGTGAAGTTAAAGTCTAGCACAATAAGTGAGATTTTCTGATACTTACAGCCTGCTAAAGGAGAAAGATGAACGCTGATGGTGGCCATTAACTTGCTCAGGGATCTCCACAGCTAAGAACAAGGCTGCAAAATCTGCAGCAATGGCTTGAGGAATGATTGCAAATGGAAACAGTCTTCAGAAAATGGATATCAGTTCTCCACATCTAAAAAAATTAAATTTCACCGACCTAAATAAATAAAATCATCTCTGCTTTGGCGCTAACCCATGCAGTCCAATCCATAGTCTGTATCCTCTAAGTAACTGGCATGGATCAGCACAAGGCTGCATAATCATCCCAATGTAGAAACAGCTCTTGTGGTGGCGTTTCATCAATGCAGATGAACAGTCAGACAAACATCCATTGCCTAACAAGCAAGTGCCAGTGGCCTGGAGAGAACACATCCTGAAACACGAAATGCAGTCAGGGTCCTCGAGGAGAAGTCAGTGCTGTGCTCTCGAGCCAGAGAAAGGACAGCAAAGTTATCCAAGACCGCAGAATTGCCTGTGACGTGACACCTGGTCTGTGCCTCAGCTTCCTGAACTGCAAATCTGAGTCAGCATCAACACCTTCTAAAAAATATTTCACAACCCCTTTTTTCTGTAGGGGAATTTGGCCTTCTGTGCTCTGCAGCATTCTTTTGCCTCCTGCTGATGAATCCATGTGTGAAGTATATACCATCAGTAAACAGAGAATGCTATTGTATCAAATTTTACACAGAAATGTCCTTGATTTCGAGAACACCTCTGCAGGTTCTTGCCATGGCTTGAAAATTACTTTGGAATTGCTTGTAGTGTGCCCTTTGTGCTTGAATGACCTCTGCCTTCCTTTCTTTCTTGCTAGAAGAATTTTTGGTTATGCATTCACATGAGAAAGACTCATTGAAAAAACAGGGCAAAGCAAAGACAATTAGTGTAAATAACAGGCCTTGTGTCCTCTCTCCTAAGTATTTTCTTTACATCAGGAAATGAACAGCATATTTCAGTCCAATGTGATTTTTGGAGCGCATGAAAAAGTGTGCTTGGTGGAAATAAATGGTAAAATGTTTTTCTCTTTGATTTACGTTGGAAGTATTCTTTCAATAGGCATATTGGATAGCAGATTGACAGAAGAATACTCTTGGTTGGAGGTATCCTTCTGGATGACAAAAGCATGCTTCTCTTCAGTGGTAAATCACATGGATGTAGCTACTATAAAGATTTATATTTCTCTCGGAGTCACGTGTTCTGATTGTTCTCTTCCCTGCGGAAAAGCACAGGCCTGTAGCTTTAAAATGAATTAGCAGATTTCCAGAGTTATTTCAACACTGTTGCTATAGGGGAGAAATGAATGTGTTTCTGAAAACACTCCCCAGCAGGTTCAACACTTAACTCTCTTTGAGATGTCAGTGTTTCCAGAAATCTGTCAGCTGGCGGCTGAAGTTGGAATATAAATGCTGGTCTGGACACCTGGAGGAAGAAACATGGTCTGGGAGGTGCCAGGAGTCCAGCAGTGCTCCCAGACCCTACTGGGACTGGCTGAGTGAGTAACACCGGAGATCAGAGCGTGCTTTTGTGGATTAACCACTTGGTTTGAGCACATTGAAGCAGAGAGAAAGAGCTCTCTGAGGTCTGGAGCATGCAGCAGAGTACGTGGCTCCAGGACATCCATCCCTGGTGTGCTCTCTCTGGAAGCTCCCTGGCACTCTGTAAGGGACTGGCACACCCCAGGGGAAAGCTCTACCCTGCACTGCCAGGGCAAAGAGCCATGGAGTGCCCACGTCCTGCAGGAACTGTAAAAGTCTCACTTTCTGTGCTGCTGACCTCTTCTTAGATTGTGTCAGAAAACATGGGATTAATTACACTCCTGGGAGAGCTGTATCCATAACATGCATGCAGAAGCCTGATATTCCCCAAACTCTGAATTTTTTCCCCCATTCTTTTCCTCCAAGGCCTAGGATGTGTGTAAAATGTCAACCACCTGCTGGAACAGAAGCTTCTGCAATAGCAAACCTACCTCTGTTTCTCTCTTGGAGGCCTCAAAATATTCAATGAGCAATTATGAAGCCAATAAAAACACAGACAGGGAGGCACATCCTGCCATTAACTTCAAAAGAAAATTAACAAATGAGTGTGCTCAGAGGGGAACCCCACACCTCAGGGAGAGGTGGGGCAACACAGAGCCTTTCACCTCAGGGTCCTGCATCCAAATCCCCTTCAGCTCACAGTCCATCTCCAGGACAGCACCAAAGGAGCCCTTCACCTCAGCCTAGCCTCAGGTGTACAGATCTGCTTCTTGCTAAGCCCTGGGGAAATGAGCAGTGCTGAGGCATATGCCTGATCCCACTGGTTTCACTGATTGAAGAGTCACGCTTGTTTTGTGTCCGTAGGTCTGGCTCTCCAGTATATACAGCTCTTGTCTGATCAAAAAAAAAAAATTATAATTTAACCATTGAAACCAGAAGTAGGAATTAACATAAACAAAACCAGTGACTAGAGCTGCTGATTGTAGGCAAAGAAAGTGTAAAGGATGATATCAACAGCCCACTGTTGCCCCATAAAGCAAGAAACATCCTAAGAAACTCAGCACAAACTTCACCATTTTAACGCTCAAGATACCAACACATGCAAAGAGATTTTCCTTATAACTTTAATTAATGTACCCAATATGAAAAACAAAGGCAACACCTTTCTGTCACACATACCTCAGTATCAAAGAGCAGCATTAGCTAGAAATGAATCACAGTGACCCTCTGCAAATGGGCTGAATGTTTTCATTTTGCATGCTGAATCAATTGAGTCATGAGGAAGCAGCAGCAAGATTTTAATTCCATATAGTACATCCCCACCTCTGAATTTATTTACCAAGTATAACATTTATTTAATGTAATTTAGTTCTAAATATTTAAAAGCTCACTTTGTTTAATATGTTTTCAAGTACAAGATGTTAAGTAATTATGGATGATGTGGTGGTCTTTTATTAGGTAGTTAATGACCATCTGGGAATTCAAGCCCCAAGGCAATGCCAAGGGCTTCTGAGTATTAGCTGGCCATTAACATAGTGGTAATGGACTAGCACACTCTACATGATTATGACTATTAACTAAGCATAAAAAAGTAACATTCAAATTAAAATAGGAAATTCAGGTTTAAGGCTTCTCTAGCATCCTTAATTTAATCAGATCACAGTGACCCATATGGCCGAGTCTTGTGCTGAACTGGATCATGCAGCAGGGATTCAAGCTGGCATCTCCTCTGGCCGTAGCAGGGCTGTGTAGCAGGTCCCCAGTGCTCCCAGGTGCCACTGTCCCCTGCCACAGTCACAGTCTGGGACCAGCTCGTGCTGGACTGCTGCCATCCCAGCCCCCTGCATCGGCCGGCTACGTGGAGCAGGAGCACGGGAGGATGCTGCTCTTCCCTGGCACCTTGAATGGAGCCAAGAGGGATGCCCCGACCTCCCTCCCACCCCTGGGGCTTGGAGGCTCCTTGCTGGACCAGCTGGCATTTTGGAGACTGGCGTCACCCCAGGGCAATGGCAAAACTGGCTCAAGGCTAGGATTGTATTTCCCTGCTGCACACTTTGCAGTCATTGCAGTTTTCTGGTGCTTTCTTTTCTCTTTTAATTAGGTGATGAAAGACAAAGATACTCATTGTGAACAAATCTTAGATAAAAAGGTTTAGTGCAGTTTAATATGCTCAGGCAGCGTTGCAGCTCATAAACAATACTTGGGAGAGGAGGCAAGAGCAGATACTGATTTCATTTTGCTGCTGGCTCAATTCTGCACTTCTCTTAGGCAGGTATCAACACTGCTTTCACAGAAGTTAGAGGCAGAAAAGATCTATTAGATTATACTGTTCTCTTGACATGATAATGTGCTCTGTATAGACTTGTATTGAGTTTGTTTTGCCATTGCTTGTCAGAAAGTCTCTGCAGGCTTGAATTGCCATCATTTTGCCATCAGAATGACATCTTAATATGGTCTCTGCTCCACAGAGTTGTGTGACATTCTCATGAGATCATTAGACTATGCTAAGTCACATGTAAGAGAGGAAAACATGATGTTATAGAAAACTGCTGTTGGGATTTGAAAATTTGATTTCTATTTCTTCATTGCACTACAGGTCTTTGGTCAAGAAAAAGACTTTGCTGGAAACCTAATGGGCTGTGATAATCTGTGAAAATGCTCTTTTTGTTATCAAAAAGTGTTAGAACATTCTTGTTAAAACAAAAATGTCTACTGTTATCACAGCGACCTTTTTTGAAGGAAAAAAAAGTGAAAAATGTGCATTTTGCTCTGGGATGGGATCTGATTAAAGCTGGGTGTAAACATGCTGAAATAAAACATTAAAACAAAAAAGAATCTGCATCAAATAAATGTTCCTCATAGAGAAGAAATCGCAGTACATAAGGGTTTAGCTGAGGACTTTTTTTTTTTTAATGTAAAACAAAATATTTGGAGATTTATTACCCATTTATTTCTATAGCACACTGCATCCCAATGCAAAAGACCCAGAGAAACCTGAACTCTTAACAAGCCCTATGCTTTGGAGGTAGGAGTTTCTCCACTGATGAATGCAGCCATCTCTGGGCTGAAACACAACAGTTTAATAGGACACAGCAATGCTACATGAAGCCCAGAGCCAAAGGAAAAAAAATATGCCCAAGGTGTGTGCAGTTAATGCAAAATATTTGTACTGCTGTGTCCCTGGAATACACATGATCTCAAGTTCAGGAAAAAATTAAAAGGTTAAAAAAGTTACAACCAAAGGAACAACAGGACAGTGCCAAGTGAAAGGTCACAAGACAAATGAAAAACACATCAAATGGCTCACCCACTGATGTGCTCTAATAGCAAAATGACCCCCATCAAAATGTTCACCATAAGTGCAGTATCAGAAACTCTTCAAAGAATGCATGAAAATGTTGGCTTCCTAAATTAATCAAGTTTTATGGCTTGCTTGGAAATTTTGGTCAGGACTTCTAAATAATAATGTACCACCTCAACTAATACAATTTCCCCTTGAAAGCACACCTTCTTTTCCAGTAATAGGAAGTGTGCTTATTGCTGCCACCACCCCAATTTTATGACACCCCGTGTGCTCCTGGTAGTGCCCAATACTAGGAACGATCTTGGCTTAAATTCTGTGTCCATTTGCCTTAATGATTTCGCTCCACTGTGCAAAGGGGAAAGAGAAAATAAAGGTTTAATGTGAAATCTGAAAGCAAAGGGACTGCACTTTCTAACACTGTGTGGTATGCTCATCCAGAGCAATTATTATTGCTCATTACATTTCCATGCAGAAATCATTACATTTTATATCACAATATGCATTTTTTTATAAGTAAGCTTTAAACAAATTAGAATACTTAATATGCTTTTTGAACTTTTGCCAGATGTGTGCTCCCAAGCCGGTTCCTCCTATTTACATTGTAGCATTTATCCATTTCCAAATATGAGAAGATTTATCTATCAGATTCTGTGCAAATTCAGTACACAGATAATTTGTAAAAAGCTTTCTTTTTCAAAATGTTCTGTGGTTTTTCTAATCTCATCTCTTTTCTAATTTCCTAATCATATAACCTTGAAGTCTAAAGACATAGCCTGTGATAATCTGTGTAAACTGTCTTTATTGTTATCACAGACATTTATTAAAAAAAAAAAAAACAACACATACACACGCATACACATTCAAAGCTGCCTTTTAAGTAATACTTTAGTCAAAGTTCAATCAGATCCACATTACTGCTACTCATCAGATAGAAAGTGTTTGCGAGCAGGAGGGGGATATTGACTTTAAAAATTCACTGGCGAGGCGTACAGAGCCTGCAGGAATGTCAAAACTCCAACCTGCATTTTGATGTTTTTGCCTCAGGTTAGTCTTGACTGACATGCTTGGAGCACTCTTGTTTGTGCTCCGGCATCCATTAACTGTCCTTGACTCAATGTTACGCGGGCCTTTACGGTCAGCTCGGTGCCTAATGGCTACGGCAGATCAGATGCCACGAGGTGTAAGAAAAGCACACGCCTCACTTGAAGGGATCACATTGGCCGGTCCCCGCTTCATTAGGGGGTATTGTTTGATCCTAAATTAATGAGAGCCTGTTAATTATTATTCTGATAACTCTGCTTCACATGGGAGCACGTCAGGCAAGTGGTGCTGTAAAGAAGCAGAGTTTGGCAAAAGAAAACAAAATGTCAAGGTTGAGGCGTCTTTGAGTGGGCTTGGTTTACACGTAAGGCATTTCGCTCGGGCGCAGATGTGGCTAGATGCGGGGAAAAGAAAGTCTCAGCCGTACTTTTGTTCAACATTAAATGACTGCCTTGCAAACACAGCTCAGAGAAGGCTTATCAGTCCAGCATATAGATAGATATATACATCCATAATCCCCTGCGACGTGCATTGCTGACTTTCCTTCTCTTTGACTTTGTCCTTTCCTGGTTTCCGCAAAGTTTTTGAAAAATGATCCAATACCCACTTACATTTGGGTTCATGGAAAGTCTCCCTTTCAAAATAGGGTAAAATGGGTGCTAAAGCAGTGTTAACATTAACAATAATTTTAATTATTCTGATGTCACTCACATTACTGTAGAGAGAGATCTCTACAGTAAGTGCTGACAGCTACAAATGTGCCCATAGAAATGTTTTTCTTTAACATCAAGCTTAGATAAGCTTCTGAGGTGCCTATATTCATTTACTGGGAAGTACTGAGATTAGACAGATGTCTCAATTTAAAAGGGGAGAAAAAAATCTCATGTAGATGTGACACTCGTTCACCTGTGTTTTTCTGCCAGTCTATATAATGCTATCAGAACATAACCAGAGTTTTGATTTATACACCTCATTTGACGTTGACTGGCAGCTCTACAGAGAACACATGCACAGAGATGGTAATTTAAAAATATGGAGATCTTATTAGGCCAAATGGAAAGAAAAAAAAAGATCATTTCATTTTACTTCCTTTGAAATTAAATGGGGGGACAAACCACCCAAACCGAACATCTCCGCGCCGAGGCGCTGGGAGCGCGGACCTGGACGGGGCCCAGGATGTGCAGATGGCCCCCGTCTTTGGAAAAGCCCAGGCGAGGAATACCAAGTGCCCTAAATTCTAGCATTGGAGGGGCTTGGCATTTTAATCTGACTTAATAGTTGAGGGCAATCTAGGTTATTAAATTGACCTCTTCCACTTATCTGAGATATTTCACCAGAGAGAGGGAGAGAGGTGCTCCTCACTGCTCTGTGGCTTCATGCTACTCAGTTGCTGTTCACAGGAGGAAATGCAGAAAGTGCCTCTTCAGCACTCCAGGTCATCCATGACCATGAAGTCGTGCCTAAATTTAGCATCTTTCCGTTTAAAAACCTTTGCCTGGGCTCAGCAAATTCCCCAAATTTGAAAAGCTCTAGGCAAAAAGGGCTCTAAAATGAGCACCATTTTTTCTGGTAGTGTCAAAGTTGACTTCAGCCAGATAGAGTCCCCAGCAAAAGCTTGGGGCTTGTGATATGGTGAAATGTTTGGAATTAGAATATGGCAAGAATATAAAAAAAATTGAATGAATTAGGAAAAGGAAAAAAGCATATGTCCCCATATAATTTGCAAGGATTTTGGTTAGGAAATGTCAGGAGGTCACATGGCTGGCTCCTTTTCTTTGCTAGACCATAAATTTCATTATCGTGAAACAATGTTTTTCTTTCAACAAATAAAAAGTTAAGAAGGAATTGGAATGCTTTAAGCACAAGGGTGGTGAGAAATGCCTGTAGATTTTTCTCACTTTTTTATGTCTTGCATTGCTGAAACCACTTGAATTGTCTTCTGTTTATTTTCCTTTGGAGGAATTTCTACTGTTAGTGAATAATTCTCAGCCGACAACTCTTGAAGGCCAGAAGCCTTCTTCCCAGCTGCAGAATGCAGCCACAAGAAAAAGCAGCTTCATTCAGCTTTCCCACAATGTAAAGCCTCTCTGCCTCAGCCCTGATCGAGTGGGTGGTCAGCAGAGTTTCCAGGTTTCCAGGAAATACTCCTGTCAGTAGCCAAGGTAGGCTCCCACTTGGTGTTAATTTTCCTTGAAACTTCTGAAAGGAAAAGTTCAAAATAAAACCAGTTTAAATAGACAAAGCACTCACTCCTTAGCCTGACAGTGAACTCAACATGTTTGGGGCATTACTGAAAAGGAAACTTCAGTAGAGCCAAAGTCAGGCAGCTTTATGGTCGCACCATCTCACAAAGAAGTACAGAGCTTTACACCTTCTGCCAGGTGCACAAAACTGGAGTGGGAGCTGCAGGACGAAAAGCAAGTTCTGCTTTGGCCACTTTCCTGCAAACCTTCTCTTGCTTCTGCTCTCAGGTGCCTCAAAAAGCACATGGGTACATCAGGGTACCTCAGGTCTGCTGGGCCATCCCTGGGCTTCCTGTTGCAGGTTTGGAACTGGGGGCAGGCGAGAGTGGCTGTAATCCATCACCATCTGCCACTGCTCCTCAGCACTGCAGGTGGACTGGGGCTAACCTGTGAGGGCAATCCCATGGAAATGTGGGGAAAAACGTGCATTCCTGATCTATTCTGAAGGCAAATCACAATATGCTGAACAAGCTGTGCCTGCTTTAAAAAAGGTCTCCCTATCTTCTGGAGAAGCTCCATTCCCTGGTGACGTGCCGTCTTGTCAAGGCTGCAATGGAAGGCAAAACTTGAGGTTTCTGGGAACTTCCTTTGGATGGAGACTTGTCTAAATGCATGAAGTATTTATATGGACAAGAAAAGAAGGTGTGCCATGAGGTTTGGCATAGTCTTGCTTCATATACCTTGCGGTGTGTGCTTGTTTCTTTTGGCCCTCAACCATTGCACAAAAAAAATCTCAAGGTGACTTTGAGCCTTCCATCTCTTCTAGAGGGTGACACAACAAGTGAACTCAGAACTGGGAAACCTTGATGTATGTATGTAGAGATTTCTGAATTGCAATGTGCTTCACCCTTTTCACAGCAGACAAAGACAAACCCTGCGTGCACTCGGTTGCTTCGCACTCTCTGTGGAAATCACATACCTCCTGGAAGCATCCATGTGCAGAGGATTACCCCCACAGAATATACATGATGTAAATGAAATTTTCAGCCCTGTCTGGGGGCAGCTTTCATTGCTGTGATGGAGGCAAGACCAGGATGGCTCCCACCTGGCTGAGGGAAGGCATGCAGGCTGGGCTCCACCGTGTTGCTGCTGGTCCTTGACATTTGACATGCTGCGGTCGAGTGACAGGAATTGGGATCTCCGGAGCATTACAGGCATTTGTCACAGCCCAATTTGTTTTGCTATGAAGTTTCCTGCAGTTTTCAGCTGTGTTGGAGCTGCTGTGATTGTCAGATAAGTGCCTTTGGCTGTGGGTGCTGCCGAGCCAGAGGAGGGTGCCATTTCTGAGGTTTTGCTTTGGGATATTTATAGCTGGAGGAACAGGCACGTGCACGAGAGAGTTTTCCAGATGAAACACATGATTTCAGCACACTATGGAGCTCACCTTGGTGTGAGATTAGCTGCTCATAGCAGGTACAAATAAAAACAAAAGATAACTTGATTTGGCCGGCGCTAATGCTGACCAGGAGAGCAGAGGAGCTCCTGCTAGCAAACCACTCACCCATTAGTCCCCAATGTCACTCCTCATGTGCAGGGCCCAGAAATGAGAAAGTGATGTCTGCTTTTGATGGTGCTAGTTGACTCTGTCCTGTAACATGCAAACCTTGCTTTCACCTCTTCACAACGACACATTTTCCACAGGGGGGACGCTGGTGAGTCGACATTAGCTTATAAAGTGGTGCCCATGCCCCTTCCCAGAGTAAAGATGAGAACTGACTCTGGCAAAGTTGGAGAAGCACTGAGCAGAAATCCTACAATTCTTGCCCAGATGTTTGTTACGCAATTGTGAAGGTGCCTACTTCTACAAAGGAATTGAGGGGCTGAGTCTTGAAGGAAGGAAAGACATTAAACTGCAGAGGTAGCGCTGGAGTTCAGACAAACATCAGCTTCGTACTTTTATCAACAGTGAGCAGGAGTTTCAGAGCATTTTCCTGGAGCAGTGACCTCTCAGTGCACTGCCATGAGCTGCTTTTAAAACTCCTGCCTTGCTGGTATCTAAACCTTTCATTTGATCTGGCCTGACCATGTCTGCAGCAGCCTGGAGACTGAGGGAAGGAGCAGTGCTTGTCAGGGCTTCATTAAGGTGTTAATGTAGGCAGAAGGAAAGGTCCACCACATAACTGTCCATGAGCCATTGAAAAAATAAACACATCAGCATTTTTATTGCTGTTATTCTACGTGAATTCTTCTAACTTAACCCTGCAAACACTTAGCTGGTGTCAGAAGAACTTTAAAACGTGCTACTAATGTCCTCCATCCACTGAAACCTCTGAAATCGCCCATGCTGCCCAATTAAACCTAGATACAAGTTCATTTTTCAAAGGATGGCTTAAGTTAATCCTCATACACACAGATGAAAGCTAAACTTCTGTAAGAAAACTTTGACAAAGGGGAAGGGCAATTGCTGCATGAAATATAGACACGGGAGAGATCACAGCTGATAAAAGTACTGCAGTTTAGCATATTAACACTCATAAATTTTAAAGGTTTATTTATATTAAGAAAATTAACTGTCCAAGGATAACTATTCAGGGGAAAAAAAAATCTTCACTTTAGGGATCTTTCTGTGTAGCTGCTTTTTGAAGCCATTTGTACCCTGGGCTTCGACAGCACCGCTTGGGAACAAGTTGTAAAATTAAATAGAGCAGCACATGTAAAAGTAATTTCTTTTGATTCTGCTGCCTCCTCATTTCATCAGGTTGTCTTAGTTCTTGTGTTCTAGGAAATAACAAATAATCATAACTATCCTCTAGTCACCTTCTCTGCATTTTTTAGGATTTTCTAAACATACTTATTTTTCAAGACACACGGCCTGCGTTATTTTCTCTCTTATCTGCTTGTATTTTCTCATGTTTATCTGTTCCTGCACTTGTGCAATTGAATATTTTTTATTTTTATATTTTGGAGGAGGAGGAGGAGTGAGAAAAGCTGCTCTCAGCACAGGATGCTGCTGGTATTCATCTAATTTCTATTTTTCAATGATTTTTTTACATTCATGTTTTCTCTCTGACTGTCACCGAGGTTTTTCAAAGAAGCTCTGACACGTTTGTGGCCATCACTTCCCTCTAAAGAATTCATAACTCCAGATATATTTTAAATCAGTTATTTATCTCATTCCTAATTACATTTACTACAAATTCTATCAGTATTGTAGGATACTCATTCTAGTTATTTGTTTCTAAAATACCTTATATGGTGCCACCTGCTTGAAACAGATCCACAGCCTCATTCTTTCAGAAGAAACAATCTCCATTCACTGTTTTTCCTGAAAATAAGTATGGATCAGACTATGTAGAAAGCTGATTCATATAGACACTGCTTTTTTAATTGCTTTTTTCTCATTCCATTTGCCTGGGAGTGGCTGCATGTTGATTAAACTACTTGCAAAATTGCATCAGAGTTGCTGGAGCTGACGAAATCCTTGCAGTGCTTCTGTTTGTTGTTTTTTAGGGTTTGCTTTTAATTTAGAAATAAATGTAGCCTACAGGAACATTTCCATTCCCTTTCCCTTTGGCATTTCTTTCCACACAGAGAGATGCTCCTTCTGGAGGTATTCTTCCAACACCAGTAGCTTTTATTTTGAATCCCAGACACCATGTAATTCTCCAGTTCCCTTTTTGGCTTGTTCTGCCAGCGCTGGAGACCTCTCTGACAGAGACTGTGAAACTATTTTAATGTTGTACATCTTTCTCTTTCTGGGAATTTATACAGGCAGTTTTTAGAGATTGAAAAGGTATGCCTTAGATGTGGGGATTGCATCTTCAACTTCTCCAGATGCTGTGAGTTTCTTTGACCTGTCAGATATTTATCTTGGATTATGCTCTCAGTGACTTTAAGTCTGATCTCAGTTTTCTCATTCCCAAAATCTGTCAAAGAAATGATACAGCCAAAATTCAGTATCTTCAAGATACATATATGTTGCTGTAATTACAAATATATTGAACATATGTATTGTTGAATATACTGACAATATAGTGGCTGAATTACAAAAAAAAAAAATTCATATCTGTATGTACATGTATAATACCTTCATCAGCTCTTCTCCTGCATTCATCCTAATTCTTTCAGGGTCATCTATTCAATTACACCACTACTTTCCCATGCATTTCCTATTTTTTATCTCAGAATTTCTTTTTCTAAAAGAAAAATTAAATTTAAAAAGTAAAATAAAAAGCCACTCTCCATTATTCTTCCTCCCTATACAGGCACTTTTCTTCTGTTCCTGTGTGTCACAGGCACTTTTAAAAGGCTGAAGAATAGATTCCCACTGGACCAAATGTGGTAAACATATTCTGGGTTTCCTCATCAAAAAACATCCTGGGAAAAGATCTTTACTTATTTGTTCTTGTGATATCTTTCGTTTGTAATTGGACAACACATTCATTCATAGGACAGTAAACTGGAATAAAGCCTACATTCTAATATGTTCCAAGTCTGGAACAAATAAATATACAACATCTCCCCCACACACACTTCTGCTAGTTAGCATGTGGTAATTAACAGTTGTTAAAATGACTAAAATTTCAAATGTGGACATGCTCCGTGAGAAAACCTCAGTGTGATTACACAGTGAGCCTTCTGTCAGAAGATAATAGGTATTTTTAGCAACCCCCATCTCACTTTTGTATGAGTTTTGTCATATCCCAATCCAAAAAAAAACCCATAATCAACTTTGGATTCTGGCAATCCTGGTTTTCAATCAGTCAGAACATCAGCATTTTCACATTCCAGAGGATATTCACTCTGTTGTTTTCATCTCCATTTTACCAAGAAATGCTGGAATTAAACCATTCCAGATCCCTGTGATGAAAAGAGTCTGGAAAGGGGTCGATGGGCAGCAGAGGGAGACCAGCTGCTGAGATACCGGGGGAAGATGTTTTGGAGCAGCCATTTCCCTGTTGTCTTGTGCTGTTTGTGTAGGCTGTGGGAGGGAGAACACTTCACCTGGGACAGGAGAGAGGATCCTTTGGTGATTTTTTGTGTAGGTGGGAAGTACTCCCAAAGTGCAGAGAGCAGAAGTGCGGGTTCAGATCTGTGTGATAAAGCCACACAGCGCTGGTCTGAGGCATGCCCATCAAATAATTCTACAGTTTAGAAGACACCAAGAGAAATTTCTTCTTCCAAGTAGGTTCATTTTGGATGGCATTATACAACCACCACCAAAAGGGATAGGGATGTTGCAGCAGGTTGGTGATCAGAAACTTGTTAGCTTTCATTTGATTGCCTTTAACTGAGCCTGGAAAGTTTTGGTAGACAAACTGGCCTGACAAAGCACAGAGGCATTTCAGGTTCTGCCCCTGCAGCCAAAGGACAGCACAGGTCTGTTGGGACAGATGGCAGGGAAACATGGAAAGGTGCTGTAAAGGTGAGAGTTAAATAGATTTTTGACCAGGGAGCCTGGCGTAGCAAGGCAGCTTTAGAGGCTCCATCCCAGGCTGGATGAGAGCTGCTGCACCAGGGCGGCAGAGGAGGGAGACTGGCAATTATCACTGGCACTTTTACAAGTGAGGAGCTTATGGGGCTCATGTGATACCAAGTGCTCGTTGTGCACTGTGCAGTTGTTCTGGAAGCCTTGGCTTTGTTTTCGCTTAGTCCTGAGAACAAAAAAGAAATGTTGCAAGGAAAGTGCAGAATAAATCCAAAAAGAACAATGGAATTGCGCTTGATTTGTTTAATTCTGAAATCAAGGTCACTTAGAAGTACTACAGCTTTTGTTTGTTTTATTGGGGTTTTTTCTTAAGGATTTTTTTTTTTTTTTGGCAACATCTTTCTTTTCATTTGACGGTTCTGTCATCCCAGAACTGTATAGGTTACTGATCCTGCCTGTATTCAAAGCTGTTATTAAGTGGAGTCTTTTAGATTTTAGAGAAATGATAATGGTTCCAAAGATGACAGAAAGTGGCAGCTGGTGACAAAAAACCCCCTTGATAAGACGACAACAGTAAATCAAACTACTGCCACTTTTTCGTTTCATGTTTGTTAATACCACCTCGCCTTTTGAAGTTTAAAGCAAGGTTCAAAAGAGCCAGGTGCTGAATCATAATATTAAAGCAAGTAAGGAGCTCCATGAAAGAGAGGAGATCTGAGAGGGGAAAGCAACAAACACGGCTTTCAACTGCCTTTTGTCGGCCTTTCTGCAGATGTCACCAGTTGTTATCCCCAGCAGAGGCTTCAAGCTTGTAGCAGTGCCTCTGGCTGATTCCAACTCAACGTTTCAAGTGTCAATCAAAAAGGAAGGACGCAGCTTAGGTCCTGGTCATTGTCCTGTGAAAAGAGCCAAGCATTTAACATTGATTTAGCTCCCTCAATATACAAAGATAGAGCCAGCTTTGTGCAGCAAAAGGGCCTTTGGCAAGGTTGCTTGTAGAGCAATTCCATCGCATCCAATGCTCCTTGGTTTAGCTGTCACACTGCAGTGTCTGGAGTCCTATGAAAAGTTATTCAGGAATGAGTGAGCAAATTAAAAAGAAATAACATGCTCTCCTAAATAGCAATGTAAGCTATAGAAAGTGCTTTTAGCATAATATAGCCCTGAAAAGCATTTTTAATAAAAGTATTTTGTGCTTTTAAATGCCTTTTAACAAGGAGAATAAGATGTTTTAGGACAACAGGAGGCCCTTGTGAAACCCATCTCCATTGGATTGGATAAGCAGTTGTACCCACAGTGTCTTGCTTATTTTGTTTTCAAGGAACTTACATTCACTGCCATCTATCCACACACTGCTTTATGCTTCCATAAAGGGGTAAAAAACACCCCCAAACCCAATGATGACAAAAAAGCCCTGCCTGAATGCCACAGATGTCCCTGCCTCTGACCTTCCCATCCCTTCTCATGTCAAGTCCTGCCTGCCCCTTGTATTTCTCTTGAAAATACCTTGGCAATTATTTTTTTCTCAGGCATTGCTCTCCCCACAGCTCTCACAGGCACCACAGATGAGCCCCGCTGGTCACACAGCACAGTCATGGAAATGGCAAGTCTTGGACCATTTTGGCAAAACTCTGGTGGGAATTAAGTTCTCACAAATCTGGTAGAAACCTCATCTTTGTCCTTAAAAAAACCAAAGTAAAACTGGGTGAAACACAAATAAAGTATTCCTGTTGTTTTAAGCAAAGCGAACACAGATACCCTTTGTATCTGGAAGCAACATTAAATATGTGAGGGAAAAAATTACTCTCACTGTGCTTGCAAGTGTGGTTCTTCTTTTTGGGGTTTCCAGCATCTTTCCATTCAAGTTTAGTGCACCAGGCTGAGCAACAGGCTGACCTGATATCACAGAGTCAAGAGTCTGGGTCCAACAAAATTCTTTTGCATGCATCCAGTTTCAACGAGGTGAGGAAAGAAATTTAAAGATGGGGAAAATATTTCCCTTTTGCAAAGTTAGTATTACCACTAATTTCTGATTTGCACAATTATTATTTTCCCCCAATGTCCTCATCCTTTCCTGCGCAGAAATACAGATTAAAAGAAACGGTTAAAATTCTCATTAGAACTAGAACATTTCAGTAACATGATGGCAATAGTCTTTCAGAAGCTTGTTTGCCCTCTTAAAGACAGCTTTCTGGTAGTACCTTCCCAGGTCAAAACCACTCATAGTTCTCAGCTGCAGGGAAAGAGCACAACCCTGAAACCAGCCATGCATGGTGCTGGTGCTCCTGAGTGTGGGACTAGGTTACTCCTGATGAAGGAGCCTCGTTCCTGCAGATTGCTCATGCAGCTTGTGTTATCTATTTAGAAATAGTCTAACAGAGGATCTCATAGGATTGGGTGTATTTTTAAATCCCTGTATCATTGTGGACATGCTCATTTCTGCATTCCTTTAAAGGCATCTCCAACAGTCCCCATAGCTGCTGCTCCAGCAGGCAGCTTAAGAAAGTGTGACTCTCTTAGTTCAGGGACACTTGCACTTCTCTAAATTTTAACTGGGATTTTTAAACACCTTCAATATCACCTAGCTCACATCCTTTTCTTCTGCACTCACTTTCTGTCATTGCTTACAGAAAATGTGCTGGTGAAATTTCTTCCTGGCCCCCTGAGTCTGCCCAGCAGCGTGAGCTATACCAGGTGTCCACCTGCTACAATTTGTCCTTCTCCCAAACATAAAGAAAAGCAGG
This sequence comes from Fringilla coelebs, assembly GCF_963513975.1. Lineage (NCBI taxonomy): Eukaryota > Metazoa > Chordata > Aves > Passeriformes > Fringillidae > Fringilla > Fringilla coelebs. The sequence goes on along the minus strand of NC_140030.1, from coordinate 93,052,274 downwards.
ACACAGATGATAACTTCCTGCATTGCCATGTTGGTCATCCCAGAATATGCAACAGGCAGCCCAACACGCACCTTGAACTAGGGGTCAGTGAGAAAACAGAGACTACAAAATCACCAATGAAAAAGAAAGCTCAAATTTTGGTTGCCTTTTTCTGAACAGCAACAACTTGTTCAATATTTTTGACCTCCTAGCTAACAGGGACACAACAACAATAATTTTGAAACAGCATTTTGTTGGGGCCTTTAGAACTTGTTTGGAAAAAGGTTCCAGGAAAAAGGAATCATATGAAAGCAAATATGGAAGCAGGTGCACATGGACATGTGTATATGTTTGTGCATGCGAGAGGGAGAGCAAAAGAAAGGGAAAAACAAGCATTACAAAGCAAAGCTAGGAAACCGAGGGCTTCAGTGACCCTAATAAAACCCACTAAAGGTCAAATTTGTTTACCAGCTTATAAGTATAAGAAATGCACAGTTAAGGTGTAGAGACAGTTTTACCATTTCAGCCCAGTAAGATAATGAGGAGAAAAACAACAGTTAAAAAATGAGGCAAACGTCAGCTTGATCAAAGTTTTGGACATGATCACTAAAATGTATCACTCACACCGTGGGGCGGTGCAACAAGGGAAACAGGACACAGTTATCATTTGTGATCTTGGTGTGCTCCTCCATCCAGGATAACTTTTCACCCTGCAGTCCCTGGTTTCCTGTGTGTGCTTCTCATTGTGCTTTTGCAGGAGCACATCTCTCTTACTAGTGGTGCCGGGTAAAATTCAGGCTCAGTTTAAGCCACAGCACCTCCCCTGAAGGTGCCAAACAGCCCTAGCCTGCACAAGGACAAAATCTGATGGACCCCAGATAGCGAGTGACTAATGAAGGCCTTGTGATACACTTTCAAAACTACCTTTGTTTAACCATTCTTGACCCTCTGGGAACCAAAAAATCTCTCCAACAGCTTTGCTGGATTGTTTGCTATTCCCCCATGTGACCAAGCTTTTCTTTCACTCCCCACTCACAATAGCTCATTTCTGTTAGGCCTCCTCAACCTGCTCACTCCAAGTCCTCCTGCTCTTGATGTGGACATGTTTTTAAAGATCCTATATGCAAGTCCATTCATTCTCCTCAGAGGTCAAAACAGAACAAGTGACAGGAGTCATTTCCTATGAGCAAGTAGACATAAGTACTTGCAAACCAGTTTCAGAACTTTTGGAACAGCAGTGCCACATACCATTTCCTGGGAGGTCATGAGCTAATGCATTTGCATTCTTCAGTGTTGTGAGTGTAATGTTCCTGGTGGCCATTGTATCCCTTGGAAATAATGGCTTCTGGTCACCACCAGTTAGTCAATGCAAACAGACTCTGTGCCCAGCAACTTCGCTAATGCAGGAGCTATTGTGCATCCAGATGCTCCTGCCTTATCCATAAAGAGTAGCTGCCTAAGGGTTTCATTGGAAAAAAATGCCAAGTCCTGGGAGTGTCAGGGATGTAGCCTATGCAAATCAATTAGTCATTTTGTTTATATAAGGATGTATTTTTTATTATAATCACACAATATAATCTTGCTTAAGTGCCCATCATTACAGGCTAAGAGCTATGGCACAAAGAAATTTGGTTTGTTTTTATTTTAGACGTTGGAACTCCGTATTTACACTGTTTCTGTATTAACAAAACCTCGGTGTATATTGTCTATAGGGAGCACTTTCATTCATCTTTCCCACTCAAAACCCCTTTTCCATCCACTGATTTTCATACATCTTCACTGATGACAGACTGCAAAATCTAAATTACAAGCATTGCCTCTTCTTCATTTGTCATGCAGGTTTGTGATGACATCTCCAGACAAAATTTTCCAGAGGTGGTGGGACTACAGGAAATATCCCTGCTTCTAATAACAATTCTTTTCAGTGCCTCTAACAAAAATTATGTCTCAGATTTGAATGTTGTTTTCAGGGCTACCAGGAGTCCTCAATCCTAGACTGAACCATCTTCGTATTTAAAAACAGTAAGTGTTCCAAAGTTATTAGCCAAACCAGGAGGGTCCGTCCCATAATGGACTCTTCTGATTGTTAAAATCACTTACTAAATATGTCTCAGTGGCAGAGCTGTTTCTAAAAGCAAGGAGCCTCCAGCTTCAGGCACTTGCTCTAATCCAATGCCAGGACCAAAAGTTAAAGAACACAAACAATTTTTCCAGGACTATGTCTGTTTATCTGTTATAACATAAAAGCAAAGGAAACCCCAAAGAAGAAGTGTGTGTGCACTAGGATAACACAGGCTGGTGTGTGGGGTACATGTGTTCCACTGCTTCACTAGTGCAGAGAGGATTAGCACTACTGCCACAGTCCTGATGCTCTCCTGACAAATATGAGGTATGTTTTCACAGAGAGGGAAGTAACATGTTAAGCCAACAAATCTACCCACAAGTTATCAGGCTCACAAACCACTGCTCAGATTCAGTATCAGTGCACTCTCTTTTTCCAACTGAAACTGTTCTGTGAGTGACAATGCAATTGCAGACAGTTTTGACTGCTCTGGAACAGCATTTTCATCTGATTTTTTATTTTGATCACCCCTATCAGATGCATCCCCTTATGGCCACCATCAGCAAGCCACTGCTTCCATGGCAGGCATCAGACTTTTCAGTTTCTCTTTGGTTTGTCCCACACTCTCGCTAGCTTTTACAGGCCTTGAAATCATATCTATTTTCATCATCCTTCTGCTTGCAATGTGCTGCCACCTGCACATTATCCCTCCTTTCCTCCCTGACTCCTCACTGCTCATGAAAGTAGCCATGGCTTTAAATAACAAGCTTACAGATTGTGTTAGTCTGTGTAAGTGCAAGAAACTTCTGCAGGCAAACCCTTCAGAGAGCTGATAGGGTTCTGCTCAACATTTCTATGTGACAGCATCAAACCTCAGTCAGCCTTTTCCCTGTGAATTTCCTGGGTTTGTGCTGTGCTCTATGATACTCCCCCTGCCTGGGACCACCAACACTGGACTGGGGCTTTCCTGCTGCTAGTCATCTGCTTGCAATTTCAGTATTTTTGGCATTCATCTGTCTTCTGGACTCCATACATTTAAGGTTCCGGGCTGGTTAAGTTTTGTTATGTTTTTTAGTTTCTCTAGAATCACAAGTATAAAGAACTTTTCTGAATATACAAGTGGATAAAAGTTGCACTTTCAGGCTGTTCACAGATAGGCAGAGGGAAAGCTTTGGGAAAAGCGCTGGCTGCTCGCTAGCATTTGAAGTACAATTAAGGCTGTAACTGAGATAACATAAGTCTGTCACAGAAAAGTTCATGCATATATAATCTTAGTATTACACGCATGAAGAAAGCCATGCACACATGTGCTTGCAGATCAGATGTTAACACTGCTTTTTAAAAATATCAATCAGGAAAAATAACGTTGGTAATTAGCACATGTCATCAATGTATCAAAATACTTTCTATTTAAAGTAACACTAAGCATTAAATGTACCATAAATATAACTATTGTATGCTTTAATCAGCTTGATTTTAGCCCTCCCCCCCCCCCCTTTTTTATTTTTATTCAAGTTTGTGACAGTCAAAATTTTTCTGCTTGTGAAGCTGCTGCAAGGTGCACAGTGTGCTGGGACATCTGCAGGAACAGCAAACTAGCTCAAACACTGGCACCACCAGCTGAGGATCTGGCCCCTACTGTGTTTATTATTAGATGGAATGGACGAGAATATATTCATTTTCTGCTGAACTTTTTGATGGCCTTGCTCTTTCTTCCTTTCTTTCCATTTCTCATACCCCATCCAAAATTTGTGCAGAAATTCAATGTCCCTGTTGCTTTCTTTCACTTGAATCTCAATTGCACAGCCAACCAGATTTCATCATGGCTTATATGCTCTTCCACTTGCTATCTGTAATCACTGTCATTGTGAAACTCAAAGCTAAGTCAAGAATTGTTGCCTTTTTATGGCTTCCTCTTTTATATATGTTGTGTTGGAGAGCGGTCGTTACCGCTTTTTTGTCATTATTTCTGGGCTTCACTCCATTAGCTACTGAGCAGGCCTTCTCTCATTGCTTTCCTTCAGTAAATACTGTAACATTCAGCTTCCTTTCAGCCTTGTGCTTTTAAAGAAAATCTTTGTACAATTAAAGATATGAAATTGCTAAATACAAGGCTGCATTCATTGTTCTCCCTTTTTAAAGGTTTAATCACACTTAATGGCTCTCTTGAAAACTTGAATTTTCCATGTGGATGGTTTTACCCCACTGAAAGAGTTTGCTAATATACTTTTCAAGTGTTTTTTCCTTAAATGAGCTATTCAAGAAGTTTTGTGCAGAATAAGATTGAGGAAGGATATATCCAGAAACAATTATGAAAAGGGTCCAGGACTATCTTTTTATCCATTGGTGGAGATTCATGACCTCAAGCAACAGCCAGAAATAGGAACGAGAAAATATAGTCCTGTATGTAGGAAACATCTTGAAATATCTCATGTTCCTTCTTTTGGACCACTCTCAGAGCAACTGTTGCTCCACATTGAACCCTCACAAGATGCAGCCCCACTTGCCACGTGATGAGAATAGGACCTGGTGAGAGCTAGGCTGAGTATATATCCCAAAGAGGTGCCAGCTTTGGTCCTGTGTGGCTCAATCCAACCCCAACCAGCAGCACATTCTCTGAGAGCAGCTCTCTGAAGCTCAGGGAGCTGCAGTGCTTCCTGCTGTGGGCTGGAGGGTTGTTGATACAAAGAGGGCAAGTGCATGTCTTTGCTCAGCCCTTGGCAATCAATTTTCTGCCTGTGACTGACCAGCCAAAAGCATGGAGCCACCCCTACGAGACACAGGTTGGACATCAGTGCGCTGCTTGACTTTGGAGTCTTGCCATGGCTGTTTATCACATCTAGGAATAAAAAGCCATGAGCTCTGAAAACTTCTAAACATATCAATCCATTTGCTCAGAGGCACAAATTCCTTTGGTTTGTCCAGTGCTTCTGTCTTGATAGCCAAAGCCATTCAGGCTATTGGACTTTGCTTCCTGAGATATCACATCTCCTTCCACCAACATGACCTCCCATGACATTTGACAAGAACAATCTGGACTGTGAACCAACAGGGAAAGTTTGTGAGCTTGTGCAATGAAATTCTCACAGCTCCTGGAGCTAGACATATTTGCTTTTATGCTTTCTGATAGTCATTGGTCTCAATATATTCAGAAATAAATGTTCATTTCTTTTTGGCAGACCTGTTCTTCTCAAAAGGTCAAAACAAACATGGAGATTCCCAGTGCCATTCACTTATGCACAAGACCTTAAACGAACCAAGGGCAAACCTCACAGGAAATCTTACATGAGAAGTAGGGAGGCAGAGAACAAAATAATCTCTGCTGTTTTATTTATATTTCTAAATAACTGGCAGCTGCTCAGCTACTTTGGTAATGGGGTCCATATAATGTAGGTACAGGTTTAGTCAGATGAAGATTATAAATTAAATGTAGTAGCAGTAATATTTCATCTGTCTGTCTCTGGGCTGGGACCACTGCATAAATCCTGAGATACTTTAGATTATATATATCTGATATGCCAATCTCCACTTAAATATTTTGGGGCTGCTCCCAATAAAGTTAATGGAAGTAGGATCAGCAATTGCTCCCATGCTATCAGTGAGTCTTTACTTCCCATCAAGCAATTCCTGTGTTGTATTACCTTGATACAAAAGCCTCATTCTGCTCATCTCAAAGTCAGCAGGCTTTGTTTGATCAGTGGGAGCCCCATTAGGGTATTAGTGCTTTAAACTGGAGCTCCCAGGCTGGATCCCATGGCTCAGAGCCACTCAGCCTCGCTGCGAGCGCTCCGTCCTTACTGCGGCGTGTGCAGGAGCGCTCAGCTCTCCAGAGCTTTTGTCTGGGGAGACCGAGGGGCACACACAATTTTACATCATCTTTCTGCTCCCCTTGCAGCAGCTCCACTCTGGAGCCCTTTCAGGCCCTTCTTGATGAAGGATTCTCGACACCTTTGGGGCAGCCCTGCACTGGGCTGGGTTGAAAGCAGCCGGGCATGCAGCGTGGAGCAGCTGCACTCACTGGGCAGCAGGAGGGGCATCAAGGACACCCCACCACCGCCAGTGGTTACAGCCATTGTACACTGACATTTTAAATGGAGTCGTTTCACTTCCCTCTTAGGATTTGCATAGGTTAGGAATGGGATTGCCCAGCAGTGAGGATGCAGACAGAGTACCCAAGGAGCTTCCCAGACAGGGCAGACACCTAAGACAGAAGTCAGCTGTATGATCACTGACTGCTCAGTTTATCCAAAAGCCCTCTTGCTGTTGATGAAGTTGAATTTTCAGTCCAGGTATTTGAATTGTCACTGACCATGAATTCCACAACCTGCCAGTGATATGAACCTGAATAGTAAATGCCGCACACCCCTCTGTCACTTCTGGATTTGCTACATACAAACCAACAGCTGGGGAGCAGAGACAGGATCAGGTGATGGACATTAACATTGTGGAGCACGGGTTTTGCATTTATGAAGAACAGAAGATTCTTATTCAAAATTATGGCAAATAGCAAATACAAACCAGCATTCTTCATTGTAAAATGTGTGAATAGGAAGAAGAGAAGAAGAGAAACCCAGGCTTTAGAGGCTTCATGAGGACCCACATTCTGTTATTTTTACAGGTCGCATGGTACCTGAAGTGGTCCTATCTGGTCACTGGCACTGCCCACAGAAGTCCCAGCACACCCTGAAGCAGGGACCCCAAATCCACTCAAGCCAAATATGTGCTTTGGGAGAACAGTCATTTTGAGCACTGTGCTAAAGCCAGATGCCAGATTTGCAGTGAGAGGTAAATCAGTACTCAGGGTGAGAGGCAGAACCCAGGTCTGTGACTTCACCCTCAGAGAGAATTAACCAGCACAATACATTATCAGGCTTCTTACAAAGGCAGTAACACTCACTTCCCAACTCATCTTGAAGTGGGCATCATCAAACAATGCCCTGTCTCGTGTTCTGGTTCCAGTTTTCTTGTAAGAATTGCACTGGAAAATACTCAGTCCTTTAGTGCCTCAAACCCACTGGGAATGTCACATGAGGACGTCTTTAAAAGCCATGTGATGTTCTTTCAGTTTGTTTTCTTAAACACAGAGTGTCTCCAAAGTTACTGATTAATTTCTTACAGCACAAGGAGAACTATTGATTTCCCATGTCTGCTTCTGACCCTTTAAGATATAAAAACGCAAATGCATTGTATAAAGAGAATATTTATTTATTCCTTATACCTGATACACAAAAGGGGCTTCAGCACAAAAAGCAGCTTTTGCTGGATTTGTTTTAATAAATGCAGCATGTTTGGTATTTCACTGAAACAATATGCTAACATGCCCATTTCTGAGCTATTTCTCATCTCAAATTCCCCCTTTTCTGCTCCTTACTCCATGGCTCTCCCACACTGCCACAACACACACAGAGTGGTGGACCTGCAACTTTGCTGGCAATGTTTATTTTCAAAAGACAAATATTGTGCCAGTGTTAACTTCAATTAGGAGACTTATTTGACAATCTGACTACTCCATCTGATGCCTCAAGGGCAAATTTCAGCACTTTATGAAAGATGTTGGCCAAAGACTGATCTATATGAATAAAATATAGGGGAAAGAAGTTTTAATGAACACTCAAAAACAAAACTATCAAGAATTAATTGCAAATATTTACATGCAAATAAAGGGGTTGGTTTATATCTGTGAAGGCTGGTGCATTCAGAAAGAAAGCTGCCACTCCATCCTTTAACTCACCCCGCTGTGCCTCTGTATTGCAGGCGTCTCTGGTGGAGTATGATCGATACCACAGGAGGGGCAATGTGCAGCCCCTACGGGGTGTGGATCCTGCAATCCCATGGCAAGGCGCTCTGCCCACCAGGAGCCACACAGGGAGTTCACCTCACCCCATCTCCAGGGATTTGCTCTGCATTTGAACCATTTTTATTTACACCCAAACATCTGACAGAAGTTCTTTTGTGCTGCGTTTTGATTCCTTAACGGTGCTTTACTTGCAGAATATTTCCAGAGCATGTAGAAGGCTCCTGTGTGTTCTGTGAAAAGCTGCTCCCATTGGGCAGAAAGTCACCTGTGGCAGAGAGCCTGGCACAGCTCAGGAGCACAGAGGCAGCTACACCTGCCCCCCTTGCAGCTCTTGTTCAGCTGAAGCTCCAGGTGCCTCCAGCGGGAGGTTTGCCCGAGTGCAGACTGTGCTGGCTGCTCCTCACTGCTGCTGCCAGGGCACTGGGGAAAAGGGAGTGTCACACCGCAGGGAAAGGTTTTCAAAATTGCCCCACTCAGGTGCTAACGCAGAGGATTGTCCCCACTCCTCTGGAGCTGGCATTTGGCACCCCTGCTAGGGGAAAGCCACAAAAGTGGAGGCATTTTCTAGTCCAATCTACAGTCCTGCAGCTGGAAGGAAGGGCAACGTCTTCAGCACAGAGTTGAAGAGGTCACAGAGAGAAACCTACTCAAGACTGTCTGGGAGTAGGTTCACAGCTTCTCATCTCACAGCCCTATGAAAGCTGTGCTCGGGTCATGCACTGGGACTCCCCAACATCACCCCAACTCTGCCCTGAAATCCATAGACATGGATGCCACAGGCAGGACCACTGGCCTGTTTACCACTGAGAGAATTGCCCCCAACAGCAGGCAGATGAAACCAAGGTGACATTGTAGCACACCTCTGAGTGAAAAACTCCTTTTTTCCCCTTCTCTCTCACAGCGTCTGATATGCCACTGCTGAAAAGGTTTCTGTTCCAACGAGGCCACAAAAGCTGCAATACTTTTCTGAACCAGTTTGGTTGTAATTGTGAGCTGGGAATTATTCTCACAAGAGTTCAGGACCATGTAAATTATTCAGAGGAGACATAACCTTGCTATGTAAGTCTTAATTATCATCTCTAGTACTTTATAGGGAAGATACCACCCCTCATAGCTCCTTTAAGGTCAGGCAAATAGCTCAGGCCTGATCCCTGGATGGCGGGACCCCGCACCTTGGTTCCCAGGCAGTTTCTATTTGTATTTGACTGCTCACCCACCCTTATCTCACAGCCAAGCACACGAGCAGCTTTTTTCTATAGACTTTAATTCAAAGGTCTCTCGAACTACGGCAGCTGGGAATGTTCTGTTGGAATGACTTTCCGGGGGAAAAATACGCCTTTTATAAAATTGGGATTTCTTTTATGGGAAAATTTCAATTTTGCCAGAAATTTCTGATTTGCTATTAGGAAAAATCAAACTGATGGCTCCATGGCTGCTTGGCTGGAAGGCTCCTGTCGATTTTGTTGTCGTCTGCAGGGAGAGAACAAAATTGACAATAGTCTTCCAGGCAGGCAGCTGGGGAGATGCAGCAGGTCTGGAAGAGGGAGGAGGGGAGGTTGAGTGCCCTGGCGCTCTGCCGGCCCTGCAGCCCAGCTGCCTCCCCAGCAGCCAGGCTAGGGGGAAGGCGAGGAGAAGGAGGAGGAGGAGGAGAGGCAGGCATGGGGTGGCCAGCCTGCAGCAGCCTGCCGATGAGGCTCCCGCCGCTCTCCCTTTTTGCCAGGCAGCTGGCACGCCCCAAGAAATTCCAGTTTGCTTCCCCTAGAAGAGATTTTTCTTTTTTCTTTTTTTTTTTTTTTTTCTGGAGAGCATTTACTGGGGGGAAAAAAAAAAGAAGCTTAAAAACAAAATTTAAAATCTCACAGTTTAAGGGGGGGGGGGCAGTGAAGGGAGAGGGATAATTTCAAAATGACTGTTTTCTCGTGAGAAGGTATTTCTATGATTTACCCAGCTTTACCTTGCACCTATATTATACTGGTGTATATAAATAACTGTACTATACTGGTAGGAAAAAAAACTTCTGTTCTCTGTTTTGGTAAGAAGTACAATGCAAGAAATAAACACGCCTGCGTGGCTAGCAAAAGAATCCCACTAGTCACACTACAGATTGATTTGGATAAGTCACAGAACAAGGGTAAATGTCTCCTTCTGTGCCTCAAAGTGTCTGGTGGGAGCAGTGATCCCAGGTCAAGCAGCAGCACTGCCTTTACCAACAAAGCCAGACCCCAAAATCCCCACCAGCCCTGTGCCTCTGCCCACAGTTAAGCAACAACCAGAGAAATCTTTTAAAACCAAAAAGAAAGCGGAAATACATTGGCAAGTTCAGTCTGATGCAATTTGAAAGGGCTGGCTAATAAATCCTAAAATTCAAGGATATTTATGGAATTGGTCACAGACCAATTGCAATTACATAGACGGAGTACAAGGCAGTGAGTGTGCCTTGCTGTAACATAGACCATAAACCAGAAGCTGAGCCCACTGCAGGCTGTTGTGCGGGCTGTGAAGCCTCTGCCATTGTGTGTTTGTGTGTATTCCTCAACCTTTCTGAACACGTTCAAGTTAGCTCCTGTTCATTCCACACTGACAAAAAGCACTAGAAGCTGAAATTGTAATGATAGGAGGAAAACACAGATTCACTTCCTGACTCTAAAAATATTTAACCCCAGTAATGTGTTGGGGGCCACCCTTTGAGATTTCACACACAAGCACACACAAAAGCACTCTCATTCTTGCAAGACTCATTATTCTTATGATCCTAAGCAGATTTTTGTAAAAGAGAAAGACCAAGAGTAATGAAATCTTTGAATGATAACATTCAGTAAATCAGAGAAAATATTTCTACGAGCACCTTGAAATAAAAAAAAAAAGTTATATAATATTTTTCTATATTCCAATAATCCATCCCTGATTTCTGTATTCCAATGATCCATTCTATAGAAACTGTGTGGTCCATGACATCACTATTGATAAAACAGCAAAAGGTAATTGTATCAGCGCAGAGCAACATCAGCAGAGCAGAAGAGCAAATATGAATTTAACTGTAGGCTCTCTATTATTATTTTATAGTGTAGGTTTTTGGATAATTTATTAATCCTAACAAAGAGGAGTGATTTGGAGGCTGCATATTTTTTATTTCTTAGGAGTTATTTTATTTGATAATGACATTAAATATTAGAAACTATAACAGCTGGTGTGTTTATCCTTACTTGAGTGTATTAACCTCTTTAGCCCTTTTTTCCAGAAGAAGGATTCAGCATTACAGATTTGACTGTCAGCTGCAGTGCCTGGCGGCCCGTTGGATTGGCACCCTGACAGAATCGAAAGTCCAGTGCTGCAAGTAAACATGGATGACATTGCAGATAGATAGAACTGGCTGACTTGAGGCACCTGCAGCTGTTTGCACCAGAATAAAAGCAAAGGTTGTGTTCACTGGAGTGGAAAAACACTGAATTTACCTCTAGTTATTTTGCCTGGGAAATTCCCCCCCATGCACTTTTTTTTTTTCCTGGTTGTACATTTTGGAATCTTTCCACTAAAAGCATATTAGGCTGAAATACCTAAGTGAAAAAATCCGCTAGACACCAGAGGGTTCTATAACCTATTTCCCCCAACTCCCTTTTTTTTTTTTTTTTAATTCATTGAACAGTTTCCCCACCAGTTTCTGCCCAGTAAAATTCACTCTTTACCGGTGTTAATACTGGGTTGTAGTGAAGGATGCAAACACTGAATCGCCAAAAACAGTTCTCAGCAGCTGATTTTTTCAAATGTTGAATAGATAGAAACACTTATAAGCAGCTGAATTTATTTCTTTTTTTAACGCAGAATACACAAGGACTGCCACAAGTGACAGTACAACAGTATACCTAACCATTTTGCTCAGCAAAAAACTCTTGACTCTTGATCTCTTTAGCACTCCCACTTCCCAGGACAGGTCCTCAAAGTCCTTGGAAACAAGGAAGAAGCACAGGAATTTAGCAGCAGCTCTCACTGCTAGGCTGTGATAGATCTGCACAGCAGCCTCATAGCCAGAATATTCATTTCTGGAGCATGGAGGATCTCGGCGTTTAATTGCCATAATCCCCAGTAAAAGTATTATATCTAGTCCACCAGTAGATAAACTGACGCACAAAGAGCTTAGGGGACTTGCCCAAGGTCACACTCTGAGTCAGTGGTGAGCCAGTGACAAAGACGTGGCTCGGGGCAGACGGCACAACCCGGGGGTGATGCCGCGCCGGGGAAGGCGCTCTCTCCGGAGCGGAGATCAGCAGCTGGACTGACAAACGAGTGGGAGAGGGGAGGGTAGGTAGGTATGACAGAAATGAGGTGTTTGATGGCTGGGCTTTTCCCCTATGCCACCTGCATCCCTTTATAATACCGGATCATTTACATTTTTAAAGAAAGTGTGTTCTTTTTCATCGTGGGCCACTGGTGAGCCTCGCGCTATCTTTTGTGCGGCACCCCTGCTAACAGAGGTGGCGGAGTATCAATCACAGCTTTCCCTGGGGTCATACCTTACTATGCTGGCTCTTGATCAGAAAGAAGCAGATGGTTATTTACAAACAAAATAATCAAGACCTCAAGAAGGTTGGGTTTTTTTCCCCAAACCCTCCTACAGATGAGGCCAAAATAAGGCAGAGTTGCTTGCGTCCCCTCCTGACAGCTTTCAAGGACACTGCTTGTCCCACCAGCACCTTTAAATGCGTTATCTGTTAAATTTGCCAGAGAAATGCGTGGCACCTGACAGAGTAGAGTTGCCTTAGATTATCCAGTGTCTTTCATGAGGATCTGGCACTTAAACCACAGTGTGAATTACTGCTAGATTATTGTGCAGGAATATTGTTATCTGCCCTACACTACATGTTTGCAATCAGTTCTTTACAAGCAACGCACAGGCTGCCTTTGAATTTTTTTCAGTAGTCATGGTCACCCTCCTTCTTTATTTAGTGTTAAGTGTCATTCATTTAGCAGTAAAAAATGAACAAAAGGGAAGAAAGCAGGTGCTCTAAGTTTACTCTACAGCCAGCTGTCAGGAAGACACACTTTACTTATTTATTTATTTTTTTGTGGCACATAAAGGGGATTTATTGAAAGTGTTGGGGGAAAAAATATGAAGCATACGTTCAATCAGTCTTTTCTGTAATCAATAAGGTTACTGAAGCAGAAAAAAACTATAATGAGTTGTCACAGAATTTGAATTCCCATTTACTTCCTTTTATATGTATTCAGGCAGAAAATCATCATGGAAAGTGAAAGTTGGGAAGCAAGGCCTGGCTGTGACTCTTGGGTTGGGCTTGCTTTGAATTTTCCAGGTAGCGTTGGACCAACTGTTGGCTGAGTGACGGGGGCAGGAGAAGTCATGGGCACCAAGGTGCAATTCCCTTGCATTTCAGGTGGAGAAACCCCCTGGTGAAGTGTGGCTGATCTTCCTTTTAGAAGATGCTCAGCCACAGTGGTACATCCAACTGGGCTCACTCGTAAATTCCTTACCCCTCTAAGTATTCAGCATTTCCAGCCAAGGATCAAAGTGTCCTCAGCTCTAATGTAAAGGAAAGGAGAGCCCAGGACGTTCACTAAACACATCATTCCAAAGGTGTCTGGAGGAGATTTGACCATATAGCCCAAGAGCTTTCACTTCCCAGCGTGTTTAGAATTTCTGAAAAGCATTGCCAAAGCATGTAGAAAAGGAAGGCAACAAAATCCTTTCCTCACATCAAGGCACACTCCTGAGGATCCGAGGGCCCATGGATTTAAGGCACATACTCCCTTGATTTGGTTCAGTTTTAAATATTTTTCTTTAGGAATCACCCAACATGATATCATTTGCTCAGTCTGCTTTCAGTTTGTCTTACCTATATATTTTTCATGCTCCATCTTACTTATGTGCCTGAATATCCCTGTAGCTTCCAAAGATTCTCATTTTTCCTCAGTGTTCATCTTTAATTTTTTTTCCCAAATCTTCATCCAAGGGCTATGAGTTTTGATTTTAAAATATCCTGGTACTTCATGGGCTTGTAACTCATGTGTTTCCTAGTCACTCTGACAGCCTGGTTACCCTTTGGCTCCATGATTCACCAGTCCCACTGAGAAACTGCAGAACACCTTTTATTTATAAGAATATCTTATAGTTATATGATAGAGAATGGATGATTTGATCTCAACACTTGTCAGTGCATCTTGGGAAAGTTAGACAAAAACCTGGCCCACATAAAATAAGAAATTAAGGTATCTGAAATCCAGCTCTAGCAGCCAATATAGAGGCTTTTAAAACACAGGCTCCTGGTAACTATCAGTTTAAAATTAAAAGCTTTCTCTTGTGTGTTTCTACATATACATAGACAAAATATGGAAAATTCCAGAGTAGATAATTTTCATAAAGCATAAAAACCAACTGGTCACCCAAATAAATGTCTATGGAAATTTTGTGACCCTCTCTAGACATTGATCAATTCTTTGCATTCTTTGAATGCTTCTGAAGTGTGCTATCTCCACCAGCACATCATCATTTGGTGATGGGAATTTTGATTTGACCTAAATGGTAAAGCCAATGTTAAACTGAGAAGAATTTTCTCTGAATGGCTCTAATTCTTCCCTCTTTCTCTCTTTGTTATTTTTTTCCTTTACTTCTATTTACTGTCTTTTAATTTTTTTCTTTTTTTTATACCGACAATCATAGGATTGAGACAGGGAAAATGCAGCACATTGCCAAAATCACATAAATTTTAATGGCTTTCCTGTTCACTTAACCCCACATCAACAGTGTGACCTTGCTAGTCTGAACCATGAACCATCAGGGTGTGGAGGCCAAGAGCAGGGTGGATCTGGCCTTGCTCCAGTGTCTGTTGCAGAAAGGAAACTGTGGGGCATTTTGTGGGATATTTTTGAAAACACTGTGTGTCTTTTTCAAGACACTTGTGCCCTAATTACATGGAAGCTGGCAGTAGATTTGGTAACCAGTCAGCACCCACCTCCAACAAGACTGACACACAATTAGCACTTGTGCAGCACATGTTACTCAAGCTCTTTCTAATAATCTATGTTTCTTCAGCATAACCTAAATTTTTAGTCATCCTTCATTTCCAGGATATTTACACACCCCAAAGTCCTTAAAGGCTTTGTTCTCCGAGGTAAGGAATTCTAATTACTGTTAACAGGAAGGAAATTTAAGAATGGAGAAAGACTTAAGGAATGATTTTTAAAGGTGTACTAGCACCACAAGACATAGAGGCACGTATCATTAATCCACAGAGGACGAAAACAATGATCTTCTCTGACCTCTTGTACCATGCAGGCCACTTAACTTCCCCAAATCCCAGCATTTTAAGTAGAGCAAATCTTTCAGAAAAGCATTCCATCTTAATTTTAAAATTTCTACTGGTATAGAAAGTGCCACAACCCTTGGCAGTTTGTTCCAAAGGTTAATTACATTCCCACAGAAAAATGTGCACCTGATTTTTAATCTGAATTTGTCCCTATAAAACTTTGAGCCTTCAGAGCCTGCTATTTAACAGACTGAAGAGGCTTCATTTTAAAAATTGCATTCCCCATGGAGGCAATTAGTGTGGGATTATCTCACTCAACGTTAACCACGCAGAAATGAAGCATCTTGTCTCACCCAGTGTTTGGGGATCCTTCTGTAACCAACTGAGAGAAACAGGTTCTACCTGAGGGCAATCCATTGCAGCTATCCCAGTGCAGGATTAGTTGCTCACTGGAGATATATAAATACTGCTCTGACTGAATAAAGGGACAAAGCAGTGAGTTTAAACCCTATTCTTGTCATTCACATGGACAAAATGGGACAAAACAAATCCCATCGTTCTGGACTGGGATCAGCTCACTTCATTAGTCTTCTGTTTTCTGGAGGAAAACAATTCTTTGAGCTCTTCATGATAAATCATCTCTTGCAGTTCCTTACATGTACTGTGGGGCATTCTCCCAGCTACTCAGCTTATTAACATCCCTCTTGAGATGGATTCACAATGGGAATCCCAATATTAGCAGTAATATAAACCCACCCTGCTCAGACCTGACTTTCCCTTCTGAACATGCAATTACAACCCTTTAGGTACCATACTACACTGGGAGTTTTGTTTCCCTGGTTATCCACCTCAAATGAGTTCAAAGTACTTTTAAAAGTCACACCTATTACAGTAAAGTCTATAAAGCCAACTTTTGCTGTTTCTAGACAAAAAACATTAGACTTTGTCCAAAACATCTAGCTTATCAGCAACACATTCATTTTATAATGCCTACTTTCCTAGTGTCTATATGGTCTGTAAGTGTAGCCTATATAAGCTATATAATCTACAGGGACTGCTTTTCTTTCTTTCAGGACATGTTTAGGAATGTTAAATAGCTTTGGACCCAGAACCATTCTCTGCAGGATTCCAGCAGTGACATACTTGCTCAGTGAATATTCCCCATTTACAATTACATACTGAGATGTACCAATTAGCTGGTTTTTAATGCATTTGATGTTTGCTGCAATGATTTTGTAGCATTCTCCTTTATTAACCAAAATGTCAGGTGGTACCAAGTCAAATGCCTTACAGATATCTAAGTACATTACATCAGTGCCATTACCTTTCTCAACCAAGCTTGTAATCTCATAAAAATGATATCAAGCCAGTTTGACAAGATCTATTTTCCATAAACCCATGTTGAAAGGCATTAATTATATTACCTTCCTTTAATTCCTTATTAATCAAGTCTCATATCAGCTGTTCCAGTATTTTGCCTGGGATCGATGTCAGGTTGACAGGCCTATAATTACTCAAGTCATCCCGTTTAACCTTTATAAATGTTGGCTCTATATAAGCTTTCTTCCAGCCTTCTGGAACCTCCCCAGGGCACCAAGATTTGTTGAAAATCATCATTAATGGTTCACAGAGCTCCTTTGCTAGATCTTTCAAAATTCTTCCATTAGCGTCTGCAGCCTCTGCTGTGACCATACGTCATTGTTGTTGCAAAAAGGTCTGGGGGATCCATGAGACACTTCTTGCATCTTCCAGTACCCAAATACCTAGGCAAGCCTGGCTGCCAGCAAGCTGCTTAAAGAAAGGAAAACAGTGAAATAAAAACCCCATCTCTTCTCCACTCTCTGCCCCTGGGCACTTTTAATATGATTTCTCCACATGAGAGCATATAAATTCATAAGAATGTTTTGTCACATAGCTCTGCCTGGAATAAAACATCTTATGATCCCACCTCAAACTCAGAAAAAGGGACCATCATTCCAAGGAATGTCCCAAATTCCTCCTGAGAAGCGTGCCTAGTGCTGTAGCACAAGCCTGGTCCCACAGTGTCTGCAGCATCCAAACCCCTGATGTGCTGGACCTTTTGCCTTTTGAAGGTGCAGTTTTCCCTCTATCTGCATCATGGCACAGCTGAGGTGTAATCAGGCTAGGGATGTACCCCAGCAATCTGATTAGTTCAATTAGTTTGTAAATACACAATACTGATAAATTCTACATGAAAGAGACTGGCATATATATATATGTGTGTTTGTCTGAAAGAAAAGCAACTACCAGGAAATAAACAAAACAAAGATGAGGTGTACCACTTTCAAAAATGAAATGTTTCACATATTGAATTGTAGGATGTTTCCAAAATGCTGACACGTACAGATGGGACACTGAAACATTGTCAGTAGTGAATATTGAATTTTGCTGGTAAGAGAATTGATACTTTGGTGGTGGCATATAAAAATGCCATAGCAGAAATATATTCCATTGTAATTTTTTAACATCTTTGTTAAAGTCTGTTTTTTCTGCTAAGAATTTGTTTTGTGGATATCCAGGCAGCCATCTTCTTACAGACTGAAGATCAGGGGCTTCTGTGCTCCCATTCTCTATGAACTCATGGCCTCTGTGTGGCAGGCAGAAGGGGTGTTTTCAATTCTAAGTGTGCATGCCTAATTTAACTTTGCCGGTAATTTAGCTAAGTTGTGCACTGAGATTTTTTGTGAACAAGTCATAAAATGCATGGACAATTTTCCACATAAACATTTTCTGAGGTACTTGCATGCTACCTGAATTCTCTACATGTTCATTCCCACAGATGAAGCCCCCGAAGTTTTTGTTTCTGTTGGTTTTGGTATTTTGTTCAGGTATCCTTGAGATTAGTTAATGAATTAATTATTTTCTAAATTGCCCTGTGCCAATACAGCTTGTAGGCAGGAAGCATGAAGGGAGGGTTTTTTGAGAAGCTGAGTGAAATAAGCAGAGTAAGTTCAGATGTGAGTGTATCTATACAAACATATATATACACAAACCTATATGTAGGTAGAACTATAAATATATATGTTTGTATGCATGTGCATGTGTAGAATGTCAGTTGTTAGTAATATCTTTGGATAAAGAAAATCACCCCAAATTTAGAAGGGAAAAACTAACAGAAAAAATTAACAAACCTTTAAATTAATGAAATATTTAAAATTAAGACTTACCAGGTGGAATATATTTTGAATTGTAAAGTTGTGTTAAGTGAAAGAATAACTCTAAAAATATTGTATTAATAAAGAAGAAACCAACCAGCCAAAAAAAGATATATTTCTTAGCTGGTGTCACGGATCTGGTTACCTCACTGAAGCAGGTGCAGCAGATAGAATCCTTATCAAGAAGAGAAACCAAAGTGATTTGATGCACAGGCCTTCTTCCTTCAGTACTGCAGGTTAGTTCACATGAACATGAGCAGAAGCGAGTGACAATGCACATTCTACATGGGATAAATCTGAGACTCCTAAATAAATACATGCAGTAAAATTAAAACTGGAAGCACAAATATTTTACATTTCATATATTTAACTTGTAGAACAGACTCTGTTGGAGGATGTTATTGAGGAAAATAACCAAGGAGGTGGTCAAAAAGGCAGCAATGGGAATGATGATGACATGAGCTGAATTACCACTAGTTACAAAAACCTATCTAAATACCTAAATATTACAAAACAGGGACTTTTTAACTTGATATCCATATTTGGTGTCTTACCTCTATTCCAGGGCTATTTTTGCTGTAGTTGGAGGCAAAATATCTAATCAGATAAACTGTGGGCTCGTGACATAAGTTTCCTCTGTTTATGTAGCACCACATTGCTAGAAGTACACAGTCACTTCAGATATACCCGTTTGCCACACCAAAGCCATGCAGGGATAACACTCCCCTTATTGAAAGAGCACTGCTGACACAGCTGGGGCAACCAGCTCCAGGCAAGAGCTCTACCTGAGCAGCATTTGGGACCCTGAGCTAAACCAGGCAGGGCTTCAGTGCTGGCACTGTCCTGTTCACAAATGCATCAGTCACAAATAAAAGTTACCTTTTTGGAGGCTTTGTTTTGGCAATTCACAGCTGAGGAGCAACAGTCACAAATCATAAATTTCATACCTTTGTCACCAGGATTTCAAAAAATCTGCAGGGTTCTTGTTTGGATGCAAATCTGAGTAGTTGCACCCCTGTGATGAACATCAATGAAACTTTTTAAAGGTTTTCATCTTGGCAGCTACTGTCAAGGCAAAACTTTCTTTCAACCCTCTCCATGTCTTTTTAGGGTAGGCTCTGTTTCTTCTGCACAGAGGTCTTGGCCCCCACCTCTTGCACCTACCTCTTTGAAGCCTAATAGGAAAATTGGAAATTAGTGATGCTTTTGGGTTTTTTCCCCCAAGCCCAAAACATCCCTTTATTGCTGACAAAGGTTGCCTTTTCCCACAAATGCCTCAGAATAATGAGATGTGACAAATTAAACTGCATTTGCCTTTCGTCCAGCATAATTCTATTTTAAATTATTTTTTATTCTATATTTGATGTATTTTACAGCTCATTGGAAGATCCATGTTGGCAGCCCAGGTGAAGTTTTCTTCAGCTCCACAAACCCACTATTCACAGACTGCTGCCAAAAGGAGCTCATCCTTACAGTCCCATACCTGCCCCCAATGCACTGGGGAGACAGGAACCAACAGATCATCACTGCAGAAATGACCAAGCACATCTCCCCAGCAGGAGAATTAACAGCAGGGGTCTAGGTGGGAGTTCAAGGAGCAAACTCCCACAAGGAGCTGTGCAGGACATTGTCCCAGAGCATCTGGGTTGAGATCACCCAACAGGGCACCACACTAAGTGTTCCTGGGCACACCTGGAAGGAGCAGGGTGAACCACCTTGATGGGAATCTCAAAGAAACCAGTGCTGTGGAGATTTAGCAAGACATGGGGGCCTCCACAAAACACCCTGACCCCCAAATCCTCACCTCTCTGGAGCTTGTATACTCCTCCTCCCCAAGCAAATAAAATGCTGAAGTCTCCTCCTGTGCTATTTTCCCTCTGTCCTTCAGGCTGGCACTGCTCAGCCTCCACATTCAGGCAGCGTGCGTTTCCTCTCCAGCACATTTAAGGAGCACAGACGTGATCATTTAAGTGCAGGCTTTACTTAGCTATCCTTAAGAACACAAAATAGGCTCAGAAAAAAAAGACGGTGTCTGTATGCTCATTAAAACGCTTTCAGCCCAGGGCAAGGATTTGATCAAAAGGATTCCTGCCAATGGAAGGGCATGCTGGAGCCATTGTAAGAAGTTATGTGCGAGCGTCTGCCTTCCTTTCCTTTTCTTTCTTGTGCCCTGTCCCTTCCACTGCCACCTCCAATCTCTTTTCTTCCAGCTGGGGGAACAGAAGAGATTTTACTTCCTTGATGACAATTGTATCCTTTGAGCAGCCAAAGCAAAAGGCACTTTGAGTTCAAATGAGACTGTGACTTAAACCAATATTAGCCAAGACCAACACATGTTTATTGTAATATAAGTAACCTTCATTCTGATCAGCAGGTTTTCCTCACCCCACTGCAGTTTTACTCATTGCCTCTTTCATTCTTCCAAAATGAATAAATGAAATGGCTGCACATTTTTATTCACAGCAGTGGGTTTCAGAACTTCAAATCAGAGAGGCGTTTTGATTTTAGAAATAAACTCCAGAGGAAACAGTTTCAGCCAGAACTTTCATATATTTTTTTTACCAGTTTAAGGTAACATCAAAACTCACCTTTCCAAAAAAATGAAACCTCACAGCATTCTTTTAATCCAAATTAAATAAAGTGTCATCCCTGTGTCCTCTTCCTTCATATTTAGAGGGAAAGAAAACTATCCTGCCCATACTTTAATGGTTTTGTCTGCAAATCCTAAATGCTCTGCTGCTGCAAATTTCAAATGATCTTATACAGCCAAAGTCTCTTTGGTGTCAGCAGCTGCCCAGGTAGCAACACAACCACGAGAACGCTGCTGATCAGAACAATGAATGCCTGATCTACAGATGTCATATCAAGGTAGAAATCTTGATGAGCATTGTAGTGACATTACAAAGTGGATTACACATGCTGTATCTGGGTCAGAGAAGGAGTTATTTCAGTAAGGTCAACAAAGTACTTCTGGCCAAACTTATTTTTCAACATTTTGAGAGATACGCTTTTGTTTGTTACTTCATGTTGCATCTAATAACAATGCTCTCTCTGTTCCCCTGTATCAGGCTGGAAGCAAAGTTAAAAGGAAGGCAAACACTCCCATGCCTGGGGTCATGCAATTTCAGAGATGGGTTCCAGCTCCCTGCTCTACTTTCCTTCATGACTGGGGGCCCAGCTGCTGGTGCCCAGGGAAGCTTTTGAGCTACACGGTCAAAGTGTGTGTCCCTTGTGTCCCTCTCTCCCTGCCTGCACTCCCCACCCAGTGAGAGGACACAATGAGGACTTTCTTGCTTTCCAGGTGTGCTGGTGTTTGTCAAGGAAATAAAGATAACAAGGCTGTAAGGTCTTCAGATGCTCCAGCCCAGGGATAGAATAGGTACCAAATTACTTCTTTTTGGATGTGTGGGTCCCTACACAGCAAAGTGGTCACTGGTCAGCACAAAACCCACCTCAGCTTCAACCATCTTTCCCAGAGATGGACAACAGGCCAAAGGCTAAGGTACCATCCCTGAATGGCAGACAGGAGATGAAGTTGCCCTATCCAGGGAATGTGACATTTGAAAGCTGTTGGTTTACAGTACTGTTGGTGGGAGAAAGTGATGCCTTTTTTTTTTTTTGTCTGCACCAATGCCTATTCTTGTCTAAATTTTGAAACTCTTCTCTTTTTTTGGTTTTTTTTCCAAAATTTGGGGCAAACTAAATACCAAATGTAGCTCTTGATGTCTGACATCTTATGTTCCCAAATTCAATAGGCTCCCTGAGATGCTTGCAGCTGCAGACAAAATTGGAATGACTGTCCATCCCTTACAGCTGTGCTGGGGCTCTCAATGCCAGTAGCCCTGCAGCACTGAACCTCCTGGTTCCTCAACTCCCCTGCAGAGGACACCCTGAGTCTCGTGCCTAGCCTGGTATGACTTGGGCAAGATGTACATGCTACAAATATTGCTATGAGATTGTCAGGAGAGCAACACCCTTGTGTTGGAAAGAGAGACTTTTCAAGGCAGTAGTTCAGGTCCATTAGTCCTTATCCAACTCAAAAGCTTAGGATGCAACCTGGGGATGCACTAGCAATCCCACCTGATAATCTACTGGACCTCCTTCCACCATTAAGGGCTTAGAAACTTTTTCTCAGTTTCAAGTCTTGACAGAAAACTAGTTTAATGCTCAAGTATTCTTCAGAGTGAACTCAGATAAATTGACTTTTGGTCAGGTCCTTTCCACCACAATAGCCTGCCTAAAACTGCAGAGGCAGATCTTAAACTGAACCATTGATGTCACCTCTGAACAGCTCAAGCCTAAAAGAAGATAAGTGACTAAATATATATCTAGAGATGAAAAATGTTCTACTTATCCGACCTAATTATAAACATAATCCAATTGTGTTGTTTCTACATTTCTAAGGGGGGAAAAAAGAACTATTTCTACTCACTTGAAGAAGTGGCAATCCTAATACCACAAATCTGCACAGTTCTGTAAGAGTCAAAAATGGAAACCAGATCTGTAACTGAAAGCTGTAATTATCAAGGCTAACCTTTCCTGACTGAGAAATGCAGAATGAAAAAAGATAAAAAATCAAGTTAAGAAAAAATGTTCAAAAGCTTAAATAATTAAAAGCTAGCAAAATTGCTTGGTTTTTTTTTTCCCAGTTGCTATCCTGCACGTCAAAAAACCTGTGAAACTGTATGAGGGTAGCTAGAAGCCTATGCTGTATTTATTTCTCCACGGTGACAGTATGCTTTATTCCAGAACAGTGATACATGTGTCAGACACATCTGGCTCAGCAAGGGTATGATCCAACACCCAAGGAGCACAACTAAGATTATCCCATTGACTTCTGTAGGCATTCCTCCAAGCTAGTACCCTCTTGGTGCTGCATTACTTCCCTTAATGGATAATTCTGAGCTCACATCTGTGTTCTAAAACGTTGCTGGTGGTACATAAAGAATGAGTTTATTTGCTTTTATTATGGTGTATGGTTCACATTCTATCAATATAATCCAAGGTTTAAGTTTGATGTTAAATAATTGACCTGTTTAAGGAGGGAAAGTAAACCCCTGCCCCAATGTTTTAATAAAGCTTTACCACATATAGAAATAACAGGCACAATTTGTTTCCATTAGGAAGATAAGCTTTCTTCAAAGCAGTGCACTGTTTAAGGCTTTAAGTTTTGCCAGCACTTGCACAAGGTTGCAACAAACCTTGACTTATTTACAGAGAGATGTTGAGGGGAGATAAAGCCACTTAATGATCCACCAGTTCTTGCTAAATACATTTTCCTTCCATGCCCTCTCTGAAAGCCAGCAGGATAGCACCATTCTTTGGCATATTCTTAAAGTACTTGAACTAAAGGTTTTACAGAACACTTAAACAAGTGGGGCTTGTGGCTTCTCTGACTAAATCCTCTAAGCACTTAGGGCTAACAATAACAAAAAAATGTCCTTAGGCATTTATTTGAAAATAACTATCCAGTAAGAATAGAAAAGGGGATCACAATGGCATAAACAAACCAAAAGTTTGATTTGCTTTGGTGTCTCATTCAAGACCAGGTGGTTTCTTCTTTTTCTGTGACAGAAAGTGTCAGCTTTCAGTTTTTTGAACTTTTGTCAGGTTTGCAGCAACAACAGCGAAAAACTGCCCCAAATGCCCCAAGCATTGACAAGAAAATATTCCTGTCAACAGAAACATCTGACCTCTGCTTGTCTGAGTGCATTCCAGCCTCTCTATGTTTGTTCATAAGGACTCTGCTTGAGTGGACATCAGCTCGCAGCAAGGACTGGCTTAGTAAAACCAATATGTTGCCATAGGGACCCTGATGTATTTATCAGAATTTCCCCTTCCCTTGTGTTCAGTTTTGACTTGAATAGCATAAGAGTGGTTTGGGTTGGTTTTTTCTTTTAATTAAGAAAGACAAACAATTAAAAAAAAACCAAACCAAAAAACACAAGAAAGACAAAATCTAAACCAATCAAACAAACCAAATCAAGACCAAAAAAACCCAACCAAAAACCCCACAAAAAACCCCTCTAGTGCTCATTTCTTATAATTGCATTTGGTACAGTTCCCAGGCTGCCCAGAAGTACCCCTCTCTGCTCATCTTAGAAATGTGCAACTACAGGTTGTCTGCTGAGCCATTTTGCAGGCCCTTGGAAGTCAATGCTAAGTGTCCGTGTGCCTCTCTTAAGGACAGCACTGCTGCCCAGGAAGCAAGAGAGGAGTCTCCCTCCATCTCCCTCACTTCTTTGTCTCCTCTCCCTGCACTATTAGAGGTGGCAATCTCTTATGGAGACAGTTTGGAGGTAAAATATCAACATCAGCATTGACTGCTCCAACTCTACAGGGGAGCACCAGGTTAAGAAGTGAGGGAGAGTTTTGACTTGGCATAATTTCAGCATTGTGTGTGACTGGTGTGACTGCTGCAGGTGAGGCATGGTCCTGAACCCAAAGGATCTTGTAACCCTTTATTAACTCTCCCTTTAGCAAGGAAGGTGAGCACCTGGAGCATTAGTCACCATGCATCTTACTCTAGATTCCTCCCTCCAGTTACTGCCTTGGCCATTTGCCTGGGGAAATGCATCTCTCTCCCCACGTGAAGTGAAGCTGACCAGGACAAGCCCTTTTTTCCCCTCTGGCTGCTTTGCAGTGAAAGCAAAGCAATCAGCAGGGTCTGTTTGCAGACAGGGTTTGAGAAAATCCCCCTTTCCCCCTCCCACAGGTTCTGTGCACACAAGCGCCGCATGGGAAACAACAAACACAACGTTAGTCATTTCCTCCGTGCTGCCAGCTGCTGAAGGTTTGCATAAGAAGAACCCTTGGACTTCAGATTATTTCTTAAAACACCTCTCGCCCCAAATCTTTCAGCAAACAAATGCTGGACTGGTGCCAGAGAGGCCAGTTGAGTCCTGTTTCCTGGTGTGCCCTGCCACCCTCCTTGCCATCATTGCCGCCATGCTCCCATCCCTCACCCCACACCCACATGACACCCCTGCTGTCTGGCAGGGACTGCATTTTAGAAGCCTTCTGCCTATGCTGCAGATGCAAGGCAGATGCTCAGGTTTAGATGCGTTTTTTGTGATCAATACTTAGGTGACGGTGGCATCTAAAAACTTCAGTTCTGGATCAGGGCCCATGTGACACTACAGGGCTGAGTGACAAAGGAGACAGCCTTTGCCCCCAGAAAACAGACAGTCAACAAGTCAGTCAGGAAATGACCTGTGGGGAGGAAGGGAAATGGGTGGCACGAGCCAATAATGAAAAGAACAGATTTAGCAAATAAGTTAAAGCTTCAGCCTCATAAATAAGACTGCAATTTTGATGTGACCCCTGCTCCTGAATCAGGAGGTGAAAGCTTCTGACCATGATCATTATGCTTCTGATGCTCTCGAGCATTTTGTCTTGTGTCTCATTTGCTCTGGCCTGAACCCGTTTCCTCAAGCCTTCCTTTGCCCTCCTCAGGGAAACATATGCTTGGAGAGAGCTGGCACTGGCTTTCACTGCTCTGAGTAATTCCTGTGCTCTAGTATACAGTAGTTGTTATCCCTGAGATCACCATCATGTTTGAAGCCTGCTGCCTCATCTCCTCACACCCAAGTGGAACATGTCCTCAGGTATGTGGGAGGATGGCAGCATGTCCTGATTCTGTGCCCACTCACAAACCTCTCCCCAGTGTTTTGCTGCACATTTCCACAATGTGGAGCAGAAAGAACCAAAATGAAGACCACAGGAGGCAGGATGGAGATGACCTCCTGGTCAACCTCCTGGTCAACCTCCTGGTCCTGTTGGCTGGCCCTAGCTGGGAAGATCAGTCGAGGGCCATAGGCCTGTTGGAGAGCACTAGAGAGTGTCAAACAAAAAAGAAAACCCAAACCTGAGTTTCTGCAGCTGATGCAGCCACACTGGTCCCTCTGTACACTACACTGTACTCTACCAGAAACCTTCATTTCTTGTCTTATTCTATAGCCCACATAAACTTTCTTCTTTCTCGGTTTCACTGCCTGGGAAATTTGATATTGAGGTTGAGTAGTCTTAGGCATCATGCTCACTACTTTAGCCTACAAATGTGTCTCTCTTCTTTGTAACCACTTTATCTCTTTGACCACATTTTCCATTTCTTGCTTCCACCAAAATATTTTGGTGGAATAGTACATTGCCAAATCTGCATCACTTATCTTAACAGAAAAGGCATGTCCTGCTTCAGCCCTAGTTATAAGGACGGTACTCTTAGGAAAATATGTTTTGACATGGGGCAAGCTCACAGGCGCTTTCTGATTTTATTTACTATTTGTCTTTCTTCCTCCTCAACCCCCAGCATCACAACTCCAGGAAGTTATTTTCTGTAACCATCCTCTTACATGAGCACACTGAAGCAGTGCATTTGTTATTGTTTCTGGCTATGTCTACCTATGCTGTCAACAAATCACATTCACCATCTGACCTCCTTTACTGATCTTCTGTTCCTTACATACTTGAACACTTTCTTATTATTTATGTTAACCTCCTCTGCAATCTTACTGCACTTTTTTACCTGTTCTTGCCTTATCACTGTTTCTTGTCTCATTTTGCAGTCATGTTCAGAACCTCTTTATAAGATCTCACATGCAGCACTTCTCACATATTTGTTACATATTTGTTCATTAATCATTGGTCTTGGAGGAAAAGCAATTTTCTTTGCTTGCTTCCCTTTTGGAGCTACATCCCAGATCTTTCCGTCTTTGCTTCCTTCAAAAAAAATCTATCAGTGTTAATATCAAAATTTTAATCTTATCTCAAGCTGACCATGGGTTACACTCCTCAGCAGAAAACAGCTTGCCAGGAACATAATAAATGAAAATAAATTATGAAGACATACAAATATGGGTTTCTATGATGAAAACTGTTTGCCAGGCTCCTGTAGTCTGTGGGTATTGCGTCAGGACAATATTCTTGGTCTCTTGCAATAAACTCTATATCTAGGCTTTACAGTCTTTTTTTACTTTGGGTTCTGGTCTCTACCTTATATCTCCTCATTGCTGGTCTTTTCCTACCTCCCCATCTCTTCATATAAGTGGAAAGAGTGGGTAAAACTCAGCACACAAGTAGAGACAGGGACTCCTGGAAATAGACAGGCTGAGCTGTACTCTGATACTCAGCCATCAGATTCTGTTGGTGCGCTAGGACTAGAGTGCCAAATACATCAGAACAAAGGCTATTTACAAAATATTCACACCAAAGTTGTAGAGGCTAATCTTTGTAACCACACATGCTGCTGAAGGCTGATGAGATCTAAACATGTATTCCAAAGCATGAGGGAGTACCCTAAATATAACTCCACTGACAACATTATACACTGATGTGTCTTTCAGTACTCATAGAAAAGGGCAGCTGCTCAAGCCAGTACTGCTTATGTGTGAAGAGACTTTCCATACTGTATTTTCAGATTCTCTCATTCTGTTATTTCTTGTGAATTTGGGAAACAGCCTTTGACTCGATTGCTAGATTAGGAATCACTAAGGTGAGTAGGGTTTTATCTGCGTAGACCAAGATAGACCATCAGCCACTTGTGCATTTTCAAAAATCATGGGGGACAATACTTGCTCAGAAAGAAATGGAAAATTTCATATTTTTTGTTCATATATATGTATACCTTAGTATACTCTCTCATTTGCTAGATGTTCCTTAATATTGATCAATGAGTGACCAAAGGAAACAAAATCTCAAGCATCCTTACCAGAATTCACCAGAAAACATTCAACTGAATGATCTAGTCAGAGCAATGCCTTTCATCACCACTGACACTCTTTATTGATAGGTACTGAACCAGATTTCAAGGGAAGAGCCCAGACAGCCAGAAGCCCAGTGAATATGGCAGTAATGAAGGAGGTAGGAGACAGTCTGAGTCCCTGCTTTGCCTAATGTAATCAGGCACTTGTTGCTCTGACATTGCAGGCTGAGTGTAAGCTTCATCTGGCCCCTTATGGATGCCTTCAATCCAGGCTTCTACATCTGAGCTCATCATCCATACTCATGGCTGCTGGAGAGATGCAGGAATTTTTAGTACATGTTACTCAAGCCCTGAGTATGACTGCAGCTCTCCATCGGCTGTAAGTGGAGCCAGAGGGAGTGAATCAGAGGGAGAGCTCGACCCTGCACACCCTGCAGCTGAGAAAGAACCCCCCTGGACACTCAGTCAACTCCTCAGGATCAAACAGTTTGAGAAATAAAGGCAGATGGGCTCATCCCACCTCCTACACGTATGGTCACCTACCTGGGTCAGGGGCTGCCTTTCCCAGGTGCTTCCTGCTGCCGTATCCAACATCATCTGCCCTTCTCTGCTGCGTGCAGATCACTTGCACAACACGCTGTGAGTTTTGCGGGCAATGCCACGTCCTGGTCTGCTCTTCTGCTTGCTTTTCTTGCTTTAATCTGAGGTCAGTGATGCACTTCACACCTGACAGCTCATCCTCTAGAAAGTCCACACCAGGTCATGTGCTCATATTTTAGTTACCACACCGTTTTTCATGCTTATGGTTATATATTTAATTTCCACAGTCCCCTAGAAGCTTCATGGCAATCAGGTACTGCCAAATAATTTCCGTTAACTGACAAAAAGTTTGCACTTTTCCATCCTAGGGGCTTGTCATATCACCTGTGATATTTAGTGGGGTGTAGTACTTTTCAAGTAAGGTATTTTTCCCTCATCTACTGCTGCTAAAAGAGAAGAAACAGCTCATCACATTCTTAATGCCATTGCTTCCTAGCCTGATTAAATCCTTCTTCATTCTTGCCTTTTGGGATAAGAATTAGTTTTCTTTCGTGTTTCTACTTTTGCCACAGTGACACCTATTTCTTCAGAGTGCTCATGCCATAGGAAACTCAAGGCTGAGTTTTAGAAATGGAGCACCAACTGATATAGTGACATACCTGAGAGGACCAAGGTGTAAAGGTATTAATATAGCTGCCAGGGACAGCCAGACAGTCATATAATTTAGAGCAGTGTCAGGGCTGTTCTAAAATATGCAGGTGTTCCTGACCCCCACTGAACTCTCCATTAGCCAAGGATCACTGCAACTATTAGCCTCTGCTGCTGTATTCCCTCACTAGGCTGAACTAGGATGAATTTCAATTACTGCTCCATTCCTTTCCCTTCCCTTCCAGCTTTATAGTCTCTTTCAAGAAATATCCCCTATCGCATTTCCAACACATTACAATATTCCAGTCAATTTTCATTAGCACAACTTTCATTTGCTTGAATTTCTTCCTGTGTCTTACGTGCTCGTGTTGCCTTTTCTTGCACATTTTTTTCCTGGTGATAGACCGTGTCACTGGATCCTAACTACTCCCCAACTTCAACTTAATTGATCGAACTTGGCACGTTTCCTAGAATTAGGACTGTGTAGGCTCAGACTACGCAAGCTTGGCTGTTCAGCTGGCCATGTGAGATGGCAATCTTGCATTACTTCTGGAAACCCATTCCCCCACTTCACTTCTGCATCGTGGCTGTCCCAATCAATAGCTGAGTAATTAAAATCCCACATGATCAATGTTCTAGCTGTTTTACAGACTTCTCTTATCTGTAAAAACATTTCCCAACCTACTTTCTTTGCTTGCCCTGGGGGTCTGTAGCAACATCCAGGAATAGCACGATTGCATTCATTGTCCTTCCTCAGCTTCTGCCCAAACAGTCTCTGCTC
This sequence comes from Fringilla coelebs, assembly GCF_963513975.1. Lineage (NCBI taxonomy): Eukaryota > Metazoa > Chordata > Aves > Passeriformes > Fringillidae > Fringilla > Fringilla coelebs. The sequence continues at coordinate 93,022,335 of NC_140030.1, read as the reverse complement.
TGACAGACAAAACATTTATAGTGTTTCCTGCTCTGGACGTGGGTATACGCTGCTGTCTCTGCTGTGATTGAAGAACACAGCCTGACCCCTTAGTAAACTTTGCATCTCCCTACTCTGTTTTCAGTCCATTCTAGCTCACACATTCCAGGAATATCACACTTAGCCTTGGAAATGCATGTTTTCAATTGCTGACCTTATTAATATGCTCACAGCATTTGTATAGAAGCTATTTTCTCCTCCCACCTTTGCTTTACATTCTCATTATCTCCTACAACGACAACCAGCGGATACATTACCGAGAGATCCATGCATTCCCTCCTTTAAATTCTTCTCCTCCCACACCACTAATCTAAAAAAATGGCTAGATCATTTCCTTATTAGTGGACAATCTGTTTGCTCCCATAGGGTGCAGAATAATGCAGGCCATCTCTCCTTTGCCATTTTGCTTTCTCTGTTTTGTTATTTACAACATGTCAAAGTCTCACATTCCTCATTCTCCTGATCCCCCCCTCCCCTCCCCAATCAATCTAATCTCTTAATTTTACTGTGCTAAAATGAGCCACTTGCATACTGGAAAGTACCTTTATGCTGCTTTATTCTTCCATGGGCCAGCCTGGGTGTGCAACCTTTCTTTTTACAAATACCTGAATGTTTCCCTCTACATAATTTATAGAAATCACTATCCATTATGCTAGACTTGTTTTAAAGTTTTTTTATCTGCCATAACCCGCTCACTAAAAATTCCCTATCCCTTCTCCAAGAAGCATTTAAATTGTGTGCATTTGTGTGAGGATTTGGTGTTTTAAACAACTGTCTGCAACATCAACTCTGCCATCAACTCTTCTCTGATCTAATTGCGCTGCAGATTTCCTCATGCCCATTTCATCATTTTGTGAGACCGTGTCTTCTGAATCATTAAAACTCTGGGAAATGTTCTAGGCACTGGCACAAGCCCCCCTCTCTTTATTACACTTATTGCCTCCTTTACTACCACTTTTCAGTTACCCAGACACCGTCCTTTATATCCTCCTGCTTCTGCTGGAACGGGGCTGCTTCTCCAGCACAAGGCTGTGCTTCCAATGCACTCATCCTGCAACTTGCTCACAGCTGGTTCTCCTCCTCCTCTGTCACTCCTTCAGAGTATGAAACCAGCCATCTGTCATCAGTGAACCTCTCATATTCATTGATCTTCCCCAGCACATCAACCTGTCTTTCTAATTCCACTCTCCAGTTTCTTAGTGCCACAGCGACTGGCTGTGTGTGTACATACAAACGTGTGTGCACACACAGGGCATTGTTCTGCCTTTGCCAGTCCCCATGTTCAAAACCCACAGCAGCTGAAAAAAAGTCTTTTTAGCTTTTTGCTTCTGAAACCAGGGCAAGGAGAGGATGACTGCAATTCAGTCACAGACAAATTGCACATTTTTTCATGAAACAAAGAACAAAGAAGAACTCAAAAATAACATGGAGAATCCCTGATTCTTGAGGAGCTGTATTTATGAGGAGTGGTGCCCATCCAAGTGCTACACCTCCTGGAGAATGTGCTGTGATGAGTTACAGAACTTCTTTTCCCTTCTAGCTTGCAGTGTGGTGCAGGGTGGGGTACAGAAACAGAGCTGTGCACTCTCCTTTCTCTCTCTGACCAATTTGGATCCATTCTCTTTTGACACCACCCCCAAATCTTCTTATTCCACCTGTGGTCCATTCTCTCACCCTTTGAATGTGGACTCCTGTGCTGTGTTTGTACAGAGTCAGTTCAGTGGCCCTGCCTCATGGCTAGTGCTGGTAGCCACAATGGAGTGAGAAACAAAAAAAGCAACAGTAATAACACAAATATCAAGTCACTGTGAGGTCACTCCTTCCACAATATAAGTAAAGCCAGAAGGAGCTACTATTCTTATATGATTTACAGTGTTGGGGTTTTGTTGGACCTCTTCTAATAGCTAAGCTGTACTTGTGCCACTAACTCAATCCCAGACAGTTCAACAGAGAAATCAGGCTGGCTGAAAGTAGCTTTCTGGTTTCTTGGATCTATTTCTCTTAAAAGGTGCAGTGAAGTCCTCTGTTTTATGCACATAGTCCTGCTGAAATCAATCAGATCCTAGGATGACAGTGACTTCTGTTTTTGCATGGCACAAAGATGTTTATGTTTCCAAAACAAGAAAAATCTATGAAAATGTGATTAATCTTCTTTCACTTCCACTAAATCACACTGCAGTCTCGTGATTTCCCTACAGCTGATGACATCAAATTAAAACCTAGAGAGGTAATACATCTCACATCAAATATCATTACTGTTTGTAATAGTTGCAAAGTTCTTCTGTGTCAGCCTGCCTGCTGCATGCCAACATTGTATCCCTCTGCAAAAAATCACGGTGACATTTTTGGTAGAAGATGTTTACTGCACATGATCAGGGGCTGATTGTTTTTTAAACCTTGGGTATCTTGTTTGAGTTTTTTCCCTCAAAATTCTAAAACCAATCAAAGCATACGATCAGTTTATCTTTGTCAAGTTCCATCATTATGGTAAGACATCTCTGCTGTTGTGCAATGGAAAGAAGAGGCATCTTGTAATACTCAAAGCCCTCATTTTGCACATCTATGCCCTACCTAACTTCTTCTTGAAAATTGGCCTTAACTGGCGCCTGTGATCTTGCTAATTCACCTACAGAAATTAGGAGAAAAACACTTGGCCTATGAGGAAGATGTTTCTTTAAATATAATCCAATTTGTTTACCAATTATACCCAGAAATTCTTGTTTCTCTGAAAAATTGAGAAGAAAAGGAACTTCCCCATTTAAGAATTCAAGCCTGTGTCTCAGGCTTTGGTAAAACCTCTCCTGGATTTCTCCCAGGACCACCCCACCCTGCTTCTCTTACCTCCCACCATCTGCCCAGCACCCAGATCCTCACATTTGCAATGAAAAAATGCTTTGGCCTGCACAAATTCAGGTTGATTGGCTTTCCCTGAAGCCTAATTCCTTAGGTGAAGCCTTTCACTGTCTTTATCTTTCTTCATAAGAAAAACTTTCTCTATGCAACACCAGTGATATGTGGCTGCAAACCCATTTGCCTTAATGAGGTCAGCAACTGCCTGCAGATGACAGACAACTTGATTGCAGCCATTAGCACATTCCAACATGACAAACACATCTTTTTAGTGAATATTTTAGCAAAAGGTGCTGGACTAACATTTCTGTAAAGCAAGGTTCTCTCTTGACCTACAAGGCCACTCTCACACACGCATTTTGCCCATCTCCCCCTTGTCACCTACTCACGCATTTGGCAATCCTGGTGGCCAATTTCAGGCAGCCTGATTGCAGCTGCTTGTCTTTGTGCTTCTACAACTGCCTCTGCTGGCAGGCACAGGTTGCATCTTGAGCTGGGGCAGGGGACTGATCTGGCTGAAAAGTAACAGGAAAAAATCAAAGATTGTTTTCAAGAAAATTGTTTTTCTCAGCCTATTCACCAGATAATCATGGGCAATGGATGGGGGCTTCAAGCTTCCATAAGACTTGGATGAGGCCCTGTGGAAGTTTTAACTAGTCTAGGACAAATTCTGCCACATTCCACTACAGCTGTCCCTTCTTCCCATGTTGTGGATGCCACTGAGACAGTGTCACACATCAAATAAGAAGCTGAGATTTCCCACTTTCTTCCTAGAGCAGTCTGATAGTTGGCTTTGTTTAAGACTGAATTTAAACAAATTAAACTTTTTTCTTCCCATCCAGTTTCTTTGAATAAAACTTGTTTCCAAATTTCTGTTCTCATATTGAAGACTCTTTCTACAAAGTTTCTACCTGAGAAAAATCTGGTTTAATTTTAGTTCATTCTGTAAGCCCGAGGAATCCACTCATATAAAAGATTGTCCATGCTTGCAGATGCTGTACTCAAGCAGTAAGGGAACTCTTGCAACAAAATACAAATGGGACAGCCAAAAAAAAGAGAAGAGAGAGTATCAAAAACTCAGTAATGGCCAAAATTATTAGAGAAGTTTTAAGCAAGGACTTTGTTACACAAAGTCATGATGTATAGCACTCACAGGAACAACACTCGTGTCCACACCTAATCTTTCCAGCTTGGATATGCTGAACTGCCTCTGTCAAAACAAACAGGAGTCCTAAAACAGTTCTGACCAGTTAGAGAAAACTTTCCACAGCTCTTCTTAGGCTTATATTGGATTTTCTGCTGGGATGATCTGCAGGTGCTCTATTAGTTTGTGTAACGTAGGCAGCACACGCCACAGGAGATGTTGTAAGGTGTTCCACCTGGTGGCCACTGCTGCTCCAGAAGGGTTTGGTCTCTCCTTATCACGCCAGCTGGCTCCAAGGAAGTATCTCGAATAAACATGGGTGTCCCAAACAGAAGAAAAGGACTGAGTTTAAACAATTGAATTTCTCCCCTGTGCTGAAATGGCTGTTGAAGCTACAATGTAACTGCGGGAAGGGAACCCTGTCACCTTTGTCTCCAGGCTCAGACATGTGCTGTGGCAATGGTGGAAAACCAAAGGGAGATGAGCTGTAACAAGTCACACCAAGGGCTCTTTCACAACTCCCCAGCCAAGTGAAAATGAATAACAAGAGGTTTGGGAACAGATTCTTTTCTGTAGCTGCAATCCGCTCCCTTCCTCAAAGGCTGACTGTGCCAGAAATGGAGCCAGCCCTCGTAGCCTGGGCACTTGCTTGGCTCAGCCCCAGCCATCGCAGAGTGAAGCAGGGTCTTCTGCTGAGCGGGTCGGGACCATCTCTGCACCGCCCGCCCTTCTCAGGGACTCTCTCCGGGAATTGTCCTCACTTTCTGTCCCTCTGGAGCAAGGATCAGCAAGGATGATGTCAGCGCCTTCAAGCATGGCACTGATGTCTTAGGGACACAGGTATTCCCGTCCACTGCTTCCACCCCTGAGCAGCAAGGTGCAGCCCTACAGCTCCCACAAGTCTGCGTCATCCCCACACAGGCTCAAGTGGAGTGCTCTCTACTAAGGATCAGCAGCCACATTACAGCTCCTCAATTCTTCCTCTAGCTTCCCACACACTTTGCTTCCCTGCACGTTACAGAAAAGCTTACCTTTGATCATTCCCACTTGTTCCTCTACCTCACTTTCCCTTCAAAGCTGGACACACAGCCTAGCCCCTTGTAATTCATGGAAATAATAACCTCCCTGCAGCAACATTCACCCAGAAGTGCACCTATAACTGATGATCACTGCAGAATGGATGGCTCAGGGAAAAGAGAGAAATATGTGGGCTGTGGGTGGTGGAAGGGAAGAGCTGATGGGTGGAATAGACTGCTAAACAATTTAATTGCTTTTTCTGTTTTGCTGCGGAGGAATATGCAGTTTAGCAACCTTAGCTCAGCTAGTGAGTTTTTGTGTGTGTGTGCAATTTTTTATATATATATATATGTATGTGTGTGTGTATGTGCACAATATATATATATAATTAAATATAGGTATTTGCACACTTAGCTCTGCATTATTTAAATAGTCCATTGTAGAGTATGTTGTAGAGTCATACTTCATTGTAGAGTCATACTTCATTTCCACTATGTAACTCACGTGGGTGCCAGAGATCTCAAACAACTTGTCTCTATAAACCCTGGAGGGAATGCTAAATTGAGCTGAAAACTTTCATTCCAGCATTATGCATCCACTTTTCCTGTTAACCTGTTTTTCCCTCAATCAGAGTATTTTGGGTTTGCTCCAGGCAATACCCTCTCAGGAAGAAGAAAGTATGTGATGTGATTCCTGTTCTGGTTTTATAAGCTATCCAGAAAGAAAGTGTGGGAGGACACAGATTGCATAACAAGGATATTTTTAAAAAGGGAAAAATCCACTTCAGTTGTGAAGATTGTAGGGGCTCAAGGATTTGCTGTACTCCAATATCCAGAGTCATGAGGGGAGATAAACACCTAAGTAGAGAAGTCAATTTGGTGTATGAAAGATGGGACCTCCTATCTTCCATCTGCTTGCAGTGACTTGAACCTATACATTTTCATTTCCACAGCTTTGTGCTGACCAGTGGTCCATAAAGCAAGCTGGGATGCTGGAGACACTCTGTTAAAGCTGTTTCATACACATGGAAGACACTGATATTCACTTGGCTGGAGGAATAAAGGAATATAGCTTTAAAATTCCCTGGTCATATCAGAGTCCTAGCCAGGGACTTGGTTTAGATAAAGCAGACATGAGATTTAGGGAACATCTTCTCGTATTTCATTTCAACACAACGCATATTGTTAAGAGCTGAGGTGTCCACTGAGAATTGTATGACTATTCATGAACAGCAAAGTCAGTAACTTGGACCCTTCTCTCACAGCCCAATATTTTGCTTAAAAGACTTCTGACAAAAACTTAAAACTTCTAAAGGTGGCAGTCTGAAGTTCCTGGATGAAGAAAACACCTTGCAACTTCAGCCATTGGCTGTCAGATCTTTGAGATGGCCAGCACTGCTGGTTGAACTTTAATGGCACAGGGATGGAAAGACTCACTGCTTAATAACGTGAAACCAGGCCTGGAAGCACCGCAGTGCTCCAGGGAATGATACACGGTAGCAGTACAAACTCAAGTAATAGGGCAGAAAAATACTGTCAGATGAGGAAATGTTTGTGAGAATTGGGTATTGGCTAAACAGTTCATTAAATCCTTCATAGTCCCATCATTGTTTCCCATTTCTCGTCTCAGTTCTGTCTCAGCCAAGAACAAGCGGCTGTAAAGCAATTCCCCAGAACCAAGAATGCCAGAATACTTCTCAGTTCTAGTACTTCATTTCTGTTTGACTTTGGATTAGATCTGAAGTGGCTGTTTTTATGTGAGTGAAAGAATGTGAACAGAGGATGAAATCAAAGTGTGGTAGAAGTAGCTACAGCTGCCTTAGACTCCGGGGAAAACAGCGCAGTAGGAACAGACATAAAGTCGTAACAGAAGGTATGAGAGAACAGCCAAAACGTCTCCAGTGTTGGTTTGGATGACAGAGATTGCACAGAACTCTTCCCACAGAAATCTGTACGTGCCAACCCCTTTAGCACTCCTGACTTACAGCTAACGTGGGTCATCAACAGACAATTCATGTTTGGACAAATCATGATAGATTTCTAAAGCTATGTGTAGGAGGAAGAGGACTGAGAAAAGCCTGTGTGCTAATCATCATTCTGACAAAAGGTGTCTATTTGATCTTTAATGCTTGGTCACAGGCTCGGTGTGACACAGTGGACATTGCAGAGAGATGATGAGTGTGGATCTTATTTCATTATCCATGTGCTCATGTGTACAGAGAGACAGTTCATGCAGCCATCTGCTCTCACTGTGCAGTCATGCAACAGTTTTTCACATCTTTGTCTTCTGATTGGCCTTCTTTCACTCTAATTTTCTGTCTTGTTTGAGCTAAGAAGGACAAATGACTAGAAAGCAGTGCTTGCTTTTGTCTGTCAGCTCACAGTATCACAGTAGTGTATTTATACCAGTCGCAGCTCTAAAGCGATTTGCAAGTATGAAACAGGACAGAACAGCCTTAGAGCATCCCTCAAAGTGCTGAAGAGAGTTATTTTTACTTTTTTTCCCCCCTTTCCACCTGCACTCTGTGTTGACATATATGCTAAAAGAGGAGTCAAAAATAAAAAAAGGTTATACACTAATCTTCAAAGCTGACAAGTGATATGGAACAACCTGTATTTTGACTCTAATAATCCTGTCTTCCACCTCATAATAATAGGTAGATACTGTCCCTCACCACACCTCTTGCCTCTGTTTTGCAGCCAAAGCCCCCTCTGGTCCCCAGTTCACGCATACAAAAGTGCTGGTACAAATAGTACCTTCGTCCATTCGAGGTCATTCTTACCAGATGTTAGAACTAATTAGTGCTTTCACAGCTTTTGGGCTTTTTTTGCTGGCCACTGCACTTGTCTAATAAAGTCAGTTAAAACAAAGCAGGTTGGCATGCTGAAGTTCCTTTTCAGCCCAACAGGGAAAGCCTTTGAGGGTGTTTTGTCTTTCCCATTCTGTATCAAAATGCTGCAGATTCTCAGACATCCAACCAATCTTAGCTTCATCTTGAAACAAAAAAGGTACCAAGGAACCTAAGCTGAGCACATAGACTTGCCTGATAAAATTGGCTAGACAGGAACCCAATGGGAAATCCAGGAGCAGTCTATATTCTGTTCACTCCATGCAATTTTTGTGCTGGATAGACAACTTGCTAACAACCTGTATGCCAATTGCTTTAAGGAGAGGAAAGGACAGGCTGAGGGATGAAAGGAGACAGCCAGACAGTTATAATTCAGACTTTCATAGAGCTTTTAGACTCAGATGCTCCTGAAATTCATTTATAAAATCATGTGAACTTTCTCACTGAAGGAATATCAGCAGTGATACCATTGTGGGGGAAAGAAAAGATCTCAAGCTTTGAAAATATGACCATAAGTGCTTTGCTGAATAGTGTTCAAGTGGGTTTGAAACTAGGCAAAATGAGTTTGTCTGTCCCTACTTAAAACCACAGATTAGATAAGTATGAAAATATTTTCTCTGCTAAGCTATCAGCACTTGGCTTCTCTTTTAATTATAGTCAAATAATGTAACAAAGGGCAATTTCCATAACATTTATTCTAACAATTTCTTTCATTTTACATCACAAAATTATTCTGAACTTTTATCAGGACATGTACAACACCTACTACTTTGTACTTTACCTTGATGCTGATGCCTCTGAAAGAGCAGTAAAAGGGAGATACCTGTTAATTGCCTTGCACCTTGCCTTCAGAGACCTGTTCAGAAAAAGTCTGTAATTCCTGCACACCCTGTACTCTTAAATACAACTGCACAGGTCTTTGCTGATAAGCCATCTCACAATCTGAAATCACTTGATTTCTGACAATGTGTTGACTCTATTGTCTCAATTTCCACTTCTCAGCCTGGCACTTCTTCGCCTCTGCACACCCTGGATTACCCATAGTGAGTAAACAGCTGATCCTGAGAATCACACCAGTTTTACTCACTGGCAGACTATTCTGAAAAACAATGAAGACCAGCCACTTGTGCTAGATTCGAGTTGTCTCCTGTTTTCTCCCAAAATTTGAATCAGGAGCTTCCTCTGAGTCTGAACAAATAATGTCTCACATTTTACAGATGGAGCCTTATTTCAGTTGTCAGAGAACTTTAAATTAACAGGGAAATGCTAAGTGAAAATACTAATGGCATCTTTTTTAGGTGAGAACATTTGAAACTAAAGAAATTATATCCTTGAAACAAAAAGGAAGAGTGAAGGGTCTTCTACATTATTATTTAGAGACATGTCATAGAAAACCAAAGCATGAAATATTTATAAACTCTGCTTTGAAGACCCCTATAAAACTGCTACTGAGTTTCTTTAAAATGAATATGCAGTCCATGATTTCAAAGCCTACTGTATCGGGTCCTCAAGGTCTTTTAAAACAATTCATTTTCACTTCAGACATGAAAGGGAAAAATGAATGTAACAAGTCTCAAAGAAAGCTTAAATCTTTGCATTTCAGGTTATGGTTTTGGTTTGCTCTTTTTTATTGATCATTTATGTACTAATTCTGAAATGCATTGCTCATATTTAATGTCATACACTAGAAAAATAGTTCATCTAGGCTACATTGAAGGAAATAACATATATATTTTTAAACTCATAAAATTAATTTGGAGGAGTTCCTATACTTAAAGAAAAAGCATCCAAACCACATTGCTCAATATTGGCAATAATGCTGTCCAGTAGATGTCTCCTCAAGAAACTTTTGATCTGAAATGTTACTTTCATTGTTGTTAAAACTGAACCCTATGTAATTGTCCCCTCCATTACAGTAAGAACAGTGTCCCTCACACAGCCTGAGCCAGTGACAACAGGCTTGTTAAAAGCAAAATATTTTATGTCAGGTCTGTAAAAAGGAATGAAGGAGACATTTAAATATGAGACAAAATCTCCCATTGCTGCATTTTCAAAGAAAAACCAATCATTTGCAAGACAAATCATCATTTTTCCTTGGCAGACAGGGATTTTCTTTCTGAAAGGATATTAAACTCCTAAAATGTTATGCCATATCTGAAGCCCTGAACTCCTCTGTTCAAAGCACGACATCAGAGAAGCAGTAGTTCTTTGTTTAATGGAAACAAAATCCCCAGCAAACTAGGACTGTTCATCCTCCCTTCTCAGAGCTTTCTTAGGAGCTTTAAGATATTTTTCCGCTGATGGTTTTGTGCATTTCCATCTGGAAGGCAATGATTTATTTTTCCATTTTCTGAAAGGAACTGGAGTGAACATGGCTGTTTATTTTTCTACTTAGATAGTGCCTTACCATGCCAAGACAACTCTGAGCACCAGCCTCATCAATTAATATCAGCACCACTCTGAGAATGGTGTTTGCTAAGAAACTGTTGCTACAGAACAAGCAAAATGAGGACAAAACATTGGGCCAAGAGCTAGAAGAGGCAGAGGGGAGCCAGGATCTGTGGATCCTGGCCCAGGGAGCACAGACGGGGTAGTGCTGTCTCCCTGGCATACTCCCCTCTCCTGCAGAACCCCCCCACCCCGCCACCACCTCCTGGCTTTGGGCTCTACACCTGGGTGGGAGGGGCTGTGCTGGGACGCCATTCACACACCATATGGAGCCTTCCTCCATGTGCAAACCAGCAGAGCTGAGCGCTGATTCAGCTGGGGCTGTGAAACCACACCTCGCCAGGCATCTGCGGTGCTTTGGGACATTCCTTCATCCGGCCAGGGGACAGCCAGCCCTAGAAGAGACCCCCAGAAACAGCTCCATGCACCAGTTGTCCTCCTCATATTTAAAAAAAAGAGAGGGCAAACAGCACGTTCACCTTCCCAGGTTACACGTGGGACGCACTGCGAGCTGTAATTGCTCCTGCTGAAATGCGGCTGCACCGGCAGCATTTGGACAGAAAGTGAGCGTTCACTGTGACACTTGCCACTGTGCTTTTTCTTCAGCTGGATGGAAGGAGAGAGGCTGCTCAGTGGACTGTCTTTTCTCTGTATTAGCACACAGGTATGACCCCAGCTATGCCTCATCTATGTATTCCTTTTCCTCTCTCTGTGGTCCCAAATTCCTGCAGCAGTCCCACCTGAAGTGCTGCATAGTGACCTTTAACAATTGCTTTGCTTGATCTCCACAAGTTACAGACTAAGGTACCCTTTTTATGCCATCTGCAGTGGTGAATAGCAAAGAGAAAACTATAGGCTTTGGCCAGTGAGACATAAATGCCTTTTTAGGCCATAATTGTGAGTGTGGGTCATAACTGTGAATGATGACAATCAACTGCTCATGGAGGAGTACACAGACTAACCAGCAAGGCAAACAAAATAAACAGGAGCAGAGAGAGGAGACAGGGGAGGAGGGGAAAGAGAGACTAAAAAGCAGGAGTAAATGATGTATTTAAGATCCCACAGGAAGGTACTAAAAGAGCAGAGAAGATTCATTTTGTACCTCCCAATTCAATGTTGTGTATTGTAGCGCATGGGCTGGGCTGTTTTGCTGCTATAACACACCACTCATTGTACACTTCAAAGTTGATATTAATATTTTCTCTGCCTCTTTACACGATCCCATAAAAAGGAATCTCTCTGACTGAATGTAAAAACTATTATCAGGCATGCAGTTGACCAAATTCTGCCCAGATGTTGCAGCGTGGTTGCAAACTATATGTCAGCTGTTCTTTTTGCTGCTCACCATGCAGTCAGCCTGTTCATCTGGCCATATGGAAGATCCATGGGAAAAAAAGAATAGCTATTTGTGCATTGGTATTGAAAGTCAGAATAATACAGCCTTTAAGATTTAATGGGTACTCAAGCTGGCTTACAAATAACCTGCTTTGTCTGCATTATTTTGTCTATGTCTTTCCTTATGAAAAACAAAGAATAGAAAAGAAAGATCAAAGATTTCAAAAGCAGCTTTGTTTTGAAAGCCAAAATGCCTTACTCCTTTCAAACAACAGGGAAGGCTTCTATGCACAGGCTTCAGACTCACACCGCACCTTGGCCCGCTGCAGTAGATGATGGCTCCACAAGAAGCATTTCAACTCCCCGTGCCTCCCCACATCCTGTCCTTCCCCACAGACACAGAGCCCAGCAAAGCCTGAGGTTCACTCCTCCTGCCAGCCTGCCTGGAAAGCCTTTTGCACAGTGGAAACAGCAGCAGTTCCCAAGGGAAGGGGAACACACAAATTATAAGAAATGGATATTTCCTGTTAAACAGGATAAGGCAGAAGTTTGTAATATGATTCCCAGACATCACTGAAGACAAGGGGAGATCTGAGGTGGAAAATCAAGCTTTTTATCACACCACATTTGCACAGTACAATGAAGCTCACATCTCATATGCTGGAGGCTGATGTCTTGCAGCCACCAGGACTTTGGTGACCTGGACTTGCAGCTGTGCCAGTGGTGGGATTGGGATGATGGGGAAGAAGCTTTTGGAGGTTTGGGCACTGCAAATTTAAGCAGCTAGATCAGGTACCTACAGACCATGCACACCCAGGAGCAACTCAGAGTGCCTCAGTTGAGCTGGCACCAGTACTCACAAGCTTACAGCACTTCTTGAAGCCTCTTTTTACCCCTGTTGACTCTTTGGGCAGTCTACATTCAGAGTTTAAGCACTACATTCACAGTTTAAAGCTAAACTGTGAAAAATAATTTCCTTCTTTATGGACAATACCTCACCATGTCAAAAATGTGTTCTCCTAACCCCAGGGACCTGCAGGTACCAAACTCTCAGAGATACAGACTTCCACGGCGCCTGCCTTGGGGAGCAGGGTCTGTCCCGAGCATCTTTGCGCGTGTGAGCACCTGTTTGTAGGCAGCGATATCTGTCTGCCTGCGGAAGCCCGAGCCTGTGCGCGGCCGCACGGGCGCAACTTCAGACGTTTGATAATTTGGCCCTGGCTGCGCTGTCAGCTGCTGTCACTTTCTGTTTAGCGCAGCGTTCATAAGGCAGCAGCTAATGGGGTGGGAGCATGGGGAGGAATTCTGGCAAAGACGAGGCGCCGGGATATTTATTTGGCCGTCCTTATGTAAAAGAGTGCAAAAATGGAGCAGTAAAATATTGTAAAACTTAAGCTGATCCTTCCACTAATTCGAAGTGGCAGTTTTTAAATAGGGTTGCTTCTGTTTGTCACTTTCAATCATAGAATGCCGATAGTGGTACTTAGAAGGACTTAATAGTCTTAAGAAAATAAACTGTCCCCTTCCCCCAGAGCAGAACAAACAGAGCCATATTGTCATGCCTTGAGATACATCAAGTGTGCCGTGCAGGGGGGGGGTGGCTGCGCGTTTCCTCCTTGGCCGACGCAAACGAAAGTGACAACTTGTCAACTCTCTCGTCCTGTTCACTTTGCATCCTGCTCCGTTTCTTGCGCTCTCTTGCCTTTCCTTGTCTGCTCTTCCCATTTCCAGTCCTGGTCTTCAAAGGAAAAGGGCACTCCCGTGTCGGCAGCTTTTAACTGTGTTTTATTTGTGCACACCCTTTTCCTGAATTAAAAATAACTTCTTTCCCCAACTAGTTTTCACATGTTCACAGGACTTGTACCTGAAGTGAAGCAAAGCACAGGCACGACTTAGGTTTATTGAGGGATGAGAGCCATTATTCCAGGTAGGGAAAGGCAGAGTGGCAGGCACTAGCGCTTCATGCCCCGCGCACAGGCCAAGCCAGAAACAAGCCATGAGGCAGGAGGCTCCCATGCCACAACCTCTTTCCCAGCAGCAGGATGAATCTGTGACATTTGCAGTTGTTATTGCAAAGCCTCTGCAAAACGATGGCCCAGACCTTGCCTGGACTACTCCTGGTCGTGCTAAAGGGTCAGGGATGTGCTGCTTACTCAGGTTTACGCTACGTCAGGGCCACTGGGCAGCAGCAGCCCATAATATCAGAAGTGTACTATATTCTTCACATGCCCACATCTTATTCTTCATTACACACCCTGTTCCACTCACTTTGACTGCAACAAAGTACAAATCCAACACCTTCTCTGGATGGGCTTCCCAGATTTTAGTGAGGGAGGTGAGGCTCCGCTCTGCCTCGAAGGATGTGCACAGATAAAAACCCAGGTACTTCCTCTCTAATATCCTTTGTCAGCTCTCTCCACGACCTGTTCAGAATCACTGCCCGAATGACTTTGCCAAGCAAAGGCAACAGAGTCAAACCAGCAAGGACTGCTGTAGGAAACCTGCAGGCAGCAAGCAGAGGGGCACGGGGAGGGGGGTCCCTCCAACACTGCCGAGGAGCTGTCTCGGTATGGAGAGCATGTTGGGAGGGCTGGAGAGGGATTGTGCAGCCAGAAAACACACAGTTCACCTGAGAGAGGACACAGGGGTCACCCCAAATCTCTTTCACATCAAACCTCATTACCAAATAAATAAACAAGCAACAATAACAAAACAACAACAGCCACAACAAAACCTGTACAATTAAACAAAGATTTCATTTGAGTCAGAACAGAGAGAGGCAGATTCATTTTCCAGAGTGAAACTCGGCCTAATAGCTAAATAGCTAAGATAAAGTGTCTGTGTGTCTGTCTGTCTGTGTGCATGTGTGTGCGTGCACGTGCGTGCGTGCAAATCCAGGAGGGGGAGTCAGATAAGACAGAACGATTAAGTTCTTGCGTGAAAGTAGTTAAGCTGTCATCTTAAGCTCACTCTGTCAGAATTATTGCTGTTTGTTCATAAGAATACTAAGGAACAGATGTTCACCTGGCCAAGCAAACCTCCTGAAAGGAAGATATCCATATGTGGCAGTGATCAGAGTGTGCTCTGATTCTTAGAAAAAAAGTTTTGTTTCCTGGTATTGGTTGAAGCATAGTAGAAGAGTGAAAAGGAGAAAAATAAAAGGTAGGTGGAGAGGAAAAACAAAGGGAAAGAGCAAAGACACAATAAGGAGCCAAGGTGAAATTACAAAAGCCAGGGGGAACTCAGGGACTTTTCTTGAACATCAGTAAAAGCATTTGTAAGGACAATAGCTACACAAGAGACAGCATAATTAAAAGAGCACAAGTAAGAAAAAGAGTTGAATTTCTTTTCACAGTTTCTTTCTTCATGTTTTTTCAAGTTAGCAGGCAAAATGTGCAAGCAGTGTCCATTCTTTTCTACTTCCTAATGTATTTTCTTTGCTTAGTCTTTTGTCTTATTCATCTAATGGATTTAGAGCATTGGGATTCTTTTGTGTTGAAGTTTCATGAATCAGCCTGTCTGCTACAGCCTGGGACAAGCACATCCTCCAAACACAGTCCAGAGTATAAACCAAAGAAAACACAAGAGACAAGAAAGACACAGACTCATGGGTACCTTAGAGGTAAGAGGAATTTCATCCTGTTAAATTTCTAGAGGACTGCTCACTGCAGCAGGGGGCTGTGCAGGGCACAAGCAACCAGAACAAGTAGAGAAGCAAAAACTCAGAGGGGAACTCTGAGGGGATGAGGGAGGTGACACAGGGCTGAAGAAAGATTAGGGACAGCTGCATTAAGTGGGGTCCTGCTCCCTCTGAACTCACCATCTGGCAGCTCCAGAGGTGCGGGGCTGAGAAGAGCCTGAGGGACGGTTCACTGTTTGGCATTTTTCCTCATCAGGGAAACAGGACACAAGCCTCTGTCCCACCAGCAAAGGATGTTTGGGAGCTGAAAAATAGTGTGGGGAACGTGCAGTGGCCATGTTCACATTTAGTATCTTCTTTAATGAAAAAAGCTCATTACATTATGGCATTGCATAATCATCCCTGAAAGATACCACTTCTTCAATTGCTACTTTGCAAGGATCCTATTAAAAGGCAATAAGCCAAACTGTAAGTTAATTTTGAGTGGTTTTTTTCACCCAGGCAGATCCCCTTGTGTTCAGAGCAGTGGGTGATGATGCTATAGTCTAAACCATGTCAAGCTGTTCTATACACTCTGCAGTCAGTCGGATATTCCTTCTGCTGGAAAGATCACTAATTATTCAGTCAGCATTTGCCTGAATAAGGCCTCAAGATTTGGTCCAAAGACAGCAAATGTTCCTTCTTGATTATTTTTGCAAATTAAATGAGAAGAATTTAGAAAGAGAGCATATGAAGCTTATTTGTAAGACAGATGTTAGACAGACTAGCAGCTTCCCAGTATCCCTCTAATACTTATCCCCAGTACCAAAATATATTTCTTTAGCCTTTATAATGACATGGGAGTACTTAAGACTTTACTGATAGTCTCCTAAATGGCTTTACAGGTCAAGAAGCATGAAATTATTTATTCTATTAATAATATTTTACAACAGATGCAGGACATTTTGGAGTGGACAGAGTTTTTCAATTAATAATTTGTTCACTGAGAAATGCAGTTTTGAGTCAATCAAAAGCGTTTATTAATACAAAAAGTCTCAAATGGGGGATGTTGTTTTTTTTTTTTAATGTCTTATTTTGAAGTCATCTCTTATATCATCTGGCCTGAAATAATTCTTCCTATCTTTTGAGAGTGCTTGAACTAAGAACTGAAAACCCCAAGTACTCCTGCAGCTCTGAGCTAATCAAACCTTTGAGTTGACTTGGGGCACGACTGTAACTTCCTTATGGCGAGCTTGGAGTGCTCCACTCCAGCTGGCATGGGACAGATGTGTGTGCTTGGTCCCTTCCCCCACCTTTCAAACCTTCTTCACCTGCTCACAGCAGCCTCTGAGGTGTGTGAAATGTAACAACCATTAGCACACAAGTTAATGAACATACACCGCCTTTCTTCCCAACCCAGCCAGCAGCAACAGTCATAACAGACTTCAAGATATGCCATATCAGAATTGTAATGCAACTATTTGCTAGCCCTGGAGTGAAGTCAAAATATTACTCAGCAATGTTAGGAATAGCAACTGGTATCTGAACAATATTAGGATGCTAAAATAGATTTATTAGCTTTTGCTTAATACAGTGCCTCTAGCCTTCTGAAAAAAAGGAATATAAATAACAAGGCACTCTATTACATTTTTTCTCTTTGTGCACCTTCCTTATAAGATTCTGGTCTGTTTACAGGTCCAATGATGATTTTCCCAATTGCCAACTCTGCCATATCATCCTGAGACTTGAAAATCTATGTGCCACCTCTCTGCTAGTAAGAACTTCAGCAGTGATATGATGTCCACTGCTCAGACCTTTCCTGGGATCTGCACTGACTTAGAGACCCAAGACAGACCTGCTCACTCCTCCACAGCTGCTTTGGATGTTGACACACCAATAGATTCAGCCACATGAGACCTAAGAAGTCCTCCTGAAATTTGGAGTCCTCCTGTTTTCACTACAATGAGTACAAGGCCACTATTTTCACATGGCTGCTTTGTTACATTTTAAACCAAAACCATCTTTTTACAGGGAACAGGAAGAACATATACCAGGTCTTTGGTTGCTATAAAGTTTTACTAAACTCAACAACATTCCACCAGCTTGCACAAGCTGAGAAATCATCTCCCAAACCCAAGGGAACAATCACCATGAAGCAACATATGAGACCTTTTTCAGGCTCAAACTTCCAAAAGCTGTGTGTGCAATCTTAATTGAAGTGAGTCATTCTTCCAACACTCACAGAGCTCCAACATGCTCCAAGACACATAGTGAACTTGTCCAGGCTCAGAACATTTGACACTGAATCTGTCACGGATCAGATTACTTCACTGTCCTACTTCTGAAAACATGGGGTCCTTATCTTAGCATTCTTATGTGCCCGTCTTGAAGAAGATATCCAGGGCTGTCAGCTTGCAGAGGTGATGGCTGATGCTCTGCCAAGGGGATGGCACTCCCTGAGAAAGAATTCCTGGGGCCCAAAGATGTAGACAACCTAGATACATGTCACTTGCAATTGCCAGCAAAACCAGACACTTCAGTTTATTTCTCTTCATATTAGTTCAAATAACCTGATTTTTAATTCTGGACAGTAATCATGCAAAAAAAGTGTACACCCTCTGTAACATTACTGCAATAAAAAGGATAAATATTGAAATTCTGAATGTTTTTTATCATAGAATTACCGCTGTGTTCTTTAAAGGCTGACCTGAAACACATATTAAACCAGTTTAAACGGTGAGGAAAGCCAAAAGAAAAAAATAGGAAATTTTTAAAGGGAGGTTTTAGTTAGACACACAAACATGGATGAACTTTCTTATATATCTGAGGTTATATTTTTACCACAACCATTCAAACCACTGTCTTGCAATTACCAGCAGTCCAGCTGATGCTCTGGTTTTCTCCAGTGTGGAGAACTAAGTCTTATCACTTCCTGCCTGTTTTGAGCCCTCTCCAACTTTGCTCCTTCCAGCAGCAGTGTTTCTCAGCCCATTCTTGATAACACCAGGGAGGGGAAATGGTCTGGAGGAAGAAGAGGCTATCATGGCATTTGAATTTCCCAAGAAATTTCTTCATGCAACATTTTTAAAGGCTTGTGAACAATCCCTGTAACATCCTGACTCTCTTTTCTTTGCTGATTAGTAGATCAGTGCTGGTCATTTCCTCTGCCTCCCCCCATCCCTCTTTCTTATGCTACCTAATCCACCTATTCTGGTTTCATTTCACTCTATCCCATCTCCCCTTTGACCTAGATTCCATCCATTTGCAAATGCTTTATTTGATATCCACACCAGTTCTTTATCCACTGATGTGCCTCACATCCAAACCTGCCTACCAACCTAAGAAGCCACCTTTTGTGTGATACCAGATCAAAAAGGTTTCTTGAGGATCACATGAGTTGTATCCAGGCCTTTTCTCTGCCAGTCTTTCATACCTCCCCTTAAAAATCCAGTAGGTGATCTCTTCTATGAACCTACAAGACAGTATCTGCTGTAATATCACGATTCTCTTAGTCTTTTTCCTTCCTTTAGAGCCTGATTTATGATTCTTTTCTCTTCCAACTGCTACAATCAATCAAGCCCATAGACATTCAATTTTCCAGATCTTCCCTAGACATATTTGTGAAGTACCAGCTGAATTTCCTGTAGTCTGTGGTATTGGTACTGTGGACAATGCCAAAGCATCTTTCCCTTGCTGCACAACTGTGTTTCTGAAGTAAAACTTCCATGGTATCTTGCCCAGCTTGTGAAGATAACCTTGAACACATTAATGGACCATAACCCAATAGTTATCTGACATGGCAGAGAGCTGCAAACTGTATCTGTGAGAGGTGTGCACAGCCCCGTTC
The DNA here is from genome assembly GCF_963513975.1 of Fringilla coelebs. Classification (NCBI taxonomy): domain Eukaryota; kingdom Metazoa; phylum Chordata; class Aves; order Passeriformes; family Fringillidae; genus Fringilla; species Fringilla coelebs. The sequence continues at coordinate 93,003,188 of NC_140030.1, read as the reverse complement.
CCCTCACCAGCGCGTTAATGCTGAAAGAAAAATTGACAATTTAAATCCCAACATTATTAATGATTCCACTGATGATCATTTTAGCAGAAGCATCCAGCCAATGCATTTACTCCACAATCCCAAGCTGCCTCCCATGCCTTCCCAGGTGCCAAAAGCTCCAACTGTCCCCTATCCAACTGCCAAAGACTTCAGCTTCCCCATGGCAACTCCTACAATGCAGTTCTGCATTGTTGTAACAGCGCTGAACCAAGCAGGGAGGGAATGTCAGGAAAATAGCATCAATAAATTGACTTCAGTATCAAAATAAATAATACTAATTGTTTCATTCATTTAGGTATTTAGTTGAGTAAACTTTTATATAAATTTAATTTAAACAAATCTGCCGTTGAACTGCAGGCTGCTTCACCAGAAGGCTGCAGGACTAAGGATGCTGCCAAATAATTGAAGTCCAGTTTGTTACAGAGTCCATAATGCCCAGAACAGAAATACTGCTTTAAGAAGCTGACTCCTACATTATATACCACTTTTTTGTTTTGGTTTTTTTGTTTTGTTTTGTGTGAACAATTTTGATGCAATCCACAGCAAGGTGACAAGCATTATGCCACCAGACCCTTTCCCATAAAGTCCACAGAGCCCTTGGGATCCACAGAAGCCTGAAATCTGTAGCCTACCAGCTCCTATTAACCATGTATTTTCCTACAAACAGGGTCTTAAATGGGCCAGCCTGGGGTTATCCAACCTTTCTTGATGTTTTCTACTGAAAATAGACTGCTTCCTATCTGAACAAGTTATTTTTCAAATCTTCAGATATTCTAATTTCTTAATAACCTGTTCTGGCATGATTCTGCTTTCCTTTAGTGTTTCTTTCTCCTCCCTAGGGAAATTTATGCTTGTTTCTGACACCTGTGTCTGCCACCATTACCTTCTTTTTAGAGCACAAGAGCAAGAAGTGCATTGAATATTTTAAGCAATACCTGAATTTTCTTTCAATAATTTTTCTCTGCCAGGTCTTAAAGGCCCTTCTGTCTCTTTCACAGGCCTCTTTTTTCTTGTGTACTTGAAAAAAGTCATAATTTTTCACAACCTCCCGTGCAATCTTTTTTTTCATTCTCTACCTTTTCTTATAATTTTTATTACTTTCTGAACTTCACATTGTAATCTTTCTGGTCTGCCCCTGTACTTGATGTTTAATACCTCACGTATGCCTCTTTCTTACACTTGATTAATTGAGGGTGGGCTTGTTCATCATAGTGTGAATGTATTTCTTCCAAGCCTGCATATCAGATGGCCCTTGGGTATATATTAATTTCAGTTCTGCACATTTTCAGTTTCTCATCAATGTTCTTGTCCTCTCCATTACTTTTCATTCAGCTCCTCCCACAGACTTCTGAAACTCACAATGAAATTTTGGAAAATCACCTGCAAGCTCCAAAGAAAAACTAAGGACATGCAACATCATTGTGGCCATATTACCCTGGATATATCAAATTCTCAGCCAATATCATGCCTTTTCCAAGCCTAGGATCAACAGAGATCAAACTGGAAGTGGAAGCACCTTGTGGGCTGAGGATGTCTTCAGCCAGAGGAGGATCACCAGACTGGAGCACAGCACTGCACTGCCCTTTCTGGGACTGCTGTACTCTCTGCACATGTGAGGATGTGGGAAAGTGGACAACACATCAGCTGACCCCATCAGTCTATCAAGGAGATACACAGCCAGTGCCTTGTTTGCAACACCAAAGTGGAGGAAAACAAGTTTGCTGGGCCAAGGCTGTGTCCTGTGACCTGTCCTGAAGTACTTTACATCACCTTGTCTCAGCTGAAATGAGAATTCATTGAAATGAAATTTTAACATGTCTTTGAGTCTGCATCATTTTCAGCAGTTATGCCCAGACATCTACAGCATAGAATAAAATTTGAAAAAGATTTTGTTATAAATCTAGATTTTTATCTCCACTCACTCCCACTGAAAGCAGCTGCATCGATTACGCGATCTGGGAGCTGCTGAACAAGGCAGCAGGCATGGACTTCCACACAGGGCAGAAGGTGATGCTCCTCCATCTCCTCCTGCTCCACAAACAAGACATAGCACCCAGAGGGGCTGTGAAGACTGGGAGTCTCCCAGGAGGGCCTGTAAGGAACAAGCAGCCCCCACTGCCTGCAGCTCCTTCATGTGTGATAGATGGACTAGCTATCATGAAAAGGATTTAATATTTACAAAGTATTTTCTGATATAGTAGAGACTGTTTGTCTTTTCAGATACAATTTTTTCTTAATAAATACTGCTCACACATACAAACCATAGCCCTGGCTATCACAATAACTGGGAGGAGTTGGTCAGGAGCTGCTGGTCACCATTCTGGGACAGGCTGGGCATCAGCCAGTGGGAGGTGAGAAATTGTGTCATAGATCTCTTGTTTCTCTGGAGTTTTATGCCTCACTCTTCTTATTACTATTATTATTGTTACTGTTATTATCAATATTATTATTCTATTTTACTTTGTTTCAAATATTAAGCAGTTTTTAACACATTAATTTTGCCTTTTTTTTTTCTCTGATTCCTCTCCCTATTCCAGTGGGGGAAGGAGTGAGTGAGCAGCTGAGTGGTAGCTAGTTGTCAGCTGGGGTTAAACCACAAAACTTATTATAAGATTATTACATGTTTTATAGATGGGCACATAGAGTACAAGCAGTAAAAATATCCCAACTCTTGTAAATGTATGTTGCAATTAAGGCCCTCCTCCTATAAGATAACACCGGCCTTTTGATATATTGCAAGTTCAGTGAAATGGCTCAGAACAAAAGAAGTTCATCACCTAAGTACATCTTTGCAATAGTAGTTCAGTTTTTTTACCACACATATTATTATGCTACTTCTTATGGTAGATAGCACAGTATCAACTAAATGTTCAGCTTTAGAATAATGTTTATTGTTTATCTCCTTCCTATCCTTTTTTTTCCTGTGACACAGAAAATTCTATATAAAATAGAAAAAAAGGAGAAACCAAATTTTCAAGCTTCAAATAAATACTGATACTTTGAATTCAGAGACTTGATCCTGCCCCTTGTGGTTTAAGTCTTGAAACACTCTCATACAGACAGATGACAATTTGCACAAACTTTCATTCAGGTTTGTAGTGTTCTCTACTACCAAATAACACAGATTTTTCATAAGGAAAATTTCCTGAAAGCAGCCTACCCTTTCTTTCCTAGAGTTTCCATGTGAGATATCACACTGCAGCAATTCCCAAGGATTATTTTTATTGATGTGGTTTATACCAGCCGTTTTCTGGGAACTCCAGCCACTTGTACCTAAACACAAAAAGGAATATAATCTCTACCTCAAAGGCTTCACTCCAAATTCAGCTGGGTTGGGGAGAAACAATTCTGCAAAGAATAGGTTCAAGTAATGAAATAGATATAAAATAAACTCACTTCCTCTCACACCAGGACACTCCACGAAGGGAAAATAAAAACAAACCAAACAAAAACCACCACAATTTATTGGCTGCCTAAGTGCATTTTAAAAAAACAATAATTCTTCAACAGAGATGGTATCTTGCTGCCACCTGGAACGAAGGTAAGAGAAAAGTGGAAGGTGGTTGTCTAAAGAGATGCAATATGGGTCATGTTTGACTCGAGTGTGGCTAAAAAAGCCCTGCTCACTGTCACATCTGCACACCCCTCACAACAGAAGCAGATGACAGCATAAGCTCCTCTGGTCCTTATGGCGTGCAGAAATTCACCATTTTCCCCAGCTATTCTTTTTTGTCTCTTACAAAGTTCAGATTGAGCCCTGAGGGCACTAACAAAGGAAAAAATGCTTCACAGCATTTTCCCCTTGCTATTGCTTTGGGGTATGTGTAAGATGAGATCAAGTCAGTATTACATGAGGAGCATTCTTAATTCACTGTGTGGTCTGCAGGCAGACTGGGATTTGATGATTTACTGCATTTTGAACAGAAGCACTCTGAAGTGAATTCAGGAGGCACTCTAACACATCAGCTGGGCATTTACCATACAGTCTTCTGGTAGGCTGGGAGAAAAGAAGGAAGATTTAGTTGTCTGCCTTTGGCTGCCTCCACCCTGAAAGCTGGGAGAAGCCTGGTGTCCTGCTGCAGGGAGAGAGCAGCTTTTGCTACAGCTGGCTGCCCTCCTTTTTCTGATCTTCCCCAGGAGTAGGGGAGGAGGCAATGCAAAGGTGCAGGCACACCCCTATGGACATCAGTGCCTCTGGTCCTTACAGACACATCTTGGGACTGCATCGTGGTAGGAGGTCACCTTTAGAAGGCCAACACAACCAGCATTGCCATGTGCTAAAGTGAAGAGCAATTGCTGGATTGTGCTCAGCAGATTATGGTGTCAAACCTTACATCTGCGGGACAGGGCTCTTATTTGCTCCTAGATGCAGATGCAGGTAAGGCATCTCCCTTCCATGGTGAGAAAGTGTTAAATACCACAAACACAATGCCTGCCTCTTGGCCACAAACCCCTCAGATCAGAAAGCCACAGACACAGTTGAGTCACCAGCACTGCTGGTGCACTACTTGCAAGCAAAGGGAATCCCTGTTCTGCTCTGCTCTGGTTCATCCACATGCCACTCCTCTAAGGTAGGCCTTTTATCACTGTTTTCAGAAGAGAGGAACAGACCCACAAAAGTTTCCAAAGTCATCAAGGAAAACTGTGGCAGGAACTGGATCACAAAAACAGCATCAAGTGCCCCACGTCCTCTTGTCAGTATTTGTGGTTTTGCAGCCAGTTTTCTCTCTTCTTTGCTTCTCCCCCCTCCACCCTGTCACTTCTTACCAATTTGCTCTCCATTGGCAAAAGACCTGGCTAATAGATTTATTGTCAGATTTTAAGGCCAAAAAAAAAACTACTGTGAGCCACTAACCTGTGTTTTAGGAAATCGCTGCTTCAGGCTGATTCAGTGTTTCAGTTCCTGCAGGCAACCCCACGGTGTGGCCAGGACACTACTTTTAAAACAAGAACCAGCATTTCTTGTGTGTCTTCCGCTCATCTCTTTTGATTAAAATTTTTATGCCATTTCTAGATCTATTAAATTTCTAAGTGGCCATTAAAGAGAAACAGTGAACCCGATTGACCCAAATTCATGTTAAATTTGTAAACTAAATAGGCTGAAGAAATTATGATGAATATTTGATTTCTGACCTCACTCTGTTTACATTAAAAGCATCTCTTTATCCTCAGATGTAGAAATCTAGAAATATTTTAGAACAGTTACATAAAATACTAGCTAGTTCTGCACTTTTGTTAAAGATTTTTGGGTGCAGACAAATGATAGACAACTCCAAAATGAAACTGGATATTGACACACAGTGAATTTTCTACATTGGATTTCCTCAGAGGATCAGTTTCTGACCTGCTATTTGGAACACAATATCTTTAGAGGTGTCTGCCTCTAAAATCCGGCATGATTATTGGACCTGTCTTGTTATTAAACAAGTCATTAAATCCATAGTGTTTTATAAACAACAGAAATTACATTGTTTCAACATTTCCTACACATCCTGAAAAGGGTCCTGGTGTTCACTGCCTCTCTGGGAACTACATGACTATTTCAGGAGATGAACATAAAGTGTGTGTATAAGCAGTCAAGGCTCAGAAATTATTTGCATAGCCCTGTATCTGTAATGAAAAACAAGAAAAAAGGTATAATCTCATTTCAGAAATGAGGTAACATTATTATGCTACAGGCTGTAACATAATAATGGAAGGCTTTCCACCCTGCAATAGCTAAATGAAAGTTAGTCCTCAATAAGCAGGGGTGGCTATTGCCCCACGAAGATTTATTTAATATTCTGCTGATTCCTTCCCTAGCTCAGGTATATCTACACAGAGCTGTACAGACAAAATCTAATCAGTTTTGCTGAATAAGGATAAAATTCTGAACAAAAGCCAACACATAGTTTAATTCTCAAACTCACAGCTAGCACTAGTGTCTGTGTCCTGTGACTGGCTTGCAGCTGCCTGTGTAAAAGAGTTGCCCACTATTTGGAAAGCAAGATAAAAGATACAGGGAAAGCTCATCAAAGAGTCAAAGCATGCTGCATCGACAGTTAAAACATTTTAAAGGATCATAGTTATTAGAAATTCAAGTTTTTCAAGTATTAAAAATAAATCTTTAATTCCCCTACAGATTCCTAGTATCCAGAGTATTTTATAGAAACATCTGGATAAAGGAATAAAGGCAAATCCATTGTGTTCCTAGACATTCCTGGAGCACTGATGTTCTTGAGATTATGCTATTGGATTACTGGTATAAAAATAATAAATATTTTCAGTACTTAAAGCTGTAATGCTTTATGTTGGATTTGAATTTTGGTCTCATTTTAGTAAAAGGTGGATGGAGATTCAGTCTCTTCCTTAGCCAGAAGGATGTAGGGAGTTTATTGCTTAGTGACCTACATTTTTCTCCTCTACATTATTTGAAAAGTTATTTAGCAACTTCCCTGCTCTTCAGTCAACCCTTTAAAATAGCTGTCAAGAAAAAAATATGGTTAAGACTCTGTTCCTCATTCCCATGACACACGAAAGTGAGGGTTTGTTAATCTATGTTAAGAATGCTGTAAAATATTCTGGTCTTCAAAAAATGCATTAATTTGTATTTATTGTTTTAAATGAAGGGCAATAATACATCCAAGAAAAAGCTGTGTCTCACACAGAAGTGTGAGGGACGCACCGAAGTGAGATCCTTGGATATGTTTTCACAAGGTTTTGCAATATTACCAATACATTTTCTACAGGTCACTAAGCTAACCAGGAACTTAATGATATAACTGGCTGAGGCTCCTGTTTGTTAAGAGAAAAAGTATACAGGCAGTCACAATCTCCAGGCTGTGCCCAGAATGCTGCTCCACCATAAACACACGGTATGGTCACAGAGGCACCCCGAGCCCTTCCCTGTCTGAGAGGAGAGCACGAGGTGCAGCAGCTCAGAGCGGGCTCTCAAAGCTCCGATTGTGCAAGGTCTTCACCCTTCCTGCTTACCACCTCCCTAGGGAGCAGCAGTGTGTTGTGGAAAGTGCTGGTAACCAAAGACAGCAATGCAACAGCCTAAGCCCCATGGCTCCAGCCCAGTTTTTTCACTTTATCCCCTTTACTGTTCCCTCTCCTGTTGTTGCCTTTTTTTTTTTTTTCTTTTAACATGCAAGTTGCCATGAAAAATTTGTTAATGAAATATTTGCTTAGAAGTCTGCTCTGGGCTAGGCTGATAACCTATCTGTGTTTGAGTTTGGCTTCCCATATTCTAAATACTCATCTTCTCTCTGTTTAGCTTATTGATTGGTTTGGCAGGAAAAGCAGCCTTGTCATCAGTGACCAAGGTCAAACCAAACAAAAAGGGACAGGAGGAGGGGGAAAAAAAGGAAAGAAGTTGGACGGATGAACTCAGTGAGATGGGAGTGGAATATCTGACCTCCTGCAACTTTCCTTTGGGAGATGGGTCCTGGTCTGCCCAGGAGCCTGCTGGCTTTTGCAAGGTCACCAGAAATCACTGACACCATCAGAACCAGCGCTCAGAAAATGCTGGAGAGACGAGAGCTGAATCAGTCAGAATCCACAGAGGGTAGAGGTGGACACAACCCCACCGAGGCAGGGTGCAAATGCCCACAGGAATATCTTCTGAGAGCTCTGAGAAAATGGGGTGCCGAGTCAAATATCCCAAACAACTAAAATTAGAAACTTAAACCCACATCTTAAAGCCATATAGAAGTAGCAGTCACCTGTTCCCAGAGGTGCCTCAAGCCCTTTTTCATGGAGCCCTGCAACAGCACCAAAAACCAGGAGTTAGTCGGGTTTTTTCCTTTAACAGGACTAGGTATGGGCTCCTGAATCTAATTCTCTGAATAAATTTTACAGATTTTTGCCTCAAACTTTCAGCTCTACTCCTAACACCTGAAACAAGAAATCTGTTGAAAATTAGTCAGGAAGATTAAAGGGCTAACACAGACACATGTGAGATGCAAGCACAGGCTCTCATTAAAGCAATGCATAACTTCCTATCATGCCAAGTTCAACCTTGTCTGGGGGGAGTTTTATATTAGCTGAAAGTCCCAGTCCACAAAATTCATATAATGCCCTTACATCTATACAGTGCATTCTACCTAAAAATGCAGATGAATCAATGAAATATGTATAAAACTCCTAATGGAAAAATCCTAAATATAAGGTTAAGCTTCACTACATCACCCTTTCAAACCCCCTTGCAAAATATTTTTATGTTTATGTAATTCAGTGTGAACAGCAGTGTGCAATTTCACAGAAGAGATGTGAAACTGCAAGGGAAGGTTATATCGTGGCTAAGAAAACTGAGATCAGCTGTAATGTTGTGTAGTGCTACCTTCCTGTAAAGAAAATGTACTTTCTGGGTTTTGCATACTGTACAGCTGAGGTGTTCTGAAAGGAAGCTGCAACAGAATAGACCTGCTAAATAAAATACCTGGCAATATTGTTATCTGGTACAATACATTCATGTTAGTGACTTTACAAATGAATAAGATGGTGCCAGAGGCTAATAATTATGTGACATGAACTGACTGTTAAATCCTGCAGTCTTTACTCAACATTTATATAGTCCTGGCTTGTGGGGAGTTCAGCTTGATAAATGTCAGAGTAAAAGAAGTAAAAGAGAACTAAATCCATTCCCAGGTTTCTCTTTAATCTTGTTACTTTCCTTCCCACTAAGGAACTAATTTCAGTGATCAGTGCGTTATTCACAGGATACTGGAAACAATGTTTTAGCAGAAGTACTTTATAGTTTATAGCACATGACTACAGCATTTGAGAAATTCAGCTTCACTGACCCAGCTTGACATATGAGAGAGAGGAGTTCGACTTCCTACCTGCCACCATGGTCTCATTAACAAACTGAATAAAAAGGGTCCTCACCACAGCAAAGAAAACAGATGCAGAAAGATGCTGCTTATCTATAGAAGGTGACGTGAATTCATCCAGGAAAAAATCCCTTTCTGCCTCCCAACCCTCATGACTTTAAAAAAGATAGCATTTTTCAAGGAATGCAGAAAGCAAAACAATTTTTTGTACACAAGGTACTGGAGACAAGGTTATCTGACAACTGTCCAATTTGCATAAGCAAAGGCCAAAGGCTGCACAAGTACATAGACCTCTATTTTTAGCGAGAGCAAGTTCCTTTGGTGGATGGACACTGAAACACATTGCAGAGGTTGATTTTAAGGATGGGGTGCAGGCCATGTCTCTGAAAATTAGGCCCTGTCAAAGATGCACCACTGGGAGCTCTCAAAATCCCAGTTGTTCTTCATCCTTTGGGGCAGGAGAACCTGACCTTCCCAAAGGGATGCAGGATGAACCTCATGAGACAATTTCAAAGGCCTCTCTAATAATCTGGACCTCTGTGTATGGCGCTGATTTCCACTGCAGAAAGATTTACTCAGGATTACCCAAAGAAGATGGAAAACTGGGTAACAAGATCAGAAGAAATGAGATGTCCCTAAATAAACCAAGGCTCTGGTGTCTGACATGTGGATTTATCTGCCCTTCGCCAAGAGTGCTTTAATTTGTATCACTGTAATCGGGTTAAGAATTATTGTAGCCAAAGTAATTAGCAGCAAGCTACCAACCAGCTTCTTGACACAGAAAGCAAATGGGTTTCTCCTCCAAGTATTTCTCCCCCTGAGGGCTGGGAGGTAAAGAGGAGAAGGAGGGAATTAGGGGTGACCTTGCATTAATGAACAGCAACATGCTCCTGGATCAATGGGCAAACCTGGCATAGCCCAGAGAGGAAGCATCAACTGTGTCATCGAAGTATCTCTGATATCCATGGGGGTTTTGCAATGGATGCTTATGCAAAAGAGGTAAACACAAATGAGGCTGGTGCAACAGAAAAAAGAGCTACAGGAAGAGAGAGAGAAGGTGTGAGGCTGTAAACAAAAAAATAAACAGAGAGATTGCTGTGGGGTGGTTTATTTAAAGAGTCCCTACATTTGCATTATTGGATTAAGCATTTTGACCAAAGTTTGTAGAATTTATTTTGGCCAAAAATGACAAATATGAATATTGGCCTCATGCCTGAATAAAGGAATGTAGTTTCTCTCTCTAATCAGGTTGCAACAGATAAAGGCTAAATAGAAATGAGTAATTCACCGTGACTCAATATTACATGGGCTGTATTTTAAGAGCTGAATTTCAAGTGCATTTCTGTTCTTTATTTCAGCTGTGCTATCTTTCGCTCACCCTCGCCACACTGTGTGTCAGCCCGGCTTGGCAAAAGGGGAATAATTTTCTTCTATAAGCCTGATGTACTTTTTAGGAGACTCTGTCTTCCTGGAAGCAAAATCAATTCAAGTATTCAGGAGGCCTCTAGTGGCTTATAGTTTCAGAGGAAGTTTCCTCTGAAGCCTAGCCTGTGAGGCTCAGAAAATATACAGAAGGTCAGGGAAACAAAAGGGACACCCCACTTGTTGATTAATGCCATTGACAATAAACAGCAAAGCTTGGTCTCTGACTTCAATACCTAGGAATCTGGCCCTCAAGGCCCGAGATACATTTACACAAAACACTCAGAACGTGCAGAAGAGAACAATGGGGTCTCAGGCTTCTTGGTGTTTTGCATGTTTCTAAGCATATACTGGGAAAGAATTACAACGTGATGAGCCCTATATTTGAAACAGCTGTCAAAGGGGAGCCTATGCCAGTTTCATTTTGATCCACAAATATAGATGCTTTCTATTACTGACACTAGACTACGCAATAGGTTTCCAATGTGGTGCACGAGTGCGTAATCCTCCATTTGCAACTCTTCACCCCGTTCCCACACCAGGAGAAGCAGATATGGCCAATCCTGACTGGGGTAATTGGCATCAGGCAAGCTATTGTTGTTTCCAACAGCTGAGGCTCTGCCCTGTACCCTACTATACACAAATACTTCATATTACATACTGGGTGAGAACCTGGATCACCTGTAGGCTATATTTACACGCAGGGTTATTAAAAAGGAAGAGAAGAGTAATCACAAAAGAAGGTGAGAGAAATGAAGTCCCGCTGCTCCTCAGGCGAGTTTTGGCCTAGGCAGTCAATGCTTTCTTCATCACATATGTATTTTCCTGGGCCTATTTTTGTATGTCATAGGATAGTCTAAGAAATGTCCTTAATTCCCGGCACTTTGATTCACCTCCACAAACTAAGCCTTGTTGTAGGTGACTTAGCAACCATGTGATCCACCTATTATTAGAACAGAGTTAGCCCTCCAAGCCCCCAAACTCCTGCCTCCCCTTGTCCTTATATATATATCTGTCTCCTAGCAGAAAAGTGGCACATGACCTCCTATCCTCAAGAATACTTGGCACAAGTCCCTACTTCTCAGCCGAAGCTATTGTTCTAGGAGAGAATGACACAGGCGTGCAAGAGTCTTGCTGACACTTTTGACTTTAAACATGAAATGCCATTAATCAATCAGCTGCATCTGTTTGGAAAAATTAAGTGGCTGGAATCAAGGCAAACATAATAAATAATCCTTAGGCAAACAGGAAAGAAAATAAGGGAAGACATGCTTTTGACTTCTTGTGGCTTCAAATTCATTTCATTTGTCTTTCACATCCTCCTCACAAATATTAGGGCTTACTAAGTGTACAGTATGAAGATATGAAACTCTAAAGGCTTATGCAAAGTACTGCCACGAAATTAAAGGTGCTAAGCTTGCAAGATATAAGTGTCTGCCATGGAATTCACACATGACACGGCAGCAAAGGGGTCTGAATTCACAGATGTGAACCAGACTAGACTCGCAAAATGCCCAGGCATCACTTGAAAGGTTGATTTCCCTTGCTATTCAGTGAAGTTGCAGATGTAATTTATGGTCTCAAAAACATGTTCATTCCTGCTACAAATGCTTCAGAGACTTAATACTACATGTAATCCTTCCTGGCAGGTGCACATATCCATCAAAATAAACATCTAGTAGATTTCAAACAACCCATAATTCCTTTCAAGGTGGACACCCACACAAACAGCACCTCAGTAGACAGAGCCTGCTGCTGTCACCTCTTTGCAGGAATGAATGGAAAAATACTAAGCTGCACCTTGCAGTGGAAGAGAATCTATCTCTGCCAGGAGGAAAAAACAAGGAATAGCTGTGAGGAAGACATCAGGCTCAAGAGGGTGCTTGTCTTCCACACAGTCTCTTTGGTTTTTGCCCAGCCTGGAGTCCAGGATTGGAGCCCATTTTTATTGGCCCCTGTGACCGGTTCAACAGGAGAAAAAAACGTGTGAAACATTTCTCCCTGCTAGTGGAACAATGTCCAACACTTCCCCGAGCCACCAGGCTTATGACCATGCACACCTGAAAGCCTGGTGCGAAGAAGACACAAGAAGCCTCATCCCCCTCCCCAGCTGTGAGGATAAGCAGCACCACTGCTGCTGGCCTGCCCAGGATGGGAAACACAAACCCAACCAGTTTGTAGTGTGGGCACGCACAGCAGCTGAACTGAGCCCACCCACCCATTTCACACCGGCCATTAGAGGAGAGCCATTTCAATCCAGGCTGATGACACCCTCCAATTTCCATCTTGCTACCAATTCCTGCCTGAACATTTTGAAGTAATGATGCAAGTGATATGTATGGGTCAGAATACCACAGGAGCAGGGAGTGGGAAAAACACAGGAACGAAGCATTGTGAGGCCATCTCCATTGCTAAAACACAACATGTATTTGGCTGACTATTGACCTGTTTGGTTAGTCTCAATCTGAAATAAGAGTTCATTTCCTTTTTGAGCTTTTTAATCCTTTTGAAAACAACATTTCAAAATGAAAATGTCTCTTTGAACTCTACACTTGCTTTGTACTGGTTAAAATGCATATGAGCAAAACACTTCAACTTTACAGAAAAACAAACAGAAAACTGTGAGGAGGGAACTAATCTATAGACATTTTTGTCCCTTACACATTCTTCATTTTGGAGTGGATTTCCTATTTGCTCAGTAACAGAGCTTGCCAATCTGTATGTGTTCCTGGAAAGCAGCATGAATGCACCTATGGCTTGGCCATGCATGAAGACTCAGCTGACATAAGTTTAATTTTCAGCTCTGTTGTGTCCTTACAGAATGCACTTCACCTGTGATGCCTCTCTTTCCTCTTCCACCATCATATTTGGGACAGAAATACCCTACTGCTCTTACATGTTTCTGCCGTAACAGTTGCCACAACGTTCCTGCTACTGATAACATCTAAATAAATGAGAGTTTGTAGGAAGAGCTAATACCTTTTATGAGACTAGCTGATACAACTGACAAAAGTGAACAAGTTGTGGGGTTAAGGGTCCTTCAGGTACACTAGAGAATATGCTAGAGCACTCCAGTTCCAACAGCATTGCTGCTACTGGATAGATAAATAGATAGAAACCTCACTACACAAAATGAAGAGCACATTTGAGATGTCCCTGTCACTTCCTCCAGAAACAACAGAAAAAGGAATGGAATGACATACATATTTTTGAAGGAAACAAAAGGTTAGGAAAGTAATTGTGGAGAGTCTTCTTTATCCTCCAAACCTTTAGTATGTGCAAAATGAATCTGCAGTAACAGCTCTCCACAATGCCAAAACCCCAAACTGCTGTCAGTCATTCCACTAGTAGTTGCCTGGGGCAACTGCTTCCACAATTATCAGTGGATTCACGAACTTGCTGCGGTAAAAAATGATGCAACTGATTTTTTTTTTGGTGGCCAGGTTGCAAGGGAGCACAAGAATATTCATGCTTTCTAATCAGCAACACAAAAATATATGAGAAACCCTCTTTATATCAGGCTCACCTGTTATAGGCCATGGCCAAGGCCACACCAAGACTATTTGATAGATACATGCCAAAATACATGGATCACAGAAATGGCAACTAGCTCTGTGACTATGGTGCTCCAAACAAAGCAGTGATTCCAGTTAGGCCAGCATGAAGCTGGTACACAACACAGCACAAGTTAAAGCCCTTGATGGTACCTTAGCATATACTTTCGACTTTTCTAGTGACCTAATGTTAAATAAGCCCTTTCCTGCAGGAATAAGAAGCTTGGTTTACAATTTTTGATCTTTAAAAGAGCACATTTAGGCATGAGCCCTCTTGTACCATGGGCAATAAAACATGCTCAGGGTCAGCAAGTTCACTGTAGGAAACAGCGAAGGGTTTTCATGAAAGAAAGCCAGGTCCCGAATCCCAGCAGAGGGTGACATTCCTATGTGCTCATCCCTGCTTTGCCACAAACGATTCACAAACTTAATCTCTGCCACAGAGCTCTTCTAAATACAGGAAATCTAAGGTTACACCAAGTTTAAGTCAAGGAAGAAACTTCCCCAATGGATACTGAATCACTTCAACTACTGCAGTAGACATCTCCCTTTAAGATTTACAGTGTGTTGGAATTTTTCCTTGCTGCGTTTTTAAAATCAGAGTTTATCAAGCCAGTTATTTCTAAATGTCCTATGTTGGGCTTAGGGAGATTTGAATGAACAAACCAAGATTCAGTGGTGAAAATAAAAATAAAGCTTTTGCAACACATATTTGCAAAAACTTAAAGATCCAGCATGTTTGTATGAAACTAAAGGTGCAGCTGATGCCATAGTGCCATCCCTTAAAGATGAGAGGGGCAGCCACTATTTCATTGTGGTTAAAATTCTTGGCACATCAGGCCAAGATGAGGGAAGAGACAGAAGAGTTTTTTAAGGGTCTAACATACAAAAACATGAAGTCCAAGATATACTGGTGGCAACTCCAGTACTGAACAACAACCAAGAAATTCCTCAGCTGCCTTATTGAAAAGACATCTAAACATGCCGTCTTTCTCAGTGCCCCTCTTCTGGAAACAGCTACTTTGTGATGCTCATAGTGATAATTAAAACTTTAAAAATAAGAACCAGCCTGGAGAGAATGTGCTGCTTTACAATTGAAATTATGTCAGAAAATAAAGAACATTCTAGACTAATGCAGAGACCAGGTTTAATTCTCATTTACAGCAGTTTTATCTAGAGACCTTTCCATCTTGTTCTCTGGAGTCACACCAAAGTTACATGAGTTTAGGGGAAGTTAAGGGGGGCAGGGGGGAAGGTAGAAGGAACACTGAAGTATAGAAACTTCTATACAAATTGTAATGACAGGATCCTTGCAGCATAGACTGGAAAGCTGTTTGTTGCCCTCTGAAAGACCTGCAATGTCTCAGTGACTGAGCTGCAGAGAGACGTAGATTTGCTGGAGAGTAAGGACTATTGACTGGTGTGCTCTTTGCCAGCTCTACCTAATAGTGGCTTTCCGTGAACTGGGCCATTTGGAGAGTCAGACAGAGATTTCCATCTTATTGGGGTTGTGTTTGAGCCATTTCCATTTCTGCTTCAGGCTTAGTTAATCCAGACATATGCTTAATCACACCTACTTCAGGCAGACTTAATCCCCCTATTTGGTTTCTGTACTAAATTCCTCAGAATTTTCATCCTAACCAGACACAATGGGCTCCCCAAGACCTAAGAGACTACCAGTGGCACATGAGTGCAAATTTCATGACACCAAACTAAGCGTTCGATGGAAAAGACTTCTACATTCCCAGATGAAAGTCAATTTCTGCCTTTATTATTCATTATGTGGCTGAGACCCAAGTTAAACACTGATTTAAGGGGCTGTAAGCCATGGCCAAGCCAGCAGTGATATTTGTCATCCTTTCTCAGACCTGAATTGAAGCCCTATGGCCAGGCATAAACCACCAGTGAGGACACATAAAAGCAACTTCTGGGCTGTCACAACTCAATAAAGCACAGACCTTGGACCTTCTACAAGGGGAAACAATGCCTCAAATGTTTTTGCAGTTTTCAGACATTTCAGACATATTAACCCCATAGGAGTGGAAATTATTACCTGTGCTGCACAGAGATATAGGTGAGAGTTCTTAGATGAAATGAGGGAAACCAACACAGAGGAAACTTTGCAGCTACTGTGAGCTGAACCAACCAAGTTACCCCAGTTCTCAATTATCAGCATAGCAGATTACTTAAGAATTTTATTCCAACCCAGTCATGGAATAAACCATGTCAACATGTGGTATTGAGGTTTCTTCTTAATTACAGCTGCTGTAATTTAAGCTTACATGCTGTATTTTGCTACTGGGGCAGGTTAATGTGTTTTTCCTCATAATTACAGTGGGCTACTTCATTAAGCCTCTGTAACCCATCTGTCTTTGCTTGCAAGTTCACACTCTGAAGCTGAGCAAAAGACCTGTGAGGAGAGCACTGAAAGGCTGGCTTCAGGAGACTTTTAAAACTAAATTAGAAAGAGCATTATGAAATGCAAGGTAAGTAGCATTGTACTGGCAAAGAGATGGCCTGGGTGATCTAACAGGTCTTTTCCATCACTAACATCCCTTGTCCAGGAGCAACCCATTTAATTCCAGGCCAGTCATTTATTATGACAGAGAAGCAAAGTAGAAGGACATATATTCTACTGGGAAAAACAGCATTTTATTATGCCAACTGAACTCAGAGGACAGGCAGTGAAAACATTCTTTCATTTTGTACCATTAGCTCAGCCAGGCCTCTGCAATGTAACATTCTGTCACTTTCTTTGGGTTAGCTCATTTACAAAAATGTGCTGTTTTACTGAAATTAGCACAGAGAGAATAGTGCGCTTCCCGAGCTGCCGCAGCATAACTGTTTGTCAGTAGATTTATGCCGTGGATTGTTTTCCTGCAATCCAGGATAAGGGAAATACTTAAACAATAACCACCATGGGGAGTGTGGACAAGGCAATAATTACTTTCCATGGTGTTAATAAACCTCAAGGCTACTGGCCAAAGTATATTTGCACTGAAGGAGATGTCTGTGGAGATTACATAGGAAATTTTAAGACAGACAAGGGTCAGGAAGCCCATCTAGGTCTGCTTCCTCTGCTGCACTAGCCGACACCCCTGCCCACCCGTTACTGTTCTCAGCCAGGTTTTTTCAATCAAGCACTGTCTACTGTTCACTAGTTCCTTTGGTGTCCTCTGCTGAGTCACTTGCTTAGTATACCGACTAGGAGCAGCCATCATTTGGTTGTTATCCTTTTGTTTTCTGCTCAATTTTAGTTACAAACCCTTCAGCTGTAAAATTGAAATTCCACTCTACAGGAAACACCTAATTTCTGTAAAAATAAGACTATGTAAGAATTATTTAAACACTTAAAACCTGAGTGATTCCTGTAAGCTCAAGTCATGTAGCTCAACTCAATCATCATTTCCAGAGTAGTGTGCTCCCAATTCTTTGCCAGCCCTTGCAGAGCGCCCCACATCCCTGAGAACCAAGTTGGGATTTTTCAGGCTTCTAAGGCTCCTGCCACAGCATCAAAGAGATAAGCCTTGGCTCAAATTAGAGATCACATAGCTTTGGAGCAGCAGGTAGCCAAAAAGTAGGCTCCAGGCTTTCCAATGACTGCAAGATTGAGCAGCACCTTGAGTTGATGTTTGCATAAGTAACACAGACTACAAAACCTTCTGTTTGCCATGGGACATCTCCAGATGTACCACTTGTCACAGCGAAAAGTCAGACACCTCAGCCCTTGACAGAGAGCTCTCCCTCCCTGTGGAGGTCCATCCAAGGGGATGTTCATGCTTTGACCATTACACTGCAGGACATTTTCTCTGGAAACCTACTTTCACAGTCATGTTCTCTTTCTTTTGTAGCAAAACAAACCAGGAAAGAATTTAGGGATGGTGACACTTATGCAAGTCTGGAATGAAATAAAAGTCAGGTCCTCCATACCATCCTCTGGCAGTAATGCTACGTCATTTACTGACAGATAAAGCTTGTCTCCACTGGTAATGAAAACTCCCTTGGATCATTCTTGGGCACAGAGGACAACTGCCATGAAACAGACAACATCTATGCCGTTTAAGTCTCCTTGTCTCCAAAACAGGGTGGCCAATCCAAGACTCACTGTGAAGAGCTTCTGGGCTGTGCTAAGCCCAGGTCATGCCAGGCAATTGTTTAGACACTGGTAGGTGACAAAAGAAAAAGTTTTACCAATAATTTAAGCATATAAACAAGCAGGTTCCAGGGCTTGGTCCCACACACTGGCACCATCTGATTTATTGGGATAGGCTGGCCAATCTGTAATCTAACCAGGCTTCACACATGTCTGTATTAAGCATTGCAAAGCTAACAGTTGTTCTTTATGCCCACATCACTAGTGAGCAGGGCTTTAAAAGGAGATTGTCAGTGTTTTCAGCACTCTGGGAATGGTTATGCCCTTAGACATCTCCAAGAAAATGTGCTTCTAATTTAAATGTTGTGTCAAACCAGTAGTTACTGAATTTGAGAATGGATATTGTGAGCTACACTCAGCTGAGGCAATTGACTTAGATGTTCCCTCATTACAGGAATGACTAATCACACAAGCATTTATTGGATAGAGCGCATCCCTCTTGTTCACATGAGTGAGCACGCACCAGCTCACACATGTTACCCCCAGAAGAGCAAACAGGAAAAATGATGGAAAGAGGCTCACCAAAGTAAGGTCTGTGATCTGGTGGTATCAACTCAACCTACCTGCAGTGAAGGACATGAAAAATCTCCTGTTTCCTCATCAACTTTAGACTGGATTTTTTCCTCCATCTGAACTGCCCCAGGTAAAAGGAAAAGCCATCTGTGGCTCTCTCAACTCCCTTGCTTTTGTGTGTGCTGCTGGAGTGAGTGCCTTCATACCAGCTGACAACTGAGCAGAACAAAGCACAGCTGTATCCCATTCCCAGGACACTCCCTGTCTTCTGCCTTATGCAAGGAATGGAGAGAACACCTGGTGCAGGAGACAAATCCAGTAACTCTCATCCTTAGAGATTCTTCATTTTCAGATAAATTCTTCACTAAAAATTGTCAGACAATAGTTGAGAAAGGACTTGGAAGAATAAAAAATAATTTGGCCTCATAAGTCTAGAGTGAGAAAACAGCTCTGGAAACCATAGGGAGATTTTATAAGGGCCTTAGGAACAGCAAAATGACACATAAACATACTTGGAGTATTGCATCACACTCCATTTTCCATTGATTGTAGCAATTCTGACTTGCACCAGCTAAGAGTCAAGCTCCAGACTTTTTCTAGAAAAGGTCTGTTCTATCAGTACCCAGGAACCTTCCTAGAAGGCAAATAGCAACAGGTAGTTTTTTAAAGGTAATTTGACTGTAGCTTAGAGGTATATTTCTTACTGCCCTGTCATGAGAAAGTTCCCTATACGCATTCACATAGTCACAATTATTTCTCAGTGAGTACAAACATCTTGGCTTGAAGCCATTGGTTATTAGTACCATGGGAAGTCATCATTGCCTTAAACATATTCCCCACAATAGTTAAGTATTTCCCTTATTTCAGGACTGCAGGAAAACAAGACATATATAAACTGAGTAACTTAAAGCTAGCCGTGACTTCAGAAGCATTTTGCAGTCTTTTCACCCACATCAGGCAAAATAAAGTTCACTTCCCAGACAAACTGGTTCCTTGTGAGGCCACAGGATGCTGCACAGAAGCCACTCAAATGCATTAGTAGTGGCCCAAAATGACAGACTGGCTTTGCTTTCAGTTCAGCTGGCACAATGATAAAAGATTTTTTTCTCAATTAATATCCCATCCTGACACTGTTTGCCAGTCTTCGAAGGTCACAAAGCAGTCCTGTGTCAGCCTGACACCTTCCCCCTTCCCCATATTTCTTCTTCCTCTCTGGGGAAATTTATGTCCGCCTGTGGCATCTGTCCCCTGTCCTCCTTTTGTGAGCATCAAGCCACAGCATACGTTACATTTAGAAATGTTTTCTGACCATAAATTACCTTCACAGCATCTTAGAAGCCTTCTGCTCTCCTTCACTGACCTCATGGCCCTGACACTCTGGAAGCATTTTTCATTATCTCTCTTAACCTCCGGTACAAGCTTCCTTTCATTCTCAGCATTTGCTTTCCTTATCTCTTTTTGCACTCTTAATTTCATTCTATAATCTGTTCAAATCTTCTTCTTCCCCTGGTGTTTTACACCTTAGGCTTGGTTACTCCTTACACATCCAGCTGTAACAATCATTTGAGCTGCACAAAGTTTTCTGCTCCCTCTGGCAGCTCACTTAAGCTCCCTCATCTCACCCACTTGCCTCATGTCCTTCCCCTTTGTCTCAGGCTTCAGGGCTGAAATTTAAGTACCATCCTCAGCAGTTGCCTATTCCCCAAAACTTTTGCACCCCCCACCTGATTAGCCTCCCTTGCCTGGGCCCTGAAGCCAATGTGGAGCGATGTGATGCCACTGTGCAGCGTGACAAACCCAACTGGAAACCCTGGAGTGCGCTCGAGTCAGTGCAAAGCCACACGGGTCATTCGCTCAGTCACCCCAGCCTTCAAACCCACCCCCAGCACTCCAGCACTGGGAACAAAATGCTCTTCTTTTCCAGCCTTTTCCAGCTGGTATTCCTCACTTGCCACTACGAGTTGTAATGCTGCCATAGAGGTGAGTTACATAAATGATAATCCACACTCCTTTGAAACTCAGAAGAAGTTCAGATTCAGCTGAAGAAATGAAAAAAGCCTCCAACAGGTTCTCATTTTCAGCTTTCCCAATGAAAAGTGAACTAAAGAATAATACTGATTTAGAGAAAAAATAGGACAAAGGATTTCAATCTCAATGTTAAAATTTTCCTATGGTACCCTTTTAAATTAGTGGGATAACACTGTTCCTATTGATTGTAAGGAAAACTAATCCAATTCATGCGTACAATTAAATAATAAACTTCCCCTTCTCCACTTGCATTTCCCTGGAGATGTTTTGCGGAAGAAAAATCTCTTCTGCCAACTGAAGAGGGAAGCAGCCTGCAGTTTGCTGTGGAGAAAGCTTCTGTCTGAACCAACATCCTTTCAGTAAATACCATGAAGCAGAAATACTGTATTGCTCACATTTACATTTCCAAAACCTCACCCAAAAAAAAGTGACTTTTCACTTTCACCAACAGTGAGAAGCTGCTTGGTCTCTCATCGTGCTTAGGCTGCTTCATTGCCTGAGTTCACTTTAAACACTGTCTTTTTACAGTCACTCTCAGAAAATGTGGATTTGAACAAAGTTGTGGAATTGGTTAGCTGGCAGGTAGCTAATGTATAACGTATGCACATTCAGTTCAGATCAAAAAACTATTTTGCTAGTGATGTTGTTTTCAATACTTGATCAGTCACTGACAGATACTTCCTCTTCACCTTCTCATCAAAATATGGCAAATTTAGTCCTGTTAAATGCTAGAGACAGTGATCTCTCCTGACTACAGCTGGTGATCAGATTATGCCCTGAAGCATAATGACTGCTAACACTTCTCCCTTTCATCCCAATTACTGCCCTTGCTGCCACGCACCTACCCCGTTCTTCTGAGAAGCTACAGCAACAGGCAAAAAAAAGGATAAAATTCAACTGTAGTCTAATAGCTAATCTGAATATATTTTTATATTGATAATTACTGGAAAATAAATTATGTTGTAAAGATGAGAAATTTTTTCAGCAGAACTGCTGGGGCAAAAAATCAGTTTTCATAAAACTGCAAAGACTACATTCCTCAATAAACAAAATGCACCTTTATAAAGTGTAAAGTACTGAAGTTTTAATATACTTGAAATGTCATCAATATCAACATAAACACCTTTGGACACTGAAATGCAAACTTGTTTGCACTGTTAAAAAAACTTTAACTAATTTGCCTTTTAAGAATCAGGGGAGAAAAGTGTGGGGAAAAAACCTAAAATATTTCTAGGGAAAACACAAAGCAGTTTCGGTTTTAAACTGGAGAGAAAGAAAGAAGGAACAATCAGAAAGAAGGAAGCAATGAGTAATATTGTTGAGGAGTGAAAGCATTTCAAAGAAAGAGGAAGGATGACAGTGTTTCAAAGCAGAATGCAGGAGCTAGAGAAGGACCCTGTCTCCCACACCGGATTAGATCAGGAGCTCATCTGCTTCCAGTAGCTTGAACCAATGAATCTCTAATAGCGGATCAGTGTTCAGCAGATCTCAGGTCAGACACAGCATATTTCATCTTAAATCTTTGCCTTTAGCTATTATATAATTTTTAGGAAATTCATTAGCCAAATAAGAACCTATTCTAATCTTTAATCTCACTGAATTAAGTCTCTCAACAACATCCTGCTGCAATGACCACTAAAATTTATATGCTTTTTTCCTACATGTTTTCCTGTTATTTTTCTCCTTTCTAAGGAAGACAAGTCAAATCTTTTCATTTGCTCTCATTAACCAGTTCTTTTCATTCTTTCATATCATCTCCACTGCCTTATCTGAAGAATAAGCACCACTGAGGAGCAGTTCCTTTTGACTTTATGTAGGTCAAAACTGTTTTCCTTTGCTGGTTCAAAGCATATACATGTAGGTGCAATTACTTGACAAGAAAAAGATATTTAGGAACAGAGGAGAGTGTGTGGCTTAAGTAACAGTATCTTTGGCTTTTCTCATGGTTGTAACCTCAAAAATCCCAGGTGACCAAAGGAGAGTTACTGACTGGTGAGAAGTGGTCTGCCACAACCTAGAGGTAGCCCTGAGTGCTGGTGAGCAGAGGGGACACACACAGGCGAGGCCAGTTGATCATGAGGCAGCTCTCTCCATATACATTTCTTTGCCTTTATTTGCAGCATCCTTCACTGCCACCACACTGCTCAGCCTCACCTAACCCAAAGCAGCATGCAGGTTTGTATAATCAGCAGACTGTACCAACACAATTCTGTTCTTTCCCTTAAACTCTTGAAAGTAACACAGTTGATTTGTGGCCCTATTTCCTGGGGATAGGCAATAGGTACTCACTTTTTTTCACTGAGAATGAGCTCCCTATTCCCTTTTACTTACCCAGTACAGTAAAAAACGTGTGTCACGATAGATTGTGGTTAGATCTTACCACTGAGGTTGGCTGCTTACACTTCTCTATCCACTCACTCCCTGGCCTGCCTGATGGCTTTCCCAGCCACACTGCACTGACATCACCCCTGGTCAATAGTCTGGGGTTAATTTTTGTTTCTGCGTCTGGCCATTCTCAGCCAGCTGAGCTCCAAACCATTAATCTGTTCCACACTTCCTTCTCAACAGCCTTCAGTTAATAAAATTCTTTCTTCTGACCCCATTCAGTGGGGTGACCTAGCAATGTAAAGATGTTTGCTACCAAGGCCAGTCCCTTGAGCGTGCATTTGACTGTTCTGTTAGCAAAGCTTTTGATTTATGTAATAACATTTTTTCCTTTATCCTTCCAATCATGGAAAATGTTAGGAAATCCCATTGCCAGTTTACTGTCTCATTGCCTCTGGTTTTAAAACATAAGAGTTGTACTTCAACCTTCCAGACCATCCTTCACCAGTTGCCACAAACTACTCATTCCTGCCCTCCCTGCCATGCCACCCGTTGGATTTTCCTTCTTATTTACTAAACCTTCACCTTCAGTATAACAAGCAAACACTCACATCAAACTGCTCTGCACTACAGATCACAGACAAGGAATTAAATACTGTACGTTCATTCATCTTTAATATCATTACAAGTCTGTTAAAGGATTTGTGTCCATTGAACAAAAAAAGCTGGAGGCATTACTGCAGCTGAATTCAGATTGCTAAATGTTTAACAAAGATGCTGACATTACAAAAGCTGGAGTCTCTGATCTCTCCTCTTGAAAGCTATTCGGGTTGGTTGCAGGGGAAAACTATGTCATGGGCACCTGGGCACCTGCATTTTATTCTGTCTCAGTAACCCCCTCTCAGAGGAAGTGAAGCCATAAGGTCCTGTCCCAGTAACAATTAAGAGAAACTAATGAAGAGCTGGTTTATAGCCTTTTCCCAATCCTGATGTCCTGTCTGTGTCTGGAGGGCAAATATAAAACATGTTTTTCAGTGCTACAGAAGGAAGTACAAGTAATTAGTCCTCACCACACAATTCACACACGAGGTTAATCAGGCCCCTCACTGGTTTTAAAGCAGAGGGGACAAACAGGAGGCTGAGTGCTTAGCCAGAGGAGGAGGTCAGCACGAGCATTGGGGGAGGCAAATGGAAGCGTGTGTGCATCAGCAAAAGAGGGATCTGAGTAAATGTTTTTAGGGAGCCCAGCCTGGCCCTTTCTTCTTCCCATTATCCTGCCTTTATCAGCTCTGTGGTCTGTGAAAGATTGTCAGAGGAGCCCCTTTAACCTGCCAGTCTCGCAGTTGCGCAAAGGGTTCATTGCTCCACAGAGCTGTGCTCTCTTACAGACGCAGAGGCGGCAGTTTTTTCTGCGTTTAGAAATATCAAAAGTACAGGTGGTTTACTTGGAATAGTTGCAATTCCATCTCAAGAGAGACAATTTCCCTCACCTTAATACTCCATGAAGGATGACTACAGTTTTCTTTCTAAAACTTTGCTTTTATTCCTTCAACTTGCACATAGAACACCAAGCTAGTTCTGCAATATCTTATGTAAATCAAGGATTTCCTAGTGAGTGCCAGAGGCTTTCATGATGGGAACCTTTGCTCCAGGACTTTGTAGATGACACAACACACTTGGCTGCAAGATGTGGCATGTCCACCTTCTAGTTCATTGCTGAGTTTGTCCACTGTTAAAAAATCTGGACCAGGAGTCCACTAGGCTCATGAAACATCAGCAACTTCTGTAAGAACCCAAAATTTCTTTGTCTGCAAAACACACCATCCTCTGAAATTAGGCATTTGGGCTGACAGAAACATACCTCTGTTTAGAAACACCTACAGTATCTATTCCAGGCTTTAAACTCTAGCCTTTCCTTTCAGGGTTTCCTCATTGCAGAGCATTTCCCCTCCATGACCATCTTTAGCTTTCTTTATTAAATGAGTACACTACCCATATCATAAAGATCTGGCTATACTATTTGAGGTTAGGAGAATTCAGTCTATTCTTGCCTTCCAAATCCATGAAGAGCTTTGCTTTGAAAACACCCAACTCTTAAAACACAGGGAGTTCAGTTACTGTTCATGGGTTTGCTCAGATGGAGCAGCTCCCTGGCTTTATGAGCACAAGGTTCACTGCCTGTCTCATAAAATCTGCAAAAAGAGAGAGTTTGCATTCTGAAGAAGAACCCCACACAGTATCTTTGGTGCAAGTAAAAGATTTTTGCTCTGTTTCTACAGGACATTTACAATGTTTTCTTTAAATAAGTGTGACTCCACTTTGTATCAGGCCTTAACAACTGGGGTTTTTTTGCTGTAGTATGGTGTTCATTCTGTATTTATCAAGATTTCCTTATCACTGATTTATTTCTCTCAGCAGTATGTTTTCACACTGGCTTCTGTTGCCCTCAGTTTTTACTGGTAAAATCCATGTACATATGCTATAATTGCACACACATAACTTTTTTCAAATTTCTTAGCAGCAAACACAATCCAGATGATTCCAAGGCTGGTACACACAATCCTGCTAAGAAGCAGAGGAAAAAAACTAATCTCAAACTTTTCTGTATTCTGGTATATATAAGATGAGGTGTTTCCTCTCCCTCTTTCAGGCATTGTTCACGTAATATCGGGCTTTTCCTCCTAATTCCATTCTTCATCCTGAAAAGTTTTTCACTCCTGAGCTAGTCCTAGTGACTTAGGTGGTGCTCCAGACAGGGTAAGGGATTTGTCAGTGAGGATCAGATTGCAAAGTCAGGGCTTAGGATTGTAAAATCTTCCTCGTCTGGCATTCCAGTGTAAAGTGCTGCGAGCACTTACCCTGCTCTGAGATGGACGGCCAGCGTAACGATATCGGTGTCGGAAACATTTCATAGTGCTTTTCAACAGTATGCCAGGCAAGAAAGGTTTCCAATCTCTGGCCCTCACCCTGCAGTCCAATCCCCACAAATAAACCCTCACCCCTGTACAAAGTATTATTGAAGTTAATGGGGCTCTAAACAGACACAGACTCTTTCCTGAGTGGCACAAACAGAAAGACCGTGAGTTTAAGGCACAAAGGGGCTAAAACTTGACAAAGCCCTATGCAAGTACCTGTGTTTTTGAGCCAGAGAACTTTTAAAGCAAGTGAGCTGGTCATAAGAGGTTTGAAAGTGATAACAGAGAGAAATTGGAAGGTTAAATGGTTGGTCTCCACAGATTATTTGCATTCTTTCTCAGAATGGTCAAACACTCACAGATCTGGTTTTTACTCCATCCCTAAGACTGAAGACATACACCCCAGGTCTGACCCTTTACCTGCTGCACAGCAGTGGGATGCTGAAAAGGGCACCCATCCTTTAAGCTCCAGTCCACAGGAGAGCTTGTTTCCATGTTACATTGAGCATGTGAATCCATGCCATTGTCCTTATTAAGTCTGCCTGAGTGTCTGCAGTTATGATGCAGACTTAAGAGTTTCGCTGGATGAGTGATCTTTGTTTCTGGAAGGCAGAGAAGATGCAGGCCTGGAAACACCAGCTAGAGCAAGTCCACCTCTCATTTGTCTCACTTTTATAACTTTGAAACTCTTCCTTCACTTTGGTAATAATGTAAAGTATCAACTAAAAATTGCAATGCATGCATTTCATTTGAGTTTTATTGCCTTAACAGACAGCATTAGATTACAAAAGAGGACATTTTTCTTCTCAGTTTTAGCTTATTCTTATGATTTATGATTAGATACAGCAAGAGTTCATAAACTTCCCCGACCTGCTGACAGTTTTTACAGGCTCCTTGATTTATTTCCATCTCAAACTTAACAGCTTTCATGTGACTGATATTCCTAGAGTCCTGGCATGGCTGCAGTACAGCCTGCAAGAGCTCCTCTAATCTCCATGTTACTAATTTAAATGAAGTCTTGGTCTGTTGTTTAAAAAAGACATTCGTCATCTCACGGAGGTTTACAGATCCTCTTGTAATGTAATGTCAGACACTTCTGAGATATGAGTTTTATGAAGCCTCCCGATATTGAGTGTTGTAAGACACACCAAGGTCACTTCAATATGCCAAAAAAAAAAAAAAAAAAAAGACATTTGCAAAACAAGAGAAGAGGAATTCCTAAGAAACTGCATTGTACCGGGGACATTTAGAAATGATTTATACCATCTGTGAGTACATTTCAAAGATAAATCTGGTATTGGGAAAAAAAGCAGGGGGAGGATAAATTTGAATCCAGAAAAATCCACAGACACTCAGCCAACAGCTATGAGTTCCTGATAAAAAACAACTCACAGAGCAATATTCTCACAGTCATAGAGGTTGCAGCATCAACAGTTTCCCAGTGTGCTCCAAAGCTACTGTGCTAACTAAGGCTGCTCTTTCAGCAAAGATGCAGCTGGCATTCTGTTTTCATTGTACACTTTCCAAACAACAAAAAAAAAGATACATTTTGTAATAACAAAGACCTAACTAGTAAGAGAGAGAAGAGGGAATGAGAGTGAGAGCACCATAAGAAAAGTGGGTGTCTCTCCAAACTCACACACCACCCAGCTGAAGACAGAAAGATATCATTATTTTTGTCTCTAAAATATTTAGAAAGTGGCAAAAGGTAAGTGATGGGAAGGTGTATGAAGGCAGAAGGAACCTGAATGGAATAGATTAGGTAGGGTTTTTTTATACCAATGGGCACAGTAGAGAGAGAACAGGACCCATAAATATCCATGGGGCTTTGGAGGTTCTCCAGTGGGTATGCTTAGACATTTGAGGTCAACCGTGATCAAGCCTTAGTCTGACAGAAAATTGCTTTTGTAATATTTGTAGATCAGTTAAGAAATGACAAGCAACACTAGGTTATGACACACTGGAGATATAAATACAGGTTGCCCAGATCATATGATTGATTGAACCCTTTTATTTTTGCTGAAGAAATTTAGCTAGTGTTGCTGGCAACACACACAGAGCACTAAATAAATGTTACATACAGTAGCTTGTCAGAATTTATAAAAGAGCAATCGACATTTGCTTTACTGTCAAAACATCAGCCTACGAGTTTCCTCTCTTTGGAAGGAGAATGTGGGAAATAAAAGAATGCTATAACAGGGTATTACCTTCAAATCACAAATGCCATGGATAAGCCTGCACCAGAAATGAGAGCTGCTCTCATGCAGTGAGCTCTGCCTGTCCTCTAACAAAAAAAAAAAACACTGCTTGGGAGACTCATTGCTACAACCCACCAGCAGCAGTTGCTGTATAGCTCAGAATATAGAGACAAACGTGGATTTATCACAGAGCTTCCTATTCCACAGTCCAAACACAGATACTTTCACTGCAGATGGATGTGGAAAAACAGTGCTGTACGGTGCCTGCAATACTATATTGCAGTGAAGTGGATTATTAAGAACACAACGAGGCTTTATGCCTGATTAAGAGTTTGCACATGCATGGGAATCAAAGTCACAGATCCCGTTCACAATTACACCGAGTAAATCCTAAGATTTCTTTCCACTCTTCCAACAACATAAAAGAGACACATTGCACATGAAATAAAAACTCCCGGCAGTTTATCTTCCTAGGATTACATAGTGTTTTCAATGTAAAAATCACATCCTCTGTTGGGCAAAGGTTCATTTTACAGACCAGATCTATTGGATCAAAACAAAGACTGCAGTAAATCAGCTTTGTGGGGCTATGCTGATTTTCCCTTGCTGGACTGTATCTCAAGAACCACCTTTCAGACATTTGTGTAGGAGGAAAAGTTTGTTATTAGTATTACCCTGGGAGATGGGTATTATTCCCCAGGGAGTAAAAAAGAAAAAAAAAGCCCAGCATCCCATGACCTACCTCTTCTCCCTCTGATAAGGGCACAGAACACATGTGTGCACAGACAAATCAATTGTCAGCAAGACGACCCTGCTGCATTTAAAGACGCTGCCTTAATTAGAATGCATGAAGAATGTTGAAGAAGTATTTGTGTATCTATGTGTATATTTGTCATTTCTCACAGGATCTCTCTCAAGGAAACCCTCACTCTCCCTGAGTGATAAACCCACCTGCATCAATCCTCTGCAGAACAGGGAGTTCAGTGGGACTAAGGAGCCCACAACTGCACCTTGTAAACCAGCTGAAGGTGTATCTGCACAGACATCCATTTCCTCACCTCTTCCCATGGGCTTGCCAGGGGACAACAGACTTGGGTAACAGGTCAAGGACAACCACTTTTTCATCCTCATTTCTGTTCTAACTTTTTCTTGCTTCTGCCTGCTGGGAAACAAGTAATAATCTGCATTTTTGGTCATGTAGAGCAAATGCTATCTCCGGCAGGAGATGTGCCCTCCTATAGAAAGATTTGAGGTCTTAAAATCAGTAGCATAGTCCACTACATCTGTGTTAACCCTCTTTTCTATGTTTTTCATTCCTTCTTAGAGGAAAAGAAGACTTGACAATAACCTAGTACTTCATTGAGGACACATATGAATGTCTCTCTTTTTAACTGTGGAAATAGCAACAATCACAATGACTGTGTTTTAGTAGAAACTTTCCTTTACTTTTTTTTTTTTTTTTTTTTGTAACTACGAGGTTAAAAAAAGGTAAAGTTCAAGTGCATTCCAGGCTAGACAGGGCAACTCAGGACTAGACAAGTCCTTTCAAATACTCTGAGTCACATTGTGAGCAGCTTCTACATGTTTCAGAAAGCCAGACTATATCTATCTCTGGGACAGTGCACAACGTTATTCAGTCCTTCCTTTACTGGATGCAGTGAGCATGTGTCAATCTGCCTGTAATTTCTTCTATCATGGTAAGAACTGGTACCCAGATTTCATATCCTTCAAACAGTAAAGGTCAACAGATTGGTGGTAAGAGGCAAAGCTTGAAACAGAGCTAAGAAGAAAACAAAAGAGGGAACAGAGAAAAGAAAGAATTTCAATATCATACACTAAATACCTAGATGTTAATAAAAAAATCCTCAATGGTTACCTGACAGGGTTTCACAGAAGGAAAGCTTGGAAAAATAAAAACAATATCTATCCATTGTGCAGCATTTTTCTTTCTAACTCAATTGTATCTTTTATATCAGACTTTCATCTTCCCAAAGCTAACTCAGGGCATATTTACAATAAAAATAGAAGTTGGACTTGTTACAATTTGTTGAGACTGCAGATTTCCATTTAAAGGCGGTGATATTCCTTCTGTCTGTACAGGTTTTTACTTGGCTACTGAATGTAAACTAACTGACCCTTTAGAATAGCCTCAAAAAATCACAAACACTGGTCTCCTTGAGGACCCATGAAGGATGAAAGAGGAGAATTCCTGCTTTGTTGTCTAAGGTTTACTCAGTAAAAGGTAGAGAATGTGAGACTTCACTAGTTGTATACTGATTGTATGGCTTTATTTCCTAGAACAAAGACAGTGTTCCTTCAAAGAACACTACTAGTAGCACAGGAAAATCATTTTAATATTCGACATCCGTAATATTTAACAGTGGGACTGGATTTTGTTGAAGTGAAAAGAATTTATCCATGCCAATTAAATAATTCACTGCATAGTTCAAAAGACCCTGATAAGAGGTACGCCACAAACCATACTGCTTTTCCTGCTTTAATTATGAATTTGTAGTTGTAGCACATGACAGGGTTTCAGGGCTGGGCTCCATTTCCCGCTCTGTGATGGGTTACTAGGGGCAGCTTCCTTCATCTCAGCCTTCCTGAGCCACATCCTTGCTGGTGTAAATCAGTAGAGGTTCCCCAACTGGAAAGGCACTCTGCTGATTTACACCAGCTGTTAACTTGACCTCTTGACCAAGAGAAAAAATGGGAATGGAAATGCTTTTTCTGTGTCACAAGAGTTGCTTGTTGATGTTGGTGAAGGCATTTAAGAAGTTTCATTCTTTTTAATGAATGAGACCAATATCTAACTTCAAAGCCAGTAATGCAAAGAGGATTCAGATGATTTTTTTAGAGTGTTTAGAATGACTAAATTGTGTACTACATTTAATTGATGAACACCATACGGAGGAACATTCCAGGAACAGGGTATGAAATTGCATAGAATTGCATATGAAATTGTAGAATTTTCTTTCCATTTTCTTCCTTATATTTGGTTGAATATTTTCACTCTTTTGGATCAACAGAAATAAGAATAGCCAGATCAGCTGTGAAAAAAATATCCTGCTGCTTTTGCTGTGGCTGCTCCTATTCATCAAGTGTTTTAACTAACACAGGGAAAATGGCTATTTCTTATGGATGGGGCTGTAGTATGAGTAAGTGAACTTCAAAGATGCCGGGCCAGATTGGATAGCAAACATCAAAAGCTTTTGACTCGTGCTGAGTAAACTTTGTATTCTGACACACAAGTTCTTATCTGTTCTGTTCCAGACTTGAGAGAGAGAGGGGCTGAATCTAACCAAATCACATTGTTTTTCCTTGCAGCTGCCAACTTGGAAAAATATCAGGGCACAAAGGAACCATTAAAAACAAAACAAAAAAAGACATGTTTTTGTTAGTTCCTAGGCAACACAATATTGCCAAGATGGTGGCTCCTATGAAAATTAGAAAATATTAGTTACACATCACACTGTTATTTATTTATACTGCTCTGTGAAGCATTATTTTTTTCTTTCTTGCAAACTGACAGATATTATGGAAAATCTGTTCTTTTGAGCAGGGTGTTTACACGACAACTGTTATGTATGTTTTGTCAGCAGCTTTTTCCATTTGTTAATTCCCATTTCTATTTTAACATTTATTTTGCTAGTTACTGTAAAAAAAGAAAAACAAAACAACAGAGTATGAGATAGAGGGAGAGAGAGAAAGAGGAAGTAGAGGGAAAGAGAAGAGAAGAGAAGAGAAGAGAAGAGAAGAGAAGAGAAGAGAAAAGAAAAGAAAAGAAAAGAAAAGAAAAGAAAAGAAAAGAAAAGAAAAGAAAAGAAAAGAAAAGAAAAGAAAAGAAAAGAAAAGAAAAGAAAAGAAAAGAAAAGAAAAGAAAAGAAAAGAAAAGAAAAGAAAAGGAGTTTAAATTTTTTTATCCACCAAAATGAATCCTGTTGTTAAGATTGTAGAATCTATTTTAGAAAATTGGAAATCCTATCTCATGACTATTAATTGCAAAAATTCCATAAGAACTTTTTAAAACCTCAGCCTGCTTGTTCACAGCACTCTAGGGCAGTGTGGGACACAGGAAACGAGTGTGTTTCACTCCACCTTCTTCATTATTCAGCCACAATGTATTTACCACATGGTTCCTCCTACTCATGACAAAACCCTGATTGCATTGATGATGATGTTCCATGCTGGTGAAGGACTGAAATTACAGTAAGGTGACAAGGAAGTGTAATAGCTCTCGGGAAATGTAATTGCAGCAGCTGCCTTGGAATCAAGTGGCAGGCCCTCACATTTTGTAAAGTTTTACTCAAGAATTAAGCTAATGAGACTAGAAGGTCTGACTGCTTACCTCAGAAGGTAGAAGTTGCCTTAGAAGGGGGCATTCACATCATGCGTCCTTTCAGCATTTTGATGGGAAGCTTTAAAACACAGTTGTGAATGAACAGATTACAGGAGGGTATCGCTCCTGCTTGCTACAGAGCACTTCGTTTCCACAAATATTCCACATCGGTTGTAGCACACACAGTCCTTCCATTACAGCTGGAAGGTAACCTATCACAGGTAAAGAGAGGGAAGAGAAAATGGAAGCTTCTCTTACTTAAAAAATGTCAGTTCCTGATCCACAGTTCACAGACCTTCTGAGACACTACAGTCTGCTGCACCAAACTCCCACCTTTGAAACAGACTGAGGAGTAAATGCTCCAAGGACAAATTCCAAGTCAACACAGAAATCTGAGCATGTATGAACATTTGAATATGTTTCATCTGCACTGGTTAGAATGAGCTGTGTGAATATGGAAAGAGGCCCTTCAGGAGAAAAAGGCACCATTAATGCATCCCAGCAATGTATAACTCAAGACCACAGATTTTCCAAGGCAGCCACTGCACCATGCAGAGTCAGACCCCTTCCAAGACATCCTTCCAGAGCGTGCCATGAATCTTCCAGTAGCACTCATGGCTCAGGCAGCACTGCACAGGAGGGGTACAAACCAGAAGGCTGCTTCACCAAAGTCAATAAAGTCATTTTTTACTGACACAGCTGCTGTACTAAGACAGAAGGGCCACACCTTGGCCTTCCTTCTCACTCATCAGTGGAGAAGAAATCCTGTCTGCATGCCAGTATGAACAGCAACCCTTGGAACGGTCTTGTCTTCAAAGTTATAAGGCTTATTCAACAGAAATATTTTAAAACCTGGCCTTTGAAAATGCAGATTGCTTTGAGGAGGGGCATAAGAACAAATGGCTCATCCATAATCAGGGTTTGACGTGAGGAGATCTGTTGCCATACATCTCAGCTTGCTGTAAATTCACTTGCAGTGTACTCCTGTCTTTTGCTTTATGTCCTGAAACAGGCACACTTGGGATGATTGAATTAATTTAATGAAACTATCTGAAGAATTTTAGATTCCATTCAGCTTTAGGGTAATTCTAAACCCCAGAGTCAGACTGGAGGTTTAATCACAAGTGTGAACAGGCCCACCATAAGGCTCTTAAACAGCTAGGATATGGTTTCGTGCAGATTTTCAAAAGCTACCATCAAAATTACTACAAAACTGTTTTCAAGACTTACTACCTTCCACGGAGGGCTTCTTTTGGTTCCAGTGCAACTCAAGTATTTGGAAAGACCAGAGATTGTTTCACTCACCTCAATGAGATTTTCTGTGGCATCCCTTTTAGGCTATGTGGATATTCCAAGATAAAATAGAGACTCCTAGAGAAATGCTGTAGGAGTGTGAGAAATACTTGTTTTAAGAGAAAATCTGGGGGCTGTAAGTCAACAAGTATTAACCACATCTTTAATTTTCTTCCACATTTACCTATAGCCAGTAAATTTGAACACATTTTCAGTCTTCGCTGCTCTTGTGGCAAACGTAACTCACATCTAGTTGAGTGATGAATTTGCAAACACCCAAAATGACCCGAAGTGAACAAACAATCATTTTTCCTACAGAGTTTCCTCAGATACCTGCTTTATGGAGTTCTTAGTAAGGTAAAAATCATCAAGAGACAATAAATATTTAACTTGGGCTGCAATGGAAGAGTATATTAACACACCTCTGCAGTTCTGGATTCTAAGCAGAAGTAGCAAGAAACCACAAAGAAAATTGGTTTCAAACTATGCTTAGATTAACTGCAATGTCATTAAGACATTCTATGAGTCACCTGTTGCATATCACTTTTATCAAACAGAAATATTCAACACAATATAAAATTGGACTTTTCAGCATACACTAAGCAAAGTTCTCCAGGAACCTTAATTTATGTGATAAATCTAATCTCAGTTTGCTATGAGGCTTGCTGTGAAACAGCATGGGCCCCACGTGGCAAGTGAGGAACAAGAACATCCAAGAACATCCACACTAAGTAACATTGCAAAGGAATTTATGGCAGAGGTATGATTTAACCCAAGTTCCTTAATCCCCAGCCCTGAAACCCAGCTTGGAAGTTTATCTCAACTGAATCAGCAGGGTTTTTTCTGATTTTTTTCACTGTATATCTCATTTTGGAACAAAATAAAATAACAAGCAACCAGGAATTAGATAACTCTTATTTCTTAACTGGGATAGGCACCTGCCAAAGTGCCTATATCAAAGTTCTTCTAAGTTGGCTGGCTGACAAAACCCGTTTTTGTTATCCTGGATCCCAAAAGCCAGCGGCACCTTCTGCAGGCACGAGAAAGCTCAAGTGCTTAGGTCAGGCTTTGCCCCCCTTGAGCTTGAACATGAACTTTGTTTGTTTGTTTTTTATACAATGACGGTTTTCCTTGGGTAGGACGCTGCCCTTTTTTTCGCTTTTTTGGTTTTTTTTTTGTTTGTTTGTTTGGTTTGGTTAAAATGCAGCCTGTAGGATATCAGCTTTGACAGCATTGGTATCTATGAATACCATCTTCTGTAGGGACTTTGGGAAAGAACTATGACCTAAACCAACTTAAAGGTCTGACAGTCCTGTGGGACATGGCCTCAGTCCTGCCAGTACCCCCTCCAGCCAGGTGAGGTTCCCTGTTTTGAGAAGCACAGGCACCCAAGTGCCCCAGACTCCTTAGACAAGCAGAGCCATTTTTGAGTGAGTTCAAACCCATCTAACATTTGCAGCATCTTTGCCAGCACAGGACACTTGTCTCAAAGCTGATTTTACATGTTTTTCTCTCTGTGCTGACCGTGGCAAACAACTGAGAGATCAGGTGCTGCTTGGTGAACAGGGGTATGTGAGAGACGATGCACACAGGCACTGGCATGTGCAAATGTGGCCTCTTGTGAACTCTCGGTACTGTTTCATTACCTGAATTCTTTTAATTAGCAAACATCTGCCAGCTCCTGCACTCTGTCAGAATATACCACTGTTGTTCCCTTTGTAGTGCCTTTCATAACAAATGTAAATAGGCGGAAGAAAAATCGTGCTGTTATCATCTTTTGATTTTATGAGTAGCTGGGACTGTTTAAACTATAGATTAACTTTTACAGGCCCATCTCTCTCCCCCAGCTCCCCCCACCATGGATGAATAGCCAACTTTCCTGTGTGGGTGTGTCAGGTAAAGATCATTTTAGTAGAGGTTTAAAAGGGAGGGAGCCTTGTTTCACGAAAGCTAAAATCATAACATTTCATCTCTATGTAGGTGCTTTGTCACCTCTCCTCCCCACAGCCTCCAATGAGTCTACATTCTTTGGGCCAACATCCCAGCCATGTGATGGGTCTCCTGTGTGCTACCATGATTGCAGCGCTGGGGAATGATCCTCCAGGAAATTCAAGAAAATAAGTATTTTCTTGCTTTTTCCATGTCAATGGTTTTCACAAAGCCACACTTCCTATGGCACACAACTCCAGATCTCTGACAAAGTGCAGACCAGACTGTGAATATATTGTCCAAATGTGAATTACATGTCCTCCCAATGGTGAGTTACCTGGGAACAGTAAAGAGCATCTGCAACAGCAATTCTTCCATCTGAGTGGTGTTGTGGGAGCAGTACACGTACAGGTCTGCAAGGTGGACCTGCACAGCCAAGCACATCACAGGCTAGGTACAGCCTGGGTACCTTCTGCAGCCTCACACAGAATGTTTTATGAAGATACATCACTGTCCTACCTCAACTGACTAAGATGCTTTTGTTTCCACTCAGCCTGAAAATTAGGTGTGGTTGAAAGAAATGGAAAGAAATAACATGCATTCCCTGACTGCCTGTACTTCTCCTGCATTTTAATCTATTTGCTTTGTCTTCATTTTAAGATTGCCCAAAGAACTAAATACAAAGAAATAAAGGAGCTATTCTGTGTAAGAGATCTTCTGCAGTTGTCTTCTCTCACACTTCTGTACAAAATAAGCAGAGCATGTACTTCCAGGATTTCACTTCAGATGATGCAAGTCAGCAACAAGAAATAAGAGTAAAATATACACAGTTTAAAGTGTCCCAGTGACTCAAAGTCCTAGTCCCCTGCTTCTTTTCCTACATAATCTTTCCCCTTTAAATACATCTCCTTTCTCTTGGAACATTATTTCAACTTAATCTGCAACCTTTGCTTTCTGGTTCTGAATGATTCCTACCTCCAAAATCCCTTTATGCAACCAATTCTTCCCCTCAGCAATAAAAGGAGCCTTCAAACTTAGAAGCCCATCTCTGCTTGCTAACCCCCTTTTTTTTCCCCCCATTATGCTTCTCTTTCAGCTCCAGTCAGTTCTGCCATTTCCATGATCAGTTCCCAAGAGGACCTCAAATGAGGTCCCAGGTGAGACATAGACTATTCTTTCCCTGGTCACATCATAATAAGTTTCATGTACTTCTCGGGGCTTTGAAGGTTGAAAGCATTTTCTATTACTCATTAAAAGTGAAGTCTGTGGCTGAGCCAGGCTTGGAAAAAGAACCTAGGTGTGCTGGAGGCAGACCGAAGGAAGGGCTTGAACAAGCATTCCTTAGTTCAGGAAAAGATAGAGAACGTCCCACCAAAAATACAGAAGCAAATTTCATTTTCCCCACAAATTTCCTACAGTCTAATTTTTTTTTTTTTAATTCAAGATATTAGCAGTATCTTCTCTGAGCTTGGATTAACTATCAACATAAGCACTTGTGAAGAAAAGTCAGTCCATGGATACTACAGAGAGATGGTTTTTCTACATCAACCCTTTCTAAAGTGCTTGTAGCCACACAGAACATCTAAAGTGTTTGAACTTGTGCAATTAGAACAAGTTGTCAGGGACACAAAAAGCTTTTCAGAAGAGCACAGAAGCTGCCTGTATGTTATCTACCAGTGTCATATACCTTCAGCCTAGGAATCATCAGAGCCTAGGCAGCAGGATATGAAATAAAAATCTTCAACGCCAACCCTATTTCAGCAAGCTGCGATTTTTTTTCTCTAATAAACCCTCTTCCCTGCAGCTCTTCCTTCTGTCTCTAAGTTCTTCTTTTTTTTGTTCTCTGCCCTCTGTACTTTTTCTATTTTTCCCCCATTTCTTTGTCTTGTCCCTCCTCTCCCCTTATTTCTTTTCCCCTTTCTTTCTGTGCTCCTCACCAGCACACGTTCTCTCCATATCTCAGTACCACCTCAGTCACAGTTCTTTGATTCTTTTTTTTCTTTCTTGACTCTTGCCTATTCTTCTCTCTCTTTCTTTTTCTCTTTGACCTGAATTAGATTGTTGCAGTTGTCTGTGCCAAGTCAAGAAGCCTGATTTCTAGCCTCATTCCAGTACACAAACCTCTTTCCTATTACAGAATTCTTTTGACATTTATAATTCAAATATTTAAGGAAAAAGACAAGACAAAAAGTTCTCCTGAATAAATATTCTCATAGATTCAGCACTTGGATCTAGAGTTTTGGTCCCATGCCCTGTGAACACTGTGTCCAGTTGTGAGAGTCAGATGAATTTTCCCAGATTTTGGCAAAGGTTGGCAGCTGGCAAAGCCTCATGAATGGCAGACTTCTGGTTCTGGATTTTATGCACTGGCTTTGTTCTGAATTTAAAAAAAAATATCCAAAATTTGAAATGCTAAAATAAAAATTACTTTGACTCATGACATTTAGTGTATATAACATTAAAAAATTTATTTTAAAGTAGAACTAGAAATGCATCCTTCCTTTCTAAATACTGAGATGGGATGTCCTCCCTAGACTTTCATCTGCACAAAATTTTCATTAATTCCAGAGGATTTTTCAAACTGCTCAGAAAAGGCAGGAAGAAACCATGACAGTTTGAAGATCTTTGAGAAATGGTGCCGTGATTTTAAGTGTCTTGAGCTTGTATGGTCCCTGGGTACACACTGCTGTTCTGCAGTACATCGTGACAAACAGGATCAAATGTCACCTTAGGCTTAGCATTCTATGGACATAACTGAGCTACCTTTGAATTAGCTAATGTGACCTCTACTAGCACCACAGTTATGCTAAAATTATGATCCCCATGAACCAAAGGAAACAGGGAGATAGTTTGCCCAAAATAAGGCCTCTTGTGTCTTGTCTTCACGGTTTAAAGGTAATCCAGGTTTGGCTGCAACAGCTGGAGTCACTGGGTTGATTTCTATGGGGTATGAGCTGCTGGGGAGGTACAGTTGTGTCCTGTGCCCTCTCTGTCCCTAGCCAGCCTGAACGCCATAGGGCAGATTTCAGCTAGCATTTTCAGCCAGCAGGACCTGTGCAGAAGCAAGCTAAGCTGCTCATTCCCACATTCCACCCCCTTCTGAGCAAACACCCCTGCACAACCACTGCTGAGCTGTCTCGCACATGACAGAAGCCCTGGGACATGAAGGGTGGTGCCAGTAGCAGAAAGTGTCCTGTGTGAAGGCACACTGAGACACTGTTTTACACACAGCACTGCTTCTTGTTAGTGGACAGCTGAAAGGACCAAGCTGCCACAGGGACATCTGAGGCAAACATTTGCTTTCAGCCCATTTAAATCTAGGATGCCCATCCAGCAAGCACAGCTATGGCACGTCCTCTTCCACAGCCAGGGACACGTGTTCCCACACAGCCCCGTCTGAGCAGTGAATGGCCATGGCTTGAATTTACAGCTCAACCCCTGCCCACAGTGGACAGAAGGGCTGAGGCATCTACACACACTCCTGAGGCTCAGAGTTCTGCAGCAGTCTGTCATCACCCCCTTGTCTATAGGACATGTGGACAGAGAGCCAGGGGCAGACTAAAGTGAATATACTGTGGACAGCAAAACACCTGTATGTGTCCAGCAGGACCATTAGATCCACCCAAAGTAAGCAGAGCCTCTAAGACCTTCACAACCCAGTGATCCCTCTCTGTTATAGGATCCTTTCTTCCTTCTCCCACAGCTCATCTGTAAGTGGCTCTGTTAATTTCTTGAATTTTGAAATGTACTGTGATGGTCCTTTAAATTTTTATAGATCAGGAAAGAGAAGCAGTACAGATCCTTCAGCAGACAACTCTCATAGAATCCACTGAAGACAGGCAGGAAAGAAAATACAGAGAGGATGACAGAGAGGAACAGGAGAGTAGATGAAGAGGCAGTAAAAAACGAATCTGGTTTACAGAAACTGTGGAATTTGGTCCTTACTGACTGGACAGACCTTAGACCATGGCCAATTCACTCCTACAAACCCCCTCATGTACCCTCTTGTACATCACTGGCAGAAGAAACAAACAGCTCAGAAAGCAGCACAGACACAAAAAGCTTGGTGATTGATTTAGATAAATCATCCTCACAGAGTCTTACAGAGGAGGGTCTTTCTCATTTTATTTGTTCATGAAACAGACACGCCAAGGGACCAAGTGTTTTGACTAAAGATGAGTGAGCAAAAATGGGGAGTAAAGTCTCCAGATTTCCAGCCCACTACCTAGGCAGCAGAGAGAACCAGCTTGAATACAGATATTGGAAATGCTGCAAAGGGTTGAGATTACACCATTTGAAAAGGTTTTTCCCTAATTTACATAATAATAAATACATGTATATGTAGAATTAACTAGCAGGTATTTTTTTCCATCTGTTTGTTTTAATTATTTCCAACAGTAGTGTTTGTAAATGTGATTGACACTAAACCTTTATTTAGACTGTGCTTTGAGTAAGTGTATCCACATTAAAATTAGTAACCACTACCACATTAAAATAGTAACCATAACCTATAAGTCACAAGTTGGGTTTGGTTATGAATGTTACAACTGCTATATTAAGCTTCCAAACAGAATTAATTTCTTGCACTAGAAGACCTTGAGAAGTTGTGCATTTCTAATGCAGAATGAGATCCACAACTTGGATCAGCTGCTCACAACAGCTTTAATTTTTGAGAATTGGATTTTCTCATTGCAGCCAGTTTAAGTACATGCTGAGAGACAGAACGTAAGTTACATTCCCAGTACTGCATATGTGAACTCTGCCACGATGGGGGAGATTTTCAGTGGTACAACTGAAAATTTGGCATCTCACGCCTTTCAACTGTCGCTGAGAGTTGGATGCCTTTCTTGCTGTTGTTCTTTGTGCATCCAAAAAGAGCCTATATGCAATTATGTGTTATTTTGGAAAGGACAGAGCTTCATTTCTAAATACCTTCTAACTCATACACTATTGAAAATCCAAAGGATATCGATTACTCCAGAGGGAGCTCAGTTTATTACTTTTTTATGCTGTGATTTTACTTCGGATCAAGACCAAGTATCAAGATTACGTTCTCCTAGGACTATAGTTTTCCATATTGATCCTGCCTTTGTTATCTCAATGGCTTATTTGTTAGGCAGAAAAGATATGACTAGGCATATGTCACTGTGGAATACAGGAAGATTCACTGAGATTGATGCAAAAGCAAAGGACAAGCATTAACCAATCCAGCTGTCCGAAAGCCAGGGCTAATGTTAACCAAGAAGCACATTACTGTGATTCCATCAGAATGTTCTTTTATTTATTTAACTTTCCCATTTTCATTTTTTATTTGGGTAAGATAATTGCCTATGATAAGCTCTCTCTGTGTAGGTGGGAAGCATGCAGAAAGCCAGCCTTTAGACTGGAATATTTACACTAAGCCTCAGCATTAATGATGTGTAATGGCCAGACCATATTTGCATATTCAAATGATCTCAATTAAAATCCTTTATCAGATGACTTCAAAGAGAGAACCTCTCAAACTGCAATATATTTTTCCATGAAACACAGCCTATTAGGGATTTAATGTGTTTATCTGCATTTCTAGAGACAATAATTTTAGTTTCATTTCATAAGTAACAAAATACACACTTCTTTCCTTAGGCTCCATACCACAAAATTCTTTTATCTTTCTTTGTAATGCACTTACTGAGCCCTGAACTTCTTTGAAGGACAAAAACATGAAATAGTCAACAGAACTTGAACTAAATAATGCCTTGGCCTTCGATATTTTTTATCATCTCGAGAATCAAAGAACTGTACTAAGATTTATAATGTCTAAAAGAGATAAGAGACTTAGAGGGTTCTCTTCACCACCACTGGAAGACAATCCACTTGAGTAGGTGCACAAAAACTTTTTATGGCATTGAGAGGCAGAATGCAAGTGAAGAGTCTTTGCAAGAAGCAATAAAGTCAACTACATAAAGAGGGTAAAATGCTAAAAAAACCAGAAAAAGATAATTCACCAATTTCTTGATCAATTTCCATTCATTGAAGAAGTCTCCAGCCACATGCAAATTTTAAATCTTATGTTTGAAAAGGCTATATGCAGCTTGAAAAGGGAGAATTCTGATAGTTTTTACAAGGGATTTCAGTTATTTTCACAATATTTTAAAAGATCTGTTTGTTAAAATACAGTAGCTGGAAAACAAAGCATTTCACTTAACATATTAGAGTGAAAGTTAACACATACAAGCATTTGGAAAACTGGATTCCAATAATAGATTATTTTCTTTCTTGTAGCTGGGATCTGTCATTGAAAACCTGCAAAAATTTTCTTGATGTTTGATTTTTTATTGTTTTCTAATGCCAAATGAGTCATTATTAGTGAGGTCCCAGGCAAGAATTGTGCCTTCAGAAAAATAACCTTAAGTTCCAAAAAGAGAAAGATTTCAGCACAGAGATTTTTCATCCAGAATTTCTCATGGGAACTAGTGCCACCTGCAATTCAGACACCCAGCAAGAGGGAAGGAATGATACAGTACCATGATTTGAGTGACCTACCAACCCTTGTAAATAAAAAAATTGCCAAAGAAGAGGCCCTATTTCCTCAAATCTAATACTACATTTTCTCATGCTGTAAGGAGTGACAATCTTGGAGTCACCTATTAGGGATAAACTCCCTCAAATTACCTCACATATATCATAAGATGCAGTGTACACAGGGAAGCAGCTGCCACATATCAGCTGCTCTGGGGTGATTACTGTGTATATTCTCACACTAATGGTGAGGGCACTTCCTCATCTTTCACTTCAGAGTAAACCACCTTGCATTTATGGCAGGGTAAGAGAACAGACAGCCTAGTTACCACACAGCCACTGATTTACAACAGCTTACTCCCTTGTGTATGCACTCTTGCTCCTCAGCAAGCCCAAATAAGTTGAATTAGCTCACCTTGAACTGAAAACTTACAATTTTCATTATTTGAAATAATTTCTTGTCTGTAATGTCAAGGGTCTTTCACTAAACAAGAAAATGAAAGATACTAAAGCAAATCATTTATTTTTGCAAGAAAGTGCAGGCAAGTGTTTGGTTTTAATTAAGTTAGGAGAGAGACGGGTTGGTAAGAATTTTAAAATAAACACAAAGTCTTAGGCTCTGCCTATACTGTGGCTATAGCACTACAGTGTTCAGGCAGTATTCTGACTATGAAATTTGAAGTCATGGAGTCCAACAGAAAATCAAAGACTGCAACATAGTGGAATCAAACTAAAAATAAACTTACTGTAATATCTCTCTTGAACCACCTGTGTGGATTTATGGGATCAGCCTAGATTTTAAAAAGAGTAAGTATCATCAACATTGAATAGTCTATAGTCTGAAGTGTCTTTCTCTAAAGAATTTCTTTTAACTTTAATAGCACAAATATACTGTATGCTCTATGGTATATTTAGCAACCTTATTGACTAGAATTTGAGGGTAGCAGTAGTATCTAGAATTCAGTACTACTAGTGCCTAGTACTAGTACCAGGTATTGATGGTACTAAATACTTGTACTAGTAGTAGTAATATTTATCTGGTGCAAGCACCAGAAGACAATCAGAGCAGCCTGCAAAGCATTTGTCATCAGAATACAGCCATCAACCAGAAATAGAGAAAACAGTGTCAGTGAATTTGGGGCTCAATGCACCAGAAGACAAGCAAGAGTAGCCTACAAAGCATTTGTCATCATAATCCTACCACTGAAACAGAAATAGACACACCAGTGTCAGTCAGTTTGGGGGTTACATACACATTTCCAGTGTGCTCTTTAGAATTATTTATTCTCAGACAACCAGCCCTCCATTACAGGTATTAGGCTAGGAAAAAAACCTAGCTGAGGCAGAACATCAAGTTCTGTGTTTCAGGAGGTGCAACATTCCCCTTGGGAAATAAGAGCAGAAAGAAGGGCTACTGAAGAAAGAAACTCTAAGGCATTTGCAGCAGAATACCAACATCCCATTTAGGTTAATGTTTCTCATTTTGTTTGGAAGCTTGAAAACATTACCATCATTCATGCTTTGCTGTAATTGGACAGAGTGATTAGAACACCTTTTTATATTAAATGCACATTTTCCTTTCAATAATATCCATGTTAAATGAGAAGAATGCCATTCAGCCAGTCAGCAATGATTTATTTTATCCCTCATTTTTAAAGCTTTTTCTAATTTGTGGTTTTGTAGACAAACTGTACATGAAGGCTGTCAATGTACAATGGCTTTGAAAGGAGAAGA
This sequence comes from Fringilla coelebs, assembly GCF_963513975.1. NCBI lineage: Eukaryota > Metazoa > Chordata > Aves > Passeriformes > Fringillidae > Fringilla > Fringilla coelebs. The sequence continues at coordinate 92,959,429 of NC_140030.1, read as the reverse complement.
ATCAGAAGAGAAGCTCTTTCAAAATGTAGAGGATCCTGTAAGGAGAAGAATTGATTACTGCCAAATAAGATTTCTGAAAATTTATCATTCAAAACAAGAGGTCACAAAGACTGACATTGACAAGGGAAAGACTTCAAACAGCAGTATGAGACATTCAGGCAGAATATCCTTCTGCAAAGGACTGCCATTGCACAGAATAAAATGGTCTTTGTTGAAGTCAGTAATAGATGTAAATGGGGAACATCGGTTCAAGAGGGAGCTGAATATGTTTGGAGCAGGGAGCGAATGTAGCCATGCAGTCATAAGAGAGATAATTGTGCATAAGATGGTCAGCTACCATACCTGGTGATTTGTATTTTCTGCTGCCAGAGGGAAGGGTTTGATGGACCATGTGCTTTTCTGTGGGCTATTATTACTTGTGTGTCTGTAAAAAGTGCCCTCTGCTATCACAGCAGCCACAGTAATAAAATGTAAGTTAATAATATTATTTATCCTGCAACCATCACTCATGTTTACTGCTCAATCACATCTTTTTCCCTTCCCACTATACCTCCCTCCTATTTGCATTTGAAGGCTAAAATCTCAACAAAAGCTATTTAATGTGGGGGTCTTTTTCAGCTGTCACTGTCCCAGCTCTGCTCTGCTGTCCGTGTGTGATGCATACACACACATCGGCACACATGCTCAGATTCTCTCTCGAGATCTTTCTCTTCTTATCTCCTCTATCTACATAAATCTGTGTTTGAAATCACTGCACAAGGGGGGGCCATTCCTCTGAAGGGGAATGCTTGCCAGATTCCTACTCAACCAACCACTGCCAAACCAGTGAAACTCAGCTGGCAAGCCATGACTTCTGTCAGACACTTAAGCCACCTTCAGCCCAGCTGCATCTAAACTGGGATGTTCCTAATATCTCAAAACGGAGTCATAGTGATTTGGAAAAGGGGTTTAACTGAGATACAAGCTGAAATCCATCCCAGCCCAAGAAACTGGACCATCCCAACTCTCACATCTGCCTAATGTTTCCTCCATCCTCCAGAGGCAGGAAGGAATGGCAGAACACAAACCAGAGAAAAGACTCCAGTGAGTCTGGCAGGTACACTAACGCTATAATGGTACTGAATTACACCACTTTCAATACTATGTATCAAAAAACCAGGAGAGGTAAAGAAAGTCAGCAACTTATTCGATTCTATAAACTACCTAAACCAGAGGATTTTCTCAAAAAAACCAGAAAAACTGTCTATCAGGTTTTGTGTTTAAAAAGAAAATAAGCTCTCTCTAAGTGGGCTTTTTGCCTTTACATTGCTTGTCCCAAGCAAAATAATCCTTACTGGACAGACACAGTCTCCTACATGCAGCTGAGGCAGGCGGGTAGATGAAGGAGGAGCACAGAAGTGAAAGTCACACACCCATGCCCACCCAAACTCAGCAGCAAGGCACAGCAACCCTCATCCCACCTAGAATAAGACCTTATCCATTTCACACCATTCAGGAAACAAACCCCACAGCCTCATTTCAGTCAACCCAGCAACATCTGTATTTTCCTAAAGAGAAAACAACTGCCTCCCATCTGGTTTTGGTATGAAATCTGCTGGATGGGTTACTGTGCTGGTTCGGAGTGGGTCGGAGTTAATTTTCTTCATAGTAGTTAATATTGAGCTGTGTTTTGTATCTGTGCTGAACACAGTGTTGGTAACACAGGGATGTTTTTGTTATTGCTGAGCAGTGCTTACTCAGAGCCAAGGACTTTCCTGCCTCCCACCCCACCCCACCAGCCAGTGGGCAGGGGGTTCACAAGGAGTGGGGAAGGGACAGGGCCAGGACAGCTGACCCCAACTGACCCAAGGGATAACCCAGACCATATGGTGTCATGTTTAGCATATAAAGCTAGGGGAGAAAGAAGGCAGCAGGGAGGCATTTGGAGCCCTGCTGTCCTGGAGCTGTCTGAACACCTGCCTGCCCATGGGACGTGGTGAATTCATTTCTTGTTTTGCTTTGCTTGTGCACACAGCTTTTTCTTTACCTGTAAACTCTTTTTGTCTCAACCCACAAGTTTTCTCACTTTTACTCTTCTGACTATCTCCTATTCCACTATGGAGTGGCTGTATGGAACTTAGGTCCTGGCTGGTTAAACCACAGCAATGCCTATGCCTCATGGCAGGTTAGAACCATATGTGTCTGAGGACCTTGCTGGGGGCTGCAATGACCCTGGGCTTACTCCTGACAATGTCTCCACAGGGACAGAGATAGGAACCTCCAAGGAGCAATTTAAGCTAAATAAAATCTGAATTGCTCTCTGAGGTGACTGTTGTCCTTCACTGACTAAGGAGGAAAACCAGGTATCTGTCCCCTAAATGGATGCAGTCAATTACCTTCCCTTAGACAGGATGCACCTGGACCTACCTGAGAATTGCACTTCCCTGGAAGTGTTCAAGGCCAGGTTGGATGGGGCCTTGAGCAACCTGGTCTAGTGGAAGGGTTGGAACTTGATGGTCTTTAAGATCCTTTCCAACCCAAGGTATTCTGTGATTTTACAGTATTTGAATAGAAATGCACAAAATGGATTAAGGTGTTCTGCTGGTGACAGCATAGGGTAGGCTAGGAAAAAAGCCATAAATGCATTGTAACACACTGATAGTACCAGTTCTCTGCATCTCTTTTGCAGCTTCCTTCCAGCAATCCTCAAGTGCTTCACAGAACCCAAAGCCTTCTCTATCTAGCAAAAATACATCATCTAGGAATCACTTTGTCCCACTTAGTGCACTTCTAAGCAACTTCTGATTATGCACACAAATGTGAAAACCCTTCACTCATCATTTCCCTTAACAGCTTAGGTTCAGTTTGCATTGAAGGTTCATACTCCTCCCCTAATTCCCATTTAAATCCCATTTTTGTAGGATTTTGTGAGATTTCTTTTGTTGTGAAAAATTTACAGTCTCTCAAGACAAGAAAAGAGAATCCTTGCTTGTGTTCTGCAGAAAGGAAACTGAGGCCCAGGAAGTCTTTATTGTACTGTTCACACTCATTACTGAGACTTAAAATTGTTTCTCCACTAAAGCATAGAATTATCAAGATCCCATAAGTTAAGAGAAAAACCTAGTACACACCTTTGCTTTCTGAAATGGCATTATAGGAAGAACAGTTGAGAAGGAAAAGCAGGAAATCAAATATTGAGGGAATCAGTGAACTATAGAAAACACCTATTATTATATCAGAATATTAAAATGAAGTGTTCCTTGTGTCCTTTCAGGAAGGTTTTCTGTAGCAATGGGAACTATTCTCTCCCTTAAGAATCCCATGCAAAAAGAAACTTCCTATAAGAGAGTCCGATGGTTTTGCCCATGGCTCTTCGATAAGGGCTATTCACTTACATCTTATTAAAAGAAAAATATTTGTTATCAAGCCTTTAACTTTCCTGAAATTAGTTAAAATGAGGGAATTCATCTTCAGTAACGTCCTGCTCATCATTAGGCCTATTTATTCCCCTCTCCCGCTCCTCCTCTTAGACCAAGATTCCCTTCAGCAGTTCAACAGAGAGGGCTGAATCCAAACCCCAATTCCAAACACATTTGGCAACTAAGGAAATTCCAGTCAGTGCCAGCTTTAAAGGCTGATTCTGAAAGACATTAAGCAGTCTTACAGCAGCCACAGAATACAGGTCCTTTTGAAAAAAAAATCCTCTTTGCCTTCATCTGTGCTTATTAGAGCTCTAGAGACTTAAATGAAAGTGTTACTGCACCTGCAGCTTTTCAGAGAAACACACCCTTCTTCACACTGCTACGAAAACCAGGCCAACAACAAAAAAGAAGTAAAATTTCATCTTGAAAACAATGAGGCTTCAGGTGTGAGGAAGGTCATAATCCAAAGACAGTACAGTTCACAAGTGAAAACGGGGACAGAACTCAGCCTGAGTTCTTTATGGTGATGGCAGATGAGAACTGGCTTTAAATTCCTAGGCAGAATTTTGAAAAACTGAGGTTTGAAAAAAAACAAACCCAATGTCTTTTTATTCATAAACTAAATAAATTTGCCCTGGAAAGCACAAAGATACAAACATAGAGGGCTGCAGTGTGCCATTTTAAGAGTCAGTAGAATGCTTCAGTAGAGTGGTTCATGAAGGAGTATATTAAACAACTTTCCCCACCTCTGTGTTAGGATATCCTTAATGCTTCTTTGTTTTAGAAGCATGAAAGGACATTCCCAATATGTATGCCAGACAAGGATACCATACACTTCCACAGTCTTTATCTGAAAACGTTTCGGGTTTTTTTTGCTGAACTTGCATCCTATCCATAGGAGAGGGCCTAGCAACAATGCAGTGCTCTTCTTTTTTTTTTTTCTTTAAGTATGCCATTACTTCCAAGTGTTATGGTCTTCTTTGTAAAGACATTTACACTAGAAAGCGAAGAGTACTTTACAGCACCCTGCAAATTTCCATAAATAACAATTGGCCATGAGAGGTTCTTTTCACCTATTCCACAGAGGGGGACATCCAGAGAAGAGCCAGAAAAGGTGGAGATCACTTTAAAATGCTTCTCTCTGTCATTTCCAATACCCCGCCTAATTCAGCTGGGCCAAAATGTCACTTGAAGTGAGCTGAAGTAGAAGCTTTTTGTGTGTGTATGGAACCATATCCAGCTGGGAGAGCAGTTAAATGCTTGCCCATCCCCTTAACTCTGGGCATGTAAATTCAAGACGGAGAGCTGTTTTGACGTTCTTGGCTGGAAATCGCTCTCCACACCTATACTTTAATGCATCTCCTGTACGTGGTAGTTTGGCTGCTTTCTCTCCCTACCATCTGTTCCGATGGCACGGTGCCCGCTCACAAGTTGAATGATATATAGGTGCCAGGCAACAATGCTTTCTGATGGGCAGACTGCACAACACTGCAATTGTCATCTCTTGTGCATGAAGGCCACCTCGGTGCCAGCAGCGAGACATTGGCACTTTGCACCTCCATGCTCTTGCTCACACCTGTTGACACTGACGTGCCAGGAAAGGACTACTTGAACAAGGGAGTTGTTTAACTCCCCATGAGGCATTAGCAGTGCCTGGAAGGATGTCCAGCCCCTGGCCCAGTCATCATCCTGTGCTTTAAGCAGGCACTGAGTCAAGCCTGGAATATTTCTGTGGGTTTTCACCTCAATATTCTTCTAGGTCTGTATGTCTGAAGGGAAGAAGGAGCTATATGCCCACTGAGGTGAAAACTGACTGACCAGGCAAGACGCTTCTCTTCCATGGTCCTGTACAGATATTTAGGTCAAGTCTATGCAAACCTTGTATTTTGCTCATGTGCCAGCTAAGGGCCTACAAATTTAACATTCATTTCACAAGCACACCCAGCATGCTGCAGGTCTCTTTGCCTTTTCACATTTCCATATTCACATGGATCACCACTCTGAACCTCACCTACGGACTTTATTTTTTCAGAGTTTTGATCAGACCCTCTTCATGGATCAGGTTTAACCACATGCACCTAACATTCAGCAGATGAGCAAAGCTTATTCTTGTAGCTTCCAAAGTAGCAACAATTTATACTGATGGAAAATATCAAAAATTGAGGGTAATGTGGAACATCATAGATGAATTTAATGTGTTTTCAAAACAGTGTATTTGGGGAAGGGAGAGTTTCCAATCCCTGCAGTGGGTACATGCAGAAATTCAGTGATTTAGAGAAAAAGGACTTACACACACTAGCTAGAGCTAAAATATGTGATTTTGTAAGGACTCGGGAATGCACAGGGACTGGACCAAAGCATTCTGCTCTAGGGGAAAAAAAAAGGCAACAAATTTAAACCTTAATCTTAATCCTTGCCTTTAGCAGAACAGATAACTAAAATCAGATTTTTTGCATATCCTTGTAGCTAGGAAAACAGCTTTGCTGAGAAGGAGGGGGTAGGTGCTGGTGGCAGGGCTTTACTGATAATATCAGGCAAAAGAAGCCTGAGAAAAGAGCAAGAGAGGCTCCACCAGTACCACACAGACCCACCAAGTGGGTTACATGTATCTTTAGCAAAGACCAGAAGGAAGCAGGAAATCAGTAAAATATTTCCCTGGTGCAAAACCTCTGGGGAGCTGTCCAGAAGAGATGGAAATTACCTCAAAATGCTTTCCTCTCTTTCTACCCCAGTATGCCTACTTCAGCTTATTCAAAATCTTATTGCAAAAGGCACTCAAAGTGCAAATTTTTGCTGAGGAGAAAATGAAAGCAGCTGAGGGTGTAGATGCTGGTCGTGCATCCCCTTGGAGACAGTGGAGAGCACGGTGAGAGCTTTCCAACAATGTGTTGCCACATTCATGCATCAACTGGATTCAGAACCCAGACCTGGAGCATTTTCAACAGGGTCTTTTTAGATATTGATTTGGGTGTTGGTGTGGATTTTGTCCCAGATGTACCTGTCCAAGACTATCTATATATTTTTGTTAGACTGCTGAGTATCTTAAGATTAAAACTTTCAGTTATTACAACCCTGGCTTCTAAATACAGATGGAGGGCTGAAAGGCCGTAGAGGACCTGATACACGCACCTGGTGAGAGGGAGGAGATCTGCTAAAGACATCAGCCTCTGTTCTGCAGGAATACAGCCAGTAGCTGCCCTGAGCAGAGCTTAGCTTACCTGGGGACCAACCCCCCAAGTCTTGCACACCTTTCCCTTAGTGGGAAAGAAGAGAGATGCAATCACGAGAGTTACTGTACATTTGCTGCCCGCTGTTACCAGGTAGCTGCTATTTCATTTCTCTGACATATCATAACTATGTAAATAACTCAAGTAATAATTGTAAATGGATGGCTGTACTAAGGGAGGTGGGGGCAGGAACCATAACTGCGCAGCTGCTAAGGCTGTGAAAATTCAACCTTAAGCAGCCTAAACATTCATTTACAGTGTACACCACTGATTACTTAATTACATCTAAAATATAAGTCAGATCACTAAAAACTCCAGGGAGTAAATTACAAGAAGCTATGAGGCAATGTGCATGCATACACTCTACTTTGACTTTAAAAAATTATTGTTTTCCAATGGCTATGAAGGATTTTTCTATTTCTGTTCTGCAAAACATCATTATGTTACAAACAGGTAAATATTTCTAAGTAATATTAGATGTGCGTGGGAGCATCCATCTTCAGCCTTTCACTGTGGACTCTCACTAAAGGTTCTTATCTTTATGTATATTTGAACAAGAAGATCTACATATGCTTGATCTCGGTATGAACCTCTGTATGACCTGATTTTGTTGCCATGGCCACCAATTAGACCAGCCTTGTTGACTGCAGAACAACAGTCAAAGCATCTCTATTAAGTTCTGAATAAGAATGTCATATTTTATCAGCACACTACAACAGCTTATCCTTGTGGTAGGGCTGTACTGTTTGTTTCTTCCATTAGCTTTGTATTTAAGCATCTAACTTAAAAGACAGGAAAACGGGGGAGGGGTGCTTGAAGCAATGGCTATGTCACTACCCAGAGGGTTCACTTCTTTTACTTTTTTTAGTATCTGCTTTTGTTTTCCAGGTTTCGATCTCTTAGAAGGTAGAAGACAAAGACTCTCTTTGCTTCATTGAGATTAGCATCAAATTTTTCCTTCAGTTACTGTTTTTGAGGATCCTACCAGCATTTTCCCAAATGCAGTTTTTTTAAAACATTCTGCCTTCTGGTTTGTGACAAATTAGTGGAGAATTGCCTCAAAAGCTCATTTGGCAAACACCACTCGTTAAACTACCTTTGCCCTTCACTAGGTGTGTGTAAAGATACTGAATACTGTCACATGCAAGAAAAGACAGTTCAGTGCCATCAATATTGTATTTTGTTAATGCCTACCTGAAAAAAACCCCAAACCGACCAACTTGTAATGTATTCGGTTTACATCAAAACAAATAGAGGTTGGAGGATAGCAGAGTTCCATGACTAAATCTTTTATTTCTCAGGCTTCCTCTTCAGAAAATAATTTTCTTAGTATTGTTTTCATAAAAGCTTTCAAATGCCCTAAAATAATACAGAGAAATTGGCTTTTATTTTGAACAGGATTTCTCAATATGTACTGCATCTCTTGGCATATCTATTATATTAACTCAAGCCTTAATGATACAATGGTTAAAAACAGCGTACAGATGTGTATAAATGAAAAATGTAATAGATTTCCCTCTTAATGTAATAGAATTGGCACGAGGTATTGGAAACAGGAGTGAAAGTAGTCACTCAAGCATTGTGTTTGCATGTTATTTAAATACAAGTGGTTGAGGTATAAGTACCTCTAAGTACACCTGAAAGAGATGGTGCCTTGTAATCATTGTTTCAGCATTTGACAGTTGTTTACACAACAGCAGCACATTCTCTACTGATTTGAATAATAAACATGTTTAAACACCAGCTGGATAATAGAAGGATAATTGAAACATAGTTTAAAGCTCTGATTTACAGGCATTGTGGCAACACTTTTATTTGTGGTACAATGCTATACTTCTGTGCAGCCTCTTGAAAAAAATTAAACAGGCATTGCTTCAAACAACTTTGGGATATATTTAACTCAATTAATCTATCATGCATTTGTGTGCCTACACACACAGACAGACAGACAGAACAAAGAACACAACATCAAAACTTCCAAAAGCCTTTATGCTGGTGACCTCATGCTATTTGTGCTTAGTTTAATTGTATGTTTGCTGGGCCCTTACCTTGTGCTGATACTTCCCAAGTGTGAAATTCAGTGCCTACAGACTTCATAAAGCCCATGGACCACAGGAACCAAGAAGGCAAAGCAGCTGAAGAGAGAAGCAGCCTTCCTTCAGTCACCTGGCAGACCATTGGCCACAAAGGAACCACAAAAACGTTCTGAGATGCCAGTCACTGCTCCTCCCTTCTGCTCTGCTCCTGAGCTTGAACTGCTCAGAAATTACCATTAGGGGCTGTTTCCTAAAAAGAAAATTCGAAGAGAAGCTGAGGCAATCCTGCTAAAATATACCTCTCTATTGATTTCCTTAAAATACCTCTACAAACACTTTTTTAATGCAAAATCTACCAGCTGAGAAGCCTAAAGATGTGGCTGTATATTTCCATGAGACTTTTTTAATTCCCAAGCATCAGAAAACCCAAGGCAGTCTAGCTTTTGTTTTTCATGCTGTTTCTGATCTCTTATCCTAGTTTTGAACTACAATAATTCACTGACAAGTTTTGAGGTCTGGAAGTTTCCACACATGCATTTAGGTTCAGCTCTCTGACTCAGTTTCACACTTTATTCAAATGCTGTGGAGCCTGCTTGATGTTGGTGTGTACAGAACCTCCAGCTTACTCAAGAAGATCAGAGACACCAGGACTGGCTTCTTTTATGTACCAAGCCCTGGCAGTCACTGCTGAATGACCCCTAAATTAAAGGCTTTCAAGAATGACATCAACTAAGACCGTAGCCAAGAAAAGCTTCAAAAGAAGTAACTTCCAGTAGCCCCTGTTTTCAGATCCTTCATTCTTTACAGGTATCAGGTACAGAGAGGAATATGGATGAGAGAGGAATATAAGTAACTGTCTCCAGGACTTATGTTTTGGATATATAATGTGATAGACAAGACAACTTGTGTCAACTTTTGGGAAAATGTCTGTCACTCCCACTGAAAATTTGTTTGCTTTGTACTTAAAACAACAGTACCAAAATTTTTAAAACGGGCATGAAATTTTACATGTCTAAAATTACTTTTTTATTATTTTTTTTTTCTAATGTTCTTAAGACAGCGGCTTTTCAGAGGCAATATTTCTAAAAATGGCCTGTTATTTTCCCTGTCAGTGCTCCCTTGATTTTTACCTGGTTATTGACCGAAAAACCAGGGCAGGAAACTCACACCAACCAGGCTCGTGTGCTCATGTCAACCTGTGTTGCTGAAGGAATGCTCCTCCCTTTCATTCCATATGGAGCTTGTTCAGGGCATGTGACTTCATTCCTAGATAACTCAACTTGTACTTCTTACAAACTCACAAGAAGCTCGAAAAACTGCACTCTTCCAGCACAAACCCAGTAAGACCATACCCCTATGTACATCAGTTTCACAGTATTAGAATTTTGAAAAGATGGGAAAGGAAGCATGAAAGGTATTTCATGAAATATCCTGAAACTTAAAGTGGTAGAAAGCCTTTACTGGTATTGCTATGTCTATAGCTGACAAGTATACCACAAACACTATTAAAACCAACAAAAATTAAAGAAACATTCTGCACTATGTATAGAAATCTACTCACTTATTCACTTTGCCATCTCTTGTGTTTAGTATGTCTAAGGACGTGATCAGACCTTCCCTGGAAAGAGTCTGTTAGCTATTGCAAGGTGTCCACAAACACACACATGCGCCCCAGCAAACCTGGCATGGATAAGTTTGAAAAAAGTAGAATCCAGAAATAAAACACAGGAAAACAGGACACATCTATACATACCCTTCAGTTAATAAAAGTACAGTCTATGGCTGCAGCTGGAAACTATATTACGTTGAGAGGCCCTAATCTCTTTTTGATATGGAGCAGAGTTCTGTACAATGTTGCTAAATACTATGTATGCCATACATTTTTATTTCTGGAAAAGAGAATAATCACAATGAGCAAGTCCTATCACCAGATGACGGATGGATGCTCTGAGATACTTTTGGAAGAGACATAAAAGAAGAAATGCACCCCATACAATGATATAGGAAGAGGCACAATAACAGCGTGGATCAGACTTAGGGAGGCCTTTATCTAAGGAACTAACAAACAGAAGCTGCACTTGATAACAACATACAGTTGGATAAGATGCATGGAAAAAATCACCATGAGCTTCCACAAGATATGATGGGCAGACAATGGTGTGTTGTAGCTGTGGGACAGAGTTAAGCAGTTTCAGTGAGCTGCATGTGTTATGGTTCCTGGGCCAGATTCTGGCCCCTTTGTGCTAGGTCTCAGGAGTGCCCTACAAAAGCCAGGGGATTTTCCTCAAAAAAAAGGAGCAATGCCAGGTGGCCAAGTGCCAGGATGACTCACTCTGCACTACTCATTCCTTACAGGAAGTTCCTGAATAGGAAAGGATGAGGCAGGAGCGCACATAAATCCAGCTGTCCTGGAGCCCAGAGAACAGCTCTTCTCTTGCTAGCCCTGCTTGTGATTTTGCTCGTTGAGTGTCATGGGGAACCAGGCCAGTCCCAGACATGCCTCTCACTATCAGAACTTCTCTATATTCCTAGGGCAAGGGGCACAGGGGAAAATAAGACCCAGGGCCATGGAGGAAGCTGTACTATTAATTCTATTATCCACAGAGAAAGAGGCCTATTTCAGTAGTTTTCTGAAGCACTAAGGAAACAGGATATTAAAATTCACCTTCGTATGATGAATAGCAGAAGTTGAGAGAAAATCTGCAGTAGTGTGAAGTCTAACTTCTAAGTCTAGAAAACATACTCTGACTTTGGGCCATGGATCCATCCTATCTGCAAATGATGAAAAGGATTCACAGGTGTCCTGTTTGCTTGTTTGACCAATCTGACTGTGCAACCACTGCATTATTAGCATCATGCTCTAACCCACTGAGCTATATGGCTTGCCAGAAGCCCAGTAACAGGGAATGGTTACTGTGTGTAATATGTGTAATTTTATAGACATATACATGTGTCTATAGAAAATCTGGCAAGGCAGACACCTTCCCAACCTACACGCCTTGCACAGCTCAGTTCTCAGGTATTTACTAACTCAGAGGGAATCATCACACTGAATGCATGGGAAAGAAGAACCTCACTATGATTTGATCTTCTCCAACAAATTCATGATGTTATTTCAAATATATTTTGCTAGACAAACAGTTTCAGTCAAAACACCTTGTTGTTAAGTGTCTTAAAGGGTATTAGCAATAGAAGGAAAATGACATTTCTTTATCAGCTATAATACATATAATGTGACATTCAAATACAACAGGTGCTACTCAATAGCTTGGAAGTCACAAAAGGTGAATGAAAACACTTATCTCTTTTGTAAAAAAAATCATTAAAAAAAAAGAAGACGGAGAATTCTCAACAGAAATAAACACTTTGACTTAAAATATAGGATAAGCAGCATTAAAAATTTCTAAGCATAAAGCCCATCTATTAAGATTCTGAATAAATAGTGAGTCTAGCTAGGAAGAAGTGTTCCTGTTAATGTAAGGTTAGTTATGTCAAGGACAGTAAATGAAGCTGTCTTTCACATGCACCAGGTTAATCTATCCAAACTGGGGCAAGCTGTGACACCAAAAATGTATCTCTATAAGGTGTTAAAGGAGATCAAATGTTAACAAACACCGAAGAACAATTAATAAACAATGACTTCCCACTCCACCAGCAACTATTTAACTCACACGTACTGTTTATGTGATACTCAGCTCAAATGAATACTCTAGTAAACAAGCTGTATGTGTAAAGCTACAGATTGCCAGAGGAGCCAAAGAAAAGAGATTTGCAGTTTTTAAGAAATGCTTGGGTTGACAAACTACTCCCACACAACTGGTACAAAGCCACTGCAGCTACTCCGTGAGACCGTGCTCCTATCATCTGCAAATGAAAGCCAGGCAAATCCAGCTGAGGAATCGGGTGCATAATTTAACACGAGCGTCAATAAAGGGATGAAATGGTGGGTTCATCTTTTAGATCCTTCAAATGAAAACAAGATGTCTTTCTGGCTGATATGTTCTAGCCACATAACAATTTGTATGGCTCCATGAAGAAGTGACTGGATGAAATTAAATGGCTTCCTCTGATATTACAATGAACTATTTTAGGTCAGCATTCAACAAAGTGCTCAGGAATTTACACACACAACTATGGCTATATTTGTACGACAGAGGATGTCCCAAAGGATATCTATCTTTTCTCGAGCTGGCCACCTGGGCGTCTCTGCTTAAAGCTGTTTGGGATTTAGGAAAGACAAAACCCAGCTCATAAGTCCCTGGAGAAGTTAGGTATATTCCAAACACTCACTACTCACTCAGTCTAGCAATGGTGCTTACTTCTCAACAAATAGTCTGGCACTTACAGCTCTTATCTAATTGTGAAGGCAAAATATGGGGCCTCACTTCAGCCTGAAGCTTTAGAACTCAAATCCCATGAGAGTGCACAAGCCATGAAGATACAGAAGTCTTTCAAACTGCTGTGCAGGAATGGAAGAATCATGGATCCTAAAATACCTGATGCTCATCTTGTAGTTACATTCCTCAGCTAGGAGAGAAAAGGGCGTAGGGCTCTCATCCTTTCCTTCTGAAGAGTTTCTGGATACAAGTCAATAATTAGCTGCTATAAATTAGCATCTCACTAATTTTTCTCACTCCCACAGGAGTGACCTTCTGCACCACAACGTCTGACTCTGTGTATCTTAAGTTCTCAACTGACTAACAGCTTTGGTCCAGCAAGTGAGATCAGAAATGTTGGGGTTTTTGTCCTCTGAAAATCTCACAACTTGCTGTTCTGTACATATTCCGGGGTTGTAAAAAGATGTGACACCTAATGCTACCTCCATGAGTAGACTAGAACTCAACCTTCCTTTTCATATACAAGGGCACAATAATTGGATTTTTATCATTTTGTCAGAGATTCTTCCTCTCCCTCTCTCTAAGAAAACAAGGTTCTCTGTCTCCGCCTGAATTACTCTTTTACAGAAATACCCACCTGTGGTACTGAATTTGTTACCATAGCTCATAGTTCCAGACAAATCACCTTGCCTGCAATTTCTACCAGCTGGTAAAAATGTCTCAGGAGCTAGGCTGCAAGTGGTTCCCTGCCTAGAACCTAAACTCCCCTATACTGCTTTTGGAACCTACGTACAGATCTCAGCTCTGCCATCATCCCTGGGACTGACCACTTCACTCTTTCAGACTGCCCATAGATGTCTGAGGAACTCCACACCTCTCTTGCAATGGAGCTATAGTTATTTAATGAAAATTTCAGTCAGTTGCTTTATAGGTAGAAAAGCATTCCAAATTATCCAACTGTATGACCAATGCAGAAAACCTCAGGAGCATCCTGGTACCCAGTTTTGCCTCTTCCTCATCTGTTTGGCTGATAGGAATTCTCCTTATCTTCAAATTAAACATGAGAATTTCCCACAGCTGGATAAAATATTCCCTTGCATGAAAACCTTCATGCCATGGCACCAGCTGCCTGGAAACAAAACATAGGCTAAGTCAGGAGTGCTATAATCCTAGCAAATAGACCCAGAAAGTCCATAAGACTGTACAGGTTCTTAAACATACATTTCAATGCTCCACTGGATTACAGCTTTAATTACATATTTCATAACTACAAAAGGGTTCATTTAAGATGCAGTTCAGAACAGAAATGTTAAGTGTGTGTTTTCTTTGCCCAAAGCAAAATGTTCACATTCTCCATGGAAGGCTGTTAAAATGAATAGCTCAGAAAAAGATGTATACAATGCCTACTGTAATGAGCCTACCCAAAGGTTAAATATAACAGAAAACAGATTTAAAATTCAGCATTAACACTGAGACCAAATTTCATGTTAATTTCCATGGTTCCAATGAAATTCCATAGTCCTGTTTTGGTTTGCATCTTGTTCACACCATATTTCCCTGTGTACTTGAGACAAATGCATTGTGTATTTAAATGGAGATGTCTAAAAGGAATATTACAAAAATAAAAATTATCTTTGAATTCTGGCAGTCTCTTGGATAATATTTGTGGTGTTCTGTTGAGAAAATAAAAGTGGAATGTTACTATTCCCAACAACTACTTATCTATTGAACCAGAACTTTCTTTCTCGGAGCTGTTAACGTGCTTTCCTCTCGTTTATACCACCAGGGGAAATTCCCATTGCAAAATTCAGCTGGAAAATTAACATCACCTCTGGTGTTTCCACAAGCATCCCAAGCAGCACATGCAGCTGTGCCCACCAAAGGCTGTGAAGGACTGAGTGACAACTGCTGCAGCTCCATGAGGCCAGCTTGAGCACAGGTCACAGCCACAATCAGTTCTAGACCATGGCATTGTGTCATCAAAATGCAAAAAACAAAACCCCAAATTGAATATTCACACTTTGGTAAACATCAAGAACTGTTCTATAAAATGAAACTTTCAAGTTTAAAGTAAAATATTTCCTACACTAAAAATATTTTGGTAGTGGCAGGAAAACCTGTTTTATCTAAGAGGTACTTACATGATTGTTATCAACACACTCTCCAAAGATGCTATAAGCAATGATCAGCCACCTGCCCTGACTTGCAGGATTGTGTCCTTTTCCTTGCAGAGAAGAAACAGACACAAGAAGGGTAATGTCAAGATTGTTTTTAAATTTCTGGTGACTTGTACTATCTTGGAGTTGAACACTCAGTGCAAGACACCTAAGTATTATTAATCCAAATTTTCATAAACCCTCTGAATCCAGAAGCCTTGAGTCTGAATCCAGTGCCCTCATTAAACATGGGAATGGATGCTGCCCAGAAAGGCTCACTGGGGCTGCAGGACTGACTAACTTGCGCCTTAGAGAAGTTCCCAGTTAGACCAGGAGGACAAGAAGTGGAGCTGCACCTTTACCCCATCTGTGAAGATGTTGCACCTTCTTGCAAAAACAGGGTGAAATGTTCAAAGGAGTTTCTCCTTGCAAAGACATATCTTTCTTTTAACTTAACATCTCAAAATGGTTTTGGAATCACCGCACTGTGCTGTTTCATTTTTCAGGTGCTGCTTTCAGATATTCTTATAATCAGTGAATTCTGACAGAATTATGGATATGGCCAATCTGAGTGTCATGTAACATTTTTAGAAGACTTACAAAGACTTAATAAATTTTGCAAATATTTAGAAAGAGAATTAATGTAATATATGTAAAGATCTGCACATATTTGATAATCTTGAACCAATTTAATAAATCCTGTCCAGTTTTAATAAACACTGGATTAGGGTTAAACTTACTACAAACAATAAATTAATAATGAAAATGTTTAATGTGGACTGTATATACAGTACTTTTTAAATTTTAATTGTTTTTCAAAGATCAAGAAAATACGTGCAAATCATGTTACTGTTTTAAAAACTTTGTTATCCTGGAAAATATGCACACAACCCATACTGCTATCAGCATGACTACTTCTAACAGTCTACAAAAACATGGTTTTCTTGGCCTTATAAAAAAGCAAATCTTGTTAGAATTGAAACTGTATTACAAGTACCTAAAATCAACATGATCATAATTTGGGTAATGATAGGACAATCCAGGGGGACAAAACAAAAAACCAAAAAATAAAAACAAAACAAAAAAATAATGTGTGAATTTAGAAATTAATATAGAAAAGTGCAAATAGAACCATGTTCTTAAATCTACTTCTGTTTACATGTGTAGCCACTCCTCAAGGGCAACACACCTGACATTACTAATTTATGGTGAAGCACAGCACGTGCATAACCTTGTGCAGGGCCTTCCCAAGCTTCTCCATAACGTTCACCCTGGGGTACCTGACTTCTCCAAACAAATGAGGAACTGCTGCTGTTGGAAAAATCAAACTGCTACGTTTCTCGCAGGAACGTAGCATTTACAACAAAATGTATTTTATTTCTATTTTCCATACCATCAGTGGAACAATTAGGTGATGTAAGAGACGCAGTAATGCCACAGCACCTTTCATGTTAAAAATTAACCAAATGAAACACGGTATAGTGGTGATATTTGGTCTTTTGAATATGGATTTTTTTTTTAGTTGGGTTCACCTCAATACAAAGTTCTTCAATTTAATTATTTTATTGCCTTTTTTTTTTTTTTGTTTAATCACAAGATGTTTAAAAAATGTCTCAGTTTCTTGGGACACCTGAACAAAGTATTCTTGGTTATGGCCTGTACTTCTGGAGGTCCTTTAGGAATGAAAATAAGGGAGGATCTGGGTGAAACACAAAAGAATGCTTCAGGTAATGGATATAAGATGATTACAGAAAATAGAAGTAAAATATAAAGTAAGAATCCAGAGAGGATACAGAAAAAATAGCTAAACTATAAAACAGCAAAATAAATCCAAAGGATTGTGATGTTATGATATCTGGTAGAGACACCAAAAGGAGTGTCTCAAGGAATACCTGCCAGTTTGAAAAGACAAGATGTAACACCAAACTGGACACAGAAAATATCATACAGACACCTTAAAAGGAGTCTTTCCCACCCCTTTGTTTCCTAAATAATGTATTTACTGCAGCATATGAAATACTGTCCCTGCTGTAATGAGACACATGCCTGCTGCACAGAGCGCAGAAACTATGTCAGGCCAGGACAGCTGCAGGGCAAGGTCCATGCTAGTCTTGTAATTTGATTTCCATTTTATACTTCCACAGAAAATTTCTCTGTGCTTGGAAGCACCATATTCTAAAACACTCTGAGGAGAAATGTCATATCCTTTGAGCAGTGACTTGATTCTTTAAGATATTCAGGAAGGGAACAGCAGACTCAGTCACTGTTTCAGATGCTTTCCACAGTAGAAGCCTTCCTGGAGGTAAAGTGCAGGTTGTTGGAACTGAGAATTAACTGTCTATCATTAAATAATTATAGAAACCAAACTGAGGGAATCACAGTGATTCTGTAAGCAGAAAGCAGGATACATTCTTCTCTGGTCTCTTCTAGTAACAAAACAAATGATGTCACACATATGAAAGTTTGGTGGAACTAAACATCACCATAATTACTCAGAAAGATGGTACAATATTGTTTCTGCCTAATTTTCCACTGGGTAATATTCTTCTTTTTTATGACTGTGGATGTGACAACCTGGTCAGAGAGCAAGAAAATGGGATTTGTTTTCTCACAGTGGACTTGTGAGACTTTTTAGGGAGTTGTAGAGAAACAATGGTAATTTGTTAGTATAAACAACCTGCAGGTGGTGTTTTCCTACTCTGTTTTTCTGTTCTTCTCAAAGACTGTTTGTGAGAAAGATGTTTTTGTTACTTTGCCAATCAAACAGAATGGCTCAAACCTATCTATAAAAGAAGAGAATTTTCTTAATAAAGCTGCTGTCGTGCAAACCACACTTCTGGTGAATTTGTGCTATTTCTTGCTCAACAGTAACATATGGCAGAACTAAATACCTGAAACAATTAATTAGGAATCTTAGTTTATCAAATAAGAACTATTCTTAGAAATATACAGCAAGTACATGGAGAAATGTCTATTAGAGGAATGAAGAGGATGTCTATTACTAACTTGAAATTTTTGCAAATGAGTTTCAAAAGCCCATCAACCATAATCTCTCAATGCAGACAGAGACTACAAAGTTTGCAAAAGTCTTCCGCTGTCTTGCTCCAAAAGCCATTTCCCTGGTTCTTCGCATGCTTCCCTAGTCTCAGTAAACTGGAATTCTAACAGAGCTGTTTCAGGCACATAAGCCTGCAACAAAAATTATATTGATTTAAAAAATCCCTCAGCAAACTTTTAGAGTGCATTACGTTATTATATCCCCCTGTGCAATAGCTCTTGTCCACCTTCAGGTATGGATTGGCATGAACTGTATTTAAACAAAACTTCTCACCTAAGCAACAGCAAGGAGAGTCTTTGCATCAGCACAGCACAGTTCCTCTCCAAACTGCTATAGATCAGTGCCTAATAAAACCTTTTCTGAGTAAATCTGGCAATGAGAGGAACTCCTAAACAGACTGCTAGAATCCATCAGCTACAACTCTCTGCAGGAGTGGCATCCTTCCCCCTCACTTTCTATTAAGCACATTGGCGGAATAGGACAAGAGCATTCTGCTTGGCAGGAACAGGGTTAACTCTGTGATACACCTTGATCACCAGCAGATATCAAACTTTGTCAGGAAAGGAGATATCCTCCAAACAGGAAGAGACACAGCACTGCTGAGAATCCCCCATCAAATACAATAGAACATGAAGGTATGGCTCAGTTTTTAGCTCTGGCATCCAATAACGAGGCAGAACCCTGAGGACATTGTCTTACTCAGAGATGTGAAATGCAAATGAACAGTAACATTGACAACTCAGGACTAAGCAGAAAACAAAGGACTTGAAAGCTACCTGGAAAGGTCTTCCATGAACACACCTTTTCTTTTTTTTTTTTTTTCTTTTCTTTTTTATTTTTCCCTTTTTTGTGGGCTAGAAACATATTCATTTATGTGAAGAAGTTAAATGGGTGATTCTGCTGATCACTGGAGTCCCTGAAAATGCTCTAGCAGAAACAAAACCTTGAGATGGTACAGAAATCATTTAACAGTGAAAGTCACCAGGAGCTCAGAAAAACTGGCTTAACGTAAAAAGTTGTGCTGTGTGAAATAGAACGGATGAATTCGCTTTCCTGAAATATGATCACAGGACTTTCCAAGATATTTTCCATCTTGAAATGTATTCCTAATGATGTGAAAAAATCTAAGGTAAATCTTCCTGTCTTCCTCTAGTGCTCTGTCCTAAATTCTCTGAGAGCCAGAGTAACACTGTTTCTCCCTTCTTAATTCTCCTTTGGCTCACAGGCTTGTGTTCTGTAAAACAGAACCATTTAGCTGCAGAAAAAAAATCAGTATCAATCTTGGTTTATGAAGGCCAAGAATTATTTTCAGTAAGCTGAGAAATGCTATCAAAAAGTTGTTTCTATCAAGACAGAGTATTTTACTGATACCTGAGGGTTAACTCAGCAAGAGGCTCACCTCAGGGGTGCCACACATGTTTCAAGGAAGGGGTCTATGAGCTGCCCACATCAGCCCCCATGTCACTGAAAAAGCCAAGCCAAGAGGAGAGACAGATATGTCAAACCTTCAGCCCCAAAATATGATCCAGCCTGATGGGACCAGTGACAATTCCCCTCTTTAACCTGGATGGGCAGTTTTTCTTCAGGGAACACAGCAGACCTCCCTGTCCCCACAGAGGGAGGGAATCTGGGCACAGTGGGAACCACAGGACCCTTGGCACCACCCCCAGCAGCCCATCACAGAAGCACCTACCCACTGTCCAGGCAGAGAGCAGGGGAAGGAAGCAAGAGGATGAACAGCTGTCCCCTGCACTGCCTGAACCCATGAGGAGGGTCTGCAACAAATCTAAAACAGGGTCTGAGTTGAGGCGTGTTAAAAGTTGGGTTGTGTTTACAAACTTTTCGGGGAAAGTGGGGCCAAATTTCATCAATCCAATGTCAAGGCTGAATTTCACTTTCTCCAGATAGGGCAGCGGGCAGCTTGTGGCTTCAGGATGAAGCAGAACAAAACACATCAAGAGACAACACTGCCTGATCTAAGGTTGAGGACATGCAAAAAACAAATTAATTTCACATGATTCCACCCCAGATACTACTCTCTTCCCAGCACCTGGGGAAAAAAGATATTTTATTAGAAACTGAGGGCAGGGTCAAACAAATTTGGTCTGTGTTATCGGAATGTGAAGATTATAAAAACTTACAGGAGAGCTCAGGAGACCTAAGACTAATAAAAAGTACAGTAAATGTTTTTGTGAACCCAAAACAGGAGTGTATAAGAAACAATAACTTCAAGCTGTGGGAAGGGTAATTGTTTGCTGGTAAAATGGTAGAAAATCTAGTGGAAGCAGTGGCTGGGAGAAAGATATCAAAGAGCAGTGAACTGATAAATACATGGAAAACAAATATTGAGACCCCTTCCTGGACTGCAAGCACTCTCCTCTTTTTCCCCCAGCAGCTGGTATATTTCCTGCCCTCTTGTCCTTGCACACATGTACAGCCACAGCTCTCAGGGGGTTTTTCCCTACTTAAACTGGTCAGAGGTAAATTTGGAGGTTCAAACAAAATGTCTCTTTGTTATATCTTGAAGGGACAAAAGAAAACACCGAGTGGCTTTATAGCACAAGCAGACAATTCAGCAGGGCAAAGCACCTGGTATTGACATGCGTAATAGCTGCCTTACATGTGTCCTAGTGCAAACATACTCACACTTCTTTATGCCATCAAGAGTTCCTGAAGTTTTTGTCTCCCTCTTTCTTCCTATCCAAAGAGATGAAATCCCTTTTTTGACTCCCAAGTCCCAATCTGAAAGGCAGAGACCCTCTAATGCCTGTTTGTATTTCTACCACTGGCTATCTGTTTTCCATTAATATCCTCCTTCCCACAACTGGACGACTGAGTTGTGAGCTGCTGAAACTCTCCCAGTTCAAGCAATGTTTTTCTAGTTTGTGCTTGAAGCCCACAACTTGCTGCTGCTTGCGCAGTATCCAAAGAGAGTCGGAACTTTGGGCTGAACGCCCCAATCCCAAACCAATTTCCCAAAGTGTCTGACTTATGCCACATGATGAATTGCACTCTCCTGGCTGCACTGATGATGGAGGGAGCCTGGACACTTGGCTGAAGTGCTCTGAAGCTCGTTGTGAGGGCCAGACACTCACCTGCCTTGTACTGCAGAGACAAAGCCAGGCTCTGAACAGGGTGGTGTGAATCTAGCCCACTTAGCCCATGAAGTCTCTATAAACTATGTGTGTTCCCAATTCTCTCCCAGGATCTGATACTCAGAGAAATACTGCACTATGCAAACAATACATCTGAGCAATTCCATGTGCTCTGCCCACAGAACGTGCCTGAAGGTCCCTTGAGAGCTGCGTGGGGAAAAGCACACACCGTTTAGCAGATACATCACTACACACAAATGTATTTTGTTCCTTTCCCAATAAGGCCTTTTGAATTTGTTAAAAAGTATTTGCAGAGAAAATGAAAGGAGCCCCTGGCATCAGGAGTCCTTGGAGAGCGAGCTGTGCACTGGCTAAAGGCTCTGCTGATCACAGTTGGAAGGACAGCCTGACTTTATCAGGAGGATCAAGGAGAAGAAGAGATGGAATATGGGAAAGGTTGGAGGAAGATAAAAAGGAGGAATTTATCCACCAAGGTCAGCTAATTGGAGAGAAGTTTCTGCATTGGGGTGGCTGGAAGCAGTATTAATCCAAGCCAAAATTTTGCCCTTTGGAATCTTATGCATTCCTCCTGTAAGGCTTTTACATTGCCATAGAAAAAAGGGGTCTATTTTGGTACTGAATCATTCTGGGGCAGGTTTTTCTCTCCATATGTTTGCATAAATCTACAGAGGGCAATGGAGTTACACCACTGCATGTTGGTGTGAGATCAGAGGCAAGCTTAGTATCTCTCACCTTGTCTGACAGACCCTTTGACCCATTTCACTCTTTTTTACATTGTCAGCGTTCCAAGGTCAAAGACCATGCCCAAAACTAAAGCAGATTCTAACTCTGATGGTGTATTTTAAAGACATAGCCTCCCAGTTTTAAATAACGCACTATTTAAAATGCATGTTCCTTTGTGTTCACCTTCCTGCTACATCCAAATGATCTTGACTTGGGCTAGGGGGCACACATATTTCCGGGAGGAGAGATCCCATTTCCTTCACACCAGTTTCCATAGCATCTTCGTCATTATCATCATCATCATCATCTGCTCATTTCTGCCCTTGATCACATCCTCTGGAAAGCTGGCAGATGTGAAACCTGAGCTACCCACAGGCCTCCACGCATCCCATAACAGTAGGTATCCAAAATGGTTCAGATCAACTCTAATTTCTCCGTGGATCACATGTCTCCTTCAGAAAAAGGGTGGGGAGCAGATGTGCAAAACCCATGACAGAGATACTGTGATAATCATATTTCTGTTTTACAGAAGGGAGGGGTGACTGCGTGTCTTGGCCTGGGGAGGGAGAGAGAAGTATATGTACAACAGAACAGCAGAAACTTAAAACACAGGTATCAGATTGGATAGGTGAACTCTGTGTGAAAGTTTCCTAGTGAGAATATTTCCTTTTGGATGATTTAACAAATGTAAGCTGGATCAAGTCTCCATTATGCAAGAAATATGTTAGGTTTCTTCTCTAGCTATGCACAAATGGCCGGGGAAAGCTGGATATAGTCCCATCCTATAAACCAGAATCAGAAATAAATTAAAAGATTTATAAATTGGAGGTGCAATTCTTCAGCTACATTGGTTTAAAGATGGTGAAATGAATGACTAAAGCATTCACTCACAGTGTTTTATGAAGCAGATCTAATGTGCAGGTTTTGTGACCTGCAGTGACTTTAACTTCTCAGTAAATCAAAAAGCTTAACAAATATTAAGATGGCAAAGATTACCTGTGTGTGCCAGATTTTATCTTTTATCCGTTATCATTTAGGAAATGAAAAGCTTGAGTCGGAAATCAGACAGCCGGTCACGTGACTCGGGCGGTCTGGCAGCCCCACAAGACAAGAACCTGCAGGAGACACAGAAACTACACATTCACTGATTAGTTTTCAGTCCTTAAGAAATGGCTCTTTTTATTGTTATTATTGTTAGCAACCAATGAGCTTTAGAATCAGAGCAATTCCTTTCTAAATTCCACTGCACTGAAAATTCATTATCACGAGCTAGAGGAAGCAGCTGGGTGTATAGCTTAGCTCACAGCCAGGCTTAGGGGCAGCTCCGCGCACAAGGGAGCTTCAGAGGGGCTCAGATTCGGGGTGCAGACCACCAGCATCTGTCTGCCAGCACAGAGGCCAAGAATTCTCCTTTTCCAGTCTCGGCCCGGAGCAGCAGGAGCGTGGCTGGCAGAGAGGATCTGGGCTAGACCACAGGCTGTAGATCCACAGCATGTGGGGAGACCAGCACAGCTCAAGTACAGCGTGCCCTTGGTTTGGTGAGGCTGTGCTGCAGTTCCTTCCTGAGAGCACAGGAGCAAGCTGCCCCAGCACAGGTGTCCACAGCCCTACAAGTGTGACACAGACCTTCAGGGTGAAACAAATACTTATCTCCTGCCCCAGCTCCCAGCACTTCCCAAACTAAGGGCTGAGGGAGCCAGTGTAAGATTAGCGACTACTGCCAAAGCAGGGTTGGATTTTTTTCAAATATTTTTGAAATATTTGCTGATATATTAAATTAACATCAGGTCTGCTGGTGAGAGGCTGAGGTGCAGGGGATAAGGCCTGCTTCAAGGCCACAGAGAAATGTGGAGACCTAATTGCAACAAGAACTTGAGCCTTTCTAAGGTCCAGCCTCAAATCCATACTAAGCAATGCCATCACCTCTGTTAGCTTGCATTTTTTTTCTTCCTTTTCCATACAGAAATGTAGACAATCCCAAAGGTTAGTCAGTTCCCATACCAAAATCAGACCTACAACAATCACTCTGGGTGACACTGCAGGCACTAGGTTTGCATAAATTGTCTTTGATCCAGGAAGGTCTTCCCCCCTTGTGCCCCTGCAGCCCCTTGTCCCAACTACCTAAAGCATTCATGGCCATCCCTTCCTCTTCTATCTCACAGCCATAGTGAATACATGTTGAAAATAAATTAAAGTCCAAGGAGAAAGCAAATGGAAAGTTTCCTAAAATTACCCCTTTTTTCCCCAGAATGTAACATCTCAGTTTAAAAATCAGTTTTCCTCTATTTGGAAGCAATACTATAGCTCTTTAATACAAAATGTTGATTTAAAGCACAGCAAATAACAATCAATCTCTCCTTTCAGCTGATACAAAAAAAATGAGAAAAACAAGAAGACCATTCAGTAAAATGGAAAATAGAACTGGGTTTACCCTGTTATTTCCTATATAACTGTCCCTCTGGCACAGTCTGGAAAGGACCATGGGCCAAAAAATGACGAAGTGAACTATTTCCTTTGCTTCTCCTTGATGTGCACAGGTAAGAAAAACAGAAATACCTCCATGAAACTCTGCTGCTGGGGCAGTCAGCTTCATCCAACCAGTGTAAGCAGCTCATCATCAAGCAATATTTGGCCCAAAATGTAGTGCAAAAAATAATGCTATATCAAAAATAAATTATCGAGCACTTTGCAGATAAATAAACAGAACAACTTATATATTAATATCTAGAGGCCATCAATTAACAACAACAAAAGTCAAGTAAATACAGAATCCAACTTCAAAGAAAGAAACTGTGGGATCCTCTATGCTAAGTAAACAGTTTTGGTGTAGGTTCAAATATGTATTAGATCTCCATCACAAGAACATGTAGTGATAGGACAAGGGGGAATAGTTTCAGACTGAAAAAGAGTAGGTTTAGGTTAGATATTAGAAACAAGAATCCTGACTGTGAGGCTGCTGAGACACTGAAACATGTTGTCCAGAGAAGTTGTGGATGCCCCATCCCTGAAAGCATCCAAGGCCGGGTTGGATGAAAATCTGAGCAACCCGGCCTAGTGGAAGGTGTCCCTGCCTGTGGCAGGGGGGGTGGAACTAGATGATTTTTAAGGTCTCTTCCAACCCAGGGCATTCTATGATTCTGTGATTCCACCACATCCATGCTAAAACTACTACGGAAACTCAGTATTACTGATGAATATTTGTCCTGAAAGTCAGGCCACCTCCTGAAAAAAAGATGGAAATGCAAGTCTCCAAAACTGTGCAGAAAGACATCTGCATTCTGATAATCCTTTGATAATATAATAGATATACATTTGATATAATTAATTAAGTATAGTGTATTTATGCACTCTTCACATCTGCCTTCTATTTTTAAACTTCTGGATTTATCATTAAAGGAAATTGTGAACGAACGTCCCTGTATTAGCACGAACAGAACAAACTCTGTCAGCTAGCAAAGGGCTAAAAGGTAACTGTACAATCTGCTCTGAGCAAGGGCTGCTGTGTATCTTTTTTCTGCCAAAAGCAGATTGCAACTCAGCAAGTCAGTTTTCTGCCCTGCTCTCCCTGACTTTGGGAAGATGTCTCACGGCGTGCAGTCACCCCTGCCACAGGCACAGCCTGACACCTCTGGCCAGTGGCAGGTGCATGGGGGATGAGGGCAGCTTGCTTTCTGTGTCCTACCCACTTCTGCCATGCTCATACCTTGATAGCTCTGGGGTAAACCCTTGCTCTCCACACCAAAAACCTGGCATCTGCCTCAACCTGAGTCTGACCAAAGGAATTAACTGGCACCTGTCTTACTTCACTTACCAGCCCTGGACTCCAAAGGAAAGGTATTGGTAACTGAAGGTTAAAATAGACCAGAAAACCCAAACAACCCCGCAAAACAAAACAAACACAAAAGAAAACCATCTAGAAAAATCAACCAACCCTACACTGCGCAGTCTCATCACTATTGCTTGAGCACCTTGCTCCAGGGCCTGAAATTACGTGCAAAGACAAACTTGCTATCAAGACATCAGTGCCAATTTGTGAACAGAGCAGGATGGGGTAACCAGCTTTTTCTTCAAAAACTGTTTTATCAGGGAGTGGGACAATATTCCTTAAAGAGGCACAGTGGTTTCCATTAGTACACACATCTGAACTTTTATTTTCCCATTCCCTGTTTAAAATCACTGAAGAAAGGACACTCCCATACTGCTTTCTGTTCCCACCCAGCACCAGAACTGATTTTAAATCATGTTTGCTCACATGGAGCAGACCTTGTAGAGGGTCATGGCTGGAGCTGAATCAGAAGCTGTGGCACAAAAGGAGAGAACCTGCAGAAACAGAAATAGAAACTGTGTTAACAGGTACAAGTAGAAAGCTTTCTTGTTCTACATGGACAAGTCTGAGTAAAGAGCACAGCAAGTCCATGAACACTGACACAAACTACATGCAGTGGCACTGCATTCACATTCTTCTTAGCTGCAGGGTGAGCCACTTTAATTCTAAAACTTCCGCTATTAAATGAGCTTTACTAACTAAATGCATTGCCATTTCTTCAGTTCTTATTACAATTTAATTTACCCATTCATTTTTCTGTTCTCTGACTTCTTAATAAAATGAATAGCTGGCATCTTCTAGTTGTGCTCCCTTTTGTGTTATTGCCAATAGAGTAACATCACAGCATTTTGCAGAAATGTGGTTTAGGCCATTTGACATTTTTATGTCAAGAACCTTTTATATGCAATTCTAGCATTTGTTTTACTCTCCATTGTTTCTAATATCCCCTGAGAATCTTGGAAGTAACATTATTTCCTTAACAAGTTTGGCCTTTCTTCCTCCTACTCAGCAAATCATTTTCTTGTGGCCTTACCACTTGCTGTTATAGAATTTAAGCAACAGCTACAAAACATTGTTGCTTGCATACATCTGGGCTAGTAAAAAGAATCTAGAAATAAATAAGCATATATCCTGTTTTCTTCCCAATTTTTGACATTCTGCAAAGAATACCAGTGGAGAAAACCTACTCAAACCCTGAATTGTTTACTCCTCCACTAAACTTCTGTCACACTTGAGAAATCCCTTAATACTTTGCTTCTCCAGCTGTAAAATTGGGCCTGTGATGATAATCCTGTCATACCTTGTTGTTATTTGAAATAAGAGGAGGAATAGCATTTGATGGATGGTCATATGGAAACCTCTTTAAATTTTGAGAAAGGCAGGTTGTTGCAGATAAACTCCCACATGAGAATCCCATATGCAAGATGGAAACCAGGACATACCACTGAGGCATAATTTAAGATGACCAAATAGATCAAGTTAAATGAACTCATAGCTTTCATTTTATAAGGTGCAAAGCTCAACCCTTTTACTTTTTTCCCTTCATCTTTTGTTGTTGGTGTTGTTACCATTTGTTTTTTTCCAGACCATAAAGGTTTTTCTTTGGAAATGTCTTCATAGTCACCAAATGTCTTTTAGTTGTTCATTGCCAGGGATTGTATCCCTCAGAGTGAAAGCAGTCACAATAAAGTCTTTAATCAAAGTCCCTTAGTACATGGCATGGGGGGTTTAAAATCTTTCCATGGGGCTGCATGGACTTAGATTCCAGTCATTAGGTCCATGGGATACTACAGAGCTGAGTATCACAGGGACCTGGCTTAGAGTGTCCCAGCCTTCCCCTTCCCTGTAAAAGCATTCAGAGGACTTGAATCCTCTAATCTAATACACTCTTATCTATTTCTTGGTTTTGCCTTCTAGCCCAGCAAAGAGAAATTGTTCCCAGGCTTTCTCCTTAGTAATGTAAATTACAAAATAGGCAAAGGTAGTTAACATAGGAATTCTCTTGTGACAGCACATCTGCATTCATATTTTTAGCATTCAGAAATTTTTAGGACTTACACATATTTAAGAACCACTAAGACTGGAAGCTCCCAGTTCTTAATTTCAGTGTTGTGGCAGGGGGAGGGGATGAAGGAGGCCAGGCTGAAGTGTCTGTGGGAGGAACACATATAATTGTATCTCACCAGCACTCCCACAAACTGCCCAGGGCACTGCTTGCACAGGCAGAGGGACAGCACAGAACGGAGCACCTTGCTTGCATTTCACAGACCTTTGTTGGTTTGCTTTGAATGCTGCCTTCCAAAGAAAGGACCTGAGATAAGTAGCAGCCGACAAGCCAAAGCAGTCACAATGGATATTTAATTATGAAACTCTTCTAAGCACTTATAAATTAATTCATGGTCTAATGTGGTGTCAAGCTGAGGCGAATAAAGGTTAACATATTCTATTAGTCCCAATTGTCATAAGAATTTCATAGGACTGTTTAGATTGGAAAAAACCTGTAAGATCATCAAGTCCAACCCTTAGTCTAACACTGCCAAGTCCACCAGTACACCATGTCCCTCAGGCCCACATCTACACATCTTTTAAACACTCCTGGGGATGGCGACTCCACCATTTCCCTGAGCAGCCTGTTCCAATGCCTGACCAAGAATTTTTCCCTAATATCCAATTTAAGCCTCCCCTAGTGCAACTTAAGGGCATTTGCTCTTGTCTTGTAGCTTGTTACCTGAAGAAGAATCTGACCCCCACCTGGCTACACCCTCATTTCAGGCAGCTATAGAGAGTGACAAGGACCCCCACCAAGTCCCCTTTTCTCCAGGCTCCAACTTGCTCAGCCACTCCTCCTAAAATCTGTGATCCAGAATATTTTTCAGCTTCATGGCCCTTCTCTGGACACACTCCAGCACCTCAGTGTCACTTGTAATGAGTGGCCCAGAACTGAGCACAATATTCAAGGTGTAACCTCACCACTGTGCTGAGTACAGAAGGATGATCACTGCTCTGGTCCCTACTGGCCTTATCAAACAACACAGTTCATTAAATACAGGCTCTACAAATTATGTTTCTCTTAATAGAAATTATTTATATCAATATGACCTGAATAGTTGTGACTTTAATTAATTTAGACATAAATTTAATTAGCAGCTGATTTCAATTGAGTCTCAATCTGAACAATAAGTTGTGTTGTAGGCTACGTACTGGAAGCACTATCTAAAATTAAATATGGCACAATGAAGCACGATGCTGGTTGGTGTTTTCAGCTCCTATCCCCCTGCCTCCTGCTCTGTGTAAGAACAGCACATCTGTCCAGCACAGACTCCCATTTAAAGAAAAAAAAGTGTGGGGGGGGAACCTGTCTCCCTCCAAATTCCAATAGGAATTGAGGATCTCTTTGAAAAAGAATTGTTGAAAAATTAAGTGGGCTCTTCCAGGACAAAGAAAAGAACAGGATGGAACAACTCAGCCACCATGGATGGAAAAAGCATAAGAAGTCCATGTCGAGAAGCTGCAGTAAAGTACAGCACAAGAAAATAAGAGAAAGGAAAATGTTAACTCTTATCCACAAAACACCAGTGCCACACTCATCCTCCCGAGGCTCCCCTTCACCACGTCCCTGCTGCAGCCTGTGGCACATTCTGCTCCCCACAGTTGTGTCCACGCTTCCCTACAGAGCATTAGGGATGCAGGAGCACCCCACACAGCACCACCCTTTACTGTTTCAGCAGGGCCACTTAAATTCTTCATGACTCGGTTTTCCCCTCTGTAGAACAGGGATAAAACTGCAGTCTTGGCAGAGGTCTGAGAACCTTAATTCACTAATGTCTATAAACCCCTCTGAGGTTCTTATTCGGAAGGCACAGCAAAAACGCAAAGTATTATCACTGATTCAAACTGACCTTCCCCTTGAAATATCACCATTTGAGCTATAATTCCAAATCCTGACTCTAACCAAGTGCTACGCTGTGGGATTAACCACATTAATGCTTAAAGCTGTTGCTCTTTTTTTTTTTCCCCAGTGTTCACAAGCTAATGCTTGTAGGGGTCTAATCTTGGACAATTCCTTAATGATACAGATTTTCAGATGAAAATTACTGCTACATTTTCCTGTCTTCCAACAGATTTTAGTCTCACTGCATGCACGATTTTGGAACGTTGTTTAATTACAAATATAATATGTTTTTAGATATTCTTTCCTAATTTGAGTGTGTCTATCTGATGTCTGCACACAAACTGTAAATCATTGTATTAAGAGTGATTACACACCCACTGACACAGAAAATTTGTGATCGGGTTGTGAGACATAAGAGGTTTACCAGATTGAATGTGGCATGGCCACATATTCTACAGAATTTATTATTATTTTTAATCAATCCTCCTCCTCTAAACCAAGATCCCTTAACTATAGCACTCTCGCTGTACTTAAGAAGGACATTTCAAATGGATGTATTTTCGAAATACACTTACATAGCTACACACAGCAGAGCTGCAGTCACATTTTTGAGCACAAGGTTATGGGCAAATGGTTGGCTTGTCATTGTTAGGCCGAAGCTGGCTTCACTTGTAAAGACCTAGGGTGTGTCTGAGTGTATGCTGGTTGTTTCTCACCAGCAAAATACCCTAAAATAATGGGATGAAGAGCAAAGGGTGGTGTCAAACCTATTCTCTCAGTTGTTGATCTACCCTGGGGCTCTGCCCAGGCAGTGCTCCTGCCTCAGTCATTCAGGCTGTCTCCAGTAAGGAGCCTTGAGCTGATGCAATTTAAGAGCATTCCTCATCCCTGCAACACCATGCTGCTGTGATTTCATTACCTGGCCAGAAATTAGCACTGGGGAGTCATTATTATTATTATTATTAAAGGAATAAATAGTCTTAAATCTTCTTAACCTGTGAATCTCCATAAATAAGCAGACCAGATGTGTGGTAAAGGGCATAATGCTGATTGTAGTGATGTCAAATGTGACCAAGGGAGAAGGAGCTTCCTAGCCCTGTCACCACAGGAGCCAGGATACCGTGGCAGAAATGCATTTCTTATTTCTTATATTTCTTTTAGTGGGCATACCAGTGCCAATATGTTAACTTTAGAGCAGAAAGGATCACCCCCTGGGGAGCAGATGGGCACAGCCATCCACATTCCCACAGCCTTGGGAGGGACTGCCAAGTGGCAGGAAGGTTTCCATCTATCCCTGTATTCTGATGAACTTGTGGTGAGAGATGCTGTTCTGGCCACCAGGCTGTTTGACTGATGTAGGTGATCAACAATTAACTGTCCCCAAAGGTCCCTGGGAGTCCCTGCAGCGCACAGCAGCACTGCCATGTGCAGCTCAGTGCACAGCCATCCGCCCTGAGATGAGATTCAACATTCAGGGAGAAAAAAAAAGGCAAATTTGCCCCCGCACAACAAGCAGTGTGGTGATCTCTGCAGTGCTCTGGGGCATGGCCTAAGGGTGCCCCTGAATTACCTCATAAAGCAGAATTTGCCCTCATGGCAAGTAATGGTTAAGAAGTTCAGCTTTTCACTAGCATTTTAAACTCCACAGTGCTAGAGTGCCCAGAAACTTGGCATTTCAAGGAATATCCAAAGGACAAAGACATCTACATATTTTGTCCCAGAATCCCGGAGTACAAAAGTTGGACAAAGGGACAGACAGAGGATGAGCGAGATTAACAGGCCAAGTAGGTCAGGACCAGTGTGATTCTCAGGCCAGTACAACACAGCACATTGAGAAAGCTTCCAAGAAGCGTAAACAGGAATGGATGTTTGAGACAATGAATGCCCTAATTGGATGTCCATTCTCACCGCTTCCCTCAATTAAGAAGAATCATGGATAATTCTGCCAAGATATTGATGGACAATGTAAGCATTGGCTTGAAAACTTTGCCATTTAATGAACCAAACCCTACCCAGTTGTGAATTACAAGAGATCCAAAAATAAATCCAGCAGAAAACAGTCCAGTGACAGTTAAGTCAAAAAGTTACAAAATTATTAATCACTGAATCTTAATAATTTCTCATCAGAGTTACTACAATGCATAGCTTTTGATTTCATATGTTAACTGCATGAAGTTTCTGAAAACCTTGGAAGACTGGGTATTCCAGAAGACATTAAGAAAGAGGAGAGCCAACAATTGCTAAAATTGAAGACGAGTAATTGCAGGGACAGTCTCACACATTGACAGTCTCTTAAAACACAGATGCTGAGCCAGCTGTGAGCACACCTCAGCCCTGAAGTGAGAGGCAGCTATAGAGGTCTGGACAGACTGATCTGCAGTGACTCCAACATGCACTTGAGGAAACAGCTGAAGTCCTATTGCAAAGATGGCGTGAGATTATCACTGAAATGACACACGGTATAGATTTTCATCAATCAGCTTGGTGTCCTGCTATGTCAGTGTGAGCACTTAGTGGCCACTTGCATTCATCAGTGGCTCTGAGGCCAAATTTACTCACTGCCCAGACTGTTAATCTGGAGCTGGTTCTTTCACACCTGCACCGCAAGAGTTAATAAAAGTTATGGGGTGGTCCTGTGCTTTTAAAGGCAACCAAGAACACCATCCCTGTGAAGTGAAGCTTCCAAAAACTCCTTTGTGCTTCATTTGCATTTTGAGGACCATTTTTACATAATCAGCCCAGGCTTTGGCCTTGCCTACAAATCCCATTTTCCTCCTGCAGCAGGAAGCCTTCAAGGGCGATGTGAGCACAATACCAGGGTTTGGTACAACTAATTTTTTTAGTGACAGGACAAAGCTCAGGCATACAATAGATATAGGCCATATGTCTAGTGGAAGAACTTCAATGTGATATAGTTAGCTGTGTCATCTGTGTGAGGCACTGGCTCAGCAGAAAGAGGAGTGCATTGAAAAATGTTCTTCCACTGGTATTACTCACTATTACACATGCTAAGATCAAATTAGAGTACAAATGTTTATGTTGAGAAGAACTCAAATACGGAGGTAAAAAGGAGGAGAAATTAGGATGCTGCCTGAGTCAGAAGTGATAGCACACTTCTGCTCAAAAATCTGCTGCTCTGATTTCAATGCAGGCCAGGCAGTATTTGGCTGTTCCCAATGAAGAGTCATTTTTTGCTAGTTGAGAGCAGTCAAACCCCTTGCATAATAAAAGAGATGCAAAGATTGGTTCAGCAGCATAATTTAAACTTGCCCTCAAATGTTTGCAGATAGACCTTGAAAAAAAGGACAAATAAACACATGACCTTGTGTAATAGTCCCATTCCTCTCTTCTCAGCATAAAAACACAGGCTCGCCCAGATTTAACAGTACTGTGTTAAACACGTTTTGAGAAGGTTCTTTTCAGTTTATTACAACCTCTCACTTGCGAAAGTTGGTGCACAGGGCATCACCATGAGGTCAGAACGACAAGGAGCACAATCAACAGTCCAACAGTAACGCTCCAACACCTGGTACTCTCACTTGCGTTGTTGTTTTGTCTGGTGCGCACATAACAGAATTTAAAAAATAATTGCCTCTTGAGAAACCTGACAAATCAGCACTGATAAGATTGCAGATTGCTGACAGCAGCAATAGGAAATGTATTTTACAGAGTACACTAGAATGATCAGATGTATACAGTTAAAAGGACTGACCAGAAATGTGGAAAGAGGAAGCAATCAACGACTTAGGGAGCAGTTGCTCAAACAAGAACATCCAGAGAGCACTAATTAACAAACAAACTAAAGGAGAACAGGCAAGGCAACAAGGGGGGCATCGGTTCGGGGCACCCAGAGGCCTGGCTGGCACAGCAGTCACAACAAATCAGACAAGACAAAGCTGGAGGAGTCCCCAGGACCCACAGCTCAGGCAGCTGGCACAAGGTCTGGGTCCATCTCTGTCCCGTGTGGTGGGAAGGTGGCGATACGACACTGAGAGCACCAGTGCTGCAGCAGGCACTGCCTGCACAGAATGTAAACAAAGAGGAGGACAAAACAAGATGAGCTGCTTCACAGAAGATGCCACGAGATATCAAAAAAAAAAAAGAAAAATAATGGGCTTGTACCTTTGCTGACATTTGCCTTTGTGCAAGCACAGTCTTTTGAAATTAAGGGCTGTATTATGAATGTTTGAACTACTAATATGAAAGGCTTGAAGTGTATATTATTGCTTTGTATAGCTACATACTTGGGACAGAACTGAACACCATCAAGCATTTAAATCATAAAAAACCCCACGTGGCTCTTAGGCTTTGTGATTTAAAAAACTTGAAAGCACTCAGAAACCAAATCGCTTCTGGCAGTCATTTCACCCATCCTCTCCTCTGCCTGCCAGCACACTCAGGTGCTCATGGACTGGGAGGAGTGAAGTGCTGCAGATTTGGCTGATAGTTCATGCAAAATATTTCTTCTAAATACAGTTCATTCAGGTAGCCTACTAACTCCCCATACCCCATTGCTCACAGTGCATAAGGGTCTCCTAGAGTGGATCATGTCATCACTGGCCCAGGCTGGATGATATCCAACCCTACAAGACCGAATTCAGTCAAGTTATTAAGCCTGTGTCTAACCTAGGTAAAGGAGTCTTGAGCCATGCACTTATTTATTAGACAGATGAGCTGCAAGATGTGCCTAAAGACCCCAGAGAGGCTTTAAGATGGCTACACAATCATATCTGAAGAAAATAGAAATAGTTCACATTAGAAATGTGTGTAAAAATACTTACATTTAGTCATATAAAACATTTGCAAGCAACCATGTGTACATTTTTTTTGTGCACACACAGACAGAATCACCATCATGTTTTTAAAAAATAAGAAAAAAGGAAAAAATCCTCTGATAAATGTTTTCAGAAAATAAAAATTATTACAGATAACGAAGGATGTATTCACTTTTTTAATTAAAGTGAATACTCTCTATTCTTACCTTGGCTAGCTCTGATGCTGAGTGTCCTTATCATATGATCACAGAAATGTTTCTGCTACCCAACATTGCTTTAAATTGCTGGGTTTGGGGGACGAGGGCAGCTGGGTGTGGTGAGTGTTTGTTGCTTTTGTGTTGGGTGTTTTTAAGTCTCTTACAAATTTTACAAGGCTACATACACTTAGCAGAGCTCCATTTTCACACGTGTCTCTCTTCCATAAAAGCTGCTCACTTATTTTAAATATAGCTACAAGCCAAGAGAAAATTATTAGAAAAAGCACTATCATTAGTTTGGCACCATCAGGACAGTGTTTATATGAGTTTATACTACAGAGGAGCTCATATTTGAATAACACATGCATATTGTCCTTAGACAAGAAAAAAAAATCTAACCAACCATGTAAGCCAAGTCACGAAATTTAATTAGGAAGATAAGAGTTGGATTTTAATTTTTTTTTTTTAGGTTACAGAAAAAGATAATTTTAGGCAGCAAATTAGCATCTTCTAATAATCTTAGACAAAAATGATTTTGTTTTGCTTTGGTTTGTAAATTAGCTCATGATTAAAGTATCTCTCTAGTTGAGCTTCATTGTCTTTTTGTGCCTATTTTCTGAATGCAGCCCTGACCTGAATACTCTTGTAGCTCAAGTACAAGATTTGAAAGCATGAGAGGAACAATTATTATAAAGTGAAGTACTTACAGTTTTGCTGCAAAATCAATGAACTTTCAAGTGATTTTTATCATATTTTGCAGCTGTTCTGTTTGCTTTGAATGATGTTTATCACATCAAAAATTTGAGTACTTTTAAAGGATGCTTTATCTAGAAAGTTCCTCCACCTTTATTTTTTTGCCCCACCCTGTGCTGTAAATGCAAGGATATTTTTATCTTGTGATTTTCCCCTGCTTCAGAAGTTCTCTCTCTCAATATTTAGGTCAGTGACTTTGCTCATTCCCTGCCCTGTTCTTTCTCATGGTTCCTTAAATGAGGAAACGTTCCAAGTTCCCAACTTAATTCACAGTTTTGCAGCAGTTATATTTTCCAGTTGAAGGCTATCTCTGTGGCCCTTTTGCTATCTAAAGGAAGTATGCCATGTGTATGCCATCTCAGCGTGCAGGAGCTCAGACTGTCTGTCAGGAGCCATAGGGGGAGGAGTGATGAGCAGCACTCCTCCCCTGGAAACAGATCCATAAAGTCCTGTGGATGCTAGAGGTAAACATTCCACTGATTCCGGTTGTATAGGGTTAGAAGCACGGAGAATTAGATCTTATCTTATTCTTATCTTATTCTCTGCTACATCTCTCTTCAAATCCATCCTCTACCTCAAGGAAAGCCATTTCCTTCCCCAAATGGGATTGCTAAAGTCATGAGGTTACCAAGACGCCCTGCTCACTTACCTTTCCCACCTTGACCTTTTCAGCCAACACTGTATGCTCTGGGCAATGCTTGCCATAGATCTACTTGTCCTTCCCAAATGCTGTGGATTCTGTTGGATATTAGCAACTCAATCCTACAAACCTTTGTCCCTGGGCAGAGCTCCCTTAGCAACTTCTTGGACTCCAACAAACCTACCTAATTATTCATAAAACCATAGAATGGTTTGAGTTGGAAAAGATCTTAAGACCATCTGGCTCCAATTCCCCTGCCATAGTTGGGGACAACTCCAACCAGACCAAGCTCTGCCTAGCCTGGCCTTGAATATGTCCCAGGGATGGAGCAGACACAACATCTCTGGACAAGCTGTTGCAGCACCTCCCTGCCCTCCTGGTGAAGCATTATTGCTGTGGTACTCCACTGTCTGAGCACACGCAATTCCTAAGTGGAAGGCCTCTTACATCAGATAATTTACAATCCAGGTTCAAACCAGATCCAAAAGTAGGGGCAAAATGCAAATGAGGGAAGGTGAAAGACTGAGGTAAAAATGAGGTAACAATTGAAAGAATGAGGTAACAATTAAAGGCAAGCAAACAACCTCAAAATATGGATAGACTGGCACAATCTTTTAAGCACTGCAGCACAGGGGAAGTTTGTTCATGGTGCTATACTCAGCAGCACTGAGTATAATAAAATTATATTTCGTACATTTACCAGTACATAAAATTAATGCAGCTGTGTAATTCCTATTATACTTCCTTATGTAATTCATATCATTTCTATGTTTAAATCTGTTTAAATCAATAGAAATTTAATTTTATTTAAATGCTTACTGATCACCAGTAAAACCTTTGCTTTCTAATTTTTTTCTTTTAACCTGAATTATTTGTTTTATAGAGCTAATACAGAGCTGCACTCACGCAGTTTCACGGTTCAAGTAACTGTCAGTCAGACCTACTTTTAAATCCCTTTTACTGACCTTTGAGACAACATCCTTGGATGCTTCTGACCAAAATACAGATTATGGAAGTTTTGCAGTGTACCACTCTGCTACATAACTTAGAACAGGAGTGAATTATCTTTAGTATTGCCACTCCGTGGTACCTGACCAGATAGGTCTCTGCCATGGGAAAAAAGGTAAAAACACATCAACGAAAACCAAAGGGAAGGTGATAATCACAGTCTATCTAATATATGGCAAATCAACAATACATCTGAGCCCGAGAAAAAGAACAGAGAAAGATTTTTCATGAAAATAGGATGAACCCCTCTGTAAATTCCATTAATACTTTAAAAAGATAAATTTCAGAGGAATACTACTTTGAGGATGTGTATTGGCAGTTATACCACTACAAGAGCATTCATTTAGTGGGAGCATTTGAACCATCATTGCTTATCTTCTGACCAAGCAGGATCATAACAATTCCCTCAAACCCTCTCCCTGGGGCTGCTTAATTGACCTTTATTTAAATTTACCTGGCTACAGCCTCACAATCATAGTTTCCAGCCTCTGTCTTGTATCCTCTAGCTTTTCATCTTTTCCCTTCTTCTTTTTTCTCTCTTTCAAAACTGATGTCAGTTTGATTCAAAAATTGACAAACCTAAGCAAGAATGCAGATCACATTCTTCCAAATGCAAGAAAAGAGCCCCACTTACAATTATTCCAAATTATACTGTTACATAGGTATTCCAAAAACCATACCCATCCCAATGCAAACAGAAAAAAAGAAATGGATGTTGGTGAAAGTCTCATATTACAAAAAAAGAGCACAATTTAATTTTAAATAAAATTAAAAAGAGCCTAATTTCAGAATTGTATTGGTATTTTCTCTAACATGTCAATATTTACAGTGCATATACATACAAGCACAGAATCATACTTGGTGGGTTTTGCACTTCTCTGTAAAAAGATTGAGTCGGTTGCTCCTGGAATAGAATCTTCTCTCCAGTTTGAGTGGCTTAAAACTGTTTGACACTAAAACAGGTAAGCTCTTTGCTAATTCTTTTTCAAAAAGTTGTTTATCCAGATTAGTATAAGCGCTGTGTATGTCACAAAACAAAATTTTAAAATACAAAGATATGGCCAAAGGGAATGTTTATTTCTGCTAATAATTTTAAAAGAAAAAATACATACTCTGCAAATGAGACTTGGTAAACTGCATAAACAGTAGGCAAGCATCAATGTTATTATTTTCACCTCTTCCATTCTGAATCTCTATTATCTCCCATTTTGAATCCAAAAGGCATGATTAAACTGCAGCGCATCTTACAGAACAACACAGCAATATTTTCCAGTGACAGAGAAACCACTTCAGCTCTTAAGTTGTTCCAACAGTTAATGATCCTCATGATAGAAATGTGCCTTATATCTAGTCTGAATAAGTCAAGCCTCACCTTCCAACCCTGGAGTCTTTTACAATTTCTTGCTCCCATCAGTACTTGTATTTTTTTTCCCCTCTGTAGATATATTAATCTCTGTAAAACCTTCTCTTTGATGAATAAAATTAATTAAATTCCTTTGCTCCCTCATTCCAAACCAAGTTTCTTTTCAGGTAATTCTTTCTGCCACTCCTCCCTGGACTCTAAGCTTTTTAACTTCCTTGTAAAGTGTGGTCCTTGGAGCAGACACAGTAGCAGCTGCTTCTCCTTAAAGTTTTTTTCCTCTCTCCAAGTCAAGGGATTTGTCTTTCTGGCCACATTCAGCTGTAATCCAGAATTTCTCTGCTGGAGCCTCAGCAGATTCCCAGTATCACATAAAGGGATTTGGCTGCTAGAAGAGCCAGGTGAAAGGAAACAGAAAGAAAAGTTGTTAAGAAAGGCAAGTCTGTGCACTTGGTTTGTTTCCACTGCTGCCCTGAAATCAAGCCCTGCACAGGTGCAGCTCATAAGCGGCTTTCTGCAGCTTTGAGGCTTATTTCATTTGTATTGCTAATGCTGCAGTGGGAGAAGCCACAGCAGACCTGTAAGCACCAAAATCTGAGCCCATGCAGCATCTCCTTAGGCAGGCCTTCCATCTCACTTGTTCCCTTGGATTAGAAGCATAAAAAAAACATATGATCAAAATCTGCAGGGAAACATTCGATATAGAAAATGTACAGCTCTTGTAACGGGAGCGCTAAGTTTGGGGAAACCTGTTATCTGGCACAAATTCTAGAGCAGAGGGCTTATTTCAGCTAGTTGCAGCACAAAAGCTTTAAAGAACATTAAGGAGGAAAATGACACAAGAAATGGTTCCCTCTGCAACATTACCTGCACTCAGATGGGCTAATACCCTCTCTGGTTTTGCAAGGCATTAGTGAAAAAGAAATAATAATAAAAAAAATCCAACAGCAAGTAAAGAGCCTTCAGGGTCTGGGCCAGAAATTCATACTAAAACAGCATTAGTAGTGAATGTAAGCCTCTCTAAGAAGGTTTCAGAAAACAGAAAAGTAGTCAAGATGCTTACAATTTTAATGGATTGTTTGTCTTTTCTACAAAATAACTTGCAGGCATGAATCCAAGCCCTGCAAAAGCTGGTGTCAGAGGTCTTGCTGACTGCTCTGCGTGTTGTCCCCACAGACTCACTGGCTAGCTTGCCTGTAAGTGCAGAACTAAACCAAAGCCTTTGTGCAGTGCAACACAGTCTTTTGGAGGAGTTTTAAATATCTATAAGCCTCACAAACCACTTGTGCGTCTTAGAGAATCAGTGAGTCCTTTTTACAGGTGTCCTTTTATGCAGAATACTATCAAGTCTCTTGAACTACATTCCCTAAAATCATTATGCTGCCTTAAAAAGCTTCTACACTCGATATATTTGATGTTAAAGTAATGTATTTAATGAAAGTTCTATTTAGAAGATAAATTCTCAGGCATTATGAAGCATCTATTGAACAAGTGTAACTTATTGGCCTGAAATATTTTGGGTCACACAGACTACTTATAAAGGAGTGGGGTCTCCCTTACTCTGTATAAAAGATGGTGGCAGGCTGTGGTGGAGTGTGTTTGGACTGTTAGGGAAGGCAGGCTCTAGGTAAGCAATAAATTGCTGTATATATTGCCTCAGGAGCAGGTTAGAAATTTCCCTTGTTCATTGGCATTGACAGCCCCCCCAAAGGACAACACTTCCGAAAGCACAAAGTTTAACACAGTAATAAAAACACATCTTAAAAGCCCAAACCCCTGTGTTCCAGTGCTTAGAAAAGGTGGCAGCTTGACAGACCTGGAGACTGACAGCAGCAGTGTCAGCTTTCCTCACACTTGTCTGCCAAAGCACCTCAACCTTGACCTGAGGAGAAAGCCACGAAGGGTTTGAGCGGGATTTCATGCCCATTCTCTCTGGCATCTCTGCTGAGATTGCCAACAAGGGGGCCAATTAATGCCTGCTTCAGAGGATGGTTTTTTTGACTGTGTGGAAATGACACCTGTCCACTGAAACTGGGCAGAGACCCTCCAATTCCCGGGAGCCAGCCACTGTGCAGCCACTGCAAGGGTTACTGCTCCTGCCCACTCCCCTTGCACCAGGCAGGCAGCAACTCCATGTTGCTGCCCAAGTGGGACAAAATGCATTTTCCTTTCCCAACAAGTAGTACTTTCTGATTTAAAATAGTAGCTTCTTGGTAAAGATTTAATTTTAAAAACTGGTTCTTACTATTCAATATCCTGGAGCCTGCGTGAAGATCAAAAGGCCACTTTTGCTGTGCAACCAAATAAAATCCTATCGAGAACTTGCACCAGGGCAGAAGGAGATGAAGAAACATGGCTTCAGCCTGTTCTGTTAAGAAGAGGAAAAATGCTATGTTCCTGCTGGGCTCTTTGCCTCCTCCCAAGACCTAAGTGGCAAATTTCTTGTGTGCTTCCTTGGTCTTCTGCACAACAGCAGCTACCTGACCTGTTAGTAAGGAGAGAGGGTTAGAGGAAGGCTCTCCCCTCACCAGCAGATGGACCAGTTTGAGCAAGCTGGTACAAAACATGGGGTTGCATCATAAAACCATCAACTGATCTTCATGGCCAAGAAGGGAATAGCTGGCACTGGAATATGGGTAGACATCGGTCTCTTTAATTTAGCCACCGTAAAAGTCATTCACACTTTAATTAATGACCCAGCAGTGCAGTTTGAATAGCAGCCCATTTGCAGGGTAAACTTGGAATTATTACTTAATGGAATGGGAAACTTCATTACAGATTAAAATAACTTTATCAATATTATCTTTCATAAATTCCAGTCCATTCAGTTTCACTTTGTCAGACAAAAAATGTAAAAGTCATTCTCTTTGAAATCAGACATCACCCTCCTGTTCATCTGTCACCAAGTCAAGTTTGCTAACCTCTCTGAGGATGTCATCTGACTGGAGTTTTCTATCATTCTTTGTCACTCCAGGTGCACTTCTTGACAATTTTTTTAGATCCCTGTCCAGGGTCTCCTCCAGGAATCTAGAAGGACCATGAAGATTGCATCAAGGACTTGATTAAACAACAGACAACATGCCTATCCAGCACACTAACCTCATTTGGAAGCTCTCACAGAAAATGATTGACAGCTGATGCCCTAAGCAAAACTGCTGTTTATAAAGTCCTTTTCAGTCCAGCTACATTAGTCTCTCCACATAGCAGAAGCCAGTACACTGCTATCAAAACCAAGTCTGTGACTGATAATACTGAACTCTTCATTACCCCAAGTGTTGCTGCAAGTAATACCAGGAGTTTGGACACCACCGTTCAATAAAGGCTTATTATTATAAATATTCAGCTTATGTCCTGACGAGAACAAACAGCTTTGCTGCCAAGGTGAAAGGGGTGAATTGCAAATAGGTCTAGGTTATGATAGAGACAGTGCCCTCTTTTTGTGAAGTGACCTTGTAGCCTGGCACCAAACACAAACTCAGTGGAATAAACTGGATCCTGCATATTCAGACAAAACTGGCTGGGTATTAGCAGTTTTTAGAAAAACTAAATCATGGAAGGAAGTTCTTTCAAATGATGCATAGAAGGCTTCTTGTGTTGTTTCAGTCTGATATTTCTAATACCCTTATTAAGGTTCAAATCTTAGCAAAGGTTTGGGAACTTTTTTTATATAGTTTCTTGAATTAGATAAGGCACCACAGGGAAGTAGTGACTGGCATTACAGCCCAACTTAAAAGAACAGAGACTTGTCCTGGCCTCCTCTCCTAAATTTACTTTCTCTCTACTCTGCACACAGGACTGGTTGTTCAGAGCTGGCTGTGCACCAGAATCTCTCAGCAAGAGAGCTACTAATCTCTCCCTGGGAAGAGCACCTGGATTGCTCTGCCTAAAGTCAAAACACACCCTTCTGGCTCCTTTGTCTACTCTGTATTCAGCCTAGTTAACCAACAGCTTCTAATGACTAAAATAGTAAAAGGAAGACATTACTTCCCAGAAGTATGAATACATTGATTCATATGTGCTGGGCAGTTGCCCTGGCAGCTTTGTTGTAAGAGGAAAAAGGAATGATGAAAAAGACTTTCATTTGACTGAGATCCTTACTACACTTCTGTGCTGTGGGAGTTAAATTAATCAAGAACATCACTGGATCTGCTGATGTGTTGTTCCCTGAAAATTTGGGGCCGATAAGGATGTTTGATCTTCTAAGGTGGGCTAGAGCAATGGTCCAGAGTTACAAAATGTGCTCAAATCCTGCAGAAACTCACAGAAAGCAGCAGAGACAAGGGATTCCAGGAACCATAATAGAATCCCTTTCAGATTATGACCTGTACATTTATTACCTCTGAAGGGAGCTCATTTTCACCTGTCCCAGGAATATAAAAGAGTCCTTTTTGCCTCAGCATCTGAAAATCTCACAACTGCATAAAACATGTAATATCCCAAGAAAGTACAAGCACTATTATGTACCAAGAGTTCAGTGGGGACCTCAAGACAACCCTGAAACACCATGGTCAAACAGGGAACTGAAGCAAACTACCAGTGATGTAACTTTGTAACTATTTAAGGAATAGATCATACAGAGCTGAAACACTGATGGTCAATGGAGAGCAAAACTAATAGGGCAGTTCAGAGCCAGAAGAGAAGATGAACTACTGCCTTGCCTTGCTAAGAAACAATTATAAATGCCAGCCCATCCCTCATTTATTCATTAAAAGGAGAAAAAAAATCATTTCCTGGAGACAAGAAAACAGGAGAAAAAAATCACTTATTTTTTAGTGAAAGATAAACCATTGCTTATGAGTGCAATGAATATCTAGATCGGAAGGAATCAATCCTACTCGAGCAAGAAAGTCCTCCTGATAGCAAACATATGTCCAAGAAAAATATTTAAACTGAAATCTTAGAGAATTTTTCTGAAAACCCTAAGCATCTTTGTGCTTAAGATATGTTCCTAGGATCTCTCAGTCATCCTTTAAGTCTCTAGAATATTTTCTCTTCTACCTCATCAATGATTCTCTCCTCACAACAGCCACAACACAGGCCATTCATGCAGTTCAAGACACTCAAGACAGTTCCCATCATCACCTTTTCCTCTGAATTAGTGCCAGTTAATGTGCATGCATGTTTAAAAATGGGAGATATATTCAGCAGCAACTTCTGGAGAGTGACTCAGAAGAAACTTTTTGTTGGTCCAACAGGATGGTTTTGTCATCTTTAATGTCTTTCTTAACTCAGTCTTGAACCTTTCCAAGCAGCAGTTCTGTGCATAAATAACCACTGTCACTGGTACACGCTTAACACATCCATGGCACAACAAATACAGCAAGTCAGCAAGAGCTGCACTTGCTGTCACCTTCAGCAGGGACAGCAAGTGCAGTTGTAGTGGATCCTGCCCTAGGACACAGGCCTGGCAGCTTTATCCTGGGATTATCCAGTCTGTGGCTGACAATAATGACCTCAGAGCAGAAAAGAGCCAGCTCTTGAACGGCTGCATTTTACCAGCCTATATATGAAAGAAAACTGGAGCCAATAAGAATTTGCTGTAGTATTATGGATGGCAA
Source organism: Fringilla coelebs (assembly GCF_963513975.1). Taxonomy (NCBI): domain Eukaryota; kingdom Metazoa; phylum Chordata; class Aves; order Passeriformes; family Fringillidae; genus Fringilla; species Fringilla coelebs. The sequence goes on along the minus strand of NC_140030.1, from coordinate 92,915,366 downwards.
ACAGTATGAATTCAAGAACTGCTGGTACATCCCCTCTGGAGCCAGCAGTTATAGGAGAAGGAGGTACAGGGGAGGGCAACTGGTTGGGCACCAACACTTAAAGCATACCAGTTTAATCTGAAGCCATAAGTGACTCAACACCTCAATTAAAGTGACATGTCTCACCAAAGATTGCACATCTTTCCCCCAAAGAGATCTCTAGGGAGAATGTGAAGGTAGAACACAGAGAACACAGGCATTTGAAGTAATAGGCTCACAGTCCTTACTCAGGCAAGCTATACCCTGAAGATCAGGATGCTACCTGGGTGAGGACAACATGCACAAGTAAGAGAGCTGAAGTTATTTCATGCCCTGTACTCATTCTGATAAACAGGTAAACACTCAGGCTGTTCACAGCATGTTCACATGACTACACAGCATTGCCCAAGGCCTCGAGTCAGTTTTGCAGTCAATAAAACAGGGACACTATTTCACAGAGGTGCAGCTGGGAATCCCTTAATGATACCTGGTGAAGGTTTTGGGAGGCTAAAATTCTATGTGCCTTTCAACTGAAAAATATTATTTAATATGACACAAATTCCAAGCAGCAAAAAAAACAGAGGACCTCACAAAATTACCAGAGCTGTTTCTGTGTAGAGGCAATGCAAGCAATTGTCTGTTACAACAAACTGCTAGGGTGAGCAAAACAGGCAAACAAGGACTTCACTACAAAAATGGTCCAGAAAGCCAGAGCAGCTTTTTCTGTCTCCAAGAGAAGTATGTCAGTGCTCAGGGCATTTTCCACTCTTCCCCTTGGGAAGAGTCACCACTTCTCCCAGACCTATTGTGAATCACTGGAATCAACCCTGCATGGCCATTTCTCATGCCTCATTCCCTTTGGGGGCAGAGGTGGCCTCTCCTGGCTGTCATTATGGGTATTCATATTCGGTTGTGCCTACATTGCTGAGAAGCCTTGAATCAAAATTGCATGTAATAATTTTCTATGTCAACAAAGTTATTCACGTAACCCAACCATTGCAGTAAATACTTTGATTTAGGTGACAAAAAACTACTACTTGGACTAAGCATTATAGGATCAAGTTTCCAGATCGTCTGTGATGGCCCAAGCTGTGTTTATGCAGTATCAGAAATAGGCATGTGAAGAGTTTGCAGTTTAGGGCCTCCATCCAGCAATCCATGCTGGCAGACCTGTAAAGGAGTTTGGACGTAGTACAATGAATGATAACAGTAAACAATGGGAGAGAAGAGAGTGAGGGTCATAACTGCAAGACCATCTGGTTGTTTCCATTTGCTGTGTACACATCTTGCTAGTCCTGCCGCTAGAAAGGCAGAGAGGGTTGTTGGAATATTGAGTTACTAATGAATAGTTGCATTTATACCTCATACACCATTATATATTATTATATCACTAGTTGTGGCAGCATTTTGAATACCGGTTTCTGGAAAGGCCAAAGCATGAATGTTTTTGAATGGAAATATATCAATATGCAAAATAATTTGGTACATGTGACAGTTTTCTTATAAGAAAATGTAAGCATTATTTAATGGGTGAGTGGTTTTCCCTTTCCTGTAAGATTGTCTGTAGGAGTTCTTAATTCCCTTGCTGGGATCATCAGTACTTGTATGATCAAGCCCATAACCAGCATTCTAGGTACAAGGACAAAAGAATCAATTACAATAAAATGAGGAATGCTGTATGCTTTTTGGTAGGACACATGAAGGAAAGTCAATTATTTGTAATTAGTCGATATGGATCGATATTTGATTTCTCCTTAATGAATCTCCACTAAGCTTCCAAATCAATGAAAAGAACACAGATTAGGCAGATGTATCTTGCTCTGCACTCTACCTGCAACCAGATGTGGGCTTTACTAAACCACATGTGGGAGTGAAAACAGAGCCAAGGGCCCTTCTCAGAGAATCACCTGTGACTTGACCATATGGTTTCAACCTTGGAGTCAGGTAGCAAGGGCATTCCAGCCTTTTGCAATCTGCAAGCTGACCGAGCGGGAGACATGAACTATCCAGGAGGGGCAGAACCAGGACTGGAAGTAGAAAATGGCACCTCTTTCTGCTGAAGAGATATCTAAGCATCTCCTCACTTAAATAAGTGTCATTTGACAATAACTCCATAAAGGTCAAGAGTGTAAAACTGCAGGAAATAAGATATTCAAGGCTGAATTTTGCTTGAGCATCCTCCATCTGAATTCTGAAAAAGTTAACTAGCTTAGGTATCCAGAGAACTTTTTCTAATCCATAAAAAGTAAAGTGAGAGGAAACCTGACTTGGTCAGGAGATAAATCCTACTATCCATACCACTATTTTAGCAGACAGGAGGATGCAAAACAGACTGCAAGAGAGCTCAAGCGGCTTTATTTCTTGACATTCATTTTTCATCACCAATCCTGCATAGACCCCAAAACTCAGACTAATTAAAGACAAATAATTAAGCACATTCAGACTGTGAAGGTTGGCAGACTCCCACTGTATTGTGAGACCACCTTGGCATTTAAATGGTTAGGGACTATATCCCACAACATCATGCTCATCTCATTGTGGTAGAGAGCTCTTGAGAATGTTATTAGCTGGGTGTTCGCCTTGCCGTTTTTCCACATGAGGCAGATGGGTAATTACGAAGCTAATAGTCTGATTGAGAGAAATCAGATGCAGTGGTTTGCCCAATTAGATGATACATTAGCTTCCTTCTTTGTAAGCAGCTAATGTGTGAAGCAAAGTGGTATTTTTGAGGGTCAGAATCCTTAAACAAGTGCCGAGTTGCAGATTATTGTGTCTCTCTTTTTTTTTCTAATGGAGGAAAAGTGCTAAGTCTTCATTACTAAAAGCATAGAAAATGCAAATCAGGCTCTGAAACAAAAGAGTGAAGGGACAGGCGAGAATATTTGGTGTCCAATGTGTCAACCTACAACATCAATTACATTGAAATGCAATGCATGGGAGCCTAATCAAGGATAGTGTAATTGTAATAATTGCATGCTTTTGTTGGAGAGCTGCTGCCATTGTTATTGTCAACCATTTGTTTTTCTCTATTGTTTAAGGGGAGAGTATTTAAAATATATATATGTGTGTGCATGTACAACTGTGTATAATTGTCTGAAGAACAGTATAGGTAGAAGGTTCTGCTACTACACACAGAATGTGTTGAGTCTTTCTTATTCCTGTTCTTTGGATGTTGGAAGCCCAAGAGCCTGAACTCGGTTAAGGCAGGTATTGCTGAAAACTGAGAAATGGACATTGACCTACAATCTGTGCTGAACAAGGAGTTACTGTGCCTTTTGCTGACACATCTCCTGATCCAGGGAGGTGAGTTACTCCCAGTGACTGGCAAGTCATGAAGTGAGCCGGTGCTAAATCAGCCAAACAATCCCTGAGACACCTTTGCTCTGCCTTCCTTCTTCAAAAAATAAATAGGTCAAAATAAATATTTTGTCCTGTTATACTTCCTAAAGAGCTGCAATCTCTTTCTGCCATTTAAAAGGATTTTTAAATACCTACAATCTTGACAACAACATTCAAGATAATGAACATAAAGGAGAGCACTGCATGGGAAAAAATGACAGCATGAATTTACTCAAGATCTTGTTAAAGGGGTAAAAATGTAGGAGCCTCCTGTAAATAGAACAGTGATATTTTCTGTATCCTGAAGTTAGGCTGGAAATTCGTCTTATAGCAAAGTGCTCAAAATTCAGATCAAATGAGAGGTTTATTTTCTCGCATCACTTGGGCTTGCCAATAGGTTGAAATGGAAGCAAAATAGAAACAGGCTAAAACATTTAACATAGCTGTTAAATCTCATTCTCCACAGCTAAAAAAGAACAATGCTGTACCATCTTTACTGAGAATACACTCTCCTGCCATAGGAGGCTGTTCATGTATCTCTAACAATCCTGTACATACTCCAAAACTCACACTAATTAAAAGCAAATAATCAAATACATTCAATTTGAAAAGTTGGCAAACTCGCTTGTATTATTGTGTTAGCACCTTGGCACCAAAATGATCACATCGTGCTAATCTCATTGTGCAGGAGAGCTCTTGAGCATGTTATTCAGGAGGTCTGCTCCCTGCCCCCCATCTCCCAAACCCACCCCATCCTCCTCTTCCACCTCCACCAGCACTCTCTTTCTTTAACCAGTTAAAGAAATGAAAATGGTAGCAAAGATAAGCAAAAGCAGGACAGAATTTTCATCATGTTTCATTCAGAGGTACCCAGGGTTTGTGTTACCTTGTACAGACATTTTGATTCATCTGAGCTTCATTTCATCACCTCAGATACAGTGGGTAAACCTGAGAGATGTTTAAAAATAAACTAAGCAGGTTGCATGTGTTTCTCATTAGAGAAACTTATATAACATTCTTATATTATTGTACAGAATACTTGCCCACCACTGAAATGTGCAGAGTAAAAATGCAATAAACAAAAGACTGCAAGTTAACAGCTTAATGCTGACCAGGTGATGAAACCCAGAAAGAAACACTTTAGGATTTCTTCTCTTTTAAAGATTTATTTTACAGTCTTTTGCATACAGGCCTGTGCACACCTGAAGTTAATGACTAACACCTCTAGATGCCCATTTGTGTGCTATGAAGAAGTATCAGTTTAATTTTCTGCAAGAGTCTGGGAGGAATTTTCCCCAATAGTCCAACAAATTGAGACTGAACAGACTTTCATGACTAAAGGTGTATTCATTCCAGTGTTTCCAGCCCTTGCATTTTTTTGTAGCTGCAATAGTAGCTATGACCAAGGGCTAGGTATGACCCTGAGCTGGCTAGGTACAACCATTCAGCACTAGATTTTCTGCCCTGTTTAAAATATAGGCTAGAACCAATATATTTCCCCCAACATTTTCCTCTTCTGGGCTAAGGGAAACATAGTTCTTTCCAAAGTTTTACACTGGGGTCTTGTGTGCATGCTTGGACATGTATCTGGTTATTAAATATATTATTCTTATCAGTGCCTTCCAATTTGAGATATTCCATGATTCTATGATATGGCCTGCCATCCTCCAGCCAGCACTTGCAGGTGGTAGATTTTGCCTGCATTCCAGAATCTCTTTTGAGAAAGAGCTATCTCTAAAAGACAGTGAATTAAACGTCTGCGTCAGGAGAAATACCTATTTTTTTTTTTAATTTCTTGACATTTATTGGCTAAAAACAATTAAAATTAGGCAAGTGCTACAGAAGTGCAGCACTGAAGACTATGGTATTTCATGTGAAAAACTAAAAAAAAAATTTTAAAAACCAAGACCAAACCAAACCAAAACAAGAAACACCCCAGGAAATATGGGGTAGCTGGAGGACCTTTTTGACAGGACTGGAAGGGTCCCACTCATCTTTTAACACAAAGGCACTCAGTGGAAGATGGCACTCTAATACACTCTTTAATTGAGGAGGGTGCTACATAAGAGAGTCTAATTAATTTGTGACCTTCAATACAGCTCATATTCATGGCTGGATAATGAAGGAAGCCCACATGGCTGAGCCTCTTAGGAAAACAACCCAAAAACTGCTGGAGAGTCAGTCCCACTGAATAGTCCCTGAACTCCATAGAGGAGAATGTGCTGTCCATACACCATCTCACATGCTCCATCCCTCCTAGCAGGATCAGAGGACTGCCCAAAAGCCTGAGACAGACCTGTATCTAGTGGGGCCATGGAGGGAGAGCCAGACTCAGATTAAGGTAGCACAGACTTCCTAGATTGTGCCAGGTTGTGGTGAAGAAGTACTGCTTCCAAATACCCTGCTCCTCTAACTAGAGGGTTTAGGTAACTATAAACATGACTTCTTGTAAAACACATTTATCCTTCTGTTGACTTCAGCAGGTTTAAACCAGGCACCACATACGGACAGGCCAAAAGATGCATACTGATGTTACTTAGGTTAACTGCTATGGCATATTCATAGTACAACGTTTTGTTCATAAAGTTTGCAGTTAAATGTTGCTAAAAGGTGAACTGTGATTCACAACAAAATAGTACCTATTTGACTAAGCAACTTTTACATTGAGTTGCACCTAAATTTCTGTCTGTCATGAAGTTCATAAGCCAACACAAGAAGTATCAAGAGCAGCATCCAAGCTTGGAAAGCCCTGACTCCACAGGAAGAACTCCCATTGCTACTACCAGGAGAAATGCTTGTAGACATCAGGATAACATATGGTCTCTGAAATCAATATTGGTTTGCAGCTTGACACATGGATGGATAGATACCACAGAGAGATTGCAAGAAATATGACAAGCTAAGTCATACAAGGCAAACGTGTGCACACAATCACACTCGAACAGATGCTTTGGCTGAAACAGGTGCTTTAGAGGAACACATAGATCTGTGAAATGGAAAAATTTAGATCTGAGAAATGGAAAAATTAGTCTAAAACTTACAGTAGCATAATGAACTTTTGCTAGCAAAACTGAGGGAGGATTCAGAGGAACTCCTCAGGGACAATGCTAAGAGAACATACTGGCAACAAAGGTGTTGATGAACCTGGTGTAGTCTTAACAGCAAATCTAACGAAGTTCTTCCTTCCCCTAGCTTCCATATCAATTGGACCAGAGAGGTTTCAACAAAACATCCCCACAGCACAAAAGAGAAGGAGAAGGTGGATTTCTCCTAGGCATTACAACAGGCTGATGCAAACACTTCAGCTTTGTTTGTGGTTAAATGCATCACCCCAGAGATCTGAGTGTGAAATTTGGACTTAAGGAAGAAAATCCTCATTTAGCAAGGAAAGCACTGCAATAACTACGTGTGAAAGTTCTTCCAGCACTGTTTTCTGCTTGCCATATGGCAAACTTCACCCACATTGAGAACAGTTACTGAGTAAAGCCTCAGCATCTTGAAAGAGACACAGAGAGAAATGCAAGTGTCTCATCAGCAAGCATGGCCCAAGGAACACTCAGTTGTCTGTTTACACTGTTGCTTTATCTTTGTCTGATGCTAATAACAAAGAAAAAAAGAAGTGCCAATCCCAGAAAGTTTGAAATAACTTACAGACTTCAGTGGTTTTGTAGCCAAAATTATCGTTTCAAACAATTTAAACTATTCCAGTATCTACTGTTGCAGATCAAGGGACTGTTAGGAGGTGTCCTAAGGTCCTTCTACAGACTCATAATGTTCAGGAACTAACAGATATATTAGCCCTGTCTCTGTTAAATATATACACAGACATACCACATAGGGAAGAGAATTCCCCCCAGCCTCCCATCCCACAAAATCAATTCCTCACCTGTGTTTGGCCCTGATATTCAAGGGAACAGGAGTGTGGTTTTGGTTTGCAGAGGAAATATATAGGCACCATTCACTCAGATTCAGAATGCCATGGATTTACCACAGTGGGGAAAAAAACTTTTGCCTCCCTTTTTTCCCCAGGAATTAATGGGATTGTTTACTGTTTACTGTCAGCGAGAAAACATGTTCCTGCACCCCTCTAAAATCCAAATGTCTGTATTTACAACAGATGATTCCATTTAAATGGGCTGCCTCACACTTTTCCTCCCAGAATTCAGTGGCACAGCACTTTGACACCAGCTCTGAGCACCAACCTCCGATCCGCACTTGCAGCTGAAGGAACAAGGAGCTTCCTTGCTACAGAGGGAAGTCCCCAAACCTGCTGGCATCATCTTTCTTCAACAGCACCTGAGACTAAAGCCAGCCTCCTATGTCCTGTTATCTCACACACTATCTCTCACCAAGAAGTCTCCTTGGGCAGGGCTTTCAAAGGCTCAACTTTCCCATTGTGCAAAAAGTCCTGAAACTGCGAGAGTTCTGAAATAAAAGGCCTCACATAGGACCTATTGTTCTATATTGCTTTCTCTTTACTGTTTGATAATTATCTGCTGCTAATACCTGAGTATGTTCTTGCTTCCCTTCAGCCTCCCCTTCCCTCATTTAGATCTCTCAGTGAGAGCCAGAGTCCTGCCTGTGCCAGAGAACCACGTGTTGGCAAAGAGCCCCCTTAGACATCACAGCCAGGTAGCACTGGAGGGTCACAGACACACCTGTAGGAAGAGGGGGCGTGCCTCAGTTAATAAACAGCTTTAAACTCTTTATAGATTAATGCTGTGATGAATTTATAGATGGATTCATGTCGATGAGTGCTTAAATGGACTCGAACCAAAGAAAATCAATATCTGATTTATCCAGAGGATTGATAATCCAGAAACAAAGCAGTCCTCTCTGAAACTGCCCTGCAGAAACATTCCTTAGTCCTGAGCTTCAGGAACAAACTTTAATGGCTCCATATCACTGAGATTTTCCTAAACATTTCCCATTGCTGTTATTGCTGATGGGAACTCTAGTGTAGACCCCACATTTATCACTTCCAACATTTTTATGATTATGTCTTTTAGTCTTTCTGTTTTCCAGGCTGGATGACATTGCTTTGCTTATTTATCTCTTTTACTTCTGGGAGCTGCGCTTGGACCTATTTGGTAACAGTTGGAAATTTTGATGTAGAAAAATTCTGCTCTGCTGTATTACCTGCTTAGCCCCTGGCCTCCCTGGTGAGAATATCATCAAAGACAGCAGCTAAAGTAATGTGCAAATTAAAAAATAAAGAGAGACCACCCATTCAGTTACCTGCCTCAATGACTAACCTTTATACCATGTAACAAATTTCAGGTTCACAAGAAAGTATGGTTCCATACTCCATCCCTGACTATCCAGATACTGAGAAAATTCTTTGCATTGGTGTAAATACTCCCCTTTAGAATTAAGCAGAAATTATTAGCTTGTGTGTGAAAATCCATACAAATTAGCACTGGTACCATTCAAATCCAAATTGTAGTTATATTTTGTGTAGTATTTGGAGAATCTTTCAGTTTTTAGCCTGGCAAATAAGAAAGAAAATTACCAAGGTAAAGAACAGCTATGTTCAGTGAGCACTGAAGCCTGGTAAATATTCAGTTTTTAATGGCATCCACTTCTATTTTGTTCACTGAATTATTGGGCTGACCTTAAATTAGAGATCTGGATGGAGCTGAATTGAATATTGTGAAGATGAGTGTAATTACCTTGCTTCCCTTTATTCTAATTCATTTTATTTTTTTAAATCTTGGTTTGTGTGACAAACTGAATGTCAGAGTCCTTGTGGGCTTATCCTCACAGTACCAGAGAGCAGAGCTGATAGAGCAGATAGTGGCACAAGGGAAGATATTTCTGCATTGCGGTCAGGGGCATGACTGCAGGACCTTCCTGCCTTCCTCTTCATGAAAGGCCTGCACTTGTATGTACTGTCCCGGTGTCAACACAGGCCAAAGAAGAATGCCAGAGCTCTGGCACCTGCAAATGAGGCCCCTGCCTTCCTGGGAATTTCACCCAAACCAGCTACACCCCAGGCTAGACTAGCGAGGCAAGTGCATCTGCCCACCTCAATCCACAGCAGAGGCACGGCCCTGGGATGTGTTTGGGGCTGTCTTTGCCTGCTCCACAGAGCCATTTCAGTCAATATCTCTTTGTACCTTCTAATTAACTTCAAAAACTTTCTAATTTTTTTTCAGGCATATATTTAAACTTTCAAGTATCTCCTGAGCTACCCTTACAATCAGTGCTATCTAACCTTCCATATTTTGTTGCTGACACCTTCTCTCACAATTATTTCTCCTGACCCACTTCATCTTGGGGAAATAAGACTCAATACTCTTTGATAACCCATCAAGTAACAAAAACCATGTCTAGTCACACAGGGAAACCTTGGAGTTACTACATGTACAGAGACATTCAGCAGAAGTAGGTGTAGGAATAGAGGGAGTCCAGCTGGTTAATGAAAATCTGTACAGCAGGCAAAAAGGAAGAAGGCCAACGGGAGCTCCCAATAGCCCTAAGAAAATGTGCAATGGCCCTAGCTGTGTTTGATGGTAAATGTGACATGTCAGAGCCAGCCTGGAAATTACCCCTGAAGACCATATTGCCTCAGAAGTTAAGTATTAGCAGCTGCATGCATGTCATTAACCCCTCACCTGCCATGCAACTTTGCACTTGCCCAGGGCCAAAGACATTACAGGAGGGTTGACTGATTTTCTTAGTGGGGGTAAGAAAGCTGCAGGACTTGCACTGCCCAGAAAAGAGCACCCATGTACAAGTGCCCTTTCATAGGACATTCATGTGATAGCACTGAGCATTTCAGGACTTTCAGCTGATCTGAAAGTTAATACTCCCATTCAGCCAAACAGCTGGATAACAGGCTATATTCCATGTTCTCCCAAATATTTTCCAGTTATGTTCCAGCCTATTGCTTTATCATAGTACTAAAGGTATGGGAATTATTGTCTACGCTGACTTCATTGTTTCTTGGCTGTGTACATCTTTCATTAAGCAAACTTCAGAAGCATATCTTGACCCATAGGGGCTAAGTATAGAGACATCAGTGAGAAGACTCAATTAACAATGCAAAGGGGAAAACTGCAAAACAGTTGTACTGTCTACAAAGAGCCATTTGGAAAACAAAGGACTTTATCATCCTAACCCTCAGCATGAACCCAGATTTACTCCACAGACAGCAAATTCAGTAGTGAAAGCAGCCTAGAGAAGGGCATTGGGGCTTATAATACCTAATGTAAAAAGGTAGAACTATCCATATGAACTCGAACCTGAGAAAATGTTCTCATAATTTAATGGCAGCATAATAGACTGTGTCCAGGATTTTCTATTTTAGCCTTCCCATGATGTCTGAGACTTCACAACCATATTTCTAAAAGTACAATATCCTCTCTTTTGCCTGCTATTCTACAGAAACTTTTTTAAAGTTGTCTAACTAAGGGCCATGGCCATATGCTTTGATCCACAAATGAATTCAGCATAAATGTGAACGAGTGTGTGAGGAATTTACACTGTCTGACTTAAAAGTCTAACTTCAGGTACCCACACTAAGACCCTATATAATCAATAGAGATAGGTGACAGGCTCTTCCTGAAGGCCATCCAAAGGAGTGAACTCCAGTGTTCCACAATTACCTCTAATTTTTTTAAAAGTTTTGATTCTATTTTGTCTTTTCCATTTTAAAATTTTAAAAAATATAAAAAAAAAGTGAGGAGAAATAAAGAAAATGGGAAACTATGAAAAATATACCTTTTAAATTGAAATTAAAGTTTTAATTCCAATAAGTCGTAGGAAAACTATCAATACTGACTACTAATTACCTAAAGGTCTTATGATAAATGTTGGTGAAAATTGGTGTGAAAGTGTCAGAAGCAAATAAAACTCAAAGAACACCCATGGAAATTGTGCATAAAAGCATCCAATATTGCACCACTGTTTTCTTTAAAATCTACTACAAGCTTTCAAAGCATAAGTTGACTGCATCGAACATAATAAGCCTGTTCCATACACAAAGTTATTATTTTTAATGGATCTGGACATGCTCAGTAATGTCAGATGTCTAAGTGCTCAGTACAGAAATACCCATTTGCAGCAAGCCCAACAAACAAGAAAATAGCATCAGATCTAATTCCTTCAATTCATAGAAGCAGTTGCACAGTTTATCATCTTTTCTAATTCCCACTTACAAATCAATGAATAGGCTCTTAATAGATTCTTTTGGCTTTTTCTAGGGCAAAACAGGAAATAACTAATAAACTGGGATTTATTAACAAAACATACAGGATAATGTTTGAAAACCCCTATTTATTCATCCTTCTTAGATGGCTGACTCAGGTATGAGCAGCAAAACAACTTCTTTCCAGATGAACAGCATTCACCAAAACAAAAATAAAATTATTATCTACTACTTGCCCACAAGATAAGCTGCAAGATTGCAGTCTTATGGTATTCAGATACTCAAACTGAGGGATCTACCTCAAGCATCTGAACCAAAATGTATATTCTATGGTGCCACATCCTATCTGAACACAGCACCTAGGTTTAACAGCAAAAATTCATTAGCTGCCAAATGTGCAGGGCTGCAGATGCAATCCAGGCTGAAAAGTCTTCCTGCTGAATCCAAGACAGCAGCTCAATCCAAGACACTGTTCTGTTCATCTGAGCCCTTCCTGCCAAGTCACTACATCTGGCCCATCACTATGTTCAACTAGAGGTTTCTGGGAGCAGCCTTCTGTGGCTTTGGGGTTCAATTGCAAAATCTGGATCCTAAATCAACAGATCAGATTTGTAAGCAAATATAAGCACCACAGTTTAATGCAGTTTGCTCTGTAAGTCCCTCTCAAAAAGCAATCACAAATTAAGGATATCTACTCTTACCCCCACAATTCTTTTCTGTGTTGCCAGTAAACTCAGAAATAGAGGAGATTACTCTTGAAAGGATTTCTGTCTTATTTCTACACTAACAAGGCATTAGTTTGTCTTCCTAATTTCAGAATTTTTCTCTGAGTACAGCTAATGCTTTATTACCCAGCAACAGACTTTAAAAAAAGGTATTAATGTTTTCATTGCAATGGCTAAAAGATAGGCAACTGCTATGCAAATCAGGCAACTTAGAATGTATTTCTAATACTCCAGTACAAGTAACCATTCAGAATATATTTCTAATACTCCAGTACAAGTAACCATTCAGAATATATTTCTAATACTCCAGTACAAGTAACCATTCAGAATATATTTCTAATACTCCAGTACATGCAGCCATTCAGACCTCTGATAAGGAGGCTGAAGCCTGGGTTAGAGTCATCCAAGCTGGCTATTCTGGGACATCATAAGAGTACTCACAGTTCCACCACAAGACCAGCTGACACTTTGTGCTACCAAATGTGGGCATTTTCAAAGCTGGCTACAACCTTTATTTCCTTCTTTTCTATTCCAAGACACACTGAATATACAAGAAGACAGCTCAAAGATTTGTAGGTGAAACTCCAATTTCTCAGTGGGACAACTTCCCGTGACAGCCACAAATTAAGGAGCATTTTTTTGACTTCTGAAAATACAGCATGATAAACTGAAATGCCTGCAAAGAACCTGCTGTGGTCTAGTAGATTCACACAGTGACCTGAATTATTTTCAGCATTAACCTGTGTTATCACAGTGGAATTATTGGGGTGAGAGTGAGTTCACACTTCTGTTTGCCTTTGTTCCCTATGGTCATTGATATCAAAACCACCCTGCATGTGCTGTGAAAATAGATAGTGTCATCATTGTATTAGGCACCGTTGAGATGTATCCAAATAGATATTTTTCCCTAATAGATGGAATCATAGCCTAAGTTCTAGGTAGTCCATTTCACTGATTTGATAAAACAGCAAGTTCTGTCTGAAAATTAATTTTTTATTATATCATATTTCTGTTATAACCTATTAAACATTATTTTAATATAATTATTTCTATAACTAATACATTATTTTTATGTATAATATTATGTATTGTAATTTCTATTATAGCCTATTTTGTATTGTATCAGCTCACTTGAAAAAGGTAAGACCTGTCCCTTCAGATCTTTCAGTCCTCTTTAATATTCTCAGACTGTCATGGATATAATTCTATACTTCATATCTTTTTAGTTAAATACTCCTTCCATTTAAAATAAAACCTAAATAAGTAATAGAAAGTAAGCTGCTCCTGTGCTAATAGACCATATTCTGAGCTTGTAAGCTATTTGGTATAAACTGAAATGCAGAAAATTATATAGAGTAGAAAAGAGAAACCTGGTCTTCACAGCCAAACTTGAGCCAGCAAAACCAGTAAATGCTGAAAACAGCAAAGGTGGCTGAAAGCTTTAACTTTCTGTTGTTAATTGGGAGATGTCTTTAATAGTAGTGGTGACTCACACCAGTGAAAATATGGAAAGAGATGCAGTGCATTAGAAACCTTGCCAGAGCCCATCACTTTAGAGGGTACAAAGCAGAGGTGGACAAGGAAAGCATGTTATGTAAAAGCCATTATTTTCATTAATGGGCTTGCCCAACCATAGATTTTTGATTTGGGGAGTCATTGTTCTTGTAAATATTCATCTGGCTTTAAATGTAGCCAAACATATTCTGCTTCTGTGATTTCCCAATCTGTATCCACTCATAAGAACTGCAGCAAAACCTGGCTCTAAATAGAGATAGCGAAGAAATCATTGAATCTCTATCTCTGCTTGAAACACTTTACAGTATCTCAAGATGTTGGCTTCTGCAATGGGTGGACAGGATTGTGCAAAGCTGAACTCCCAGGCTTTTTCAATCACATCCATCTTCTTGTACATCAGATTATTTCTGCCAAGCTGGCTGTATTTTTTTCCAAGCAAACCCTAACTATCAGGGAGGTCTAACACACTGTTCCTTTACCATCAGTTTTGTTTTCAAACATACAATGGTTTGGCATGACTCCAGTCACCACCAGGTGATTTTTGGCCCTTGCCCTTTTTATTATCTGGTATCTCTTAGAGAACTGCAGATGAAACCAATAGAAAAGGAGGGGAAAAGAAAAAGCAGGAAAAAAAGAAAGACCTTCTCCTTTGCTTTCCTGGTAATGTGACATCTTGCCCTCTTGCACTGCATATTTCTGTCCAGCTGATGCTTTGTCCTAGTGGAATCGTGGTTCTGGTATTAGCTCCAAATGGTAGGCAGGCATTTTCATTAAAAACAATTACTATTTCCAAACAGGAGCTGGTTCCTCAGTTCCAGCCATTCTTGCTGTAAAACGTTCAGCTGAGAGGAGCAGATTGTTCCTGCTGAAAATGAATGGAATCTGGCAGGAAAACCTCATGTTTTTCCAATCCTAGTTTTTTACAAAGAAAACACTGGGATCTTGTTGAAAAATCACAATTGCTTTGGTGTGCACATAATTTTTCTCAGTTGAACCGTTTCCAGATACAGGAGACAAGTTTTGTGCATACATATGTGCATGTGTGTGTGAATATATATGCATACATCTGCACAAGCACACAAAATTTTGTATCTAATTGCTATGCAAAAAAAAATATTAATAAGTCAAGGAAGAGTAAACTTTTTTTTGTTGTTAAAAAGCATTTATGCAAATTGATTTTTTAAACAGTTTCCCCATTATGAACCTTCAAAAGAAAGTCAATGAGTAAAATACTATATCATAGTAACTGCTAGCCTCTCTTTTAATACTAGGAGAGGAAAGAGGCCAAGGTGACTGAACTGTTTATCCCTTGGTTGTACTCAGTAAGTTAGAAACATTGTCAGACTGCATTATTCTGATGAAAATATAAAAGGAAAGAAAACAGAGAAGACTATTACATTCACAAAAGGAACAAGCTGCAGACATCCCCATATTGATCACCTCTGTGGACGCTGCCATTTGGTAATAAGTGGTTTTGTTTACCTCAGACAGAAATAGATAATAGGTCAGGGTGACCTTGTGTCCATATGAGGGTGGAAACACCTCCTTGTAGTAGCTGTTATTCCCCTTTCACGTGAAGCAGTCATGCCAGACAGGTTGGACCCTGGTGTGCCTTGTGCCTGCTGCACCTTGAGAGTTTCAGAGCACTACCCAGGCAAAGCTCGGTTCACCATACTAGCATCCTTCAAATCATGTTCTGACCCTCTGCACCAACAGGCAGGATCCTGACACTTCAGCTGTGGCATCTCCAGCCACAGCCTTCAACACAATGAAACTGCCTTCACCTGCACCTGACAATCAAAATTGCCCAGAATTAGGCAATAAAACTTTCTCTACCAAAAATGTGCAACAACCTAGTACAATAGCACAGAACAGCCCGCAAGCTGATCACTTCAAGGATGTGCTGCCAAGCCCTCTGATGCACTTCGATCACAGCTGCAAATAGAACCAGTCATACAAAACACTCTTGAATTTTCCAAGGCTGAGAAGTTGAGTCCCTGGTGCAGCCTGCTGTAAATCGCTGATTTTCTCCAATCTTTTGAGTCACCTTTTGACCCAAAACAAATAAATCACAAAGGAAATTTAAATGGAAAGGATGACAGTATTACAGTAACTGCTCATTTTAAAAGCAATCACCTGACAGAGAATGGAAAAATGAGAAGCATTTCCATTTTCTGTTATTGCTCACCTAGTAGAATTTTTTATCTCCCTTTCAGATGTTCTCAACCCAAATTTCATCATTATAGCAATAAAATTAGGTAAGTTTACAGCCAAAAGGAACCTCAAGAGATCTGCTGGTCCAGCTCCTTGCAGCAAGGCAAGATCAACTACCTACACCTTTGTCTGATGGATAGCTGCTGAATTTGGATTTTAAAACCTTGACAGAAGAGTCCAAAACATCCCTTGTGAGTTTGCTGTTTCAATTGTTTGTCCTGGAAATAAGCGTGCAGATCTACCCACTCAGCACAAAAACTACCACAAAATGAAGCACTGCTTCTGTGCTCCCTGCCAGCTTCTGGTCTGAACACACTGCTCCATCTAAGCCCTAGGACCTTCCTGGGTGAGCAGGGGTCAGCAGCTTCCCACTGTGCAGCTGTGGCACACTTACCACAAGCCCAGCCACAAGATCCCAGCTGCCTTGCATTGCACAAGGGCCACAGTTTCATTGCTCTAATAGGATACAGCACGTCACAGTCAGAATTTGAATGGCACAAAGAACATTGAACAAGTTCACCCTTCTTCTCATAATTTAAAATCAGACACTAAATAAGGTGTCAGCAGGTTTCCCACAAGGATCCACCTGTAAAGTCTTTATTGTTGTGTTTGCTTTGAAGTCAAGAGGAAAAAATTCTTGTTTGCCAACTTATAATTTAAAAAATGCCAGAAGAATCTTCTTTCAAACAAACAAGATGCAAAAGAAATGCTGGCACCAAAGTGGTGCAGTCTTGTGAATTATGGAGTTATGGAATAATTCTGAAAGTAAATTGTTTGCTACATAAATGTTCATGTAAATAAGAATAGATTTCTTCCACACAGGGGGAGATACAGATCAGAGATACCAAAACTGTTTATGGTCAGCCATCAAAACTGTTTACTTGGTTCGTGGGTATGCACAGCAGATAACAAAAAGAGGACATTCTAGTGTGGAAGAACTGTATCATAAAAATGAGGGGAAGCCTCTTTTTATAAAACACATCTGAGCCTGCAGTCCTGCAACACATACTGCACAACAAAACTATTTCTGTCACTTGCAAATCTAGAAGCCTGCCTTTGACAGCCATTTGCACATATGAGGGATCAGAGCGGTTATTGCTCAAATGAATCAGTCATTTTTCTTGAAATAAATTAAAGCTCTGAGCCCTGCTGAAGGAGTCCTTTTGTGTATTTCCAGCAATTTTGTTATGTTTTCCATTTGTTCTGGTTTAGTCTGATTTATTCCATTCTCCAGTGTTTGAGCCCAGCAGCTTCCATTTTAGAGACAAACAAAACACTGCAGGAGCATTAAAAAGGCAGATACCAGACACCAGTCCAGTTCCATACACCAGAGCATTCACCAGCACCTGAGCACAGCTGTGCCCACCAGGGCCTTGCCCTTACCTGCGGAAAACACCTCATTGTAAGTGCTGATTCCATTTTTATTGTGTGTGTGTAACCACACATGTTTTTCTGTGAGCACCTGGTAGGCCTGAGTAAGTACAGAAGTACAGAAAGGCTGTATCAAAAGTTGGGAAGTTTGCTGTTTGAAATGTCATTTTGTAGTAGGACCAAAACCAAGCAGACAACAAAAACTACATTAAGGTAGAAAAAGCCAGATGTGGCTGTTGCAACCCAGCTGTTGTGACATACTTCCCACCCTCTGAAGCACGCAGCACAAGAACATATTACTGACAACTCATCCCACCAGCCTCAGCCTGTGGCAGCAGCTCTGTGGGAATACCAGGACCAGCAGAGAAGGAGCACAAGAAAAGCTTTTCCAACATGAGTGTAAAACCCCCAAGTCAAACTTCTCAGCCTGAAGAAAAAGATTTGGTTCAGGCAAGCTGTCAAACCTCACATAGCCTTCTATCCATGTAAGGTTCTTCCTGACAGGAATTAGCTGAGCACACAGCTCTGCTAAGTGGTGGCCTTCAGCACACGAAGGAGCCACAAGCTGGTGGCACTCTTCCAAGGACCTAAACTACGGGCACATGTCCTTCTCCTGACACAGCATTTAACACTCACAGCCAAATCTGCACCTCCTGGGTTTTGCTTTATCCATGGTCTGTGCAGTATATGTGAGCACTCCCCAATTCACTCCAGGTCAAATATCCCAGCTGAAACCACAATTTAGTTAGTCATGTAACTAACCCTAAAACAATTTAAAGAGTGAGGAAACAGTGACCTCTGAAGAGGAGGGCAGTAATATCTTCTATGAGTGCATCTGGATTCAGAGGAGGATAAACTTTCTTTGGCCATAAAGATGAAAAACCTGTAAACTGTTGTAAAAGACCAAGTTGTTTTCCTGCAAGATACCTCCAATCCTAAACTCAAGAGGAAATCAGACATCACCAGTTGTGACCCCATTGAAGTCAAAGGCAGTTTTGTCATTGACTTGAACAAAACTAGGATTCACCCTAGGGTAAGGGGCATTGTGTTTTTCAGCAGCCACTCATGTGGAAATTTTGCTTAGATGACTGACTGCCTGGAAGGTAGCAGTGGTAGACCACATAATACCAGAAATGTTTCTGTTAACCCATATACTCCAGCATCTGAAACTGCAGATATTGAAGTACCCTCTTGTCCTCTAAAAAAGAGTATGTTTCCATACCCTTGGCTTCTTACTCCACCTGAAGCTGGTTGTGCACCTGAGGTACCTCACCCGTTGTTCAGCAGTGCTACTGGGTCTGACTGTTTATCAAGAAACATCAGGGAGTTTTTATGTTCTCACATTGTAAATAATGTGACAGACCTTGAAAATATAATGTGTCTTTTTATAGCTACTGTATGCATTGTGAATTATAACAACTCCTGAAAATAGAGTTGAAAATAGGCTGTTACATTCCTGCTTCATGTTCACTCAAATTTTGATTGAAAAAAAATCCACTTATAATGTACGTTGAGAGCATAAGAAATGGATTAAAATATAATAAGCTGGAATCTAAAAATTAATCCAACAGCATGCCTAGAAAATTCCTAAACTAATTTGAGGAATTCATCTGGTACCTAGGCTCCAGGTGGAAAAACCATCTGAGCTCAAAAGAACTAACATACATATGAAAGGATATTTCAAAATTCCTCTGAGCTGTGAGTCTGAACAAAAGTTCTTGCTATTTCTCATGGTTTGACCCTACTCAGCAACAGAAATTCAACCAAAGTCCTTGGCAAGACTGCTTGCTTGAGCATTGCCTTTTCAGTATAAGAAGTCCTACACTTGGTAACATGCATAAGAATTTTTACCTGTGGAAATGCAGTTTGGTATTAAAACTGCCTTGAAAATTAACACTGTGTAAAGGTTAAAACCACACTGCAGTACAATAAAGCTTATGCTTAGCTGAGCTGATTTTACCTGCTGTAATTAGAGAGGGCCTCACATAAATAAAAGATAAAAATCAGAGATGGAAGGAAAGTATCAGAAAATTCAGAAAGGTTGCAAAAAAAAAAAAAAAAAAAAAAAAGAAAAGAAAAAGAAAGCAAGAGAGACCCAAATAGCAGGCTTTGCATCTTTTGCATCGTGGGCTTCTTTCTAGTTCAGAAGCATCCATGAAACCTTCCCCAGGCTTTTTAAAATTTCTTCAGTCTAGAAATTAGAGCAGAAGAGAGGGTGTCTCAGAAAATTTTCACCATTTCCTGCTTCTCCTTTCTGCAGTGAGTTCCTTAAAAGCACTTCTGTGCTTCCACTATTGAGTCAAGTAGTCAAGTCACACAACAGGGTCAGAAGGAGCCCCAAATTTCCTAAACACCATTCCTAAGGCACTGGAAGGGCCCCTTGGCTCCTTCATGTTCCTGCCCCCTCAAAGAATTTTTCCATCACTATGCAAATGAGGGAAGATGCTCCCATACATCCCTCTCCCCACATACAAACTGCCTCTCTTAGAGGTATATTTTATGTCTACCATCCCTCTTGAGCTGCCAAAGAGCTTTCCACCTCAGCACTCGTGCCTTACAGAGCAACCACAAAACCCTGCAGTACCACAGAGCAGAGCTTCTATGGCTGGGACAACTGCTCTTTTCATCAATTCTTCAGCAAACCAGCTGATCATAAAAGCTATTCTTGACTAGGCTGGCTTTGTAACGCCAGTCACCAGGAGAACACAGCACTCAGGATTGGCTGTGGCCCTCACTAAAAACACCCTGCATTCTCACACAACAACAAAAACTCCCACAAGGACCAATGGACAGCAGACTAAAAACAGTAACCAAAGCTTTAAATTGCACAAATTACAAAGGTAGAAGAACTGAAAGCAGCATGCCACTAAAAGCCATCTGCCATCTTGGCCCGCCCATGTGTCCCTTCTCCCCAGCAGTGTTTTATATTAGTAATGATGTCTCTGTATTATGTATGACAGAGTCTCTGCTGCTTTGAGCAAGCAGTAATATAGATGCTCCTTCAGTCTGGTGCTTTGCATATACACACTAGCTGCGGGAGCAGAAGATCTGCCTCCCATGTCTCTCTCTCTGGATCTAGTTCAGTTGGAAGGCAATATTCACATGCATATATTTTCCAAATCACATGTACATGCTGTATTATCAGGACTCCCATGTGCATTAATAATACACAAAAATACACAGAAGTAAGCATGGATTCAGCCATGATGTAGATTAGATGAGACAAGAAGGGACAACATAGAAATACAGGAAGAATCAGCAAATGGTTAGTCTGATTATGGCCAGTTTTCAGAATATAAAACATGGTTTAGGTTTTTTATTAATTACTTTTATTAGTAGGTTAATTACTTTACCTGTCATTGAAGTTGTCATTTATAAGAGTCTTTGAAGTGAATTCTCAGAAGGGTTTTGAAGGAAGAGAAATAAGAAGCCAGCCATTAGAATAGCCTGAAAGAAGCTTCAGAGATGGGTATGGAGACAAGGATGGGGCACAGTAGTTCCGTAAGGAGAAATACTCAAGATAACTCTCAGTGATCAAGCACAGGCACAAGAAACACTTTCCCAGGTTAACACCCCTGTAAAAGAACAAAGAAGGGAGGGAGAGGATCCATTAGCCCTGGAAAGGTAACAGTGATCTGTAAAAACTGCTTTCCTACCCAAGCTAATAGGCTAGCTCAGGTGTTTTCATGCAGCCCTGCAAATACCATCCAAGCCAAGAGGCTGTACTGAGAAAGGACAGTACAGAGAAGGACAGGGACCAGAGAAAAGACCATCATATTAATCAGAGGGAAAAGCTTATCAGAAGTAGGTTCAAGTGAAATGACGACTTTTGCAGCTGACCTCAGAAATCACTGCAGGGAAATGAAGTGGGTTATTGGCAAGTTGGTAGAAAAGTTTATTTGCTAATTATACAAGTTCGTTTATTCAAAGCATTGTACAAAATACTCTGCCTAACCCACTTTCTGGGTTGCTTCACATTGGAAGTGTGAGAATCCAGAACAGTTTAGCTGGGGTTCAGTGGGTGCTCTCACAAGACACAGAGCTTGCAGATCTCCCCTACTACATGACTACGGACATTGGTTAGTTTACCTCCAACTTTCTGCTCAAAGATCTCCCCTCCTGCTCCAGTAACTTCCTCAGCTTTCCCAGCTCACTTGAGGAGACTTTGACAGACAGTAACTGTGAGTGAGTAACTGTGAGGTTCTTAAGGAATGTGCCATCACCACGGCTCAGCCCTCCTCGGGAGAAATGCTGAAGGCACAGGATATATCTAGGATGAAGGCAGGAAGGACTGAAGAGGTGCACAGCACAAAAAAAAAAGGGGTGGAAAGATATGATAGCAAAGAAAGCACCAGACAAGGAAACTGCACAGGGAGAAAGAGGGAGGGAGAGGAATTATCAGAGAAGAAGGAAAACAGAAACCCAAAGCTGAACAGGTAGATCATGTGTAACAGTGGGTAACCAGCAGCTTAGGGAAGAACAAAGTCTGCAAATAACAGGAGAAAAAAATAACCTGATGGAATGGTTGAATCCATGAGGAACCAGAGGAACCAGAGAGACAAATGAGCTCTCCAAGTTCAGAAAGACAACAGCAAAGGACATATATTTTTCTATTACGTATTTTTCTATTTCCTTGTTTGAGCATTTATCACTGTTCGAGCACACGAGAATCATTCCACAGCTGAGTTGGAGATCCCAAGCCAGTATAATCTGTATTTGAGCACAGGATGTTATATACTAGCAGATGTCCTCGTTTCCAAAGCTCCTAAAAAGCTGTCCTGCAACAGTAAAAGTTATTCTACTAGATTCATAATTTGGACTCATCAAGCCCCAGCTCAAAGAACTTCTGGACAAGAACAGCTATTTGGCTAGCACACAGTATGGGTGAATCTGTCCTTGGAGTCAAAACTTTTTAGGTACTCTCCCAGGCAAGCTGCTCAACTTGTGGTTCCTTATACCTGTGAGATGAGAACATCTAATTCTATCATTCCCAGGAATATTGGCCTTGGTGTAAGAAGTGCAATGAGATCCTCAGAAGAAAGGATTAGTTTTAAGTCCAGAGAGTTGACATTTACTTTTTTTTTTCCAATCTGCTGTTTCTTGTAACTCCAAATCAAAAAGGATGTGATGGTGCAGGCGACTGGCGATACCATTGTCACAACAGCGACATCGTGGCACAGAGAGCCCCAGCTCGAAAGGCAGGAGGAAGCACACGAGTTGCTACATCAAAAAGGACTGGCAGCACAATGCACTGTGTGGCTGCCAGATTCACTGCTCCCTGAAAACTGCACTTTCAAATCCACCATTCGCCTCATGTTTGAGTTTAAGCTGACTGTTATAGGGGAAAATATATTTAAAAATATAATCTAAGCCTGAGACTTTGTCTTGCTGTTGATTCTTGCAGCACATGGAGGAAATCAGCAATTTTGCGCTGAAATGCCATTTAAGTGTTGGTCTGGACGGGGCTTTCTCTTGGCATTCTGGCTGTTCCTGCCTTTGTAAAAACTATCAGGCAAGGGTTTGTTTCTTTGTGAGAGATTTAATGAAGCTACAGACATCTATTTTAGCCAAAGTGATTTCATCTTTTTTCCTCCAAGGCTGCCCAGCTAAAAAGTTATCATCAGCATTTTTCTCATCATAACTGTCAGTCACTGGTTGGGGACCAACCTACTATTCACTTCTTCCAGCCCCTCTCCAGACTCGCAAACATCAAACAGTTCAGATGTAGATCAGAACAAATTGTATAAATAAAAACTAGTAGAGAAAATAAAAACTCAAACTACTCTTCAGAGATCTGTACAAATTTTGCTTCACATTGAAGGTATTTAAGAGAGAATCTACAGGCTACTTCCTGACTTCTGGGGATGTTGAGCTTCAGGCTCATGGTTTGGCCTCTTTTTTTAGCCAGGAAAGCACAACTACAGGATAGAGGAAAAATTGCTTATGGATCCAATTACAGGACTGAAAGCCAGGAAACTGTGAATATCAATATTATCACCAGAATTTTCCCTTGTAAATCACTTAATTTCAATGCCTCCTCATTCCTATGTCTGACTGAAGACAGACAGACTTGCCTACTTTTAAAAAAGTCTTAAAGTTACTGGCAGAGAATCCCTTAGGCCAAAGTCAGATTTGATTCTTGACCACTTGTCAGGAGTTGAATGTGTAAACTACCAAGATTAGAAAAAGCAATTTCAAGGCAAAAGAGGACCTGTTTACAGGCTCTGAAGAAGCTTTGGGGAAGCCCAAACATGTTCAAGATTGATCTTATAGGTAGAGAAGCTCTTTTCTTCCTGACCTCAGATTTGTGTTGTTTATGTGGCACTGGACCACAGTTGGAGGCATTTTCTTTCTGTCATTTGGGAGTTCAAAAAATGTTGCATGAAAAATTGCTCATTTGACAGTCAAAACATTCCTTTCAGCACTGAGAAACATAAGAAACATTTAGTAAAGACATCCTAAGAAACAGAAATGTTTCACTTGTTTACACAGGCATTAATGCAGAACAGAAAAACTAAATGGGAGTCAATACCAGGAAATATACTCTTAGTCTTTAACTCCTGTGGGGTATCACAAGGAGTCAATGCATGGGCTATGATATTGCAAGCTGTGCAAGCTTTATTTAGGATCAAATACTTGCAGAATTAAAATATTAATAATTTTTTTAAAATATGCAAGCTTTTCACCATCCATTTTTATCTAGTGAGAGACTGACCCAAGAAATGTGATAATGCACCTGATGTACTCGATACAGAATGTCTGAACTGGTAATCAAAATAAGTCAGATGCAGGGGGAATTTTTTGAAATTCTTAATAACATAAAGTCATTTGGCAAGATTCATCACTTTTTAAGGGTATGTTACAAAGTGACTTTGCATGTAAAATACAGCTATAAGCAGATATTTGATCAATGTAAAAACATGGATCATCAGTCCACCAGCATCAAAGACATCCTGATTTACTTCGATCAGTTGCTCTGCCAAAAGATGTGTCTTCAGGATGATTAGGTCCTGTCTATATGCACGAGGAGCAGCCAACTGCATTTTCATTAAGGCTCCTAAATGAAGCAGGAAGATCAGGATGATGATGCTGGAAATTGTCTACAGCTGATTTGAAACCTAGCGGCATTTGCTTAGGAGTGAAAATAACTGCAGAAGCCAAGTTGAAACTAATAGGGAGTTTGTTTCAAAAATTTACTTTTCATCATGTAATGTTAGAATTGCAAAGATGCAGTCCAAGAGTGGAATACCAGTGGGGTGTAAAAATCCCCTTGCACATTTGGAGAGGGATCCATCTCACACCAATGCAATGTAAACAAATATAAAACACATAACAGTGCAGATCTCTTGTTTATTTAAATGAGCTCTATTCCAAACCACAGAGAGATAGCTAATAATTCTGTAAAGACAGCCTAGAGAAAGAACAGAATTAAACCCCAAAACAGGATATACTCATCACTTATTGGAGAAGTGTTTGATGAAAAATATACTGGTTTCTTCAGCAGTATTGGAAAAAGACACA
The DNA here is from genome assembly GCF_963513975.1 of Fringilla coelebs. Taxonomy (NCBI): domain Eukaryota; kingdom Metazoa; phylum Chordata; class Aves; order Passeriformes; family Fringillidae; genus Fringilla; species Fringilla coelebs. The sequence goes on along the minus strand of NC_140030.1, from coordinate 92,890,511 downwards.
GGCATTAAAATTAAAAGCAATATCCACAATGGAAAAAAATAAGCAAAAAGTAAGAGATTATGTTCTAGCCCCAGCTGAAGTGTATAGAAAACAGACAAAACAGAACTTAATGATACACATAATTTCTCCCGAAAAGCACAAGCAAAATGTGAGGTTACAAAATCCCCCTAGAAATACAGAAAGGCTGACAGGAGACCTTGCTGAGAGTAATGAATTATTTGCAGTAATCACTACCCTTAAAAGCATAGATATCCAGAAAGAGTCCAGAACATTCCCAATTTATTTGGGACAACACCTCCTGTATTCCTGGCTTTCAGAGGGCCCCCAGTAGCTGCTACCTCAGCCAAACTCATGTAAAATTATTAAAGAAAGTGAAAATAAAATATTAAACTGGGAAGAAAAGGTGAGTTGAAGAATCCTTAGAATAAATCAATAAATGAATATTAAACAGTCACTTGGATTAGAAAATACATATTCAAGAGCTCCAAACCAAAGATATTACTAAGTTACTGATAGAGGCCTGTAACCAAGACCTCAATTCTGCCTCAGTATCTGAAGAAAGAATAGGCAAAAAATGTGAAAATATTGGTGTGTTTCCTAAGGGCTCCACAGAAGACTGAGAGAATGAGAGATCAGGAAACCTGACCTCTGCAGCAGATAAATTGCTAGAAACTAATATAATGATTAAAATTAGTAAACACATATAAATATGATCTGGGGAAAGATCCAACAGTTTCTACAAAAAGGAGTCATGCTTCACAAATTTTTTAAGTATTCAATGAGCATATGGACAAAGACAGTACCAGGTCAAAACAGAGCGAACATCTCCACTTGCAGTGAAGCCAAGCATTCACAGAATAAGAAATTAATAGCAGAATCAAAATGCACAATTAGTCTTCCCTTTGGAAAAAGGTTTCAAGCATGTTCTTCACTATACTCATAAACAACCTGGGGAAGCAGTACAAGTGAGGTGACAAAGTTTGCTGACAGTACAGCATCGCTCAGAAGAGCCAGAGCTGAAGCTAATTGTGAAGAGCTGCTGAAGTATGTCACGAACTAAGATGAAACTCAGTGGTGGGAGATGGCAACTAACACATGTGGGGAAATATAACACTAGTTATAGGTACACAGTGATCAGCACTGCCCAGGAGAGAGATCTTGGAGTCACTTTGAATAATTATAAAAGGTCACCTCAGTGCCAACTGCAGTCAGAAATGCCCAGAGGGGCTTTTAGGAATTGCCAGGAAAGAAAATGAGAGAAAAACAGAGTGAAAAAAAAATCCATCTTGCTGCATCCATCCGCTGTACACCTGCATCTTGAATACTTCTAGTCTCTATCTCAGAGCACAGAATGCAAAGGAGTGTTATGAAGAGGGGTGAAATAGCTGACCATAGGCACAGGAGAGCTTTTTTTGCAGTGAGAAATGAGACTGTAGCTCATCAGCCTGGAAAAAAAAATACAGCAAAAGAGGGATGTGATAAAGTTTACAAAAGCATGAATGGTAGTAAGAAGGTGAACAGGGAATGATTATGTTAATACGAAGAGTTAGGGGATTCAATGAAATTATCAGATATAAAAGCTTTTTTTAAAAAAATTATTCTTCATGCAACACAAATTCTGATATTTGCTGTTACAGGGTGTTGTGAAAGCCAGAAATATATATGGGTTCTAGAAAAATTGATGGAGAAATAAATCTATGAGGGACTATTAAATACAGTGCAGTCAGAAGTTTAGAAAGTTTCTAAAGTCCTGATTGCCAATATCTTGGAGGGTACATCTTTGGGTTGCCTCTAAATTTTCAGAAGGTGATGCTGTTATTGCTTTATCTTATGGCTCTCCTTCAAATCTGACCAGTAAATCTAGGGTGTCTCTTATGCAAAGCATGTAGTCACGTAACAGGGATGCTCTCTGTCCTCAAAAATACATCCTGTGTGGGGAGAAAAGCTCTAAAAGTCAGGACACTCAGCTTCAATTTGCTGCTAAATCTGAGAAAACACAACTCTGGATTTTTTTTCAAGCAAGTGTCATTGCTTGTACTAGTTAATCAGAAATTATGGGATGAGATAAAGAATAGCAAGATGTTGTAAACAGGATGGTTCCTGAGAGTGCCAGTAAGAGTGCCAATCAGATGCATTTAGTTTGAACTTACTTTAAGAAATAAGATAAAAAATCACACCATAATACCTGAATTAGCAGATTTGTAGTTCAACAGTGTGAATGAAGAAACCAGCTCAGATGAGGACTGGTTGATGGCAAGTGAGCCATGGTTTAGTGCACAGAGTGGACTCAGCTGTGATAAATACACCAAGATTTAAGGACACCATGGAGTGTATTAGATGCTCCTTCTGTTATGCACAAGGAAATGATGAAAAGCCATTAACTCTCAGTTCATGGAGCAGGATCTGTGTGCAGCAGCTTCCAGCAGGGACACTTCTACCCACCATCAGCTAACACCAGACAGGCTTCATTGAGCATCAGGATCTGCTCTCTGACTACACCCAAGTGAAGGCTGTGCTGCTAAGGATAAGAGCAGGCACTCTTTTCCCAGAGAGATATTGGAGCCAAGTGTGCCCCAGGCTATAGCACCACAGGGCTGCAAGCATGATTTGACACAATGAGAATGGGAAGAAGTCTGGTATTGTGACCTCTTGCTGCAGCTTGCCAGGGCAGCTAGGATATCCACAGAAGTTAAAGCCAAACACGAGGGCCTGTTTCCCTCTTCATTCAAAGGCACAGTTGCTGCACATCCAGAGGGATGCTCTCTTCCCTGCTTCCAGGAAGGATCTTCTAGTTTTGCAGCCAGGAGTAAGGCCATCAGCATGTTTCAAACAGGTGATGCATGGAGAAATAAGCAATTTCAGAACTGATCTGAAAAGAATCAAAACAGTGTAAGACGTCTAGTGACAGATGAGAAGTAAAAGAAGAAGCTTTCTGCTTCTGTTATCTTTGCCACTTCCTATTAATAATTTCCCTTGCACATCACTCTCTTCTTTCCGACTCAGTAGTTGTTATCACTTCTTCCTTATTGAGAAGTTGATACTCATCACCTTAGATTCCCCAAGGTGAATTCCAGCTATCTGGAGAAAATGGTTTCCATGCCTGCTAAAAATGCCCTAAGAGGCTTTGCGCCTCCTCACTTCAGTTTGTCAGCATTGCAAGGCAACATTTCCATTTCCAAAGAAGGAAATCATTAAAGGCAGTAAACAAATAAATCATGATAGTAGAAAATGGAGAAATCAAAATCTTTGTTCCATTTACATTTTCAAGAGAAACTTGAGATCACATGGATAAAAGTAATATTTCAAGAGAAGTTGCATCTGCAGCAGACATGAGCAATGAACAGAACTTGTATTGTAGCACTGCTTTTCATCCCCTGTCAGCACAGAGTGTCTCACAAGACAAAAAACGTGCAACCTCAGCCTGAGTCCTGTGTGTGGTTTTGAGTGCCACAAGGTAAGAAGGATGTAAAGGTATTAGAGTGTCCAGAGGGCAATAAACAGGGTGAAGAGGGGAAGACACACTTAGTTTGTTCAGCCTGGAGGAGACTGAGGAGAGACCTCACTGCAGTTACAACTCCTCATGAGGGGAGAAGAGGGACAGGCACCGAATTCTGCTCTGTTGGTGCACAGTGACAGGACCCGAGAGAATGGCCTGAAGCTGGGTCAGGGGAGGTTTGGGGTGGATGTCAGCACAAGGCTCTTCACCCAGAGGGTGTTTGGGCGCTGCAGCAGGCTCCCCAGGGCAGTGGTCACAGCACCCAGCCTGGCAGAGCTCAAGAAGCATTTGGACAATACTCTCAGGCATTTGGCATGACTCTTTGGGGTGTCCTGTGCAGGTTCAGGGGTTGGAATTTGATGATCCAAGTGGATCCTTCCAACCCAGAATATTCTGTGATTCTGTGATCCCAGAGACCCTTTCCAACTCTCTCAAATATGGGCAAATGTGAAGTATTTCTATGTCTTCCATGCACATGAACACACTTCCTTGTGCATTTAAAAATATTTATGCAGGACAATCACTGCATACACCTGAAGGTTTTGATTGCAGTTTCAAATTTGTATATAAGCATTTTGGAAGCATACAGCCAAATCACAGGCACAGCACAGAGCAACCTTTAAGAGTCCCAGATGCAGCAGGAGAGCAGATAGAGATGGATGAGAGAATACTTCTTACTGCATACAAGAATGGAGTTCCCAAGGGAGCTGCCATAAATATTTTTACTGTAAGACTCTGACCCTTGTATTTTTACACCCCACAAAGTATCCCCACAAAGTATCCCCACAAAGTGCACTGAAAAAAATAGCATTTCTGCAAAAAACCCATAGAGGACTGAGATTTAGAGTGTGACATTTCAAAAGCATATTTCATATCACGATAGGTCTGCTCCCATTAGGGAAAAGGACCCCATTTTGCAGGGAAAAGCTCACAAGCCAAGCTGGTGTGTGTGGCAGAGAAAAAGAAAGAGGCCTATTTTCAAGTTCAAAACACCACACAAAAGCAAGGTCATGTTTCCAGCAGTTTTGTTGGGGTTAGGTTACATCCAGTTCCAACGATGCTATACATATCAGACTTTAAAATAATACCTCACTTGATCTTACTCAGTAGAAAAGACAAACCACATAAAACAGGTGCTAGAGAGCAATGCAGCCTCCCCACAGTTATCTGGTTTACAAACAGTAAACTCTTTAGCCCTATTATTGTTCTCTCATTTGCCACATTCTAGCTCCAAAAGGCACTCTAGTTCTCTAAATTGTTAGCAGCTTTTATAGCCAAAGATAAGTATCCATCACTTTTAATTTTCATCGTTGCATCTGTTTTGTCATTTAGCTGCAGCAGGTTGTATTACAATGATTAATGAGGAAATGGATACAAACATTTTTATTTCGAATAGCAGCTCTCGGACAAGATCTGGAAAACAGAACCAAGCCATATGATTGTAAAAAAATAAATAAATACACACACACAAACCTAAACAAGTGGGCATTGTGCCACTCTCTGTGAACACCCCTGAAATGCAAATATCTCTAGAAAGAAAGAAAAAGGTATATTTTTTGCATTTGCTCATGTGATGGTTTGTTTGCCTGTTTTCGTTGTAGGGGGGTGTTTTGTTTTACAATTAATTTGGCCCCTTTTATTTCACATAAATGTCCAGCTCAAGTGTGCCACATCAACAAATGGGTTCATTTATCTTTCAGGGAAAAGCAAAACATTGCATTTCTGTTCAGAAAAGGTAGCATATATAAAATGTACTGCTAATAGCAGAGGCCTAGCATGAAAAATAAAATTTTTTATTGTTCTCTCTCAGATGTTTGCTGTAAACATATTTCATCTGTAACTATATTCCAAAAAAATAAGTATTATAGTTACCTACAAACTTAGAAGTCAAATAATATTTTAAAATTCCTGCTGAATGGAGAAAAGATTGTAAGTGCTTTTTGCAGAAAGCAGAAGAGTCTTTCAGATTAAATCCCCTTTAGAACAATTCTTCAATTCAGAAGAATTAACTTTATTTCCTTAATACTATTACTATATTCACTAAGTTCAAAGATTTTTCTAGGACAGCAAGAAAATTTATAAAAATATAGCCAGAGGAAAGAATTATTCATCTAACAAGCAAAATGTGTAAAACACAGATGAAGACTACAATATTAGACTGAGATAAATAATCTAGCTGGAGACCTATTAGATTCTACACTTTCATGTCAATGAAGCATTTGGCCTACCGATGTATTTTTGCCTACTCTGCCAGGCAGGGCTCAGGCTCTGCAGGAGAATACAGCCATGGATCTCTGCAGGAAAAGACCTTTTTTCCCAAGTAAAATGTTCCCTAACTCCACAAGGGAGGTTGGCAGTAGATCTCAAACTCTGGCCTGTCTTTTTAATACCCCTACAATAGCTCAGTTGGATTGAGACCAGCTGTTGGTGCATTACCATTTGTAAATGCTTAAAGCAACTACTCCTTGTTTTCTTGGCAACACGTACTGTGAAGGGGGGGAAAAAAAAGCACTTTCATTCAGACATTAAGAATTGCTAGATGCCAGCTTTGGCTTACACAAGCTATTGTTTGCACAGCTCCCTTCAACAAGTTTTCACCAAAAAAAAAAACCTGTAGAGATAAATTGAGCCCCTAAAATTCTGATTTACATTATCTACTTCATTGGAAACAAGATTCCTTTTTTTAATCCAATGATTTAAGGTCACAGGTCTTTCAGAGTTTTAATTTCCACAACACCCCCACAAAATCAACCAGATTGTCTTAGGAATTAAAATTATAACTTTCTTACTCACTGTTTAAAAATAACAGTGATTTTTTTTCCCTGCTAATATAAGCATTAAAAAACGATCTAAAATCAGATTTTGAGCATATGGAAGCTTGGGTGCAGGGGTAAAAAGAAAACAAAAATTACATTGGCATTATACTTTAGCATTCGAGAAATACTGAGAGTCTCAAAATACCAGATTGATAGATTGGGTTGCCACTATAAAAAGAGCCTAGTCACAGTAGAGAACATACACCAACATTTTTTATGATTATTATTGTTGTTCTTGTTCAGATATAAACAGTTCCAGTGACCTTTCATTGCCTCATCCTTTCCAACCGCCCCACTAGAGCTTGGTGTACTGGAAGTGTCTAAGCATGAATGCGAGCATCTTGGTGGTTGCAGCTGCTAGTACAATAGGATTAATTTGCCATCCACCAACTCTAATGCCCTTCTGTTTCATCTTCTTTCCCCACCAGGGGCAGTGGTGACAGCATCTGTTCCACTGTTATTTTAGTGGCGCCTTTCGTGCTGTTATAGTTAAGGGTCTGTCAGCATTTCCATTACACACACACACACACACATACACACACACACACACAGGCATTTCTTGAGGAAAGGAATGGCTCAAATCAGCCTCCAGGAAAAAAAAAATACTGAACGCATTTGGGTTGACAATGGTATGAGTGTGTCAGAAAAAAAGCATTTGTATGTTTGATTTTGTGGTACTATTTGAGAAAAAAAAATGGAGATACAAGAGGCTCCAAGTAACCTATTTTGCATTTAGCAATGGCAAATAATGGGGAAAGTTGATTTGGATTGTTCTGTAATCACATAGAAAGCAACAATGCCAAAAAAAAGACAAAGAAACAAAATCGAAATAAGGTAATTGTTCCCTACCAAGCACCTTCTCTTAGGTAATTATTTTAGATGACAGGATACTTCTTTAAAAGCATCTCAGACAAGATTTAATGAACAGATCAACAGTTGTAGGTGACCAACTCTAAATACATATCAGGAGCCTCAGATAAATACATATCAGAACCATTGAGAATGGTAATTACAGAGTCATAGAATGGTTTGGGTTGGAAGGTCACTTCCAACCCAAACCATTCTATGACTCTGTAATTGGGCAGGGACACCTTGGGCAGGGACACCTTGGGCAGGGACACCTTCTGCTAGACCAAGAACTCCATCCAGTCCAGCCTTGAACATTTGCAGGAATGGGGCATCCACCACTGCTCTGGGCAACCTGTTCCAGTTCTTCACCACCCTCACAGCAAAAAACTTCCTCTACTATCTAATCTAAACCTACTGCCTTTCAGTTTGAAGCCATTCCCCATTATCCTGTCACTACAGGCTCTTGTAAACAGTCCTTCTCCATCTTTCATGTAGGCTCTGTCCAGTACTGAAAGGCCACAGTTAGGTCACCCCAAAGCCTTCTCTTCTCCAGGCTGAACAAATCAAATTCTCTCAGCCTTTCCTTGTAGGAGAGGTGCTCCATAGCTCTAATCAGTTTGGTGGCCTTCTCTGGACTTGCTCCAACAGATCCATGTCTTTCTTGTGCTGAGAACCCCGGGGTTGGACTCAGTACTCCAGGTGGGGTCTCACCAGAGTGGAGTAAGGGGACAGAGTGAGAAGAACATGTTTTCTGCAGGCAGTCAAGAACATCACAAGGTAAAAAAATCTCCTGATGCCCGGAGTGGTTTGAGAACCCATAGGTGGCTGTTCCCAGCCTCTCTGATATGTGTGGGATATAAAGGGTAGTGCTTTCTGCAGTCTGCAAGACACAAGACACAGGCTCATCCCACTGGTGCTTTGTGGGAGCTGATGCCCACACACACATCTGACTCATGAGCATGGCTTTCTATCCACAAAAAGAACAGAAAAAAAGCAAGTGCTGGGGCAATTAGAGAACAGGTCAACTTATTTCAGCAAAGAAAACCCTCTGGAAGATGATAGGCTTGAGGTTAAGCCCCTTAGAGCTGCTTCACAGACCCCACAGGTGATTTCTCTCATCAAACTATGCCAGACTTTCCATGTGAGATTATTGTGCATGCACAGGTTTCCACCTAGTCCAAGAGAACTTTGAACCAGCAGAACTCATCTGAATTCTCAAAATAAACGCCCTCTTCTTTGGCATGCTTCGCTACTGCAGGCAGGTATGACTCCTGCAACAGAAGGTAGGAATTATGTTTTTCCAGAGATCTCTCCTTACAGAGAGAAATTAACAGAAAATTTAGGGGGTCAACACAGGTCTTTCCTAGCACCAGAGTACTCACTATAGAATTGGCATAATCTGTATGCCAGATGTGAGTCTCCCCCTAGTCATACCAACACCCTACCATTTGCAGCACTTTCTGCAAATCTCTCCAGCATTTTGAAGTAATAGTGATGATTTGTCTTGCAAAATATAGAGACAAAAGAGATTTAGAGTTAACTGGGGATTTTCAAACCCACAGCATACTAGGAGGGTAAAAAACAACAGTAAAGCAATTAATTTGGAGGCAAGGCTCTGAAGCAATGCAGATTTCTTTAGACACAATCACGGTAGGCACAGTCCAGTCTCTGTGATTCAAAATGGATTAATAACATGATGTTTCTTTTTCAAGTTACATTATCAAATACCTAGGTGTCTTTTGTCACATCACTTAACTGCTCTGCATTTCAGCATCCTCATCTGTGAAATGGAATAGGTAATTAAACACTCATGAATGCTTTGGGACTCTTTGGTGGAAAGAATTATTATGGTGTCTTATTACTGTGAGACAACATGCAATTGTCTCAGGTCTCTGTAACAGCTGAGCCTAAACAGAAAAGGAAGAAAAATCTAAAAGCTCCACTGAGATCTTCTGCCCTATCCTCTGCAAGATGCAACTACTACTTCAGTCCATTTTCCATGCTGAAGAAATTGCTCTGAGGTTGATCACGCTGTGAAAATATTATCATGTTGCAGGACTTTCAAAACTAGTCTGAGAAAGGATAAAAAAAATAACATGTCTCTCAGAAATATTGCATCCATGGATGGTAGGAATTATCTAAGAGATGACTGAAAAGAGGAAACTCAAAAAAACACATAATATAAAGATATAAAGCCCTCCCCTCAGGAAAAGAAAACAAACCTAAAAGCAGCAGAAATCCACTCCCCACTGTACAGACAATTTCCCAAAATCTCACAGCAATGAAAAACATTTTATATTGTCCCAAATCATGCCAGCAGAGAGATCTAGGTGGCTACTGCCCACCTCACAGCACTGAAAAAGCAAGTGCCCAGTGGGTATCATTCTCCATTATCTCTCAAACCTTTGCCACCAGTGTACAGATAGAAGTGACGGAAAAATGAAAAGTGTGTATATTGTAAGCGTTGGTTAAACAACCCCACAGTAATTCTTATTTGCTGGAGGTTTTAGAGAGCAGATGTAGGATTGGCAGGGGCTGGGAGCTGGCTATATTGTTCTAGCACATTTAGAGCCAACACGGAAAGAACACGGAAAGCTGCATTTTTTTGTGTGTATGCATGTGAATGTCTGTGTGTACGTGCATGTGTGTGTGTTTGCCTTTTGCCATCAGCTCATCTAAGGTTTCTTGGATTCCCACTGACACATAACAAAAAAAAAAAAAAAGCTAGGTTGGTTCTCTTCCAAAAGAAATATGACTTATATCAGCTGCTGCATGAGAGTCTCTCAATTGCCACTACTAAGCTGCCTATTTTGCAGTAGCAAGTGGCCATGTGCTGTAACACACTGATTGCCTGCTTTGGTGGTATCGGTTGCTAGAATAAGGGCAAACAAATGGGGAACCAAATATAAAAAGCAGCCAGCAGCACTGAAGAAGCATTACAGCTGCCAGGCAATAACTTAGATAGTTACAGCTGCCATCACCTAGTTCACGCAAGCTTTTTAATATCTTTTGGCAGCGCTCGGTGTCACAGCACAAAAGGAAAGTTGGCACTTCCTAGCATACTTTGTTTGACATAACTGTGGGCAGAACCCAGCTGATACCTTCATCAATGTGTGTGTGTTTGCTCTTAAGGTACGTTTTAGCAGATCAAACATTGTTTTTCTCTTTCTGTTGCACACACCACGGTTAAATCATAGGTTGGGAACCACACCAGATAAATGGGAAAGAGCACACTAAGCCGCAGCACACGGCCAGTCCCAGCAGCACCTCAGATAAGGAACACAAAAAACCCTGAAAAAAAAAAGAAAAATATAGTACAGCAGGAGGGGCTGTGGAGGGAGGCTTGAAAAAAATAAATATACTGCTTTGCCAAAATGTTCTCCTGCCTCGCCAGTAGCAGCAGCAGCCTCAGAGCCAGGCCAGATTCTCTTCTCCATTTACCGTACTTATAAAAAACCCACAAGCACAAACACATAGACCATCACATACACATAATTAAAGCATCGACATCCCTTACTGTGATTTACAATCCACACCACCAGAAGTACACAGGCGCTCCCAGGATTTCATCAATGTCTCATCTGGTGCTCTTGGCAAACCCAACCTCTTCCTTAGACACAGTGCATGCTGCCCCTCGTTCTCTCAGAAATGGGGATGCAGAGCTCTTCCCCTTATGTGAACTAGGGAAGACAAGCACTAAATGTGTCAGCACTGGCTGATTTGCTGCTGTGGGACCTCATTTTGCAGGAGATTAATAAAAGACTAGCCTGCAGCATTGACTCTTGAGACTGCTTTCTATCATCACAATCCTTCTATGTGGCCCATGAATTTGGGTTACAATACTGTACAAGGGACTGGACAGCCTCTGCATAGTGATATTATTTTGCAGCTCTTAAGAACAAATATCCAGAGGGATAAGATTCTGCCCCCAGGATCTTCCATTGGCCATGAACAAAACAAGCCCATAAGCCTCTACCTGAAATCACCCCAAGGTTCTAATAATGTATTGAGTTAGTTTATTTGTAATTCTTCCCCTTAAATAAATGCACTTATCTTTCAGGCCTCTGGCACTTAAGCAGCATCAAAAAGCTACAGTATTGAAAGGAGCAGCTTTACAAGAATTTTCAGGTGTAACACACCAATGAAGAGTAGCAATTAAGCTGACAGGAAGAAAAAATGCAGAGAGCAAATATCAAAATCTCCATTTGAAAATTAGGAACCTACAGCACATGCATGTGAGATTGGTCCAAGCCTGACCCAGACAAGAGGGGCAGAAGGTTGGTCATCTTGAGTTCACATTCAGCACCTCATCCCCACAAGCCAATTGCACCCCTGAACAACAGAGTGAAGAGGACTTCCCTTCAGGAAGAAGTGGAGTCCTGCCCCACTCTGCCTACAGCTCCATGGAAGCTGAGGGCTTTTGCTGAATCCAACCCCAGAAGCACCAAAGGGACACTAGGGAAGTGTTTGCATGTTTTCCTAACGCATAGTATCTATACCGGACATTCTTTGGGTAAGCCAGATATTGACAATAAAATGAAAAGGCATGTCAAGAATCATGCCAATCTGAATTATTTATTTGAAGCTGATCTAGGAGCAAACTGTCTTAATGGCAACATACAGGACAAGTGAACTGACTGTGGCTAGGAATGGATAAAATGCATGTGGTGGCCCATGGGAAGGACAAGAAGTTTTTCTTTGGGACCCCAGGTGAGCCTTTTGAGGTAGCAGAAAAGGAAAGTCAATCCATAAAACATGCACATGTCCCCCCAGAATGGTCCAGGCTATGAATATATTTTGGAAGCTCCTAATACGCTGCGTAAAGAAACAATCATTCATGTGCACACACACGAAAGGACAGTCCCAAATTTACAGCCACCCACCAAGGTAGAACAGGTGGCTGCAATGTAGTAAAAATGTATTGCAAGGAACTTGTCATGAATTTTAAAAACAAAGACGCCTACAGACATAATAAAATTGATGTGACATTCAGTCAAAGCTTAAGCTTTCACCTATCTTAATAAAATGACAATGCAGGGGAATTCAAGGAAAGGGAGCCTTCCCATCAGCCCTCACAGAGCAAAGGGTTTCACTCTGTTTGTGCAAATGATGTCGTTGATCTCATCAATGGCATGGCTTACAGCTGCTACATGGATAGGAAATCAGGACCAAAGACACCCAACAAAATCACCCCAGAAAATTTCTGTAGAAAATAAATCCTCAAGGTCCTAGCAAAGAAAGCCAAGTCCTTTCCTTCCTGTACCACAGGATATTGCATCTTCTTTTCCTTGATTATTTTAAACATTTCAGGGGAGATAATTCCAACTGTTAGCCATTAATTGCTTCCTCTTTTCCTTAATTATGTTTTTAGTGGCAGCACATGAATTTAGAAATACTAGAAATCCAAGTCACTTTGCAATAGCTTGGGCACAATAAACTGATAGATGCCCCTGAGAACCCCAAAAACTAAAGTGGAAAAGGAAGGAAAACCTGATTTAAATTTTGCAGGCAAGGTTTATCCATCTCTATTAAGATGCAGATCAACAAGTTAGCCAGTCTGATAGCGGGTTATCATATCTTTTAACTGGGGGGAAAAACACAGTCAGGTGCCATGGGACAGAGAACAGAAAGAGACTGGGATAAAGAATGAAGGATAACCAATTATGATAAACTGGTTTCCTTGGTAACTATATTTATAACTCTAATGATGTTGCTATTCTTTTAGCAATGAAGAGAAAGGTTTGGTACAAAGTTATATAATTCGGGCATACAAACCAGCATCTGTTCCATTGGTAAAGCTGAATCCATGCCTTAACACAAGACAAGGCACATCAAAAGATTTGTAAATGCTTTTAAACAGCTTCCAAATGTTTATAAACTTTCTCCTCAAGACAGTTGAGCTCATAGTGCTGAATTTCTATCCCCACATCTGGGCCTGGCTGTATGTAATTACTTCATGATCTTGGTGCCTGGGATAACACTCCAGTTTGAGAGACAGCGGGTGCAAGGGCACAGGACAAAAAGAGGGGGAAGAAAACCAAATGAGAAAACTTCTCAACAACTCAGATATCATTCCGAAGGCTAAGTGCATGTGAGCTTTACCAAATGCTGTCATAATTATACATGGCATTCCTGACTGCTTTCAACTATTATGTTGGTAAATAGCCCCTTTATTTTGAAAATGTACTTGAATTTTCACTACTGTCATCTGAAAATGAGGTCTACTGATACCTCTCACTAACCATTTTGAGAAGTCCATTGAAATTTCAGTATAAATTACACCTGTCCTATAAAGGGTCCCCACACGTACTCACTTTAAAGAAGTAATGGGGGGCAGCACCTAAATGAAGAGCGGGCACCCTGTTGATATGGAGCTGTGATCCTGACAGCAGGTCAGGCATACAGGAACTGGCTTCCTCCCTCCACATGTTCCCAGCTTTTCCCCAGTGATTTTCCAGGGCTGGAGGACAAGCATAGTTAATGCTCAGTTTGCACTTGGAAAGAAATAATCCTCCTGATGAACTACACTCTGAGATAGGAGCTGACTGTGTGCCTGTGTGTGTGAAATGCAAGCCTTCCTTGCCTGACTGAAACAGGCTTTTCAGTTGGTGCTCAGCACTGACTAATGGAAGCACTACAGCTCTAGCATTATAATGCTCACAAATTTTACCCTCTGCTGTCTCTTTAGGCCATTGCCCCAAAGGCTTTCATGTTCCTAAAGCTGTCATTTAAAACATTTGTGAATCAGGATGTGTGGACAATAGAAGAAGCTGGTGGAGCCAGGGAGTGCAGATGTGAAATAATTTAATCAACAGCAATTTTTCCATTTACTTCAATGGGCTTTGGATCACCCGCCTCATGAGTGGAACATGTATTGAGGAGGAAGCAACCCGAGCCAGATAAAGAGCCAAGATACCAAAGTAACAGAGTTCCACCAAACAAGAGAGTCCACAGCAGCTGCAGCTTGAGATGCATGATGTAAACACGGATCTAGACTCAGCTAGCAGACTGGGAAAAGGACTGAAGAGAAAACAGAAAATAAGCAAGGATTTAGCCATCAAAGAACAGAGCTGTATGAGTTACTACTAAGAATTTTTTTGCAGTAGGAAATGTTACATAAAGTATGAGCAATATTTAAAGAGCTATACAGAATTTATCTGACGAGGAAATGAAGGCACAAAGAAACAAAGTGAAAACCTCAGAATACAAATTTTTTTTCCCAAATCAGAGGGAAAAAAAAAAGCCTGAAGCTTTTTATTCCCTATATGACATAAGTATTGGGCTATGATACTCATTGTAATAGTTATATCACACTGTGGTGCTGAGATCATTGTGTGCTAGTTGACAATGCTTGCCCTAATTGGTGCCATTAAGTAATAAAATAATAATTGTACCTCAGATCATTGGCACTTCAGAAATGGCCATTTCCAAGCACAAACGGTGGTGTGTCCCTGAGCACAGTTCAGTGCTGAAATGGTTAACACCATGTATTTTGTGTCAGTAATGAAAACTAGCACTCAAGCAAGGAAATTCAAAGCTAAGGCTGACACATCATCGTTAACGCAGCCCTTTGTGCTTAGCTACCACAGGAGTCTTGGAGCAGCACATGGTGTTGTACCCCACACAATATGTGCTACTACAATACCGCATTCACAACACAATGAATTGAGGTCAAGTGAGTGACCTTAAAAAGAGCTTTCTTTTATTTCTTTAAAGAAACACCCCATGATATGTAGGAGCCCATTAAACAAAGCTGCAAGAAGATACAGTAAACTTTAATTAGCAGTGAAGGCAATAACCTCACTTTATACTTCATAATTTCTCCCACCATGTTTTATTACATGGAACAGTCATTTTAGTACCTTTGTACCTAAGGCAGCATCCATGTGGTGTGGAAAGGGATGTGTTGTTGGATATTTATTGTAATGGGGCTTCATGTGGTTGGAGGTCAAAGTGTAGGACTTTCATTTGTACATCACTGCTCTACTATCTGCTCATGTCTCTGGGTAACCTGATGTTCAAACCTTTTGTAAGGCAATTGCTGAGGAGGTTGTTCTTATTGTTACGAGAACTTGGAGAAAGGATGCTGGGCCCTGGCTTCGGCACAAGCCCGCTGTGTGACACAGGGTACTCCGCCAAAATTTTTTCTCACACTGATCTCAGAATCTTCCATTTTTAGGGGACTCAGGTGCAGCTCCTAGGGTCTGGTCTCAGAAAGCCTGGGAACCAGTAGTTCCTATTGGCTTCTCAAGGCCATTCAGAACCAAGTTTGGAAAAATCACAAATTCATCTCCTCACAAATTACCTACAATTTTGAAATGTTGCCTTTTTCCCCTCTGCCTGTCAAAACATCCCACATCAAGTTGGAATTATATTTTCCTAGCAGCTTGCAATCTGAAAGGGGTACTGTTAAAGTCATCTTTGTCCCTTTTATGTTAACTATTTATCTGATAATGGGGCACAATAACTGAACTCCTTGGGGAGATAAGGACACTTTGGGCAGTTTACTGGTAGAAATGCTTCTGGACCAGAATCACAACGGTGCTTGGAAAGCTATAACCCGCCTGCATGGCAAAGATATAAGCCTCACAACACCCAGAAGTCTTTTGGCTCATCAGTCAATTGCATTACATTTTGCCCAGTTTCCACAATTTTATTTCTATGCATGGCTAGAAAATGCTGTCTTGAAAAGGCCCAGTCACTCAATGGAGATCAAGTACTTTTGCCCCAGCAGGCATCCACACACTTCCACCTACATCAGATCAGCCTGGTCTTACAGGTACCTTTGGAACATGTGCTGGAAGAGCCTTCCATACAAAACCACCTCCACAGAACTCTCCATTTCCTATACACCAGGGCTACAGGAGGAAGGCACACCTAGCAGTAATGGCAGCACTGGATTTTTATTATGTGTTTCACAGTCTTTGACACACAACCTTCCTTTCCTAAGTAGGTATGCTAACTAATGTGCTACAGAGTTAGGCTATCCTCACACCCTTTTTCTCTCCCCATTAATCCTGAATTTTACAATAAGAACTGTTTTAAGAGGCATGAAGAGCGTCTTCTCCTCTCATCCTGCCTAAGACTAGCTTGATGTGTAGGATGTAATCCTACCAGAAAAGAGATTAAGGAATTAAGGCAGGAGAAAAGGAAAGTGAACTCCAATGTTTTGGATGAATTTACAAACCAGTAAAGCATCAGACAAATTATTGCTGTCACCTTGTTGGCTCTTGAGAGAAAGGTCAGACACTGAGCTAAGCCCAGGCACAGGGTGACACTGCCAGTTAAAGAGTCTGTGCCTGGAGGGCAGCACCTTGCAATGGTCTCTCCCTCGCCAGCTCCAGAACTCCATCTAGATTTTACAACAAACCTGCACACCTACCTTCAGGCTGCCAATCTCTCTGTGGGCACTGAGCCACTGAAGAAAGGTGTTGTGACACTTGCTACAGTGGCACTCACTGTTGTATCTGAGCAGTGGGGCCAAAAGGCTTGCCAGAACTAGTACAGAAAATGAAAATATTCTGGAGGGATCAAATATATCAACCAAAATATCCCAGTGCCATAGCTGAGACATAAATACTGGATCATGCTTTTCTTCTTGAAGCTTATTAATTTTTTTTGTACACGCAGTTGCAAACAAAATTCTGCTAATTCTGCTAATAAGGGTGGGACAATCCTCTCTAATACAATCTTCTTTTACATGCCCACTTTTTGATGGACTAGCTCCTGGTCCACTCAATGCTTTCTCATTATATAACTAAGTTTTCCTTGGTTCTTTTCACAAAACAAAGAAAATAAAACTACTTAAGGACAAGAAGAGTTGGAAATCATAACGCCCAAAAAGTTACCAGGAGGCCTAAGAAGCAGGTCTAGGAACTGAACCTGTTGTAATTCACTTGTTTTTACAGATTTCAAGCTGACTGTGCCATTTGACATTCATTTCTGGCTTTAAGAAAAAGATTCCTCTTCAACAAAAAATGTTAATATTACTTCTTCTCCAAAACATAGATGTTTCATGTATTCTGAAGTAAAAGATCTATCCCTTTCCTTCTGTCTGTCTGAAAATTTCTGGAAACAGTAACAAATGCAGTATCTATGTCAAATAAAATACCATAAGGCCTGATTTTCTTTCCCCACCTTTATCCATTTTGTTTAGTACCTTAATCCAGGAGGATATAACACAGAGTCATTTGCTGAGAAGACTAAGCACCTGAAAGGTAGACAGGTACATACCACCCTTTATTTGAGTTTGCTGATGCTTTCCCTCTTGTAGAAGAGAAGAACTAATTCTGTCCAGGTTCATATCAGGTACAACTCCTCTTGTGGGTCTGAGACTCCATTCACAGTAGGCTTTACCCTTAGGATAAGTTTAGAAGACCACAGCCCACATGAAATAACAGGATATGGATACAGTTGTGCACTGCATGCTCCCCAGGATCATCCTTCCCAATAGCTTTATCGGCACCATCTGAAGGCCAGAATTATCAGAGCTCAAGCAGGGACACGTAGTTCTACATGGGAGCATGTCAGGAGCTTCAGCCAGCTGGTACCTGCACACACAAACACACACAGCCTGCAGAATATCCAGAGATATGATGCAGGTGGCTGGGAATGAGGCACAGAGGTTTCTGGATTTAGAGTGCTTCTGAAGACTGTCAGCCCAGCTCTAAGCAGGGCTGACATCACTGAATCCACTCACAGGTCTGCCCTGGCACAGAAGCTTGAGTGATACCTTGCAATCACAGGTATCTGCATGCCTTCAAAATAAAATGTTTAGGACAACATTATGATGTGTAAGGAAAGAAGAAAGGCACTTTTCATAATGTGTCCTCCATCACTCCAGTTGATGTTAGTTAGCACAAACACAGTAACATACCACAAACTGTGATATATCCCCACCAGTGCTGCAGAGAATGTCTCCCAGAGCACTGTAATTACTTAAATGAAAGGCACAGTCAGCATTCTAAAAAGGGAGGCTTGAGAAGAGAGCAAGAAATGTAACCTGTAGATGCTAAATGTTTACATCTCTTACTTTTCATCTAAACAATTCATTTGTAGAACGCCTCAGATCTTTCTGCTGCAAGATGTTAAAGGATTAAAAAGAGGGAGGAGAAATTACAGAAATAAATATGATGCTCCTTTCCTCTTTTTCATTCCTCCTGACGAAATACAGCTGAAACACTCAATAATGGGTGAGATATTAGCAATCTTTTTTTCTGTTCTGGCAATGGTAGGGTCGCAGCGCTGTCTAGTTCTGCCTGACAGAAACCCTGCAAGAAGCACCTAGAATAAAACTGGAGGATTTATACCATTTCTCTCAACACAGTCCTTCAAGAGGTGAGGTATCTTCACCTCCCTCTAACTTAGAAAAGCAGCACTCCTGAGCATCTGGGAGGCTAAACATCACAACGAGCATGTCAACAGCATGTAGATCTGCCTTAGCAGCAGGAGGGAACAGAGGTGCTGCATGCTCCCAGCAGCACATCCTCAGTGAATGCTGAGCTGGATGCTCTGATCCAGCACAGGCCTCTCAATTGCCTGCAAAAGTAGCTTTGTTTGAGCATTTACAGCAGCCTACCCACACAATGACAAACACACAGGAAACTGCCACAACTTCCTGACACAGGAAAGGGCAAAATCTGGACAACCCAACAGAGAGACAAGAGGTGTGTTCATATGGAAGCAAAAGAGAAAAAATTCAGCAGAATTAACACAAAACAGGTTAGCACTTCTTTTAAAGGTTAGGCAAAAGGGGCAATAACAATTAATGGTAGTTGTATTTATCTGGTTAAATTTTCTCCCTTTATGAAAGGCACCAAAGTGCCATGGGTGCCATGTGAAAGTCCTATTGGGATAAACCTTTTCTAATCTGTGTTGTGTGCGTAAATCTTTTGTTGCAATCCCAATCCCAGCAGCCCAAGTACCCAGACAGTATTGTCATCTTGCTCTACAAAAATCATTGTAGAACTCTGCAAGAGTTCCAAGAACACCAAACAAATTCCCCTATAACATAATATCACCAATAACTCCCTTTCACACAACACCTTTATATGTAGAAATTATCAAAATATACGTGGTTAGATTCATCCTTGATGCAACCTACCAAATCTGTCTTCAACAAAATTATATCAGGTGTGGTTTTGGCCCTAGGGCAGCATTCAAGAAAATTTCAGTGCATTGAGGCTTAAATGCACCAAGAGGAGAAACAACCAATCAGTTCCAGAAATCCCAGGGATGCCTTCATCTCTCTGTTTTCCCTGTGCTTTTATAGAATTTTATTACGTATGAGTTACAAATGTGGGAAAACATTAAAGTTGAGCCAACTACAAAATAAGCTAATATCTTGTGTTTTCTAAAAAATGCAAGCCTAATTAGAGTTTAGGTAATTAAAGCTTTCACAGTTATAAAAAATACAATACATTCATTTATGCAAATCTGCCACTGAGTGTGATTTCAGTAAAATACCATGTAATGCGCATAACGTCAGAATTTTGGTTACAATTGAAACGTCTGCAAAGCAAGTTCTCTTCCTAAATTTCAGGCACATGCACTGTAATTCTGTTGCATTATGGATTTAAAACTCAGATTGCTTTGTCTTCATTTAAAAATGATTAGCAGTTTACATCGGATTTATGTGCTGGCATAGCCTTTGTATCATTGAACAACTACAAGCTGATTTACAAAAGCCCAGATACACTATGTGTATATCTATGTAACTACAAAGTAATATGTGATGGCAGGCATAACCAGCAGACATAATTTATAATTAAGTGATTAGCAATATAAGCCACTATTATTAATTAATGTGTAATGCTGACATTGTGCTTGGGGCTGTATAAACTACAAGTGTAAGGCAATCTCTGCCTTGGAGTGGCAAGAGGCTAAAATGACAGGCGACGTCTCCCAGTCCCACTGCTTCTGGAGAATTGGGAGAAGGCAGGACCCAGCAGGAGTCCTGAAGCTGGTTTGGCCCAGCTGGAGTGGCTCAGCCAGACACAGGCCACTGCCGGCTGCCACAGCCACCAACACCTCTGAAATTACAGCAGTGGCAAAAGCCGAGAGTCCTTCTCTATAATCAGAAAGCAATGAACACCAAATGCATAAAAGTTCTCCAGCTTTTATAGCCCTGGAATAAAAACAGTAAAAATACAGAGAAAGGCAAACCTCGTGTCTTTGCCTCTTGCTTGATGGTGAGCAAGTGGGAAGAAGTCTCTTTGGGAGCTGCACTGAAGACCTTCTTGCCACTCTGCCACTCCAGAGTTGAGACCGACTCCTGAAAGCCAAAACCTAACCATGCTTACTAAAAGATCAAGAAAGATTCACAGCATAATAAGATCCCCTTAAAACCCCAACACCAAGTTCTCAAAAAAAAGCACCTAATCCACATCTGCACAGAAAAATAGAAGTGAGAAACGTCGTTCAGAAACACAGTCTGAAAAGTGAGATGCCGCAACCAGAGAAGTTAATCAGGATTTGTAGGAGCGCAAGAACAGTCACTAAATATTAGAGGGAAACATGACTTTCCGGTTAGAGCACATATTTGGGGTTGATCCTTTCTTTCCAATTTAGATTGAGATTTTAACAGGAGCAGCACGTAAGAGAGCTATTTCTAGTTCACAGCACTCACATTATTGCTCTGGGAGCAATTCAGAATTCAGAAGGCCAAAAGATATGAAACTTCTTGCCACAAATCAGTACAGCTGCAACATTGTAAACACCCAAGAAGGAGTAAAAATCCCTTTCCATATAAAGAAGGGCAGAGAGATATTTTAATACGTGTCCTATGAATTAGCCAGGTGAAGTTTACAGTAACTAAAATTGGGGTTAACATTTTTCGGGGGTAATTAGACTTTGAAAAACAGGTCTAACAGATACTGCCACTAGTTTTGAAAATCCTCTGCTTCTTTCATGCTCAGCAATCTAAATGGGAAAAAATCCAACTTGGAAGTGTCCTTCACCATTATTTACATAGAGCCTTACCTGCTCTTTTGTTGATAAATTGAAAAGCTGTATTTGCAGCAAAATAATGATAATATCCAGCTGCATGGGCAGATTACGAAAAGCCAAGCAACCAGACAATTATTTACTGTGGCGCTCTAAGACAGGCACTAACTTTCTTTACATCAACAAGTTTTAAAACTGTCACGCAGCTTTTAATTGCCATTAATAAGGTAGAGATAAAGCCCTCTGGGTCTTAATCCCATCATCATGGTGTCGCAAGTTAATGATATGTTAGCCAGTGCTTTGTATCTCCAGCTTACAGAAGGGTCAGGGGGAACATTTCATCCTAGGCCATCAAGCCTGTATTCCATGGGTAACCTCTAACCTGTTGGGGCTGTCAATCAATGAGCACTATGCATGAACACCATGCTCCTGGTAAATCTCCTTTCACACCTAAGAGTTTTGTCAGTCATCATCCATTATTAACAGTTCTTTCAGTTGCTACACCTAGACTTCAGTTGCCAGATCTTTTTAGGATAGCAGAGGATGATGGGCTATTGATCTTATCTCAGAGAATTCGGGATCTACTCATGGGCTTGGCTAGCTGATGGCACTGTGAAAAGCAGAAGATTGTTTGGCTTGCTTTGAAGAACCTCAGAAGGTTACAAGAATACAAGAACTGTAAGAAACCTGTAAAATATTGAAAGGGCTATCAAGGAAACAGCTTCAGATGAATTTAGCTAAGAGATGAACTGGGATCATAAATGTCAGGTCATGGAAAGTAGCTGGGCCCCAGTAATGAGCAGGACCTCTAAAAGGTATTGTCAGACAGATAATAGAGATCTGCATCCAATCTACCACAAGATTCATTGGCACTTTGATCAGATCTATGTCTCCTGTATAGATAAGGGCAAACAAAGAATCCAAAGCAAAGGCCATTTTCCCTATCTTGCTATTGAAGTCTTTTTACAGAAAAAAATACTCTGGAGAACAGGGGCTCTGTTGAATAGTTTTACATAGGAAATAGGACTGGAAGAGTCCTCCCAGGTCATCCCCTGCTACGTCTGACACATCATATCTCATTGATATCACATCACAATCTCATTGATAAATTTCTCAAGTTTTTTCTTGAAACCAGGTAGTTTTCTTGCCCCTGTGACTCCTATCGGAAAACTGC
Source organism: Fringilla coelebs (assembly GCF_963513975.1). Taxonomy (NCBI): domain Eukaryota; kingdom Metazoa; phylum Chordata; class Aves; order Passeriformes; family Fringillidae; genus Fringilla; species Fringilla coelebs. The sequence goes on along the minus strand of NC_140030.1, from coordinate 92,868,232 downwards.
TCCAAAACTTCACGTTATTAAAACCTTCATCCCTTTTCCAAAGAACATTTATTCAGTTGGTTTCTATCAATTGTTCCTATGGCATTCGATACACCCTTAATTTAACCAGTTCTCTCTCACCACTTACCCTGATAATATATTTATAGGGAGAAATATATCTCTACTCAGTTTTAGTTTTGCTAAACTAAAGACAGAGTCCTTTATCCCTCATTTCCTATCTCAATTTAATTTCCCTTCTTCTGGAGTCTGTCTTTTTTTGGATGTCCCCAGTGCCTTGTACAAAAGTAGTCAGGAATCCCACATGTTTCCTGGATATGCTTCCCCTGATGCAACATCCAGGAGAACATCTCAGGGAATACTTCCCTTCCCTGCTGTTGCAGAGCCCCAGCATTTGTCTATCATTGGGAGATTCAGCAAAACACTTCTCTCTTACTTCCAGCTGATGAGCCTCCTGCTCAGAGCAAAAAAACATCTGCATGACCTTGTGGTTTATTAGTACTTCATTTTATCCGTTTTCCATTTCTCCTGTTGTCAGGGTCAGTCCTTCTCTGAACTGTCAAGGCCTCTCAACTGTCTCTTTATAGACTTTGTATGTACACAGATTTTCTGCTGCGACTACAAATAATAATGTTCAGATAGGTCAAAAGACTGATCATTAATAAACTTTGCTAGTTACTGTTCTTGTCCCTTCGTAGTTCTTTTAGTTCAGTTTTCATCAATCTTTCCTAAGCCATTTCTTTACATATATTGTGCCATAACTTCTCCAGCACAAATAGTTTTCTTCTGTATACCACTGTATTAAACATTTTAGAGAAATATTGATGAACTAGAATCTCTACTATATTTCTCTTGACCACAAATTCAGGGAAATCTATCATAGCAATGAAGCAAAATTTATCTTTGGAGTTATCTCTTGCTGTAGCATTTATTAATTAATATTTCTTCCAACAGATCTACACAAAGTTCAGCATCCATGTATTACAATGCCAAAAAAGGTCAGCTGCCCCTAATCTCACTCTGCTGGAAACAAAGAGCTTAAAAACTTAGTGCATTACTCTGTGAAAAAAAAAAAATCTAAGAACTGACCTGCCTTGGAACACGAGCCATTATGTAAATCCATTACAATCAAATAATTTCTAGAAATTGAAAGGATTTGCCTTCTCAAAATTATGACACTATTTATTTAGAATCAAAATAAGTTGAAATGTCCCACCAGTCTTTGATATGTTTTGAAGTTTATGACAGGAAGTATCATTGGTCATTGTTGTTAAGCTGAGAGAACACCATTTGGTTGTATACAGCTACTTACCCTGGAGTGTGCAATGAGAGTACAGCAAAATTTGCTGTGTTGTCCTAAATCATCTCTAACTTTGCCTCAGCAAATCCCAGGTGCCAGCCCCTCTCTAGTTATGACCTTGTGTTCTGCAGGATAGTTACTTCAAAATTACAAACATGTGCTGAGCCCATGCTGCTATGGGCCTTTTCATTCTGCTACTCATGATATTAATGGAAGCATAATAATATGGACAACTGGCTGAAAATTACATTCCTTGTGAACTCCACTGTCTCACCAGGTCAATTTAATTATTCAGACAAGATTGACAAAGAGAGGAAAAAGTCCCATCACTAGATCCCAAACCATGTACCAACCACATCCTTCTGCCAGGAGAGAGGATGACTTTGACTAAAACAGAGCAGAGAGACTTCCAATGGGACTCTGGACGTCCTTCATTACAAGTAATGAAGGGTAAGTCATTTGAGCTCTTTGTGCCTCAGTTTCCCCCCATGTAAAGTCTCCATCATGACAGCACACACAATCATAGACTCATTCTGAGACTTTTAGATCCTTAGGTGAGCATTGCTAGAAAGTATTATTGACTCGGTAAGTAAGTTAAGAAGCAACAATTCTGGTTTTCAGCTGAGGCAATAAGGCTGCCCCTCATATAATGCTCTCAGCAGAGCAGCTCTTAAGGGTTTAAAGAGCCTGAGTTACAGCCTTGTTAAAGTAGCTTGGAAAAACAACAGCAATGTGCACAACATAGTAAGTGTTGACACACTTGTCACTGGAAGCCAGTAGATTTAGGTGAACATGAAGGTGACAGCAGACAGATACCTCAAACCCTGACAGAAATAAATGGTAGGAAATGTTTTAGCAAAGATCTGGCATTTGCCTACAGGCCCAACACTACAAAATGCAAGGCACTGTTTCTATGACAGCCATTCACCTAACCCTCACTACTGATTCACTCAAAGCTGACTGAACAGTCTAAAACATTTTCCTTACAGCTATACAATTTCTTTATTAGACTTCTCAGACCTGGGCTTGTATGAAATCCAAGAGCAGTCACCAAAAATTCAGCATGTAACCTGCAGACCTGTGCAGTATGCTTGACTGTCTCCCTGCTAGGTGTGCATAACTCCTGTTGTCCAACCTTGTCTAGAGAAAGAGGACAAGGGGAAAGTTCATTGTTTCCTCAACAATTTGCAAGAATATCTGAATCAAAAAATGAAGTTTTGTCATTTGCATGGCAAAGAGAGCAGGGAAAGAGAGGAAGTATTGTTAGGTATTGGTAATGTAAAAACATAAGTATGCTGTTATTTATGTAATTAGTTATTGCTTTCATTATGGGTGCAGTCTTAATGGTTATAGTATTTATGTATAATTACCTTAATATTCACTGAAATTTCCAAGTAGCTCCCTAATTAACTGTCTCAAATATATAATTACATTGCATCTTTACGCAAGACTTGCCTAATTAATGTAGTTACACCACTTCTTTGTGAATGTGCATTATTAAATGCTCTTCGCATCATTCTTCTGACTTCTTGTAATTCACTCTTTACAAAAATTAAGACCCTGAATTAGAAACCTTCATGAGCAACCAGCTCCAAAAGCAAGCGCCAGATGATCTTTTTTTAACAAAAAACAAATCTTACTAAGCCTCATTACCACTCCTTTCAATAAAAGCTTTCCATCTGGATCTGAAAGAAATCCCAGGTACCATTGTCTTTTAAGAGGGCATAGAAAACATGTTATACATACATTTAAAGAGAAGAAGACTTTGCTGCCATCAAGGGTTCAAACTCCTGGACTTCCTAACTCATCCAACAAGCCCATCTAGCAGAGGGATCAGGTGAGTGCTTGATAGCACCCCAATCACTTGACAGTATCAGGTGGCATTTTCAAAATACAAAAAAAGTAACAAGAGATTTTGGGAGACTGTTATTATACTCCAAAATCAGGTGTGACATGGTTTAAATCAAGAATTTTGAAATCCTTTTTCCCAAGTGTTCCACCTCTGTTCTTGGCACACTGCAAGCCGCTCTCAAGTGCCTTGCACGTCACAAGTTACCAGTGTCGCACAGCTTAGGGGCTCTTCTCTTGAATTCAGCTCCCAGCTCCATGGGCAAAGGACTGAATGCCACTATCAACCAACAACACATGTGAAGGGGAAGTTTCTGCTGTGAAGAATTTAATTGCATTTATAGATTGAATTCCTCTGACCCTCAGCATCCTGGGCAGCCAGAGAAGAAGATTAAGAAGAAATTCTGGGACCTTTTTCTGTGGCAAGATTTTTCTCAGGGGTTGTTTATGCCCATATTCAGTTGAGGACATTACCAAGCTACTGAAGTGGCAGAGAGGTTAGGCCAGAAACAGTTTCTCTCACCAGGAGTAGATGCACAGGGAAGTAGCAGAGCCATGGGTCAAACTCTGGATACATTGCACACAGAGAATCTAGTTGGCAATAAGAACATGACAAGCCTTACAATGTCCTCCAGTAGCACTGTATTCAACCATGTTCAGCTTGTTCAAAGGCAGCACATTTTTCACACCCTGGGTCTTTTGAAGAACAGCAGGGTATTCAGCACAGACATTTCCCAAGCATGTATGTACTGGTTAAAGAGTTACTCCAACAGTTGGGATTTGGAGAAAATCTTCCCAAGCGTACTTGTAGACACTACAAGTGATTCAGCAAGTGACATCCACCCATCAAGTGAGTGAAGTGGGAGAAGAAACATGCTTCAAGGACATTTACTCAGAAGATGTTCACTTGCAGAACTGAGGGGAATGCTGACAGCACTATAACAAAGATAGTTGCTGTCAGTTCCAAATAACCTGGGTTTTACATTAGTTATCCCTTTCAGATGTGAAATTTGACTTGACACATATTCATGGCAACTGAATCTCAGAGGTAAATTGGCAAAACCTCTAGAGCTTAGGACCCAGGCTTATATGTACTTATCTTTGCAAAGTTTTCAGCAACGAGCTGTCAAAGACAAGCATTACAGGTATGTAAAACTGAGCAGCTCATCCCATTTCAGCTCCAGGCATAGCCACTACATACTAGCACTAGGATATACCATATATAAACTACACCACACAGGAAGAAAACCTGACCCTGATAAGTCTGCTTGGATACAGATATGATTACTTTGGTAAGCAAAGAGTTGGCATGGCTGAGCTTTATGAGGCAGGCTGATATTTTCAAGCATAGAAATACATAGTTAGTCATCTTAATGGATAACCTGACTTTCAGAAGCCAGACTAAGACCTGCTATGTGCATCTTCAAATACCCTGCCCTACGCCTGTGCATTTTGGCCATTTAATAAGTCCTAAAATACCTACATCAGACAAACCTGTGCCTAAACAGGTTCAAGCACTGAACAAGTATTAAATCCATCATTGCCAGCAAATCGTTGCTATTTCAAAAGAGCCTCTTGCTTTTCGAAATAGCAGATGCCAACTCATACGCTGAATGGATACAATAATTAAGCCCTTTGTATAGCAGTATTTTAGATAGATATTTAACGTATCAGTTGAACATGTTTCAGCCAGCATGTGACACGCGCATGGAAAATACGCTATCATTCCAACGTGGGGTTTTTCCACTTGCCTTTTTTTTTCAGTTCTGTAGTACGCAAAGAGTTACCAAAATAGCCAGCCGTACAACATCTGGGAGAAAAAAAAACACACACAGGAAAATGAAGCAGAAGGGCAAGATTCATGAAAACAGGAAACATTAAGAGGAGAGTGAAAATATGTCAAAACAAAGGAGGTAATAGAGTGTCAGAACGAATGAGTTCACCGGTCGGCAGAAGTTCCTCAAGAGCCTTCAGAGACCAGCCAGGTGACGTCTGCCACTCCTGACACAACAGGACAGCAACCTTTTTAACCTCCATTTTGAACACATATGAAGGATGGTGGTCTGCCCATAGACATGCTCATTCCACACAGAAAGGTCCATTTTCTGAGCTTGTGCCTCTGATAGGCAATGGTAGCATTTAAAGAGCACTGCTAACAACAAACGCAGATGGCCACAGGTGCCCAGTATAGGTGTTTGAACCTAGTTAAAACACCATTTACAACATGCACATTGCAGGGCCCTTTTACTTCCAACAGTGTCCATACCCTTTTCACCAGTGTTGGCACAAATACCCTTTTATTTGCCCAAAGTTTTGCCAGTGCTTCTTGCCTTCCAGGCACACAAGAGTATTTACTTGCATGCTTCATCTTCCTTCGTATTTCCATTCAGAACAGTTTAGTCACTCACTCAGATGTTATTGTGCAGACAGAACATAAAGTCTGTGCGTAATATTCTGTGCATTGGGAGAGTTTCACAACAAGAAAGAAGAAAGTGGTAAAGACCCAAAGTGAGCAGCCCTCACTCAGACCGAGAACCATTCACCCAAGCTCAGGCAATGTTTCATTGACAAATACAAGTGCAGAAATCAGGACATGGTGCAACATGAGGAGCTGTGAAAGCAGAGGCCATTCTGCAAGAGATTACACAGACTTTAAAGCCTGTCAAAGCAAATCTCCCCCCGCCTCTCTGAGGGGACCCTCAGATAGAGGGAGCCTTTGTAAGACATCATCAGCTCTTGAATCTCTATAACTTTAGACAGAAAAGCAGACGGGTATCATCTGTACAAAGACAAGTTCCTTGTGTGGATTTTCTCAGTCTTCTTATCACAAAACTATCTAGGAGGATTTTGACTGAGGAGATGAGGTATCTCAATGCTTTGTAGCAAACCAATTCCCAGCCTGTGAGAAATGAAGAATGTTAAGGCAATTTAAAAAACAAAAAATAGACCAAAAAAACCCACAAAAAAACAGTTGAGTGTAGCCTCACCCATTGGCTTTCTTTATCACTTGCAACAGATATGTGGGCTCTACCCATTTCACAGCATTTCCCTCACACACAAAGGCCATTTAGATGTGTAACTTCTGTTGACTTTCAAAAGAAGGCAAGCACTTAAATGCATTTGTGCCTTTAAAAAAATCTCCCCCTAGTGACACAGCAGTAAAATTAAGCCTCCAAGACTTGCAATAAAATGTGTTCACCAGTGCCCTATGAAACACCCCAAATAAAAATCACACTTGCTCATGGGAATGAAAGCAGTACATGGAACAGAGCATTACTTTTGCTTTTCCAGCATAACTAGCCCTCTATCTTCACTGACAGGAAGGGGAAATGATCCTGGCACAGGATTTGCCCTGCCCAGGGCAAGGGGAGCCATCACTTGGGCCCCATTTCTCCTTGGGGCATGATTCTCCTTCCCCTCTGGCACAGGGGGAGGAGTGGGGAAATCTTAGAACCAAAGCAACTGTGGGCCATGGGCACTGTGGAAGGGCTGAGGGGAGGACAAGGAGGACAAGGTGGACACTGGCAGCTGTGCAACAGAGGTTCTGGCCTAAATATTCCATCATCTTCAGTCCCAAATGTTGCCATCTGAAGGGCACACCATCTCCATGAACCTGTATCAACGCATGGCCTCTAAAAGGACGACAGGAGATAGGTTCTTTGGAATAGCTGCCCCCACAGGGGCAATAAAAACAGTTCTTAGATGCCAGCCTTGGCAAGAGGTGTCTTCAGTTTATCTCCTTGGAAATTGTGAGCTTGAGCTCTCCCTCCAGCATTGCAACTACACTGCCGTTGCCATGGGTGTTTCATTTTACTCCAAGAAATGTTAAAGAGTTTCACAATCTCCAATTTTGGCTTCAAAGGTCCCCAAAAATCCTGTGCTGTGCACTCAAGATGCAAACACGATTGCAGAGTAAAGTGTTGTTGCCGGGCATCTGTCAGGTTGCAGCAGATGTTGGGCCAAAAGATAAATGACTACAGACCCTCAAAGTTCATTGTAATCCAGGACCATGTCATATTATATAAAGACCTGCCCCTCTCTGACCACAGATCTCCATAGTCAGCAGGCAAACAAGGGATACTCCAACTGCCCCAGATGAAAGACCAATAGCAGCTGCCAAGGCTGCCCTATAAATGCACAGAGAGCAGCACACACTTCAGAGCCAGGCGTCAGGAGTTGGTGTGACCCCACTCCAGCCCCTGCGAGTGAGCAGTGCTGCGGAGCAGCGCCGTGCTCAGCAGGACACTGGGAAGTGAGTCCCTAACCACACATCTCATTTTTACAAAGTTAACGTTAACCATTACCTGAAAGGCAGCTCTTCCACAAAGTGTTAATAATTTGCAACAACAATGAAATCAGGAAACATTCAGGGGGTTAGGGAAAAAAATAAAAAAGGAAAAAAAGCCTCTTAATTACATACAGTGCTGCATGACTTCACAGAGCAAAGATTTTCTTTAAGATCTTAAGACCACCCACAAGCATAACACATGGCCTGGAACCTGAAGAGAATATCTGAACAGGGGTCTCAGCATAAGGATGGGAGGGGGGCAGTTTTGCTTGGGCATATGCAAATGTTTGCTTCTTTGGGATCAAATAAAAATTAACTATTTGTTGTGTCTGGTTATCATTTGTCAGAGCTGGGAGCTGCTTGGTAAAGCGGGGAGAAATAAACCTTTAAAACCTGTGACACAGGAGGATTATTTGTCTGTGCAAGGCTTTAGTCATGGGTTTTGGTGGTTTATGTATGGATGTTGTGCGGGAACAGGACAACAAGGGCTTTGTTCAACTTGATCATCTCATCAAACAAGGCTAAAAGAATAAAAGTTGGGATGCAAGACTAAATGGATATGATCTGAATGCATATTTGTGTTACATCTAATACAACTAGCATCATAGATGAACAAGATCAAATAAATGGTAAAACCTGACAAAGAGAAGAATAGATGGTGTGTGGAGCCATCTGTTTTGGAGGACACCCAAATCTGTCTGAATCAGGAAGGCCAAACTACCAGCTATTCTAAGATCCTCCATTCCAAGAGTGGCCTAATACGCAACTACACAATCAGCTTCTCTCACCATCACTTTGGCTGCAACTTTTTTGTGCAATTAAGTAATTTATTCCTTTCTTCATCCTCCTGATTCTAATGAATCCAAGCCACAAACAAGCCCCAGTTGCTCCTATTCAAGGAGTCTGATTGCATCTGGCAGTAATTGCTGAAAATCCTGAAGAGGAAACAGGGAAGGAAAGCATATTGTTTGTGGGGGTAATAGGTGAAGACCTGCCTCTCTTGACCTATAATACATTAGTGTCAGTGAACATTTGGCAGCCTTCAGATGATTAGCAATGAAGATGAATCAAGCAAAAAAAGAGGTAGAAATCTGCCTCATCTGAATCGCCAGAACTGCATAAATTTGCATGTTGATTAGCTGTTCTTTTGTCTGTGTTCCTAATTATTATGACACATTATGTCTTCATCATGCAAGATTCTGATCTGTCTTGTTCAAATTGCATGTAGAAAAAAGTGCTGTTTATTGATTCAACATGTAACTTTAATTTTTATGTTTGCTTTAATTAAATACATATTTGATTGCCTTTGACTGGTGTCTCCGATTTTTTTAACTCTTATTTACTTCATCCTGTTGACAAACAAACAGGTAACCTTTCTTTATTCTCAGATCACTTGCTGATTGAAAACCTCCCCACCCCCACCCTTGTCTTCACTCACAACAAACCTTTGCTTCCTTGTTAGAGCAAAGATTACCAAAAATACTCCTTAGGTGGTGAAGTGTGGTATCTACAGCAATGAGCAGGATTGCAAGGACCGTAAAAGCGCTGACAATAGGAAAGAAGTGCACACACTACAGGGTCAAGGTAATTTTCTTATACCACAGATTCATCAGCAACAAGCCCAGGGAAGTACCTCAGTCTGCAGACTTTTTGATTCCCAGGATTAGCTACAACAGGACAGATCCTGCACACACATTTTTCCACTGACTTTCACGGTAGCCAGCTCAAACTCCAAAGCTCCTGAGCCCAGAGAAAGTGAAGTCCCCACCATTCCATTGACTCTCCTAAGTGGTTCCAATAGTTGGAATATTTTATCTGTTTCTGGGAAGTGAGAAACTTGAAATTGACATTTCTTCCTTCAAGCTTTGTTCAAGGGACTATAAGCAGCCAAATCTAATCAAAGCCAAATCAAAAGATAATATGCAATCATTAGTTGCTTTGACCCAAAATGAGTTTCCAGAAGTTTTCCTTTGTTTAAAAAAAAAGCCTTAGCAAAAAAGGCAGATTATACCATTCCAGCAAAAAATTTTATTCACTCAAAAAAGTTTAATTTCTATTTAATCTCTTTCGTTTTACTTTTTTAAATAAACTGGAAGTAATTTTCAAAATGGAATAACATATGTAGTTGTGAAATCAAAGTATTTCATTGTAGAACATATTGGAATGTTTAGAAATGCTGAAATGAAACAGGTTTTTGGCCTTTTTTTTTTACTTTTTTTTTCCCAAATTGAAACAACTCCCTACAAGCAGCAAAAATTCATTACTCTCTTTGTTTGACAGAAAACTGCCTGTTTTAACCAAGAAATCAGTTTCAGATTAAACATTTGACCCTCTCCTCTGCTGGCTAATATTAGTTTACCTTCATTACATGTGTGCTTATTGTGAGCTCTGACCTGTTTGTAATAGGGCAAACAATACCTTACTGGAATTTTTGTTTGTTAAATAAAAATAAACATAGTATAGTAATTTAGAAAACTAAATAGCTCACAGATCTTTTCAAATAATTCTTCAGATTCTGGGTCAAATACGAGGATCATCAGCATTGACTGACTTCCTCTAAACATAAACATTAGGTAATTTTTTTTCTTTTTTTAGTCCAAAATCCACCTCTTGGAGAAAAATAGTGAACAACCTATTAAATTTTCTCTAATGGCAGTAGGAAAATGCCAGTCAGTGTACAGATATTAATCAAAGCTGTGCTGATAAAGATGCCTGAAGGTGAAAAACCCTGTATATTCAAGCAATTGATTTAGCTGTTATTTTTTACCATCATACCCTTGCCAAACCAAATGAGATTTGAAACAACAGTGCTTGCCATTTTTCACTGTTAATGGCACAGGATTGGCTGCAAGTGTAATCAGTTGCTTGGTACCCACTAATCATCTTGAAACACAGGTAAATGTAAATCCACATTTATAAGAATATAAACATGTAATTAACATGTAGCTGCAGAAAAAACTACTCAGACATAAAGACTTAAAGGTTTTGACATTGATCCATAAGGTAGGAAGGAAAAAGTTGTTGCATATTCAGGTTCTCCATGTTTATTTTTGTTCAGTGCCAAGTGCATTTGGTCCCAACCTGATGGTACACAGTAACCACCCCCATGGATTTCCATTAAATATTGACAGCCAGAAGGAACCAAGGAGCCAGAAGAAATCTTACAAATAGACACAAATAATCAGGGACCTCAAATGAGACAGTTAATAGACTTTCTCCTTTCTGTAATTCTCTCCTTGTGGCACTTCAGCACACACTGATCTGAACAGAGGCACAAGAGCTCTGGGCTCACACAGCTTCCACAGCAACCAAGCAAAGACAAAACAACTCAGTGTGCTGCAAGCGGGGGCAAAGTGCAGTGGACAAGTGGCCTTTCTTTTACATATTGCCAAAGTTACCTTCATTTTAAAATCCTAGGAAGTTCTCTCACCCATTTCATCAGAGGAAAAAATTGTTTAGCAGTGTGCTGACAGGACAGGGCTTCTGACTGCAGTGACTAGACCTCAGAACTCGTTCTTGTCCTGGATTTAACCTGGCAATGTTGTCAGGCTTCCTCATGCTGCCATCTGCCCAAGATTGTTCCAGAGCCCAGCCCAGAAGGTCCAAGTCTTGAAAGAGGGAAGATAGGGAACACCAACAGGGGAATTACCAATATGTTGGGAATTGACTGTCACCTAGCCTTGAGAAAATCTACCCCGTGCACGAGTTCTTCCTAACCAATATCCAAGAGGGTTCCCAACTACCAGGAAATTTCCTACGGTTTCTAGCCAAAGGGCAGCTTGAACTATACCTGCTAAAGGTGAATCTTTTAAATCTGGCACAGTCTGGATTGAAGCCAGGACATGGAACTGGAGCTGTTCAAGTGGCATTGATGGATGGCACCCTCCTGTCAGTGGAGAGAGGGCAGGCATCCATCCTCATCCTCCTTGACTTCAGCATTAACCATGAGATATTGCTGTCTCACCTGATGGGTGGCAGAAGTCCAGGGTAATGTACTAAGATTATTTTGAATCATTCCTGCTGGTACACACCTCCTGACTTGTGAAGAAGTGTTATCTCCAGCACTACACTCCTCTCTCCTGTGGACTCCTGATCTGTATTCGTTGTGGTGCCTCCCTGTTTCTACACAAAGATGCTGAGTGATACAGCATGGACTGAATTGCCAGGTGAAATACAGCTATACCTAAATTTCTCTATATATACACACACAACATGGCAGCGAAAGAAAAACAGCTGGTTAAATCCAAGCAAAACAGGGGTGAGACAGATGGGAGACAAGAAAGGTCCTCTAAGACCTTGTCACTTGAGTGCACTATGCCTGGCTGGATGGTCTATTTCCCCAAGTGGTGCGCTGGTTTCGCAATTTAGGTGTGCTCTTGGATTTTCCACTGGTGCCAAGTTTTCCCGTGGCAACCTCTGCAAGAAACATTTCCATTGGTTAGGAGGCTACGTGCCACCCTGGCAGGTGATGACCTTTTCTCTATTATTCATGGCTATGTCACTTCTCAGCTGGACTATAGTCATTTGAAATATGCAAACACGCAGCATTCATGCTTAGAAAACTTCATTTACTGCTGCAATGCATCTCTTCAGTGACAAAGGCACATCAAACCTGGCATTGGGCCTGGGACCAGCTTCCTGTGGAATTCCTAACTGAGTTCATGGTCTTCATTCTTATAATCCTCATCACATCTAACACTGCACGAAGCTGCAGCAAAGGAAACATTTGACAGATCCACTCCACCAACCCTATGAGCTCTGTACAAAAAGAATCACACACATCTGTCCAGAGCCCTCAGCTTGAACACCTTGAGAGAATGCAAACCTTCACCAAACTTCCCTTCCATCATGTGGCATATTTGACTTGCATAAATAATAACATCAGAAACACAATACTCCATTATATCCACTTCTCCCTCGGCAGGAAGGTGGGAGAGGGAATCAATGAGCAACTGATGAATCGATACAAGGCTCACTGTATGGTTCAGAGAGCTGGCTGTTATGAGCACAACCCATATGAGCTCATTCCTCACCAGTACCACTGCCTTCAGCCACCAAAAACACTTTCATAGGACTCTCTCCCCGTAAAAGTCTCCTTGTTGAGCTGTGTGGTTCCGCCAGAAGAACCTTTTCTACAACGCCTTTTCCCCATGAGGCTCTCTCTGAAGGTAGCAGCAGTCCCACCAGCCATGCCAGAGCTGGTTTGGCATGACCCTGGCACCAGCTGTCCTACCCCACCCCCCCAGGGAAAGGTGGGCACTCAGGGGGAGCCAGTGTGCAGGGCACACATTTGGGTCAGGAGTCCACATGGGACCTATCGTGCCTGGGAGTTAGCCTAGATCTGACTGGAAAGAAGCCAGATCTGTCCCACTCACATTGCATTCACCATTTCTATTTTTATTGGAAATATGGTTCCAGTTCAAATAAGGAGTTTGCATTAATTCTATACCTTGTCAGCTTCTTAGGATGGATATTTATAATTGTTTAAACTGAGAGTTTATACATCCTTCTCAGCATATTAAACATGGTTTTAAAGGATGTCAGCAGGTCATCTGGCCTTTAAAATCATGTGTTCTTCTCTGAAGTATAAACTTCAATCCAAATCAGGCTTTTTAAAATTGATATTTCAAGTGCTGCAGTATTTTTAAAGCAATAGTGCAAATCCCATCTTCAAATACTGAGCTATCTCTGAGTCCTGAAATCTGAAAAAATCACAGCAGATGATGGTGAGATGGCAGTCACACCACCAGGAAGCACATGGAAATTACTTACAGCACAAGAACTTGTAAATATAAGGAAGACCTGCATAAGGGATGAAAGCATTTTGTTTAAAAGCATTTTTTACTGAAATTCACACTGATTAAGTTATTGTGGCAACAGTCTCTTGTTCTTCCCCACAGGCTTCTTCCCCACAGCTAACCTACAAGAACTCATAATATGGTTCTTCCTAATACGTTTATATCTGAGAAACTGAGTGTTGCTGTAAATAGTCTTTACCTTCAAGAAAGATTGACACTAATTCCATACTCAGATTTCTACCAACATAATGGAGAGTTAAACATATTTATTTTTCCGGTGTGTTCAAACTGGTACAATTCCTAATGTACGCCAGAACAGAGTATTTACATAGTACAAATCTACTTGTGTTGTAAGTAAGAAATCACTACCATAAAGCATCTTTCTATCAACTAAATTGCACTCACATGATGGAGGTTATGTTAATTTAACCAGGCTAACATGATTTGAGACAGATCATGCAAAGCTTGCTAAAGTCACTGCAGCTTCCTTGTGGAGAAGGATCACCAAAGTTCACATTGGCTGGAGCATTTTCAAGTCTTTTTGTTAAGTGTGGCTTGCCCAAATCTCAAAATCCAAAGAAAGGGGGAAAACAAAAAGACCAAAGGACCTTTCATCTCAAAGGTGATGAGACCTGTGTTGGAACTTTGGAAAACTAGAGTTGGCCAGAAAGTTTGCAGATATGGTCTACCCACTTAGTAGAAGACAGCTCAGGGTCTGGGGAAGATGGCACTTCCTGACCTTCCCATATCCCTACATAAGGGCCTCACCTGGTTTTATCCACCGCTGTGCCGTCAGAATCCCACCATCTCCTGCTCCACTCTTCTCCAAAAACCTGGAACTGATCAAAGAGCACATAGCTGTTTCAATCTTCTTATATAATCTTGCTTGTCCCCACTCCAGTGGGGACAACTCAACAGGCTCACCCAACCCCACCCTCCTTTTCTGAAGTTTTGGAAGGAAAGGAAAAAAAACAAGCCTGAATCTGCTCAGGAGCTGATGAGCACAGTCACCACAGGCAGCTGTGGGGTGTTGGCTCCAGGGCCAGGCCAGTTAAACGCTCAGAGGGACAGAGTTTCAGACAGAAATATACGCCAATAATGGGTTGGCAAAGTCCTTGAAAGTCAGGATTTGCAGGGAACTTCAGCTTTTCTGCTCTCATGGGTCCTGGGCAGCCCTGAAGGGAGGTCACCTCAGTGACCCACAGCCATGTTCCCAGGCAGGAAAGAGACAGTGGCACGGCTCTTGCCATCAGCAGTGGTGAGAGGAACACCACTTTAGGGCGCGGATTATTGTTCCTCGTATTCCTTTGTTTGCCATTGTAATCTCAGCAGTCATTCTCCTTGATAAACAAACAAGTGAAAAGATGCAGTGAGGTGTAAGAATAGATTTGCACAGGGCAGACAACTGAACATTTAATTTATTTACCTCTCCTAACAGATACCTGGGGTGACATTTATTAATAAACGGCATTATCAGGTGTCTGATATGTAGCTCACAGAAATTAATTACCCAGCCCATGGTAAAACCATAACAAGCCTGCAGTGCTGTAACATTTGTGCTAATTGAAAATGAGATAAGTGCTGTGGGTGCAATTTGCATTCAATGCAGTGTATTAATTATCTTCAGTTCTCTTCATGATAAATATACCTGACTGAACCACTCTGCTAATTTACTGGGTAATAGAGTCATAAGTGGATTCCCTTAGGTGACCAGCTACAGGCATCGGGCTCTTTGGAACATCAAGGCCTTCCCCTTTCCTGAGCACTTATATGGATCACTTTTCTTGCAGGCTGTGCTGGAAGCACGTGGCAGCAAACGCTTCTTGTGACCACATGGCTGTTCAGTACAAAATGGGAAACAACACCCCTCACCCCAAAACTTCTGCACTGAAGAGGAGGCAGTTTGCCTCTGTTGATAACACGCCGTGGTGTCTGATGGCAGCTCCATAAGGAAAGAATTTTCCCACCCTTCTCCTCACTCCCCCCCTCTTCATTTCACAGTCAGGTTATCGTGGGATTTAATTACATTTTGTGTGAAATATAAATTAATTGACTCTTGTAATACCCATAATGATCAGGAAAATTCAGATTTAAAGATACTGTGTAGTCCCAGTAGATTAAGGCACTAATTGTTCTGCTCTCACCAACTATGATTTATGTGGGGATCAGGTTACAAAACCAATATGTGCTCAAGTTAAAGCTCTGTGGTACCATACAATTAGGGCTAAAGCTTTTTGTAAATGGGCCCAATAATGCAAAAAAAGCTCTTTGCTAATCCTGGTCTTTTAATTCAGAGGTCACGCATTGTCTAAGGCAACCGCTTATACTGTACACAACCACTGTCCTTTATTCACCCTCCCCGTCTAGCTTGGGTATCTGAATTTGCCACTAACCTTGGACGTGCTGTTACTAATTTCAGGGTAGGTGATGGCAATGCAAGAAGATCAGGGCCAGCGCTTTTCTGCGCTGCCCCCGGAGCAGGCTGGGCACGTTGTGACTGAGAGGTGATATCTGCCTCCCCCAGCTCCCCTTCAGTGCACAGCCTGCCGATGGGGTCAGCCTTTGGGCTCTGCTGTCAGGCAAGCAGACATCCGGGGCAGCAGATGGATGGAGGTGACAGTCACTCTCACAGCTGAAGGGGGCAGGAGGTGGTGCAGGCAAGGAGAAGGGGCAGCAACAGAGGAGGGGGCAGCAACAGAGGAGGGGACACAGGCCCTGCTCCCCTTCAACCCGCCTACCCCACGGCCAGCAGCACTTTGTTATCTTCATGCAGACGAGTGATTTTCCATCATTTTGTCCTTGTCCCTGGGGTACTAAAATCCAGCTGAGTTTTCCCTGCTGAGCATTACTAGGACAGCTCTCCACTACCCTCCATCAAGTACTGGATTCCCACGTAGTGAACGTGTGTGCGCTCACCGGGCAGGAGGTGGCAGAGGACGAGCACGAGGTCAGTGTGCCAGAGGAACTAAAAGGTGAGAAAGATCAATTCAGTGCCAGAAGAATCAGTTTACTTTTTCAAAAGATCATCTAAGTAAGAGCACAAGAACTGGAGACAAGGTGTGTTTCTGACAAAGACAGATTCACATATTCCAGTTTAAAACAGAGAAAGTTCTCAGCTCTTACTCTGTCCGTTTCTAAACATACCAACAACAAAAACAAGTTGTATGGCTGCCCAAATACTCCTTGCTTCTTGAGTTTGGTCAATTTAACATGAAAGGAGCACTGTAACATTTTGAAACTATTTTTAAGGTGCTGATATTATCTATGTCAGAGACCTTGGCAGGGACATCTACAAAGGAGGCATCAATTATATCTCCTGTTAGCTTAGCAGTATCACTTGGTTCAAATGATAGCCCAATACCAGATTTCTAATTTTTCCCTGCAGTGGGCAGAGAAAAGGAAAGCCTGGTGGAGTACTGGTTCTCCCAATCCAAATAATTATCTCACTACAAGGACAAGGAATGAACAGGCATCTTGTAAGGGTGGAGTACTGGGGTAGCCCTCAACCCAGAGCAAGGGCAGGGTTATCCCACTGACACCAGAGCTCTGGTCAGTCATTATTTTCTTGCTTTGTATTATTCCATGCATAATTAAGTTGGTGACCCTTAGCAGAGAACACAGTAAAGAGGGTCTGGCTGGTGCAAGAAGAAGAAGGAGGAATTGTAGCAATGTGTGTGAACAACTCAGGCCTCAGTGTGCACCAGCCATACCATCTGTAACTGTTCTTATCAGAATTTTCTCAGGCCACTGTGGAATTCACCAAGGTTACTGAGACATAAACTGTGCTAAAATAAGAACGAAGAAGCTGAGAAACAGTACACCAGGATGGCAGGAACTGGATAACAGAGGACTGTGAAACACCTGTACGGTAACCAATCATGGATGCTGAGAAATGGAGGCAGAGAACAAGGGAACAAGACAAAGGCACCAATCAAGAAGTGTGATCTTGGTAGTTTGTAGAATCTAGAAAATTGTGTGTAATGTAAACAATAAATGGCTTCTGCTTGGTCATATTGGTCAGCTGTTCAGGAGTCCTGGTTTACCCACAAGAGGGGGTGACTGGAACCCTACTGGGAGAGACTGGAAGAGAAAAAAAACTCAGAGGGGAAGGAGAGCCACAACACATCTGCAGTGCCTAAGGACCCCCAACACTGATGTCTGAGCTGGCATCCCTCAGTGAAATGTGCTGCAACATCTGCCTCTCTCAGCACCATGCAGCCCACCTGCATCTTTACCACCATGGAGTCCGCCAGCAACTTCAGCAGTGTCACAGCCCCTCCTGGGGCAAGCAGGATGGCTGCTGTGCTGTGCTGTGCTGTGCTGTGCTGTGCTGTGCTGTGCTGGGAGGGTGTCAGCATCCTCACCTCTTGTGCAAACAGGACACAGCAGAGTGCAGGCACACAGCTTGCCCAGAGGTGCTTGGAAGGCTGCACCAGGGCTCAGGCAATGCCCTGCCCTGCTTCGTCCTTGTTTTGCTCTCAACATGCCAGACCTCACTGCCTTTGCACAGGTGCAATGGGTAAAACACTTTCCTGCTCTGTTAGGCAAGCCAGCACTGCACAGAACAGGACATGAGATGCAATTGAAATCATGGCAGGGAAAACATGAACAAAAAAAGTCTTAACTTTTAGTGTGAAGCACACATTTGCTAAATAGAATCCTAATGGCATTATTGTAGCTAAAAACAGAGACTTGAAAATGCTGTATACATTATTATGTTCATTATCTACCAACTGCAAGAATGCTGTACTAAAACTAACTCAAAACACCTCAGGTAAGGTAATTGCTACTAATGGATTTGAAGTGTGCAAAATTGAGCATTATTACACAGACATCACATTCTCAACTTGGTGAAGCCGTTGGATATTGCAGCTACCAGCTCACTCATCTCTCGATCAGGGAGAAATTTGAGGAAAAGGGCAAGCTCTCTTTCATTCGGCACTGGAAGGAAAATTCAACAACATGATATTGCAGCAGCCTGTTTGCACCTCTGTGGTTAAGAGGGGGTCAGTGCTTGCTTTCTGAATCAATGCTTCAGAAAAACATCTACAAAAATTTACTCTAGGATTCAATATCTCGGGAAGGACCTGAAAGTAGACTTCGCATTTATAAACTTTTGCAACTTGTAGGTCAAAAGAAAAGAATGGAAGAGGAACCTGCAAAATTATGAGGGGATTCATAAATCCTATGTCATATGCTGATGCAAATTAAGGGTTGGCTCTTCAAGATATTCCAAGCCACTATAAAGCCCTCCTGCCTAAAGACAGCAAACAATTTTAATAGACTCCCTTCTATGCTAGGATATGTCTGTGGGTGAATCACAGCAAATCTAAACTTCAGCAAAGTCCAGGTGTGTTTGAAACAAGATATTTGATTCACCTGCTGGAAAAATCCCATATAACAATATAACTAATACATTTAGTTTGCTTGATATCTTGGTTTTCAGGGAGAGTAAGATTAATTTTTTTAATTTGAGACTCTGCATAAAAATCTATTACTCCAGTTTAGCTGTTTGTAGCTACATCAGTAGCCCCCAGGTTATCCTCAAAAAGGGCCTCCCAGGAGTTTTGCTCTCTTTCATGAAAACAAAAATTGAACTCTACCAGAGCAGATGATTTTCTATTCTTTGAGAAGTTAAGTTATTATCTTATAAATAATTTTAGCAGTAACACTAAAGCTATGAAATGGTGTTTGGATAAAATTATATGAAACATTGTCATTTCAGTTAATATGTAGAAAAAATATGTGGCCAGGAGCTAGTAAGCTTCAATTCCTTCTGATTATGTTAAGGAAAAGAAATTAAAAAGGCCATATATGTTCAAGATTAAAGCAGTCTCTATCCGAGTACAGAAAGCACAAAGAAATTTGAACTCACAGCTGCAACCGAAGGCAATGGGAGCTGTGCTTTGAACAGATAACAAACTAAGTCCTCTGAAAAATCAGACCATGCATCTCAGATGGGGAACTTAAAATTAGTGAATACTTTTGTACTTAATCTCTTTCTGCCTCAGTTCTTCATCATGAAATGGGGATAATGCTACTACCCAATGCCTCACTGCAGAGCAGTGAAAATAAGTTCATTAATGTTTATGAAACATTCAGTTACCATAGTGATGAGTTCTATAGAAAAGCCCATGTGGAAATTAATATTTCTGTCTTCAGAACAGGGTTTGAATAGAACACATTTAGTAAGGCCTGGGGCCACACAATGGGGAGAAAAGTAAACAGTAAATAACTTGCCATTGAAAGATAAAAAACAATAATCAAATCAAAATGGCCTGTTAAACAAAATATTTTTAAAAGAAATCTTGTATTTCTATAAAGCGAAATTTTATTTTACAATTTTTTACCAATTTCTTGGTAAAAAATCCAAGCTGCTTTGCTTTTAACTTTCACTACTCTCGTTTTCTGCTTTTGTCTTCCTAGCCTGGGAGAGAGTTTTCTCTAAGGAGATTATTTAAATAATCTGGAAACCATTATCTTCCACTTTTCAAAAATCAAAACTTTTAACGATTTGCTTTGGCAAAATGCCAGAAAAATTGGTGACATTGGAGTCCTCAAGATTGCCAAGATGAGTTCCTGAACAACCGTGACCCATTCAATCCAGCAATTTTTCTCACCAAGTCATTCTGCAAAGTGGGGACTACAGGGTTTATATGATGAACCATAATCCCAGGTACTTGGTTTGGATTGCTTGCAGGTATATCAGGTGCCGATTGGGCAATCAACACAACGATCTCTGAATTTGAGCCATTAGCCTCTTGGCCATAAGTAAATCACAGGCAAGTACAAACTGACTCTGCATAACCTGGGCAGATAAATGTGAAGATGAGAAGACACCCCATTTTAAGAAGAGAGATGATCTGGCAGGAAAAGAGTGTTACCAAGAAACTGCCCCCATGGCCAATGGCAAGTTCATATGGCAGGTGCTGGGTGACCCACAGTAAGCACAGATCAGGGATAAATTTGCCCACTTTCCACCATTTCATAAGCTGCTTTTGAAACTAGATCCCCATTTTTTCCCTTCAAGCTGTTCTGCAGTCAAAGGCATTGCCTTTCCTTTATGAGAGAACTTCTGTGAAAAAGCAAAGAAGAAAAATCTGAATACACCTACCTTTCATGGAAATCAATTATTTAAGTCTTTCTCCCACTAGTCTGCTTTAGTCATTGCTTTCTCACACATCTCTGCCATTGTGCCCAACAGAAATGTCACAGAATTATAGAATGCTTTGGGTCAGAAGGGGCCTTTGAAGGTCATCTAATCCAACAGCCCTGCAATAAAGCAGGGACATCTTCAGCCAGAGCAGGTTACTCAGAGCCCCATCCAATGGGATCTTGAATGTTACCAGGGATGGGACACCCACCACCTCTCCAGGCAACCTGTTCCAGTTTTCACCACTCTTGTTGCAAAAAAGTCTTCCTTCTATCTAATCTGAAGCTCTTTTAGTTTAAAACCTCCATCCCTTGACCTATCACTACCTGTCTTTTTAGAAAGTTTGTCCCCAGTTCTCTTGTAGCTCCTTTAGGCTCTGGAAGGTGCTCTAAGGTCTCCCCAGAGCCTTCTCTTCTCCAGGCTGAACCCAAACTCTCTCAGGCTGTCTGCACAGCAGAGGTGTTCCAGCTCCATGAAAATTTTCATTACTCTCCTCTGGACCTCCTCCAATGGTTCCATGTTTTTCCTGTGCTGAATACAGTGGCAGAGCCTTCTACAGCAGCTTTAATTTCATTTAGCAACAATGCTTTTTTCTGAAAAATGAAGTTTCAAAATGTTGTAGGTGACAAGATTGAGGCAGGGATAATAAACTGTTGGAATTATGTATTGTGCTCATTTATTGAATTTTTAACCAAACTGGGTTGCTCCCCTGCTTTTTTCTTTCTGATGAGTAACACTGTTGTCCTGTTAATTTCCAGTTATTTTAAAGCTATGATTAATAGTTTTTAAATATACAATAACAGAATAAGTAGAATATATTTCTAATGTTCCTATGTAGGAAGCAAAGGAACCTGTTCACTCATGCAAAACTTCCACAAAGCCAAAACTTCAATGTGTGTGGCTGCAACTGCTCTGAAACCCTTGTTGTCCTCAGCTGTGCTGGGAGGTGCTTCTGCCCCCTTCATCAGCACAGGGTGACTCTCCTACCACACAGGAATTGCTGTGGAGCTGAGCCTGGGAGCCAGCACTCCAGGCAAAAGACAACATTTCTAGTTAAGCACAGCATCAAATGGGCTTGTGCAATCCACTGTCACAAAATCCCTTTAAAACCAAGACATTAATGGGATTTTAAAAACAATAAATAAATATTTAAAATCCAATAAATTTTAACAACAGTTCAAGCAGATCTAGTTAAAGCTGTTCAAGTAAACAAAGGTATGACGGGTCTAATCTTTCACATTTCAAAGCCAAGTCTGAAACTAATTGGACTTTGCAGGGAACTCCACCTACAAGAAAATTATGTCATGGTTCTTTATTACAGAGTTTCAATTCTCAGGCAGGCCTGGTGCTGAAAAAGAGCCAAGAGCAGGCACTCAGGGCAGTGAGCACTGATGTTATTTCAGAACGCCAATGTTTCTATATGGCACCTAAAGCTGAAGAGGCTGCAGATTCGCTGGTCCTGCGTGTTTGCTGGGACATGCAGGGGGAGAAAGAGCAGCTGTGCCTGGAGCCTTCAGTATCCTGTCACAGGAGTGGCTCTGCCACACAGGCAAGGAGCAAACTGGCCCACAGTTATAAACTTGTCCCTCTGAGACAGAGAATCATGCTGTCCTTTTTCTCGAAGTTTAGGGAGCTGCACCTGGATTACAGAAGCTTTCAGGTTTCCTTTAGGAAAAGCTCTTCTAAACTGAGGTAGCCTAATTATGAGACCTGAGTCTGCTACACAGAGCTCTCGTACCAGAAATTATGTGAGGGCCAATTGCCAGGAATAAACATTTACTGCATCAACAGGTGTTACATGTTATGCATCAATGAGGTGTACATCACCGAAACATAAAGACCCAGCAAGCCAGCAGCACAGCTATCAACCAGAACAACACTGCTATAAAATCCTAATTAGCCTCATACACATGTTATGGACATTTTTATTTATTGACATGGTCAAATTAACAGGCAGCAGCATTTATTTTTAATGATAGCCTTGAAATCAGCCCAGGAAGAAAGTTAGCATTAATGTTCAGAATATTGCATGCCATTCACATTTTTCCAGATAAAGGTATATTTTAAAATAATAATTAGATATTGTCACCCTAATTAAGTTACCTTGAGCAGGTGAGAGAAATCCAGTTCTCAGTCAATGCAAATCTTGTTTGTCCTGTTCTCAAGCTGTACAGGAAAACTACCCAGCAGGAGAAACTCAGCAAGATCCATGGTTTTAAGTGTGCACTTAATTCAGGTGAATGATAAGCTGTGTCTGTAAAGATTTTTGTTGGTCACCACGGAATGGAAGATTCCTGTGAAGCAGACAAGATGTAATTGCCAGTAAATATCAGTGCTAGCTTGGCCACACAACATTCACAGAGCAGGAGGGAATATTTTGGTATATTTATTATTACAGTGGGAATTTTGACAGCCATCCTAATCATTCTTTGAGACAGGTAAAGAGAAAGGAACTGGGCAGCAGCAGAATTATCAGCTGTGTTAGGGAAAGCACACAGAGCAAAGCAGAATGAAGAGCATTTCACAGGGTATTTAAACAGGTTTACATTTGGATGAAGATATTAGGAGTTTTTGGATATTAAGCACTTGGGGAAATTAAATCTGCATTGCTTCATGCATTTAAAATTTAGTCGCTAGAAGTGCCTTCACAAACCAGACTGCCCACTTTAAAACTTCTGATCTACCCACCTTAAACAAGAATATTCCATAAATTGCAAAGAAAGACTGGGAAATGATCTGTGTGTAATAGCTGAACCAAGCAATTTGCATACTTTCATGAATTACTGTAATGTGTTCTGCTTGTAATTTCACTTGTACACAAAGGACCACAGTTGCAAAAAGTACCAACATCTCATGTTCAAAAGTGATTCAGGAGTCGAATTTCATAGTCCAAAATGCTGAGACACTTAAAAATTAGAAGTTGAAATCATTGTTCTCTTCATTGCACTAGAAAGTTTTGCACTAAATCCTGCTCAGTGGCTTAGATATGGGGTGAAAATTGGAGGAAGAAGAAAGCCCTAAACCAGGACATACTATTAGAGGTTCCTTGGTTCTTTTGACTTGGCTTTCACACATGTGCATGCAGATAAACAGATAAACCTGTCTTGATCTATTAAAAAAAAAAAAAAAAAAAAAGAAGAAGAAGAAGAAGGAAAAAAAAACCAAAATAAAATCACTAGAAAAATCAATTTTCACTGAAAGATTCTGGTTTTTTTCAGGGAAGAAAATGTCTAAGCTTACCTGAGAAAAAGTTTCCACAGCAATTTTATTTTTTAAAAATGGTGATGAATGACCCACAGTGAAGGATCCAATTTCTGCCCACGAGGGAGAAGAGTGAGGGCATGGTGGGCATCTCAGGCTGCAAGAGCAGGCACAGGATAGGGCACAGGCACGCAGGGCAGGTGCCTGTAGCTCCTGGCCAGTCTCAGCCTCTGTGGGGTCTCTGAGAGGGGCTGAATTATTGTGCCCAGGGAGCTCCCCCCATCCTGGCCAAGTCAGGATACATTTTTATAGCCTTTCCTCAAGTGATAGAAATATCGAGGGGAGGGCAAAAAATAGGGAAGGGGGGAAAGGGAGGCAGTTTCCAGTATTTGTCATTATTATAGGTTATATATACAGGAAGAAAGTTAATTAAGCTTTAAAAAATCCATCACACATCAATGGGTGCATTTTAATGAGTACAAAAAGTTGAGATGTTTACTGCCAATTAAAGTGGTTTTTAAATAAGCATTAATTAACACGGAAATTCAGAAGAAAGTTATACCTTGTCAAAGAAAGGCCAGTGCAGTCTATGCCCACTTCTGCTCCCATTCATACTCAGATAGTAATTACCACCAACCCTATATTTTCCATAATAATGAGGAGAGGCTGTCATGGCTGTCAAACAAAAACAAAACAAAAAAAAGAAAAAAAGGTGCTGCACAAAAATACTCTCAATCTGAAGTAAACTTTTGTTTTTAAATATATAGTAGAAAGCCACAGGAGACAGCAATGTAGAGCAATGCAGTGAGTGGGGCAGTCAGGCAACCGTGCCTGGGGCAGCTGCACACACATGGCTCCTCCCTAGGGAGCAGAGACTTTGGAACTTGGGAGGAAGCCTCCCCAAACAGTCCAGCTGAAGAAAGACCCAAGAAAAGCCAAAAAACAAGCAGTTGTTTCATCCCTAGCATTGTAACTCATGGAGGAGCTGATTCCCCTGTTAAAGCCAGAGAAGCTGTTTTTTTTCACAAACAAGTGCTGACAGACCAGCTCCATGCTTCCCAAAGTCAGACCAAAGCAACCACTGCAAATAAGTTCAGCTTGCATGTGCACTTCCACCTGGTGCAACTGGTGACATGGAAAAGAGTATGACCCTCAATTCTGTTCCCCATTCTTAAGGATTTCTTCCTAATTGTCAGGAGTTTCAGCTCTATTTCAGCTAGTGTCAAATCCTGAGGGGAGAGCAAAGGAAGTGATTTCTCCCATTGTTAGTCAGGTGAACGTTTAAATCTCTTAGGAAAACCTTCCCTCCCTCAAATGCATCTTAGGCACCAAGATTTTCAAACTGCCTTATTTAAAATGGCTTCTCCCCTCACTTCCCCAGCTGTGGAGAGATAAAAACCCCACTGCCTTTTCAGCCCACAGAAGAGGCAAGTCCCATTCCCAGTAGCCTAACAAATTTTAGACAAATCTTTGGTGCACTGTTTTTAAAGTTAATTAAAAAAAAATTTAAAAAAAAAGACAAAAAAAATCCAAAAAAACCCAACAACAAAACACAGAAAAGAAGGCTGTAGATATGCACAGACTCCTGTTCCTGACCATTGGCATGTCACTCAGACAATGTGCAGCCTCTCTGTAGCTTGTGTCTGTCGGGGAGTATCTGGGAGCCTTTTTCCTATTCCATGTCCACAGACAATATCTGCAGTGAAATAAAAAAGGAGTGCATTAAAAGCCATGGAGGTTTTGTTGAATCTAGCTGGACAGGGCCTTCAGATCTTGCACTAATCTTTCTAACATACCTGATGGCACCACAGAGGAATATTTTATTGCTAGAAATAGTTGAGCGATTACTTCAGAGAAAGGACGGACGTAACACAAAAGAGTTTCCAAGTGCCGACAGGAAGGAGTGTTGCTCATGCAAAATTCCACATTAGGTGTTACAAAAATAATAAAAAAAACCACCGGCCCTTGTGATGTCTGAACTCCCTGACACTGATATATGGGCAGGGGAACAGAGGAGGAAAATGACAGGGAGAGCAAAGCAAATACACTGGGAGCTTATGACATGCTGAATGCAGGAGCCAAGTGTCACAAGTTGACCCTCTGTGTTTGCACTGAAATTTGACCACTCCAGAAAAAATTCCTTCAGTGGGTTTTACCTGACTGGAGCTTGGTTGATAATGGCTATTTCTTACAGTATTGTGACATCAATGCTGTTGAATCAGGACTTCAGAGGAGGAGTTACAACTTTAATTCCTAAAAAAACCATTGTAAGACCTTTATGTTTTCCTTAGAGGGATTTGACTCAGCTCTGATTAAGGGCTGGAATAAATAAGCATTGTGCATAGAGTGGCAGACCAGGAACACAGCTTGCTTTGTAACAAATGAGCTGCACACATCCAAGGAAAACGCTCTCTCCGTGATGACTGCAGAAAAGCCCTGTTGTATTCCTTGCTAGAAAATCTCTGACTTCCTGCAGCAGAGCTGCCCAATGCTCAGGGTGTACATCATCCTCTGGGACTCCCATGGCAGCAACACCTGGACACAGCACAGGGGGTTCTCATTATGCAGGAGCAAGGAAAACAAGAGAGAAAGTTGGGGTGGATACAAATCATCTACACCTTTGTTATCAGGGAGAGCGTGGCACTGGGCTGGGGAGCATCTGGGAAATATCAGGCACCTGAAGAGAGACTGAAGAGCTCAGTCCCAGCAGGATCAGTGGTACCAAACACTGCGGCTTCAGCCCCATTTTTTCAGGCCCTCTGATGTGAGGCCATTAGAGCTGTCAGTTCTCTGGGGCTGAGAATGTTCCCTCCTTCAGGCTTCCACGGGTTGTATGAGATTGCAGCATAAAGACAAAATAGTGCTACCTCATTGAAGAAAGAACAGGATTTTTTTTCTCTTATCCTTTTTTTCTCTTATCCATCAGACTTTTGGGTTGGTGTCCTTCTCCAGCTGGTCCAATTCACACTTAGTTGGAATGGGGACTATACCAGCCCCACTACTGGCAGGAATTCTTGCTCCTTTGGGTTTTGCATAATAAAAAAAAGTTAACCTCCAGCCAAAAATCCAGTTCAAAAAGACCAGTGGGAACAACAGTCATACTATCAACAGCAGTGTTAAAAGATGGAAACCTGAAGAAGCCCAATCTGCTTTCAGTCCTCTTCTGGAAGCTGTGCTGACCCAGCTCTGAAGGTGGACTCTGAATTCAACTGACCGTCAGAGCTCTGCAGTTAGTCTCGTAAAATGATGAAAGATGAAGGACAGAAAGAAAGCTTTTGTTTTAAAAGGCCTAGCTGAAGGTTGATTTATGCTTTAAGCCAAAAGTGATTCTAATTCTTCCAAAGCTCCTAATCTCATTCAGAATATTGGGATTTTTTTAATATTTCTCATTCATACAGAAATATTTTAATAGCCACATAAACTTGCACAGCTCTTGGGCCTCAACATACAAGCTATAAGGATGTACTAAAAAGAAGGAAACATGCCTTTAAAATGTTAGAATGGAAAGAAAGCCAGCATTTCTGCAGCAAACCACGCTTTTGGTGGCTAGGACACAAGTCAGAACCAAGTCCATCTAGAAAAAGACTAAAAAATGAATGAAAGTAAAAACTGCTGTCATGTGAATGATAAAACCAGCATTCAATTAATAACTTGGTTGCAAATGAAACCCCCTCAGGAGGCACATATATGGAGAGAGGAGGTAATGTAGGAGCTTGGAAGTAATGTAGGAGCTGTCCAGGCTCCTAAGGCTTCAAGTGGGGGTGCCTGGTCTAGCCAATAAGCAAAGCTGTGCCATACTCCTAAGACTGTATTTTGTGCTGGGGTTTTTTTACTTAAATCAATGAAAAGAACCCCTACCTGTACTCTCTGAAATCAGTGAAAACCTGATTTCTTCACATGCTGCTCTCTGCAGCGTCATCAGACACAGCTGGCCAGGTGAAGTGTCCTTCCACAGGGCACGAGCATCATGACACAAGTGTAAATCTCAATATAACCAATGTCTTGCACAAACACCAGGACTTTAAAAAAAATGAAAATATCAGACAATGTTGGCTTGGCCTGGACTTGCCAGGAAACTGATAAAAACTCTCAAAACCCAGCAGCACCACCAGGTTCAGCTCCATAAGTAGTTACAGCTATAGGACAGACAGCTTGCCTGTACCAACCACTTCAAGCATGCACAGCTTTATTTGTGATCCTGAAAGAAATGCACATCTCCTTCACTGCCACATAAACATAGTGACCCATCTCTCTACAAACCTGCTTGACAGCTCTACATGTTTGTACAACTGAGCAATAGGTTCCCATTTCAGGGAGGCCTTCTCTTTTGGTCACCCCTCAATAATACATCTTTTGATTAGAAAATCACTCACACACCAGGAGCATTTTGAAAGGACTAAAGGGATACCATACTGTAAAGAGGGTCCAAAGAAAATCTCCAAAGACATCTCTCTTTTTTCCCATTGACTGTGTGGCAGGAGCCCTGATTTACACCTCTCTACCTGTTCAAGTGACAAAGGTCAACAGAAAATTTCCAAAACAGAAACAAATCTTTAATTTTAGATACTACATTTCCAGAGATGAGGCCAAAAATGTGACAAGATAGCATGCTGGTATGAAGGTGGATATTATTGTGAAATGGGTGGGAGGTCAAAAAGCCACCCCTGAGCTACAGACCAGTAGCACAGGTTCCATATCCCTGTGCCAGAAAAGACAAACCAAAACATAAATCCTCACGTGCCTTTGCACACGTGCTGCAAACCAAGGTGTGGGACTCCTAAAGGGGCCGTGCCAGCGCTGGTGTCACATCACAGACAGGACCTAAGGTCTGCCAAGAGAGCTGCTACCTCCATTGTAATGACAGCTTGCCAGATTTTTTTATTTGAAAACCAAAAATTGTACACTTTCTAGAGGGAAAAACAAAAAGGAGAGAGAAAAAGAATTTTTCTAAAATCTAATTGACATAACAAAAAAAATAGAGTACTGTGTTTCCAAGAGGGTCTAAATAAAAAGACACCCTGAAAACCTCACGTGAAACAGCTCTGAGCATTTAGAGGTTTCTCATGCATTGTATTGTAAAACAGCAGCTCATTCTTTTCAGAGCAGCAGAGGTAAGAGCACACAAATGATTAAACAAGCAGGTTTAACTATCTTGCACTGACGAGGAATTTGTCAACATGGGCTCAGTATTTATGCAGCTCTGCAGCAAATACTGTGTGGCTGCAGGAGTCAAACAGCTGTCTGTCAATAAAGCTATTCTCCTCGCTGGAACATAATAGCACAGACTCAACATGACCCTCAGAGGCCTCTTTAAGCTGCCTGGCTGTCTCCTCCTTCCCCATCCCTCCAGAGTCCTTCACCAGCAAGCTCTGAATTAAAAGGGAGAGGAAAAAAAAAAAGAAAGAAAAAAAAGTATTAGAGTCTTTTCTACCCATCTTAATATTAAAAGTGACTTAACCCTGAGCAAGTCAGTCTACACACACAAGCCTGAGCTAAAGCAAAGTTAGGGAAAGACAGCTTTGATTCACCGCACGAGAAGGGCTACTGACAATCCCTTTTAATAGAGCTTGCAACATTAATGTAGCCAGAGCCACATGTGACACCCATTAGGGCCAGGGAGAGCTCCCACGCATATATTTCAAGGAAGCAGTAGATTCCCCGGTCCCAGAAGCTGTCTTCATTACAAAAGTCTAATGCATTTTTTATTATTCAGCCTTCAGTGGAAATGTCACCTTTCTAAAGCAAGCTGTTATCGTGTGTTTCCCATGCCAAACACATGGCCTCTAAGGAGAGGGTTTTATCTCTACATTTTTAGTGATTTGTATTTCTCTTTCAAGGAGCTCCATGCCTTAAGGCACCTGAAACGCTCACAGCACAAGAAGGTGAGGTTACACGGGATGCTGCCGACGAGGACAAAAAAACCCAGGGCCGGGAGCCGGCGCAGCTTCCAGCAGCAGCCGCCCTAGCCGATAATTCACCTCCTTTAGCAGATTTAATTATTACCCCTGCTCTTGGTTGGGACCACATCCTCAAAGAAGCAGGGCGCCCACCAAGCGCCGCCACCGCCGCCTGGCAGCGCGGCCAGCACCACTGCCCGGCGCCTGCCAACCAGCCAGATGCTGCCACATATTGGCATCTGGGGCCTGCAAAAGCAACTGCGGGCTCCGTTTGGCGGCGAATCCTGACCCCGACAACTGAAGGAGACAAAAGGAAGATAGACGGGAGCGGGGGGCGGAAATCTCTCCTGACAATTTCACTGGTAAAGATTTAGACAAAAACCTATTGTTTCATCGCTCTCCAAATGAATAAGTTTCGGAGAGGAGAAGAAAAAAAACCCACCCGGCATATTCTAAATGCTGTCAGAGTCCAGGGTGCAAGGACAAGGGATTATTTATGAAAAGAAATAATGAGGAAACCAGATGCCTGCCTTTCTCAGCCCTCTGCGCTCCAGTCACCCTAACAGGGCTTGTGCAACCCTGCTCATCAAAGACTTCTCAGCCTTAAAACGCAGGGCAGGCTCTCAGTAACTCTTCCCATCTCTGCCACCAGGCAAAATGCCCTCCCTGTTTTGTAGGGAGGCCCCCACAGTAAATCAGAGGCGCAGCAAAGGCTGAAGGAAGACTAGCAGACCTCCCCAGGCAGGGAGAGTAACTGAACAGCCATATTAACTGCACCCACCAGAATAGCAAAGAAACCAAAACATTTAAAAAAAACCCAAACCACAAAAACCAACCAAATGAAAAAAACCCACACTTATTTCACTAACACCAGGACTGAAACTGCATGGGTGTGCTTAAAGCAGGAAAGCAAACAAGCTTTCTATACCTGTTTCCAATGAAATTGGCTTCTCTCTGTAATTGAAGGGTAAGCTCCTGACCCCAGAAAAGTCAATGGGAAAACTCCCAGTGATGTTAATGGGGCTGGGACTTCACACTGTGCAGTTGCTTTACCCTGGGAAGGTGATTAACTCAGGACTCTGCAGTATCCCACAGCACCTGTCAAGGGCCTGCAAGGAGCCAGAGCAGCCAGGGTCCTTCTCAGGGGAACTCCCCTCCCACCTCACCCTCTTGTGTTTGCTGGGCCTGGCAGGGGCTGGTCGCAGGGGAGTTCTCTGAGGCCAAAGAAGACATGATGCTGGAAAGGACGGAGACCAAAGCAGCAGAGTAGCAAATTTTAAAATCTGGAGAAAGGGTTATGTGCCACTTGGCTCATGATCCATGCTGTTGAAGTAGCTCTTCTCCATGCCTGGTTTGTAAAGGAAGATTATGAGCTGGCAAATGTCAGACCACAGAGCACAAGCAAGACCCCAAGTGGAGCATGGCTGGCCAGAGCCGTGCTCTAAAACATGGCATACTACCAGTCTCTCTCATGGAGGCTCCTGCCTCGTTCTCCCACCACTGCGCGAGGTGCCGTAAAACTCTCGTTACTCACACACTGCTGGGGAAACCAATTTCCTAACGCTTTTACAATCCCTGTACTTTCATATTGTGGGAGTAATCCTCTCTCTTTGCTTCACCGGTGCATGGGGATAACAGCTGTATTTAATAATCTACTCCTGTGTCCCAGCATTTTGGGGCAGCATTTCAGAATCAAGGGCACAGAAAGGGCAAGAAAATCTGTGACCAAGGCTGAAGGATGTAACACAGGACCCAGATGGAGAGAGCTGAGGAAACCTAGAAAATACCCTGGAAATAAATGGCTCAGCTCATCGAAGGGGATGGGAAAACTGGCACAAGTGAGGTTGTATCAAGGCAAAACATCTCTTCTCCAAGGCAAAGCAAAAAGAGGTTATCAAGGCCCTGCTCACTGACCACTGACCTCAACAAGTGCTCGTTCCTTATCTGGTCCATCTTTATCCAGCTCCACCACTTGGCAACAGCCTAGTCTAGCTTATTACCCCCAAAAGACTTTTCTCAAACTTGCCACCCTTAGGATCTCACCAGCAAAGCATCCATGTGACCACCCACAGCTTATCCAAGACAACACCAAATCCCCACTGCCCAGAGCTGCACGTGTCCCCAGCCTTCCCACACATCACAGAGCCACTGCAGTCCTCTGGCAGCAGCACTAATCCCTCCTGATGGGTCCCTGGGCCAAGAAGATGGAGACAGAGCAGCCTTTGGAGAAGGAGAGCCTCTGATCTGCCAAGAGACAGTGAGGTCCTGTTGGGGCAGCACATCAAGCTGTCACCCGCTGCCAGGAGTCTGGAGCATCCTCTCTGCTGTACCCTGATTAGCCTCCTCTGCCCCGCAGCAGGGGTGCAGGAGATTTCACTGCACAGCACCAGTGTGCGGTGGGATCACTTCCACTGCTTTGCCGCTCACAAGTTGGGATTTTCTTGAGGACAACGCAACCTTTGGGCCAGGGCTGCCCAGCTCTGCTCATGCAGATGGCTCAGGCGGGAACCAGCTCTCCACCGGCCCCGCGGCGCAGCAGCCAGCCCTGCGCTGCCAGTCTCAACCCCTGCTGCCAGCAGCAGCTGCTCGGCACCTTTTAAGCAAGTCCCATTCCCCCTCTGGGAGTTGGCTCTGCCACCCCTTCCCAAACGGCAGCTGGAGCCACGCGAGGCCCCCTGTCCTGGGGGCTGCCAGCATCCCTGCTGCTGCTTGGGCCAGTCCCTCACTCCCACCCTGGCCCCCAGACCCACTCCCCTAAGCAGGAGCTCACCCAGCCCGGTGACCTCGCCACAGCCCTCGGCCCCGTGCAGCGCCATGGTGAGACACCCACAGGAGGCCCGGCCCTGGAGGCACAACCACACGGAAGGTCCTCAGGCACCAGGGCGGCCAAAGGCCCAGATCTGGTCCTCACTGGGCCCCAGGCCACCCTTTGTTGGGGGGCACATGCCAAACAGCCGCCATTACCTTACGTGGTGCCACGAACCACCGCAGAGCAGGGCCCGCAGGGGGCCGCCGGGCGGGAGCGTGGCTGAGGGGAACAACAGGCCCCGGCCACGCCAGGGGCCTCTCCAGCGCCATCTCCCTCAGGACACCAGGCAGCAAGCGCAGCAGTCTGCAGGGAATGGGCCACTGAGGGAGGGAACGGGCCACTGAGGGAGGGAACGGGCAGCATTCAGCAGGGCGCTGCTGCCGCAAACCAGCCCCGCACACCAAACTTCTCGGGGCCCGCAAAAAGCTGCGGGGCTCTGATGTGAAAGCCACGGGGGGCTCAGCAGATGCACGGAGCTGAGGGCCGGCTGCCAGAGGCGCTGCTGACTGGAGGAAGGGGATGGTGCCCAGCCACAGGATGGCACGTGCCGGGGCCCAGGAAATGGCCCCTCACATGGAGCAAAGGACCAGGCAGCAGCCAGGAGCCAGAGCACTCAGCTCACAGCACAGTCCTCACAGAAAGCAAAAACCCAAAGAAACTAACAATTGTACTTTTTCATTTTATTGCTAAAATCCCTACCATAGATCTCATCACAGAGGAAGTTTCTGCTTCTCCAGCTTCCTAGGCAGTGTCCTTGAGAAAACAAATGATACCACACTCAAAAAAAAAAAAAAAAAAAAAAAAAAAAAAAAAAAAAAAAAAAAGAAAAAAATCCAATAGTGGTTTACTTCGCACTTCCCCACACCTTGTTATGCTGAGTGCTTCATTTAGAGAGAGCTGACCTCCCCAGCCTTCTTCATCCCAGTGCCCTTCGCTGCGGGGACACACCAAGGAACAGGTTAGCACTGGAGAGAGGAGCCGGGTGGATGTTCCGGCACAGGTAACCCTGCCAACTCAGCATCCCAAAGGTGCGCCCAGAGTCAGCGTGACAGTGACTGCTGTCTGCGAGGTGATTTTCACAGGAAACACAGGAGCTGTGCTACAAGAACAGAAGCTGTGAATACAGCCATTCAAAGTTATGTCCCTTGTATTTCATGAGATGCAATTTCTCCTATAGGTCTGGGCAGGGGCCCAGGCTTACCTCACAGCAATTCCACCCAGGGCAAGCCTTTGAACATTTTGTATCCCAGTGTTTCTTCGTAGGACACAAAGAATGTTACGGGGTGGTTCAATAGGGTGCAAAGAATTACCACTTTGAGATGCCCCAAGTGTGTAATCTGCTGTACCTGAATATCCAGAGGAGAATAGGAAAATCTATAGGTTTATTTTACCATGTTTTACATAGACTGTAGATAATTCATGTGGGTAAAAAAAGGCACTGATGTGTTTTTGCTGTTAGCTATTAGGTGTAACAGAAGGAAGTGCGAAGAAACACGCATCCAAATGGACATGTGCATCACAGGGCTTTGTAACAGGCACCAAAAAGAAGGTATCTGGAGCATTTCAACTCATTAAAGCAAAGGACAAAAAGCACTGATCAGGTAAGGTCAGTCTTCAAGAACTAAATGCAAAGTTCAGAAAGCCAAGGTCTGAATTAGGTTTGAAAGGTTTTTTTTATTAAAGGAATACATGTAAACACCAATACAACATAATACATGTTCAAGGAAAAAATAAAAGTAGAAGCAGGATTTGTTTTGTGCAATTAACTCCAGACCGTGCTTCCCTTGACAAACAATTATCTGAGTCAGTGGTAATGTTACAAGTACTTGTAGCATCTCAAAAGCTCATTTCTGGCAAGTCATACTGCCATTCCTTCTACTCTCCACGATCTAGATTTCCTCACTACTAACATACTTGAAAAAGTATGTTGGTGTCATTAACTAAACTGAACGCTTTGCAGTGAGAGTTACTGATCATCTGGTTTCTGCTGCTCACAGAAACCAGCTTGTGCTCCCGTGCTATCTTATCCTGCCTTTGCTTACAGCCAGCACACGAGCACAACGGCATTTCAAAGTAACATGGAAAATACTTTTTTGTACAGTTATCACCAGGCAAATGCAATGGGCAGATCAACACAGGCAGGGGCATTATCTGGTGGCTGGGCTAGAGAGCCCCAAGGAGGGAGTCAGGTGGCTGAGGGGAGGGAGGCTTTCCTTGAGCGACGAGCCCTCTCCAGAGTCCCAGCCAGGGCAGTGCTGGAAGGAAGCTGGGGATCAGCTTGGTCCCTGCATTAGAGATTTCCGAGCCGCTCGGCACAGGAAGTTGTTCCTGTGGCTCACCTGAGGGAGTTCCTGTTATGAAGCCAGAGGGTGGCGGGTTGAAACGCAGCTTCTGCGGGTGATGTAATCTTGGACGGCCCTGGGTAGGCAGTGATACTAGTGACCTGGTTACAGCCTGCAGTGTTGTGACAGCCCCTCTGCTGGCCTGGTGATCACAAGAAAGGGAAGAAAAAAAAAAAAGAGGGGAGTGGAATAATTTTAAAAGGAAAAAAAGAAGTTTCCAGATTTCCTTTGTTTAAGTGAAGCATTTTCCTTTTCCACTTTATTTGAATACATCGACCTGGTGTCTAACAGATGGAGACTGTACAGATGCACTTTTGGGAGTGCCCATAAAATACACTGCTAAAATACACATGGAAGGATACCTTTTTTTTTTTGAGTTGTAAATTCAATAATTGTTGCTGTCACCTCACTTTCCCAAAGGAATTTGCCCTTTGTTCTCCGGATAAAGCTGGGCAGAAGAAGAAAAAAGGGGGAAAAAAAGAGTGCAAGCAAAGGGAATATTTAGGAAAAAACCCACGGATACATAATCTGTACATTGCAGTGTACAGCATTTGTACATCAGGAACCATACAGGCATGGCTGCTTAGCAGCACTCAGCAAAATATTCTGCATGTCTTATATTCTTCTCCCATTCTCCAGACATTTCTAGCAAACAAACAGGTCAGCTAATTGGCTCCTGCCCAAGTCTTACCCACTAGGGTTTGCTCAGAGATGTCACTTAGTCATTTGGCATGAGCAAATCCCAGGCTTCTTCCTGTTCAAGCAGCAGAATGGGTGAAGGCTTTCTTTGATTTATTAAGACTATTAACAAACAAACTGGGGAGCTCAGAAGCTTTCTCAAGCACAAGAACACGAGCAGAAAGGTTTTTTTCCTGAAGTAGCAGCTAAAAATAGGACACTTAGAGGAAGTAAAGTTCATTACGTGATAAAGCAGTGGCTGCAGTGATGAAAGAAGAGTTTTTCCTTTTTTATCTATATATTTATTTAGTGTTATGTGTTCTTGCTCCTTATTAAGTGCTAAAGCAGTGTTTATCCAGCTGAGGAAAAGATTTCCCTTTCTGTAGTGACTTTAACATGTAGCTCATCAAATACAATAGTCAAGAGTTTTAAACAGACACTGCCAGCCAACAAAGTACAACATTTGACAGCATTATTTGCCTTTTATATGCTCTTTCCAGAATGGGAAATGATATGCTATTTTCAAGACACATTCCGCAGTATTATGCAACAGCTTTCTTAATTTTTAATGGATATATTATTTTTAATGTGTCAACTTTTGCATAAAGCATTTTAGTATTTTATTTAGTATTTTCTTTAGCATATACTGTTAATAAATTATTTGCTTTTTCCTTCCCTACCCCCCCAAGAGCTGCACTTAGCATAGGGAAATGGTCTATTGACACAATAAAAAAATACTTTCAACTGGCGCAGTCTGTAGACACTTCCATCACTGGACAAAGCACCAGCAGGACATTCCTACCCCTGCTTATCTGGCAGTGCCAAACATGCTGCCCAGGAGTTGCCTCACAAACCTTCCTTTGATGAAAGGACTCACACACATGTAGCAACTAGCTATGGTAAAAATAAGCCAGCACCCTGTACAAGCAATGATTCCTGTTAAAAGTGTTCCGTTCTGGCTCTCTTGCTCCAGCATCCTTTAGCCATTATGTCCAAGTGGTTTGAGACATCCAAAGGAAGCGAGTCAGGGTGCTCCTGTACCAGAGAAACTTGTCCAGTTGACCTGAGTTTGTTCAGAGGGCACGTGTCTCTCATCTCTGCAGATCTGCCCATTCTATAAGGGCAAAAAATGGATGAGATTTGATGTCTTCAACACCAGCAACGCCAGCACCAAGACGCTCCGCAGGATTAAACTGCAAAAGCTTGACATAAAAGAAAAAACACATGATTCAGTGAGTAAGAACAAAAACAACTGCTTAAAAGTTCCAGAAAGGTCTAAGGTAAGGGACATCCTACTGTTTTCCTGCTCTATGAATTACTTTCAAGAGTGCAAAAGCATACTTGAAATTCCTAAAATCCAGTAAATGGAAGAAGACTCTCCTTTCCTTGAGTATCAGTCTTACAGTCTTCAGAGACTACTGATCACAGCATGCAATTCCCAGAAGCACTGCACACTGGGACTTCATTTCAAGTGTAACCTCATTTTAAAAAGAGACAGCAGCAGCCAGAGCCTGCATCAGTAGAACTCTGGACGCTGCGTTTGCTTCATGTTAACCTTTGCTCACACCACTGTGTTATGGCTACATCAGGGACAGCAGTCTGTAACTTTCCGTTTCATAAATTTTGAGTTGGTCCTAAACTATCAGGATAACATAGCCAGCTCTCCATTTCCTAAAAAAAAAGTTTTAAAGAGTCCTACAAATGGCCTAAAACTGAAAAGTCAAAACCCCAGTGAAAGAAACAAAACAGCCTAATGGCTTCATGGAAATTTCCTGAAACTCAGCACCTCATTTGCTTTTTAGTTGTACATCACATGCTGAATTCATGTGAAAAGGAAATCACAATATTTACATCTGTTTAAAGATACCAATCCATATAAAAGGGAATGCAAAGGTAAACTCCAAAGAGACTAATAAAGACACACAAACATATTTTGCAGTTTTCAAGAAGTGTTTATTCTCTATTCAATTACAGCCAGTACAAAGGCACAATCTCTTGCTTGCTTTTTCTGCAACAGCTAATAGGATAACTTCTCCCAGTTGTCACTTGGAAAAATGTGTATTCATATCTTGATGCAGTCAACATCTAAGTGAGCCTACATCCATAAACATAGGAATTTACACATTTTAAGATGGCTCTGCTATTTGCAGTCATAGTGTCACACAGTTAAAGTAGCTTGCTGACAGTGAATGGTGCTGCTCTGGTATCTCCCACAAGCCACAGATGCAGACAGGGTGTATCTGCCTTCCCTGGAAATACAGGCAGCACCAGCACAGAGAAATCATGCATGGTCACTTATTTTCTGGAGTTTGTCCTTCCAGTATAACTTTAATCTCAGAAAACAAATGTAAACTGAAACAGATACCTATTGAAAAGTCTCATTGCATATTTTGTTGGTAGTAGAACTTGAAGGTTCCTGAAAACAAAAACCTGAGTGCAAAATTCCTAACCAACATCAAAAAACAACTTTATCTTTCAGCAGAAATAAACAGATCTCTGTTTTTCAGATGCTGGCTAAATGAAGAAGATGTTTACAATGAAGTCACCTGGACTGGAAGCCACAGCAGGAGATCACGCCTGACACAATTTTCTGTAGAGCTGAACACTGATCCCAGAGAGTTACTCTGTGATGTTTTGACCTGTTTACCCTTGGCAGTGGGGGGAAGGAAAGTCGCAATGACAAATTGCTATCCATGCCAAGAGAGCTCTCTTCCTTTTCCTGACAAGGCTTCCTCAACAATGAATGGCAGCTTCCTTGGATAGTCACACAACAAAAATGTGATTTACTGCTTCATACAGCCAAACCTCCACCAGAGAAGTCACCACACTACACTAGACAGCTTGATCTAACAGGCACTGGGGAGACTGTTCTCTGAACAGACATGGCCTTGTGACACAGCTGCCACTTAAACCCACCAGTGGCAAAACAGACATTCTTTGGCATATGTGAAAGTAGGCAATACATTAGAATTGTACTAATACTAATAGTAGTACTAATAACACTATTAGTACTAATAATACTAATAGTATTATTAGGAGTATTATCACTACTAATAGTATTAGTAGTAGTAGTAGTATTAGTACTAATAGTATTACTAGTAGTACTAGTAAGGCAAGGACACATGGACTGGACAACTTCATTTGTCTTATAGTCTTAATGAGGAGAATTCCCTTCATTAAATGTGATTTTGCTTTCCTCCAGCTATTTGTCTCTTATAGCATCTGTGGGTGAAGGTAAAAATTTGCTACCATCCAACTACGAACATGCAGAATATATAGAAATGGGATTTTTCTTCAATCATTTCCCTTTCTACCTTTGCCAGACATGTACTTTCACCTTCAGTGACTTCATGTCACTTAGTCAAAATAGGTGGTATCCAAACATACAGTTCCATTTCCACTAATCATTTCACAGTAACAGCACAGAAATCAATCTGTCAATGGGTTTTCTCACTCACTGAATTTTGAAAATCTGTTTCCTTTGTTTTCTTCAAGAAATACTTTTTCCACTCTGCTCTGTTGAAAACTACATCTAAGTCATGCCACTATTTATGCACCCGCTAGCAAGATCCTCTTCAAAGCTGAACAGCACAATTCACATATATTGCTGCTTCTTCTCAAGTGGAACAGGTCAGATCTAGGCACCACTTCCACAGCTATGTCAAAATTAACTAGCAGGAAGATTGCATTAATTGAATTTCAAGACCCTGTACTATATGTTCAGTTATGATTACCTAAAGCTAAGAGTAAACTAAAACCATCAAACAGTACTATTCCCATTAATTTAAAAATGGTGAATCAGTCTAGAAGCTTGTCTTTATCTTACAATTTTGCCTTTTGTCCAACCTACCCACTTATCTTCTGACTACAAAAGTTATTGGATTCACCATTTAAAGTACTTTTCTTTAAAAATGGCATCCAGAAGGTTTCCTGGAGGAGAGCTACACACTTTCAACCACAGCAAGGTCATAACTTCAAATCAGTGTGCTACAGGTTTCATAGCACTTTGAGCTATTTTGCTGAATTGGCATCAGCATTTTTTACTTTATTTCACTACAATATTTCCATGAACATTTAGGGCAGAATTCCTAAAATGTTCATGCATCACCAGCAGGTGTTTCCAAAGCATTTGCCAAACTTGTTCTTTGAAGAAATGGCAAAGCACTCCAGTTTTCTACAGACCCAGCTGGCAGCAGAAGTCAAAGTTTGCAAATGCAACAAGACAACTGGACAAAATTCATCAGTGCTGACAAAAGGGCCATCCATGTTCCTACCAGCAGCTTTCTGGTTTTACATTTACTTCACTAGAACAAGTTAGGTAGGTAAGTATTTGTCTCATCCACACATGCACATAGAGAAAAAAAATTCTCCCCTCACCTACCTGCTGAATCAGTGATCTGGCCTCCTTCGATACATGGTCTGGTATATTCAAAGAAGTATGAGTGTTTATTCCTGATGGATGGCATTCAGCCAGAGACTGGAGGAGAAAAGGAAAAAGGGAAAAATAAATCAAAGCAGGAAGGCATAGTTATTAATTTAAAAACTGCAGTGTTGGATTATCTCCTACTATCCATGCAAATTTAACACACAAAGCCAAAATTCAGTGCTTCCTAGTATGAAGTACTGGTTCTGGGAGGAATGTCTAAAGGTGCTGAGGAGCTCCCTGAGTTAGAGCTTTAGAACATTTACATCTTAAAGCTTCTGTTCTATTGCTCAAATTTGAAGAGTCTGGGAATTTGGTGGACTTTGCTTTCTTCGTGCAGAGCTGTCAACCAATCACCAGTTTGATTTGGACGAGCACTCTGTCTCAAAATACTGAATTAATGAGTAACAACAATATATGGCTTCTACACAATCTCAGGAAACACTACTGGAAGTATTAGGGCAAAAGTTTTGTACAGGTGGAATGTTAGAGAACTTGGATTTCACTGTAGCCAAGAAGGAAGCATAGTTTTGGTTATTTTTTAGTCCTTAGTTTGGTACAGCTCTATTAAGTTGTTCTGCTGAAGGCTGAGCATGTTTTGTTTCTCTGGTCCCATGCAGACTAAGCAAATTGAGAGTGCTCAGGTTGGCAAAGATCATCAGAGAAATACAATCAAGGGAATCACACCTGAGCACACCACTGGTAAGAAACTACTGGCCAAGAAGTCACTTTTATCAAGTCACTTGCCCCCAGCCCTACCTTCCCAGTGAGGAGTTCAAAAAGAATGGCACCCAGGCTCCACCAGTCACAGGCTTCTGTCTCTTCTAGGATAGCACCAACCTCTACACATGAGACATTTCAATTAATATTAAAAAGGTCAGTTACACCTTCAAAATTAACATATATTTACAAGGTGACTGTTTAATGCTGACAGAACATATACTAAATACCACAGAGCTTTCATTATGCCTGCAATTTAGTTAGCCCTTTAGCCACCTACAGATTGCATTGTTCAAGCACAGCAACACCATACATTTCATGCATAATTTGTATTTCCCATGCACACATAGGCACTTTTGAGACTTGTAGGCATTACAGTTATGATTTTTCTATTCTGGACAAAACTGAACAATGACAGACAGTAAAACAAAGCATATTTAGAGAATTTACCCTGGCCAGAAGAGCTGGACACATCAGAGTGGCCTAATCCAGCAAAGCAGCACAAGGGAGGGTGCAGTAGTTTACTGCATGCCTTAGTTTTGCCTTTGAGGGTAGGATTTGTCTCATGGCTAACCCACACCATTTACTGGGATCCCCAGGGGAGGCTTTTCACAATGGTCTCATAGAGAGATATCAAATCTGCATCAAATAGCATAACCACAGCCAGTAACTGTGTATTGCTACAGCCCAGCCCAAACTGTACATTGGTATGAAAAGTTGCTTCCCCTTGCCTCCAACCCAACACTGCTATTGCTGCACAGGCACAAGGGACAGCAGGGAGGGGAGAAGGGGGTGACAGTTCCTGGCCATATACACACACCTATTCAGTGGCATGATGCATGCAGAAAACTTGGCCTTCACTGACTCAGGCTTTAAACTACAAAAATTATTAAATACAAACACATCACACTGCCTGCCCTAAAACAGGCAGAAAACCAGATTGCAATGAAGATTAAATCTTCATTTTGACTGTCAAAAAAATGCAGAGGCTGCACTAAAATAGCTTTGGTGGCAAAAGCCACACCAGCTCCCCAGCAGAGGACAACAATTAGCATACAGTCACATAGCTGTTACTGTGAAAAGCAGGGCAGCATGGGCAGAAAAATCCTGCTCATCATTTTATGGAGCTTAGCATGAGCATGGCCAAGAAGAGCTCCAGATGAGTCCCAGCCCAGGGTCAGGGAGAGGGAGGTGTCACCCCAGAGCTCCCCAGAGGCCGGGAAGCACAGCCATGCTGAGCTCAGGGATGTGCAGCTGCCACAAGCTGGAAGAAGCTCAGCACCTCCCAGAACTAAGCTCAGGCTGCCGTTGCAAGAGCGACAAGGAAGGATGGCTCAGACATTGTCTCTTGAGGCAGCACATCCCTCACACTGAAAAGTTTACTACACTTAATGGCCGATACGTCACTATAAGGGTGCCACAAAGCAGAATTTATTCCACTCCTTACAGATGAATGCTCCTATCAGCACCAAGAAACTTTTACAAAGATGTAACAGCAACCACATGAGGAACTGTATCAGGATAATTACATACATTTTTAAAAAGTTTTAAGACCCCAGGCAAGCACCAGGATGAAGCTGAAGTTACAGTAAATTGAGAGAATTTGTGTAAAAATGAAAATGTGTTCTTTGAATTTAAAGTCCTTCAGAAAATCCAACTTTCTAGGTAACTATCTTTTAAAAAAATAAAAACAAAAGAAAACCCTTTTGGGTTGGGGGCCTTTCCACACAAACCAGCAGGTAAAAGGTATTCACAGCAATTCTCAGTGAAACGTACTAAATGGAAATGCCTTTTCAGCTCAAGGCAGCTTTCTTCCCAACAAGTGAAGACTTTTATTTTTAAATTAAATTACACACTTATTACAGAATAAGGACAACAAAGCCAAGAATTAATAAGATTGACTACTACATTCTCAGTTCCACTAACTATCCCATATTGACACACCTTAAATTTTAGAATAATGCCACAGAAGGAAATAATTCATTTTTCCCAAAGGCGCTCAGTGGGAATGGGCCTCATGAGTTACAGCCCAATTGAAAAAAAAATTACTTAAATGTGAAAAAAATACATCATTCAGAGTACAGGGAAAAGAAATTGTACCAAAAAAATTTTACTCAGTTTTGGTGTTATTTCTCTTTATGCTGGGAATCAGAGATGCTGATCCAATTCTCTAAAGAACCAAAGTTACGGTGCCTCCTTTCACAGAACTGTTCATTACAGGAAGTAGCACTGATGAAAATGGACATATATAGAATAAGAGTCAATAAGCAAACCAGAGTCCCCTTCCTCAAAATCCAAGCTCATATTTTCAACTGGAAGAGCACTTTCAATATATGCCAAGCCAAAACAAATGTCACTGCAGTTCTCTGACAAGAGCAGCACTGAACTGTTCCATCCACTTTTTTTGGCCATGACAAAAATGACATGAGTGGAATAAATTAAGAACAGGCAAGTAACACAGATTTCTCCCAGGGCTGAAGGGCTCTGCCTGGGTTCTCATGCACAAGCAGAAGCTGCATAACAAGTCATCTGAACCAACGCAGAACACAAAATGGAAAACTCAGCTGAGGGCAACACCTGAGTCCCCTCCTTTACAAAAACTAAATTTTAACTCAACTTTTTTCCTATTATGCAATATCTGCCTTCCAGCTGCTTTCCCTAGGCACCAAAGTTTCCTTATTTCATGTTAAAACAAACGTTTTCCTTAAAAAAAAAAAAGAAAATTTCAAATTCACTGTGTACACTACAAATAAACATATGTTGTTTACATTTCCTTCCTTCGAACAGGTCTCATGATTTCTGATGCAATACCGATCATAATAAGTCCAGGATACCACATCAATATTACTGCATTTTATCTTGACTAAACATCATAGGAAAATTTAGAAACCGTAGATTATGAAGTGCTTTTGAGGGACACAGAGTAGCTGGCTAATGTAATATACCACACAGGGCATATGCTTTTTTTAAAGCCTCAATATTGCAATAAATCTGAACTACAATATCTGCCTTCACAAAGAAAACATTTTCATCTCAATCCATCAGCAAAGTAATTTAGACAATAAATGGTAGTGACACATAAGCTTAAGTAAATATCCATGGGGATATTTGTGCCAAATCTTTCCTTCATGAACCTTGAAATCAAGGACCTTCCCCAGATTTGTACAAAAATAAACATGTATACACATGTACACGGCGTTGGTGCTTCTAGGACTGGCAGAACAACATTCGCAGAAAAAAACATTCCTACCATCCTCAAATAGAAAATCAGAGAAATAATAAAGTAGGGTGAAAAAAAGTCAATAGCTCTTCCAACTTTACTGCAATTTCATTAAAGAGAGAGCTTCCCTCTTTCTCCCTTCTCAAAGCATGGCCATGACATCCAGCACCACGAAGCACAAGTCAACAGCAATGCTAAATTCCTGCACAAAGCAATTCCAACAGCAGCCACTGGGATAACTGAAGGGAAGGAGATTTGTAAAATGCTATCAGGTTTATACAGAGACAGATGGTGCAGGTAAACACCTTCACTACCCTGCACTGTCCTCCTTCCAGAGCAGCTGGTCCCAACTGAAAAGCCATTTCTTTATGGTTTCCATACTTAT
The DNA here is from genome assembly GCF_963513975.1 of Fringilla coelebs. Classification (NCBI taxonomy): domain Eukaryota; kingdom Metazoa; phylum Chordata; class Aves; order Passeriformes; family Fringillidae; genus Fringilla; species Fringilla coelebs. The sequence goes on along the minus strand of NC_140030.1, from coordinate 92,824,173 downwards.
CTCAATATTTGCTTTACACACAGTGACACCTTACTTCCTGATAAGGGAGACATAGCTGACAACATTTTGTATTTTAAACAGAAGGGCCAGTTCTGAAGAAAAAGCAGAAACTCCCCTCTCCTGAACATACATTCTCAATAAAGCTATCGATGGCAAACCAAGCCTTTTCTCACACTTTACACAGCAACTTGAAATATGTACCCAATATACACCTATGCTGCTGAAGGATTTCAAAGGCTTTTACTACAACACCTGCCACATTTTCTTCCAAACAGTTTCCTCCAGGGCTGACAATAACGCCTCATGACCAGCACACACATACAGTAGTTAACATGGAAGAGGCCAGGGAGGCCTTAGATATTCACCCTGCAACTCAGGCCAGATGGCTCGTGAATCACCAAGAACAAAAACTTAATCAAAAATTTTGTAGAACAAACAGTAATTTAAAAAAAAAAAAGCATCTCCATCAACTCACATAAAAACTGGCTCTAGGTGGATATAGTGCATCCCCACACACCCAGGAGTCAGGAAAGGCTTTTCCCTTACCCCACACTGCAAGCAGGAACAGCATACTTTCAAGTATCATTTCTGCACTGATAGGAAAATAAGGAGACCCATCTAAACTACCATCAGGTATCTGAAACTGTTCATGAGGAATTGGACTTGTTCAACATCCTGAAAAGAAATACAATGTTTTCCTCCTCTGTGGCCATTAAGATAAACACTGCATGAAAAACCATTAGAGACTCTGGAAATTCTATTTACCTTACACTCACTTAATTTTAAAAGATTACTATTTTATCATCTTTTGATATCTATATATGTAAAGAAACATTTGCAGAGAATCAACTAAAATAATTCCAACCTAATTCACTCTCAAGAGACTCCGTCAGCCAAGATACCGTAAGATATAGTCACTAAATAAAACATCCCACAAGCAATCTGGCCATAATGCTTTGCCTAAAATGCTTCAGCAATTTATAAAGCACAGTATTGAACCATCTATATTTAAGTATAAGAAGTTTATCATGGTCTTTAAACAATAAAGTAGTGAGGCAAGTCCAATGAACATTTGCTAAGATCAAATGGAGTATGAAAATAGGAAGTTTCATCTAAAAGTTATTAAAAAACATGAGCATCTATGTTCCTCTTTAGGGAAAAAAAAAAGGCAGAAAAAATAATAGAGGGAACTGTGTTCTTTCTTTCTTTTAGCAGCCCAAGATGGAATCAAAACTCCCTCTAAAATAATCGTGTGACGAAAGAGATAAAGTTTTATTACTGTTCTGTTATCAAAACAAAGCAAACATTAATTAACCTCATAGCTACCTATCTCTCTTTATTTTCACAAGGCATCTTGTATGCTATCTTCAAGGTTTAGTCCCATCTGTAATACTAATACTACTAATGACAACAGACATTAATAAACACAGGTAAAGTAGAGTTTCTTCTGGAGTTAACAACTGGCTTTTATGACAGCCAGACTAAAACATCAAATTTTTACAAATCAACAGCTTGGTACATCTTATTGCTTATTCTAGTTACAAAGTCGAAGAAAAACCACAAGATCATGTACTTCACGTGAAACACGTTGAGTATTTACAACAAGCCTGAGATCAGATTTTTTTCAGAAAGTACCTGATGCTCTCCCCAAACCTATGCCTTCAATTACCAACTCCAAGTTCATGACATTTTGCTATTCAGGGAACAGTCAGTTGTCACTGTTTTCTGTGGGACACTCTGGGGTCTCTAGAGAGCTGTGCCCTCCAAATGGTTGCTGAAAAACTGTTACTCCCAGCCTCACAGAAATCAGTACTTTTTCTGCACATCCAGACCTTATTCACACCAGCCATTTATTTTTCATGTTTGTGCTTGATCCTGTTTCCCACCGCCAGGATTTTTGAAATCAAGCTAGCCCATCCTTCTGATTTTGATGCCCAAAACTCCTTCACCTATCCAGATATTTCCTTTTCTTCTTTTGATAATCCTGAGACATTAATGCACACAAAAATCTAGGACAGAGTTAGAGGTAAAAAGCAGGAAGTCCAGTCTTACACTATAAATACGAGACCAGCCCACCCCTCGACACATCTCAGGGTCAATGGCACTTTAATCTACCACAGTTATTTTGCTTCTTACAATCTACTCAAATTAAATTACTATAATACAGAATAGCAGATTTAATGAGTGCCTGCAAACTCCTACTGAAAAACACATACACAAATAATATGCAGGTTTTTCTGCATCAAATGTCTATTTGGTAAACAGAGGCAAATAATCTTTTTCCTTATTCAGTAAATAAAAATTATAGCATGCAGGCTAATAATATCAACTAGCAATTTTTATTTTCACGCCATCTATTTTAGGTGACCAGCTGCACTTTGCATCTGTATTTTCAATTGTTTAAGAGCAAAAGTGGCATCTTTATTTGGGAGTACAAAAATCAGGTTGCCCATTGAAACATTTTTGTCTTCTCTTTGGGGACAAAATCCTTTACACACAATGCCTTCTTTTTGCTTAGGTTTTGCACTGTGCACAAGTAACAGCAGGTTACGTAAAACCAAATTTACCACATATTTATTTGTAGGCTTCTGTGAATGCTACTTTGTGTAAATAAGACTTGATTATAGCACACAGCTTATGAAAGCCTCAGAATAATATGATGCATTACTGATGGCCAGTTTCCGACTTACATTTTCTAGGAAGCTAAGCTCCCTTTGGCTTTAGGATCGCAAGCAGCAAATCTCCAGTTTTTAGTAAACACAGTCTGGTGAAAACTTGTTTAAACAAGAAAGAAAAAAGACTCTAAAGGCAGCCCAATTCTGAAACCTCATCCTCCAAAAACACTACAGGGATGCATCAGAAAGCATCCCCGCTGTTGGAACAAGAACTCAGGGAGTGTAAATAAAACATCTCATTCACACATCATATTTACACAAGATGTCAGACCAGCAAGCTGCTTCTACAACATGACACTTCACAGGTTAGACTGAAAAAGTACCTTAAAGATTTCTCTTCATGAGAAAATCCTCAACTTAAATCTGCTTTACCCGAAGACAGCCTTGACTAGGCAATGGCTGTAGACAATTCTGTCTTTCTCACAGGTATTATATTGAGAATGTCTTTTTAAAAAAAGTTACCAATTTTATTTTTTAAATTGTAACTGTCAAGAATGGAATACAATTATTACTGTATTTAAAAGTTAACAACTCTTTATATTTAAGATCACAATGTTGGCAAAACCAATACTTAAAATAACAGAAGGTGATAATTTGCATTTCAAAATTCATCTATCTTGCTTTTCTCTCAATTAGACAAAAACATGTTGATTCACAGGTTTTTGTGTGTGTGTGTGTTTCTTTTTTAAACTTATTTATAGAGCAGAATAATGGCCCCCCTGCTAGGCTGGCATTTGCTCAAGTTTCTGTCCCTGTAAATTGAATCTGTTACTGGAATTTTCCCCCCTTCAGAATACCAAGGCACATTAACCAGGAGATAAAGAGATACATTGCTGATACTATCAGCCACCAGGCAGGTGGATAAAGCAAGGGATTTTTTGTTAGTTTTCGTGGGGATTTTTTGGACAAATATGTGATAAGAGTTCTCAGGGGGCATGGAGAGCAAAGGGCTGTTTAAACAGAAGTGAATCATTCTCATCTGATCTGCTAATAACTTTGTATTCAGACATCAGCTGCTCAGCGCACTTTAAAAATGTTCAGAAAACAAAATTACTATAAAAGGAGGAAAGTTAAAGGAAACAAAACACATAAACCTCACTATAGTCACCTTAGCCATATTAACACAGCAGAAATTCTCACTTACAAGTGCTTAATTTCTTCTTTAAAAGCAGATAGGTCATTCTTAGCCAAACCTCCCACAGTTTTATTTGAAGTGGTGTTGAGTTTATACAGTATGATTTATAATCTAATATTTCCCTTGTGAATTAGAGAAACAACATTTGACTTATCATAGGTGAACAGCAAAGATTTAGTTTGGGCATTAATCAAAGTATAGCACAGACACTACTTTTAGCATTTGCAGACAGCTTTGTTGGTGCCAGAGCTGGTTCAGGAACTTTTGGGTTTTTTTAAATTGAGCAAAATTATTCAGCAGTAAAGAATAACCCGGCCACACCAACAGATTCAGCAGCACCGTAACACACCACGAGCTTACAAGCACAATTCTTGATGCGCAAATCATTACAAATGAGCCGCATCTTCCGTCTCCCGCTCTAAGGAGAAGTTAAGCAAATGAGGGGCAGCCAGAGCGACAGCAGCATCCATTAATGGTACAATGCCACCTCCCGTCGGCAGCGGGGAAGTGCCGCTCCTGCAACAGACCTGCAGCTCTGCTCGCAACTTGCGCAGGATGCAAAACCACCACCGCTATTTCACACAGAACTAATTCTACTGCTCGCAGGGAGGGCCATGCAGCTTTTTAAACTGTCCCTTCCCTCGTCTTTTTGGCACTTCTGCATTTATAATCGTTGCAGTTGTTCTGTTATTTTATATATGCGCTGCATAATGTCTTTGACATATGCAGTTAAATTGCCTCTCCACCTCTCCTAGGACAACAGGAGCTGAACAACCCCTGTGCTTCACCAGGGCAGGGATCTGATCACTGCTGCTGTGCCCACACTGCCTCGCTTCACCTTAATGCAAGGTTACACTGGTGCACAGAAAGCCTTAAACACAAAATCCTACATCCCACCAGCAAGTTTCACACAGGTGGACCTCTATTCTCCCTTGGCTCTGCAAAGCTTCCACACTAATACATTACTATCCTAACCCATCCAGCAATTAGTTTTCAATATATAAATTGTAGAATTTAGACTTCACGTTTTTCTTCAACAAATAAAACAGCTTAAGATTTAAATACATCTTCATGCACTTCACTGCAAATCACTTTATAACTTACACTGTAGAAAAGCAACATCTGAAACCTCAACAACCGAAAAGACACAACTGTTTCAAATATGTTTGAAATTTTCATGTAACTCTCAATACAATTTCCTACCTGTTTTAAACTGAAGATATCCTGCAATGTGTTTAAATTTCACGTTCAGCCTCCCCTTTTTCTGCCTCCAAAATGTGCTCCTCAAAAATCAATGCAGAAAAAAACTGCAGCCCTAAACTCATCTGTTCTCGGTCTCCAACAGCAGACCCTAAAAAGCAAGGTTTATTGATAGACACCTTCCCTTTCTTGCATACGTTGAAAGACGCACTAAATTGTTGAAATCAGGTAGAACACAAATTATCATATCCAAACCTATCCTATTCTATCTCAAATTCTGTTAAAAGCACACAGCAAGCCAAACACAAAATTTTTGCAAGCAAAGTTTCACTGCATCCTTCAGCAGGAGAGAAAAGGAGAAGGAAGGCTGACTACCCAGAGGCAGGGCAACACAGCACATAATCCTGAAAACACCAGGAAAATTCAAAATGAGATAAAGACTCACTTTGAGTCACTTATTTTAGACACTGTGTTTTATTACAGTAAGAAATCATAAGAACTGATAAAAATTTGTGAAGATAATTGTTCACTTCTACACAACTACAGCATTTCCCTCAAGGAAAAAAAAAAAGCAAAATCAAGTGGTGAGAAACACTTATATTAAAAAGAAAAAGTAATAGTAAAACTTCAAAAGTTGTTCCTAGTGTACTGAACTGAAGGATAAATATAATTTCAAAATCCATATTCCAAGAAGCAGCTTGAAGAGCAATGCTTTCATGATAAAGGGGTTCTGGGACATAGTAAACTCCTCAAAATGAAAAAAAAATATCATCCCAATGAAGCTTTTTTGTCCCCTGTAATATTGGAACCTAGAGAAAGCTTATTAATATGATTATTTCTTTTAACACTGGTCAAAAGTTCTAAAACAACATTTACCAGCAGCAGTAGCCCTAAGAAAGCTGCTGTGGACACAGCTACACCATTACTGAATCATTCCTCGTAAAAGAATGACACTTGACTCCAAAACATATTTTGTGCTGCTAAATTATACCAAGTATTACTCTCCCACTAAAAATTAACTTGCAACAGCTACACTAAAGTACAAGCATGCTTCACAGAGGTGACATTAAGATCAAGAAATCTGAAAGGCAAGAATCACGGAGCAGTACCAATTCGTCCACCTTGAATACATCTAATACTTGCATTTGCAAATCCTCACCTTGCAGACACACAAAGCAAATACTGCCTGGGGTAGGGCAGAGAGGGCAGAGAGGGGAGGGCAACTTCAGCAAAAAAAAAGCCCGGATGGGTACCACACCTGTGCTGTGAAGTGGAAATAATGACGGTGTGGAAAACTTTATTCTTGCATTCGGGGACTTCTAAATATTATTTCAACTGCTCCCTAAACACTTAATTACTGCAGGAGTTAGCTGGTTGGGGCTTAGGGGGCAAAAAGCACCTCTCTTTGGATCCTCATTAAAGTACAAAAAAATTAAGCTTTGACTTTCACAGCTCATTAATGATGACAGGGTGGGAAAAGGCTGCACTTCCATCTTTGCTAGAACTCGACTGGGGAGCGCTCTGTTCGCAGCTGCGTTAGGGAGGCAGGAAAACACCTCTCTCTAACAGGTTGTCACACATGTTGGCAACCAGGACAGCCATCTATTTAACAAACACAGTAATTGCTGGGATTCCCCAATTAGCTCGTTCTTGAATAAAAGTGGCACGAGGGTAGAACGAAGGTGTTGGATTTACTTTGATAGGTGAAAAGAATTATTTTCTGTGATACCTGCCCTTTTGACTTGCATAGAAAGGATTTTGTTTTTCATTTTTCTCAAGAAGCTGACATTCAAAGTTTGTTGAGACTCTACCACCTTTATTCACAGAGGCAGTTCCTTGCTGCATTTCACTTGAAGAACAAAAACACAGAAGAAACACCTGATGCCAAACTAAATTCAGAACTTCCATGGCTGGTAACTCTTATTCTAAATTCTTCTAAGCACATTTGCAGACCCACATTTGAGGACTACCTGCATGCCAAGTTGCCTGGCCACACCATGCACTCTGCAGAAAGTGATGTTGGCATTTCAAGGTCGGAATGAAAACGTAGTAATTTCAATTCTAAACATAGGTTTTATAAGTTAACTATGATTTTTTTTAAATATGAAGCTGTACGTGAAACACCTGATTTTTGGCTGTCACTGCCAAAAATCACAGCCCACTATATAAGCAGAAAATAAATTGGAAAAAGGAAAAGAGGGAGGGCTCAGTTTCAAGTGCCATCCTTGCTATAAGATCCCAAGAGATATTGATTTTATCGCCCTCATGATTGATGAAAGCGTTTCTAAGGAAAGAGCTCTCTAAACTATTTCAAAGCCCACTGTAGCTCATCAAAAATGTCAGAGGCATCTCTGAGCCTATTAGGGTTGTATTTTTCAAACCTCTGTGGTTCTCTACCCCCACCATCCATGTCCTTTGCATGTATAAATTTTTGTATTTTTAAGGGTCTCAGTGCCACTTTTTCAGCCTCATTTGCTCTTTTCATTTACCAAGATGTACTTACACACAGGAAATAACTGGAAGAAAACAGAACATTCCTAACTTGCTTAAACAAGACATTCAGTACAATTACATGTTATGGAAATGACATAACAAACACCACCACAGTTCAACAATAAAGCAGTTATGAGCCCTGTAGCTTTTTAAGACATTAAGGAAAAGAAGCAAAGAAAACTCAGATATTGCATGATCTCAAACTGTATGCTACAGAGACTACACGAGAAAATGAAAGCTGCTAATCTACTTTTCGAGTGAAACATTGTAGGCGATTGCTCTAACCTGGGGCACAGTACATTCTCTCTATGGCATCGTTGTCACAGGAATCTTCAACCTCCCTCCACCTGCTAAAATACGTTAGCTGAATGTGTCCTAAAAACAAAACGACAGGAGAAATCAAAACATTTTTCCCTTCCATTTTCTGCAGAAGTGAACTGTAATTACTCCTTTTGTAGCTAAAAACAGTATCATTAAGAATAATGGCATCATTAAGTACTAGAAGCTATTACTGGGGGTGAATTTGCTGCACTGATAATGAAGCTCTAGACAGGAAATGAAGATACTAATTACAAGATAAAACGCCTACTCAGTTAATTGGAAGCAACAGCGAATAAAAAGAAATGCATTTGCAAAAGTTCCTGACCTCTATCATTCAATAAGATGTTGTTTGGGTTCAAATCGCGGCACACAATTCCTTCTCTATGTAAAGCATCAAGGGCTACCACCATTTCAGCTGCCCATCTTTGAATGCAATCCTCTGGGATATTAAACCTGGAGGTTAGCGCTAATCTCTCGTCGAGGTCCTGAAAAATTTGATGTATTTCCTTCTGCCCTGCTCCTGCTATTTTGTCTTCCTTTGCTGGTGCAGTCTTTTTACTTTCAGCTGCTGGTGACATAGCTGAGTCTGCCTCTTCTTTCCTGCCGTCTTCAGTTTGATTGGAAAACAGCGACACTCCTTCATTCCTTAGCACATCTGCGTCCAGGCCAACCTCTGGAGCACCTGAGAGCGGGTTGGAACCACATGAACTTTCTTCTTTGCTTGCCATGTTTAAGGAGCAGGCCCCAAGCTCTTGGAATAAAGCCCCATCTTCTGAAGCACCTACCTCTTGGTCAGAAGAAAAGAGCGTCCCAAGAGCTCCCTGAGTGACACCGCTTTGCTCATTTGCTTCCTTGTGGGCAGGATCACCCACTTCTGGTGCCACATGATTTGCCTCTTGATCAAATGCTTTGCATGGCTCTGTAGAATTATTTAATTGCAAGACATCAGGTGTTTCTAACAACTTTACTTCTGACATGTCCCTATCAGATTTTGTAAACTTTGCTGGCCTTGACACAGTTGGCTCCTCTGTTTCATCAGACATGCCTGGTAAGTTTATTAGGAGATCAGGCCTTCCTTCATCAATGCTATTCACATCATCAAAAGCAGCATCCTTAAAGGAGATGACTGGCACAGAGTCATTTGAACCCCTGCTCACAGTGTCGTGAGCTTTCACACCCATTTTGCTCTCCAGGGCATCCAAGCTTCTGTCATGATCTGGAACAGAAAACAACGGCTTTAAGGGCTCTGATTTCAGATTATACAACTTTTCTCCAAACTCAAGCCCCAGGAGCTCACTAGTGCTATCTTTGCTGTCTATCCTGAAGAGCTCCATGGGGCTGTTTTTGGATCTAGTTAACGAGTCCAGTATCCTAGTAGGGCTGGTTATTTCTGACTCAGCATCGTCGATGAACAGCTTTCGTTCCTGAGGTGCAATCTGGGAGGTGAAGCTGTCACTGCCAACAACATTGCACCTCTGCAAGGAACTCCTCTCTTTGGTATGCAGCCCTTCACTCTCTGCTTTAGCCACTGGTTCCTCACTTAGGGAGCCAGAGTCAATTTTTTCCTGCCCGTATTCATTGCACAACGTTAAATAACTAGTGGTGCACTCTTCTTCTGAGCTGGATGCTGAGTCCATCCACTTGGAACTCTCCTGACCATCTTCCTGAGTGCTGCTGTCATCCTGAGAGCTTGGTGTCAGGCTGCTCCTCAGTGGGACCACCTTCAGCATGCTCTCCCCATAGCTTTCTCTGGAATCAGTGCTGCTACCAGTTTCTTTAGGAGTAGGTGTTGGTTGCTCCAGGTAAATTTTAGTTGAACTGGACGTTCTGGCTTCAGGAATTTCAAAGCTCTCTTCAGGACTTCTGTTTAGGAATTTACTGACATAAGACCACAGTTTCCCTCCTGAAAAAAAAAAGCAAAAAGGGAGGGGATCTCTTAATTTCACTCAAAATAGAAATATTTTTATGAAACAGGAAAATATCTTCACTGTCACTATACCCTTATGTCCACGGAGTTATTTGGATGTGCTACCCCAGCAGGAAATAATTACAGGGACCACAACTTGCCTTTCACGTAGATTTGTATTATTACATAAATATTTAAAGAGCTGCATCTGAGATTAAGCTGCTGCTTTTTTTTTTAAACTTCAGTAAAGTCTCATTTCAGAGTGTGTCTCAAGTTGCAAGGTGGTCACTACTCTCCACCTGCTGCCTCAAAAGAAGCAAAAACTAGGGAAGATCAAATTGTTTAGTGCCTATCACCACCTTTGCCCACACTGAATAATTCTGTACCACAGCTCTAAACTCATCAGCAACATTAGTGGAAATGGACTGAAAACTAAACAGCAAGTTCAGTAAGGGAAATTACCATACTAGCAGTATTTTAAGGGTCTGTGTCTGTCTTTGAAGAAGTTGGGGATTTTAGTTAAATATTGATATATTTCTTCTATTTACTTTAGAATTCAAAAAAAGGTTTTTATGCTTTGCTGCACCACACAAGGATTTATCAATACTTTAAGTTACACAGGCAAACAGCTCCTTCACAGCATCTAAGAAAGTGGTATCTCCAAAAATAAGTTACATTTTAAAAATACAAACCAGGACTCTTTTTGTTTCCAAATGCTGCACATATTAAAAAAGCTCACCAACTTCAAAATGTAATTTTAACAAAATAAATCAGGAAGTTACTGTACCTCTTGTATGTGCCAAAGAATTTGGCTTAAAGCTAGCAAGTCTCCTTTGATAACTTAGGGAGAAATGCAATGTCAAGACATTTCAGCTTCAAAGACTGTACAGAAATTCTGGAAAATGCAGGAGTTTGAACAAAATCTTTGCAAAAGACAAAATAAGTATCCATCCCACTGGGCATCTGCAAAGTTGGTGGGGTTTTTGTTGGGTTTTTGTTACTTATTTGGATAAAACAGAGTTTTATACTTTTCCAAAATACATTCTTTAATAGTTTGGGGTTTTTTTAACACTCTCTTTATCAGGCAAAATTCCTTTAAAAAGTACAATAAAAGAAGAAACTATTTATCATTGCCTAGGAACAGATTTTCTATACTCCCAGGTATTTCAAATAAAACTTATCAAAGACAGAAAAACCTTGACACTTTAAAAAATTAATTTGAATAATATAATGTGAAGTTTTCCTGCCCTCCATCCCCCTGGCTAAGACAAGACTTGTTTTTCAAGGGGAAAAAATATCTCACTGGTTGAGGTGAAAGTAAGTATATTAAAAACACTAAAAGGGAATTCTAACAGCTTGAATCCAATGGTAAAAATGAAAATTTAGGTCTGTTAATCATCCTGTTTCTGCCCTAAGTACAAACAGAGTTAGCACCGGGTCAGGGTGACCCTTGCCACCTTCTAGAATGCGGTGAGAAGGACGCCAGGTAAAACAAGAAGAGCAAAGGGAAGCAATGCTCACAGAGAAAGGAACAAGAACTGCTATACTGACCACTGTAAACACAAGCACTTTGAATTCTTACCCAGAGCTGCATTCAAACTACGCACGCAGAGTGTGCCCTGCCACAGCAGCGAGGCACAGCCCTGGGTCCCTCCCAGCAGAGCTGCAGCCCCCCAGCCCAGAGAGGCAGGGCAGGGACTGACTCCCAGCCTGCCTGGGCACAAGTGACCCCAGGCCCTGCCAGAGCTGCCTCAGGAGGAGGATTTCAGCCCTGTGAGATGCAGGGAGCCCCTGCAGGCTCTCAGGTGAGGCCGCTTGCTTTAAACACAACAGGTCACACAGCAGCAGAGCAGGGCAAAGACAGCCTGCCCTCGGAGCCCTGCAGCTTGCACAGCACTTCAGGATTACTGGTCTGCAGCTGATTTGGTGAAAATAAGAGTTATCCATCCCATGTTATACTTCTACATTTATTCATATTTTTGCTATGAAATGGCAGGGAAATAAATAAAACAGAAAAGTGAATAAGAAAGAGAGTGAGAATGTACATAATTTTTACGTATGTGAGAGTCTATCTTCTTTTTCACATTTTTATACATCACAATTAATTTCCTTTAAAGCTTCAATTAAATTACTTGAAGTACTTTGCCCAGTTTAATAAAATAATTATTTTTATAATAATTTATTTTTAAGAAAATAACTTTGCCCAGTTTATTAACTAGGCATGGAATTATTCATGTCCATTTCATACCAAACAATAAAATCTAATTTGAGAACCACCTACTGCATTTAATAAAACACACTATTTAATAAAAAAATTATATAGTCTCCCCATGCCACCTGCATTAAGATTAATTAGTACAAGCTAAATATTTTCATCTACATATAACCAGTGTTTAGTCACAAATTTATTCTGAAAACACAAACCTCAGGTATCAAAGCATGTTCACAGACCATGACCCATGAAGACTCACATAAGACTTTTGGAGCTTTAGAAAGCGCCTGGTACAACACCACCTCAGCCTCCAGGTACGGCTTTAATGCAAGTATGAGCACCATCAGCGCTTCCTCTGCAGGAAGTTGTAAGGAAAGGTCTAACAGAGGCCTGCCTTGAGCTTTGACCCAGGGAGACAGAAAGCTCAAAACCTTCTTCCTGTGCTCTCTTGTCACATCTTTTTCCTGTGTCATTACTGGACACCAGGTGTGCTTTTACATGTGACACCTGAACAGCTCTCTCTGACCCAAATGTTTTGTACCCCTACACTAAGATAAGAAGGGGCTGGGCTGCCCATAATATGAAGAATGCAAGAATTATCCTTGTACAACTAAAGTTTTTCACCTATTGACAAGTTCGGCTGCTCTCAGGACAACTCCTGTCTTCTGCTCCCTCTGCCTCACTTCATGCAAGATTTCATGCAACCTCCACTGGATTTGGGCTTCTACTTGGATTACTGCAGCTTAAGGGAGACCCAAGAAAGATTAAGGAAAAAGAGACATGGGATCAATACTTCAAAAATCCACGGAAAAATCACTGGCAGATTTGAGAGGTTCAGTAAACATAAAAATTGCAAAAGACAAAAAAGAAATCTCTTTATTTTTACAGTGTTCAAGAATTCACCACTGTTCACTTGTGAAAACAGGGAGAACTGCAACAATTGATTTGTTTTTGCAAATCTATTATCTTAGGTTTTCAAAAAGAAGTTGTTCATTATTCATGACTTGTATTTAAAAGCCACACTGGAAATGACTACTTACTGCAACTTCAACTTAAGAGTTAAACACAAGTAAACAAACCAAAACAAAAATTATGTCCAAATATGTTAACATACAAATATTTCAAGACTGGCCTCCTGGTCAAGTGGAAATACGTAAATAAATGCCATGCAATAATTGTGTTCTATAGTGAAAAACAACAATTTCATTCCTTTTTGAAAACATTCAATCCAGGGTCAAACAAAAGTGATATTTGTATCTGCGTATGTAATTATGCCTTTATGAATGACATACTAATAATCTTTCCCCCTCTCCCCATGTGTTGTGTAAGATCAAGAAAACCCATTAGCAAACCATGCTAATACAGTATCAGGAATCTATAAAAACTAAAATTTCAGAAATCAATCCAAACTAGTAAGCTTCAGTCACTGTCAAATAGTCCAACAGACTAAATAACTATAAAAGCTACAGTATTAAGCTAAAGTTTATTAGTGTTTAATGCAATTTCAGAACTCTATTATTAACATAACTAATTATTATGTTTGTTTTCTTCTACCATGAACTGATTCTACAGCCAGCCTAGTTCAGTCTTTCTGATTTTATAAGCACATGAAAATCATCAAGTTCCCCATTCTTCTGCAGTTATTCAATGAAAAATTTCTTATTAGCAGTGCCATACTTAACCACATTTCCAGTATTCTGGAGCTCATACCTTTGCTTCTAAAGGCAGAATCTAAAAAGTTAGTGTTCAAAACAATCAACAGGAAATTCAGCATAAAGTGACCAAGTGATGAAGCTGACTAGAATTTTTTTATATTCTTTCAAACATTTCTGCAGCTATTTTATTAATAGCACTTGATGTAGGAACACCAAAAAGAAAATACAGAGACTATATATTACATAAGACAGAATAAAACACAACCTAACAGATCAGCAAATTTGTCTCATAAACATGGTTTTTTTGGTTCAAGCTGACAAGAAAAATTCATGACCAGTTGGAGTCTTCCTTACCCAGTGATCAGACACTTCCCATTTCAGCTTCACATCCTGAAAGACTGGCTGACTAAGGAGACATATTCCAAAATAAATCAATAGCTTCTGCTAGCTTGGCCCATGAGATTATTCCCAAGGATGAAGTACTGCAATTCTCACAGAACTGGAATGCAGCTAAGAGTGCAGCAGTCACTGTATTTAGGAAATCTCAAAGTGAACAACCCAGGCTTCCAAATAATTGTAATGTGATAGGGAAGAAAAACACAGTACTGAAAGACATATGCTTGAATTATTCTCCAAAACTGGGCCCAACTCTCTACCTCACTGCATAAGGATTTGTGAATGCCCAGGACTTCCAATCCTAACCATGCACCTCATGAGAATTAATAGCCTTCCCTGCTGGAAAAGGAACAGCTTCATGGTTTCCAAAGAATCACTGTCCTCCTTTTGAACAGAGACATGCCTACCGGTAAACTTCACCATGCTAGTGCAATGGCTACAAAAAATGGGGCTTGCACGGTTCCTAGGCCAAAAGCAAAGCAGACACACAGGCACTGCCATGGCACAACAACAATATTCCACAGCATCCCAAAGGCAGGCACAGTGGAGCTGCAGCTCCAGAAGAACAGGAAGCTGAGCTCCTGCCTAATCTCCAACATGACAGTAGTTACAAGCACCAGAGTCCTGCATTTGCAGTCCTGTATTTCCAGCGCTGCTGGTGAATCTCTGCTGCAAAGTTTGCTAGTTTAGGCAAAGCTCCAATGCACTTGGAGCAAAAGCTACTATTCCAAAGCAGCCTCCTGAAAAAGTCACTTGCCAAGGAGCGTATCACCTTCCCTACATTTCCTGATTGCTGTCAAATATTTACAGCTAGCATTATCTCCTCTCCTAACAACAAATCCCCAGCTTTGCAAGCCAGAGCGCTGCCGTGGTGTTGTCTATCAATTGCTGCGTGCGGCAAGCCTCTTCAGCAGGAAGTTTCTTGAGTGCTCTCCAGATTGATAGGAACTCCAGCTTGTTTATGCTTAAAGAGATTTGACAGCTTCTAACAGCCACTTAAACTTTGATGTCCCATGGAAGCCCCCCAGCCTATTTTGAAGCATCTGTTTCTAAAATTTCAGTTGTTAGTAGTGCCAGGAAGAAGCGAGGCCTTATTAACATCAGATTGGCTCTCTCCCACACTAGAACTTGGCAAGTGCTTTCCAAAAAAGCTACAAGATAACTTTATGGACTTTTGTGCTTCTGATGCATCCTTGAAGCCTGTCACTGTGGAGGGGAGAAAAATCTCTAAAAGAACCCAAGACCTCACTCACCAACTCTAGGCATGTTACACCATCATGATTTACCAAAACAACCGACCAACCAAGGTCTTCCTCTTGAATCTGTGGGCAAGCTTGCAGAATTCCACACAAAACCTAACAGTGCTGCTCTTAATAATATAGTTAAAATCTACCATGAACAGGAAACAGTGAGCAGCTTAGCAAACATATATTGTCCATTCATAACATTAAAACCTCTGAATTTGCTACAATATGAGCCGCTACCCATTTAATTAGTATTTTACCCTTCAAACTCACAATGGTGTAGCTAACATACCTAACATCATAAATCAGCACCACTTACAAATTTGACTGGCACAATATTACTGCTTACTAGAATTACTTGGAGTATGAATATTTAGAGCATTCACAAGTCATTAAATAAAATTTCAAGAGGCTATTACTTAAAAAGTACCATCTTAGAAATTTTTATCCTTTCCCAACATCAACTACAAGCACCTTCTCTATTCATGTCTAGTCTGAGATGGACAACATTTTAAGATAGGTTTTTCTATAGGGATTCCTGGTGTTATTTTCCTTGTAATTTAAAGAATGAGTACTACTAACATAAGACTGATCTGATCAAGACCATCATCAGTGGGGTGAGCAAAACTAGTCTGCATACAGCGCAGCATAACTTTAGCCCTATTTTTATTTATACTTTATTCAGACAGAGTTAGAAGCCTTTTTCCTGAATCTCTTTCCAGCATCAGTGTCACAGCAGGGTGAGGAGCAGTGGCCATTGCCCCAGTTTGGGATTTGGAATCAGGCCCTACATCTCCAATACGCTTATTGAATACACTCTCAGGCAATTTACTCATCACTGCGTACCCCAGCTACCCCTCTTTGCAGCAGAACATATCACTCTTCCTTTCCCTTTGCATGTTCTGAGCCCAGACAGCAGGTTCATGAAAATGAAAGAGCTCTGATCGTGCCATGTCTCTATTTTTCTTATTGTTATCATAACAAAATTAACACTTCCAGAAGATTGTCTTTGTCAGCTGCTCACATTAGGCCTTCCTTAAAACTTTTGTTCTTACATCTGACCGCTTCTCCCACAAAATTCCATTACTACTCCACTCACTTTTCCAACTGTCTCAAGGAAGAACATCCTTCCTAAAGAGAAGAGCAAAACTGTAGGACTTCATAAACTGCAAAAATATTAGGAAAACTTTTTAAAGTTATGTAATTATGCTAGTCTTAAGGGCAGCTGGCATCTGACAAGGGTCGTGGGTAGGATTTTTTGTTTGGTTTGGAGCTACTTTGGTTGTGGGTTTTTAAAAATACTTTTTCTCTGAACAAAATGTAACATCTTATGTGGAGATTGCAGTTCAGGTGAAAATCTCCCAATTACTGTGTCTATTATTATATACACACTTTAAAAAAAGAGCTGCACTGTACAGAGCAGCTCTGTAAATTCCCAAGATCACCATCAGGCACTACTGCAATGTGAGGCTTTTCTTCCTGCATCAGTGCTCATGGCAAAACCAAGTCACACATTGCAGAAACATTCATTCCTGTTGCAAAGTTAAATTTAACTGGCCTCATATGACAAATTGTTCATGAAAAAGCCAAAATCTAAGTTATTAGGGGAAAAAAGAAATAATATTCAATGTAATAAAATTATCTTCTCTATCAGTCAGCTTAGTTTCTTCACATCATCCATTCTGTCTGAGTTATTAACATTTCCTAAAAAAATAACTATTAGCAACCTCAAAATTTATATTCTGTACTCATTCTAAACAAATACGGGTAATTACATTTAGGGAATATTTAAATCCAGGTGTTAGACAAAAAAAATCAAAATGTAATTATTTCGTGCCACCTGTTCCCTGTACATTTAACAGGAATTTTAGAAATAGTTTGAAGGCACAACTCTGTGGTTCTGCTTTGAACTCCTGTGTGATGCCACTAGCTATTTTCTTAAAAATCCAGATCAGAGCAATATTACCCAACAGGAAAATGCTCATGGTTTTTAGCAGCGCTATTAAATTCTTGTGGAAATACTTGTCATTTTAACTAGAAGATGCTAAAAAGATTTACTAGTCAAAGTTTACAAAAGTAGCTTTATCTCTGAGAGATAACTTTAAATAATGCAGATAGTTGTTGTAGTCAAAGCACTCCCTCTCCTGTAGAAAATAAACAGTTGGAAGCCTTCAATACTGCTACAACTCAAGTAACACATCAGGATTTGAGGCTATTTGAAGCAGGAATCAGCTTCACTGCAGAATGAGAAGGGAAGAGGGAGGGACAGAGGAACAGAGTGGGGTGTCTTACACGACACCTCTCTGCCACACTAAAATATTTTAACTGGATGTATGAGAGATTCATTTGACAATGAAGTGCACCATTGATTAAAACTGAAAACCTTTGACTCTTTTCAACAATATGCTTAAAGGAGAGACAAACCTTCTGCGTGCTGCAGCACAAGGAAGACAGACTCCTCGGAGATGATGTACTTGTGCAGACACACCATGTTGGGCACGCAGCGGGGGATGATGGTCGTTCTGCTCCTGCTGCACTCACTACTTTTCCTTAGACCCTGACAGAGAACAAAAAGGTCAGTTGTACCCTCAGTTGCCTTTGGAGCCTGCTGTGCTCTGTGTTTATCAACCAAACTAATCTATCCGAGTTACTCTGGGCTTCAGAGAAACCACTCATCTGCTGCTCTATGCCCCTCGGTCCCCCGAGGCTGTGCTGATGGCATCTGGCGCATTTCCAGAGAACAGAAGATGGCACAAAGCTGCCATTAAAATCAATTACATGGGTCAATGTTTTTATTAGAATCTCTCTCAAACTAAGTCATCAGGATGACACTCAGTTATTTCCCTGTGACCTTTTTTTAAAATTTTATTTTTGCGCGTGACCAAAAGACACTATTAAAAAAATTCAATTCAAGTCTTAAAGACAAAAGAATGCTTTAGCCTCACAGGTAATCCTCACATTTCCATTTTACTTTACTAAAGACAGCAACCACCTCAATAAAAAGGAAAGGAAAGGATTAGTCTCCTTGAGAGGCAATGATTTTTGGGAGGTAGCGCAGGGATGAAGTTGCCAGAAGTGAAAAAATTGATGTGGGAGGGTGGAAGGGAGGGGAGAGAGAAAGAGAAAAAAAATTATGTCAATAGTGTGACCTATTACAATATTGATAAACATAGGCAGTTACATGGGAAATTCAATGTTACCCTATCTGCCAGTAGATAATGTGAGGTTCTAATATAAAATATTCACAAATGAACCTTTATGAGAAACAAACAGGTTTGCTGCATCGTGCACATACAATTTCAAAGGCTGATGCACAAAGTTAAGGTGGGTTGTAAGCCAGATCTGAAGCAAAGTCATAAAATGTTAACAAAGCTTCATGTTTGGGACACAGCTTTTTTTCCATCCTTCCTGCCATTAGCAGTGGAGTTCATGTCAAGGGGAGCCTAAAGTAAATGGCCACCAAAACAATACTCATAACTAAACCAATTCTCAGCATCACAGATGCTCTGAGCACATTGGGGTCTTGATCCGAACACTTTCTGAAACATAAATGAGTAATGCAAAAATTTTACTCTGACCAAATAACTGTACAGACATGTAGTGGGCTAGTAACCTTAAACTCAGTTATTTCAGACTATTGATGTAAAACATAAGGAAACAAATTTGAAGAAGGCCAGTTGTACATTTCATCCAGAACCCAATTTGGACAGCAGGATATTCCTCAGCTAAAGAAGACCAAACACAAAGCGCAGTGAATGTGCTTGCATTAAGGAGAATTTTCACCTTTGTCAGAAGCCCTGAGCCACCAAGGCTTTATAGATGTTTTAAAGCAGCACACTAAATGTGTGATTTTTTACCAAATCCTGCAAAGGTACAGGCCTCAATAACCAGAAGCATCTCAGGTGACTAAACCAGCACATCTGAGCACTAAGGATGTTAGAGAGAAAGGAAAGGAATGCAACCAAACACTGACAAAAAGAATTCCAGGGCACTTAACATGTATTACCATAACAACAATATATTGCAGGGATACCTCTATAAATTACATACAAACTGATCTTTGTGTGCTGGTATAATTTCAGAGGCCATATAATAAAAGATTTTACTCACCTTCAATATAAAAGTCTGCTGTGTTCTAGTGTCCATTACAAGCAAAACCTAAGCAAAAAGTAATCAGAATTTATTTAGGATTCACAGGAGTAAGAGAACAAAACAAGTTATGGTTCTTAAATCTAATGCTGAACACTCTTAAAAAGAAGTGATATCATCAATTCAAAAATTAAATCCCTGCAACATACAGACTTGATAACCAGTCTCTTTTTATTTTTTTAGCAAAAAAAAATTACTGAGGATATAGCTCTCCAAAATTAGGGTAACAACAACAAAAGAGAGGATTTATTTAGAGAGAAAAGTGTGGATGGGTTTGCTGCAGAGGCAAGAACACCTACAGCTGCAAAGAGCATCTCTGCTAGCAGTGCATCACCTCTACTGAAAGCACTTTAAACACAACAATGAGAGAAGCACTAAATAGCACCTACACTCTTAGCAAGCTCCATTTGGTTATGTGTTAAAAACAAAACAAAAAGATACAAGTGTATATACATTAGGAAACTGCATCTTTAGAAAGCTGGAGCCCTCCGCCTTCAAGTCACCCTGCTCAGGAACTAAGTGTTTTCAAACCCTAAGAGCACAGATGTGCTTGAAAAGCACCAGCTGCAAGATAGCCACACGAGCAGCACAAGCACAAGCTCAACCCTCCTCTAGGAACAAGTGTGCCCTCTTTGTTTATTTACAGCACACATTGTAAGCTTCCACTATAAATATTCACATACGGTTATAGCAAAATATTTGGGCTGCAAAATCAAACTCCTAAAGGGCTTCTCTCCCTTGCTGGCCCTGGGGTTACCTAACACTGGGTTGAACAGACAAGGAGCAGTGAAGATCAAGTCAGCTTGCACCCACAAAGAGTTCTTGCAGAGGAATGACACATCAGGTTGATGAAAGGCTTCATCAGGTGGCAGAAGGAGAACAGCACCCAGGCTCCCTCAGCTCCCTGCTGTGAGGGGCAGCAATGCAGCCATGCTCTGCTGTCTCTGGATGGCAGCATTCAAAACCTACTTCTCTCCCCATTGCATCTCAAACATGAGAACTGAAGTATTTTCTGATCATTTCTCTCTCACAATATTTCACCAAAGTAAATGAAGTCACAGACTCTTCCCCATTTCAAAGACCTCCTCTTTTACTAGGGTTGCAGACAATTTTAAAAGCTTTTCTGTATCTTTGGGGGGGAAAAATATCAACAGAAGTTGGTGCTACTGAGATTCTTTTAACAAAGGAATGACACACAGTTTCCATTTCAAGGGCATGGTAAGGAAAGGCAAATATTCCCAGTCTTTTGAGTTTGCCAAACAACTTTTTTAGGCCTCTTACATAGGGTTTCCAGAAACAGAGAAAACCAACTCAATAATTAACAACTGTAAAACTGGTTTTGTTATCCTTGCGTAACCAAAAGGTGTAAAATTAAAATTAAAGACAAACACAAAACCACACCAACCAACCAAAGAAAATCAACAGAACAAGTGAAAAAATAAAAGCCACTTTACAAGAAGGTGCCAAAAGAAGATAAAAATGGTTTGGAAACACGTATGTGTTTACAATCACTCTCCTTCCTCTTCTCCCAAGTTTGTTTGCAACTAGACACTGTTCACATTGAGGCAATAAATACGAGAACATATGTGATTTTTTTTTTAAATGTGCCCTTTGACTGTCAATATCTCCCAAACAGGTGTTGGCTAAATGATTATAAATTGGCCTCTGGATACACCTCTTCAACTGAGCCGTACAGGACTGGCGATAATATAATTAGACCTAAAAACATCAGGCTGGTGAATGCTTTCCATCTGTTTGGCAATAATGTTTAGTTAACAATAGTCTTTAAAAGAAGCACCTTCAACTTCAGTTCTTAAAGTTATTTATAGGGCCATTCTTAACACACCAGCACTCTTGCTAACAAGAGCTTTAGCCACTTGGAAATTATTAGCCATACGGCTGTATATGAAAAGGAATGGCAGCATTTAACATCTGTATCTCTCCAGATTTACAAGCATCAACCTCATTTAAAGTCATTTCTTAATGAACAGTTCCGTGGTCTGTATTAATATTATAGTTGCATGCACAAAGATCATAAGGAGCCAAACATTTTTTTAATACCAACAGTAGGCCAATCAGTAATGAAGCTGTCAGCATAAAGGACAGAATAATAGCTTCTTTAACCCTCAAACAGGATTTGTTCATTTGTAGAGTAGAAGACACCAATTTAAAAACTGCTCATGGGTTTGCTCACCTTTATAAAGACAAAAATCTAATTTGGTACTAATTTGATACAATTGTCTTTCCAATAAAAGGCTCCTAAAGCCATCTTTTATTCCATGATAAAACAACTGCTATAACTAAAACTGTCATGAAATAATTACCTTTGATAGCATACCTTATTGCACAAATACAATTAATGTATTCCTCCCTTTCATTTTTCACACTTGCTTATCAGCACTGTATTAGCATATGGTGCAACAGAAGAGATTACTGAGCCCTCTCCCCGTAAGTTGAGGTACAGAAGCACCACCATCAAGGCCAATAAAGCAGGCAGCAGGTCCCTGTAGGGTAACTTCATCTGCTATATTGCAGCATCAACACCAAAGCAGCAGCTACACTTTTATACCTGCAATAACAACAACTAACATCCCTGTGCCTTTGAGGTTAACTACATACATGGACTACCCAGTCCCACTAACCAGCTCCTTTCTTTTTGCTTCCTATCAAGCATCCTACCTTCCCCGAGTGACTAACACCTCATTTACAGCTGCACTTCCTTTTAGGGACAATTATTTCTTTGTTGATCCAGTACCAACCTTTGGCTAGACCGTTTACTTCAAAAGGGACTTCAAGAAGCCCAGGAAGATCCTTAGAAGTAACTTCAGAAATTCATGTAGTGATGGACCATTTGGCCCTGGCAGACTGCAGACTTTACATGGGCCCACCAAATCAAAACCCTGATTCAAGGGAAAGCAGCCTGCATGCATTATTACGAAGATGTGGTTTAACCAGATTCTCCCAAATAATTAAAGGACAATGTGAATGGGTAAGTCACTATCAGAAAGCTATTTCAGGAAGGGGTAAGTCCAGGAAAGAGAGGGTCACGAGCATATTTGCTTGAATTTTTATCACTAATCCAGAGCCGAGAAAGGTCAGCAGCTCTTGGATGCATTACAACACTGCTGCAGAAGGGCACAACTGACCCAGGTGCCAACTTACACTCCCCACCTCATGCTTTACAGCCAATTCATAGACAGCAGTGCACCAAGTCTCCTGTTTGCATTCCTTCACATTTCCCTCCCGTGGTAAAAGTGGTTCCTTTTTAAAATGCAAAGTGACAAGTCCTCACCCTAAAGGCACGATAGGACAAAACAGGATTCCACAGAGCATTCCCTGGGACAGAGCTCTGCTATTGTCCAGAGCAGTTCACACAAAGATGCTGGCATTAGCCGAGACTGCTTCTAGCTCACAGAGCTGATAGAACCTCTTTCACCATCTAAGTTGTCATATTTAACTTCTCCCAACAATGAACTGCCAGCTGTAACATTCAGCATCCTGTCTCAGAGAGGAGGGACAGGAAGGCACAGCAGGGCACTCCTGGGCACTGAGCAACTAGACTGTGACACAAAAGGAGACAAGACAAAATCCTATTTGCGATACTAATGGATGAAGGTCCACACATCATGCTGGCTCTTACAGCTCTGTTGCTTACTCATTCTTTCTCTATTTTTTTGCACTGATGACAACCTCAACATGGCCAAAAACACTGACACACAAACAGCAATCACCACAAATAAATATCTAATGTAAATAAGTGTCTTCAGCAGCACAGACATCCTAATTTTGTACAAGCACTGGAGCTCTCAGGAACATCCCAAAAATCAAGTGAACACAGCAGCACTGCATGAGAGCATCTCAGTAAAGTGCAGACAGCAATACCCCTCCATGATGCCAAATAGGATTTCCTACTTGCGAATTTTTTTTCCTTTCCTAAGTCAAGAGTTAATTCTGATGCTGACAGCAGCTACTTAAAAAAATTAGCTTCTTAGATTTGATTTACAGTGTACCCAACAGCTTAGAGGAAAATAAATTCAATTCAATTCAATATAGTAGGTCCAATTAATTGGAAAAAAATAAAATAAAACCTGCTTGGTAAATAACCACAGTCTAGCTTTAAGAAAACAGTTAATTTTAAGATCCTCTAAATGCACAGAAATTAGCAAATGTTTCGGTATGCTAATTTTTTTTAATTAAAAGATATTTCTGCAGTAAAAGCTCTTTCATATGCACTACTGATTCTTCATCAAACGTTAAGTTTCCAACTTAACACCAGTATAGCCGGTGGCAGCCTGAAGGTTTACCATCTGCTGCCACCCAAAGTCACGGTGGCCACCTTCAGAACATATGCATCAAAGCCCTGAGATAAGAGACTGAAGGAATACTGCAGAAGTCAGCATAAGGGGGAGCACAGACCCAGGGGCAGGCAACAAGCAAGTCACCAGGAAAAGAGAACGTGGTGAACCAGCAGTCACCCCAGCGAGCAGCCAGCCAAGGGCACAGGGGACAGCTCTGGGAGAAGGAAGGGCTGCTCTGAGCGCGCTGCTCTCCTGCCAGTGGCTTTAACACCAGCGCACAAATCCTGTCACACATTTGCCTCCCCAGGTCCCCTTCCTTCTATGGGATTTACCCCCCCCCCCTTCTTCCCTGCCCAGCATCTCAATACTGATTTTTTTCCTAGTTTCTGTTCTTCCATAGCCCAGAACATACCTGTGCTTTTTATTTACCAGAGCAGCTTTTAATGCTAATCAAAACAAACATGTCAACACACTAGCTTACAAAAATGTGACTTTAAGTTCACCAACACGAGCGAAAAATAGCTTGTGCCTGATTAAAGAAAATTTAATAAGATCTCTTACTGCAGAATCAGACAGCAGAAAGGTTTCCAAGACAAACCACAGCTAAGGGATTGCTTTAAAACCAGCTCCATTTTGTTATTAAATTGCTGCTTTACACTGAAAACACATCATGTAAATATTGTCACCAGTGGGCCACCTATTAGGTGGTCCTTATCTGCTAAACAAATGTACCCTTATCATAGGATAGATACTCTAGCAAAAGTCCTACAAACTTGAATATGTATCAGATGATCATCTAGGATTTCTTCTCTTGTGTTTACCTCACCAGCCAGAAAATGCTGTAGTGACAGATGACAAGGAATGAGACAAGTCATCCCCCTGATCCCTGGCACGAGTATTTGGGACTGCAAGAAACCCTCAGCCAGGGCTGGAGCTCAGCTGGGTGTTGCACTCAGGACACAGCTCTGTTGATGGGCAGGAGCAGGGGTGCAATTCCTCCTGCTCTCCTCAGCTGTGCTGGCTGTCATAAGGCTACCAGGATTAAAAGATCTACTTAACATAGATTTATTCTTGTCACTTTTCAGATTACACCACCCAGACTCTCACTCATCTCCCTCTGTCGTTACAGAAAGAGATTACATTTGGCTAATATGTATGAAAAATGTGATTATTCCTTATCCTTGTACCTGTGCAATATGAATTATCTTCAGTTTGCAATTATTCCTCCTTTCAAACCATTATTCTAAGGAACTTACAGCCTGTATATTCTATGACTTGGAACAATAGTGTACTTATAAGACAAATGGTGCAGCTTTAAATAATGAAAATGCTAAGGAAGCAGCATATATTCAAATTCGAATTTTTAAATACTTTGAGCCGGTTGGTAACAGAGAGGAAAGTCCATTTTCTTGAAGTAAACTAAAAACTGGCCAATAAATTACAAATGATGAAATATTAACCGAGAAAATATATCTGGCAGGTTTTACTAATGAAAGCATTTTACAATATGAAATGCCACTGGCATCCCAGAGTAATTACCTGGCACAAATTATGTATTAAGCAACTTAGTAACAATTAGGAAGACAAACTTATATAATCTTGGTTTAAAAGAAAATATCTCAATAATTTATTTCTTTCTGAAGGCCAGAAGACATATAGTATAGACTGCAGAAGAACATTCAGCGATGTAATTTCTTCTTTCTAAAGGCAAGGGCAAAATTTGCATTACTCTACCAAATCTCACTCAAGTCAAAAGAAGTTTTAGTGAGACAAACAGTAAAGAAGCTAGAGAGAAACATGGGTTACAACAACAAACACTGAGAAATGTTCAGATCTGTGTAAATGGAAAGATTTCAGGAAAACAAGTGGCAGGTGTTTGGGGGCAGGGAAGAAGGGACAGGACCCTTCATAACTGGCAGACAGACTACGTCTTAAAGTTGAGCAAGCTTTGTCACTTGGGGCTTGAAGCCTGACAGTAGTTTAGGAATAATCCCACAGCAGTAGGGAAAGGAAGGTGGTGAGCCAAGAAATCAGTTTCGACAATAACTCTGTAGTTGGTTTGATTTTGTAGGACTTGGCAAGCCACTTAAGAAACTAAAAGGTTATCAAAACATCAAACCAGCTATTAGAAGTTTATTTGTATGAATAGTTTCTATTATTACTCAGTTGCAGATTTCTGACGTTTTTCTACTGCTATTTTCCATTCTGCCCTGTTTGTATGTACATTCCAGCTCCCTTTCCCCCACACCTCTTAGGCACACACAGCCACTCAGTCAAATCTGTAAGATGATCTAAAGGTGCTCACAGAGTGCACCTGAGAGCCAGGGGAGAGAAAACATCTGCTACGGTCAACTCGGTTTCACAGCTGCAACAGTCTTTAATCTCCCCTCACAATAAAAGGCTGAATATTTAAGTTCCTAACAAACACTAACAGGACATAGTTAGCTGTGTCTGTTACTCAGGCACAACACCACACATGCTGCCGTAAGTAAGGACTACTCCTCCAACCCCTCTGATTAAATTTCATTAGAACTAGCCATAACCTGTTTGAATTCTACTCTGGGTCTGCAGATTGTGCATGTGAAGTTGACATACATTCTACCTATTTCTGCCTTTTGTCACTTTCACTCATTAAGCAGACAATGAGTGATCACACTTTATAAATAATTAATAATATTAATTTGGTTCTCTTGCATATTTTTAGTCACTTCACCAAAATGTACAGCCACCAGAATTAGGGCTTCTCAGGACAGCATGGGAGACACAAAACCCCCCATATTCACAATTGACAGAATTGCTTCCATTTTCTAAAAAACGTTATCCATCTCAGAAACTCCAAAAATAATTTTACCACAAGGCCCTGATGAGAGTATATGATTTTATTAGGTTTCATAATAAAGCTTAACAGTGTATTGAACAACAAGCTCAAATGCATGGACAGCTGTGGAGAACTGAACACCGCCAGTGCCAGTACCGACAGTGTGCCTTGATGGGGGACTGGGGAGGGGATAGAAGAGACATAAAAGACAGCCATTGGTTACAGAGGCATAGTTATTACTTAATGCACTCTGCTTTCAAGGTGAATCTTTAAATTGAATGAATCTAAATAACAGAGGGTTCTAAAGAATAAGAAATTGGGTTTGAAACAGCACTGTGAAGGTATCCAGCAGCACCATAACAAAGTCGTTTCTTTAGGGGCCGGTTGTAGCTTCAAAGGAAAGATTTGCCTAGGGCAGAAACTCAGCACAGAACCTGCAACCTTGATTTTTAATTAGGCAAATTTTGAAAGCAAAACTCTTCCCTATTCCAAAAAAAGAAGTTTCCTACTTTAAGGTGCATGAGATGATAAAATAATTTATCATTCGTAGTTGGTGATAACAACAGCTACAATATTTAGGTATTTGTTTCCAACGCAGTACCTCTGGTAACATCAATAAGAGCCTTGCTGCCCAAAGAGCAGCACCTCACATTTCACAAGGTTTGCAGGACAAAAGCCACCTTTACAATTAGATTACACCTCCATTTTCAGAAACCTACTCACCAGCAGGCTCTTTACATATTAAACATATAAAATACCTGCAAACACCACCTCCTTACCTTTTGACACCGTGAAGTGAGCAAACACAGCAGCAGCAGAACTCAGAAAAAAAAAAAAAAGGCTTCCTCAAGCAAAATATAAGTCCACTTTGGTCTACTAAAATAGTTAGATTTATACTGCAGCCTTTGCACGAGAGCAAAAGCAGAAGGATGGAAGCAAGGCACATATGGGCATACTTCCCTGAATGTTCACAATAATTTAAGGAGTTTAATAACGCTAAGATCTCTAGCTCTCAGATTTAGCAGAATAGGGTCAAAGCAACAAAAATTACTGAGGTGACAAGGAAGGGAAAGGGCAGACAGGGAAAGAAAGATTGCAAACTGGGAATAAACTAGGCTAAAATTAAGTATCTAACCATTCTGCCTAGTCTAAAATAGTTTGAAAAACCCAGAGTTTCAGGTAGCAACAAGCATTTTGTCCATGAAAATGAAGCCAATTCAAAACACTTGAAGAGGCTTCAAAAGAAGAACAAAGAGTGACATTACTCTAAGGGAAAGCACTGAACCTTTCAGCATTTGAATGAGGGAAGGTTAACAGCTGCTTTTCTCGAGGCAGCACTGTAGCAGGCAGACACCACTCTGGGCTTCAGCAGCGGGAGAACGAGTCTGCAAACCAACCAACACCATTTTAAGTTGGTGTGTTTAAGCCAGTCTTGCACAGGGTTAGCCAAGCCAGCAGTTACAATGCCAGTGGCTTACCACACCCCCATTTTCTGCTGAAACCAAAGCAGCTACCTTAGGGTTAGAATGGAAGAGTATTTTCAGGCAAAACTCCGCATGGTGGTGACTCGGTTACAGCCTTGTGCCCAAAAGCATAGCATCTTCAATGCTGGCCCTGGAAACCAAAATCCATTTTCAGGAACAAGCACACTATGTCATCTACTTGGCTGCAGCAAGGATACTTACACATTGATTGGATTTCTCCATCATGAGAGCTTTAGGGCATATGGAAGCAGAGAAGGAGGGAAATGGTGAGGAAGGAAGGGAGATGGTGCTTTAAACCAAAGGCAGGGACATCATCTCCAGCCCACAGATACATTGCACACTTTTGTTTCATATTCACATGCATTTTGTGTATGCATTATAAAACCAAATAAAATATTCTCTGGGCATAGAGCAGGTTTTCATTTGCCTCCCAATTTTACAGACCCCTAGAAATACATGCTAAAAACCAGCATACTCAGAATAAGCTAAGATTGTGGCACGAGAATCTGGAAGAAGGAACACAGAGTACAAAGACACCTGAAAGAATCCGGCTCCCTTTTCTACACAGTAATTAAACGTGAACTCTGAGCCCTATGATACTGCTCACACAGGAGCATTCCAGCTGTATGCACAGGCCTGCTACTCCTTGCATACATCTTCAGCTCAGAGAATCCTGTGTTTTTGTCATCATTAGAACCCTGATTCTCCCCAGTTCTGCTTCAAAGATCTGTTCAGCTCACACTTGGGATGCTTACAGAAACTGCTCAGAGAGAGCTAAGGAGATCTGGTACCACCAAGGACTGCAAAAGGTTCCTTCTGGTCAAGCATCTTTTCCAGCAGCTGTTCATTAGCACTACACAATAATGGAGATATTGAGAAAATCTTTCTGGATCCATTTCCAACATTTCTGCAGGCTCACTCTGTCAGAATAACTCACAAAATCCATGCACACTGCATCCATTTAGTGGCTACTAACTTAGTTAGCACCTACTAACAGGTGCCACAGGTAGGTGGTCTTTCCAACATGTCTCTCTGATATGTATACAGAGTGGAATACAGGCTAAATTCTGTACTTACAACTGAGGAAAGAAGACACAATGAATATGAAGTCAGAGCTTAGAAAACCTTGTGTGCTATAAAAACAACCATAATACCTAATGTATACAGCCCCCTAAGGAGAAGTTATCAACTTATGCACACAATTACCACGAAACAGGCAAAGAAAAACAAAACCCAGTCCCAATAGCTAGCTTCAGTCCAACAAGAAAAAGCAACCAAGAAATACAGACCTCAAGGGATGAGCCACAGGTTTTTGATGCACGTTACAAATGCATAAATTGACCATGCATCAGTAGCTCATGCACAAACTAGGGACTACATAAGGAACTATCAAAAGACACAAGGGATTTGGCACAGCAAAAAGGAAACGAGCCGTTACAGTCTGCATTAGCCACTGTCACACTGCTGAATAATGCATCATCTTAAAAGTATTTGGTAAGGTGGTAACTAATCAGCATTATCAAAACAACCCAACAATTCTTCTGGTCTCTTAATTAGGCTTGCAAAAAAATCCGTATGGTCCTTTACTGTTTACAGACGGGTATTATCCTGGGATTCTGGAAGACATTATTTGCATGACTCAAAAATAAGCTTGGCTTCATTGCTGAATCTCTGTCTTGGCAAGGGATTTCAATTCTGAATTCTCAGGGAAGGAGAACAGTCGTGTGTGTCCCCAGCTCCCATTTCAAGTAAGAGTTCAAAAGTAAGAATTTCTACCCTTCTATATTTTCAGTATCCACCAGGCTGCTCAACTGAAAACACATCAACCTGTCCTTAGCCCAGCACGGCAACCATGATTTCATTTTTGAAAAACAGGCCTCATCCTATTGAATGCTACCAAACATGTACCTTATCCTTTAGCTCAAATACATTTTGCATGACCTTACATGAATTGCTTAGATAAAAGCCTTTTTTTTCTTCTACTTTTGTTATTTTAAAGTGCAGATGCATTTGAGTCATTTTCCCCTTTTGTTTCATATCCTTAAGATCCACAGCTTCAAAGACAAAATGTCAGCATGCAGTCGATTTATGACTGAATTCTTGAAGAGACACTGAAGAATTACCTTGTCAATCACCCCAAGGACTCTGAAGGTCTTCAGTTCCTCGGCAGGGCTCCTTAGGTTCCAAGAGGGCCTTGAACTTAGTGATCCTGGAGGCTAATGGAAGATATCAAAGATTATACATCAATCAGGGTGGTACTTGAAGGAAGACTGCCTGCTGAAGCAAATGCCAGGCCGAAGGAAACTAAATTTATCATAAATCAGAGAGACTGAAGATGAAAGGAGAAGTTTTCTGTTTGTCCTTAGTGGGGGGAAAAAAAACAACTTGCAAGTAAATAAAAGTCAAGATAACACTGAAAACAAAAATTTAAAAAAGAAAAAAGGAATGAATTTTTATATTTTCTATGCTTAATGGAACCCAGAAATTGATTACTTAGTTCTTACCACATAATAATAATCAATCAAAGCCTTACAGGTATTCTGGGTACAAAATAATTCAGAGATCACTGAGGAGGAGAAAGCAAATTAGAAGCTTTTTAAGCCTGAAGAACATAAAATATAGAATTATAAATGGGGTTCTCTTGCTCTCTGGTGAGCTGTATGAAATCTTTTTAATAATAAGGTGCACAACAGAAATGATTCCTAAAGCTGCCTTAGAAAAAAGTAACTAGCTATGTATCATTAATCTAGAAATTAACACCACAGCAAGAAAATTGGCAGGTGTTAACTATTCAAGTAGTTAATATGCTAATATACATAGATATTTGTCCATACTATGTTTTGTAGTTTCTCAGAGCAAATTCAAAGCTTGCAAGCTAGAGGGGGAAACAGCGTTTCAACTGGAAGTCTTTTGGGACAAAGATCAACATTTTAAGCATCCCATATACCTCTGGCATGTGAACAAATATTTTCAGCAGTTTCTAGTTGCCAACTGAGAGAATTTATTAGATCTTCCTCCAAAAATTCAACATGTAGCTTCTAGCAGAACCACAGACCTGTATCCCTTCCTCACAAATAAGGTAACTTCATTTACAGAGCTGCTGAATGCCAAACTCCTTTGAAGCATAACCAGGCCTCCCCAAGAAGATTTCTATCACACAAAGGTGCAAAGGAAGAGGGAGGTCAGCATTCTGAGGCAATATTTAACAGCTATGTCACAAAGAAAAATGGTTGGCAAGCAAATATACTGTGGATTAAATGCTTAAGAATCAGGAAAAATCAAAAATTTTTCCCTTGGGATGAGGAACTCCAAGATCCTGACCTAGGCAGAGCAATTTCCTGCCACCCTATTTTTTGCCCCTCAGGCATCCGTACAGTGCTATCCTCCAAGACCAAAGCAACTCCTCGAAGCCTTCCCCATTCACTCGACAACATTCTCTCATCCCAAATTCCTTCCTAAAAATCAGTACTTATTAAAGCACTGATTGCCCACAAAATCCAGAAGAAAGGACCATAAATGCATGTTCAAAAAGCTTGGAGAAAAGTGTGCTTTTCTGGGCTCAGTGTTTGGGAGTATCTTAGTTACCTTCATTTTTTTGTATGGATCTGATAATTGTTTTGTCATGTAAGCCCTGCCAAGCAGGAATACCAACAGTAGTTAAGAGAAAACAGCCTAGATTCTACAATCTAAAACTAAAGGCTTTAACAGGAAGAAGAATAAAAAAAGGAAAACTCTACATGAACTTTTTTCTCCAAACCTAATTTCAATTCCACATTCCAGAGAGCTGTTGAAAGTATTTTGAGAGTAGGCAATTTTTCTGCAATAATGAAAAACTTCCTTTGAAACAAAGAGTTGTGCTAACACAGTTTATTCATGACAAGATTTCAAAAGCATTCTAAGGAAGACATTTAAAGGAAGAGAACATTTCCTAATCCTCTAGACTACTATAAAAGATTTTCACTTCTATCTGCTTGCTATTACATTTTATAACCATTCCTCAATAATTACACTTTTAATATTTTCTCATATGAATAACATTTCAACCATTAATTAAGTTCATACATCTCTGCAGAAGTTAATAGTTGTCTAATAATGCTATACAATCAGATTTCTGCACCCATCCTGTCCAAAGAGCCAAAAAGCCCCAGTATATATATATTTTAGGTCCTTCTCTAAAATGTGACCAGTGGTGGCACAGTCAGTAATAGTGTGTATACACACTGATTTTTATATGTGTGCTCTACAGTCACTTCTTACCTTAAAGGGATTTACAATCACATCCACAGCTCCCAGCAGGTTTCTCCATTTTTATCAGTTTTGCCCTTTATAGTACTTTGGTTTCACTGTTTCAAAAGTCTAATAGAAGAGCCCAATGATGGGAAGGCATCACATTCTCTTGTGAAGCAGGCTGGAAGCAAACTCTAAATTCCCAGAACAATTCCCAAAACTACAGCAATTAAGCACTCTATGAAACAGCCTGCTCCTCTGAATAGAGTAAAAATCCAAGCTCAGCATCTAGGCAGCAAGAAGAGAAATAACTAAAAACCCTCACTCTCATCAAAAAACAGAGGAACAAAACATACAGGAAGGAGGATAACAAAAAAAAAAAAATTAAAAGCTTCATTTGCCTTTAGAAATGAGAGAAATATTCTGAACAAACTGTCAGGCTACCTCTGCCTGCAGAAGGCCTTCAGCAGCCTGTCCAAATGCTCAGCATGCTGCTCAGGTATCCCAGAATCTTCTCTATTTCCAGACTACACTGTGAGCTGTATAGCTGGATTTATCCAGAGATAGGATAGGCATCACCAGATCCTCTCCCACCCTCTCACCACCCCCTTTTACCATGTGTAGATTTCAAGTGGAAAAGGCTGATGCTGATTGCGATGCTCCTGCAAGGACCCAGCAGCCTGTGGCCACTGCTTGCCTTTGGGAAGCTCTGGTTTTGTAAGCTACACAAGGAATATGGCCATAGCCCTTGCCTCAGCTTTGGCATCACTGCCAGCAGGGATAAGAGCAGAGGGAGACAGAGAACTCCACCAGTCAAGTAAGAGAAAAGGCATTTCATGCTAACCTCATTTATGGCAAGAGCACTGTCCCTGGCCCAGTGACACAAACGCCGTTTGATGGGAAATCATAGAATATCCTGAGTTGGAAGGGACCTACAAGGATCCAGCTCCTGGCCTCGCACAGGGAAACCCCAAAAAACACACCATGTATACATTTCAGACTGGGGGCACCCCAGCATCTGTGGTGGGGTTCCTTGCACCCTTTTCCTCCTGGGATGCAGTGAAACACGAGTAATGGTGCAGTCCTGGTCCTTCCTTGGTTGCTCAAAGCAATACACATGCTCAACCAGTGATGCCCCTTGCACTGGTCTCTCAAAGCTTTCCCAACACAACTGCTATTTTTCCTGGATTTCCCTCTAATTAAATATTTGATCTTTATGTTCCCCTCTTCATTCTTTCACCCAGAAAGCTCTGCTAATTTAACTGCTAATGCTGCCACCTTTGACATCAGTCACCACAGATCCTCAGGATAAGAAAAGAGAACTTTCATGACCACCAGTGCAGATCTGCACATCAAAAATGCAATCTCCCTTTGCCATTCAGAGGTCTGAGTCTGATATTTCAGTATCTGTCTACCTGTAGCATAGCCAGATCTTCACTTGCAGCAAGGAGATGTCTTGTTTTGATGCAGATACACTGGAATCTGCCTCATGGCTGTGACAGTGCTTCCAGCTCTCCTGGTATGGCAAACATCCTGGCTTCTTCCTCTCTCTGCACCAGGAGAAAACCAGGTTGGATTTCTGCCTGCATCCGAACCAGACAGAACTACAGTGAGCTTCAGAAGGTCCTCAGTGAGCACCAGCTGGGGAATGCACTTTTCCTGAAGATGGCACACACTTTGGATGTGATGCTCGAAGCTGAGACTGAATCTCTTATTTTATGTTAAATTTATATCTCAGAACTACAGCAGTGCATTTTCTTTATACTTCATGTCATTTTCATGTACATGTAATGAGAATTTTAGGAGGATATCTTATGGAAACCAAAAGTATTGCTAGTATTGCTTCTTCTGTTCGGGCATCAGGTTTGCATGTACCTCTTGTTACTAAATTGCTTTGAAAAATCAAAAATAATTGACATTTTAAAAGACAACAGCTTTTATAATGGTGCAAAAAGAAACAACTCTGAATATATGAAGTTAGGCATAAGTAGAATCAGAACTAATTTCAAAGAGGGAATAAAAATATGCTTTATAAAAACTACCAAAGTTAAAACTGCCCCACAGCCTGTGCTGGGCTTTGCAGCTGACAGCTATGCAAGACTCCAGCTTTCTGATGGTCAGGCCAGTGGGATACAGAGGCTGTTGCTGCAGCTCCCACTCATCTTGGAAGTGGGTCCCCAGAGACACTACTTATAAAGGGGCAGAGGAGAAAATGCAGTTTAAGAATCTGCAAAATGACCCAGTGCTGCTCTTACACAGTTCTCTGCAGCACTGTTCCAAGAGATGGCCCTTGAGGCTGCTGTGCTGCACCAAAGGAAGAAGAAGTGGACAGCATTTGCTGCAGCTTGTTTTTCCAGAAGGTTCACACGCCTGTTTAAAAGCTCCAGAAGCTGTCTCCACATCTCCTACTCTTATGGGTAACAGCAAGGCTTTTCTAAATGTTTACAAGACACTCAGATGAGTTCCCAGCTCAAGGTCACAGCTGAGTCAATTCCTTATGTTTCTTTTAAGCCCTCTACCCAAAACCTTTCTTTAACAATGCCAAGGATTCTCCAAATACCATCTTCTTGCACTCCTCTCTTCACCACTTGAACTTGTAAGCAGCAGGGTGGTTGCTAAGGATGCTATCCTTGAGAGCTACACCGCTGGAAAGTAACAAAGTAGTTGTTCTTCATTTGGTTTCCATGACATCCAGGACAATTTTGCTTCTCAGCTCTCAAATACCAGACTTTTGCCTCTTTAGGGAACTCTGGTCTTGGAACAGGCGAGGGCCTGGCATTTCCAGCCATGA
Source organism: Fringilla coelebs (assembly GCF_963513975.1). Lineage (NCBI taxonomy): Eukaryota > Metazoa > Chordata > Aves > Passeriformes > Fringillidae > Fringilla > Fringilla coelebs. Next base: position 92,789,169 of record NC_140030.1, on the reverse strand, counting down.
AAGAATGGCTCACTTCCTCCTTGCCTGGGTCCCCAGAGGAAGGCCAGGCTCTGTGCTTTACCTTCATATGGTGCTCAGATGGTAGAGGGCACATTTACTGGGCACAGTCTTTTGAGACTGCTGCAGGTGGCTCAGCCCATGGCTCAGCACATGGCCGGCATCCCAAGCCTTTGGGAGGTCTGACAGGCTGAGAAGTGCAAGACAATAACTGAACCTGCACTTCTGAGCTTACCCCTTCCCTTGCTGGACAGTTCTCTGGCCTGATGGAAGAGAAGGAGATAAAATTCCATGGGTAAGAAGGACAGGTCAGCCTAGTTCTGATGCCCATGACTGCTCCTTTTAAGAGCATCACAGGAAACACAAAGCTGCCTGCAGCAGACAGAGGTGACAAAGCAGTTCTGCCCTGTGACACCAGGTCATGAACAAGAGCACTTTGCCTTAAATGCCCACGCCCACTTACTAGCCAGACCTCTTCCTCCAACTGGGGTGCAAATGCCCATGACATTCCCTGCAGTGAACCATGCTTTCCATAACAAAACTGCACTCTGACACTCCTAACAGGGGCCGAGGTACTGCACTGACTGTGCCCATCACGCACTTCATGTCTTTAGCAGAAGGACACAAAGTATCTGCAAGTTGCCACTGGTATCTCCCAAGATTCACACTGTCTATAGATGGAGGTTCTTCCAGTGCATTTATCACTGTCCATGTGGGGTGGAATAATTCATGCAAACTCCAATATAAACTATCTTGGGAAATAAAAATAATAAGCAGTAACTAAAGTGCAAGAATTCAGGCCTGCTCAGCAACCAACACATGAGAACAGTCACATTCTTCATTTTCCTTAAGACATTAAGCAAAAGCACAGAGCATGCCAATTCTTTATTCTTTGTGGTCCCTACCACTACCCTCACAACAATTTTGGGAGTTAAGTCCTTCTCCCAGGTAACTTTCAGCTATGAACAAGAAACAAGCTGTTCCTCACCACAACCATCATGACCCATAAGCACCATCTGCCCTCAATATCAGCAAATTCCCAAATTCTAAGAGAAAAGTTACATTTATGCATTATGAAGAACAGCAAATAAAGGACATTAAAATACATGTACAAATTTAGGAAAAAAACAAGGCTAAATCATGGCTGCATGGCCTTTTTTGTAAACAGGAGAATCAGCCAGGTGCAATACTTTGTACAAAACAAGATTTGCCGTGATTTGTCAATTTTGAGTTTCAACACAGAAAGAGAATGATTTTTTATTCTGTCTGCTTTTTTTTTTCTTGTCTTATCCCAATTAAATCTGCTTTTCTTTGGATCTGCAAAGAAGGCATGTGTCTTATTCAGTACAGCATAAAAGAGGAAATACTTTACCTCTCAAGCTCACACAGAAAAATGCAACCTATTTCTTCCTCCTTCCCAACCACAGTTAGTTTTTAAACTTATAAAAAGGCAAAAATAGGTTGTTCATGGATTTTTTTCTCTTGTTCTTCAGTTTCCAAACACACTGAGGATTCCATTCAATATAGCTTCTTCCCCATTTTCAGGGGTGTTTGACCCAAAGAAAGAATACCTAGTAGGAGTTCGTATCTGTCCAAAATATTAAATTGTTCAAAGTACAGTTCATAGCAACAGCAAGACTCCAAGCCTCACAAAATATATCCCATTTGGAACATCCTCAAAATTGTACTTGTGGGCTCTCAACATGAAATAATCTACCCTTAAAAAATCAGTGTCTTTGCTTTTTAGATTTACTTATTAGATAGACAGCTTTTAGAAGGCTTCCAATTTTTGCAGCAGTTGTCTCCTTAAAGCATTTTTAGATCTGTGCAAAGTAAGAAGCAATAATCTTCTATCCCTTTTGTTATCCCTTGATATTAGAAAGTCAGGAAGTTTGCAGCTTTTATACTTAGTGCAATAGGGCAGTCATTGACAATAACACAGTTTAACATGACTGCAGTAAAAGTCTGAAGTAGAAACAGATAAATCCTAAAGGAACTGTTTAAGGAAGGGCAAGTTAGATATTTATTGAGGGTATCTTAGAACAAGCTTTGTTTGTCTTTTGTACAAGCACAGATAAAAGCATTCTGCTCAAGAAAGTAGGAAAAAAAACCACAGAAACTTCTCAAAAATAAAAAAGGAACTGATCTCACAAGCATATCCAAGAGAGACATTTCAAAGGATCAGGAAGAACCTTTGCTCTGTTAAGGACTTGTTCTGTGGAAAATTAATCTGATCCCCTCTACCCTGTGCTTGATTCACTTGTGATACATCACTATGTGCTAGGCTAAAGAAACCAACAGGTTTCTCACTCCCTACTGGACCAACCAGCATTCTCATGGAAAAGTCAAATGAAATGTCACACTCTAGAGTGGTTTTTACCTTTAGATTCTTCAGCATGATGAAAAATGTCTACATCATCAACCATGAGCAGTAGGAAAGCACGTGAGAAGCAGTCCTGTGTTAAACCAAGCACCCCTCGTAAAATTATGAAGAATCAGAAAGAATGGCAACTCAACGGAAAGACAACATCAAAATACTCCTCCAGCCTCCCACAAGAGACGTTCTAGACAGCTTTTGAACCTTAAGCTAGAATATGCTTTGCTACTTAATTATAACAAATTCTGAAAAACATTAATTCAGAAAAAAATTAATTAAAGCCTACCATAGAAACAGATGCATCTTCAGAGGTTTTATGGTAGAGACTGGAAATTTTTTCAGCACGCATAAGGTATTCTGCTGTCTTCCTTTTCACTGCTTCCCGACGAGTTGGACTTGATTCACCTCAATGGAGAAAAAAAAGTTATGTTTTCTATAAAGAGAGAGGTACTAAGGAATCAAAGCACAAGACTACTTTGATTCTACCTTTTTGATTCCCTTTGGGTTATTCATAATCAAACCTAAAGATATGCATCTTCTAAAAATCCAGTATTATGATCTCAGAGTTGTACGAAAATAACAAATTAAGCCTTGCTATAGACTACGCTAAATAAAAAGCCTTTCCTAATATTTCTGTTATTTGGTATATGTTCCTATGGTAACATAGATAAGGACTGAAACAAACCACTGATCCAAACCCTGCATTCCAAAAAGCGAAATCGATCAGGAAAGACAGAATAAGATGATTACAACAAAACAACAAACTTTTTTTTTTCTCAGGTTGTCACCCTGTTCTTCTAAAATTCTTCTAAGCCTTCTGATGCTTACATTTTTGCAATGGAGTTTCTCACACACTTTTCATGTAAATAATAATTATTTTGCATTACTTTCTAGAAGAGGAGAGAATTAATAGACTGTTAGTTTGACCAGTGTGGTTGGAGAAATAGCAATTTCATCCTCCAATCCATAGTTACTTTTAGAATTCTATAAATATCGAAGTCCAAAAATAAATGTGCTTTTTTGAGTTAGACATCTCAGCATGTGAGTGTTGTTCATTTCATGTCGTATTGCGACATCAGGTGTCCAGTACGGACTCTCCTAATTATACATGAAATCTAGAAATGCCATTGAAAGCAAGAAGGCAACTGAGGAGAGGCACTAAGAACTCCTGCTCACGGCTTTTCTATGCTAGACATTCCTTGCCTCTTGTCTTGGGGTAACATGGGAAGAAAGCAATAAGCACTTGCAGCAACTACTTCACTTTCCAGATGGCTAAACAACCACTGTATTATTTCTCATCTACCCAAACTCTTGGTGAGAACCACGCGGCACCAGACAAACACTGAATTCACTCTGAAGCTTTCAGTTGGGATTAGGCATTCACATTCTGAGTGATACATTGCTGTAAGAGACTCAACCTGTGATGGCACCACCCAACCAGTCAACTGCCCAACAAAGATAAGAGACTGTGAGACACAATTGTTCTAACAGAGAAAGGAGATTATTATGCTGAAAAAACGGCAGAGACAACTGTCCCAGAAGAAGACTGAAGGACAGCAGAGACTTGATATGGCCCTGACAGTCCCTCCCAGCCCTAACTGAGGGCATCCAAGACTTGCAGAAACAAAGCCCTGACTGTGACAGGCTCTGCACTGCCAGGTGCAAGCCAGCACCTCTCAAACCGATGCTCAAACGCGGCAAGGAACTGCAAGGATATCTGCCCAACAGCTACTCCACATGAAAGACAAGGCAAGGAACAGGAGAGGCAATAAATTAAACACACAAATACACAAACCCCAACCAACGGCAGATAACAGATATTAACAAAGAGTGGAGCTCGTAAGACACCGATCACCAGGCCATGAAAGGAACCCGAGTGTAACCTTGAAGGAGTTCAACCAGAAACTTTGTAACTGATAAGAAAAAAAACAGGATTATTGTGGGTTATCAAGAATGAGTCTCATAAAAAAGGGCAAGTTTATTATGGAACTTCTGATAGAGAACTTACTATGTGAATGCTTGCATTCAGAAATTACTGTGGGAGCTTTTCAGGGGGCAATTGTGGCAATGTGTAAGACATTGTGAGATTTTCAAGGACAGAATTAAAGGTAGGGGTCAAGGTGGACTGTTTTAAAATAGAGACTCCCATTTCTTTCATATCACAACTAGAGACTACCCAAACACACAGAACCATCACGCCCAGACTCCATCAAGAGTAAGCAGAAGAGACTTTGGACCTACTCCAAGTTGTGGGATAAGTGATCTCTTGTAAATTTTACTATCTACCTCACAGCATGAGGAAAAAGTGATTGTTCCCTCCTTGGATATAGACACAAGACTGCTCTGCAAAAACCTTTGTCTACACTTTCTTCGAGACAGACAGAAATTCAGTGCACTTTCAGCATACAATATTATGGATATCTATCAATATCTCAGTAATTCCTCTCATTCTAAAGACCTAGGGAAATCTTGGTAAAAAGTTCCCTTCATAAGACTGCCAGTCCTATTCCTTCCTAGGATTAAAAAAAAAAAAAAATAGCATCACTCAACTCTTTGAAGTTGAAGTTGGCATTATCAAGAGAGCTGATACACAGTATTTTTTTCAATAAGCCTGTGTTGCAATTTCCTAAAACAGGACTAACTCTGGCTTTCATCTCTGCAGGTAGTGTGGAAGCACCATGAAACTTCCTCGTGCTGATGCACCGGTGAGCACCCACGGTCTCTCAGACACACCAAGTGGCAGCTACTCGGGGAAAGCAAGACATCTGCACAGCAACAATAAACTCTTCAGCCCGCATTTCCTTCAAGCAGGCTGCTAGAAAACTGCTAGGTCAGTGTCTAAGGCTATCATAAAAGTCAAGCTTACTGCTTAATTGTTAGTTATGTGTATTTAGTTTGGATGTTTCTTGCTTTTTTCCAATGCTTCAGTAATTTTACAGTAATTAACAGCTAGGATGTCCCCTCAGAGCTGTCTTTGTTCTCCCTACTTTCACAAGACATTAATTTCAGTTTTCCTTCTACTTCTTCCCAAGTAATTTGTTAAATAACCTTTGCAAGCTGTTCTCCTCATTAAAATCTTCATCCATAAAAAAGGGTGTGAATTCAAAAAATAACATTTATTCAACAAGTTCTCACATCGTATTTGTGGATAAGATCATTAACAGTTCAGTCTCTGAATACTTTAACAGGTGGATGATCAAGAATTAGGTTTATGGAAATAGGATTTCGGCTTTTTATTTTTTTTGCATTAGTTTAACCAAGAAAATGTAAAAAACTACGTTGCAATACAAATTCCCATTTAAACAGCCAATATCTCACAAAAATCTGTAAATAAATACAGGATATAAATTTAACAAACAAATAAATGCTACTTAAAAAGCCTCAAACACAGAGAGTAAACAATAAAGACCCCATTAAGCTAAAAATAATCTTTAGCATTTATGCCAAATTTGAGGTCATAGAACTGTTCACTTAAAACCAAATAAATCACTAAAACACAGTACTAGAACAAATCCTTATATCTGACAGATGTCAAAGCTGCGATTCAGACTCCATGGGTTTTTTTAAATGCAATGTTACATTTTGCCATGAAATATTGGTTTTAGTTAAGCAAAATGTATTTTCAAAAGCATCAATTTTATTTTATAATAAATTAGGAATAATCATTTATTCCCGGTTAAGAACTTTTGATTTAAATATTGTGTGAGCATATTGAGCTCCCATTTCCATTCTGTGGTTAGCTCACAAAAATCTAAAGAGGTATCTCTCTAATTACAATTTAAACTTGAAAGGCATTTTTCTTTAAATGCCAGCAAACAGGAAATGTTTAAACTGTGTCAAAGCCTTTGATGAATCTTTACAACTGCTCATAAAAGCTCATCCTGCTTAAAATAATATTGATTTTTCATTTATTTTCCTAGATACTAGAAGATTTATGTTTCATCTGATCAGGATCAAAGCTTCTCCCCCCTCCTGATCACTGGGATTAAATCAGCAATGTCATTTTACACTTTTAAAAACTACACTGCTAAAGCAAGATATAAAAGTGCAGCAAGGCTGATCATAGGGACCTAAGAATAAAAACCCCTCAAGATTCCCCATTTCTCTCTCTCTGCTTTTGCTACAGAGCAGCTGTGCCTCACACAGATTCACATGAATGAAAATATTAAGGCGAGAAACCACCCACTTAGTTTATTTTCCATATGACTTTCCTGTAATTATTTTGTAAACTGTTCACACAACAATATATAAAAACATCTGCAAAAACAGGTAATTAATGTGTCAAGCCAAACTAATGCATTTTTTATGGTGTCCATGCTTCGTCAACTGTAATTATAACTCTTTTTAAGCAAATGATGATGCGTTTGTTGCAATGTGCAAGTGGTTATTTTAGATGCTCTGTTTACTATTACTGCAAACAGAATATAAAAACTCTACAGCTACTTTGTTGCACATATAAGCCTTCATCCACACACACAAGCACAAGCAGGCTGCTCCCTCATTTTCCAAAGGCTTTGCCTATGTCAAAGAAGTAAAAATATCCTAAAATGAAAATTGGCTTTGGAAAGGCTGACCGGGCCACCCACTGACCAAAGTAACAGTAAGCCAGGACATTAGGACAGCAGCCAATGATTTAAAATTTGTTCTTTAATTTATATTTCTAAAGACAGCTCAGCTACAATATATTTACAAACATGGATATTCCTAACAACATTCAAATTATTTGGGTGGTTTGATAGAGGAAAACCACAAATATTGGAATAATTGTGCCACTGAGTTCTTCCGTGACTTGTCTGATTGCTTGCCCATAGTGCACTGATTTGAGTGAAAAACCAATGAAGCAGCACTTCCACAAAGTACAGCAGTGGCATCTGGAAAACTAGCAATATTTTTGTTTGTCTTCTGCTCAGAGTCTTCACTCACACTTCATAGTACCTCAGAAAAGGACACGCCTTGGAGAGATCAGCCAACTCAATGCTGAAGTGTTCAGCTCAATTAACTGCTTATTCACACATCAAATCTTCTGCAATTTCATCATAGAGTAAAACTACCAATGCTTAGGTAGTAACAGCAAAAAGCTATTGAAAGGAAGCCATATTCAATAAACTTAGACAAATTTTAAAAATTGGGTCAGTAAAGACCTTGGACAAAAACCTGTCCTTTCCTCAAATAATCTGGGATACTACAAAGAGAACACATCTCAGATACATAGAAGTGCTGTCAAACTTGCTCTGGTGTGTAACTATTTTCCTCCAAGGATCCAGGATGAAGTCATGGTGAAGATCTGTTTCTCTCTGGATGATAAAGATAACTCTACTTGCCACTTGCTACTAACATACACAAAAAAAAAAAAAAAAAATCAGTAAATCATTACATGTAGCACCCACCCAGGAATTCTAGAAATCCCTTCCTTTCTTTGTGCCTGACTAGTTCCAAATCACCCCCCTTAAGGTGTTAAGAGGTTTTCCTCAGCAAGAGTTAATCTGTCAGGGCAACACAGGTGCACTCCCTACTTGAGTAGGCAGTTGGCCAGGACAGGAATATTTTCACAGAAAAAGTAAGGCCATGAAGTTACTATTACCTCCGAATCCTCTGTGACCTCCTCTTCCTGCTTTTCTCTCAGACTTACTAAAAATATATGTGGGCTGCCTTCCTTTAAAGAAGATATCAGAAGAGATTTGCTCCAGGAAGGAATATCCTCTTGCAGAACAAGCTACAAGGAACTTGTACGAGACTGCCCGTTGTGCCAGCCCCAAACTCCACGTTCTTAACAATTTAAACAGTAAAACTTTCTCTAAATACTGAAATCTTCAATGAAACATTTATAATTGCCAAATCTAACAGCTATAATACCATTTTTTATTTTTAAAAGTTTCTTTATCTTCTTCACAGTCTTCCTGCACATATCACCCAGCTGGATTGCTGAATTTTTCAAAGAATTGCTCTCTATAAAAATGCAAGGGAGTAAGCCTTAAAAGATTTATTTCTTCTCACAATGAAAAGAGGTTTAGCAGCACCTTCCTTATTAGTGGGTAGCCCAGCTGTTATTTTTGCCTAATTGGTTCAAGAGGACCTCTGTTCTTCTTAGGGCAAACACTTCTTACATCATGTGAAGCAGACTCCTTTGTCCATATTAGCCAAACAAAAGCTCAGGCACACCATAAGTGACAATGCGACTCATAATCCAGCACGGGTTTGTGATGACTTTGGACACTGTTTTATAACCCCAAAATTTTTTTCAGGAAGGGGAAAAGCTGCTGATTTTGGAACGAGTCTCCACCAACTTTCACAGGAGGGTGGGTAACCTTTAATTTTCAAACAATTACTTAAGTGAAATGTGGCAGGTGCTGGGGTAGACGGATACTGCAGCATCAAGGAAAGAGCTATAGATTTGAGCAGCAGGTGGGGGCTTGGAATTGTGAAATAAGACCACTACCTTATCAGCTCTAGTATGCTTTACATTATATTAACAGCGAGTTACTTTGAGGGGCTGATCAAATTCTGCAGCTAAAAAAACCCTGTAAATATTAAATAATAAGACAAAGGTTAAGCCCATTATGATAAAACAGCTTGAAGTGATCTTTTTTCCTCCTTTTATTTTTTCTTAACATTTTGAGAGAGCCAAAATTTATTAAGATGCAACACATTTATCAGAACCATCCTTTCTTGCTTTTCTGAAGATTCAGGACAGTACTGCACTCTATCAACCAAGAAGAAAAAGCCACTTAAAAGTCAAACCCTTCACACTAAAGCACAAATTTGTGACAGTGAGTGAAAACCTACAAATTCTTCTTCCAACTTTCCAGTGTGCTGGTAACTATTATGTCCATACGTTGCTTCCATCATCTTCACTGCAGGTTGCCTGAGACCCTTAGAGATCTATATTTCCTATGAAGTTGCCAGTTCTGCATCCTGTAGAAAACCTATGGCTTCACACCTGTCATGTAAATGTCTAGGTAAACATCTCTCTAGGGAAAAAAAAAAAGTTGGCACATTTGCCAAAGTTAAGATGACACAGAAGAATGGTGTGGGTGAAATGTGTTTGAGTGACCAGTAAAGAAGGAGTCAGTAACACTGAAGATAAGGAATGTAACTTGCCAGAAATATTAACCAACAAACATCTGCTTCTAGATAAACCCTCATGTTAAATCCACAAGGTGGTGGTAGCTTTTCATGGGCATGTACCTGGAAAAAATAAAATGAATGGTCACAGCACCCAGCATTTTAGGGAGGAAAGTCTTAACTTCCCATCTATCTGCTGATACTTGTAGGCTTAACTGTAAGGCATTTCACCAAAATAAAACCTAATATGACAAATATTCTTGAATGTTCTTCTGTAGAACTACTTCAGAAGGCAATAAACCCTCTAAGTGTTTCAAGACAGAAGGGCAAACAGTGACATTCTAGCACAGAGGAGGGAACAAAATGGTGACAGCAGCAGCAAGTCCTCCAACACAAGCACCATTGGAAGAGGGGAAGAGCACTGACAGTCAGAGCAAGGAAAGATGTTATCCAGGCCACCACCACAAGAGAGAGGAAATTTCCAACTTCTCTGCACTTCTTGACTAGAAGGACAAATTCAAATTAGAATTAGCATCCACAAACATCCCTTGCTTCAGAGCAGAGGGAATCCAGGCACACAGACACCTAGCCCTTCAGGTAAGAACAGTTTACTGCAGGGGATGAAAAAGGCAGATTAAAAAAACCCAATTATGAGATTCATAAATCCTGTCTAATACTACTCATATTTATGTATTAAATGCAATCCATATGTACTTTTATATACTACTATGGGAAATGGTATTTTTCCCCGAGCATTCACAAGAATCTCTAAAACGAGCCAGCAGCAGGCCTTGAAGAGATCAAGCCTACACTAGTCCTAGACAGCTCTGAAGCTAAAGAGGCTATTTTAAGATACTGGAAGAGTTAAGAGGGAAAGAGGACAGGAAAAGAGAAAAGGAGGATGTGAAAAGAGAGAAGTTGTATATGCAAGAACTGTTTGGGAGGGAATCAGAGCACTGATTATTATGCAGCATCATGCCCTTAAACCTATCTATGCAATTTTTCTATTCCAGCTAGTAATTTGCCTCAGTTCACCTAGAGTGCCTAAGGCACTGAATTCTGCAGCCAGAGACTTCAAATTTCTCACCTGCGGACAGCAGCGGCACTGCTGTAACCTAATCAGTCTGCCCTGTGCTACCCTGCATGCTGCAAGAACTGTGGCAGCCCTACTGGGTCTTCTGATGGGAGGCAGAAACCCCACACAGCTACAGTCAAAAAAAGATTCCTGCACTTTGCAGCTAAGTGTTGTGGCTAACAACAGCTGAGATAAAAGGCAGCGCAGGCTGGAAGAGATGTCTGTCAAAGAGGCCAGGCACAGGCAGCAGCCTGGCAAGGAACTGCTGTGAGGAAAGACTCAAATCTTGGAAAGGTCAGAACAGCACCAAGTCAGTGGAGCTAACTGTGTCCCAAGAGGGAAGAAAAATGAGATTTCTAAGGCTCACCTGGTCACATATTTATTAATTCTTTAACAGTCACCTGCTAAGTAACCACATTCAGAGTCATCTCTGCATCACACCCTACACACTGGCTTGCAGGCAGTACTACAACTCACTTTTACATGTATTGCAAGGCTCTAAGCTCTGCAGCATGTACTAAACCTCAGACCTTTATCAGCCTCCTGGTGCAGACAAGTCCTGCAGTTTAAATGGAACTTTGCCTTAAGTGCTCCTTTACATAGCCAAATCTGGCTGTATTTATACAGCAACCAGTTTCTGGCACTAACTATATACATTAACCATACTTTACCGGCACACGCTGTATTTTCCTGCTTTGCCACAACAAGGTATCTAAACCCAGCACTTCCACATAGGGAATGACATCACTCAGGGTAGTCCATCCAATACCTACTGCACAGTAAAGGATCCTACAGCACTGGTCTGCAATGGGCTTGGAAGACTACACATTCCAATTATGAACAGTTCCTAGTCCATACTAGCATGTGTTTCAGCATCACTGGTGAGATATGACTTTTTTTTTTAACCAACCATAGTATTTCCAACATCCATTCTTAATCCAGCTGCTTGTCAACAGACAAGTCCTGTCACACACTTTTCTTCTGAAGCAGCAACTGTGATTTCAAGGTTGTATGAAGCACTAGGAGAGAGGGAGCATTTTATATCATTGTTCAGAAAGCTCAGCCCAAACAGTTCTACAGTAAACAGGTTGAGTGATGATACACCACAGGAACACAGAAGCCTAAGGCCGGGGTGGGGGGGGAATGACACTTGCATCGGTAATCCCATCTCCAACCTTCCCTGTGGAGTTCAGCACAACTCTGAGGGTTTCCCTGCAGACATCAGCTCACACCCCAATTCACCTTCTCAGAAAACAGGTCTGTTGTTTCCTTAAAGACACTGCCAGACACATCTGCTAGATAGCTCAAAAACTGTTAAAATCAATGAGGAGCACTACTCAGAGGCCTTCACGAGTGAAAGGAATTTAAAATAGCTACTGTGTGGTAACAGAAGTTGTCTTCACAAGTGCCATTCAACAAACAAGTAAAGGAAGCCAGAAATGTGCTGGTGGAACGCCATGGCTGTTTCCCTTTTCATAAAGTACTGTCTTCTTGGCATTCTGTCAAGCATGCTCCTGTTTGCATCCCTGGCTCCATCACAAGTTCAAATCATAGCCCATCATAATCCCAGTAATTAGACACAAGTTGGTTTGTTTTCAGTATATCCAAAAATATCGTCTAGTTGTCCAAAGTATTCCCAGCATTTCATTGTATATGCATTTCTGGGTTAAAAGTCAAAGTCATTTTAGCAAGGTTCCAGTAATTTGTGTATTTTTTATTCCAGCTCTGTTTACTGGATAAACATTAAAATAGCATGGAGCAGTGCAAAACTGACATCCACAGCCTGCTTTCAAAGACACCAGCAGCTTATTCAGAACTTGTAGAACCCTAACACAAAACAGAGATACCTGGAAAACAGCTTGTGGCTGCTGACACTCCAGAGGCATCACATACTTCATGCAACAAGGTTCATGCTGCCTAAACTAAATCAATATTCATTCTGTTCAGCCACAGCTGCTACACATGTGAAAATAAACATCCCCAAACTCCGACGGAGTAAATGGGTCGTCTCCCTTCAGATGTTAATGTGCAACATGGACAGACCAGCAATGAACACATTTGTTTTCTAAAACACATGGAAGAGATCCTGTACTTTTCTACATGAATTATGCAGCATTCTTGCTTCTTCACATGCCTGAAGTTATTGAAACAGAGCAATAAGCAGGAGTGTTAATTCTGTTTATCACACACCTCAGACTCAGATCCATAATGGATATAACTAAAGAAAGGCTGCTGTTGTAAAAAGAGGAGCAGTTTATACAAACAGGACTCCCTTCTTTATGACAAAAAACCTCCCCATAATTTCAGCCTCATGATCTGCTTCTCCCTAACATAAACTATGCCCTATACCAAAGTCAGGGAATGCACTACTTTGCATAAAACAGAGTTAACTTCCAGCTGGAAGTTGGTGGCTTGCTATTGATTAGTGCATTTTTTTCCATCTCTAGGCCTGAAGCAATGCACTGACCTCAAAGTGCTCTGACATGCTTACAAAACAAAGGAACAGCTATAATTGTGAGCCAAAGTTTCTATCAGTTAGCATACTCAGTATGCTTAAAAAGGCAGAAAACCTTGAATTCTAGAAGGTTTCAGCTCCTAGAGAATTGTTGAACCATCCTACACAACCTGTCTTCCAAAAGCTTCCAAACCCTGCATGCAGCAATGCCCAGAAAAGACAAGAGGAGCAGCAGCATTGGTATACATTCCAAAGGAAAAGGAAATTACAGCAGCTACTCCCTGTCTACTACTGAGCTACTGCAAGCAAGGCAGCTCTGGAATATATGAAACAGGAAGGCACAAAAGGTGCAGTTCCAGGGCTACACTGCCAGTCCAAGATTTCATTCTTCTTCCCACTGACAACTGGTTAATGAGGAGTATGAAGCAGAAGTAGGCCAGACATGTATAAGGAGCAGATGCCCAGAGTCCAAGGTATACACCAGTCTCTGAGCATCCAGCAGTCTTTCCCCAAGGGATGCAAATTGGGTCTCTTGGCAGGACTACAAATAGCACATGAAAGGATTTAGTACTAAACTCTGCAAGAGACTAGCATAAAGAAAATACATGTGCACCTTGCCCAGAATAATTAACACCACTGTACATCTGAGAGCATGTGCACAGAGCTGAAAACAAAGTCTAGATGGCCATTTCTCAAATATACAACACCTGCCTTGCCCAACACTAGTGCCAGCCGCTCAGAGAGCTGGAAAGTCATCAGGAATATAACAAGCACAAGTGTGCTCAACTGCCTGTAGGGAAACCACCTACCTCAAACTAACCAGCACAGGTCTATAAACCTGCAGCACTGAACTTTCTCGTGCATGTTTTTGTCGAGGCAGCCCTGAGCAGCGGATCTTGTGCTGAGCCTAAAGGCGCGACTGGAGCCAGACCCAGCCTCACCCCTGAGATCCACGGAAGCAGCTCACAGAGGCCGCACCTGAGCGAGTGGTCTGTCTCAAAAGCCAAGCTGAAAGCACAGAGGATGGGTGGCATTCCTTCCCCCGTCCCCGTGCGCTGCTACAGCCACCCGATTCCAAGTCTCGGGTGGCAATTTCTATTTCCTTGCCGCCACCTCGTGGCCAAAGCCTGCATTCCCGCGTCACTGCATTTCCAGGGAAAAAGCCACCTGCGGCCCGTTCTGCAGAGGCTGTGCACAGAGACAACGGCACTGCACAGGTGGGTAAGGATCGATGAACGCTGTGTTTCACTCTCAGCTGTTACAAAGTCTTATTTACACTGAAGAGGTGCAAAATAAACAGTGGCAGACGACCAGAAGCGTTTTGTAATAATTGCACCAAGCTTTGAAAGGAGTATGTTATTATCTGTGTGAAATACATAACTAGGGGTGTTTAAATAACAAGTGACTAGGTAGAAGCTTTGTGGGTTTTTACTGCAATATACAATAAACATTCACATATTTATGCTAAACCCACTGCCTTCACAAAGCAGCTAGATTAGAAAGTTTTGTTTGAGTTTTTTTGTTGTTGTTTTTTTACTGTCCTCATAGATCAGGAGATGGCACATTTTTAGGAAGATGTTTGGACCAGCCCTGCCCTCATGAAGAGGGCAACAGTGTCTCTCTGCCAGCTTTCAAAAGCTTCAAGGAGAATGGGACAAAATGAGCTGGATCTACCCAAGTCTAGGGTGAATGCCAGAAGAGAATGAATATTCCCTCACAGCCATAGAGGGTAACACAGAGAAATGAAAAAATAGCTGGCTGCTTGGAACCACCCTGTGTACAATTATCCCAAAGGATAAGATGCCGTGTAAAATGCAACTCATTCCCATTTCTCCCTCTTGTGTGCTATACAGATGCAATGTCAGGAGCTACAAAGAAAAAGGTGCTGGTGCTGGTTACATGTTTCTTCATCCATCAGGAACACTGACACACATCACACAAGTAACCATCACTAAAAATTTATTAGTAGCTCCCACTGCACTGAGTGGCATCAAGAAAATCAGGCAGAATATCACAATTTTCTAAGATTCCTTCCTAGCCTGAAAAGCAGGGATAAGTGGGTGATAGAAATGGATTAACAGTTCTCTGAGGCAGCCAGAACAGTGGCTACTCAACAGCAAAGAAGAAAAAATCCTTGGAGGAAATTTTGGCAAATATAAGTAAGAAGTTCAACCTACTCTGGTTTAACAAGTTCATATGCATGAGTTGAGCAAGTCACCTACATGCAAAAAGTCTTTCATAACTTTGCTTTAAACATATTACCCTAAGGATTACCATGAATTCAAAACCAACATGTTTAACCACTGCCACAACCCAAGTATACACAGTAATTACCACAGCAAAACTGATGTGCAATAGACTGACTTGTTTTCATGCCCTAACAGTTTGACACTGTTTAATAAGGAAAGCTTTTGAAGTTGAAGTTTGAACTGTCAGTTCAAAACAGCATCATGGCAGCCTTGCATCATGGCTGCCAGACAGAAGTGTTTATGACAAAATAGGATATCCTTCAGAAGATCACAAGTGAATTGCCCACAGGTCTGTGAAAAAGTGTACTTGCAAAGAAAGAATAGCTGGGCTCTCCAAAAGAAGACTGCCAGCATATTCAACACTAAGAATGAAAAACATTTTGACAACACAGGCAAGGAAAGGAAGGATGCTATTGAAAAGCCACAACAAGCAGCAAAGCAGCAACCCTACTGACATCACTGAGACTTGAAAAGAGGTGGATTTACTTTTGCCAAAAAGTATAAGACACTTTAAGCAAAGGCTATGCACATATCTTGGCTCACACCTCTAGCTCTCATCAGTAACCTACCCATTATTTTTTGCCAGGCCCCATTAAATCAGCTCAGCAGGTAATTTCCATTGCTAGAACTGTTCAGAAGTTCTGGACCACTGCTGTGCATCCCACTGGGATGCAGCAAAGGCTTCTTGCTTGTGTGTGTTTGGTACATTCATGTCTAAGTCCAGATCTGGAGCAGCAAAATGCACCTGTGCTGTACACTGTCAAACAAAGGCACAATTCTAATCTCACTGATTTGATCTGTGTGGGACAGAAGCACAATACACAGACCCTCAATTCCCTCCAGGAAAGAACAAATCTTTCCCTGTACTTTATCATTTTAAGCCACTGTTGGACAAAACACAGATTACATGAGGTTATCACTTGAGATTCTCAAGAGAGAGAAAGGAAAAAAATTTCTCCCTTACTGACAAGGTGCAAGGAGGCAGAAATTTGCATGTAGTTGCATGCAGTCTATTAACAACAGCTTTTGCAGATATATATTGACAGACCAAAGTCTTTTGAAAAGGTAAAAAAACTCCCTGTTCTCCTCTAGCAATGCAAGCATGTAAGTTTCTATGCATCCTTTAGCTAGAAAAGGAGAACAGTTTAATGGAAGAAGCAAGAGGCTGTGAGACAAGAGCAATTCTAATCCTTTTGTGATTGGGAAGTTAACCTGAGTCTGCCTCTTCCCAAGCGTAAAATGGGGATAATTAATCCTCACTTAACCATGTAAATTAAATAATGTTTCAACAGTGCTGCAAGTGCCACATATTAATTAATGGCAAGGCAATAAAAAGGAAAGAGGCAAAAGTGGAGTGCTTTGCTACTTACCTGCAAGTTGAAGGTTGTGCTGCAATTCTAACAGAAGAGATATTGGGCACTTGGAAGATGAGACCCTAAATTATCATTCAGTCTTAGAGAGAAAAGATTCTCTCTCTCTCTCACATGCATACAGCTATCAAGTACATGAAAACTGAGCACATATAACTCTGCACTTCAGATCACTTCTCTGCAATGCAGTAAGCTGATGTTAGCCATGGAAGTGTCATAAATAAACATAACCAAGGAGAAGACAAACATCATGAGAAGATCCATACCTTGAACACCTTCCAGAAGCAGATCAACCCCCTTTCTATAAAAGCTTAAGGCAGTTTCATAATCTTCCTCCTCCTCCTTCTTCAAGGCCAGTTTTATTAACTCGCCTGCTTTCTCCAAGTAATCTTGTTTGCCTGGTTTGGATTTTAAGCTTCCAGTAAACAAACCATGGCTTTCCTTTTCTCCTTCAGGTTTGCTCCACTCCTGCTCAGATACCAGCGTGCTTTGGACTGGGGGTTCAGAAGTAACACAAAGGCCAGCAGCTCTACTGGGAGAACTTTGGTTGGATGCCATTCCATCATCTACCTCAGCGAGAGAATCTACATCGACTGTCAGAGAGATCAGGTCGCTGTCACTGGAGAAGCCTGGAAATCAGAAAGGCATCCATTACTCTGGATTGCTCATATACCTTAGGAGCCTTCAAAATTCCTTATCCCATTCAAAGATTTAGCTCTTTTCACTTATGCAGTTTCCTCAGAATACCCACAGAAACTCCCTGATTGCAATGCTGCCTCTAAAAAAATTTTAGTACCTACAGAAACATATTTTTAAAAATTAATTACTAACTCTGCGGAACAACCAGTCTTCATTTCAGTACTGGGAATGAAGAGACCAACATCAAACACCCAACTTAAACTTCCAAAGCAGCTCACCACTGGGCTCCAGGAAATTACAAAACTAAACCTGTGTGTCTGCTATTAGAAAAGTCAACCAGCAGGAGCCAAATTACTGTTGCAAGAAATCTCAACATGCTGTTTATAATCAGCAAGATGAAGCATCCTCAAAACAGTAAATTAGGAGTTTGAATTAACACAGAGTTACTGTCAGCTTACACATCATGCAGCACTCAGTTCACATGTAATACATATAATCTTCCTTCATTGCTAGCACATGGTAAAATAAATTACTTAACACATCTTTCCTCACTCCAATCTGAGCTAACACATTTTTTTTTACATTTGCCATAAGTCACTACACCTTTACTGCAAACTGACCCTCAGTTACTAAACCACAGGTACTTTTCATGGTTATTTGGGAATAAGTGGCAACAATGCTATTTTACATATATACCATTTCATTCTGTAAGGATTATCATCCACAAAAGGCATTCACTCAATTAGGGTTTTCTAATGATTTAATTTCCACAAATGTAATGGAGACAACTTCTAGACCTCACCTCCACATTCCGACTGGCTCGTAAGTGTCACATCATCAAGCCCACTTAAATCCTTTCGAACTGAAAAGAAGGACAAAAATGTTTTTGACACCCACGTGTACAACAGATTACAAGTTCCTTTGCCACCAGAATGAAAATACATGACCCTCCTATAAGTAAAAGTATATAATATGAAACTGCTCTTTGACTGGCTATCAGAGATACCCATTTGTTAACACACCATTAAAAGTAGGTGTTAGGTTTGCTATTTCTCACTGCTTCCAAGATTTAAAAACAAAACACAAGTCCTTGCTTGGATAGGGGATTATTCAAACCTCACACTCCACGTTTCAACAACAGCAAGACTATAGTCCCTATCTCTCTCTGCTCTAATGATTTACGGCTAAGGAGACTTAAAACAGGAAAGTTTTCATACCTAGGACATAAACACAAAGAAAAAAAAAAAAAAAAAAAGCCAGCTTTCAGTCTCAAAAACGTCATTCCAGAATAGTACTCTGCATGAGACATATGGAGCAAGCCACAAATTTGGCAGTGCCACCTGGATATCAAGTAGCAGTTTGTTTTATCACCTTGGCACATGTACCCACTGAGGCAATAAAACAGGCAACAAGGTCAAGACATTTAGCTGTTTGCATGCACAGAGAAAGTAAATTCTGAGCTAAAACCTGGTGTCTGCTTTCTCCTAGATTATTGTCAGAGTCATGACTTTAACCACATTTCCAGGTAACATAGTCTGACTTATTTTCAAAAAGTATGTGGCAGCAGCTAGGAGCTGACTCAAAGGCAACTAATTCAAACTTTCTTTCATATTTTGCAGCTGTAAAGTTATAGGAGTTTACAATTTATGGAAGAGGAGTAAGAAGGCACTGTAGAAATAGTGCTTTTCTAAAATTCAGCAGTTGCTTAACTTGAGTGAGAGGAAAAGGACACGAAGGACAACAAATTACGACCACTTTTTGTCTGAAAAGCAAGGGACAGCGATACTTAGGACACTATACTACTTGAGAGGAAGGGACAGGGTGCACAGAAGACAATGTTCCTGATCTTCTCATGGAAGGGCCATAAAGGGAAATGTACAGGCAGAGAAGAAAACTGTGTAGCCCCCAGTCCTGCAAGAAAGAAGGAAAACTCACAACAGAAAAGCTGGAGGAAGGCAGAGGACTCATTAACTAGCATAATAATAATGGGCCATTCACCTGCTCAATTTAGGGGCAGCAATATCAAATTTGGGGGTGGAGAACTGAACAATTATTAAACACCATTTAGAGGTACCAGGTGGTGAAAGTAGATCTGATTGATGAACGAGGAGTGAAGAGAGAAACCATGAATGGAAAGGCTGGGGGTTTTGGAAGGGTGTTCTGGCCACCCAGATGAGATGAATTAGAGCCCATCCACACAGCAGATTTCACACAGACTCAAGTTCCCCTCCCTACAGGCCAAACAAAACCACGTTTGCTCTTGTCTTGTAGCCAACTGGACCAAAAGCTGTATGAACACAGCTAGCATGGCACAGAGCCTGAGCTAATAAACTTTTCTTTAGGTCAGGTTTAAAGCCTGGAGCTGGCACCACATAACAATAGTCATGGGGTTTCCAGTCAGCTTACAGGGTAGGAAGCATCTCAAGTGCACAATATTATTTCTGGGAAGATAATGTGTACATGGTAAAACAGAAGCAGAGAGGAAAAAAAAAGAATGGAAAAAAAATTTACTTCCTGATGAAGTTCTCTAAAGAATCTGGTAAGTTAATTCATATAGAAAGATTTATGATGAGGAAGTGGGACATCTGAACATCATCCAGGGTACTCACAAAAGAAGACAAAGTGACTATTAATTGGGAATATAAGATGAGAATAATGATGCTGAAATTGAACATAAATCTCTGTACTTGTCTCTGCCTTGTGCAATTTTACCAGGTATCTGAAAAGTAAACACAGTTAACAAGAACTGGTGGAAAGCCTGGGTAACCTGGCCTCTTGAAAAGCAGATTCCTATGAAAGCATGAACTGTCACACTCCTTTTACAAGCAAGATAATCATTGCTTATTTTGGTACAAAAACATTTCTACTACTGTCAATTTGCATCTTCCACCATTAATGTGCACACCTTCTGCAAAATGAACTTTGTCTGAAAAGAACAGATAAAAGTGAGAAAACACAACCCACCCTTGAAAGCAAACAGCAGCACCTGTTAAGGGATGGATTTGCTACTTCTCAGTACAACAGCTTGAAGGAGCAGTGCCCACGTGGAGGCCCTTGCATGCCCACAGAAAGTGACAGAGTGATCCAGCCACAGTTAACTGCCCTAATCAGACTGGGAAAAATCAGCTGCAGGCAGCAGGCTGTGAGGAGAGTCAGGGAGAGGACTCAAGGCCAAGTATTGCCACTGCCATCTAGAGGTTTTAAAGACAGACGTTTCCTTCTGTCCACAGCCTCCTGCCCACCAAAATCTGCTTTCAAACATAAGACAAGGTGAGCTGAACGACACATAGGTTTTTAGAAAATATAACTCCACAAAATTCACATTCAGCATGTTCAACTCCTGTGCTCATAGTTGTTTCAAGGATCCCGTAAAAGCCCTCCAGCCGATTCAGAAGGGTATCAAAGAATTTTTCTACTTTACAGCATTTTTTTCTTTTCAGTATTTTATCTGACATAAAGGAAGTGGTTTTCTTCTGCTAAAAATGAGGCCCTTGTGAATAATGAATAGAAACGTTCACATTAAGCACTTTTAGAAGCAGTCTATTTTATAGGGCACAGTGTAAAGTGAGTGCATTGTCAGAATCTGAAATGTTAAAATTTCACAGAAATCATTAAAACCCTTTAACACTAGTTAGTGCTATTCATCATAACTGCCCTTTTCAACTGAACAACTACATATAAACATATATGTTTATATATAAACATATGTGTTATATATAAACAACAACTTCTATACCTTTCCCTTCACAGAACAAAATATTGTGGGGACATTAGTTCATTAACATCATAGAAGGTACTACAAAATAAAATGCAAAGCTCACTTCCTATGTAGAATATGTTGGACGACTAAGCACAAAGTTATTGACACAGAGAGATCCCAGTGACAAGTCATACAACCTCAAGTTAAAAAAATTAACCAACCACTGTCAAAAGACAAAAGCCATGTTTTGTCATGCAAGGATTGTTTTAGCAAAGCAAATTCTATGCCACAATGATCAGATCCCCTCCTAAAAAGGCTTAAGAAGTGTTTGTATAATAATGTGGATTTATACACGAGTGCTAAGCAATTCCAAAGGAATTCCAAAGTTGAAGATGAATTTCATAGAAATCACAAGGATCAAGCATAACTCTGAAATACATAAATATCTAAAAGATTGCATGGTACACAGAAATGCTCAAACTGACTCAGCCCAGAGGCAGGCAAGAAGCTCCAGTACAGTATTTATTTGGGCTGACTGACCCTTCCTTACAGCTCTACTATTATTTAGTGCAAGTGAACTGCCACTAAAAGTGCCACTAAAATTACTCTACATGTGGTATCCAAGTCAGCATGTATACACCTTTAGAATAAAACTTCCAGACAACTCTGCTGAGCCAAATTTATCTCTTGCCAATCCCAGCTCCGCATTTTTGCCATAACAAGCAAACAGAAACTGGAGGCTAATGCTCCAGGGAGAAATCCTTGCCATTTACAAGCTGCTTTAAAACAGATCATGCTATGAGGTTAAGTGGGAAGAGAAAGCAAACCTTCAGAGCTGCAGTCAGACAGGTTGTCAGTCAGAGAGTCAGACAGAGGCTCAACAGGACCAATCAACTCAGAGCCATCATGCACCTCTCCACCCTGAAAAAAAAAAAGAGGCAAAGGAATTACTCAGCTGTTGTGCTCTCTGGAAATTCTCACTGTATAGAAGTGATAGCCAAAATGATGTTTCCTAATCAGTGAGTGCTCCATCACTTTAGAGTTAATGAATTGCATTAAACCATATAAGCCTGCAAAACTTAACAAGGACTTTCAGTTAAGCTACGTTTGGTTGCCACAGACTGACTAGGTATCTAAATATTTAGCCTACTGCATCTTCAGAATTTTTAACTACACAGACACGCAAGCCTAACAGGGAGAGAATAATAATGCTCCTGATCTCTTGTGTCACCAATAGTCTGTGCCCTTCAGTGGTGCTCCCAAGCACAGGACTGTCCATCAGACTAGTGTCCCACTCATGACCCACTATCTTGAGTTCAGTCATAGCTGAGACTTTGCAAAGATACAAAGAGGAATTCCTCTCCAAGCCTGAAAGGAATCGAAGCTAAGAGAAGTAACAATAGCATTAGAAACCACCTAAATGTTTTCAGTGTTTTCTTAAATTTCTGCTTCACGTCTCAGGTGCACATTTTCCATGTCATTTTAACAAAAACTGCACCATTTTCAACATCATATTACAACCAGGCATTGCTAATCTGTCTTGAACCAGCCCAGCACATTTTCATACAAGCCAGCTCATTCTTCTTGAGTTTATAACACATAGATGCACAGAACACTCTTTTCTGATGTTTCTAAGAATTCATTGTCCAAGTCTCTCCACAGCCACAAAAATCTGAAAAGGAACAAAACCACCCATGGGTAGAGCTAAAAGCACACAGGCTGAGCTGGTGACAGACCAAACCTAAGGGTCTCTTCCAGGAAAGCATGACACCACATCAGCTAACAAATGAGCCTAAATTATTGCATTTGCATAACCCCCCTTGAAGACATAGTTTGTCCTAAGAAAAACATTGGTTTTCTAGCTTTATTTATTTCCCTGCAAAGCCAGAAAAGGTCCATTGGGAGGCTAAAACTAACACTTTTATTAAGCAAAGGAAGGAAAGAGAGGTCTGAAAAACTACCCAAAACCACAGAAGTATTTCCAAAGAACTGAAAAAATGTAAATGCAAATAAATCAAAAAGTAAAATAGTCTCACTCAGTCTCACAGTCATTTATTGACACCAAAGCTTGAAGAACATTATTTTAAGTATTTTAAAGAACACTACAATAACTTCATCATGAAAATAAGTGAAGAATCTTAAGCTTTGATAAAATTTGCTCTTGAATATTGATGTCATTTAAATATACTAAACACATTAATATGCTTAAGTCCCATCTCAGACAGATGAACATTCCCTTAATTCCAGAGAGTTACTATCATGGGTACATGTAAATTTATGCTTATGAGTTTGCAGAACATTAGACTAAGCTACTGACAATAAAGAGGTTTGAAGGAACTATTGAACAGAAACTGCTTCAGCTGTAATAAAGAGCAAGTCCATATCAATGTACTGTCCTAAAATTTGTTATGGAGACTGGTTCTCACAGCACTGTACAAGCAGCAGGTTGGACTAGTTACATGCCAAATTTATTGCTGTGGACCTGAGTCCACAAAGACCATAAGGAGACAGTGCAAACAGTCTTCACTCCTTTGGTTTGAAACTATAAACACCTACTAAAAATACAGGAACAGCGACAATATTTTTATTATTTCCCACTGGAATTTATCATCACAAGTTTTGCTCAGCATTCAATTAAAAAAAATTCAAATCCCTTCACCTGAAGTTCCTGTAAAACTTTCCACCTTGTAGAGGTGTGGCATGGGGTTTTTGTAAAGCCACATTTCCAGAGTGAACGGAAAAGCTCCAGTCCCTTCACAAAGCATGTCAGAGCAGCTCACTGCCATTCCGTGGTTTATAAAGTAAAGCAGAATCAGCACTATACTTCAGTCATGTCGGTAAGAAGCAAATACTTCTGCAAATACTAACCAACCTTAAAAAACTCTTCCAGCTGTTTGCTGTTATAGAGAGCAGGGATATTGGCAGAAAACTGCAAGAGATCTTCAGCACATTGCCTTCTTTCTTCAATCACAGTTTCATCAAATCGCCCTGGAACAGACACACAGACTGACAGTTTTAGAAATAACTACACATTTATTTTGCAATAATAACTACAACGAAAGAAAACAAACGAGACAAAAGCAACCTTCTGGAGACAATGCCCTGAGTCTATGAAAGTCACTCCAAGGCTTCAGGAGAACATAGCAAATCTTCAAACTTCCTATTCTCAATTGTCCCTAGAGTCCCGTCTTCTGCAATCCGCTCGGATGATGAAAGCTGGCAGCTACGACAAGAATCCTTCGCCCTCTCATCGTAAGAATATGTGAGGCAACACTCTTGATTAGCCAAGAGACACTAACGGATGTCCAGTGTTATCTGACAATAAATGATACATGCACAATTTGACAATATGCCAGTCAGTGTCAGCCTTGATTATGGCCCAAATCCTGTAAGGAGCTGAGCAATCTTCACGTATTCTCAAGAACAACGCACAATATGAGCGGGTTGTAAACAAAGTATTGCTAAAAGCCCCCAAACAGATCTTCAATTCCAAGGTGCCATTTATGGAGGAGACAAAGTGTAGGGGAGATGGTGAAGCCCTGCTACCAGACACTGAAGCTTTCCTCTGAAGTAACTCCATGCAGACAGGGTCTCATCTCCTTCTGGATTCAAGAGGTAAACAGAGCTGGAAGCAGCTCATTTACTAAAATGTATGATCATTCCTTTTTCTCTACTCAGCACCCAAAACATTCCAATTAGAAAAAACATACTTAAAAACAATCCCACAGTTCACCTGAAGAGATTTGCTTCTCAGGAGAAAACCCTTGGATTGCTACCTTAAATTCACATCCTTCACAATTGCATGCAACTTATTTTAGCTTTTTATATCAACATCACTTTGTTGTTGAAATAGTTACAAGTTTACAAAAGAAAAAGGGCAGAGGTTAACAGTAATAATTGGAGGAGAATAGAACAGATATTGCAACAGCTATACAGAGGGGAAAAAAGGACTGGGAAGACAAGTTCAAGAAACAGTACTGCTATAACAGCAGGACCAGAAAAATAAGAACCACCTGTGACAGCTCTGTGGCATTAACCTTTGAAGAGGACAAAAGAAACATTGAATACAAAAGCAAAATTCATTTATACTTAGAGCAAGCAAAAAAATAATCCCAGAAGAAAGTATCAAAGCAGGATTCTTTCCAGAAATTCTTCAAGTAAATAGCTCCTGCCCATGCGGTATCAGAAAAAAGAAAATAAAACTAAAAAGACACACACATACTCACAAGATCACAAACAAAGCTTTTGGAGCTTATTTTTCCCATGAAAGAAAAGAAAAGACATCATTGGGCTAATTTTCAGCTGGACTGGTTCCGTGCCTTGCCCACCCTGCCGTTTCAGCTGTACAAACAGGAGCAGCTGTACAAAAGAGTGAGCAACAAGCAAGCAGAAAGAAGGCAAAAGCAATGCTACCACAGTGAGTGGACATTGAAATCAGGCCCTATTAAACTGCTCACCAAACTTCCTAAGTCTTCAGAGCAACACTGGGGGTGCATTAGGGCTCTTGGCTCATTCCATGCAAAATTGGACGTCATGGAAAGAAAACAACTTCCCTCAGCAAAGCACAGCAGCATGGGCCAGCTAAATGAATCTACAAATTCACACAAATGCTGTTACAATGCAGGAGAAAATGAATGGTGAAGAAGTAAACACCTAACAATACCAGAAACAGAAAACTTTTGCAAGAAATATTTCTGTAAGATATTTT
Organism: Fringilla coelebs; assembly: GCF_963513975.1. Taxonomy (NCBI): domain Eukaryota; kingdom Metazoa; phylum Chordata; class Aves; order Passeriformes; family Fringillidae; genus Fringilla; species Fringilla coelebs. The sequence goes on along the minus strand of NC_140030.1, from coordinate 92,763,537 downwards.
CCCTCATTTCTCAATAATCTCTCCCTGTTCCATTTTATTAAACTCAATAAAAACTAATTTTGCTTATCCACATCTTCTCAGTATCTCCACCAGATAGGACACATCAGCACCAGCCCTGCCAGGCTGACTGGTGAGCATTCACTGATTGCCAGGCAGCTGCAAACCTCACAGGTATGAGCTGAACCTGCCTGGCCCTCAGCAGCACCAGAACACACGCTCTCTTCTTACTCAGCTGCCATTTCACAGACTTTGCAGAAGTATAATTACATTTGCAACCACCTTCACTCTCAAATTTAGCTGATATTAGCCACATCAGTAAGGGGTTTGACTTTCTAAAGGCACAATTACACAAACCTTAGTTTCTTAGGACGCTGAGCTAAAAAAAAATAGAAATACATGGTAGAACAGAGCTGTTGAAACATTAGTCACTGTCACATTTTCCAGCCCATTAGCATCGTGATAGCACCAGGAAAACTGCTTCTAGAACTAGAGGGCTTTAGGGGAAGGAAGAACATTATTCAGTACTGGCTCAGTTCACAGACCTCCTGGCATCTTGCTGGCAGTTTAATTCCCAGGCAGCCCTGCCTACCTCCTTCCTCCTTTTCCTTTTTTTGTACTTTCAAGCAATGTTGTATTGCTCAACGCTTTCATTGTCACTCTTCTCAAGGAAATGCTAAAAGGTGCTTACGCAGCCATCTGACTCTTCCAACATTTCTATCAGGGTGTCATTCTGCATCCAAATCAACATTAATTCTGCTAGTCTTTACAATTCTCAGACATACACACACTTCATAATAAGGATCACATCTTTCTGATATTTTTAAGAGGTGTCGACTACAACTTCAGTGTACAACACAGTTCTTACTCCTCCAGCGATGAGCCATTCAAAATTTCCTATTTACATAAAAACCAAATATAAGTTCCTGTTAAAAGAATCCACAATTAATTTTGTGGAGCTGACCTGAACAACTGAACACCCAGCAAAGTGTGTGTTCATGTTTCAGTTCTTCTCACAAGACTTCCTACTGTACAGGGCACCAAATTCATAAACACATTACCTCATTCGGCATCCACAAATACAAAGAGCACCCTTATGTGAGCTTTATAATGAAAATCATCTTTCTGACTCACTGCTAGCAAGTTATCAATATCTGGGGAGTTTTTGTTTCTTTTTTGGTGGGTTGCGGGGGTGCAATATTTTTTTTAAACTAGAGTACATTTCTGCAATTGCTAGACACAATACAGGCAGATTTACCCATATTTTGGTAAAATGCCACGTATGGAACATATGGAACATATGGAAATACTTACAAGTGTCCAACAACAACAACAAAAAAAAGAAGTAGCTTGAAAGTACTGAAAAAAATTATGTTAATGCATATTAGGACAGGACAGTAATCAGGTCCCAGATACAGGTATCATAATTTTAGCAGCTGGATATATTAGGACATTTTATATTTCCATGATCAAGTTCACTGAGGTTTTTCCTATAAAACAAGTGGAAAATGTTCAAGTGAAGTACAGAGAAAGATGATTTCTTTTTCCCATCCATAGCAATTTTTCTGCTTTGATACAAGCAATTCAACTGCAGCAACATAAAAATACACACACTTTGTGGCAAGTCCTTAGTTGCATGAAATATGGAAGCACAGCATGACACATTTGTTTTTAAATACATCTCAGTTCTCCACACCATCTCCTGAAACTCTGCTGAACTGGAGATGCTCCTCAGCTTTAACACTTCTACTACAACTAAGTTCAACTGTCAGAACCACCAATGTCCATTTTGCAAACTGCACCCTCTGCAAACAATAGGTACAGACATTATTTAAAGCATAGGTATCAAAAAAAAACCAACCAACCAAAACAAAACCTAAACCCAACCAAAAAAAAAAAAAATCTCAAAAAAAAACCCCCACCAGTTGCCAACAATTCTACTCACAAGTTTAATTAGAAACTAGTCTAAAAGCTGCAACAATTGTAACATTGCCACAGGGAAGCAACACTGCAGAAATGGTCCATCAAAGCGGCATGGAAACAAAAGATCTTGAGAGAGATGGACCTTGCAGGTCATCACTAACAGAATGAGACTGAAAACGAGTTTTTCAAAACCTTGTTATCTATGAAGACCGTATTTTTCCTGTAGTACAAAAAAAACCCTTAGGATTTTTATTTTAAATTAAAATAAATCATATGGCAGTTACTATGTGCAGAATTACAATGGAAGGATACACAGTAAAATTTTATATTGTAAATACAAAAATAATTCTTAGATTGGAGAGTCAGATAGGGCTGTTCCTTTCAGCTATGTACCAATAATTTAAAATTTCTTTTTACATTACTCCACTTTTCTGTATTCTGCTGTGTCTCAGCTTCATCTAAATATAGGGGGGTTTGTTTTTGTTGAGTTTTAATTTCAAAGAGCTTTTTAATAAATAACTGCATTGAATGTTTCTGTGTATTTCCTCTCTCACAATGTACATTTCAGTCACTTTTGTTCACTAAATACAATAGAAGAAGGATGTTTTTCAGAAGAGATTTCACTCAATTTTTCTCTTGCTTACAGAGCTGGTGTAAAAACAGTTAATTTGCATTTATAGAAATTTTTAATTATTTAAGATATTAGACACCTATACTCTCTTCCACCCTGATTTTCTTTTACCCCTCTCTTTTCTGCCCTACAAATAGCTATCATATCTTGTAGCTGAAGTTAAATTATGCTCTGCAAATACTAGCTTTGTAAATAATTTTTCCAGTGAGAACTCTAATCTGTAAATCAGATTTAAAATCATCTCAGAATGAAACTAATACTATATGCTTTATTTAACAATTATTGCCCATGCTCTGACATAGCACCAAAACTTACCCCACTTCCAACTTCACAAATAAGCAAAAATAAAATTACATGAAACTTGGATCCAATTTGGCTGATGTGAAATACAATTTAAACCAGGAATTTCACCTAGCTCTACACCTAGCAGAGAGCCACAAAATCTACATCAGAATTCAGCTTCATAGATGCAGGCCAACAAATGCGAAACATACTGGATGCTAAAACATACCAATCTGAGCCACACAGAAAATTTGGGAAAATAGCCTCTAGATGACTGCCCAACACTGCTAAAAATGCCACACAAAGAAAACCTGCAAAAATCAGCACTAGATATGCACAAAAAACCACCAAATACTGTCTGGGTGCTAAAATGTGCACAATACATCCAAAGCATGCAAAAAACATGTATGGCAATAAACACAAAAACCAGACACCACATGAAAACTGCAAATACACATAAAGCATGCCCTAGAGGTGTGGTAAAAAAATGCCAAACAAGCTCAACACTAAAAATGCTAAAAATACAGGGAGGGGAAAAAAAAAAGGATTGTGGTAGCAGAATGCAAAAGAGAAAAAAAAAGGCAAATCCATGCTGAAGTGTGCTGTATGCTTAAAAAAACACCAAAACATATTCAAAACACATGGCAATTGAAAGCAACACTGCAGCAATGCCTAAGAAAGAAAAGACATTTTTTTAAATGTTCAAGAAGCTTAGCAAAAAAAGACCACATTGGACATTCATGCCAAAAGATTCCAAATACACTGGACACCTGAAATACCACTGCAGTAATGCCAAACATACTGGGACAACACTGTAAGAACCAAAATCCACACCAAAAACCACACAGAAATCCCAGACCAGAAACAAGAACGTATGACAGATGCATTTTAAAAAATGCCAAACATCCTGGACTCTAAACCCCATACATGGTGCATAGAGAAACCATGAACACAAATGAATGCTAATTAAAAAAAAACAAAACAAAACAAAGAAAAGAACCACCAAACTAAACCAACTTGTAAACACCATAAAAAGAAGCCCAAAATGCCTTAGGTTCTGAAAAGGATTTAATAAACCCAAAATACACGTCAGAAACTGAAAACATCACCAAAAAGGATCAGGTGGATGCATGCCAAAAAAAACCAGCAAACGTGTTCAAAGATTAAAAACCATTAAAATGCCCAATTGTAAATTGCACATGGTAAATTCATGCTAAAAAGGCCCAGCAAATATACTGGATACACAGAAAAAATTCCACTGGATAACTCATAAAATAACACACTGAAAAATCATACTGTGTATGCATGCCAAAAGAACCCACTAAAGAAATCCTGGACAGAACTAACATCCAGAAATCCTGGACAGAAATAACATCTTAGCCATGCCCTAGGGACCAAAACCACACCTAAAAACAGTCCACACTGGAAACCTTTAATCCCAAAAGCACATTAGAAACCAAAAAGCTCATGCAAAACCAAACCAAATATAAATGACAGATTCAAGTAAACAAATGTCAAACACTTGTTGGACACTTTCAAAATGCAACTTTAAAATTCTTGGGAAAAAGGTTTCAAAAGCAGGTGGTGAACGTACCCCAAAAGCAACAGTCAGAGACACTTTAGAAATGCCTCAGAAACACTCACAGAGCATGCAGAATATGCATGCAAAAAAGATACCAAACATGCTGAACACACTAAAAAATTGTTGAAAAACACTTAAAAATGCAGTTGATATTGTGTGATATATAAACATAGCTCCAGTTTGTGCTGGACATGAAGACCATACACTAAAAAAAGATGATTTTATAAACATAACTGCTAAAAAAATGTGGTAGGTGGAATTCTATACACTCACACCACTTCACTGGAAGTCCACCTATAGCTCATTCATGAGGTCATACAGATCAGGATGAAGTTAAGACCTATAAGAGCTAATTCATTTTTGTCACCTGTTTCTCTGGCAGATTGTTTTGGTGAAATATGTAAAACTGGTCTCAAAAGCCTAGCTAGATAAAACTGACAATTGCAATGAAATTGCCATAATATTTTTTTTTTCTGTAACAACCATTTAATACTTTAATACAGCTCATCACTAAAAATCAGACAGCTCATATATAAAATGGGTTTTTTTTGCTGTTCACAAAGCTAATATAGACTTTATGCTCCTGAATACAGGGAATGTATGTTGTAAAGATACAGAACATATACATCAATAAATATCTCAGCTACTATGTCTAACATGGAGGCAAGGACATAAATTCTTATACATTACAAAAATAAATAAAAGCATCAAGTTATGGGATCAGCACACCTACAAGTTGAGTAGAAAAAGCAGACGGAAAATTTTTCAATACAAAACAAGATGTATTCACAGATATTGAGTTATCAAAGAATTTCAGCAGGTCAGGAAGAAATTATGCTTACCAAACACTATTGCTTTGGCAAACGGTGGAAAGAGTTCTGTGTGTCTGCATAGGTTTTTATGAATTTGCCAAAGATCTTTGTGCAGTTTCTTAAAGTCACTGTATCTCTTCCAAACGATTATCTGAAGCAGACAAACCAGAGAGAAGTATTAGTGAGGTTCATTGTTCATATTACATCACACCACAAATCCCCTGGGTTAATCACATCAGACCACTAACTCCAGCAAATTTGTTTAACAAAAATATACAGTCTGAACTGCCAAGTGTAACAAGCATAAAAAAAGACCATTATCTGTCCTCAACCCATATTTTGCCTAACACCACCACAGTGCATAGAGAAAAACTGAGTAAAAGCTGAAAGGAGGGCAAAGCAAAGGCAGCACTGCTTCAGTCATTCTGAGATCCAGACCTACACAGGGAGCCAATAGGAGAGGAAAAAAAGCTGAACAAGAGTGTCACACTATCCAATATCCAACAGCACACTGTGCCTGGTGCAGCTGCAGGTGTGGGGAAGAGACACAACAGCAAAAGAGATAACCAGGGAAGAGAAATCCCAATACAAGCAAGAGATTTTTAGGGACAATATATTAAGCATCCAGGACTAGAAAAAAGCTCCTAAAGTGCGTATGTAAAGTGTGCATCAGATGTAAATGCTAGCCTCCATCTTAAATGTCTTTTTGTAATAACATTAAAAAAAAAATCCAACCCAACAGTATGTCCCTTTTGTAATCTAGATAAAAAACTCCATCTTAGGAATATAAAGATGCCATTGGTCCATTATACCAGCTATTCCTGATCCCTCCTTTCCAGAAAGTAGTCATCTCCCAGTCAGGTATTACCTTATCCTTCTTCCATCCCATTCTTTCCATTCAAGAAAGGAGAACCCAGTAGGAAAATCAAACCAATGAAAGAAGTAAACAATAATACTTACACTTGACTGCTACTGGATTTGTTATCAGGATGAAAAGATATTAACACAGATTTTTTTTATATCCTGACCTCATTTTTGGTGAGACTCACTAAGCCATCACAATAAACCTCAACACTAATGTAAAGTGATTAAAGTAGAACAGAAAGGAAAAAAAACAAGGAGACGCATGCATTCAGAAGTTGATTCCACAGTTTCACCAGTCAAATGTCTCAATTAACTCAATACAACTAACCACAACTTTAAATATTCCACATATTTCTGAATGATTTACCAGGTTGCCTTCTCATGAGCAATCATAATTGAAAAAGTTGAATTTTTTTTCAAGCAAACCAGATTTAGAGCTAAGCAAAAGGTTCCAATTTAGAGCATTTTTGTGATACGATTTGGGTTTTATTAATACTGCAATCAGAGGCCTTCTAAGTTTCAGCAGATGCAAGTCCTTCCTACAGAAGAATGCAGATGTAAGGTAAGAGGACTGTCAACAGTGGATATGCAAAGCTTTATTGTGGCAACACTTTATCCACCTAAAAATTTAGCTATACTGGAACCACCAGTCCTGATTCTGGCTCCCTTATTGGCACACATTTTCATTACTTAATTACAGCTGGTACTCCTCACACACAAGTGAGGAATCTCAAGAAGGCAAACTAGTCATTTTACTATCAGAAATAATATTTTTTTCAATGCTATACTTTTATCTAATCCAATAACCAGAGAGTGCATGATTAGCACTTCTTGAGCAGTGTGCATATAGAACACAAAATTGCTTAAGATGGTGAATTCTTTAAGCATTAAGTTACTGTATTGTCAGTACTTGGAGACAACATGAAAAGCTGCCAGAAAATAAGAGCATGAGATTTCATTCCACTAAAAAAGCATCATTTTTCACTGCTACAAGTGATCACTCAATAGTCAAGAGGAAAAAAATAAATGTCCCTAAGTAACTTGCATAGCAAAAGCAGTCAAGGTTATCCTAAAACCTTCCAGAAGCTCATGCCTTTGCATGCATGTGGCCCAGCAAAGTTCCCACTCTAACATCCTCATTAGAAATTAGATTTGGAGGAAGGACATATTGTACTTTGAGGCCCAATGAAGCACAGCAAGTATATCATAAAACATATGTTAGACTTGTAATGCAATAAGGCGCTTGTCATGGCGAGAGCCAGTAGGTCTCTATTAACTCATGCAGCTCATCTGTTCCACAATGAATAAGCCTTTCTCTTAAATGAAAAGGGAAAAAAAACCCCACAGGACTGCCCTAGATGCAATTGCCTTACACACCACATTGCTACCATCAAGAAGCAAGGATATTAAAGTCAGGTCCACTGGCCTTTCTGTATCTGCTATCCCCACCCAAAACTTCAGAATAATCTATTTCATTCTTTCAAGAGGGAAGCCCTTACAAGGTTCTCTTCCTTCCTGCCCCAACAACAACAGCTGGAATTACACTGAGCTCTAACCAGCTGCAGTGGGAGAAGTGCTGTAGTAAAGACTTGTATCCCAAAGGGCAACCGAAAGATGTGACAGAAAACTGGCAGGTTGAGGTCACAGCACTCAGCCTTATGAGCAGCTGTACATATGTAAAGAATGTATTCACATCATAGCAGTGGCATTAAGAGACACATGGAGGAGGAGGCAGGCACAGCTCAGTGGTCCTACATGGATGTGAGAAGCAGGCTGCACGAGACACATCCTAAAGGTAGTTTTGTGCACAAAATTTCCCATTCAATTCCTCATTGAGCATTCTGGAAAACTGAGGTAAATTTATTTTCAGTGGGAGCAGGCTAAGGGCATATTCTTTTTCTTCCAAAGGCTGACCACAGTTCTTTTCTTTTACTAAAAGAGGCCATGTAACAGAAAAGCTCTGAACATATGAGGATTTCTGACTACAATTCCCCCTTATGTCAACTACCATTTAGGATATTCCTTGTAATAACCAACTATTTTCAGATAATGCTTATAATAGATTGACCCTACACCTAACATGCTATCACATGCAGAATAATTAATAAAGTACAATGCAGGGTGGAAAAGGTTAACTATTAAGAAGTTCATCTCATATTTATGTCCTCTTATTGTCTAGAGTATGTGAAACTGCATGGGTAACCTATAGCCACAAATCAAAGCAACAACAAAAAGATATGGTTTTGCTATTGTGTCAAAACTACTTTACACGTATTCATGCAATACTCTAACTGAAAGACACTTACAATATATTTTTCTGATGAATGGACTCATCAACAGCTCTTATAAAGTGTTTTTCCTCACAAATGAAGATTAAGGTAATGGCAGAATGTGCTCATGGATAGGTTCAATTCAGGAGTCTCCCTGGAAAAGGTGAACATCAAGCTACAAACTACAGTAATGCAGTCCTAAACTTGATCCATGATCATCTCTGATTCCGACAGGTTATTTTAATCTCCTAGAGATTTAAAAAAAATGCAAAAAGCACAAATTCTCATGCTTCCCTGATTCTCAAGATTTCAAAGAAGAATCCAGTAAAGGGGTGTTAGATGTATTAGCCAATTCTCTACCTCTGCCAAGCCACTAATCAGTAACTCATGTCTGACCACACAGAGATGCAATTAATTCAGTTATGAGCTCTTCTTTCATCAACTATGCAGGTTCTCATCAGTTGTAGTAAAAGACTGCACCAGAGACTGAACACATGCATGTGTTACACAATGTCTGAAAAGCTATAAGGTTGTGCTTTTAAGGGAAGATTTTTGCAGGTACATAGTATAATAGTAACTATGCCAAGTCACTAGTCCAGAAAAAAATCAAGGTGGGGAGGGGGAAGATTTCTTAATTAAAAAGAAAAAAAATCTACAATGCACATACATGTGGTGTATTTTTCTCTCTCAATAAATGACTCCTGTGACAGACTTTTGAGGTATTTAGGCACACAAGAATAGAGCAGACCTTTGTTTACAGACTATTCAGAAGAGGCAAAGAATAAGCAATTTTAAAGTTCTGTCGAAGTATATTACTGAAAAATACTAAAGGAGCCTTAGAGAGATAGGCATAACACATATGACATGCAGTCTAATCTCTCAACAATTCCTAGACTCCTCCATTCTCCCTCTTCACTAACACACAGTAATGGTGTAGGCTTTTCAGTGAAGCATTGGTTAAAGAGGAAAAGAGCACCTACAGCTGAGACCTAAGACTTGAATTGTGGACTGATCTCTAATTTTACCAGTAGGAGTTAAGTAACCATCAATTTGCCAATTTCAGCCCCAAGAAAAGAGCTTGTAAAGTTATCAAAGCAGTTTTGTCATCAAAAGACACTTTAGTCCCTAAGACTTTGTTTCAAGTCACCATTCATCACTGAGGGATGAAATGCATCATGTTACGCTAGCTACTGTTTTTAACTATGAAAGCTGAAGACAAATGGAAACATACGAAAATTGTTGGCTCAATTACAAGGACAAAACACACAGAAACTGCTAAATTACATCAAAGATGCTTCAAAAGGCATAGTGTGATTCATAAAGACATTTGCACAAGTTTAAAATGTTACCTCCTGGACATCCTCTGGATTTTTTCTTGAAACAATCTGAAAGGCAAAACAAAAATGAAACCACGTAAGTCCTTGGAGTTTCAGTTTGGAAGTTAAAGAGTAACATACAATGATTTGTTGCTGAAGAGAAAAGTCTGGAAAAAGGCAAACAGCTGCATGGTCCTGTGCAGTCAGGAAGTTTGGATTTAGTTTTAGAGAAGTCGAATACCCAAAGACAACACAGTGAGGGGATTTCAGCAGCAGTCAGTTGTGATAGCACATAAAGACAGACGTACATTCTAGGCAGAATGGCACAAAAGGCATCTCTCAAAACAAAGCTACACCAAGCACATCTCCTATCATCTTTCCAGTCTCTTCCTATTAATTCGTATTATGGCCACATTACTCCCAATAAGAAGAGCTCACTAAGGCTACTTGGCTTAATATAAGCTGCAAATAACCTCACCAAGAATGTGAGGATTTGTATTTAGTAAGACAGAATTTCCACTTTACTTACAATCACCAGAGCACAGGCACATCTGACTATCCTGGCGTATTTGTTTCTCCCGAAAAACTCTTGGCCTAATTAATTATAAATGCCTTAAGTCCGGGGGAAAATTGCAGTGAAAATCAAGCTTGGCTGCACACCATAAAGAAGCCTGTATTTCATCAAGATTTTTTTTCTTCTTTAAATAAATATTGATCACAAAAGCCTTTGTAATTTAAGTTTTGTACTGGTCCTATAAAGAGCAGTAAGAGCATATCCCCACTAACACACAAACCAAACAGACGCATCTTTAATTCATAACTGCAATTATCTTGTGCAAGTCAGTATATCCTTCATCATAAGAGCCAAAGCTGTTTAACAAAATAATTAGTCTATTGTTAGCTAAAGCAAAATAGGGCACTCTTAATGCAACTGGGACTGTCCTCAGCGACACACCCCGGAATAATTGATGCCCTGAAGAGGTGATGCGTGCAAGGAAGCGCAGGGAGCCCACAGCACTGGCACCCCAGAGACTCACACACCATCCCGCCGCTCCGCAAGCACCACGCAGCTGTTGCTCTGAGATGGAAGCCACCGAATCCACGCTTTCCTCTTGCTAAAGTGACAATAGCATACCTCTTAGATCTCCCACAAACTCAGCCCTCTTCCTCACTTCCATTTTGCAAGAATCCTTGCCAAAGCCTCCCAGATTTTGTACCATCAGTTTACTACAGCCCAGCCGCTCATCTCTCACACATTTTGGAGGAGACAAGTTGGAAAAGAGAAGTGTTTCCTTCTCTAGCAATCTCCCAAAAGACCTGAAACATTTTCCCTCACAGCTCCATGTTCTCTCTCTCACCTTGCACACCAAAGTCCTCTTCTTCCAGCGTAGTCTACATTGATAAAACCCTTCTCAACTTTTCCTCACTCTCGAGTCATCTAACATTTGGCAACTTTACCAAATGTTAACCTTGGTGGCTGTTGCTCTTTCATTCACTACCAGGCAGTTTATAAGAACAATTGGCGAAATAATCCTAACCTCCTTTTCTAATAGCTGGCGTACTTGATGTAAGGAGTCTGTAGAGCTGGGGGAAGAAAATATCACAGGCATGGCTACACAACACAGAGAACACCAAAGGGCAGACACCAACTGCTTTGCTTTGCAGTTCACCTTTAGTTAAAGCCTTGCAACAGTTTTGGCAGCTAGGGAAGTTACCAGATGGGCAGAAGGAGACCCAGAGAGATGAGTAATTACCCAGCCAGTTAGTAAGAATCTGGAATAAAACCCAGAGGCCCTGTTTCACACTTGTTCTTATGTTACACCGCCTTCTATATCTCCCAGCCATGCCAACTTTAAGTCAGTACGTAATAATTTATGTGTTGTCCTACTTTGTTCTTCATATCCTTTTCTAAAGGTCAATCTCACAAGAGGTCTGCCCCTTCCTCCCAATCTATAGTCAACCTAGAGACTCAGCAAAGATGACCCAACACCCTAAATTTTCCATGTACTTTTTTTAATCCTTCCCCAAGGATCAATGCAGTCAGTTCCTTCTGCAAATCTGTAACACAAGCAACTATAACCTATTTTCAGAAATATCATTAGGATACCCACCAATGAGCTAAGCAATGTGTAATTACTGCACCAGACTCAGAAAACAAAGATCGTACAAGGATCCTCAACATTGAGAAAAGTATTTTAGATTATCCCATTCTTCCTCTGACCTGCAGATATCTAACATAACTCATTAGAATTTTAATTATCATTAATAATTGTAATCTTCCAAATTCTCTAAACTTTAATTAGTGGTCTATATTTTCAGGTATTGTTAAAGAACACTCATCATATCATAACTTGCAATATCTATCTGTTTCTTTGCATTTGGAAATGGGTATTCATTTAACCTTGTCTGCATTTAAAATTATGTTACAGTTTATGAGTAAATAAAATATCTATTCTTTCCTATACAAACAAAACTTTTAAGAAGAAAACGGCAATAATGATAGACCCCCTTAGCACTCAGAAGAGACTGCATGGGTAGCTATGCCTTGGGCCAGATGTTTAGGACACACTAATACAAGTGCTTTCTTATCCATGATTATTTATCTACATTACATTGAAACAGGAAGTTCCTTTAACTTCACTTCACAAAGGATTCACTCACATACTATACTAAGGAGGCACAAATCTCCACTAACACATACTGACTACCCTAAATCTCAGCCAGAATGATATTCAACACAACGGGAAGGCCCACCTCACTTTTTTCCTGGCAGTCCCCCAAAATTGCTGAGCTGATGCTCAGCAAATACAGCTGGAGTGCTGTGATATCAACCATGGAGCCAGATCACCACAGGAACAGGAGGAGGAAAGAAACAGAAAGGGTACTTGATATGTACACTGAATCCTTTTTAAATCATTTTATTCGATTTCCCAAATCCTCACTTCAAGTACTATACAACATATTACCAGAGCCCTGCTGAAAAAAAAGTTATTCATATTTCTGCACTTGGGAGTCCAAAGCATCCTTCACTGCAGGAAAATGAAATAATTTTCACTTTGGTGATTTTAGCTACCAAAACACTGTAAAAAACTAATGATCTCTGGTTCGGTCAGTTGAATTTGGACAGCTCACAGACTGATCAGCTCCTTGCTCTGAGCTAAATCAAGCGCACCACCTGATTCTGCACTGCCTCGCTTGGAAAGGCACCAGAGCACCCACAGTTTGTGGGACAAGGAGAGAGAATGACATCCCCAACTAGTCAGCCACAACTCGATTTTGAACAATTCTACAGAAACCAAAACATCACAGAGACATTTAACTGGCTTTAGCCAGTAAGAACAAAGCACAAGAGCGAAATAAGCAGCAGAAGTCTTGGCTCATTCCTATTAGTCCTTATTTCACTGACACAACTTTTTAGTACACACACACATTTGGGCCATCAAGAGCAACTGCAGAAATATGTGATAGTATTGTTTTCTTCTCTGCATCTATTTCAGGAGAGGCTTTTTAAATTGCAGCATCATAGGAAAAAGCAACTCTTTTTTTCCTTTTCACAAATACTAAGTTTTATTGGACTAAAAAGAATAGTTTAAACATATTTGTGTTTGGTGAACTTGGAGAGATAGGTAGGTAGGTAACAAAAAAATTTTTTTTAAATTTTTAATTTTACAAGTCACACAAACTGATCATAGGCTAACAAACTGACATTACAATCTGTATACATATACAGAATGTCGTATTCTTTGAATCAAGAGGAGGGTGCTCATAAGCATACCTTGCTCTGACAGGCAGCATGTCTACAGCTGCAGTAACTACAGGATCATGGTTCATTTAAAGAAACTCTGTCTCTCTGTGACACCTCTTCTGATGCTCTCAATATATCCCACCACACCTGTGAGCTAAACTGCCACTCCTCTTGAACCTATCTCCACATATTTACTTACTCGCCTCCCTTTTTTGGTTTAATAGGAAAGTGGAAGAGAAACGAAAGCAAGGAATTTGCTTGGGAGAACACACGGAGCTTTCATCAAAGCCGGCACCATAGCAGCTCTCCCACGTCTGCAGCAGCTTCCCTGCTTCCCGTGCTAGGCCTGAGTGACCCCGAGCGCTCTGCCCGCCCGGGCTGGCCCCTCCTGGGCACGCTGAGCCCGCATGTGCGGCTCGGGCAGCTCGGCGCTCCGGCGTGGGCGTGCAGAGCCCCCGCACTCCGTTCGCTCCCGGCTCCTCCCGGGCGCGCTGCTGCGCTGCAGGAACGCTGGGCAATCCCACCGCAACCTACCCACGACATCTGGGCCGGAAGAACGGGGGAAAAAGAGAAGGAGCTGTTTGTTTTCAAGCTACTCTCGCACGCCCTGCAACGCACAGCGAGGAAACCGAGAGTTAATTGCAAAGCGCGTCTGAAGCCATTACAACGCTGCGAGGCTACAAGTTTGCAGGAGGCGACCGGGGCTCGGCTCGAGAGGGGCCGCCGTGTTCCGCCTACCATCCCTTCCGCCCTCTCTCCCACCCGTGTCCCTCACAGGGGCTTCCACGTCGCGGCCGGGCACGGCAGCCGCGGGCGCTGTTCCGCAGCCAGCGGCGGCTACACAGCCCGACCGCGGGGCAGGCCGGGCGCGGGGAGCCGCGGGGGCGAGGGGCTGGGCGGCGGCCGCCGACTCACCCGCGCCGTGACCTTGTAGACCGTGTGGCCGCGGGGGTGGCGGCGCGGCTCCGTCACGGTGTAGAAGCGGGCCAGGTCGGCGCCGCGCTCCCGCGGGCTCAGCATCCTGCTGCTGCCCCCGCCGCGCCGCCCGCCCGGCACAGGCGGAAGCGGCGCCCGGGAACGCCCCGCCCCGCCCCGCCCGGGCGGTGCCGGGGGCCCGGCCCGGGGAGCCCCGCCCGGCCGCCGCGGGATGCTCGGGTGGCGGATCCCCCGCTCGCGGTCTTTCCCCGAGGCTGGAAGTTCGCGCCGCAGGGATGAGGCCGAGGTGTCGCGGCCCAGACGTGGCAGGCGCGGCCCGGCGGCGGCGCGGCCCCGTTCCAGGTGCTCTGCAGGGGCACGGCCGTGGGGGATTTACACTTGGCGGGGACTGCCCGCCGAGCCCCTCGCACACACACGATTTGTGGCCTCTACAAATCCGTAACGAGCCCCTGCTACGCCGCTCCCAGCGTCTGCCGTGGGCTATTTTAGGCTATGCTGCCCTAAATCCATAGGCCTGTAAGGCAGAAATTACTCACGGATTTTAAAGAGGAATGCTACCAGAAAGGCAAGTTTGATGGTTACAGAGTCACCGTGTTTTGTGGGTTGTGTCTCCTCCAGGTTCTTTAAGCCGCACCTGGAACTTCTCCCTGCGGATGGGCTCTCTGCGTGCACAGGTCTGTGGAACACTTCGGTGTTACGAAACCCTCCAGGGTTTGAGGGGCATTGCTTCAGTTCTGAGGAGCATAACTTTCTGCCACAGGACCTCGTCCTTTTGTAAGATTACCTTAAATTTTTTGTCTGTAGTGGGGTCTGTACCAATGTAGATCTCACACCTCAGATCATAGAAACTCGATTTTTTCTTAATCACTGTGTGTTCATTTAATTGCAGGTGTTAAAAAAAAAAAAAACAGACAGCTTTTCCTTACCAGGTTATTAATATCTCTGCTCTCATACAGTTTTTTGACATAAAGTATTTAACAATACTTAATTGTTTGTCTTTGTGAAAGATAAGAGTCTCTTGTACTGAAGTTCATAGTAAGCACATGCCTCTCCTTTGAGGAACATTTTCTTAAGAGGGAAGAACAACATTAGTTGTCAGCAGCTCACTTGTCACTCTCCCTTACCTTCTGAGAGGGAAGAATACGTCCTTTACATTTTGCGGTGGTACACAGAACTTCATGGAAGTTCTATAAGTTACCAAAAGTTCGCAAATTCAAGTATTTGGGGGAGAGGGTCAGTGAGTAACTAAAGAGACAAACACATCAGGCTTAAAAAAATGCATGGAGCTGAAAACAGCAAGAGGCAGGGAGAGTGTTCATTTGAAGCTTGCCCAGCCCCTGAACATTTCTAGGCATCTGCTGCTAGTAACGTTTAGAAAGTAGGAAACTGAGCTCAGTGGACCATTGATCTGAGCCACCGTGGCTGTTTTCATGTGCAGTGTAATCAATCAAAGCATCCCTCAGTGAGTCAGTAGCCCCCATTCACTACGGAGTTTCAAAAGCTCAAATGACTCATAAAATAATTTGGCTTCTACTTACAAATCAGAATTTGGAGATATCTAATTCTGCAGAGTATCTTTTCACATGGTATAGCCAACACAAAATAGTAATTAGACGGGAATAAAAAACCCACAATAAAGTATTACTGGCTTATTAAGACTTTTCTAGGTCAAGGCAAGAAAATCTAGCAACACTGAAATGAGAAACAATTTGCATCATATTAATAGGTTAATCTTTGTCTTCTCTTTTGTCTATTACACAACTTCCATACTTTTCAGCACATCTTCATTTTCATTGAAACCCAAAGCTTCCATGATTTTTTTTCCAGCATCACTACTGAGATTACTACTATGTAAAAACCTTTGAAGCGACAGATCAATTTGGGTGTCCCTGTGCAGGTCAAAATACAGAAAATAACTGCATGTTATGTGTAGATTCTGCTCCTAGAAATAACAGCAGTTGTTGTTGCTATAGCTATGGCTTACTGTCTTCTCTCCTAGAAATACATCTAAAAGATAAGAATACAAAAATTCAGAAAAGAACAAACCACCAAAACAAGATGGTCTTGAAAATGCAGTTGGGAGATCCTTTACTACACATGTGTTAGCAGTTTCATTCTCATATGGTGAAGAAACTAACAGGAAATGGATTGGTATTTTTTTTTACCTCTCACCAGTAAGTTGTGTCCAAGAAATGGAAAACCCAAAGTGGATCTGACACATTGCCTAACTAGCATGCTCATCACTGCATTATTTCAATTCCACTCTTCCCTACCACTCCTGGGAAAACTTCAAATGTTATTTAAAGTCACTTTTATGACAGATATAAAAGGAATGCAGAGAAACAGTATTTTACTTGATTACAGTTCCTGCACAGCATCTGCACTATTCAGCACTATAATTTTTCATATGCATTGTGCTATGTTTCCTTACAGTAAACAGGGCCAGCATTTTCTCTGTCCTCAGAAGACCTCAAGAAATTGTTCAGAGTGCTTTTTCAAGCAACATGGGCATCAGCAGAGGATTGTTGCTGCAGCTGGTAAGCAGCGGGGGGTCTGTCAGCGGGGCTGCAGGGCCGGCAGCTCTCCCACCCTTCTCTCAGGCCAGCTCTCCTCAGCAGAGCACCTTCAGCTGCGTTTTAAAACCTGACAATGTTGAAATACTCGCTTGGGTGAGCGTGGTTTGGATTTTTTTCTGCAAACACTAAGCATGGTGCTGCTGCCCTTGAAATATACTATGGCACCTTGAAATATACGGCAGCTCCTTCCCGGCCACTTTGACGCTGCAGGAACACACGGTGGTCCCAGAAGACCACTTATGGACACTATCACAGAACACGCCGAGTTGGAAGGGATCCACAAGGATCACCAAAGTCCTTGATGCCCTGCACAGGACATCCTCGAGGGTCACACCACGGGCCTGAGAGCCTTGTCCAAATGCCTCTTGAATTCTGCCAGACTTGGTGCCGTCACCGCTTTCCTGAGGACCCTTTTCCAGTGCCCGACCACCCTCCTGGTGAAGAAACTACTGCACGAACACAGTGTTACCTCCATTTAAACGCTTCAAAAGCCCCAGTCGGGCTGCCTACACGCGGGTTTTGCTGCGCTCCGGAGCGGGCGCGGCCCCCGGCGGGAAGCGCGGGCTGGGGGCGTCACCCGCCCGGGGCCGGGATGGCGGCCGGGCCTCGGCGTCGGTGCCCGGGCTAAACATGGCCGCGGGCCCGGCCCTTGGACTACAAGTCCCAGGAGCGAGCGGGAGGGCGCGGCTCGGCCGGCCGCAGCCCGTGCGGAGGATGAGGCGGCGGCGGGGCGGCCGGAGCGCGGCGGCCGGAGCTGGCGCTGCCCTGGGCTGACCCCTTCGGGGGACGCCGGGGCTGCGCGGGGCCGGGAGCGGGGCCCGGGCCCGCCGGGAGGTAAGCGGGGCTGGGGCGCTGGTGCTGGATGCCCGCCATTAGGCCGAGCAGGGCCGCGGTAAACAGAGCGCGGCGCGGGGCGTTCTGCTGCCGGGGTGGGGGGCTGCGGCGTTCAGGAGGGAGCAGTTTCTCCGTGCTTTTCTCTAAAGCATGTGGTCTAGGGTTTTTTTGTAAACGAGTGATGCCTCTTTTTGCTCCACAGTAATGCTATGGTGTCCGGGGGGGTGTTTTGTTTTTGTCCCTGCTGACTCCATCTGGTGCGCTGTGGCGGAAAAGGGTTATTTCAGGACAAGCGGGTTTTGCTGAAAGTTGTGTTAGCGATTAGAGGGTGTCCAAAGGGCTACGAAGGTGGTGAAGGGCCTTGAGGAGAATGTATGTGAGGAGCGGCCGAGGTCATTTCCAGTCTGGAGGAGACTGAGAGAGACCTCATGGCAGTCTACAACTTCTTAGGAAGGGAAGAGGAGGGGCAGGCAAGGATCTCTGCTCTGTGGTGCCAGTGACAGGACCCGAGGGAATGGCCTGAAGCTGTGTCAGGGCAGGTTTAGGCTGGGTATTAGAAAAAGGTTCCTCACCCAGAGGGTGGCTGAGTGCTGGAGCAGCTTCCCCAGGGAACAGCACCAGGCAGCCAGACAGTCCAGGGAGCCTTTGGACAGTGCTCTCAGGCACATGGTGTGACTCTCAGGGTGTCCTGTGCAGGGCCAGGAGTTGGACTCAACGATCCTTGTGGGTCCCTTCCAACTCAGCGTGTCCTGTGATTCAGTGATTCTGTATTTCGGCTTATTTGCTCGGCTGAATAGCAGCTGGGAGGTTCTCACTTCAGCGCAACTTCAAGCATACCAAGCTTCAATATCTTTTGCTTATAGGCTCAAAATATACCTTATTTAAACAGTGAGGTCGCTGAGATATTATTGTTACTCAGCCTACCTTCCTGTGATTTTGTTGAGAGACGGATTTATTTCTTCTAAAGAAAAAAAAAAAAAGAAAAAACCCACCTTTTTTCATTGCTTTAGTTGCTGAGCTGTGGTTTGCTCTCCTGGAAAAGAAGTAAGAATACAGATTTAGTCTTATGCTGGTGCTAGTGATGCCTTGGGATTTAGTACCTTTATTTCCCTGTTGTGTTGGCATTGGGATTTGAGCCAAACCAATGGCTTTCCAAACAAAGTTCTGACAGCTTGCAGGAAAGTGGTTTCATTCCTTACAAATAACCTTATGATAAAGTTAATGCAGCATGCAAACATGACCTTTTGTAAAGGTCATTCCTCTGAGTGCTTGAAAGATCTAACACTTGAATTCAACAAGGCAGAAAATAAATTTTAAATAGTTACTGAGATGGATAGGGTTTGGATACTAAATGTCACTTACAAATCTGAGGAGGGTAAAGGATGCAAGATCACTTTGTAAAGTCTCATTTTGCATATCATTTAGATAAACACTTTAATACCTTGTATATAAGTGTTTGAATATCTTGTATGCATTAACTTGTAAAGAGTGAGTATCTTCTGTAA
The DNA here is from genome assembly GCF_963513975.1 of Fringilla coelebs. Classification (NCBI taxonomy): domain Eukaryota; kingdom Metazoa; phylum Chordata; class Aves; order Passeriformes; family Fringillidae; genus Fringilla; species Fringilla coelebs. The sequence goes on along the minus strand of NC_140030.1, from coordinate 92,744,264 downwards.
GTCCTGACCAGGATGACTTTGCCTCCACAGCTTTCTACAGGCAGATGTAGTTGTGTGCTAGTAATGACACTTGTGCTTTTTTGGTAGACACTCCATGCTGCCCCGCCATGTGCAGAGGCTGGGCAGAGACTGGATCACCCACTGGAATGGCTCCCAGATACTGGCCTTGAACAGCCCAGTTTCCAGCTGTATGAGATGGGCCGGACACTATCCTCCCTGGGCCTCGTTTCCACTCCCCATTTCAGCTGATTTTTCAGCAAACTGGAGATTCCCTCCATTTTTGGGACCTTGGAGACAATTTCAGAACTCTAATTGGCATCTTGATAACTACACACAAAGTTGTTGCTTTCACCTACCCAACCCCAGTATGAAATCTGAGGGAGAAGAACCATTGACAAAGAAGAGAAAACTCAGTGGCCAGGATGATACTTCAACTCCTGAACAACAAGCAGACTTGACTAATCAGAAGGAAGAATCTTGTCTTTCTGTAGCACAGAATGAAGAAAAACATGGCAGCAAGAAAGGTAAAAGATGCTCTTTGCTCACTTGCTGCATTTATTTGTAATGCTGAATACACCGAATAAGGTTAGAGACATGAGCAGTAGTGCCTGCTCCTTTTGAGTTACTGTTTTTCTTGGCACTCCTCTCAGGAAAACGTGTCTTTAAAATGCTCCAGTTTTGTAATGCTGTTTGGTCTGCAAATTTGTATTTTGTGCTGTCAAACAGTACCAGAGCTAGGTTTGCTGCACTTGGCAGTGGAACACAGTCAGTTGTGGGAGGGATTGCCCAACCTGGGGAGTCCTGAGCTTGGTTCAGACAACACTCTTTCCTGTCTCTGTCACCAGGTCATGTCTGTTAAATTGGAAGCTTTGGAAAGCAAAAAGATTTGGCTGACTTGCTGTGGGGCTGAGCAGGACTGGCAGTTGTATAGTTTCATTCCTTGTGCTCTACCTGAGCTCATGAACCCTACTGGACCTGAACTGGTTTCTTTCCAGACCAGTTGTGTTATCTGTGACCTAGAAAACTGTGAATGGATGCACTGAGTTTTAATGGTGCATGCTTCCAGTGTGCTTGTGTGATTTTGTTCCTACAGCTGTATTCTGCCACTGGCATGTTAGCAAGTTTTTTGTCAGGTCACATCTGACAGAGCAGGTAGCACATGTGCTTATCCAGATAAATACAGGAAGAAGTGCAGAGTTGTCTGCTGGGCTTAGTAACTAACTTCCATGAAACTTCAAAGTGTCCGTGTTAGCTTGTTACAGATACAATCTTGTACATAGCATCCAAATATTTTAGAGTCTTGTGTATATTTACACTTTTGTCTAGTCTGAGACAAACAGGGGGACACAATCAAAATTGTTGCCTTCTTGCACAGATCACTTCCTTAGCAAAATAAACTGGAAATTGTATTATGACTAAAAAGGGCAATAGATGCTATCAGCATCCCAAAGGGATTTTTGGACACAGAAACCCATAGGCTTAGAACATCATATTCATCTTCAGGAGTCAAAGGACGGGACTTTGCTTTGTGCCTTAATTACAGAGTCCTCTCTTAACCCTGCTTGCCTTTTATCAGATAGCTTTATCTGAGGGTGTGGTTGGCACTCTGGTCCTTCCCAGTCACCCTTTGGAAGGTGATGCTAATTAAAGATACCTGCTGAGGAACAATGTGGCTTCTCTCCCACCACAGAAACAGAACTTAAAGCTTTGCTGTATTCATTGCAAACACTGTAAAGTCCTGAATAATCTAAGCACAGCAATGAGAATTACTGCCCAAATAGGACAGATAGTGACAGCTATAGCTGCAGTCTGCCACTGGTTGTTAGCACAGATAACTGGACCTCAGCTTGCTCTCAGATGAGGTTAGATATAAAGGGTGAAAAGCATCTCTGTGAGCTTTTAAGTGGAGAAATACATTTCTTAAGAAGTAATTGGATGCTTAATGATGAGCAGATATGTTATTATGAATTTTCCTACTAATAGTAAGTATGAAATTAAAAATGGCAGGAAGGTGAAGGATGCCTTTTCAGAAGTTCCTGGTAATTCTGAAACTTAATAATTTCTTGATTTCTCAACTCACTGAGGAAAACTGGGTTCATTATTTGTTTTGGGACTCCTGTAGTAGGCCTGTTGCAGCTTATGGCTGAGTTTTACAGACTGTACACACGGTAGAGGTGATTGATGGATTCCTAACCCTTTGTTAGTCATGGATAGAGAGATCAACAAGGTGCCCACATGCTGCCCTAAGGAGTGTATCCCAGACTGGCATACACCATCTCTGCTGAAGAGCAGGTGGCACAAGGTAGTCAGTGCAAGACTCCCAACAGACTGGATTTGGCTCACCAGTTATGCAGCCCTTCTACAGGAGCAGGGGATGTAGTCTGATTGCAACAATCTCCTTAGAACAGGCCAGTTCCCCAGTTTCAAAGCAGTTGAAATCTAGGGCATGTTATGGTTTTGTGCTGTTTGTTTTGAGGTTGGGGTTTTTTTGTTTGTTTGATTTATTCTTTTTTTTTTTTTTACTAATGCTTATCCATCTTAAATAAAGGGTCTGAATCACTGCTAATTGAATAAGCTTTTAGAATTATTTAAGAGATTTGAAAGACAAATAGTTGTGAGTAGAATGATTTCCAAGAGCAGTAAGAAGTCATATGGTCTATAACATAACCTTTTTCTGCTTCATATGCTTTTAACAGGAACCATCAAAAGACACTGGGAATATTTCTGTCAGCAGAGTAAAACAATGAAAATCGCTAAAAAGAAAGGATCTGACCAAAGCAGCACAGGAAGTGAGGCAACATTCGATTTTACAGTCATGTCCTACAACATTCTCTCACAAAATTTGTTGGAAGACAACTCCCACTTGTACAGACACTGCAGGCAGCGATTGCTATTCTGGACATACAGATTTCCCAACATCCTACAAGAGATCAAAGAGCTGGATGCAGATGTGAGTAGAAAATGAGCATGTGGCTATGTCTTAAGAACTGATAAACTGAAATAGCAAGTTCTGCTGCTCTGTACTGGGGTCTGAAAAAACACCTCTGTGGTTTTGGTTGGTTGTAGAGTTTATTGTTTGTTTTTGAAGATACATAAATTATTGTAAGTCTTAATCCGGATGTCAAGTTAGTAAAATGTTGCTTCAATCACTGTTCGGACCAACAAAAGTTCAGTGATAGAATCCATCCTGTTTGTGTCAAAAAACAGTACTGAAAAAAGATAGTTGTATTAGGGAAGCCACAGAAAAACAGCCTTGTACCATTTGAAAAATGCAGTTATGTTAGTAGTAGCCAGGAATCTGTAAAGTCCCTTCAAAGTCTTCCTTCTTTCCTAAAAATCTATGCATCCTGTATGCGTGTATCTTTACAATGAGATACCTTGGATAGCTTTCTGAGAGGAGCAGCTGCTCTCAGACCCTGCTAGTTGCAGGCGTCCTTTCCACAGAGAAATTCCTTGCTAAAGGACCTAGATTTTTAACTGTTTCATTGTAACTGTAACCTTAAGTGAAGCAGAAATTTCAGAATGTTGCTTGAGATTTGACTCTCCCTTGAGAGCTTGAATGAGCTGATGTCAGCTGGGCAAGTGGAATGTGTTGCTGCAGTTCAGCAAGCAGGGGTAACTTGTTCCCCTTTGGAAGCCCAGTTCTTTATCCCAGTGGTGGTTGTGTTTCTGCAGTGTGCTGGGGGAAGGCTCAGAGATGCTCACAGCTGGAGTTGGACTCAATGATCCTTGTGGGTCCATTCCAGCTCAAAATACTCTGTGATTCTGTGAACTCTCTTAAATTAATATTTTGACTTTGATCTTTGGTTCAGGTTCTTATAATATGGAAACCTGTTTTCCATCCTGTAGTGTGCCATTTGCCTCTTCATCCCTTCTCCCTGAGCCTTTCCCTGGGCTGCTGAGAATGTTGGAGCAAGTTACTATTTTCATTAAATGGAATCTCAGCTCTGAAAATGTCTGTCTGAAAAAGGAGGAATTGGGGCCTTCTTCATAATCTTAGGGAGCATTTTCTATGAAGAGTGAATTCTTTTGTGGGATTATGGAGTCAAAAACCTTTTAAGTTTGCTTTTTTTAATACCTATACAGACTGGCCAACAAAGATATGCTGTAGTAACATTTTGATGTACTTACTAATATATTTTAATTGTAAACCTTTGCCTTAGGTGCTCTGCTTACAGGAAGTCCAAGAAGACCACTATAGAACAGAGATCAAGTCAAGTTTGGAATCCCTGGGTATGATGAAACTCTTAGGACCAATACATTGTCTTCTCCCCTGCAGGGATAACTTGTTACCCTTTGAGAACTCAGTACTAGTTTCCTCAAAAAAAAACCTCTTATAGATTATAGAATCAAGTCTTTTGCTATCACTTGCAACAATGTTGTGTATCCTCTTTTATAAATTCATCAAGTGCTCTCTTGAAACCACTTTAGTCTTTTCTACCAGTATTCTTGTTGGGTAGCTTTTCAAGGGCATGTTTTTTCTGCCTTGAAACCTTCCAGATATTAGCACTAAATGTTATCTATGGTCAGTATATATTCATTAGGTTTTTATATCTAATTAATATATACAGCATTATAGTGCTGTCAGTCAGTCTGAATAGACTATCCTGTCACTATAACTGTGATTTTATGGAAGGAATGTGTTGCTAAGGGTTGATTCCATGGTGGTTTAAACTGATTTGAATGTTTTATGCTCTGCACCACCTTCCAGTCCCAGGGCCCCATTACTATTCTGGCTGGTTCTTGTGTAATGCCAGGAAGACATGGTAAAGGAGTAGCACTGGACTGATACTTTTTTCTTTTTTGGTTAGTTGAGGTAGTCTAGCTCCCAGAATTGAGTGCTTGCAAAGAAGAGGATAATGGCAGTACTGATTGAAATCCACTTGAAACATGAAACAACACTGTGAGGCCAGGCTTGTGGGGGCAAGAGAGCTTGTAACTAGTGTACAGGAGGATCTGGAGCTTGCTTTAGCTCTTCCTTTCCCCATCCCTAGCTCCCAGATGCATGTTCTGCCCCTTATCCTGGGCTAGTTCTGGCACTTACTCCAGCAGAATACTATGCAGACTAATTTTATTTTTCTGGGTTAGTTTTCTGTTAACTTACTGAGTTGGCACTAAATTCCACAACAAGTGGCAGGAGCAACATGGCCTGAATCTGGGAGAGAGGAAAGGGAATCCCCTGTTCCATCTCCAGGTGTGAGCTTAGGTCAGCTCACCCTACTTCACTAAGGCTGTACTTCATGAATTCACATAGTCTGGGCGAGGCAGAGAACATAAAATGGCAAAAACTAGATCTAATTTTTTTCCTTACATAGATAAGGTCTTGTTTAAATCACCTCTGCATAAAATGAAGAAATTGGCAAATCACTATTTCTAGATGGACTTGTTTGAACTCCAGTGCTGTCATTTGATAAATGTCTCTGTTTCCTTGGTGAAAGCTTGCCACTTGCTGCTCACTGGATAATTGCATAATTATGTAAATACATTTGAGACCTTTGTTCCATGAATAATTTTAGACATTGACTAATGACTTAGCATGATTAAGGCTTTTGATTGCTAATGCTTCACTGGTATTACTCCTAAGCCATTCTTGTAGCATCCAGAAAGAACTTCAATGCACAAGGCCACTTTTATGTGCCTTGTGGGGGTTTCTTTGTTGTTTTGGTTTGGGTTTTTTTCCAGATGAGGAGATAAGAACATGACTGGTATCTTAGAGTATGTAGATGTTTACACATTGCATAAAGTATTGGACCACATTTCCTGCCCTGCCTTGCCTCAGCTCAGATTAGGGCAGAAAGAAAAGTGAGCACAAATCTATGTGAACTTCACACAGACTTTGGTACTTCAGACTGGGGGTTGACTGTGATGTGAGAAAAGCAGTGTGAGATCGTTCTGATTATTTGTTTGTTTTAAAATCTCTATTTATACAATAGTATTTTATGTTTTTAATTGCCTTTCTTGCAGGGTATCACTGTGAGTATAAAATGAGGACAGGCAGAAAACCTGATGGCTGTGCCATTTGCTTCAAAACTTCCAAATTTAGCCTGATTTCCTCAAACCCAGTGGAATTTTTTCGCCGTGATATCCCACTCTTGGACAGGGACAACGTTGGACTGGTGTTGCTGCTGCAGCCCAGATTTCACTGTAAAGCCAATGCTGCCATCTGTATTGCCAATACACACCTGCTGTACAACCCCAGGAGAGGGGACATCAAACTGACCCAGCTTGCAATCCTCCTGGCAGAGATTGCCAGTGTTGCTCCTCAGAAGGATGGCTCTTTCTGCCCAATTATCATCTGTGGGGACTTCAATTCTGTTCCTGGTTCTCCATTGTACAGATTTATAAAGGAAGGAAAGTTAAATTATGAAGGACTTGCTATAGGGAAGGTAGGCTGTGCTTCTCTCTTCTCACCAAAAAAATGGTTAATGCTGATTAAAGAGAAGTATTTGAGTGGAGCTGTGATTGTTTCCATTGCAGTGCCTCTCTCAGTCAACAGCCTGTGAAGCAAAAGTTATTGCAGTTAAATAAGCTTGGATATATTAGCTGTGCCTTAGGGAATACTGTGTCCTCTCCCAGCATTCTGAAAGGACAGACTCAGCAACAATCATTCCTGAAATGTAGTGAATCCACAGGGGGATTGTATCACTGTGTTTGGATGATTTTATCACTGTGTTTAAGTGTCCCAGTCTTTAAGTAGGATAAAATAACCACTTAATCAAAAACCTACTGTGTGCTCTGTGGGAAGATAACTCTTACTGTAGATAAACTTGGTGGCTACAGTAATTGCAAAAGCAAAGCTGCAGTTAGATGCTGAATCTCAACTGTTTCATGTTGAAAGATGTCTTGTGAGCTCTTGTATGCAGCTGTTGGATGTTTCACATGGTATGTAATAGGAGTGACTGAACTACATAAAATGAAGAAACATGACTAAAAAAATAGCCCTGCTGGGTGTTTTTGCTAGTGGGGACTTGATTCGAGCCCCCATTTGACTTGACCTGCTCTCAGAAGGATCAGCATCCTGCAGCTGAAGTGTTTGCTGGGTAGCTCTGACTGCTGAGCCAGGGCTGTCTCATTGCTAAAAGTGTCCTTGGAAGTGTCTCAGTGTCACAAGAACCATCTGGAAAAATTTGGTACCTGCAAAGAACTTGCTACAGATAAACACAGTGGATGTACATAAAGGATGTTATTTTTACAAGGATTTGACTTATTATAATTATTCCAAAGGGTTGGGCCTTTTTCTTTAAACTTTACCAAAAAATATTCACTTATTTCAGGTTTGTTTGGTGGGTTTTCTTTTTTTTGTTGTTGCTTTTGTTTTGTTTTGCTTTTTTGGTTTTTTTTTAATCAGATTTTTATCTGAAAAAAAGCTTGTTGTCTTTCTCAGGTCTCTGGACAAGAACAGTTTCCAAGGGGACAAAGAATCTTATCTATTCCAATTTGGCCAAAAAAATTAGGTATTTCACAAAACTGTGTATATGAAATAAAACAGCAACAAAAGGAAAAAAATACAGGTCAGTTTTTGAATGAATGAATTTTTGTGAGCCTTTGAAAGTATTATTCAGCTAGTACTGAAAAATCATACATTCTGTTTTAGTGGGGGAAAAACAGTGAGTCTTGAGCTTACAAAACTTTCTTGTTGGAGAGTGTAAAGTGATTTATTCACATAAACTTTGCAAATTTGAATCTTTATAAGATAATAGTTTGAAATTTCCCTTCAGGAATTGGTGTATAATGTTTAAACTCCTGTGTCTGCATCCTGAAAGCCAGCTGTGCTGTGAGTTGGGAGAGGGAGGAAGGAATGCAGCACATGGACATAGTGTGGACCTGCATTGTGCCTCAGTGTTTATGAATTATAGTGTTGGCACTTCATGGAACAGTTGGGAAAAGCAAGTGATTCCTTGCTGGGTATGGCTAGATCTCTCATCCACTATTTTTTCCTTTGACAGAAAAAACAATTTTAAATGATTGGGACATAATGTAAAAGAGTCTTTAGAGGGTATGGAACAGAAAAATTTAATCCAGCTTGGTGAATTGTATATTGCCTGCTGTAAAAAAAAAGTATACTTAAAGATAGTTTTTTTTTACACTGAATAGCTTTTCTGCAGCTCTTCAGCATTGGTCTCACTTATATCCTATTTTAAATATAAATTGAATTTATTTTTATTTTGTAGGAGAAAAATTGGAAGAAGCAAAACCAGACAACACTCAGGAGATTATAATAGCACCTGAAAAGTATGTATTGGGGAAAAATATGGAAGCCCTTGGGTGGTTACTTGGGAGTTGGTTTTGGTTTTAGACCAAATTTATATCTGATTCCAGCTGTGGGTACCTGATGATCACCCAGTCTGCCCTTTTGGCAAAGGCATCATTGTTCATTCAAACATGAAAAGGCTGATCAGACAGCAATAATGGAATGTGTGTTCTTCCAGGAACTTGGAGATTTTCTCAGAATGCAAGGCTGAGGTGTCAGTGCTGCTAGAGGGTACTTTCTGTCTGCTCATTAAAGAATGCTTCTGGCATTTTTATCACTTCTTGACATAAACAGAACATCATCCTCTGCAGGGACATTACAAGAAACGTGTGAACTTGAGTCCAGTTGCAGAAGCCATGTTTTTAAAAGAGGGAGAGGAAAAAAATAAGCCAGTGGTTGTCCAGCTGCTGAAGAATTGGCACTTCTCTCTCTTTTTACTGTTTTTGATACACTGGTTTATGGATGTATAAAATCCTATAATACAGTGTGAAACTGGGAGGAAGGAGGGAAAGGAACTGGAAATGTCATAAAATCTTCCTTGTCATGAGTTCTGTGGGAGTGTTTAATTTCTTTGAGTCTGAGAAATGTGGAGTATTATGGATTTGGTAATACAGCTTTCAGAAGAAGGAAGCCATGCTAGAATGCTGAGGAGGAAAATGTAACTGGTTTTTGAAAGCAAGAATTTATTTGCATTTACCAAACTGGTAAAGGCATATAAAGTAAGGCATAGAAGAAGGAAATTGCCCTAAATGTATGTATGGGATGGTAGGCTCCAAATCAGCTATTTCTTACCAGAAATGAGATCTTGACATCACTGCAGATAGTCACAGTAGAACTCTTGGTGATTTTTGGTGATGAAAAAGGTGTCATGGCATTTCTGAGAGAGGAAGTAGATAACAAACAGGAGGCCCCATGCTACGGTTTGAATCCATAGCATGCTGAATGCTTCTTGCAGGGCTTTTTCCCCTCATCTTAAAAGGGATGTCATGCAACAAAAGCAGAACTTACTACTTGCCTCTGTTATACCAACTGGCATGTTTGTCTCTGCTCTGAATCAGGGCAAGGTAACGTGCTGGGTTTTTCTTCAATTGCTTGTGTTTCAACCGGAACACATTGCAGCCTAGGTTTAAGATGCAAGATGAGGCAGGTACAGCTGAGGGATGGATGATTTGCAGAGATGATGGAAGCAAATGTCTGAGAGACAGGAGTTCTTTGGCTGAAAGGTGCAGTTTTGCAGTTTGCTTTCAAGATTGAAAAGACAAGTGAGACAAGATGGGCTGAACTGAAGAGGAACAGACAAATGATGGGGAGACAGAAAATGGGAGCCTGAGTGAAAAAAAACATAAACACAGCCTAACTTGGAACTTATACCTCTAGCTTGGGGGAGGATAAAACCTCAAAAAATCTGAATTTCTCTTTATGCTGAAAGGTCTGGTTAGATGAGTTTGTGTTTTGTTGCTTTCATATGAGCTCCTTTCATGGACATTTCTGCCTGAGTGTCAGGGAGAGATTACTGAGTGAGGACATGTCAATGCTTACGGAATGTATATGGAGTTAAGAGCTATCTATAAGTAAAGTGTCAGCTAAGCCAGTTCTGATCAGCATTTTGCTTGACAATGCTGCCTGCATTTTGCCTTCAGAGTTTTAGGCCTCTCACACAGAAGGCTACAGGATGGCTTGCAGGACAGAAACACTAGTTTGCATGTCCTGATAATTCATCTTGTTTGTAACCAGGAACTATTTGGTATTTCTTCATTGCTAACTCCTTCTTGGTAATGAAAGAAAATAAAATTCTTTTCTTTGATGTCTCTTTAGGTTGTCTTCGAAATTGCGGCACCATTTTAAATTGTCTTCAGTGTATTCTCATTACTTCCCTGGAACTGGGATTCCAGAAGTGACAACTTGTCATTCCCGAAGTGCTGTCACCGTGGATTATATTTTCTATTCTGCAGCAAGTGATGATACTGCTGACCAGCCAGGTAAAGAAACCAACTTTTCATTTTCATAAATGCTAAACAAGAATATTTGTTTGCTGTTTTAAGAGAAGCGTTGTGTGTTGTGAGGATTTCATTCATGTGAAGTTCCTCAGAGGCTTGTGGTAGTGCTTTGATTGTCAGCTGTTACCTGAGAAATGTGGCTGGCAAGCTCACCACAGCTGGATTTGTAGTGCCACACAGGGCCACCCTTTTCATCTGACTGAACATTTCTGTGGTTCCTGTCTCAGCATGGAGACAAGCTGGAGGTACAGGAAAGCAGCAGTGGAAGTAGCACCTGAGAAGTACTGCTGGCAGTAATGCATGCCAGACCTACAGCAAGGCAGTATTCCCAATCATCTGAGCAACACAATGGCGAACAGCAATTTGTGATGTGCATTAAAACTGATAAACGAACCGTTCCCTGGCAATTCACTTCTCAGCTTGTCTTGCAGTAATTTCTGCCAAGTAACAGACTCTTGGCCTTTGCTCTGAGCACGGTCACTGGCACGGGCCCAGCTGTCACTCTACGGTTTGCAGTTGCAGCTAAAAGTCACCAGATGGTGCAAGAAAGTCGCGGTACCTCTGTGGGAATTTCGTGATGGATATCACAGTGTTTCTCCATGCTTTACTGCTCTGGGACTCGTTCCGTGGGTGCTTCTGAGCAGTTTGCTTTCCATGCCCTCATGAGTTCTGTGTTTCATGCCATCAACAAACATCAGTGCAGTGCTAGCACATAAATGTCTCTGCAGAACTTGGAGCAAAGAAACCTGGATTCCATTCCTGCTCCCACTGTACAGTGCCCCTGATTTTTATAAATTAACATAATTTTCAGAATCTGGAATGAAAACACCACCTTCATCTCTTGTAACTTGAGACTTGATTGTTAAAATTCATTGAGTTGATTCACAGAAGTCTCACTTGTCATAATGTGCACAGTAAATGCTACCTTAATGTAAAATGGCACACACAAAAGCTTTGAATGAAAAACCACAATATTAGAAGTATTTAAATTACTTCTGAATAGCATGTAATTTCATGGAGTGCTGTGTGATTGCAGAGTGCGTCTCTGCACAGAATTTAATCCTAATTCACCTGTTTATATATTTTTTGCACCATCATTATATATGTTTTGCATCATCAGCATCATCATTGCTCCAGCAGATACAGCACTTTTTTCTTTTTGCACTTGTTTTTCAAATTTTTTTTTCACATTGGAGCACAGAATGGAACCAAGCTTGAATTTTCCAACTACTTTATACTAGTATAGTTTTTATTAATGAGCTCTTACAAATCAAGCCAGGGTTTGGATTTTCAGTTTTCTAATGACCTGGGCCTCTGTACTTAAAGCTGCCAAAGTCTGTACAAGTGAATTTTAAATGTGTTCTAGGCTCACGGATTGGTTTTTTCTATTCAAAGGGTTTTATTTTAAAACATTCGTGCTTTATTCTGTCATGTTTGTCTAAATATTTGGTATAAAAAATCCACCTGCCAGGATTTCCTGTAACCAGGGTTCAGTATCTACCTGAGTCCTGCAGGGCACAGTTTTGCTGAGTGTTCTGAGTGACATTAACTGCATGCAGCCTAGGCTCTCTGTGGCAACAAACTGCTCCTTTGTAGATATGCAGGTTCTGTCCCAAATGATAAATTTGTCTCAAGACCTGGTGGACATAGAGCTGCTAAGAGATCTTTGCAGTGAAAAAGCTTTACTTCAAAGCAGTCAACAGCTGCTGGGTTGTTGAAGGGCTGGAAAGCTGGCAGATGGCAAAGGATGAAGCTGTTGAACTCTCTGAGTAGCTCAGCAGTTGCTGGATAGTCATTTGAAGTATCTCTTGGGAAGCCAGTACCAGGGTCAGCCAGGAAGTTCTGAATTTGCTGATAACTTTCACACAGAAAGTATTTCTGTCAAAAGTTACAGTTTTGCAGTTTGTACTGGTCCTGAAAGCACTCAACTTGCCCAGGATCATCTCTGCATTCTGAAAGCAATAGGTAGGGTTGCCGAGTAGTTGTCTAACTTGAATACATGGCTCAGGAAATCTAAATTTTACACATCATGGATGGATTTCACAGAAATTTCTCCACCTGAGCTGAAAAAGCTGTTTGCTCTTTGATGATGGGCAAATCATGACTGACAAATCCAGTGTCCTTGAGTGGCAGGGTTACAGTAATTGTGGAAGAGGTAGAGCAGCTGAACATCTACTTGGGCTTGTGCAAGGCATTTGACATGGTCCTGCCCAGCAGCTGGAGAGATGGATTTGGTGGCTGCACCACTCCATGAATTGGCTGGAAACAAGCAGCTGCCATCAATGCCTCAATGTCCAGGTGGAGACAAGTGGCATTCCTCAGGGATCAGTATTGAGACCAATGCTGCCCCATCCCTGGAAGTCTCCAAGGTCAGGCTGGATGGAGCTCTGAGCAGCCTGGTCTAGTGGGAAGTGTTCCTTGCCCATGGCAAGGGGGTTGGAACTTGATGGTCCCTTAGATCCCTTCCAACCCAAACCATGCTATGTAAGCATGTAGTAACTGCAAGGCTTGAGTCGTGTTCCCTCTTGCATGAGCAGTGTGGTGTTCCATGTGGGGAAGGAGGTGGGAGTGGGTTTCTTAGGTAGTTACAGGAATAGGCAGTAGGAGATAATGGAGATCCCTTTCTTATGATGAAAGGGAATAGAAAGCTAGAATACCTTCATCCCTATGAGCAAAAGTGTGTGTAGGACCTGCCTGCTGGAGAACTGTGTGCTTGAGGATACAGAAATAAAATGTTATGTGAACCAGTAACTCTAAAAAGATACTTACCTTCACAAGTGTCAGCTCTGATTAGCAATGCCATTGTCTAAAGTAATGGACTGGATTATATGAGGCTTTTTCAGGGGAGTTACAATGAACAAATAAATGCATTTTCCTTTTTATTTCTATTTACCTCTCCATAAAATAGTGTCCTTCTTGAATACTTTGAGCTCTACTGATGAAACTATTTTGGGAATCATAAAAGAATTTCTGAACTGTCGTACTGGTGATTTGGCATGGAACACTAACAACTGTACAGTATTGCTGCCATACTGCTTTCCTCCTTCTAGATCTGTATGAGCATGTGATATTTAGCCCACGCTGATAAACATTGCCTTTTGGTTTGTTTTTTCTAACAGGAGTAGAGGATTCTTTTTGTGGAGGTCTGAAACTTCTTGGCAGGCTGGCACTTGTAACAGAGAAAGATCTTTGGACTGTTAATGGTCTTCCCAATGAAAATAATTCTTCTGACCACCTGCCACTGCTAGCAGAGTTCAGGCTTATTGAACGGTAATATCCAAAGGACTTGTGGTATAGGTAAAGTTCCCTTTACCTTCTCTCTCATGGGATAATTATTATTATTTTTTTAAAATTCAAGCACTGCTGGTCCGGTTTAAATAAGTTTGCCTGCATGCTGATTGATTAGTGTTGTGTAAAGTAGACTTTCTAAAGGGACTTCCTTTTTAAAAAAAAAAGTGCTTAATTTACTTTACAAAGTCTTTTAGGGACAAAAAGGATTTTACATTAGCTTCCTCTTTGATAAAGGAAAACATCTGTGCCAGACTCCAACTGGCATTATTTTTCATGAATATGTTGTAAATGATTTTTATTGTAAATCACAGTAAAAAGAACTATTCTGAGAATTGTGTGTTTCTTCAAGCAAAGGGGAATGTGTTTGTGTGCCTGCAGCATTTTAAAATGAGTTCAAAATAATACTACAGTATTTATAATGAGTTCAAAATTTACTACAAAGGTGCTTTGTGGACACTTCTATCTTAACACTTCTGCAAAGGAATTTACTCAGTGTTGTCAGTGCAGAGGCTGCAAGATTGAACTTTCAAAGGAAGGAAAGCATATAGGCAAATACTTATGCTATAAGAATTTGCTGCTTAAAATTCAAAGGGCTTAAATATAGGTAGCATTCACATAAATCTTTTTTTAAATATCTGAAATAAAGCTAAGCTTAATGAGCACACCACATCACAGGAAACTTAACTGATCTATACAGGAGCAAAAAATTTAGCCCTTGACATCTTAAGGTTTCATGCATACTGAAGAACTGGTGACAGGGTGGGGTTTTTTTCCATTTAGTTATTAAAAAGGCTAGGTTCAACTTTGAAATGACAGATCCTGAGATTATTAAATTATCATGGTTTTATATTTACTCTCACGATGCAACTCATAAACATTCTGTGTAAAATACAATTTACAAAGTAATTTAAAAATCACCAGACTGCCTCAATAGGAAATGTAGAGGGGCTGGAAAAATCTTATAACTTAGTCAAACTACATATGGATGTGTATGTAGAACCAACTTTGAAGTAAGAATTGTCTTTCAGTGTAGGCTGGAAAACCTGCACCCATTCAGACTCATTTGTCTCCCAGAAGCACTTGTGGAATTTTCATCTGTGTTGTCTTTCCCTGACTGCAGACAACTGCAATTAAAGAAGCTCCTCAGCCCATTACAAAATATGAGCACCTGCCAAAACATTCAGCTTACATTGCTGAAATTTTGGAAGGGGCTACGTTTGTCATAGTAACTGAAGATCTTTCTTCTGCCTGTTAACAGTCAGGTTGATGCTGAGGATAAGAACCTGTTTGATCCTGGATGCTGTCTGGTTTCAAGCATCTGAGTAATCTCATAGATGCCAGCATACTTAGATAGAGGCAACAAATTTCTGGGTGCACCCACATTACAGTTAAAAACATTGTTCAGTTGTAGCAACCCTTGTTAAGAGCAAAAACAAAAAAAAAAACCCACACAAAGTCATAAAAAAAGACTACCATGATACTTTTATTGAAGTTTCATGCTGTGCATATACAAGTGATGAAAAAGCCCAAAAAGTCATGCATGTTTTTCTATACTATTTGACCACTTTGCTGTCACTTGAACCACACTTAAGACAAATGCCATCATAAGCAAGTTTCAAGAGAATATTTCAGCAGAACTTTAAACAAGGACCAAAAGCAATTTGTCAACACACCTCTACAGCATTAAAAAGCTTCAGTATCATTTAAGAGAAAATAAAGTGTGCTGGACAAGGGTAGAAACTATATACAACCATTATTTGAGCTGAAGTAAACCTTGGTTTCATAGAAAAAATTTGCAACATATCAGGTAACATTGTGCTATAGGATACAGCTGATCAAAAGTTTTTCCACATCATCTTCTTCAAGAGAAGTCATTAAAAAAATTATTTAGGTCACAAGACACTGGGCAGCATGAAGTTTGAAACCAAACCTCTGCAGCTGATACCAAATTACACAAGAATTTCTACCAAAAGAGTATTTCCCTCTCTTCAGCTTCACTCCTTAACCAAAAAAATCCCTACTGGGAACACAGGAGTGGAAAAGTTTAGAGAAAGAGGGATGGGAAAGGCCTTCCTGATATTGATATGTTAAACTGGGATAAAGAGGTGTCACTTTTAAAAAGTTTCCTTTCTAGAGCTTTTGAAGTCTTAATTAGTAGAAAGCCTTTCATTGGCTGTAGAAGGTTGCTGGGTCTTGGCTTTTTCTTCCTGTCCTAGGCAGGTGAAATTCAGTTTTTTGAGCAATGAGGTCTGTGAACAAGCAATTATTTCCTTCTATAATCATTCATTTTCTGGCTGATGGAAGTGTCCTAGGAGCTTACATCATTCCATTTGAATAAGCATTACTGTCAGTCTGTAACAGCATCCATCTTCATCGAGATCCCAAAAAAGTAAGTGCCCAGGAGGGGAGGTACACCAGGCCCATGGCAGCATCATCTATGAGCACAGCACAAAGGGTAGAGGCTGGACATGTACAATAATCCAGTTTATATTTAGGCACCTAATGAAACATTTCCAGGAATGCAGCACTCAAATGCTTCCAGAGAACTTCACTAAGTCGAATGGTGGACCCCAGTGAGTCTTACTGCATCACTTGAGAACACTGCTGTCCATCACAGGTCCTTAGCCAAGTCTTACAACAATACAACTGAGCAGGGAGGAAGAAGACAAGCTTGATTTTCATCTATTTCAGTCATACTTCCTTATTCAAGTCTGACTAAGCAGTTGTTGTTACAACACATGCAGGAAAACTCCCTGCACAGCACGGCAGAAGGTTTAACTTCAGGCTGCCATGCCTGATTTAATACAAAGTGTCAAGGCATCACCATCAGTGACTGCTCAGCCATTCAAAGACAAGGTTCAAATTTGCACATAAATGTGGAGAGAAAAGCACATAGACTCAGGTTAGCAATTCCCACAGTTTTTCCATTATTTCAGGTACTACATATATGAGAAAAAGCTGACTTCTCTCTACAAAACAGCAATCTCTATGTTTTGTGCTTCAGCGGTGTAGTTCAGAAAGACTAAAAGCTTGTGACAAAAGTATAAAAAAAATTATGAAAGTTTAAAAATTCATTATTCATCAATTATCATCATTTAAAAAACTTCCAACCTTGTATCTTGCCTAACAAGATGTCAGTGTTAAGAATACAGTTGCATATTACTATTACTTAACATCTTTCGGCAACACGCAGAAAACAATAATACAGGTGGCAGTAAAACATCCAGTGCTGTTTTAATACTCCCAGTAATGCTGGGAAACAGTACAAATCGGTTAGAAAACAATAATACTGACACTTTTGCATATCTATTAAGTCTAGTGAGGTAATACTGATACTTTAAAAACTTATGCCACTTCTTCACTGCTTGCTTTTATTGCTGAATTAAAGATTAATAGTGAATATGATTTTTTTAAATTGCACTGCACCCCAGCACATCTTAATACTAAGAATATGATTTGTTAGTTACTTCAATGCAACCACCCAGCACAAGGCCAAGTTCAATTAACACTTGTACAGGGAAATTATATTTGAAGAAACTCACACCACTGAAGTCACCTGCTACATGATGGGAGAGAAAAAAAAATCTCATATCCTGGCAAATCTAATTTTAGGTTCTCTTCACTGATGCCTTTTCTATAAATTGAAATAAATACCGCCACCAAAACCAATTACCCCCTATTTTCTAGGTCAAGCCTTTATTGTGAGAGTACATAAGTTAAAAACCGATCCCATTCCTTTTTCCTTCCAAGGGAGTGCAGGTAAAGTGCAGCGGCAGCAGCGGGAGGCCCTCTGGAGCCCGAGGCACGGCGTGTCAGATGCGCAGCTGGTAGCCCACCTCGTTGAGTGTAGCCAGGTCTCCCTTCTTGTCCAGCACCGCAGGCCTGCGCACAGGGGAGGGAAGAGGGCGCTGCTGACCAGCGATCCCGCACAGCCGTGCAGCTGCGGAGAGCTCAGCAGCCACGGGGAAAAGCCTGCCTCACAGGACAGTGGATAGAGCTAATGTTGTCATCTTAAACACAATCCTGGTAAATCTGCTACAGGAGCTACTGTGTTGCCTCTGACAAACTGTGCCTGGGATTTAGGATGTGAGCCTGAAGCACCCCCTCCTCCTGATTTGAGAGAGGCCCTAAATGAGTAGCTAAGACTAGACACACCCCACCTGTCATCCACCCCGGAGCAGGACTCCAGCTTTTAGAACAAAGCCAAAACAGCTGAGAGCAAACAGGAGGGCCTCTCACATGGCCATTGCGTGTTAGCTCTCCCCCTACCTGGCCTCTCCTCCTGTCTGGGTCTGTGTGAAGGGCTGGAGCCCACCAAACAGAAAACACAGGGTGGACACCCTTCAGCCTCCTGGCATCCAGCATTCTGATACCATTCACCTGAGCAATCACACACACATGGATACTGTTAGGCCATTTAAGTATTCCAACAGCCTGAACCAAAGGAAGCCTTGAGCTATCAGTCTCTTTTTAGCAAGCAATGGAAAAGCTCCTGCAACAAAGTTGTCAAGCCAAAACTATCCAGCTGATTTATAGTCTGGAAGTGTCTAATCTGAGAATTTATTGCAGGCTCTTGGCTGCTTTCACACTAAGCCATGTGTTTGCTTTTCTAAAGGCAGACATTGTTTAAAGCACACATTTCTCTAGTACTCCATAGCACGTCTGCTTCCCTGCAGAAACACAGCTAAAGCCCCAGCAGTACAATGGGAGGCTGATCACAGCTTCAGTGCTTTTAGCTCCTCAGCCCTGGTTTCCAGCTCTGTGTGCTTATTACTCTTTGCTCACTCTGCAGCAGATGTGACCCCTGAGTTTGCACAGCCAGGCTGGCCCTTATCTCCCTGCTGCAGGCTGCCAGCCCATTCCCACTGGAGCAGCTCAGGGCAGGCAGCAGGGCCCCAGGAGAGGCAGCAGTGCCACAGGCAGGCTGGAAACCAGTGAAAGCCCAGCCCTGCCTGTGGCACACTGCTGGGACACACACCAGGGAAGAGCTGTACTGCTGCAGCCCCAAGAACTGAGAGTGTATAGCTCACACATACATGTGTGCAACAAAGCCTCTGAAATATTTTTTAATTGCTCAATTCAATAAGGATTTTATTTTTTTCTTTTTAAGAGCAGAAATGCTAACACCAGATCTCTGCTGAGAATCTGCACAGCATTTGAGGCATCTAATGCTCTTCTGCCTAGTGGCACATTGAATGAAACCTGTTGCTTTGCCATTTATCTAAGCACCTCTCATAATAACCTCACCATCCTCACTGCAGTACTGCCCTGCACCATGCCTTGTGTTTGGTCTCAATTTAAGTAATTCACAAAAGAGAAGAAGTCTTCACTGGTCTCTCTCACTTGCAGGAAGGGATCACAATTAAAAGAAATCACTGAAAGATAGTTTGCATTTTTCTTCATTATTCCTTCAGAGCAGATGGGATTTGACTAACCAGTAAACAAGCTACAAGCTGCATCCCTCAGACCTTGTGTAGGAGTCAGAGACCAGCCAGAGATGCAGTGTATGAAACTTCCAGTGTCCTTCCTTTCACCTTCTCTCCAATTTAGGGATCCTCTTCACACCTTCTTCTCCCTCCTTCAGTTAAGGTCACAACATGGTTTTAATTAAAGCATGCCTGGATGGTAGTACCTTCTCTGATTATCCAGGAGGGATGGAGAGTCACTGTACACCCATGGTGACATGCCCGTTTCCACCCATCCGCAACTCTCTGCTTTTAGCCACAAACAGACTGTCCTCTGTAAGTTTCAGGAAAAGACAAGACTTGGACCAGAGGCACCACAGATCCCATTCTCCTCGGCTGGCAAATGACCTTATGCCCTCTGAGGCCAGAGGCCTCTGCTTTACTGGCCCATCAGACCACACCTCCTGTCCAAAGCACCCTGACCACGAGCAGGTGAGCAAGCTGTGCCCATCTGCTGGACACACAGGATTCATGAGCTGTTCTGCACTGGACCTACCTGATTTTACACATCCTAATGAAATCCTGCCCCCCTTGCACATCCTGGTAAAACAGACTAGCAGAATTTTCCTTTCAGCAGCTACACTGGGCTGGAAGCACACAAGGCCAGTGTTGCCAGCCAGTCACAGAGCATGCATGTTAAGGCTCAACATGAAATTGAAAGGAAATAGATCTAGAGAGCTGATGTTTAGGAGCAGAGATTCTCCAGACTTCTCCATGACACTCCCTTCCAAACTCACAGCAACTCTCCCAAACCCCTCCAGCTTCCAAGAACTCCTAGAGAGGATGAAACGCTTCACTGCCTGTTCCAGCACAGGTCTGCAATTTGCTGCACCCTTCTGCTTTGGGACTTCAGAGGATGGGCAAGTGGACACAGTAAAGCTTCAGACTCACCAGACAGATTGACACTGCCCTATCTCTATGCTCTGTATTCATGCAGGATCACACCAGCTGTGGGCTAAGAGCACAAGGGACTGCTGCACAGCTCAGTTAACAAGCTGCAATTTGACTACACACCAGCCTCCTAGGCAGGCATGCACTGGGTACTGCATTGCCACCTGTCCTCCAATGTGCCCCATCTGCCTTGCAGCTGCATTTCCAGGTTGAAAGGCTATCCTGGGCTTGCTGGCAGCCACCACTAACATTTACCTAATAAAGCTGAAGGGACAAGGATGAGAAGTTAAACGTTTGTGGCTGTGAAATCCCCTTCCATCCTTAAGCACAGTTTCATCCTTTGTCCTTCAGAAACAATCCAGCCAATATACTCAAGTTCACACTCCATATCCTTCAGTGGGAGATTTCTCCCAGCAGGCCCATATAATTTTACTGCTGACAAAACCCAGGCTGTAATAACAGCTTGTCATCAGCAGGTGAAGCCTTTCAAATGAATGTGTTATTCTGCCCCTGCCAGCTCATACTGGAGCAAAAGAATTCTCTCCCCCTCCCCAGCAAGCTCAAGAAAGCTGTAATTACAGCACGTGAGTAAGAGATCCACAAAGAAACAAAACAGTGTTGATAAGCACAGCCATTCTTGAGCTTGGATCCCAGCCTAAAGCCTAGCAAACCTGACTCTTTCCTATTCTGTGTGTAACACAAAGGCCTCTCACTCCATCAGGTTCTCAGAGATCCATCAATATGGAGAAGAGAATACCCCATTTCTCCTCTTGTATTTCTCCCCTTATATCAACCGCTGCATGTGCTGGGGTGTGTCATTCAGCTCATCCCTGACCTGGGGATGCCATTCCCCCTTCAGGACTCCCAGCTCATCACACTGTGTCTGGGTCCTGCATCTTCTATCAGGGTGACCCGGGGTTTATTTTAGACTTACATATAATTTGCTCCTGATGCAGAGCAACAGAACAGAACCACTGAGCAGGTAACAGGTGCTGAAGCCACTGCAAGGCCACCTGTATGCTCCCTGTCTTTCTGTCCTGGAAAAGCAAAGCTGCCGAGGAGAGACCAGTCACTGCAGAGCAGCCACATGCTCAGCAGCTTTTTCAGGAAACCACCTCAGCTGGAGAGTCTCCAAGCCCAGTGACACTCATTCCTCTCCAGAAATACTTGATCCACTCCAGCAACTGCAGAAGCACTATCAGAAACTCAAAAATGAAACTGTTCCTCAAAGAGAATCTAAGAGGTGAAGAAGCCTGAAGCAGCTGAGCCCATTACAACTATAATTATCTATGCACTAAACAAGGAGCTCTCAGTGACGAAGCCCAAAGTACAGCATCATGGATTGAGTGTGAATGAACGTGTAAAAATAAAAGCTTGCTGCAAAATCATCTGCTGCTAATGTATCTTGAAGTTATCTTTAGAAGGTTAGTCTAATGTCTTTGTTAGGTGCTTTAAAATAAATAAATAAGTGCTGAGACAGTAGTCTGGGAGCCTATTTAAAAAGCAATGATCATAAATATGTGACTAATCTGGGTTACGTATAGGCTTTCACAGTTGTCAGCTTCCTGGCATGGAGCACTACAGCTAGAACTCAGCTCTTCCACATCTAAGGTAGGGGAGTCTGAATTGCCAGTGGCTGTAGAAGGCCTGTGGATCTGGAAGCACAGTTTTATCCATTTAGAGGTATTGCATCCATCCTTCCCCACACAGCTGAAGAACAACTCTCAGCTACGACACACATGGAAAGTGGCCTGGGGTTTTTTTAAGCTGATTAAAATCAAAGAATACAATTCACGTGATGTTGTCACTTTGGAAAGACAAGTTTACTTTTCCCCTGTCTCTGTAAGCTGCACAGTGCAAGGACCCTGCACAAATGGGCCATCAGGCAGCAGGAAGCACAGCAATGCCAGGACATCAGCAGTGCCAGCAGCTTCTGGAGCGTCTCTGCTACCAAAGGCACCTGGTGCAGTTTTCCTGTGTGTGCCAGCGAGCACAGAAGTTGTGTACAGCAAAATAACACCAGCAGCCTCCCCCTGTGGCCCAGCAGGATGGTGGCAGGAATACTCACGATTTATCTCTCCTGCAGGCTCGTCTCTGAGGGCTGCCCTGCCTCCGGCGGGGGGACAGCGACTTACCCCGGGGTCTCTCCTTCATCGGAGAATGGGCACTTGAGGGTTTCAGAATCTGTGAGAGATGGGGGAGGGAAGGAAGTGGACTTCAATAAAGGCAATGATTCACTGCAAATAAAAATTTAAAATAAAGGGCCTCATACAGTAGCAGGGATGGCACACAAAGAGCCTTCAGTCCCTTGGGGCTTATTCAAACCCTGCCCAGGTTAAGAGGAACTCAAAGCTGTTATCATGTGATAGCTGTTCAGGGGCCCCCTGCAAGAATTGGTTGGTGTCACCAGTTCAGTTCCCAGCTGAATACTGTCTCATCCACGGCTTTCTTCAGAGCTGGCAACAGCAAGAGATAAGAAAAATGGCTTTGAGCCTCAGCTGAAAAGAAACTCAGGCAGCCAAATCACCCTCTCCAGCTTTTCTCTCAACAAACAGAGGTGACCATCTCTCAGGCTGGCAGCTGAACTCTGACAGTGAGCCTTTTCAGTAGGTCTCCAACTTGCCCCCATCCTCCAGGCCCTCCAGCATCAGAGGGCCATCAGCATTACATTCACACTCTGGACAGCTTTAAAGACCTGATCCTCCAAACTCAGCCCACTCACAATGGAACTCAAGGGAAAGATCAGATGCAGGGCCTTCAGCCTTCAAGGGTTCAGGGCTGTGGTCCTGGCCCTGAGGCACTCACCAGGACAAGACCCAGTGTCACAGCTCAGTGCACACAAAGACCTGGTCCCTCTATCAAAAGCAAGTAGAAAATTCAGTAAGTTATCCACCCATGTGGACTTCTTGAACTTGAGCCTACTTCAGCTGTTTGCTCTCTGGACAGTATTAAAAGCACATGAATAGAGAAGAAGGAAAAAACCCAAACTTAATTACCTCAGTAATCAAGGCCATATGCTTAAGCATGGTACAAGGTGGCCCTCAAAACTCCTTGGCAGGGGAGGAGAGATGGCAGCAGAACATCAGGGCTACAATGCCACTGGCAAGGCTCACTCCAAGGTCAGGGCAAGGGGCAGGTGCCTCAGCCAAAAAGGCACGTGGCTGCCACGTAGGAGCCGTCCTTTAGCAGAGAAGGGGACGAGAACCCAGAATAACTTGGACACGATGCCACATACCTCTGCACAAGAGCCAGACCCTTACTTAGCAACACACCTGCTCTGCTCTCGCTGCTGGCAGCCAGCTGGACAGGCACCAAATCTGCTTCCACCACGACCACAAACAGCCCATGCCAGGCTCAGAGGCACGGTCAGGGACACCCCTCATCCCCAAGGGCAGCCAAACCCTGCAGGCCCCTGGCAGCCTGCCTTGTCTCCCCGTTGTTTCCAAATGAGCTCTTCAGTCCAACCAGCCAGCAGGGAAGCCTGTCAGAGAGTCGCTTTACTCGCCTGTCCCACATAACCTACTCTGTGATTTAGCTGAGAGTAGTAGACATCAGCCCCCTGGCATGTCCTGCAAGGAGAGGCAACCACTGACACTGATGCCCCATGGCACCTCCTGCAGCTCAGGTGGAAAACACAGACCACCCCTACAAGCAACCGGGCCACTCTTCCCAGCAGTTCCAGCACCAGCCATGCCGATTCTTCCCAATCACCTTCTTCTGGAGTCATTGAAAGCAAACTGGGCAAACAGCTCCCTGATAGCCAGGGACGAGTATGGGTTCAAGTTTTTCCCAGGCTAGAGGGGAGATCCTTCAACTAAATAGCTGTAAGGGCTTGAAAGCACACTAAAAATGCTGGGAAGCAGCACCAAGATAAATGCAAGCACACCACCCCCCCAGCACATCTGATACTTGCATGATCTCAGGCTGACACACAGCAAGGGACAAGTTGGACAAGGATGCAGGATGGGACAAGGCACAGCTGCCTCCTGAGCACGGACCTACCTTCATCCTCATATCCCTGGCAAACTTCTCCAGCTCCTTTCTGACTTCTGTGCGCATCATTTTGGACACGTTGAGGACCAGCTGTTTCCACTCGATGGGCTGGAAGCTGTGCGGCTCGTGCGGGACGTACAACCCGATTTTGACTTTTTTCACTGAATGCAAGTACTTTTTATAGGAGTCTTCAAATTCGAAGATGAGGTCGCTCAGAGTTCGGTACGTGAGAGGTTTGTCCATCAGATCCGATCGCCTGCTCATGCCCAGCGAGCCGTAGCGGCCGTTGCAGTAAATCCCAAGCACCACGTGATGAAAATAGTTCCCTGAGAAGTGGGTTTTAAAGCTGATGGGGAATCGTTCCACGGAGGGCTGCCCGTTTGTTAAGTAGCTGCGGTGCACTGCATCAAGGCAATAACGGTGCTGGGAAAGCGGCAGGTACAATTACACCTGTGAGACAGCTTCAGCAGGTTTGGGGTTTCTAACTGCCAGGGCAAAGGACTTTCCTGTAAACACAAACTTGTTCTCACTGTGTGAGAATACATTCATCTCACATTCATCTCTGTGCCCAGATACAGCCAATGCTGCCAAAGCCTATTTCACTGCTTGGAAAATAAATTGCTTTTAATCACGCTTAGGGAAAAGATAAAAACCACAACACTGTTCAGGTCAGCACACCCAGAGACACACCACCCTCCCTAGATCTGTGGAAGCTCCCCATTTGATACCCACATCAAACTCCCACACTTCCAAAGGGAAAAGTGTTTACCTCCCTTTCTTGAGGGTTTGATACAACTTAGTTTACTGAGCCTCATTTTCTCGTGGATTCAAATAGTACCAAGAAATTTGGATTTATTCCTTGCCGAGGTAACAGTCTGACTTTCCTTCTGTAAACTGGCCTTCGCCATTGCACTCCTCACACAGAGTGTTTTAGCACGTTACCCTTGTAACACATTGCTGAGAGGAACCAAAGGAAAGGTCCAAGATGAGTAATTAATTAGATAAGCAGAGAGGCAGGGTCAGAAACAATGCTCTTAAAAAGCAAACCCTGTCCCTGGAATCACTGACTGCCCATTTCAAAGGCACCACGTGCAGAGGCCAGGACCAAGCTCTGTGCCAGTGTAGTGTGTGATCTCAGAGGGGAGCTACGTGCAGGTCACCTCCTAAGGAGGCTGCTGGCCCGTGCCAGGGAAAGGACAGGCTGAGAATCCCTCGCACAAGCAGCTTTGCGTCAGCACCTACGTTGCAGGCAGCTCCCTGCTGCTAATCCTGGGACAGCTGAAACTCACCCTGGCTCCACGTGCTGGCACCTGGCCCCTGGGACAGCAGGTGCCCTTCCCTCTGCAGCTGAGGCCCCCACCCACGCCTGGGGGATGGAGGAGGGATGACCAGAAAAGGCTGTAGCAAACGCTCCAGCCTGGGGTTACTCCAGCCAGAGGCACCTGCTGTAACCTTGGAGCCATCCCCTGAGTCAGCTGGTCATGGTACTGCCACTACAAAATACACCAGCCCAAAAAGCAGCACTGCCAGGATAGTGTCGGGGCATCCTGACAGATGGAGGAGTGGGATCAGCTCCCACTGAAGCTGCAGGAACCTGCTTTGTCCAGGATTCTGCTCTGGGGATCGCCAGCATGCCCTCTTCTCCACACCTCATGCCCAAAAAGGAGGTATTTAACAGCAGTGAAACAAGAGCCACCACACAGCTGAGATATCCTGGGATGTTATTGTGACCAGCCTTCCTCCCCTGCCTGCACAGCACGGCTGCCAGACAGCTGCTGGGAAATTGAGAGCACAAAAAAGCCTTTGTATCAAGACTGTAAAACACAATTTGGGCTCCATTCTGGTTCTGCCAGCTTGACACGCCACAACCTCACCACCAGTGTGACTCCCTGGGATACTGACCCCTGCCTGCGCCCCACCTTTCACCTCTTCATTCTACAGGGCTGCATGAAAAGCATCCAGTGGCTCTCATCTCTCTCTCAACCATTTTGTCAGGGGGATATTTCACCCAGTGTTTGTTGAATTTCACACATTCGAACTTTTGGATTCTGGGTAACTGCAGAAACCACCTAATAAGAGGTCCATGAACTGCCCAGAATCTGAAGTCAAGAGCAAGGAGTTTCACAAATAAACAAACAAACAAACAAAAAAAGGCAAGAAAAACACGTTGACACAGAACTTTTGGAACAGCCACAGGGAAGCTTTTCAGTTCCCTGTCAAATATGTTTAGCTGTATTCAGTGCTAGATGTCATCAGCTTTAGCAGCCTGGAGAAAATGTGTTAGAGGGTAAAGGAACAGACAGCACTGTGGGCTCAACTCATGCTGCACTTCACTGGCTGTATGACCATGAGTCTGCAAGACTGTGCACAGCAGAGCACAGACCTCCCTACCACACACATCTATCACCCAGCCAAGGCCACGTGCACCCACCTCCTGCCCCACTGCCATCAAACACAGACACCCTGCAGCGTCAAAGCCACCCCAACATCACCTATGCAGAACAGAAACAGCCCTATCTGCCTTAGATGGTCTCACTGGATCGCTGCTGCCTTAGGACTAGCTTCTCCAAGAAAAATACCTTCACCCCACCATCAGTAGATGATTTATAATTAAAGATTATAAATACACTGCAAGGGCAGAACGGGGCCCAGCGCCATGATGTCAACTGGAAAACTCAGCACACACTCACCTCATTTAAAAGGTCACCTTGCTTCAGGCCTTAAAAGGTGCATCCTGTGTACATCAAAGTCAAGTTACAATAATTTGTGTCCTACAGACCGATTCCTGCAAAAGCCCATTGTATTTATCATTCTGTGTAACTGAAAAAGCACTACCTTTTATTAACACCTAGGAAGCTTTCAAACATTGCCACTATTTTTCCCCCTCATTATGAAAGGGTTTTCACTCTGCTCCCCAAGTGCCTTTCTGTTAAGTCCATACAAAGCTTTGGTGGCCACCTGCCACACATACACACTTCTGCCACAAGGGCTCAGAGAAGTTGCAATTTAATCTCATTAAATACTTAGTAGGAGTAAAAGAATCTTTTGAGGGCAGAAATTACCCACCATCAAACAACCCAGCAACAACTGCTGTGGAAATTAACCTTTAGGTATGGGTTGCTTCTGCTGAGGGACTGGTTAATGAGAGTCCCCACCCGAGATGAAATACACAGCAAATGGGCTGGAAAGGCACGTCAGATCTTCCCCTCTGTCCCTGCATCATTATTACAGCTTTCCTTTCTGCTCTGCCCAAGGAGAGCTGTATTGTGGCAAACAAAAGGCAAGCACACAGCAATGCTGCAGCTGTAATCACACTTCTGAGCTGGGACTGTGACTGCAGGATGGAGAGTCAGGGAGTGAATTACATGGCACAATAGAGAAGCAGTGCAGAGCAGGAGAGGGCAAAAGCAGCTGCAGCAAAGCTCAGTGGCCTCCTAATCCTGGGTCTTCATGACAATCAAGATGATGGAGCTGGGCTCTTCTCAGAGGTGCCAACCAACAGGACAAGAGGAAACAGGGCAGAAACTGAAGCACAAGAAGCTCACAGGCCAGGCACAAGAGAGTCCTAGAGAACTGTTAACATCAGCCCAGAGTCCAGTCACTCGAGGGGTTCTGCAGGGCTCCATCCTCAGCCCAGGTCTCTTCAACACCTTCATTATAACATGGACACAGAACTCAAAGGAAGTTTGGGGACAGCACCAAACTGAGAAGAGCTGTTGACTCCTTCAAGGGCAGAGAGGTGCTGCAGAGAGACCTCAACCAATTGGGGAGATGGCCAACCACACAAGGTTTAACAAGAGCAAGTGCTGGAATCTATACCTGAAAAAAGGCAGTGCTTCATGTCTTAAGAGCCCAGCAAGGGTGTTTTTGCTGAAGTCTGGTCAAGATGAGCACAGAAAACTACAGGGTGTCTGGCTGCCCCCTCTCCTGCCACTCCCAAGGGCTGGGGCCATGATCAAGTGCCACTGAGCAGCAGTGAGCTGGAGGGATGGCCGCAGGCTGGGGAGCAAGGAAGCAGCTCCAGTTATCAGCAATGCTGAAGCTGCTAGCACAGAGCAACATGTGGAGCAGGAGGAAAATAAATCTCAAAACCAACAATAAGGCTTCAGTAAAACCAGAAGAGTTGGTTTTCCAATCAACTGCTCAGAGGGCCCCTAAGCATCAGCAATAAACACTTAGAGAGCTTTCCAGCTGGAGTCAGATGGCATTTCCCATGGGCTTGGGATTGCTTACTGTGAGGCAGAGTGCTACTGAGACCACAGCTGGATGTTGTCCACACAAAGGGCCCAGAGTTTCCCCTGGCAGCTCCAGGGTCTGTATGGGAAAGGCTCAAGCAGCTGGTTCAGCTTCCCAAAGCAGGACTGCCAGGGTGACATCCCTTAGACTGAGGAACCTACTCCCCAGTGCCCAGCTGCAGTGAGAGGTGGGACTACCTAAAGATTAGACCATGACAATGTAAGCAACTAAAAGCTCACCCCCAGCTCTTCACAGCCGCCACAGGGGCTGTAGACATTCAGCACCATCTTCCTTTCCCATATTTCAGTTAGCAAGTGGGTCAAGCTGTAGACAAGCATGCAGGATGCAAAGAGGAGCACTACATGGACATCAATATCCTGCAATGACTGCAAGAAACTCCCCCCCTCACTGAAAACCCTCACTTCCAGCCCAGGGATGTACCTGCTGGCCTGGAGGAGATGGATGGACACAGGCCTCCAGGGGTGATAAACACCATCCACAGATTGCATCCACAGAAGGAACACTGCAGAAGCTACTGAATAATTTCTCACTCCTGAGACACTTTGGCTCTTCTCTTCCTTGTTTAGTGATATTATTGGCCAGGGGCTCTAATACCCTGTGTGGGTCGAAGCGTTACCTCAGATGAACTGGGAGAAGGATGCTGAAGGCAACGGGAGTGATTTCTGTGATTTCTGTGATTTATGCTCAGCCAATGTGGATGTGCTCCACAAGACTCCCCGAGGACGGATGCAGTGTGCAGCTTCCCTCTCCCCCTCTGATATTTTGCTCTCCACGTTTTAATAAAGTGAATGCAGTGCAGATAAAATTCCCTTGGCACTTTCTGGTTTACTATTCCCTTTCATGAGCTCAAATCAATTGGATCTTTGCTCAGAAAGAGTGGGCTGAACGCACCATTACTCAGCTGATTTACAACTGAACTGAGAAATGCCCTGGGGAAGACAGCAGGAGGAATGCTTCTGGTTAGGCACTGACAAGCAGATCATGTAAGCAGAGATATGAAGCCAGTGCAGACAGCTACACCGAGAAAAAGAGCTGTGCAGACTGCTGCAAAATAATACTGGAAGATCTGTTTGAGCTTTTGGTGATCCCAGAGCAGCTGCTTCCTTGGTGTGCGCAGACAGGGTAGCTCAGTACTTTACCTCAGCGCCCTATAAAAACGCCTCAAGATCAAGTGCATAGGCAATTATGCAAAACTTAATTCTGCACCAAGAGGGATTATAGAAGCATTTTATGAGAAGTCACACAGTAAAAGGCAATTTTTAAAAGAAGCCAGCGAGCAGCTCAATTACAGTGACATCTCGCTAAGCCGCTCTGCGCCAGCCGGCCTTTGAAGGAAGGCTCACACCAAGGGTCCTGGAGGGGGCTGTGCTTTCCCAGTGTCCAAGCAACACTCAGGGCTTGCCAGCACACACAGTGCCTTATTTCCAGACACATGGAATGGAAACAGAGGTTCACACACACAGGGCTGCTCAGCTCAGGCCTGTGTGAAGGCACTGGCTGGGAACTCAGGAGAGGGTGAGCACATCTTCACTGGAAAGCATCTGACCTTGGAACGCTGCTGGCCTCACCGTGGCTGCATCCAGGGGGCAATGCTGAAGATCAAAATCTCATGGCTGCCAAAAAACAGCAAACTTCCCCACGTGCCATGCCAAAGATGCCTCCCAAAACCCCTCATGCTGCACATGCATCACAGCACTGTGAGGTTCCATACTGACACAGGCTCTGTACCAGCCACTTCCCAGGCACACAAATTCAGGTGACCCATCCACTCACCACTGCTACACTCTTTGTGTACCCACTCCTCAAGCAAAATACCTGGGGTTTATAGTGCATGAATCTTGTACACCTAAATGCTTCTGTTACTGACCACCAGCCAGCAGACAGTCCCTGCTCTCTTACAGAGACTTCCAAGACCGGATGCAGAAGTCCTAGAAAGACATGCCTGTCCCATACACTCCTTCTCAATTAAAAAAAAAAAAAGCCTGCCCTAAGTTTGGGGTTTTTTTAATTAGCATCCAGAGACAGAAAAATTCATACACAACTCTGAAGAAACTTCAAATGACAATAAATAGTATAAAATATAGCTTTTGACTATTTTGCTTCCTTCACTTCTCAAAAAAAACAACAAAAAAAAAAAAAACCCAAAACCACCAAACTGAACCCACAAGCCAGGTTTGAGGCAAGCAAAAAAACCAGCAACAACACTTTCAGGTTATCATGGTTATTAATCACCCTTTGCTCCCGTGATATGTGGAATAATCAGTTCACTGCTAAAAATACAGATTGCAAGCCACACTGACCCTGCAGAGGGGCATCAGCTCCACCTGGGGATTATGTCCCCCATTCCAATAGTTTGGGACACAACCCTGACACAAGGACAAGCATAACAGATCTACTGACATCACTTCAAGGGAAATCAGTTAATATAAACTTTTTGGGCTATCAGGAAAACTTTCAACACTGTTACTCCCAGTGCTCTCCTGGACAAAATATCCAGCACATAGCTAGAGAAATATACAGCACAATGGGTAAGCAACAGGCTCACAGGTCAGACACCAAGGCTTACAGGACATGGGGTCACACCAGGCTGGCAACCACCCACCAGTGGGCTTCCACAGGGCTCCATTTTAAGGCCAGGTCAACATCTTCACAAATTACTTGGATGCAAGACTCAAAGGTATGCTTAGTAAGTCTCCTGATGACACAAAACTGGGAAGAGCTGCTGACTCCCTCAAGGGCAGAGAGGCCCTGCAGACCGACCTTGACAAATTGGAAAGCTGGGTGATCACCAGCCCATGAAGTTTAACAAGGGAAGTGCCAGATTCTGCATCTGGGACAGGACACACCCAGTTGTATGGATAGACTGGGGAATGAGAGGCTGGAAAACAGAACCACAGAGAGGGGAACATGAGTCAGCAGTGCCCTGGCAGCCAGGAGGGCCAACCATGTCCTGGGGGGCATCAGGCACAGCATGGCCAGCCAGGCAAGGGAGGGGATTGTCCCACTCTGCTGTGCTCTGGGGCAGCCTCACCTCGAGGGCTGGGGGCAGTTCAGGGTGCCACAATATAAAAAGGATATAAATCTATTAGAGAGCATCCCAAAGAGGGCAATGAAGATGGTCCTTGAGGGGAAGCCATGCAAGGAGTGGCTGAGGTCACCTGGCTTGCCCAGCTTGGAGGAGACTGAGGGGAGACCTCATTGCAGTTACACCTTCCTCTGGAGGGGAAGAGGAGAGGCAGGCACTGATCTCTGCTCTGTGGTGCCAATGACAGGACCTGAGGGAATGGCTTGAATCTGTGTCAGGAAGGTTTAGGATGGATATTAGGGAAGGGTTCTTCACCCAGAGGACGGCTGGGCACTGGAACAGGCTCCCCAGGGAAGTGGTCACAGCACCAAGCAGCCTGACAGAGTTCAAAAAGCATTTGGACGACACAGTGCCTGAACTGCCGTGGTTTTTGTGGGTCCCTTCTAACTCAGGATATTGTACAATTCTGTGATTTTTCCTTTGGGAAGGGCTTTGAAGGGGTTGAGTCTCTTGTTGACATCAAGCCCCTAGGACCCCAATCCCTCCAGCTCATGCAGCACCTGTCAGCATTCCCAGGGGAAACCCTGTCAGCCAGAGCCACCTCTCAGACTGCAACCTGAGGCCTGTCCCTGGCACACATTGCTCAGCCCATGCCCTTCCCACCCCCAGCAGCCATGGATTCTGACAGGCACTACCTGCCAGGCTCTGCCAGCTCCCTGTCCCACGGGAGGGGGCAGCAGCAGCCAGCAAAACGCTGCAGAGACATCCCAGGAGATGGTTTGCTAAGGGGCTTATTTTTAGTTGGGATTTGTTTTAAGTGAAACTTGATCATTTCTGACAAGGTGTGTCTGGCAACCTGCTCCTGCAGCCCTGCCTTGCCCTCCTCCAGTGTTTGAGGATGGTGCAGGATGATTTGTCAGTGACAGCACCAGCGGGCAGAGAAGCAAGGCAGTGTCAATGACTGAAGACTGAGTAGGAAGCGAGCATTATGTTAAGGGGAAGCTCCAATGTGTAACTGTAACCCACACATGTTTCTGCACAAAGCACAGCTGCAGGTTCAGAAACAAAAGCTAACATGACTTGGCCAGGTAAACACCAGACAAACAGAGAACAGAACCCACCTCCTTGGGTGCCACCAAGCTCCAACAACAACCAACAGAGAAATGCTAACAAAGTAAACAAGGATTGTGTAGAAAGGGACTAATCTGGGCACTTTGGATCAGATCCTGATATTATGCAGAATACCAGGGCAGGAGACAAAGTCTGCATGGCCAAATCACAACACTGGTGAGCTGGCACACAGCATCCTGTCGCCATGATATTTTCTGAAAAATCCCTTTGCCAGGATTTTTCTCCTGAGAAGCTGAAAGGACTCAGAAACAAAATGTAAACAATAATTATCTGCTGCTGGGGAATGCAACAGGTGCATCTTTGATTGGGCTCACGTGGTTGGTTTTAATTAATGGCCAACCGCAGTCCAGCTGTCTCGGACTCTCTGGTCAGTCACAAGATTTTATTATCATTCCATTCCTTTCTATTCCTTGCTAGCCTTCTGATGAAATCCTTTCTTCTATTCTTTTAGTATAGTTTTAGTATATAATTTTTTTAATATATCATAAAATAATAAATCAGCCTTCTGAAACATGGAGTCAAGATTCTCGTCTCTTCCCTCATCCTGGGACCCCTGCAAACACCACCACAGCATCCCAACTCCCACCTACAAGCCCAGGCAACTCAGCAACTTGGTGCTGGATACCAGGGCAGCTTCCCAAGTCGCTGACACTCACCTTTGGCTGCAGCTCTCTCAA
Organism: Fringilla coelebs; assembly: GCF_963513975.1. NCBI lineage: Eukaryota > Metazoa > Chordata > Aves > Passeriformes > Fringillidae > Fringilla > Fringilla coelebs. The sequence continues at coordinate 92,711,286 of NC_140030.1, read as the reverse complement.
ACACCATCTGTGAGGGGCAATGTATTCAACAGAGCTGCAGTGGGAAAAGTCACAGGCACGTGAAAGGATACATCCCCAGGATAACTGCTTCAAGGCATTTGATAGGTAAGGACTCCCTGGTCATTTCTCTTGCTGTCTCCATTAACCTAGAACAGAAACAAAACAGTTTTCAGTCCTTCCAGCTAGAGCAATTGACAGGAATCAAGAGGTCCTCTCATACACCAAGAGCCAAGCACCTCCAGTTCTTATCTCAGCAAGAGCTGGAGAACTTGATTCTTCCCTTCAGTGACTTGTCAGGGTCCTGTAAACTTCTGGAGGATGACTGGGGTGGTGGAAAAGAAAAGGAAGAGAAAAGAAAAGATTTGAAGGTGAATGGGAGGAATGCAGTCCTCTCTGCATCGAGCAGCAACTCCCTGAGCACCACCTCAGACTGAACTACACGAGCTGGCAGCCATGGAAATCCCAGAGCAGGACTGAGTTCAGCTTGTTTTCAAAATAATCCTGGCTCTTCTCTGCCGCAAAAACAACAAACAAACCACGATAGAGAGGATAGGTACATGGCCCCCTAAAAGCTACAAATGCCTGCATAATCCCATAGTTACGGCTGCAGAACAGAATTTATTGCCTTTTTATCAAAGCTGGCACTGCAGAAAGCTCTACCAACACAGACACTCCACATCCCTGCACACTGAGTTATTGTCTTGCTGCTGCTCCACATCTCCTGTGGACAGAGAAAGTGGCAAAATCCACAACATTTCCTGCAGGAGTGCAGGAAACTACGCATGCCCAGGATTTTGCAAGTTCCCAAAGTTTGGTTACAATCTAGACACTATCTCTGGAGAACAATTATTTCACAGGGACAACACTGTAATAAGCAACCTCAGGTCAGCTGAGAAAGCTGTTGTGCCAGACTGACACTGCACTATTAACCTAGTAGGTAACCTATCCCCTTCCACAAACAGATCCTGAAATCCTGGACAGTTTGGAAAAAAAAAAAAAAAAAAAAAAAAAAAAACAAACAAAAAACCACCAAAACGAAGCAGCCTAAAAAAGGCCAGAAGAGTCACATCCAATGCCACACCAAAAAACTGCCCCCGCAAAAAAGCACAGCTGAAGACTCAACCAGAGGATAATTTTTATTTTGCAGTCTTCTCTATCCATATCCTTTCTCTGGGAAGAGCTTTGTAAACAGATCCCTACTTTGAGGAAATACAAGATTAAATGACAAAAATATTTGTATTAGAGAAGATTATGAAAATATGCATCTGAAACCATCAGTCTGTTTCCCCCACCTTCTGATTCACCCACCTCATGCATTTTAAACCCTGTGTTGAATACAAGTGACAACAGAGCTTCCACTGCTATTACAGCCTGTCACAGCCATTTCATGTCCCATTTATCCAAGTTAGAAATTATCTTTTCATTTGTAAACAACCACCCAGAAGACTAATTAGGGTTTGCCTGCCTCCTCCACACTCACAATCAGGCACAGAACCCCAGAGAACTGCTGGGAGCACAGAGCAGCCCTGGGAAGGGCACACAATGGGGCTCCTTCATCACCCACAGAGGCTCCTACTGGTCACAGCAGTGGCTACTGCAAAGCCCAGTCTCTATCTCAGATTTGTTATGTGTAGATGAGGCATGGGAGGTATCCATAAATAAGATAATCCACTGGATTTCCTGTCTAACTACATGGGAGTCACAAAAAAAAAAAAAAAAAAAGAAATTATGATTATCAATGTGCATCATGAGTTGTAGAACCATTTACCTGAAAGCCATTTGGTGTGATCTGTGCCTGGTTAACACAGCCTGGGGGGCAGGGGCAGGGCCAGCATCTCCTCCTCAGGCACACACAGCAGGCTGCACCTGGATCCAGGAGCTGCAGTGGGACCTGGCAGCTCAGACACCAATGGAGCAGGACAGTGGGGAGGGTTTGTGCAAGGGGAGCACTGCCCAGGAGGCACCACCAGCTGCCAGCAAAGCAGCACCACCTGCACTTCTGGGCAGGCTGTGCCCTCACACACAGCCACCCTGGACTCCTGGGGAGCGCTCTGCAAACAGCTTGCTTCCTCTCTGCATTTCCAGCACAGACTGCAGGGTTTATGTGCATGACCCAGTTCAGGAGCCACTGAGAGCTTTTCTTCCACTTTTAACAAGCTTGAGTCAAAGCACGGCCTCAAACCCTGTGTTTGGATTGGAAGCAGAGCCCCTGGAGAACCCCCAAGCCACTGCTCTGCCCAAGGTAGCTCAAGCCAAATCTAAATCACTCCCCACAGATTATTTCTCAGTCTGCTTTCAACTGGCTTCTCAAAAGCCTGGGAACCCACCAGCTAATCTATCCTATACTTAACCTTGCATCTAAGAAGGTCTCCTAATGTTTAAACTAAATCCTTCCCTTTTTGCAAATCAAATCAGGAGCTGTTTTGGCTCTCCACAGTGGGCATGGAGACCATTCATCATCTCTCCTCTTGCTGCAGACATTTGTATATGCAAAAAACTGTAATCTACCTTCTCTGTAAAAAAAGAAAGCAGACACCAATTTTTATTTAATTCCTCCCTCACTCCCCCTGAGGTTATGATTTTAGGACAATGTTTGTTTCTTTCAATTTTGGAATCCCTTCAACCAACTCACTTCTCACAGGCCTTTGGCTAAGCCCACAACAATATAAACAGACCAATTTCCTCTGAATCCATCTTTCAGTGCATATTTGCATCCAAGCCAGCATGCTGATGGCTTTTGTCTGTTGGCCCATACTGAATCGAGTTCTGGTGGTTTTTGTGGGGTTTTTTTGGTGGTGTTTTTGGTGGGGTTTTTTTTGTAGGTTGGTTGGGAGGTTCTTTTGTTAGGGGTGGAGATTTTCTGGCTGGGCTTTTTTGGTGAATTTTGTTTGGTTTCTTATTTTTTTTAAGCTCATCTTCTTCTTTGCTCTCCACAGCTGGTTACTCCCAAACTCTCCAATATATTTGCCCTCACTAAATTATCTCCTATTTGTTCCAGCCCAAGAGATCACTCTGAATATCCCAGTTTCACTTTTCAAAGCCTTGTCACCTTGTCCAGCCTGGACTGCAAATCATCCATCAGTATACAATTAGTCTTACCCACATCATGAAGGGAAAACTGAGCTGGGACAGACACTGCACACCCCAACTCACAATCTCTGCTAGGCAAGATTGGTAAAGTGCCACTTCCTACGTGCTGCTTTCCACCAAGCTGGGTCATTACATTCGATAGTTTTATTTAGACTCAAGGTCCCTGCCTTATCTGCAGAGATAAGATGTGGCCTTATCAAAAGCCACACTAAAACAAGGAGTTATTACATCCACGTCTTCTCCCTTATTGACAAAAGCTCTTACACGCTCACAGAAGAAAATTCTCAGAAACAAACAGTGCCCAACAACATTAATGTTGCCTTTCCCTTCCCTTGAACTGCAGATTAAGTTCCTAGACTTATCTTCTCCCTTATTCTCTTTAAAGGCTGCTATCTTTGCCTTCCCCAGCACCCACCCTCCCCACGTTCTCTAACACAAATATTCATGGTGGAAGGCTGCTTGTCAGCTCTCTAAGGGATCTGTGGCAAACGACCTATGGCAAATGACAGAGCATTCAGCTCATTTGGGAACAGCTCATTACAGGTGCTCTTTGATTTGTCCTTTCTCTCTTTTCCCTCACTCCTAAATTCCTATCACACTGTCTCAGATGTTAATAGTGACCAGAAAATCTGCAATTAAACTTGTGAAAGAAGCTTTAAGGAAGGCAGAAAAGAATTAAAAAACAGCATCGAGCATTTCAATTCCCTGCCTTAGCAGGGTTTGCTTCTGGGATTTTCATTAAATCTTGACAGTTACCTGAAAAGAGCCCACATATATAGCTATTCTTTACACTCTTATATCTCAGACAGCTGGGAATTAGCCCACAGTCCCCCTCTCCCCACACTCCAGTGAGCATTGGGGGCTGCCCATCTCTTCCAGGAGAGACTGCTACAGTCAAAGACAAGCACCCTGCAGCTCCCCTCTTTGTGGCATTTACACCACTCCAAGGTCTGCCAGGCAGATCTCTATTCCAGACCACAGTGAACACTTCAGCCTCTAACAAATGTAGCCAACAGGAACAGGCTGCTTGTTCCTCCCTCAAGACCCAGTCCTTGGCAGATAGGGATACTTCCTTGTTAATTGATTCAGAGTTCTTTCAGTGTTTTCAGGAACAAAGCAGGACTATCTCCCTTGCTTCCTGCAGTAACAGAGGCCCTGAAAGGAGTTGACTTTGCCTCTTCAGGATGCTTTGTTTAAAATGGCAGTGTCTAAAGACAGCTCATAGGAATCATTAATTCCTTTTGCTTCCAGATTTTTCACTTGGGGCACTCAATTTCATATACAGGTTAGAAAAATCTTAAAACCATTCAGCATGCCCAAAACTGGAGGATCTCACCAGCTGGCACCAATCACACTGGAGTCCCTTCAGGGATGACCATGCTTAGGAGAAGCTCCCCATTACCTTCACCAGAAAGACTCCTACAAGACTGAATGAATTTATTAGTGAGATCTTCCAGCACATTTTCCCACAAAATTCTCCTTGCACAGATCCATGTATTTGCATGACATCTATAGAAAAACCTGGGAGAAGGAGATTTTAAAGCTCCTGACAGCTTCATTCATGATAACGAAGCCAAAAGAGAAGCGAAAGGCACCAGCAGGAGCAAAAGGAGATAAAACAGCAGAGCAGATATGGATCTTGTGAATCCTCTCAAAAACAGTGTTGCAACAGCAAAAGCATTTCCACCACATGCTGAACACCCCACCATATCTGTAACATCCCCCTTTGTGCAAGAGAGAAGCAGATGTTCAAATGCCTTCTGGAGTCTATTGTCTGGCAATGCTATGAGCCCACTTTTCTTTACAGCCCCATCAGTGTTCCTTAATAACATGGTGTGTGGAAACAGTATTATTTCCCATCTGCCCTTCCCTGTTATTTGGTTCATCGTTGCCACGTGACAGCTTCTATCATGCCCCTTTCCTGCAACTGATCACACATTTTATCTGCTGCCACTGAAGGTCTCTCCCTCCTCGCAGAGCAGCTTCTGGGCTCCAATTCCTCAAAAACCACAGAACCAACCCAAATGTTTCTGCCTCAGTTGTAGGTCCCCCTGTTCAGCTGGCACTTAACAATACTTCACCTCCCCAGATCCTCTGTGGAGGACAAAAATTTGTTTCTCGTCTCATGCCTGCATCCTAGAACAGAAGCTTCCAGAGGGCTTATCTCTCCTTGTAAACCCAGTAGTAGCAGCTTGTTGACACTGAATTCACAGTTACAGACATTACTAGATATCCAGACATACACTTTTTTCCTAAAGCTCACACATGATCTATGCCTGGAAGCTTTAAAAAGAATGACTATGTCAGTCAAAAGTACCATTTTTTATCAGACTGGTCGTACCAACAAAAGCCTAATATAGGTTTAGCCAGCATAATTCTGTGTGGCAAAAGGAGAACCAGTCCTACTGGTGTCTGAAACATTCATATCACATGCATACAGACATGGATCAGCAGAGCTGAACTTCACAGGGTGCCCTTTACCTCTTTAGTACAAAAAGGCACATCATGAAGCCTGTGAAGGGCACTGTCCCAGGATACCTGTATTAGCAAAGCACTCCTACAGTGGATGTAGCTACACCCATAAATTTGGATTCTATGCAAATACAGCCAACTCAGGAGAGCACACCCAGGCACATTTTCAGACACGGTTTGCCAGTACAACAAGAACAGCACACCAAGTTTACAGGTTCACAGCTCTGCCACTCTGGCTCACACAGCTACGCCAACAGAAATCTAGCATTTCTAAAAATGCTATCTGTAGTCTAGACAAATCCACGTGGTGGTCTGGCACTCTAAAATTTCAGTTGATAATAAGAGTAACTTTTTTTAAAGAGACTGTAAATACTGACTTATAGCAAGACTATATCCCTTAATGAGCTCCCATAGATGATTTATGCTCTTCTTCCTATGCTCAGCCATGCATTTTTATTTCCTCATACATCACACTGATGCTGGCAGTAAATCTCTACAATATCTAGTCCTCCCTCCATAATAGAAAAACTCATTAATATGCCCCAGCTGCTTTAGGACACTTTGACATGAATTTATGAATATTCAATTTCCATCTAGTACTCGGCTTCTTTGTGTCCAGCCACTGCTGTCTTGAAGAGAAGCTGCCAAAGATCTTGTAATACTTCCACTAGCTTTGAGCCCTCACATTATGAAATCAGCAATATGTTTAGTGTCAATAAAGCCCTGGGAAACAGTCTCATTTTTCAAGAGCCAGTAGCAATTGGAGGCCTTCAGCATCCTGCCTGATCAGCTTGCAAACGCTGTGTTGCAGCAAGCGAGGCCTTTCACACCACAGGAATTGCTCAGAGCAGCTCCTGTCACCTCAGCACTGGACACCTGTCATTGCCATGCTAGGAGCTGATTTTTTGCAAAGTAGAACACACCTCCCAGGAAAAAAAAAACTTGGAGATGTAAGTGATTTTTCAGCTTTGATGAAAACTGGCCAGATGAAGGAAAGGGAAGCTTTTGTGCACACCTCAACACATTATTCAGACAGAAACTCCAAAGCTGGGGTTGGAAGGGACCCCCAGAGACCATCTGCCCAACCCTCCTGCTAAAGCAGTTTCATTTAGAGCAGGTTGCACAGGTAGAATTTGAATATCTCCACAGAAGGAGACTCCATAACCTCTATGGGCAGCCTGTTCAAGCTCTGTCAACCTCAAAGTACACATTTTTTTCCTCATACTTAGATGGAACTTCCAGCTTCTGCCCATTGCTCCTTGTCCTGTCACTGGGGACCACTGAAAATAGTCTGATCCCATTCTCCTGACACGGCCAGGTAAACTTTAAAAGCTCTGAAATCTAAACCAGAAACTGTAAGTTTCATAAAAACAACTGGAATTTTGGTTTCATAAAAATGACAGGAACTTCAGACAGCCTTGCATGCATTCTCCTTCTCAAAACTGGAGAAACCAAGGCCAAGCAAGTGTTAGAGCCCTACAGCAGAACAGCAGAATCTGGGCAGCAACACGTGCTCCTGACAGCTCCACTCTTCCCAGCACTCCCATCCACCCAATTCAGGAGCAAAGCAGCACAGGCCTTAGCACTCTACACTGCTTGGGTCCAGCACAGACCGTGTTCAGCTAACTGTGCCTGGAAAGCTGGCAGCCCCTGAGGGCTTGGACCACTTCCAGGAGCACCATCCTTAGCTGCACAGAAGTCCTGCCACCCCATTCCAAGGGGTTCCCAGCAGCAACAAGAGAGGAGACAGACACTCACCCCCAAGCAAACACTAAGGCAGATAAACAGAGGAAATGACTCCACTTGGGAGGTGATTCAAAGCCACAGGCACATCTCCAGCTGTGAGCACTGACTGTATCTGTTCCCTTCTAGGAAAGAGCACCATCCTCTAAGCCAGGCTTTTATCCAGCCCAGGAAGACAACGACCTTTTAAGTGGTAAGTGCTGAGCATAATTCATTTTCATCCTTCACTTCCTTTGAAAAAAGTAATGGGACAAATTTAAAAATGAGTGAGCAGCTTGAAAATTGGTTTAAGCTTCTGTAAACCCATCTATCATTCAAGGCACAAGATTTGTTTTAAACTAGCTCCACCAGAGTAGTGAACATTAGATAAAGGAGGTGAGAAAGATTGCTGTCAGCAAGATGAAAACCTGAAGCACAAAGCTGAGATGGGAACTGGAATTTTAGAGAGAGGGACCATCAGTTCATTGACAGAGAACTGGGAAGAGCTAAAGAGCAGTCCATAGAAGTAATTATATTCTGCTTATCTTAATTTCACCCTAAAATAAAAGCATAATGCTGTCAACACCCTTCCTGCCCTAACCTGCTAATTTATTAGGTTCTGTTAAAGAGCTGTCCTAAGTAGGATGCAGTTCTAACACACAGGAGACCCCAGCTCTCTGCTGCCAGTCTCCCTGGGCACATTCATACTTGACTGCACAACTCATCACCAACCAGCACAAGCCCACCACATGGACAAAACAGCAAGATGAGCAGAAGGCAGAAGCACAGACACAACTTAAACAGTCCATTGTGAGCCTCCAGGGAAAACCACTGTGCCCAGGATGTCCAAACTCCTGCTGCACTTCACACAGCTAATCCCCTCCTATACAACCTGCAAAGGGCATTTCAGCACAACCAGAATATCAGGACTTACTCAGTTTCCAGAAAAGCAGCCCAGCCCTCCCAGCCCAACACCAATAAATAAGCAGAGTTTTCCCAGCCCTGTGCATGCAGCTCTGGCCTGCAGCCAAGCAGCTCCCACGCAGCTGCTGAGCAAGAGCAGCCCTTCCACTCGATGGGCTCGATGGTGCTTTTGCCACCCCGCAGCAAGCTGGGACACTGCTTGCAAAGGCAGCAACAGAGGCAGCTTTGACCCTGCCAGAGGAGCTGTGGCACAGAGGACATGCCATGGCACAGAGCCCTCCCATGCCATGGTGCTGCAGTGCTTGAATGCCAGGTGATCAGGGACAAGGGCACTAGACCAATTCCAGGGACACTTACCCACTCAGAGGTCTGCTTTTTCTGATCTCGAAGAACTGTGTTCCCGTGTGATTGTATCTGTGTTTTGTCTGTTAAGGGAAAGTAACTTGAACAGTCAAGCAATAAAATAACACTGCTGAAAAGGTGAATTTCAGTTCTCAATTCCTGCTGAAACACTAAACACACAGTAAAAGGCATTGACTCTCAGATATGAAACACATGGCATGTAAAATAAAGCAAAACTTTTCACTTGTCTTTTTATATGACTTATTAACAGCAGTAGGTGCAGAGTCGTGTATCAAGGTTGACCATCTAAAATGACACTCAAATTCAGCATTTGAAGGTTATAAATCCTCTTTTCCACTAGGTCCTGCTCACTACTAGGTTGCAAGTTTGGAAAAAAGTCTCCCACATGGGCAAGAGAAAGATTTCATAGCCTACCCAAACCAATCAACATAATCCACAGTCTGATATAACTTATTTCCTTCATGGCTCACATGTGACCTGTCACCCAAAACCATTGCAGGTGCATCCCTTCACACTTAGAAAATACAAACCCTTCTCTAAAAACACGATGCTCTTGAAATGAAAACAACCAGCTATGTGCAAGTCAAGGTCATTAGCTAACACTAATTGCAGAAATGTTCCTCACAAATGATGCCAGCAGACAGTCAACCAAATCTCAGCACCACTTTCCTAGAAGCACAGGCTGCCCCACAGAAGCATCAACAGAAGCTGCCTCTTCCCTGCTCCTTGTGCATCTCTGTTCAAGCAGCAACACAATAAATCAGACCAGGAAAACAATCTGTTCAGTAAAAACAAAAACAAAACAAAAAACCCAACTGAGTTTTGTAAAAAAAAAAAAAAAATTAAAAAAAAAATCACACTGCCCTTATTTTTACTAGGTTACTTTTCCAGTTGAATCTCTTTCCTAACCTAATACCTAAATTCTATTCCCATCAGAATGTTCATGCCAGTAAAACTGGTGATACCAAGGCAGATACCAGGGCACAAGCAGGTGACCCCATGGAAGCTAAGAGTTGCTTGCAAGGCACAAATAGCACAGCTGCTGGATGTATAACCATAGCCTAAATAAAAACTCCAGCTCTCACCAGGATGCTCTGAACTGACTTCAATTAGAGTTCAGAGTTCTCCACAAACAAGGCTTTACTTCCCTCCTGCCTTCAAAACTAATTCCTGAGGCCCTTTCAGGGTGCTCTGCAAAAAGCATACATCCTCCTTCAACCCTCAAAGGAAGCCCAGATGCTGCTCCCCAGCCCACTTTGAAGCTTTTCTGAACACAGATCCAAACCCTGTGCCCAAGGCCTGCTCCTGCTACGAAGCAGAATGCAGGATTTCAAACCCACTACGGGGGGAGGTGGGGGATAATGTAATTTTTGGAGCCCTGTATGACACGGTGTCCTCTCTGGCACAATCCCAGGGAGCAAGAAGCCTCTTGTCCTGGCCAAGTGGCTTCCATAGAGAAGAGAAATGCACCATCCCCCTGCAGAGCAGGCAGGCTCCAGCCTCCCTGCCCAGGGCAGCTGCTGCAGCTCCAGCCCCGGCCGCCGCCTTGATCCCAGCCACAATTCCCCCCAAGCTAACCATGCCTGCTATTTCTGGATGCTCTTCCAGCTGCCTCCCATATCCTTCTTAATCCTTACCAGCACTTCACACTCATTCCTCATCCCCCCAGTTTCCCCACGTACACTAAAAGGCAGAGTTTAGGGAAAAAGGGAAATAGAAGAGCAGCATCTGGGCCAGCAACCTTCCCTGAAATTATCTGTCAGCAAGAAAGGCAGGAGTTGGGCATGGGGCAGTGACAGACAGGCTAGACAGATGTGTAGATCCCTGATGAATCCCCCAAGCAAGGTGGAACATCTGGAAGGGAGATGCCTTTGGTCAGTTCCTGTGTCACAGGCAAGCCTGCCCACCCTGGGGTCAGGACAGCTGCTCGTGCCCCTCAACCCAGTGACAAGCACTCCCTGCAGGCTGAGCACACAGGCAGTCCTCAGGGAACCCACAGGGGCTGCCCAGGCAGAGGGAGAAAGGCTTTGCCACAGCACTGGCTCTCTCTTAGTGGCTTTATGACAAGATGCCATACTATTTCTCCAGGCATCATGATCCGATCATAATATCCTCATACATCAACTTCAAAATAAGCACTTCTATTCCCACCAATGTCACTTCAGTTAAATTTTTCAGTATAATTTAAAGTTAATTCCATCTCCCAGAGGACTGCTATGACAAGCTCTGTGCTGCTGGTGCTATCACAAATCCCTGGAGGCATCCCTTTACCCCCAAATGATCCCAAGCCCTCGCAACCAGCTAAAGCTTCAGTAAAGCTCTGTTAATTCACAGCAGGCACAAGTCAGCCTTCTTTCCGGAGAACACACACTCGAGAAGGATACTGCAGCATCTTCATGTAGGTCTGTATTGCCTGGAGCCATTCTGGGATTGACATGGAGAGCTTGTAGTTTGGCACTGGCGGCACTGAGGGCTGGACACAAGGAAAAAGATAAAGAGGTTAGACAGCCACGGCTCCCCGCAGAGCAGATAAGTGATTTACTGAGCAGTGGCATGTGCTCAGTGCAACACAATGCTGCAGCACAGATGGCTTAAGCCCCACGTGAACTCAAGCATCAGGCACAGTCATCCCACTGACCACGGGGGCTGCCCCAGCAGCAGAGCCAGCCCTGCACAGAGAGGCTGTGGCAGGCTGATCATCAGAGCCTCCAGCATGCCTCAAACACCACCCTATGCAGGCAGGCAGGGCAGTTTGGATGAGCAGAGTCCCAGTACTGACCCTGCTGTTCTCCATCCCCGAGGAAGCAATCTCAAGTCTAATTTCTGGCCTCCTTCACCACAAGGGAAAGATAAAAGGAGACAAGGATCTTAGGCTGCGTAATTTCCCATCTGCCATATGTCTGCAGCATGCTTGCTGGGGAGGGAGAGCACCTAGAAGACCACCTGGTACCCAAATATTTAATGACATTAAGACACTTAAAGATATAGACTGGCAACATAATGGGATTTTTCCAAAATCTCATAAGACATCTGCTTGTGCCTAAGCATTTTAAGAAGGCAGGCCCTCAATCCACATTTAATCTCCACAGCTATTTGGCTCCTGAGCCTGCAGCCATGCAGGAAAGGGGCACAGCCTTGTCCCAAGCCCACTTATTCCAGGGGTGAGACTGCAAAATATGGGGTCAGCAGATGTTAAAGTGGGCAGCATGAATAAAAGAAGTCAGCACAATTCTCACACACACAGTGAAGGAAGCAATTTCAATATTAATGCAGATTCAAATTCAGGAAGCAGCAATTTGAGCAGCTGCGACAAGGTGCAAAGAAAAGTGTCTGTGGGACCACATTGTCGTAACCATAGTTTAAAGCTCATAAAGTGACATATCACTGTCCTTAATATACTTCAAGTCAGCAATTACTGATAAGAACAGCAAGTTCAGGTCGTATGGGGCATCTCTGCCACAAAGACTTTCCTCTGCAGTTCCCATCTCTGTTAAGATTGTGTGTTTGCTTTCAGAGAATGAGCACCGGTAATCTCAAAGCAACAAAACCCAGAATTTACCACATGCAGCAAGTTACTACAGTGAAGCAATAAATACACCTTGGAGAAGGGGGGAAAAAACACCAAACCAGAGACTCCTACACTCCTGGCAGACAGAAACAAGCTGTAAGTGGCAAGCAGATGGCAAGGCTTCCAGCTCGCCCCCGCCAGCCCAGTGCTACACGGGCGCCGGCACGCCTGCACACATGGGCTGTCTCCTCTCACCAGTGGGAGTTATGAGCAAGACTCATTAGCGCTTCTTAATCATGATTTTCATGCCTAAGCTCTTCATTAGAGGAATTTTTTTTTGGTTCCACAGGTTCCTTTCCCACCCAGCCCCTTTGGGCTGGATGAATTATTCACCTGTCCCTTCCAGCACGAAAACACACCTGGACTCAACACACCAGATAAGGCTCAAGTTCCAGAAGCAGCAGGAGCTGACAAAGGGAATTCTGGCAGGGCTGTCACACCTTCCTGGGGTGGCCATTTCTGCTCCAATACACTCAGTCCTTTGCTTCAAAGATGCAGAAGCTCCAGGTGCATGCATTGCACTTACACAACACACCGAGGCAATGGGAGCCCCAGCCAGTGAGGGGCCTGGCTGCTGCAGAGGTGGGGATATTTCACCCTTTTCCCAGCCCTCACTCTGCTACAGGACCCAGGACAGCATCCCACAGGGATAGCAGCCGTGTGAACAAACACAGCCCTTCCTGAAACCCACAGTGGCCACCCTCACCCAAGGGGACGGGTTCAGACTCCAGGTGAGGTGCTCCCCATCTCCAAGGTAGGTGATCATATTATCCAAGGAGGATGATGGTGTCAGATACCAGAGCATAGCCTAGAAAAGAGAACCAGGGCTTTCCCACTGGCTAGAACATATTCCAGTTACCTCAGCAGGCCTGCTGAGACAGAAGGCTCAAGCCCCTCCAGATCTCGGGCAAGTAGGGAGGAGCATCCATAAGCCTGAGCTCACACAGGGCAGCACTGCTCTCCTCTCTCCAGTGCAGGGCAGCAGCACAGACACCATGCTGCCAGCCAGGCCAGGCAGTTGGGAGCCATACACCACTCCCACTCCTTCCAAACATTTTTCCCTCCCTGATTCCTGCCCCAGCTGCAGGAGGCTGATCCTGGGCACCCATCCAGCATGGAGCAGAAGCCAGGGCTGCACGATACAAGTGCAGGAAAGCCCAGCTTTGTTGTGATTGAGGATGCAGCCCTCCAGCTCCTGGTATACATCCACAGCAGCAAGGAGCAGGCAAGAGGTCATGGATGCCAAGAGGAAATGCAGACACAGCACTACAGACCATGAATTTGTAAAGCAAGTGAAATTCAGAGACGAGTCAGATGAAAAGCCTTGACCTTACATCAGTCTTTCCAAGGAATAGCAGTTCCAGACAGTGCAGCTGCTGCAGTGCAAGACCACGTGGCAGAGCTGGAGACTCATCCCATGGCTGGAAATGCTGTAGTGTCACTTCACCACAGATATCCTGTGTGGAACTCCTTTTGCCTGACTCCACTGTCTCACTTAATGACCAGAAAGTCATTTCCTACCAGCTCCCCCTGCAAGCACACTGTTACTCAGCACGGATGAAGCTGACAGGCAAGTTTTCAAAGCTGCTGAGAGGCTTAATTTATTACACTCTCCAAGTACCTCCAAGATCACAGAACAGGTAAAGGATTGCACAGCCCTTCCAAACTGTGAGCCTGCACTATTTGCAGAGCTCAAGCCAACAGTCAGAGGTGGGGACCCCACAGGTTCCAAAAGTGCCCTTGCAGACAAGCCAGCTTTTTGTAAGGACTCTGCCTCCCGAGAGAGATGCAGCCCTGCACCTCTGCAGCTTGCATTTGCTCCAGTAAGGACAAGCTCACAGACACAGGCAGAAGCTACTTACACCCTGTGCGTATGATTGCTGAGACTAATGCCAAGATGATTAGAGCAATCAAGTGGAGCTTCTTGGAGAGGGGATGAAAACTCTCTCCCATCACTAGGGATTAAGAACAGATCAGATGCAGAAATGGAGCAGTTGCACATGCCACTCACTCAGCCTGAACCAACTATCCATGCAAGCAGAGTACAAATCATCTTTTCACAGACACAAGTTTCCCTCATCACTCCCAAACAGCAGTACCCAGTCTTTTGCAGGGTCACACATATCCTGCAGCACAAGCCAATTAAAATAATTTGTACCACCATTTAAGGACCAAGTCTCCACTCACATTCCTACTCCGATCCAGAAATTACCATCACAACTTTGGTAATCCACTACCACTTTAGCAAAAAAAAAAACCCTGCTCCTAACCTTCATTTGCTCACCTGAGCTCTGTTGGCCCTAATAAGGGCCAGACAGTCCCCAAACTACTCTCTGACCCCAGAGGTGCCACACTTAGCCAGCAAGAGCTATTTAGTCACAGAGGGCACCAGGTCCTCCAGCCCCTGAAGAAACTAATCACTGTAACAGGGATTTTGCTTCTGGGCAGTACTGGAGGAGTACAACTCCTACAGCACTGGGCACTGATCATCAACATCAAATGATGTGGCCAGGCAGATTTCAAAACATTTTTATTCTGCCCAGCTTACACACATGCTACAGAGAGAGAGCCCAGAGCTGTGGCCCTGAGGAAGAAGCCGTGGGCAATGCTCTCTGGGACATTCCCACAGGAATACAGCGTGCAGGCTAGCACACTGCAGCCACTGGCATGTCTCTCACCAGATGCTTTGTCAGTCACCATGGGTGTCACCTGTAAAAGTTACATGCTCTGGAGCTGGGAAGTAAAGGATGAAAGTCTAGTCTGGCACATGCTTTGCCATCTCTTAACACCAAATGGGCTTGCAGGCCATCTAGACTGGCATAAGCTGGTCAGGCTGCTGAAACAAGAAGTTCTGCCCAGTCCCTGCCCCTTCATTTCCACCTCAAGTAAAAAGAACCACAAACTCAGTATAACCTGATTATTCTTCAGTTGGATAGGCTCCCCCATCCAAACAAAGGCTGGTTCCTGCACAAGGAGAGCAGAGTGGAGAGAGATGGTCCCTTTTGCACCTGCACTGGACGGAACATTGCAGAAGACGATGAAAGGCCTTTTCAGCCCGCAGCTTATTTGACAAGCACCTTCTCAATACAGCACTACACAACACGATTTCGACTTCCCTGCGCACAGAATTTCCTTTCTACTCCACAAAAAGAACAGGCATATGGTTCATGTCAGTATCACTGACAGCTTGGACCGTGACAGCAGCAGCCCAGCCATCTCACCCGAGCATGCAGAGGGGTATGAACCAAGCCAGACTTCAGCGGTCAGCTCACATTAATGCTGCCTGATGTGGGAATGAATCAAGCTCAAAGTCTGCCAAAGCAGAGAGTGTTAAAGACATTGTGATCAGTAAGGCAGCACAGTGTCAGGAAGCCTTGGAACAACAGCAGACATCAACATTTTATTTGCTGTCTGGAGGAAAAAGACTTGGGTGAGGCAAAGCTATTTGGGGCTTGTACTGAGGAACATACCAGACAAAAGCATTTGGAATCTTTCCACATACTGGAAAAGAAATGTCTGAGTTTTAAATCCCTTGTTACATTTGAGGAGCAACGCTGTGTTTAAGGAAACACCTGCGTTCCAAAAGCAAAAGAAAAACCTGCTTTGAATTGCACAAAATGCTTCACTCAGTCCCCTAAGATTTGTTTTAACTTTTGTTTTCTTTTTTTTCTCCAGAAGCTAAAAGGAGTCATTTTCTTCCTGCTTGTTCCCAGGACACCCACTGCAGCCCCTAAGCACCCCGCAGCCCCCGTACCCCGTTGCGGGCGCTTTCGGACAGCAGATGCCCCATCCTTCTCCGCAGCGCCCCGAGAGCATCCTCCGGGCTGCGGTGTCACACCCTCCCTCCTCCCAGCCGGCCCCGGAGCCTGCCCGGCCGCTGGACGCGCACAGAACGCGGCGGCCGCCGGACGCCGATCTGGGGCTCGGTGCCACCCGCTGCTCCCGCACGAGGGGACACACGGCGGCTCCGCCTTACCCGAGCCAGGCGGGAGGCGCTCCGGATGGCCGCCGCCACGGCACCGCCGTCGGGGTGCACCCGCTCCACGTGGCCCCACATCCGCTCCCAGGTCTGCCCGTCCATGGGGAAGCCGCTCTTGTTCACCAGGAAGAGCGAGCCGCCGTCCCGCTGCTGCTCCTGCTCCTCCTCCTCCGAGCCCCCGCCGCTCCCGCTGCCGCCGCCCGCCGCCCGCGGCTGGGCGCTCCGCGACCGGCCGCCCTCCTTGCCGGCCGCCGCACGCCGGCCGCTCCCGCGGCAGCCGCCGCCGCGGCCCGCCACGCCCGTCATGGCCCCGCGGCCATGCCCGGCACCGGGACCGCTACCGGGATGCGCCCCACGGCCTCGCCGCCGCCCGGCCGCTCTTTATGTTTATGTGTGTGTGCGTGTGTGTGTGCGCCTGTGTGACGGGCGTGCGGAGGAGGCCGGGCGGGGGCGGTCCCTCGCTAGCGACGCCGGCCCGCTCGCTCCGGGCGCCCCGTCCCGACCCCGGTACCGGCCGCGGCCGCGCAGGGGGCGCGCCCCGCGCCGCGCGCCATGCCGCGCGTTACCGCGCGACCGGCCGCCCGCCCGCCCGCGGCGCGCCCCCATTGGCCGCCGCAACAAAGAGGGGCGGGGCCAGCGGGGCGGGGCGGGCCGCCACTGGCCGAGACGCCGCCCGGAGGCGCCCCCTGCCGGATAGTGCGGGACACCGCAGCCGGGCGGCGTAGTCCGAGAGCTTTGGCCCGCAGCCCAGCCGAGCCGAGCCGAGCCGGGCCGGGCCGGGTCGAGCCCAGCCCAGCCGAGCCCAGCAGAGCCGAGCCCGGCCCCTACGAGCCGCGGCGATCCCCTCAAGCTGAACCCAGCCCAGCGCAGCCCTAGCCCAGCCGTGCGTCCCGGTCCCCAGTGCGTGATGGAGGCCGGAGGATGGAAGTCCTCCTCAGAGAGAGCCGGGCTGTTCGTTCTTCCCAGCCGAGCTGGAAGACCCGCTGTGAAGCACCCAGCCGTACGGTGGTGGCAGTGGGATCCCTGGCAGAGGCAGAGACCGCTGTTAAGCACCCAGCCGTACGGTGGTGGCAGTGGGATCCTGAAGGCAAAGCGCTGCCGAGAGAGGCGCCTCTGAGGGCGGGCAGAGGAGCGCCCAGGCCCGGCAGAGACCGCCCTGGCCGCGCTGCCGGCCCCGGCGCCCGCCGTGCCCTGATGGCTATGCCCACGCTCGGACGGGAATTTTCAGCTCTTCATGTCAAACACAACAGTGTCAGTGTAATAATGCATCTCCTAGAGCTGTGAGCGACACCCCCTCAGATACAAATAGTGTGAAAAACATTGCTCCCGTCCCCTGACCATGCGCTCAGGTACTGCTGCAGCCCCGATCTCCCCTGCTCCCAGACAGGAATAAATTTCTGCGGTGCCCTAATCAGCTTCCCGAAGGCTCTCAGGAGCCAGGAGTGCATGATGAGTTGCTAATCACTCTCCACAGGAGCCGACGTCTCTGTGAGTCCTACCAGTAATCCTCCCTGCTGTCCCCTGGCCACATGGTATGCCAGAATCTCATCAGGGGGTTTAACAGAAGGGAGGACAGCGAAAAGCTGTTCCATCAGCTGAAACAAATCAAGGGCTTCAGCTTGCATGGCTTGCCCAGTGTCAGCTTTCAACGCAGTGTAGAAACCCCCCAAGCTGAATGTGGGGCTCTGTGTGTAAATGGCAACATAATCCGGGGGAAAGAGGTAAAGGTCAGGGGGGAGTTAGAGCTGCTGTGAAGTCTTCACCCTCTCCACTATGTCAAGCAAACGGAGAGAAAATGTGCATCCATGCTGGGCAGAGATGATACACACACCCACACCCACACCCCCTGCTGGGTTTGGAAGCAGGATCCCAGGGGAAGCACAGTCTCTCCTTCTGGAGCACAGATGATGCTGAACATCAGCAAGATGTGAGAGCACCAAGAAGAGTTCCCAATGGGAGATGATGAAACACAGAGACCCAGAGAGGCTACAGATGGCTGCAGACGCAGAGGAGGGGGCTCTCAAGAAGCCAGGGGAGGCTCAGGCAGGACAGCGCAAGGAAAGGCCAAGAAAGTCTGTGAGTTTACTGGAGCAGAGCCAGGGGAAAGCCTGAAAATCCTTCAGAGCTAGATCTTAGAACTAATGTGACAGTGCAGGTGGGGGCATCCATGTGTGAGCAGCTGAGGGGCACACTGCATGTGACAGAGTGCTGGGATTACACAGCAGAATGTCATCCTCAAGGATACTGATACACGAGCTGGCAGTCACCTATATCCCAGAGCCTTGTTCCCTGTTGGAACAGGCAACCATGTTGAGGCTGTCACAGCCTTGCTCAGTGCTGCTTCACTGCCCAGAGCAGCCAGGAACCTTCAGATCATGTTTTCCTACACCCACCCGCTTCCTAGCCACCCTGGAAAGGTGAAGACTAGAGTGATGCTTTGCAGTTCAAAGCCTCCTGCATCCAGCATGTCAGGGTGTGCTCCATGGCAGAGGGAAGGACTCTCCCTGGCCAGACAGATAAGGGGCATGGCAGGGTTTGGACACCACAGCTCTGCTCATAGCAGTCTGCAGCATCCAGACCACTTCCAATCAGGACGGAAAGAAAGAAAATTCTTACCAGCTCCTCCCTGATGCTCAGGTGGAAGAGTGACAAGTTGGACTCCCAGAGGTCAGTCAGTGTGTCCAAGGCCAGCTGTGGGCTGGCAGGCAGGGCAGAAGTTAGCTGAGGCCCTGGAGATAAAGGCAACATCAAAGCAACAGCCTAAGGAAATAAAAGTAGAGTTCCTAAGTCCCTACAAGTAAGGGAAAGTCTTAATAACCCTCTTGCCAGCTACAAATTAGGTGCAAAAATAGAATAATGCTGCTTTGGATTAGCCAAAGCTCTCCCTGGTATTAGTTATGAACAGATATTCAAGATGAGTAAAAGCAGGGTGGGATATGCATCATGCCCACATATCCAATGGCTTTCACCTCGTGGGGCCACCATGACTCTCGGCAGAGCTTCCTTCCTCCCTGCTCTGTTTGCAGGTCTTCCTCCCACACCAGATTCCTGCCCAGTCTCTGTCCCAGTGTGCCAGACCTGTCTGACTTTGAAATTCAGTCATTTTGTGTGGATGTACCTTTCTAAAGCTAGCTCTGAACAACAGACTTCCATCTACAGTCTTACTCCTAATGCAAAGCTCATTGCTACCACAGCTGCTTTCTGGGTCAAGGGAACTAATTTGATCATAGAATCATGGTGTAAGAGGGTTTTAACCTTCATTATTTCCAATTTCAGACTCATTTAAATGCAGCATTCAAAAGGCCCTGCAGTGCAATTACACAACCAAGTGCAGGAAACTTAATAGCTCTTAATTTGCACCATGGCAGCAAGGTGATATCAGCATTGGCACTTTTTCCAAGCAGACTTCTTCTCCAAAGTGCCACCCCCACACCCCCACAAGGACTCCCACTATCCTCTTCCTCTGGAAGCAAACAGCAATGAATTCAGCCCAGCCACACAGCAAACCCTCACTGCCCTGTGATATGGAGCAGAGGAAGTTCATTCATGTATTTATTTGGACTTGTCTGGGAAAACGCTTCCTCTATTACCCATTGTTTCCAAACAGCCCTTCATGTGCGAGGAGCCAGCAGGAGAAGGCTTTCCTGGGCAGCAGCTCCAGCCTGACCTGGCCTCAGAAGAGGGAGCTGCAGCCAGGCTGGGGAAGGATGACTGGTGTCATTTGCTGTCTCATGGCCTGTGAGGTCTCATGCTCCTGCTTTGCTGCTTGGAAATTCGATGGTTTTCTGCTCTGCAGATCTTTTGCCAGCACAGCTCCAGCCTTTTCTAAGACCTTTGTAAGGCCTTGTCCAGACTCTGCTCTCAACAAACCTTGTTATGGGAAAATACTTCTCACTGTGAACAGGAATGCCACTCTGTGCTACCAGGGCCACAAGGGGGGCAACAAACCCAGAAGTGAAACAAGACCAGCAGCAGCACTGCAGCAAAGGATGGGCTTTTCCCCTTGCCCCTTTGCCCCCTTACCCTTGCCCCTGCCCTGCCTGGCCAGCCCCAGCTCTGCAGCCTTGGACCCCTCCAAGCCAGGCCATGTGGCAATTCCTCGGGTGCAGTCCGCAACAGCACCCTTCTCAGAGCCACGGCCACGCCACACAGCTGGCCCTGGAGCATTTGCTTTGATGCCTCTGCAGGCAGGCAGACGGGAGCTGCTCCAGCAGCCCAGCCAGCAGGAGCAGGAGACAGGTTTTGTTCCAACCCTCCTAGGAACAGAAGTTTTCTTTTGTGCAAGAAGGGAATGTTCAAATCTGCTCCATCCAAGGCAGTGCTGGGAAGCAAAAGCTTGTTTATCTTTTCCTCCTTTCTTCCATCAGATGGTAACAGGACAGATCTGGACCTGGGCTGTTTCCCAGGTCAGTAAAAGTGGGCACTGACGCTGTACCAGTATCAGTTACTGGTGGAGCAGGAAATGTGCCCAGTAACTCCAGCTGGCAGCACTCGGTGCAAAAGCCTGAAGCCTGGATACCTTCCCCGTGAGAGGAAAGCTGATGTCTTTACAAACAATTTCATGGGTGAAGGTGTGGGTGTTGACATCTTTGAAAAGGGGCTTAATGTCTCTGTAACTGTGGGCAGCAGGTTCCTTGCAGAGCGCAGACAGCTTGGCTCTCAAACAAAGAAGTGGGGGTCTGCACAAGCCTGAGTTTCTGAACTTTGGGGTAAAATAGTAGGTTCAAGGGGGGAATATATGGTTGGCAGTTTGGGAAGGCTGTACCTTCCTAGTGCCTCAGCCAATGGGGAAAGGAAGGGGGCAAGGTGCAGCTGGGAATTTAGGATAAATGGAGGCTGCACCCTCCAAACCCTTGGGAGAGAAAAGTTTGCAGGCTTGTGCTCTGGTGGACTCTCCCTTTATGCAAGTCAAGTTGCAGGACTCTTCTGTCGCCTTTTTGGACATAAACCTTTGGTGTTTGTGGATTTTCCTGACACCAGCTTGGGCACACTGTTCTGCTAAAGCCAGGCCCAGTGATCTTAACAGCTTTTTCTGCATTTAGCAGCCAGCAGAGCGGCTGCAGTCCAAAACTGATAATCCCACAGGGGTGCTTCAGCTCTGCAGAGGGCAGCAGAAAAACACAGGTCAAGAAAGTTTGCCTGCTTGAAGTAAATTGCATTATTGCAATGCAAATATTGGCCCATTTCCTGAAAAGGCCATAGTCACCTCATTTGATCCTTTGAAAGGAATATAAAATTTGTTTGTTTGGAGCTTTTTTCCTAAATTGAACGTTATGCTGAAATGGGATTTTTTTAGTGGTGAAATGAAAGGTCAGACTGTGGTAAGGATGTAACCATGGCAATATGGGAATGGCTGTTGGTACACGCTTGCAGGAGTGATTTGCATAACCAATAAGAACAACTTTCTGTACTCATAGAATTTCCCTGTGATCACTGGGAAAATAAATATCTAAAGCAGACAAAAAAAACCAGCAACCTGTAAAAGAAATGCCTGAGGGTGTGCTTCCTTGGAACTTTCCCCAAGGTGGCCCTTTCTGAGCACTCTTCACCCACTGTTTATTTTATGATGGTCTAGCAGAAAAAGCAGCCATCGCTTGCTTTGGCTGCACCAACGAAGGACTTCAGCAGCATGTTTTGATTTCTGCCTGAGCAAGTCCAGGATCTCCTGCAATAATTCTAGTGCAACAAATCATCACAGTGTTTATTTTAGATGGGGCTCGATGGACTCCAGTTGTTCTCAGACTAGTCCAACAGGCAAGTTTTTCTTGCATTAAAAAAAAAATCAAAGTGTCATGAAAAGCCTATAAATCAGACTTTCCCCAAAACTGGTTTTCAAATTTTCACTTTCCATTCCCAATTGCAGGTCAGCATGTCCTAGCAACCTGACTGAGCCTTTGCTGACAGTGAAATAACCTTTTCCATACTTCCTACAGTCACCTCACTCTGGTCTACAACTGATGGCATCAGATACAGGTGAAACTGTTGTTCCAGAGTTTTACAACACCAGCATCCCAATTAGCCTGCCTTACTCCTGTCTTGTTCCAAAGTCTCAGTCTCAAACATTGCAGTAGCTTGGGAAAATAATTACATCAATACAGTTTGCTCTGAAGGTCTTACTTGACACCATATCACATGATTTGTTCTCTGCAGCAAGCTCTGCTTACAAAAACAAGAAAACACTAATGTAACCTTTCATGAATATTGGCATTTTTTTTTCACTAATAACTTCTTTAACATTTAGTCAGAGAGTAAACTACCCAGCACAATCACTTTTTTTTTTTCTTCCCTCCAGGGGAACTGCATAATAAAAATACCAGTAGTAAAGAACAGCAGTGGCTGAAAAAAATCTGCTACCTAGAAATGAGATTTCTTTTCAACCATCATCAGCACCCACAGGCCTTGTCACAAAGGAGCTGCCAGTGGTGGCACCAGAGGTGAGACTCGGGACTTAGCTCCACTGCCAGGTCATCCCTGCCACCTGAGTCACCCCTGCCTTCCTGGAGAGAGGAATGCACTGCAATAAACCCCTGAGGTCAGAGGCACAGTTGTTGTTGCTGATCAGAAAGAAATGAAGCAGTCTAGTTGTGCTATGGGATTACCTGTGCCCTCTAGGAATAGTGTGATGCTGGTTAGGGAACACTGACCAAATATCGTCCTCTAATGCATTTTCTTTCCAGGAAGAAAGAAAAGGTGACTGGAAAAGTTATTAAGCCTAGCAATAGAATGTGTCACAAGCCCAAACACCAAAAGCCTTTGAATTGAGATGCTGTGTGAAATCTGCAAAGAGAATTGCGTGATTTACTGTTCTCAATGCCATGGTGCTACAAGGTGTCATGATGACACTGATGATTTCATCAAACGATTTTTGATCTGAAGCATCACTTCAAGCATCCCTGGGAGACAGTGTTCTGCAGATTAAGAGTCCCCCTTTCCAGAGAATGATTGAAGAGTAATCAAAATGCTGCAGAAGCACCTGAAGGTGACAGTAAAATTCAAATACCGCAGTTATTTTAAAAATAAAGCTCTTAAAGGAAATACAGTAATCTGGAGCAAAATTACTTTTTTTCAGCCATCTTTATTATTTGCTATGACATGAATGATAGTAATCTTCAGAGCATACTGAAGCCTACAGGGCACCTTCTGGCTTTGGAATCAAACCCAGGAATGCTGTGTAATCACACAAGCTGCGGGCTTGGAGGAGACTCTCAGTGCACACAGACATTTCAACACTCATGAGATTCTTGTATTCTGAGCAGATGAAGTAAGTCAGAGAAAAATCACACTGACCATGGGGCACTCTGTTCCCCAAAAATTGGGGGACCTCTGTATCTCCCCTGGTGACAGTCTGGTTTGGACAATTTTGTCAAGCTTCTGAGCTTTTGAGGCCTTCTCTACCCTTTTGAAGCTTCAGTGGGGCAGTGACAAGATGAGCAATCATGGTATTTCTAAGGCTTTAGGCAGTAGCCTCTGAGTGAATTTCAGGCTTTTAGCATTAGGGCCCAAAGAAAATTCAGTTGTTCATTGGGAGCAGAAGATAACACAAATTCAAGTCCCCTGGAGCCAGATAATGATCTCTGGGTGAGTCATTCTCACCCCTGTGGGACAGTGTCTCTTCATTCCACACAGGATGTACATTCTGTCTAATGCCTGCAGGGTTGTTCAGAACCAGCTGATGAATTATTCTGAGAAAATCAAGTTGCCTTCCAATATTTAGTGGAGAAAACGCCCTGCACAGCCTTGGAAGCTGCACTGTTATGTTTTAATTTCTTTTTCTCTTGGCAGCAAGCTGGAGAATTTGATTTCTAAAGGAATAACTGATTCTGCAGTCAGCTGCAGTCCTTCTATTGCCTTAACCAAACTAGTGATCAACATCTAAAAAACCCTTAGGACTACTCTATTCTGAAAAAAGAAAGTGGGTACTCTCCAGTTAGCCTAATGCAGGCTAGAAAAGCTTCTGAAGCCTTCAGTACTTCCCCAGGATTTTTCCATCTGCATGGAGTTTGTAGCTTTTGTAGAATCTTGTGTCTGTTTCTGGAAACTCGTAACACAAGGCCACAATACTGACAATATTGGCCCTTTAGACACTATTTACTGCCCTTTTAATGGTCTAAACACTGTTACAAGCAGAAGCAGTTTACTGAGGAAACACTGCAAATAAGCACCCTAGAGGCTGAATTTTGATCCCTGACATTAAGCAGATATTAGCCCATTACTCACAAATATATAATTACTCACAAATCAGTAATTATGCCTAACCATTGCCAATACTTAGCCTTTGTGACATATCTGCTGAAGTCCTTTCTACAAAGTTCAGGATATTATTGTTTTGTTTTCTGAAAAGTTGTTGTTTAATAGAGCTGTAAACATTGATTTAGAACGTGGTCAGATAGGGTTAGTCCATTGTGAAGCACAGACAGAAGGAAATCCAGCAGACTTCTAAGAAACCTTTCCAGCCCAGGAAGCAGCTGGACTGTTAGGCACCTGCCTATTTTATCCATACACAAACCACATCACTTTCTGGAAGGGGTAATAATTGTTAGCTCTGGATCACAGGACCTTTTCCCAGCTATAGAAATAATTATCTGACTAATCATAGCCAGGATGGCTTCACATTTCCCATTTACCTGATGAGGAAGGACCGAGAATCTCACCAGAAAAAAAGAAATAAAATGACCAACCCCAAAACTCCAACACCAAAGAAACCTTGGACAATAATGATTTCTGGGATTGTTCCTTCCTAGCTGTGGGAATGTTTCAATTACAGTGCCATCTGGGGATATTGCCTGCAGCTTTCATAGAGGTACCACAAGAGGAACATGACCTTGTGGTCCAGGTTGTAAAACGAAGAACCCACCTGAAAGTTCAACCCAGTGTTGAACTGCATCTCACTGCTGCTTTATGACACAAGGCTTGTGTTTGCTGTGCTCTGCAGCACATGCAGCCTCCTTCTGTGAAGCATCTCCTATACCAAAATAGCTGAGAGAGAATCCCAGCTTTGTCAAGAAGCGAGATAAAAAAAATGAAACATTTTCTTACCATGACTCTGCATACTTTGAAGCTGGTCCTCAAATTTTCCTGGTTCACACCTGGGCTAAATACCTGAGGGTAGGTGACAGAACCCTTGGAGAGTGCTCAGAAGGGCTCTGCAGTGCTCCCACTGAAGACACCTCAGTTTTTAACCATAACTGAATGTGATGTCTCACTTTTATCCTGCCTCAGAAATTATCCTGCCCTCTCCCCCCAGATAATCTCTCAGCAACCAAGTGCTTTATTAAAATAATATCTGCACTACCCTCAAGAAGCTGCCTTTGGATTGCTCTGCTTTAGGGGTTAACCTGCCCTTTCATTTCCTCATAGACCTTTTCCAAAGCCAAAGGGAAATCTCTGTGCTAGAGCAGTACAACTTGACTACCAATGCTAATACTTTAATTCTATGCCCCAAGAAAATGTCTCTGGATGCCAATATTCTTGTGTAAAATAAATTTCTATACCCTGCATGTACATGTATGTTTATTAATGACACAGCAAGTCATACATTTACACATTTTCCTACATTAAAAGGTAGATTTTAAGGAAAAAAATAATAACTTTTAGATTAGCAGCTGTATTACCAGCTGTCAAAAATGTTACTCTTGGCTCCAACCAATTTAGGCATTATACATTTTATTAGTAACATAGAATGGTAAGGAATGATGCCGTCCACATATACACATACATACAGTATTGCAATTAATTTTCTCTTGAAATAAAGAATTGGACACTAACAAAACCAAAATATTACAGTAAAACACATTAGTTATCTTCATGAGTAGAACAAAGGCATGAGCAGTAAATAACATGGGTCTTACACAGAAATACATTTCTCTTAGGAAGTTTTTTTGCTTAATTCATTCCAGTTCCTGCATTAACATCACTTCTCCCTCTTCACAGAATTCAGACCGAATGGTGGGGCTGGGGCAATCACACATTATTGTGTACAATGACAGCTTGTGCTGCATGAAACATCAAGAGCTGTAAAACTTGAGAAGGAGGTACACACATGTATTGAAAGACAGCAACTGTAAAGGTCACACACTGCCATTCACACAGTAAAACCAGTGAGTTCACAAATGGAAAAGGAAAACAATAAATGTTTACAGCTTAACCCAATTTCACTTGGTTGTAGATGCACAAGGTAGTACAAATATTTCTCAAAAAAACACTTTTTCATTAGGCAACATGGGCTGGCAGCTCTAATTACACACTCCACTGATTGTCTCTGAAACAACAGACTGCCTTGAACAAGAGATAACCAAGAGGCTGAAGTTAGAAAAGCCCTATTGATGCCTTTTAAGCTTTCATATTTTCCAGATTCTGTACTGTATTATATATGCAGTATATAACTTTGAAGTTCATATAAAGTGTTAGCAAGTTCTCTTCACAGTTTAGTTTGACAAAACAATCCTTTTCCAGCCTGAGAACCAAGGGCACCATTGCAGCTTCAGACCCAAAAATCATAAACAACAGTGAACTGATGAGAGCAATCTGAGGAGGATGGGACTTCATAACCTGAAGCTGTAATTGGACAATTAACCCCAAAATATAAGTGGACCAAAACTTATAAAGGTGTGAAGACATGTGACCCGTTGCCCATCTTGGGTGTAGCCCTGGCCAGGCTCTTGTACTGCCCAAGGTGTTTCCTTTGAAGGTCTTTTAAATCAATACCTACTTATTTACTTTACTTTATTCCTTTAACACTATCTAGCCTCTGTTCTACATAGCCTCTCAAGGCATCACTATTAATCTAAAATGATTCATATGTATTGTTGTTACTTCTTCCCTTGTTCTTTCTTCCTCATAAACCATGGGCACTTAGCAACAGAAAGAGATGTTACTAAAGACAAGCACCCATCTACAAATACTTGTTCTGAGGGACTTACCTACCTGCAGTTCCAGACTCCATCCTACAGGTCTGGTACTTTCACACCCAGCAATAGAAATGAGGGGTTTAAGGCTATGGCAGGAATCCTAAATAAAATGTGTCAATGTTCTCTGAGTCTCTTCCACTGAAATTACCAAAAGTTTAACGTGGCTGGGAAGAAACATGCAGGTAAGAACTGGTATTAATGCTAATCTCTGAATTTTGTAGCTGAAAGTTGTCAATTGCACAACCTGCTGGGCTCGTGGGAACTTGGGGGCAGTCCCCTTGTTTATGCTCCCCACTGTGTTCCCTTGCATCCTCCAGAGCCCTCCTGAAACACTTGGGGAAAAAAGCAAATTGAAAAGCAAAAGTTGATGCATGGGACTGGATGCCTGTTCTCACTTGGTTTCTTACACCATTCTCTCCTAGCTGATGTGCACTTCCATTCATGATACAATTACTTTTTTTTAAGCAGCCAGGATTTTTAGCCCCCAACTCTACTCTTGCTGGAGGGGCTGAGCCAGGATCTGAAGGCTAAGAGTCAGAAACCCTATTTGCAATTCCAAATGCATGTGGAATTTCCAGACTAAGAAGGTTGCATGGAGAACTCATAGCAACTTTCCAGTATCTGAAGAGGGACTACAGGGAAGTGGGAGGGACTCTGTCAGGAATTGTAGTGATAGGACAAGGAAATGGGTAAAACTGAAAGAAAGGAAATTTAATTTAGATATCAGGAATAAATTTTTTACTGTGAGGATGGCAAGACACTGGAACAGGTTGCCCAGGCAGGTTGTGGATACCCCAACCCTGACAGTGTCCAAGGCCAGGTTGGAGAGATCCCTGAGCAACTTGTCCAGTGGGAGGTGTCCCTGCCCATGGCAGGTGGGTTGGGACCAGATGGTCTCTTTAAGGTCCCTTCCAACCTCTTAACATTCTATGATTCTATGTTTGATTGAGTGGATGTTTTCTGCTAAAACCCAAACATTAAAAGCAACAACCACAAAGCCTCAACTACTCCACATTTATTTCTGCCATGAGCTAGAACCTCAATTTCTTGACAGACAATAAGACTATTGTATAAAAAATACTGATTTGTTCTTTCTTTGCTCTTTATTCTGCAGCTGAGCCTTTCACTTAAATACTTTATCATTGTCTGAAAATAGCTCATAGGTTTCCAACTTTCAAGCTCCTTTTAGAAGGGGAATATTAAACCCAGGATGTAATTAAGCCTTCATTATTAGGAATATTTTCTTTACAGGGACCCAGCAGGGTTTCCAGCAAGCTAAAATCTTCTTTCAACCTTTTCAGAAGGTAGCCAAGTAATTTGGCAGAAGATAAAAAAACACAAGGACCAGAACTAGAGTATTTTTTCAATAATCAGCTGAACATAACTAAAGAAACCGGAAACTAGCAGTGAAGAAAGGATTTGAAAAATAAATTTTAAGAATGGAACAAAAATACTCAATCTTATTTTGAACAGTGTATACTGAAAGGTCAGCAAACATCCTGGATATGGCCAAAGACTTTCTACTGGACATTTGAAAGCAATTCCCCAAAACTACAAAAATATTACCTTAAGATTTCGCAACACCAAAAGTCAAAGCAACCATGCATGGGCCATGAACATAAATATTTTCTGTATCTGTATCTTGGTGAAAATCATATATATGTTTTGGCACATGTTATTATCATTTTTCCAAAGGGAAGAGCCACCCACATGTGTCACAAGGCAGAAACTTTCACTTTTCTCACTCAGGCTGAAAACCTGTACATCCCTTGATGGGGCAGCTTCAGTGTAAAGGGCTGACATAACGAAAGCATCTCTACTTCCATTCTGCCCTTGCCTGCCATTTGAACAGCCAAGAGTGACTCTTCCTGTATTCAGCTGCTTCAGCAGTGCACTCTTCTAGAGTTCACCTCCCCAGGAGAAGCAAGGCCTGGCCATTTTCTCCTTAGCACTGGCTGGCAAAGAGACATGAACCTTTTTTGGAAAGGCAAGTGTTCCAAGCATGCTTAGTTTATTCTGATAGGTCTTCCCCTGTGTAAAGCATTTATCATACAAAATGTTTAAATCAAGATCATCACATTTAGAGGCTAAGCTTAGAAAGATAAGTTTTCAGGGTCCTTTTTATACAAAAGGATTTTCCTGAGTCTACAGCAAAATAAGAAAAAGAAAAGCTTTTAATTATATTTATTGCACTTAGAGACTATCCTGGAGTTTGTTGTTGTTTAACCCCAGCCATCCACCAAGCCCCAGGCAGACGCTTGCTCCCTCCCTTCCTCACCAGTGGGACTGGGTATGGAATCAGAAGGGTAAAAGCTGGAAAACGCATGGGATGACACAAAGACAGCTTAATAGGGAAAGCAGAAGCCACACACAAGCAAAGAAAAAGAAGGAATTAATTTACTGTTTCCCATAGGCAGGCAGGTGCTCAGCCATCCCCACCAAGTGCAATGGCCGCTTGGGAAGAAAACACCATCACTCCAAACATCCCTCCCTTCCTCCTTCTGCCCCCCAGTGCATGCACTGAACACGATGCCACATGGTCTGGAATATCCCTTTGGCCAGCTGGGGTCACCTGTCCTGTCTGTGTCTCCTCCCAACATCCCATGCACTCTCAACTTCCTCACCTTTTCTGATGTATGAAAGGCACAAAAGGCCTTGGCTCTAAGCCCTGCTCAGCAAGGATAAAACATCTCTGTATTATCAACCCCATGTTCAGCACAAATCCAAAACACGGCCCCATGCCAGCCACTGTGAAGAAAACTACCTAGCCCAGGTGAAACCAGCACAGGGTTAAATAATACCCCATCCCCAACTCTAACAACCTGTGGAAAACTTAGAGCAGGATTGCACCTTCTGGATGGCATTACAACTGTGGGAACTCAGGGACACAGCGTCACTGAGGGCACTCAACTTGCAGGCTCAGTTTGCTGAGCTAAAAATGAAATGTCTCCAAAAAGTCCACTTACCCAGGTCTGACTTTCCCAGCAATAGTATTACTGTAGTGCTATCAGTTCTGTGGGTGTGTAGATAGAGCACAAGGTAAAGGAGAACATTTTCAAAAGTACTGTACTGAAAAACCCCCATCCCAAATACAGATAAATGAAGTAACAAAAAGTTACTGTTAATAATGTCTGCTCACTTTGCAGCTAAAATGGTATAAAAGAAAATATTTGATCAGAAAAAGTGAAAATATCACTATTTTCTTTTCAGTCATTCTTACAGCTTTAAACTAACTGCAAAAGACATGATTTAAGTTACACAAGAACAGGAATTTCACATGAGACAAGTGATACAATTCATAAAAAGGACAGAACACGTTTTCTGATACTCCACAAATATTCAGAGGTTTAACACACAAAATGGGATTTCTTCAGCAGCACTGATTAAACTCAAGATGAGGCAGGGATCTTCTTTACAAAGTAAAGGCACTGGCTCTTTGTAAACACGTACTCCTCTCTCTTTAAATGAGAAAGCACTCAAAATATTCTGTGGAGGAAGCTTGTGTGGTAGTGTTCCATTGCTTATAAATATTTCATAACAGAGATATCAAAGGCCTTTGTCCTCCTTTTTAATGTATTTAATAAGAAATGTTTTTTCTCCAATTTATCTAGTGAGAAACTTTTTCAATCTCCCCAGAAATGCTACAATGAAGCTTTAGCAAAAACAGTGTTTTCTCTTATCTGCCTTTTGATACCGATAAAGAAGTTTCAAGGCAAAAGAAATAGATGCCAGTATGAAACACACACGTCATCTCTTGTTTTCAGTATTGTGCTATCACTATTCCAGAAGGAATCATTGGCTTATATTCAAATACAGATATATTTAAAATAAAAAAATTAACTTGTGAACATCCTCCTGCTGTGCATTTCCCTACTCTGACTTTTCAAATGCACCAGCAAGACTGAACAAGAAAAGATTAGATACTTCTGATCATGACAACTGTACTTCAAGACTCCTGATTTTTTTCAAGTATGCATCCTGAATGCACATCTCCCTACTGTGGAGAGTGTTCACACAGTTCTTTACTAATGAAACTGCAAGACTTGAAAATGTTAAAATAAATATTCCATACAAAGGTGAATTCTTTGCATCTTCATAGCTTCCAGTACACAACTACCACCAATATCAACAAACACATGTCACAACTCATACACACAAATCCAGTGATTACACTAGCTCATATCATTCCGTATCTAACCAAACTTGTGCCTTTCTGAGTCACCTTCCTTCAGCTTCATAAATCTGACTGAATCTTTAATGTAGTGCTTTCAGGTTCTACAGGACTGTCAACTGGTACCTGAAGAGGGAGATAAAAAAGTAAAAACACAACAGGAATTAAGCTGTTATTCAACAGAATTATTCTCAAACTCAGTATTCTTGGGTTATTATTAGGTTAGGCTCCAACAGTATATGTAGTTAATTAGCCCAATTAAGCAAATTATATGAAACCCTATTTTCTTTTCTTTTTGAATAAAAGAAGAGAACCCAAACATAGAATTTAGTTTCTTAGTATAACTCTAAAGTATATAAGTATCTTATACAACCATACTGCATATAAGTATCTGTCACAGGAAGATTAACTTCCCATTTTTTCCCCTGTTACATTTAACCACAGTAGACTCTTGATCAAGGCTCAGTATCAAAGTGATATTGTACATTATTAACACAGGCAGGCCTCAATCATGCATGGCAACAGCAGGGCAAGGACTGCAGCTTTTCTTACACCCTGGCTAATATGAATGAAGCTGTGTGACGATCTAGGCTAATTAACAAGGTGCTAATGGAAAGCAGGTAAGTCACAAACAGCCCCAACCCCGACTGGAAACCCACAGGATGCCACACTGAGCACACACAGCTGCCAACAGGCTGCAGGTTCAAGGGAGCTCAGACAGCACCAGCTCAAAGTTTCTGAACCTCATACACACACTAACAGTGTGCAGCTGGCCACAGACGATCAAAAGCTGCTGGGCAGGCTAGACACCTGCACAAAAATAAGCATGGCAGAGGATTCTGCAATGTCTGACTCCAAAAAGCTGTCTCATACCTTGATCCAAACAATCAAAAACCCACAGCACTGAAAAAATTTTCCACTGAGAGCTTTATTTCTCCTAGTAGCTGTACTAGTTTGGAAAACTGCTGAAACATAGAGCCTTATGATCATCAGAAAATGCTAGGCTCAGTCTTCCTTTAAATTGAGAGCATCAGCAGAAGAACAAACACAGTTCTTTATGCAGCACTGCATAGAAACTCTAGCAGGGCTTCTGCTTATCAGACACTGACTTCATCTCAAGAGACTGCAGGTATTTTAAATAAAATACATATTCTATAGGATGGCCTCACAACCCAATAAACAAAAAGGCTTCACAATTTACAGTGCTTCCCTGCTATTAGGATAAAGCAGGATTCAAGCAATAAAATAATATTATTAGCCACTTAAAATTCAAATATTCAAAAAATTCAAAAAAATTCTGAGAGCAGAAGTTTTTTCAGTTTTTTTTCACGAGAGTTGAGGAGAAAAACAGATATGTGAGAGCAGCATCTCATGTGGCTCTGTTGTTCAAAGCCAACAGGGAATCAGTCACAAGACTTTGTCAAGTACTCTTCTGCAGCTGCTATTGTTATGCCAGTAGAAGTCTAGCATTCAAGTAGGTAATACAATCATGGTAAAAGAGTCACCACTTACAGCTTTAACGTCCAAGTTCATAATCCCTGAATTCACATTGTGTCTTCGCAAATCTGATTTTATTAAGGCTGAGAAAAGAAGGGAAAAGGAAAGCTGGTTCACACCTCTGTAGTGACATGCAATTCAAGGGAAATGTTTGCAGGTACAAGCACACAAAAGCTGCTTTCAGCACATTTTCAAAATATCCCTATTTTTTCTTTGCAATTTGAACTCTGACAATTTGAACTCAATGACAATTTGAACTTGCTCCTCACAAAGCACACAAAATAGGAAATGCCAATAAAATCTTTTAAGCCACAAACACTTAAAGAAAAGCTTGATAGTTCAGCACTTTCAGCGCATTTGTGAGCCAACATGTGTAAACACTGGCACAGTTCCAGAGTGCATCAGCAATTTCTTGCATTTGGAAAACTGCAAACTGCCTCCATTTGTGCGTTTGTTTCTATTTCTCACCCCACTCTGGAGATGGACATCTGTCTCAAATTCAAGACATGGGGGGAAAACTCTAGAAATGGGTATCAAATGGCTGTCCATATATTAGCAACATCATCCTAAAAACACCTACGTTTTTACATTAAAGAGAAGCCATTACTTGGACTTGTAATTACCTGTTAAAATAATGCCCACAAAAATCCAAGCACAAAGAAAGATGTTTCCTGCACGAGGACTGTAGTCTGTTGTGAGCTTTCCTTGAACAAGTGTAAATATAATTCCAAATATCTATAAACAAACAAGTAACTTCATCAGGATCACACGGAAAAGAGTCATCATTTTACCTTTAAAAGTTCCAGTTCACATCTTTTAGAAATCAAATTTTAAAAAAACAAGACTATAGCAACAAAACAGAGACTTAGCTAAGTCTAAGAAAGCCTTCTAGACTTGAGTATAGTGGCATTCCTGAACATTACTTCACTTGAAAAAATAAAATGCTGTAACCTGTGCTGATGCATTAAGGAGACCTGAGGAAGTGCCTTCAGACTCTGGATATGTAATTTCCACAGCAAATTCAAACCCAAGTGGAAGATAGCCAGTCATGAAGAACCTGTTGAAGAAGAGAGTAAGAGAATGACAGGTGTGGCCTTCATCTGTTACTTCAGCTAAGACAACCTAACATACACACATGGTGCTAGGAATTAGCTGGTATTCTGAATTGTCATGTGTTCATGACTTCACAGAATTCATTAATTCCAAACAGTAGTGGCTTCATTCCCTCAGCATGATCCAAGAATTTTAGCCACACATCTTTGTCTTTAAGGCAAAGCTGTTAAAACACGTTTGTTCTATTTCCCATAACCACCATACATATGAAACAACCTTTGCAAAGGAGTCTGCAAGCCACTCCATACTTGAAGCCAATTACTTTCATATGAAAGCTATGCACAAACACCATCATTTGATCAGCCCAAATATCCATGCTGGAGGACAAAAAGAGACCATGAGTAGGGAGTGAGGCTGCACACTTGATCACCTGCTGGAAGCTGCTATGGAAGAAGCTGAGGGGATCAATGAATGATGGGAAGAGAAAAGGCTTAAAATGCAGCTGAGGTTGGTTGACTGGTTTTTAAACTGAAACTCTCAAGACATTTCTGGTTTTATCTTGACTTCTGTGTCTGAATACAGCAACATTCCCTCAGCACCTCTTGAGGCTTTTAGACTGGGCATCTATGAGCACAGCAAACAAAGCAACCAGCATGTTGCTTGGGCTGTCAAAGTATAGATTAATGAAAGTGCAGAGAAGCCAGCCTTCCTAGATCTGCTCAAACTCTAATCACCTACACACTGCTCAAGAGAAAGCTTCAACTTCACTGCACACAGCTTTTTGAATTGGAGCCAAACAAATTGACTACATAGAGACCTCTCTTAGGTCCATAAAATGGTAAATGAAATTTACTGAAAAGTGAGTTACTTTAGCTTTATTCTGCTGTAACAGAAGGAGAAACCCTATTTGTACTGTGAGCTAAAGGCACAGGCTGAGACCGTGGTGACAGAATACACAGTAGAATTATCTAGGTAAAACATTTAAATATGTTTCAGAACAGAACTGCAGTAAGTCTTGTAATACTCTTTATTGCTCACCCAAGCACTCCTCCAGTCACAAACACCACTATAAGGTATCCGAGGTCCAGGGTGAAGGTAAATACCAGCAACCCAATGAAAGAGAGAATGTAAACAATCAAAGTAGTTTGCCTGCAACCCAACAACAACAACAAAAAATTAACATTGTTCTTAGAAGGCCACAGCACATTGCTGAAGCATGGAAGGATAACATGAACATTACATTCTAAAGCTATAAAATTTGCTTCATGTAATTCTGCCTCAAACTTAGCATGCAGTGAGCACATATCCATTCCTGAACCCTTCATTGTCTTGGTTATCTGGCTGCTTCACTCCAGGCTAAGGACACTTACTCAAACTCTCAAAGAACAGGCATCCACAGCACATACTACTACCTTAGGACTATTTTAGTTCTCTGCTATGCTGTACCTCTTGGCCATTCTGCAGTGCTGCCCATTACACAGTACATCAACACAGGAGCAGCTGAGTCCAACACTTTTATTAGCAATAAAAGTCAGCCTACCAAGAGGCAAGTCAAACAAATCTCATTACAGTGTTCTATTTATTTTCAATCTGGAAGAAGGGATGTCTTCCAAATTCTTAAAGCACATATTTGTAAGCCAAAACACATGCAGAAACAAAGCCAATCTACAGCATTAACATCCATTAGGCTTGTAGAGGCACATAATGTACCAAGAGTCACAGGGGAGAGCTACTCCATCACAAACAGTGCTCCAGGGCAGTGCTCGCTCCTGGGGGCACCACACCACGGATGTTAGACGCAGGAGCTCCTACCCCAGAAGAGAGCTCTGCTCCATGGTCATCCCCTGAATTAAAGCGAACATTACACTTACTAATAAGATAAGGAGTAGCATAAAAAAATTGAGAATCCATCAGCTGGCCATTTTACAAAACAGTGCAGGGCAGGCTTTGAGACTTTATGCTTTCCTAGGAGAAGAAGCCCACTGGGCCACCTGGCCCCCGTATGTAGAACCTACAGTGCTTTCCTTACACGCCTGAACAGACAGGAGTAAATGACAAATCCCTTTGCATTCTGCTCCCTCATTTCTTTTGGCCAATAACCAGTAAGAGTCTCAAGCTTTCGCTGTAGCCGCAGAAACTTCTCTCCATCAAGGCCACTAAAAGATGAGGGACCAACTGCATTTCATCAGAGATCATTTCAGCCCTTATGTTGGAGTATTTTCCTAATGCAATTGCACCACTCTCCTACCCCTAACCCCACACATGCCTACCCAC
Organism: Fringilla coelebs; assembly: GCF_963513975.1. Taxonomy (NCBI): domain Eukaryota; kingdom Metazoa; phylum Chordata; class Aves; order Passeriformes; family Fringillidae; genus Fringilla; species Fringilla coelebs. Next base: position 92,675,266 of record NC_140030.1, on the reverse strand, counting down.
ACTTACTTGTATGTTTTAGTGTAATCCAGCCACAAACCACAAATAATCGAACCCACCATTCCTGCCACCACCAGTGTCAAGCCAATTCTCCCAGCGTTCACTTCTTCTCCCTTTCAACAAATATTTATATGGTGCTCATTAATAATTGCTTCCATTCAGAGTCAAGTTCAGACCTCTTGGCAGTCATAAGTGCAAACAAACATTCCTATGACTCCCACAGCTGCATGGTACAAGAAACTGTACAGAGGTATAAAAGAAACCAAATGTCTGAGCACACAAAGCACCTTCAAAATAAATATCACCTCTGCAAACGTACAGTGAAAAAGAGAAAGATAAGATCCAAGAAACTTACCTCATAATGAGTTACTATCATCTGGTTTAATAATGTGGAGACAGAATAAAATGCCCCAGTCATAATACCTGCAGCACCAAGAAAAAAGCTTCAGTTATTCCAGGTGCAGCCATGCTGATTTTTTACCCTAAAGAAGTCATCTTCTGATATTTAAGACTCACAACACAAAACCTTTTATGTGCCAGGTAAAATCTCTTCACTGGACCTATAAGCATCCTTACGGATTTTCCAGCACTGGCACCTGAGTAAATAAAGGTTTGACACCCCCTCCCCCATAAAAAACCCCCACAATTAAAATTCTACGTGCTTCTGGCCTGCATTTGAACCTTTCTGCCAGACTACAAGCAGATAGCACCACTTACCATAACTGATTAGCAGAAGTATAAATGGAATATTTTTGAACAAGTTAATAATGGACTGCTTGTAGGAGTAATCCTCAGGAGGTTTGGTTTGTAGGACTGCTTGAGAGTGACTGGGAGGGTATTTGGGCTTTTCTTCAAACACTGGGGAAAAAGAAGAAGGAACAATTTTTGATTCATCTCTACCAAACTAATGTGCCTTTTTTTTTTTTTTTTTTTTTGGAAGAAGTGTTTCAGCTTGATGATTTGATGAGTTTCAGGAGAGTGACTTGTAGTTTTAACAACTCCATGAAAAGAAATTCTAGATTTTCTCATGGGAAAACTGAGTCACATCCACAAAGGATGTGTTATCTGGTCACATCTGATTGCTACCAAAAGGACAGAATTAATCTGCAATACGTCAGGACCTTTGTATACAAAGTGTAAAATTAACAGAGTGAATTCACATTATATCATAAGTCCCTGCAGCAAAGAAACTAGGAGAACTAAATGTTCAGAAAGAAATCACCCCATGTGAGGCACAACATAGAGTGAAATGGCTGTTGCTTAACCCTGGCACAAGAGGTAACTGAACACAAACTGGAAAAATTGTGACCTCAGCTACTTTGGGCTGTCAGCTGCTTTAAAGTGAGACATTGTAAACACCCCCTGTAGGCAGCATGTAAATTCCAGTAACTTAAACACTCACCGACTCCTGCTAAGAAGAACAGAAGCGTGGACACTATCGCTGTTCCATAGAACATGATGCTGATGTTATGTGCCATAAGATCAATATCATTCGGTGTATTTGGGACCAAAACAGGTGGCAACAGGAAGCCAATTGCAGTACCAAGCTGTAAAGGAAAGAGAAAAAAAAACCAAAAATTATTTCCCTCTGAACATACAAATCAACAGAAATGAAAAGTCTTGCCAGGTAGAATTCAGGATTGTTACCATAAAAAGCATTGATAAACTTTAGTATCACACTTCTGAGCCACTTGCTCTCGATGTTGCTTTACAGCCAGTTCTTCCATAACTCAGGGTTAACCTTTTCACTTCTCAGTTGAACTACAATACCACAGTTAGTGTATATATTTACAGTACACATAGTACTTATACAAGAATCTTTCACAGGAAGTGAAAGTACCATGGCATGAACATAAATTTGTATCGGTCATCCTGCAACTGAAGGGCTACAGATGACACAAGATTCCAGCTACTCCTGTAGAAATGTTCTTCATTTGATGTCATGCTCCTGCCACTACAGCAAAGCCTGACTGCAAGGTTTACTGAAGAACAGACAGAGCACAGAAAAGGAATATCCTTCTTAAGACCAAACTCAACAATTATTGTTAAGGAAATAATAAAAATCACAGAATGAAGTCGTAGTGGGTTTGTGTGCAGAGTAAATTCCAAGACAACAACTGATTTTGCATTGAAGAGACAGGGACTGAAATTTCGGGGATATATATATATAAAGCATTTTAAAACATGAAGGAACAAGTCCTGAACTATTCTTCGATTTCTCTCTTCTTCTCCCTCAAAACTAAATGGCACTTTAAAGTGTTGAAACATTTATTTTAGGTAAAATTAAATTTAAAAAGAGCACCAAAGACCGTTAGGGCAGCGAGTCCAACAATCAGCACACACATTAGAGGTGCTTACAAAACACCCTTTTACTGTGCTTACAAAACACCCTTTGTGCATACCCTGATGAGGGTTTTGCTAGTTTTATTCTTCCCAGGCCATCATATTGACACAGTATCCAGCAGTCACAGGAAGAATTTGTCTCCTTTTGTCATCACTCTTCATTATATGAACCCTACAAACATGAACTGAGCACACAGTTATTTTTTTCTTTAGGTATATTTTTTCCTCCCCCAATAGGAGCCAGTGCAGTACCCACAATGTTCCAACAAAGTCGAGTGATACCATTTTCCATCATTTACATCTAGAGAGGTTAAGGCCAGAAGAAAGTGTTCCAATGAGCTACCTGTGGAGATCTGGCACTCCTAACAACCCTTGGCAGGTACATCGCTGCCTTTCCAGTGATTTGTGTTCCAGCTACAAACGATCAGCATCCCAAAGAAGTGAGATCTAAATTTTGATAACTGCTCTGCTCCTCCCCTGCCTGCTGTCCCGGCCGCTGTAGCTCTGAAGTTTCACACAGTCTGAAGCTGTGTGATAAGCAATCTGATAAGCAATTGGATGACCAACAGCTGCGTGGTTATAGCTCCCTGTTCTTGTTCTATGACCCAGTTCACATTGTGCAATTCCCCAGTACAGTGAGTGGGTGTTCTGTTACACAGTTCACCTTGTGCAATTATCGGTACAGTGAGAGCCAGCAGGAATGCCTATGCAGAAGGGAACTGCAGTGGGATAAACAGACATTACTTCTAACTTCCAAGTGCCTAAATTCCTGCTACTCTTTTAATCTAGCTTTTGAAAGTGTTTAGGGTTTTTTTAAGGAAGTAAAACGTGAGAATAGAGAAATTCTGTTGTTTTATTGACACACTTCAGCAGGCACACTGAGATCTGTCCTAGCTTCTGGAATACACTCCAGAAATATCCACGGCATATTTTGTTCACATCCTGATCCTGTTTCCCTTGTCCATCCTTCTCGTGGCTCCCATCCACACAATCCCTGCTCTCCCACTCCCATCCTGCACCACTTCAACCCCACATCTCAGCATCCCAGAGAAGCATCAGTTTCAGGCTCCAAGCTGGATACTTGACCTCTGCTGCAGAACTGAGAACCCGGTAACTCCTTGCTACTGGGAGGACTGGTGCATGTCAGGAAGAGAGGAAATTTAGCTGCCAAAGAAACCTTTAACCTCATACCAGGACATAGATCCAAAATTTTGGCCTCACTGCTGAAACAACCAACAATTTCTGAAATCTTCAGTGCAAAAGAGACAGTTGACTTGTCCACTTGAAACCTTAGATGCAAAAAGAAAACGTTTTGGAAGAACTGTGAACAGCCAGGTATCAGCTAATGAGGAATCAGCTAGGTTTAGGTACACCCTAACTGTAAATATGTAAAATGAATGTCACTGCTGTCATAATCCAAAGTGCACAAACATAAAACCATTAGACTCACATGATAAAAAACAAATCCCCCATTATCTTAACCAAACTCTACCTATGACCTCAGCCTGCATCAGTGATGCTGATTTGAATCTTAGCAATTTTTTGCCACAGGAAAAAAAAAAAAAAAGCTGGGACAGTGGCAGGTGAGAGTTAGGCTATAGGAGGAAAAAGTATCATACCTGCACCTGTGCTTTCAGATGCACCTGTTCCAGCTCTCTGAAACTGGCCAGGACCAGGGAGCCTGAGGAAATCCGTGACTCAGTTATCAGCTCCCAACAGTGATGTGAACTATCACAGCGTTACACAAAACTTCAGGAGTCACCAGGGTATTGACTACTGGCACCTGGCAATTAGAGGCCATATTTTAAAAAGCAGAAACTAATATATGTTGTCGCTGGGGCTCCTGCAACCGAGGGTGGATTCAGTCAAACGAATCCAAGCGCCAAAATGCAAGAGAAGGAGGAAGTGGAGCGCTTCTGAAAAGGCTCTCGGCTGATGCACTGCCGGCAGCTGCTGGAAGCGGGCGAGTGCCGCACGCTGCCACATGGCCCGGCTCCCGCACCGCCAGGCCGCCCGGGCAGCCCCGCTTCCTCACCCCGCCACTCTCCCAACACCACATCCTGGAGAAAGCCTTTTCCCACTTAAGCACTCGAGTTTCGAACTCGATGCCGAACTCCAAGGAAGCCCGCTTCTCCGAAGCCCCCCTCGCTCCCCTGCGGCCCTACCTGGTTGCCCAGCACAGCCACGGCGCAGGCGGTGGAGACCTCGGTGGGGCCGAACCAGACGGAGGCGATGCGGGAGGGCAGCCCCAGGATGAAGACCTGGGCCACGGCGCAGACGGCCTGGGCGGCCAGGGTGAGCGGGTAGCGCTGCGGGGCCAGGCTGCCGCACTTGAGCCAGGCGCCCAGCGCGTTGAGCCCCGCGCCCAGCAGCGCCGTCAGCCGCAGCCCGCGGGCGTCCAGCAGCCAGGTGGCCGGCAGGATCAGCGGCACGTAGGCCACCATGTACACCATGGACAGCCAGTCGATCTGCGTGAAGGAGACGCCGTAGAAGCCGGCGAAGACGTTGCTGAGGATGCTGTACTGGATCCACTGGAAGGCGTTCACCAGCGAGTAGCAGCTGAACACGGCCAGCACCGCCAGCCGCCGCCGAGACAGCCGCGTCTCCAGCCGCGCCTCCCGCCGCACGCCGCCCGCCGCCAGCATCTCCTCGGCCTCCGGGGCCGCCCGCTGCCCGCCGCCCGCCGCCGGGGCCGCCCGCCCGCCGCCAGCCGCCTCCTTGCCGGGCAGGAAGCCATTGCAGCGCTGCAGCGGCGCCGCGGCCGCCGGCACCTCCCCGCTCTCCCCCTCCGCCTCCTCCTCGCCGCCGTCCTCCACCATCTCGGCCGTCTCCGCACCCAGCTTCCCCGGCGGCGGCGGGCTCAGCCCGGCTCTGCCTGCCAAGGTCACCTGGCTGGGGCTCCGCTCGCCGCCCTCGCCGCCGCCCCGCCCCGCGGCAGGGCCGCAGTCTGGTCCGGCGGGAGGAGCGGGAGGAGGCCCCGAGCGAGGGCGGGCCCGGCCGGAGCGGCAGCGCTGCCGTGGGCGCGGTGGGAGCGGTGGGCGGTGGCTGCAGTCCGGGCGGCTGGGAAGTGTTGGGAGTGTGTGCATGTGGATATACATAGAGATTAGATAGATAGATAGATAGATAGATAGATAGATAGATAGATAGATAGATAGATAGATAGATAGATAGATAGATAGATAGATAGATATAGAGTTAGAGTTGTTTTGTTCACACCTCTGCTCCTGTTTTCTTTGTCTATCTTTCTCGTGGTTCCTTATCTGCACAATCCCTGAGCTCCTGCTCCTGCCCTGCTCCGCTTCAATCCCCACATCCCGACATCCGAGTGCTGTATGTGCACACACGCACAGAGACTCACACTTTAAGTCTTTTAGACTGAACTTTACAAGGCTGTGTGACTTCAGCTGGCTGCATGAGAGTGACGGGGCGATAGCAATGATGTGAATAATCCCCACTACATCTCCAAGGAAGGAGCAGCGTCACCTGCTTCCTGTAACCTTTTTGGTGGCTGGTGTGGCCAGCCCAGGCCAGGCTGGGTGGGCACAGACTGGTGCTTTGTGGCTCATCCCTCAGCCCTCCTCCTGGGCGCAGGCAGGGCACCTCGGCTGCTGCACCATCTGTGCAGAGACACAGAGGCCACACCACTTCCAGCACACCCTGGGAAAATCCAGGGCCTTCCTGCCCTATTGAGATTTGTCTCTTTGCGGTGGTGGTGCAGAGAAATGTACTGAAGTGATGAGAGATGGATGGGCAGAGTCAGAGGCCCAAATTGCAGCAGAGGGTGGCCAGTACAGTGCATTATCAGGGCGTGTGCATCCACCCCCGTCCTTCATTGCCTCCACAGCCGCAGGCAAAACATTCCTTGTTTCCACTCAACCTCTGAAATTTGATTTGACACCTACCCCAGAAAACTGACCCTCTGGCTCTTGTGCAGAGGTGGGTGGATATCACTTCAGCAAGCAATCCTCCCCCAAACCCTGCCCGGTCCATGTCTGCACAGGAGCAGTGTCTGGCAGCCCCTGTCACCGTTTGTAATTCTGCTGCTGCTGACAGCGTCCCCTAGTAAAGAGACAGATTATTCTCCAAAGCATAATAAGAACATACAGAAATATTTAAGTTTCCTAACAATGTTAATAGTATTTTACTGGTTTCTGTGGGAAATAATTTGGAATGTGTTCAGCAAATAACACACTGCACATTGTTCATGGGTATGTCGGAGCCTAATCAGATCTGTCTGGGCTGTGGATACATTCAGCCACCGCTCTTAAGTACCCTCACTAATTAGGAGTTAATTAGGAGTTGGTATTTTACTCAAGACCGGTTGACCTATGTAAGCCACAGTTCCTGATCTCATTTACAGTATGGATAATAATATGGACATGTGCTTCAAACGATTAATTTGGCTGTGTTTGCTTTCCCAGAGCAACAGTAGTGATGATTGCAGGCACCATGGAATTTTAGGGACTCCTGCAAGAAGTCCTGAATTTGCAGGTAAGAGGTGTGTGCAAGAAATCTGCTCTTTAAAAATAAAGTTACGTATGTCAGATTCAGGCCCTTCTTGCCTCTCTCATTCATGCCAAAAAAAAAAAAAAAAAAAAAAAAAAAGCCTGAAAAAGCCTGATTTATATTTAGTTTTCCTCTGTAAGATCAGATGCCTGAGATGCCTGGTAAATTTCTCTCAGTTTCTCTATCTGACTTGTCCTAAGTACTGTAGCAATGGAGCCTCTTTTTTAAAACAGGCCCTCAAGACGAAGTATATTGGGAACTGAAACAAACATTGTCAAAGCAGCAGAATAACTGGCTTCCACTTTAGGAGTGTATATCCATATTACACGTTGTGTGCTGAAAACACAGCTGAGACTCTGTCTGTGCCAGTGCTTGCCAGTGCAGCGGCCCTTCCTGATCTCTGGCACAGGCTGTGGGTCGCCCTTGGGGTCAGGGAAAGGGCTGTGACACTTTGGCTGGTAGAATAGATGTCGTGTTAGCATCCTAAATTATTCTCGTTCTTTTGGAAGACGGACCAAAACTGATCTACACCTGACTTCATCGAACGTTTTTTCCCCTCAAAATTTGGATGATCTCAAAGTCCATCCAAAGATATTCCTTAAAACCAGATGAAAATAGGCTCTGTTCTCCTGTTCTTCCTTTCCCTGCTTTTGCACCCTTGCCTGCTCACAGCTGCTGACAGCTAACAACCTCAGAGAAGGCTTCAAACTCCTCCTGTGCTGAGAATGGCTGGCACATCTTGGCTTTCACCGCCGCCGTGCCCGCAGAGCATCATCTGTGCTCCTACCCACCCAATGGCCCGGCACACTTGGCGTCATGTGCTTCCTGCACGGAAGCAGGAACGAGACACCAGGGAGCTGCAGGGAAAGGAGAGGCCGTGGATGCCAGCCAACTCCGGGAAGGAGACTTCTTCCAAAAGAAGCAAGTTTATTCACAGCAGATGGACACAGAGGCAGATCCATCTTTGCTGCGCTGCGCTGGTCTCAGTGAAATCAAACCCAAAGTTTGATTTTGGTGAGGTACAACCAATGCCTTTGCATCCTGGGGACATTTATCTCCAAAAGCACCTTCCTAAGAAAGAAAGGAAAAGACAAACCAAATTTACAACATGATGGCTGTGAAAAATGGATATTTTATGATTGGCTTTTCGCAAATATTAAAATGAATATTATATGTGTTATGTTAGAAAGTTATGCTGTATTAATTTTTTTAAGTAGTGTGTTACATATAGTTTTAGGTTATAACAAAATGTTAAACTAGAAACTATGCTATGTAAGATATTTTTTTAAAGAAAGGACTCGCAGCGAGATAGCAGCCACAGGACACCTAAATCTTTCAGGGAAAGAGAATTTATTGCTCTCTTATCAGAAGAAATGAACTTCTTCCTGCCTTGCTCAGCCATGAAGATGTTTAGGATTAAGAGGAAGAAGCTGACACTGACCAGACTGAATCCTTTGTTTGGATGGAATTTATACATCGTGTATGAGATTTATGAATATGCAACTGGCTGTTGCTTTTAAGGGTTATTCCTTTGTTAATGGGTGTCCTTTTTCGGGCTTGTGCTGCCCAGAAAGAGGTACCCAGACGTCCATAACTCTTTGTTTCTGTTGTCTCATATTGTCCTAATCCAAATTGTCCAAATCATTATTACTCCAATTATATTGCTATTTGTATAACCATTTTATTCCTATTAAACATTTGAAATTTTAAAAACAAGTGACTGGTGTTTTCACAATGGCAAAGCTTTGATATTTATCTCCTGCTGTATTTCACAGGTTTCACGAGCATTACTTCTGATTTACAGTCATTTGTTCAAAAAGCATGGCCAAGGACAAAGTTGCCCAGCAAGAGAAAGTTACCCCAGGAGAAACATCCATTGTAGCAGTTCACTTAAAATGCGAGTTCCTGGATTTCTACATTTCATCGACAATTTATAAAGCTAAAATCAGAACATTGATGTCAAGGTTTACAGCACAGTTTAGCTTAAAATTGCTATTTGTTTTAAATTTACCCTCTAACTGAAAACTTAGGCTCTCCTGGATAGCCCTGTTGGTGATAGAGCCAGAAATTTCTCATGTATACCCAAGCAGTAACAAAGTTATTTTCCTGAATGCTCTGAAAAGGCCAAAATACCTCTTATGTATCAGGCAGTCACTGGGAAGTAAGTGATACAAATTTACCCCACAAAAATTATTTTCTTGTATCCAAATTCCAGAAGTCAGGCAGGGACCTAACACTTAAATGTTTGGGCTGGAGAAGGTTAAAAAGCAATTAGACATGTCAAATCCTTACTTGCAAACGTTTTTTGTTCCTTCTGTAGCATATGTGCCATTGAAAGAAGAGTGTGTCTTCACAATTATTTTGAAACTAAAAATTCACCTTGCAGCTACTGCATGTTTGTACAAAAAGATGGCTCAGAAGGAACCTTTCTAATTCAATCCAGGGCACTTCACAAAATACAGGAAGCTCAGCTGTGAAGTGTTGCTTTCAGGGTGTTATTAGCTTTTGGATACCCCTAGCTGGGTTATCTCAGTATATCAATTCCTAGTTATGTCCTCCTTCCAAACCTCAAAATGGTATCTAAGCCCCCATAAAAAGTCAATCCATTAAAAGCCCCCCACAAGTCAATCCAGCTTTGGAAAACACGAGGCCAAGGCTAGGAGTCTGAAATGGAGATTGTGGAATCTTGCCAAAATTCTGGCAATTCTAAAACAACCCTAAAGAAATTTTATGTACATCAGACACACAGTGAAGACTTCCAGATCTTCTGGTTTTAATGTTTCAAGCCATGTATCTCAGTCTGCAAGAAAAAAAATTAAACTGTATTGTACAATGCATTTATATCTTGGTTATCATTGTCAATGCAAAAGCTGATCTCTCCATGCAGAGAAAACCTACATGACAGCAGAGCACCAGGTCCTTGTCTCTCAGATGAGTTGTTTAAAAAAGAAAACCACAGCAGCTCAAGAAAGGGATTTCAGAACAAAAGATCTGAAGTTCCAACTGAGCTAGAAATGAACTATTTTAGCTGGATATTAAACAAAGCTCAATAAGCTGGACTTGAAATAAAGTAGTTGGAGAATCACACACCCAAATATCTTGGTGGAAAGCTCAGAGAGAATACAGGGGAAAATGTAAACATCCTTTTCCTCCTATGCAGTCCTCATTCCAGCTACATTTGCCCAGTCTCCCCACAAGATAAATCCAGAACTCTCAACTGAAGAAAAAGCATTTGCAACTCAAGGCACTTGCCTGAAATTTGCTTGTAGCTCCAGGAGTTTGCCTGGCCACCCCAATTTGGGAATGTGACTGCCCACAGCAGGCATGTTTGCCAGTGACCTGGGTTCAATTTCTGATGTACTGACAAGAATATATAAGTGCAGAGAAAAGTTCTGAATTTTAAAATATGGGTAATTAACTTCTCTACTGTACACAACAGAAATTTGTGTACCTGAGTGTCTCGATCCATACAAAAGATGCAGAAATGTATATCTGGTACTTCTGCTTGGCTGCCATCTGCTTTTATTTTTGTAGCTAGCTATCAATTTCATATATGTAATGGAATTTTACCCCTGAGTTTCCTAGCAAAGCAAGCAGGGGGAAAAAATACCAACACAAAATACATTTTAATACAAAAAAATAATCATGTCAACAAATACAGTTAGCAAAATGTATTGGGTTCTTATGTTCCAAGATTAACAAGCTCTTCATATATTACAAAAAATGTAACTTTCATTTGAATCCTTTATGCACAGTAAGAAAAGTGTAAATGCCCACAAAAAAATATAAATGAAATGCATGATCTGTAGAAAGGTTGTCTTAGATGAATATTCTCTTTTTTGATCAGCACTCATACACTGGAAGGTTATTAAATTTGGGGAAAGGCTTGGAGGCATTTTCAGTGTTACATCACAGATTCTGCCCACTGATACACCAGCACAGCAACGTGCTGTCAGGCAATCCTGATGCCTTGGGTTCATTTCCTCACTAAAAGATCACCAGAAAGCTGACAGGTGACATCAGCCTGGACCATCAGAGGGCCATGGAACAGGAGGGATTGGAGAAGCTGTGCAGATGCAGCCAGATGCATCTGTGTGTGCTCCCTACAGCCCGAGGAGCAGCTGGACTGCAGCTCATCCACCCCAAGCAGCACACCTGGGATGAGGCAGGACTCCACTAACACACTCCACTTAGCAACTCAGCTTCCAAGAATTCAGGAATGTGGGAGTTTCTCTGTTGGCTGCAGCAGGACCACAGGTGACTAAGTCAGAGGGAGCCTTCTGTGGGAGCAGAATGTCCACTGAGAGCTCCTGCTCCCTGCCCATCTGCATAGGGATGGTGAGCAAGCAGATGGGGAAACCACTCTTCAGAGCAACAACAATAAAATCTTCACTTCTAGAATGTCTCAGAGTTACAAAAAAAAGCATTATGCTCTTGAAAACACATGGTGTAACTCTCCTTCACTACCTGATTCATTACACTTTATCTGCCTGTCCATGCACACAGATCCTTTGAAAATTAAATGGAAGGAATGTGATTTTGGAGACACTAAAAGCCTGGTCTGAAGCTTGAGAAACATTGCTGCTTTTACTGTTGAGGAAAACCAAACATTTAGTAACAGCTTGAAGTTCCCAATTTCTCTCTGAAGAGGTTATCAGCAGGAAGAGAGCCTTTAAAGGTCTACATGCATTCGATGGGGAAGATGCTGGCTGACCACAGCTTAACTAAAAATCAGCAGGATATTTTTTTGTTTAGACTGGGTAACAATAAAAGGTTCCTGCTCAGGACCCTGGCTGTGAGAGTACATTATGGAAAATGCATTGACATTCCAGCAGTGTTAATCATTCTAACAGGAAGTCAGACAGACAGACACCAGGGACTGTCCTTGTTGGAGCTCTCCTTGTTGGAGCTCCTGTGTTCTCCAAAGTGTTCTCCAAAGACCCTTTTGAACAGTAGTCTTTTGCATCACAGCTACAAGATATAAACTACTTCACATTAGCTGCAAAGCCACAATCTTTCACAGAAAACTCCCTCTCTTTTATTGCCAGGGGAGACAAACTTAGTGCCCATATCAACCAGCGGGCAGCTCCTGTTCCAGGGCAACCCCAGAGCGTGTAGAACTTTTTGCCTTTGAGTGACAACATCTCCTCCATCCAGATGTTCAGAGAGCCTGGCCTTCTGCTCCCATCTCCAGCCTGCACACTGACCAGCTCAGCACCATGCCCAGCTCCTGGTGGCACCACAGGGCATGGAGGGCACTTGGCACCTCCAGCAGTCACCCAGCTCCTGACACCCCTGAGGTGTCCACAAATACATTCATCACTGCGTTTCACTGGAGCAGCAGTCAGGTGCTTCAGCCCAACAGCTGTAGTGTCCACCTAAAAATTGTCTGTCTGTCTCGTGAGTACCCTGTGGCTATTAAATAGAGGATGACAGACTTTATTTTGGAAAAGATCTTTAGGATCATCTAATCCAACTGTTAACCCAGCACTGCCAAGTCCACTACTAAACCATGTCCCTTAGTGCCACATCTGCATGTCTTTTAAATATCTCCAGGATGGTGACCCCAGCACTTCTCTGAGCTGCCTGTTCCAACACTCAAAAACCCTTTCAGCGAAAAAGTTTTTCTTCATATCCAGTCTCAGCCTTCCCTGGTGCAGCTTGAGGCCATTTGTTCTTATCTGCACCAGTGCAGGCAGGGACATAAACCTGAGAGAATGGGCCATGAGGAGCAGCCTCACTACAGCAATCCATACAGCAACATGCAAAATATGTCCCAGCTCTGCCAGGATGGCACTCAGACTGTTTAAGCCTTTGGAGATAATCCTACAATTCCAATGAACTGCAAACACAGGGTGAACAGAGTATTTGTGTCCCTTAAGACCTCAGACAGTACCGACAGTTCAGAGCTTTTAGAAGCCTTAGGAGGGGAATGAAGTGGAAATAACTTGGGTCCTGGGAATAACTGTGCTTTGAGTGCTCTCTCCTCTCTGCTGGCTGTACAGCGACCTTGGGAGCTGTGCTCAGGACAAAGGTGATGTGGGGTGCCAGGAGGCAGACCCACAGAGCGGCTGAGAGGCACAGGGCAGTTTCACACGCTGGTGAAAGACCATCACAGCCAGGAGCTGGCTGGCAGCTTCAGAGTACCGTGCTCAGAGGCATCCCTGCATGCCTCCTCCCAGCCTAAGTGAAGGGATAGGGAGAGCTCTGGTTACTTCCCTTACCCAGGCAGATTTGGCAGTCCTGGTGACTCTCCTGTCAGCCCTGCTACTGCGAGGGTAAATGTCAGTGCTGGAAGCAAAAGGCCTTGTTCCCCTTCCTCAGACCAGAGAGGGGTGATAGAGCAGCCAGAGCCTGGGGCAAGAGCAGAGCTGGGTGATGTTGGGATGGACAGTGGTGAAGGTAGAGCTCCCACTGCTCCATGAAAAGGGGTGGGCTTGGCAGAGGCTGCATTTTTTTGAGGAACTGAAGATACCTACATGTTTGGAAATTTTTATTTTTTTACAAACACCAAGCTGTTTCACTGAGAATGTCATACTGAGCTTTCCCTTTAGAAGTGTGGAAATGTTTGTTTTTATCTGGGGAACACTGAAAAATAAATATGCCTCTAGTTTCAAGATGGGCAGTTTTTTTCAAAACAACGCCCTATAGGAGGCTTAGCTTCAAACTGCTATGTGGCTTCCCTTTCTCATTGAGTTTTCTTTTTCCAAAGAAATCAAAAAATTCCCAGTGTCTCATTATCACTCCAAAGAGAAACATGGGCATTGATATGTTTCATGGCAGCCCCAGTCAATTCCTCATCCCTGCTAGTATTATTTATCCTTTTACATTGATTCAGATACTGGAAAAAGGTATTTTGGAAGAGAGAGACAAAAGACAAAGGCTCGTGCAGTCCAGTTATAACCCTGCTGAAATAACTTCCAGGAATTCTGCAAGGATTAACCTGATCAAGCCTTGTAATGGCAAGAGGGAAAAAATGATAGCAAGAAAATAAAAATAATAAAATAATAAAACAAAAATAATAACCAGCTTATATCTTTTCTAGGATGACAGATTGTGTCCTAGCAAAGTTATGGAGCACCATGTCCTGAACATCCACAGTGTACCTATGAAAGCCAGGGAGCTGGGATCAGGCTGCAGAATTGAGCAGCGCAAAACCTGTGTATCAAATTTCCTTACAGCAGGATGAGAAGGCTCCAAGACTTTGAGCAGAACTACAGCCACTGAAAAATGCAGAGCTTGGATTTGTTAACCCTGCCCTCCATATGGTGAAATGGCTGCTGGGATTCCCACGACCCACTGGTAGGCAGGCAAGGACCACCAAATTCACTTACCAGAGGACTGGCAATGGGCACATTTCTCAGTTATCACCTTCCTGGTCCAAAATGGGACTTGCAAATACAGGAAAAAATCTTTGTTGCAATTGCTCAGCTGCCTCTCTTCCACGTCCATGGTGCTTTTTTCTGTCCTATTGTCTTCTGTCACCTTTTATTTTAATATATTGGTTTTTAATGAGTGGAAAGGATGTCTTTTCCCCCATTAGATGAGTAAAATTTGGTATATACATATCTGCTTAAAATAGTCCACAGGGAGAAAAAATACCTCACAAAATCATTCTTTCTTCCATAATTCAATAAAATCCACTGTAGTGGGTAATGCTGTGGCAGTGGCTGTTTTGCTCCACTACCTTCACCACTCCTCTCCCAAACTTACAGTGCTCTCCTTGGTCTTGGTTTCCCTAATTTTCAGGTGTATTTTGAGATTCCTTATGTTACTAGGTCTGTACTGACCAGCACCCTTGAGCCTCTGAGATGAGGAACCATAAAAAGAAGTCTCCTTTGGGAGAATCTTGAGGAAAAGGCTAGGAAGTCTGCCACATCCTCATCAGAGGCACAGTTGGAAAGGAACAGTTTTCCAGTTGGCTTTTGGCAAAGGCACCATGCTCCTAGATGTAAGTGCTCACAAGTATGGTTATCTTTTCATCTTAAACCACTGAACACTTAGACAAACTTCAAAACAATCACTGGTGCTCTTTAGGGGATGCCTGTGGAGCTGTGATGCAGGAAACAGGTGTTGAGCCTAGTTAAAGTCCCACGTACAAAGGAGACGCTCTGGAAGGTTCTGACTCCTCCAGGCAAGTCCAGCTGGTTTGCTGTGCCAGGGCCTGCACAAGGGCTCTCTGCTGCTCCTCACATTGCTGAGCCATGGACACAATCCATGGAGTGAAGTCCAGCCCAATCCACACTGAAAGTCATCTAAAACTCGGTGAAATGTGATGAACTTCAAAATGGGGGGATCTAGCCTTTGCTAGCTTCATTTTCTCAGGAGAGTGGCAGAAGCTTTTATCAGAGAAGAAACAGAGCAGAAGACAGAACCCTTCAAAGGACAACAAACCTTGAAATATAGTAACATATAAATAATAAAAGTGAAGAAAATGTGGTAACAGTTGCAAAAACACTCCCGGCACAGATTAAAGCAGCTTCAGTAGCTTCCCTACAATGTCTTCATTGCAGGAGGACATTAGCATTTCAGACATCTATCAATATGCTCCCCTTGTGGGATTTTGCAATTTTCATTTTGCTCCTGCATGGATGTTTAGGCAAGAAAATGAAGTTTTGGGGTTTACTCTTAACTCATTTCATATCTACCCGTGCAGAGGAGTGTAAGCAGTCAGAGGTTACAATGAATTAGCTTCAGACAGCTTCCACATAGCCACATCAAGCACCATCTGGTTCTGCAGAAATCAGAGCAGCTTACCTCACCAAAGGCCTCCAGCTTGATCTTTGTGTTTCTTGAAGAGCAGGACAGATTCCATGGCCTGTAATAAACCAGCTGAGCCGTGGCAAACAAAGCCACAATACAAAACTCTATTATGGGACATCTTGAAAAGCAGACCATGAAAATGACTGTCCAGGACAGCGGCTACCAGTCTCCCGCGTTGCTGACAGCTTCTAATAACCTAATTACTCAGCCCTTTGAGAACAAAATTAAAAGATAGATTCAAAGGAGGTTGGAGGGATGTTAGTCCAGGTAACTCTGCTAGTGAGCAAAGAAAGGCCCCATTCTTCATCATTTGGCTGAACTGAGCCTCATCTTTTAAGTACTGAGAAACCTCTGAGAAACCTTTTAAAAGGTCTCTGGCAGCTGGTCCTGTGTCCTTTCCAGAGGAAAGGCAGTTGTCAGTGCCAGGGAGCAGGTCCTGCTGAGCCACCCTTCCAGACCAGTCCCACACATCACTGCCTTTTCAGCCAAGCTCTTCACCACTTCAGGCTATTGTGCTGGTTTGGGCCGGGGTTGAGTTAACTTTCCTCAAAGGGCCTGGTACAGGGCTGTGTTTTGGATTTGCTTTCTGCACAGAACTGTAAATAAATCAAATCCCTTGACTCTGTGTGTGGATCAGCCTCTTGCACACCGGGTGAAATAAAGTGTTAGAAAGCATTTTGGAACAACAACAGCAGCCTACATGTGCTGGTCAAGAAAAGCCATCTTTGAATAAATGTCACACATGAGGATTGTCAGTGGCTGCGCTGCACTCACCAGGAGCACAGGAGGGATTATTTTGGACAGTGCTGACATCTGCTTGTGCACATTAGACACCACATTAGCCACAGCACGTGCACTCACCGTTGCTTCAACCCAGCACAGAATTCCTGTGCAGTACAGAGCTGGATTTCCACCCTGACTTTTCCAGGCAGGAATAATGACCCCTAGAGAATAGGGAAGTTACCTGGTGATGTTGTGATTAGAACTCCCCACATGGTGCTCCATTCAACTTGTTCCCACAGCACTCCATTTGTTTGCTTCCTCACCCTTTGTTGTGTGTCCAGAAATGATCTGAGCACAAAAACACTCTCTCTATATGGTTATAACAATAAATCCAGTGCCAAGCAGCACTTCAAAGCTGCCCTCTCCAGGCAGTGCACTTCACAAAGACAGACCTTCCTGCATGATAACCCCAGGTCCACTTCACAGGTTCACCAGTGCTCATAGGCTGAGCAGACCTAGGAGGCTCCAAGCAACAGGTCCAATTCCACCCAGGAGATGCAGCATCCCATGCACACACATTTCTATGGAATTCCTTTAACATGGTGACCCTTAGTCCACATCCACAACTCAGAGGTTTTTTACAATGGTCAACAAAATCTGGCAAAGAGACAAACATCTTGGGGTACAAAGTCCCTAGAAGGTTTGTGGCAGTTTGTGGACAGGTAGATGCCACTGTCTCCATTCCCTCTTGTGGCCACCAAGCAGAGTGACCAAGACCCAGCTGCTGAGTCTGATGCCAGCAGCTATCCAAACATGACTAATACCTGGACTAATCTTGCCTAAATGACAATCCAACAGGCTCGCGGTGGGCACCACGGAAGAGACATGGGAATTACAAGGAGATGACAGGGACACAGAAGAAAGCCAAGGTGACGTGACCAGCAGGGTCCAGAAGGTGCATGGAGGAGCCAGTTGTACCATGGGACCTGGAAATGCAGCCCTGGGATTGCTGGGCTGTAATGGGAGCATCACAGGACATGGGTAGGAGATTGGGATTGCTGTGGTGAGGAAGCCATAAATCCTTGGGGGAAAAAAAGCATCACTGGTTGTGCTGCTTGTGAAACAACTTCTACCAGTGTTGCATCATGTACTTTAAGGTGTGATTGGGCACCAACAAGGAACCCAGCACCCGTTTGCAATCTCGGGTGACAAAGCACACAGCCCTGGCACAGCCAAAAGAGCAGATGCAAAGTCCATATGGGAACACTAAACAAGTTAAACCCAGTGTCCACACTCTGCTGCAGAAATACAAAATAGATATACACGGGCACCTCACCTGGACTGTGGCACTGCCCATCTGCTCTGCTCCGAATGGGACGAACCCCACCCCACACAGGATGGAGTCAGGATGCCCTTGGGGGCTGAGGAGGCAGGGACACATCAGCTGCTATTCCCTGCCGCCAGGGCAGCCCAGGTGCAGTACATGCAGGCAGCCACGGGGACCTCGCAGCAGATGGAGAGGAGACAGGACAGCAGCCGCGGGGAGGGCTCTGCTGCTGCTCAGCACCCCCGGGCTCGGTGAGAGGGACTGAGCCGGGCGGGGAGCACAAAGAGCTCTCCCTGCACTGCAGGCAGGCTTTAACAGCCAGCCCAGGCACAGACCCAGCCCGTCTGCCCGGTGATATCTGGGGCAGCAGGGCCTCAATCACACTGCCCACACTGCCACTTTTCCCCGTCTCACCCACCGCACTTCCAGATCAGGGGGATGTGGCCCTGCTTCCCCACATGTCGCTGCTGCTTCGCGGTCATTCAGGCAGCTGCACTCGCCCTTGTACGGGCAGCTGAAGGTTTGTTCAGCCTCAGCACAGCCAGGGCTCTGCTGTGGCAGGCTGGGCTCATGTGAATCACTGCCCACAGACACCACCCAGCCACCTCACCTGCCCTCAGAGGCAGGGTGCAAGGTGTATTAACTCACCCACACACTGCAGCCAAAATCCATATATATTCATTCTGCACTTTGGTAGGACATCAGATATGCTCCTCCAGATTCCTTGTCCTCAGTGCCATGCCTCAGAGGTCCTCCAGTGCCTCATCATTTCTGCCTCCTCAGGGGAACCCCACCCCTCTTTTCATCAGCAGACCGGAGCAGGGTAGCGGCACCGATCTCCTGTGCTCGCACCAAGCAGCATGTCTCTGAGCAGAGCACCAAGCATTTGGGGAGATGGGCATCAGCCCCTGCCCCAGGGTTCAGCAGCACCTTGATCCTCACTATGTTTCTCATTGTTTTGTCATTCACAGTAGCTCAAAGGGGCATAAAAATCCACCAGCTCCTGGAGGGGCACTTGGCACTCACTGCATAGTGGGGCCACCATGGTTGTGCTCTCAGGGTTTAACCCATGCCCACGCCCCAAGAGATTCACACTGATAGAAAAGCCAACCCCAGCAGGGAAAATGCACAGATGGATAACCACCTGCTGAAGAGGAAAATGTTGAGACAACTGGGTGATATGGCAATTCATACCCTTTTCTTTGATCTCAGCAGTGTCTTTGTACTGCATATAGAAAGCAAAGAGGAGAACAATAAAGCTTTATGCTAAGCCAGTCACTTTCTCAAATTCACTTTCCTGCTCTGTAATGGGAACAGAGGATTGAACCCCAGCCTGCATTAATGAAAAAACAAACAAAAGCAGAACTTCATAAGTGATGAAAGTTGCATTTCCAGCCATTCATTTATTTGCTTTTACCTCTTAAGAGCCTATCTATGCATTGCATAGGAGTCTGTTGGAAGCACCTCAGTAAAAGGTAAAAGTCTTTAGTCCATTTGTCTAAACTCTTATCATGATAAACAGCAGGAATAAGCGGCATTTCATCAACTTGGCCTCATTACCATCTCCTCACTTGCTCCCATGTCATATTCTGGAAAAACTCAGAGCACTCTGGCCCAGAGTTCAGGAGATTTAGGCCCTGTTAATGCATGGCTAAAAACAAATTTCAGAAGAAAGGCCCTGGGAGGGTGATCCACCTGCAGCCCTCCAAAGACTACTTCAGTGAGCACAGATAGAGCCCTTCCTTGGTTTTTTATCACTCCATGTACATCCTGCAAGGTAAAATGACATGGGAGTCTTGCAAAGTACAACCAGATCCACTGTTTGTAGCATCCCAAGGAAAGCTGATGGCTGAATATATGATGGAGATTGAGATATACCACTTTCCACACTGCTGCAGACAATCTGTGCTATTCTCCTCTCTGAGACAGAGGTCACCTGGGCTGTGTGTTACCTCCAAAATTGATGGCATGGCTGAAAAGAAAACCTGAGTCACCAGTAACTTTCCCAAAAACTAAACTTGCACTGTTGTCCTTCCTCCAATACATCCTTGGCCATTTCAGTCTCCTGTGTTACGTAAGGGAAGGCATGGTTTATCCAGACACCCTGAGAGGCTTGCAACAGGGTTCAGAACACGCACTGATGTTGCTAAGGCCAATCTTTGTGGGGATGAAGGGCTTCACAGTGCACAGCCATGCAGCTCCCCCAAAGCCATCCTGCCTTCCACAGCCTCTCCAGGCCAGGTGTTAGCATGGGAATGCAGGCAGAAATCCAAGCTTTCTGTTAAATCTCCCTTTTGAGGCAAAGTTACAGAATGACTGCTGAGGATCAGCGATGTTTTCCAGCTCAGAAACCACACTCCCTTCTCACTGCACAGCAGTACCCCCAGTCCTGAGTGAGCACCTTGAAGAGCTTCCTATGCAGCACAACAACTTTATTTGCAGTGCCTGCTGCACACCCCCAGCACTGACTGCAGGGACTGGGGCACAACTTGCACAGGCAAACCAGCAGCACTGGGAAAAGGGTGCTGCTTCTGACCCTTGTTATGTCAGGGATACCAAGGCAGGGTGGGAGTGGCACTACGTTTTCCTTTTCTGGAGCTCCAGGTCACCTACTCCATGACTTAGCTCTGGCGCCGCAGGTCTAAGGAGAGCATAAAGCCGGTTTGTTTTGCTATGGCCCCCTGCCAGGCTCACCCTGCCCATGGCTGTTGCAATGCCAGCCCTCCCTGGCCCAAGGGAAGCAACTCCATGCCTCCTTCACCAGCCTCAGCCACGCTCCTGCACCACCAAAAGCAGCTCCAGGCCTGCTGCTGCAGGGTCCAGGGACCTGGGCTGTCCCAGAGCCCCATGGCCACCGGGGGCTGCCCACCCTTGGCAGTGCCCTGTCCACAGAGGAGCTCCAGGATGGGAGTGTGTTTAAGGTTTCTGCCACAGCAAAAGGGATTCCAACACTCAGGAATCATCCTACTGCAAGGCTAAGGCTGAACCAGAACAAGGCCACCCCCCTGCAGAGACAGGGATTTCAAGGAGACTATTTAATATTCCCCATTCTTGAAAAACCACTGTTTTCATCCAATGCTAAGGATTCCACAGAGAAAAATAATTAGGTCAAAACTTTGCAAACAGTTGGATGCTGCCTGACTCTTCACCCGGAGCATCTCCTCACATAATTGCATTTCCAAGCAATACTGGGAGACTTCCCAACACACAGGCAGCACAAAGCACATGTAAGGCTGCCTGCTATCTACCACATGTTTAGCATCTCCAGTGACATGATTATTAATTAAATGAATCACACTAATAGTCTGACTATTGCACACCTGTTCCATAGCACCACCCACAGGCAAACTCCGTCTTTCACCCTGTTTGGTGGAAATGGTGCCTGCAGATCCAGGATAAGGAATGGCTCTAACTCCTCTGGATCAAACACTCAGCAGAGATCCAGGTGTTTGCTCTCTAAATACACGTTGTGGTAGAGACAAATTGTGCGAGTTTGGCTGTTTGCTGCAGGCTAAAAACTGTTTAGGAACACATGTTTAAACTTAATAAGCTACTTCTAGTCAAAAGGCAGAACAGCTGTTCTGATAAAGGCAGCAAAAAAAACCTCCTGACAATGGGGTTTTAAGAAACTGAGGAAGATGAGGCAGAGGAAAACAAAACTTTAGGATAGGACATCACTTCCACTGCAAGCTTTGGCTCCTTCTCCCCGCTGAGGTGGTCATGAATTAAGTTAATGCTTGTGTACTTTCTTCGTTGACCTGGAAAAACTCCCCATAGTGAGAGAAAAGGTTCACTTCCTTAGTGGCCCTCAGAACAGTCGGGTGCTATGTAACACCCACCTCATTCAATTGCTGGTTTATAATCAACAAAGTTTTGATCAGTATTTCACAGGCCCACATCCACACAAGTGCTGTGAGAAGCACCAGATTCAGCTTTAGGACGCTGGACAACATAGCTGAATCCACAGACACCATCTCTAAGATATCACAAAACTGAGTTTCCCTCCCTTTCACATCCTGTGTCTCCTGGTACTGAGCAGTTAGAAGAGTGAGTCCTTGAACTAAGACCAAACCCAGGCTTTTTTGTTTGAACACAATTCAAAAAATAAAGTGTTTTAAAAATCCAAGAAAATCTATCTTAAAGCAGCCAAGATCTTAGCAACTACTGCTTTATACACGGGAACAGGACAGGAGTAGAGGGGCTGTAATTATTTCCTTCCAACTGTATTTCGAAAAGATGTTGCTTCTGCAGCACTCAGAGTCCAGCCAGCACAGAATAAAGAGAATGTCCATCCAGCTGGGTTTTTAATGGCTCAGAAAGGGATGTGCAGTCTGCCATTTGTTACAGGAGCTTTCTTATCAGGACTGGGTCCACAACTTGTGACTTTCAGTCAGCAGAAACAAGGAGTGAAGGGGACATCAAGCACTGTACAGTGGCTATCTCTCAGACTAGGAGCAGCTGGCAAGCAGTCTGAGAAACTAAACTGATAATTTTATGGTGCTCTCCTTTAGAAATTATTTGTTCAGAGACATGACAGATGCAAAGGAACATCGTGTCTTTATCACATTCATGAGATTATTACAGTGCACACCAAAGGCCTTTGAGAAATTCCCTATTTTCATCCTATCCAGCTATATAATACTTCTTGCTTCTTGACCTTCCAACTGTGAAACTCCACTTTAACACAAGATGTTGGTTTTATTAATTACACCACAAGCAATACTTTCTGCAACATCATATATTTCAGTTTCTAAATCTATATCCGAATAAAGTGCTTAAGTTTAGGGAATACTTTTAGTGCATTCTGTGTAGTCACTTCTATAACTTCTCCAACTGGAATCCCTTTAATTTTGGCAATGTATTCAGCAGCAATATAAATATTCTTGGGTTCATTTCTCACCTGAAAAACAGATAAAACCAATCAAATTACAGACCCCTAGAGGTCACAAGTCTTTCAGATTCTGTACTTTCTGACACAACTTCAGTCACATTGTGGCACATGTGGCAGAAAAATTACATGTATCCATTCCTCTTGGATTAAGTTCCCTTGGTAGCCTCTTTCCTCTCTTGTAAACATATTTAAGACTACTTCACTATCCTACGCCAGTAGCTGACCTCCACAAGGTGTGGGTTTGGAAACAAATACACAGAAGCCCCTCCCTCCCATCACCTACCTGTTTTTCAGGCCCCAGTGCAGGAGAATCAGTTTCCAAGCACATATTTTCCAGTGGCAGCTGTTTCACAAGTTTCTGCTTCTTGAAGAAAATAAGACAGCCATTAAATGCTTTATGCACTTAAAACTGTGGGGAAAAAAACATGAAGGGAGAATATTCCCTACATTTAGAGGCAACATCAAAAGACTTTGGTGCCACTGTTTACATTTTATCAATGATTTCTGAATGGAAGCAAGAACACCAGGAGCTGCTCAACAAGTCCCTTCGAATAAGGGCTCTCTTGTTCTCTAAATGTCCGAAGTACTATTATCTCAAAGCTGAATCCATTGTTATTTATTAAATCATGCAGTTATATTGCAGCTATAGAGTTGCCAGTGCAATTCTAATTTGCTGTTTTCTGCGCATATAATATTTGTGTACCTTCTCCTCCTCTCTGCTTTACCTCTCAAACCCAGTTTGTTTTCCGTCCTCCTAAATACCTACCCTCATCCCTGTTTATATCCACCCCTCATGCTCCCTCCACTTGAATCAAACTTTTTCCTCTCTTACATTTCCTGAGCTTATCACAGAAAGCAGTCCCATCACAAAAACTACTCCTTCTCTAAATGTCACATCCATGCTGTAAAACAGTACAGAATCTTCTGAAGAAGAGTTCACCGGAAACCACAATAAAATGAGAAAACCCCCCCTTGTTTCTCAGGAATAGCTGAGCTGTTTCAGCCAGAATTCCCCCTCCAAAGTCCAGCAAAGGCAAAAGCCCCAGGCAGAAATTCAGACAAAGTAAAAATGTGCAATGCATGGAGAAGGAGCAGACCCCAGCCTGAACAAAACGTTACCTGTTCACTCCTTATAATGGAAGGAGGAATGGAGAAGTAGTATCCAGCTCTCACCCCTTCCATGGCTACAGACGGCTTCCCATCAAAGGCATGGAGCAACACCTTGGTAGCACCTTGGAGAAACAAAGCAAACCACATCACCAGCAGGGTTACAGCAGGGCTGCCATGTCAGCTTCCAAAGGGACCTTGGTCCCGTACAGAATTAGCACAAAAGCTCTGCACTATTGCCCCTGAGTTAAACACACAAATTGATGTGAGGATGTGGCACAACTGGAGAAATCCTGCTGGCAAAAGCCATGGCAGAGGAAATGCATTAAAAGCATACCTTGTTCCTTCAAGAGATTAATGGTTGGTCTTCCAGCTGAGCGGGAATGAACATTTCTGCACAGCAAGGAGAGGCCCAGCATTAGGAAATTTAGCCAAATACCCTTTTCTTGCAAATACAAACAAACAAACAGTATCTTGGGATGAAAAGAATTAATTTATACGCCAACTTTTATCAAGGAAAAAACCCAGGGATGAATATATTAATCCTTTCAGCTATGGTGAAGACATAGGGAGAACACAGCATAAACAGGGAACTTAAGATGTCTGTACAGAAGTGCAAACATAAGGCAAATTCTACAATTAAATCTCAAACTGGAGACTGATAGGACACTTGTGCCAGTTTAATCCATCTAAGGAAAGTTCTGTGGGCACCTAATAATCATAAATCCTGGGAAGTATTTTGACATGTTACTGACACCTGGCAAATCCTCCTTCTGGTACAAACAAAACCTACAATGGCAAATCCAGTCTTCTTGCCAGCTCAATCTGCTTGATCAAAACCTGTCTTTGTCCTTCCTTCTGTTCATCGGTGCTGGCAAATCTGGGAGTGAAATCTAGTCCAACCTACAGTACAAGAAGAGAATGGAAAAGTTTTACAGACCTAACACTTAACAAAACCATAATCAGACATACAAAGGCATACCATGCTTCAAAACTGCAAAGCATTTCAAAATATGTATACTAGAGACTGCAAATAAAACGAGCTCAGCTGCAGCTTAACTCAAAAAAAGAATGCATTCTCAACCACAGGCTTTTCAACTATGAAAGCATTTGTGGGCAGACAGCTACTAATACTAAAAAGGGTATTTAACATTTTAGTCTGTAACTGGTTTTCTGGGGGTTTACATTCTATTGAATATTATGTCAGATTAAGTCTCAAATATGGATCTCCAGTATAAGCAGAATTCCTGACCTGAACCCATAGCTTTAGTCCAATCCCTCGCAAAAATTACCCATCAATTCTGTACTTTTTTGATCTAAACATGTTCAGACAAAATGTAATGTTTGTCAAAGCAGTCCCATTCACAGTTAGATGAAGAGAAGTTCTTTATATACAGTACAACATGGCAGATTTAGCTACAAAGCTCTGCCAAAACCCACTTTTTCTGTAGCCAGTGCAGAACCAGATGTAAGTCCCTCTGGTACTAACACACAAATCGAGGCAGACTCCATCCTAAAGCCTCAATTCATTTATAAACAAATGTAAGACAGGAGACAACAGATGGATACAGATAGATGAAGGATTAAAAAAAGGAACTGTACAAGTCACTGTGGTGTACTAAAATCGCAGCTTAGCCTAACTTTGTCAGAGATGAAGGCAGGAAGGAACTGCCTTTGGGTATAATATGAGAGAGCATAAGTATGTAATCTTCCAACAACTCCAGCAGCATAAATTCCATCTATTTTCCAATAGCAATAACAAAGGAAAAGAAGGAATCAAGCAAAGATATAAAGGAAAGCACATTAAGAGAACTACCATCAAGACTTAGTGCTTGTTCAGGCTGATAGCAGCTCTTATCATATACAGAAAAACAAGCATTGACTCAGTTTTTGTAATTCCAGTGACAGCTGCTGCTGGAGAGATTTAAACAAGTTATAGAATTCCACTCACTTCTCCAATCCCCACCAATTTGTCTTTGTAAAGTTCTATAAGAGGCAGCGCAGCATCCAGATCCTGCAAGAATAAAAGATGCAACTCTCACTGCCCTAACAAGAGGAAAGGGTTATGAACCCAGCATTATGATTAAATTGGTGTTTCCTTCACTGTTCTGAAATTCTGTACAACTTGCCATTACTGTGAGCTGTGCAGATTTTAGAAGTCTGAAGGATTTATCTTCTTTACTTAATAATCATTTCATGACATATATTCATTACACTTTATTATTACATTCTATATCTATCTCTATCTATTTCTCTCTCTCTATATATATATATGTATATCTTGAAACCTTATTCTAAATACTCCTGAACTAACTTTTCACAGTAGCAGCAGAGGTAATTAAAACAAGGCCCAAAAATAACTTGGTAACATTAAATAGCTGCAGACAGCTCTCTGAGATTTTAAGGATAAGGCCACAAACAGTTGCCTTCCAGTTCCCATGTTAAAACAAAGGAACATCTGCACATGTTGTTTGCTGTAAGCAAAGGACGCTTGGGATTTCTAAAGCCATTTCACTGCAGTAATACAGCCAGATGACTCCAGAGAACAATTCTGCTTTAAGGGCTAACAGGGACAAATGGATGTGCTGAGAGAGCCTGGGATTTGGTCCACTGGGTCTCGTTGCATGACAGAGGGCAGAAAAACCACTGGGCAGACCTGAAGGTAAATCAGGCAGACCGGAGCATCCTGTCGTCTGTCCTGAAAAGTCCCAGCAGTATTTTAGAGGCCGCGTTTTACCTTCAAAGTAACACTGCGCTGCTCCTCTGGAGAAATCTCTTGAACGGGGTGAACTCCCAGGCATGGCAAGACAAACCCTGGGAATCTAGGCACGGAACAGATAGCGAGAGTGTGAAATACCACAGAGAACTTAAGTCTAACGCCAAGAGCCCACAGAGAGCGCAGGTTTAAAGACAAGAAGAGCCCGACTGAGGAGGGCAGCGCATCCCCCGTCAATCCCCAAGGCGCGGACCCGCGCCCGGGACACGGGCGGGCGCCGGGATCTCCGCCGGCCTCGCACCTCTCGGACAGCTCCACGACGCTCCGGAACTCGCCCGCCTGCTCCGACACCACCACCAGCGCCGACACGGCCGCCTGCGGCACACAGAGACCCCCGGCCCGCTGAGACCGGCGGGGCCGCGGGCAGAGGGTCCCCTCAGGCCGCCCCGCCTCACCTGCTCCGCCGCCCGCACCACGGCCGCCACGTCCTGCAAGAGACACGCACCGCCTCAGCGCCGGGGCCGGGGCCGCGCCCGGCTCTCCCGCCGCCCGCCCGCCCGCCGCGCCTCACCGGCTGGAAGCAGGCCGCGGCCAGGTGGCAGTGACAGTCCACGGGCCCCGCCATGCCGCGCCCGGCGGGAAGGCACCGAGCGGCCGCGGGTTCCGCTTCCGGGCCAGCATTTTCCCCGCGTCCCGGGCGGGAAATGGAGGCGCCGCCGGAGCCGGGGCCGGAGCCGGCGGGCGCGGGGCAGGGGGAGGCGGGCGCGGCGCGGCGGGACCCGCGGGTGCGCTGCTGCTCGCGGCGCGGGCTGGGCGCGGTGCTGGAGCTGTGCGCGCCCTTCGTGCGGGCCCTGGCGCAGGGACAGCCCGGCGCGGCCGCCGCCGAGGCAGACGCGCTCTGGGTGAGCGGGGAGCGGGAACGTCCCGTGGCGGCACAGGGCCCAACAGCCGGGGTGAGGGGGCGGCTTGCCCCGGGGTGACCCCCGGGGTGGGCAGGGCGGTGAGGCGGGACGGGCTCTTCCTGCGGGAGGGACCGATGGATTCACGGATGAAGCGATGGATTCTCAGTCTACTCCGTGCCTTGCAGAACTTCGAGACAGCGGTGCGGGAGAACGTCACCATTAACGGGCAACCCTGGGAGGAGGCCTCGGATGACTCCCGGCTGCAGAGCGGTGGGTGTCAGTTTCCATTCGCTTCCCGCTGGCTGGGCTTGTTTTGGTTTGGTGGTAAAAGGGGTCCGATTGAAAGGGGAGATTGTGACTTGATGTATGGAAGTAAAAACTCATTCTTGGGATAACAGAGCATTGGAAAAGGCTGCCCAGAGCTTGTCTCCAGCACTGGAGGCTTCCAAAAACCCTCTAGACAAAAGTGCTCTGAGCAACCTGTTTTGAAATGGGCGTTGACACTGCTGTGAGCAGGGCTCTGGAGGGCCCCTCCGGCCTGAGTGCTGGGGGCAGTGACCAAGATCTGTCAAAAGACCGTGGGAGACTCTCTGTTGCTGCTATTGAATATACAGATCAAGTGTTGAAAATTATTGCTCTATAAGTATATGTAATAGAAACAATGTATTTATAATTACTGTCTTTTGAATGGTAGTGGAGATTCTTGGTAGTCTGGTGTCCAAAGAAAATTTCAGTGTGGTTCATTCACTCACCTGTGTTGGCTTTAGGTGGTCTTTGCCTGCAGTTTAATATTTTTGCTGTTACTTAGAGCTGAAGATACATTGAGCTAACTATGGAGCTGTTGAGCCAAAACCATTGAACTGTTTTTTGGTCGGGTTGCTCTGTGCACACATGGGCTCTGAGCAGTGTGATCTAGTTGAAGGTGTACCTGCATTGGAGGGGGATTGGACTAGATCACTTTTAAAGGCCCTTCCAACCCAGGCTATTCTCTGATTTTGTGAAGTGTCTTCATTTGTAGTTCTAGAATGATAAAACTCCAGCTACTTTCACTACAAGGTCAAAAATGTACGGAACTCATGATGCAAAATGCAAAACTGAGACACTGTCATCTGCCCACAGCTGCATGAAGCAGGTTTAAGGATTGTATTGTGCTTTTAATTTGATATAGATTTACTCATGTGCCTGTCGCTGATCCAGTTTGAGTCACCAAAAGATCTGTCAGTTTGTGCCTTCCATATTTATGTTGATCAGTGGCTTAAGTCTTTCCTGTCTGTATTTAAATGGTTTCATGGTGATCTTAAAACAAACAACCAAAACAAACTCACAGACTCCTAAAACCTTGGCTTTTCCTTTCTGAGTTTTGCAATCACTTGATTCTGCACAGAGTGACCCAGAGAGGGTGCTCAAAATCCATTCTTTACCACTAGATTGAAAACATTGCATGGCTTGCAAGGTATACTCAACACATTAGTGGGAACGGTGAATTCAAATGTTAAACTGCTTATTTGTACACTGTGTGATGTAAAATCAGTTAGGCTTCCAATTACTGTTTGTAATTGGAGTTTGTTTAATGCTTGTAAATTACACAGATAAAACCGTTTTTCTCCTTAAAAGATAGCTATTGCTTCGTATGAGTTTATTCACAGATTCAGCGTTCATAGGGAAATACATTTTTTATTTTTTCCCCTGGATGGTTCTCTCCCTCTCCCCACCCCAGATAATTTACTTCAAAATAACTGGCCAACATCAAGTTATGCTCCAATCTCTATACTCTCTTAGCAAGGAGATTCAAGACATGTTTATTTCTGTGTTGATAATCGTGCATGATTTTTTTTTTTAATTTGAAATCTAAAGCTTCTTTTTCTTGATAAGTTTGTTTCAAAAAAGAGAAGGTCTGAAAATTCCATAGTAATTATGTGTGTTTGTCACTTTCAGATTCCAATATTAAAATTCTGGAGGATCAATTTGATGAATTAATAGTAGAGACAGCAACTAGGCGTAAACAGTGGCCTAAAAAGATCCTGGTGCATGCTATCGAAGCCATGAAAGCAGAGCAAGAGATGTTGGTGAGTAACCTAAGACTTTCAGAAAACCTTTGCATTAAGAAATCAATCATCCAGTGTTGACCTTTAAGCTCCTTCCCATGGTTGCTTTTGATTCTTTATCATAAACTGAAATTGCTTTTTTTCATTAACTGGTTCTGCAGTAACTAAGGGTTAAACTTAGTAAGTTTACTAAGGGTTACTACAAAGCATTGTGACTGTGTCTGAATTGGGTCTGTGGCACAAAGAAACTGGAGCAGATTGCTTCAGCCTGGTGACTCAAGATTTACAAACCAGTAGGCACCAATTTGTCTTCCGAGTTGCTGAAGTCCTTGCCCAAGGGCTGGACTGGTTGAGGTTGAGGTGCTAAATGTTACACTACATACAGATAGATAGTATTACATGCAATGTACCACTTAAAAAATGTCAGTGGCTTCCTAAGGACTTTTTTGGAGCTAGTAACTACTTCGAGTAATGACTTTCAGTAAAGCATGAGAAAAAAGGCAATGTGGATTAATGAATCAGCACAGTCAATTCTGTGGGATTTTTGACACGCAGTGTAAAGTAATTACTGGCATTAAACAACCCAGTTGTGTCCTCAGCTGCTGGATTTCTTCCCTGAACTTATGTTAGGCCTCCCTTTTGCTTACCTCCTGATTAATTAGGATTCCTTTGTCAATAAACAAGAGGCTGAGGCAGAGTCAAACACTGGCACAAGCTGCCCAGTGAAACTCTGCAGTCTTCATCCTTGGAGAGATTCATGGAGATACTCAGAAGTCGACTGGATGAGGTTCTCAGCAACCTGCCCTAGTTGGCCCAACTTTCAGGAGGGTGTTTAGAGGTCCTTTCCAACTTCAGCTATTCTATACTAAAGCAGACAGGGAATTTTTTAGAAAGTTGTGTAGGAGCCTGCCTTGTATTTCTGAGGACTAAAATTGACAAATGTTAACTCTCTGGGTTAGCCAGGCAGAGATGATTAACAGCAAGGAAAAGTGCATGGGTACACTTTTGTCTTACACCTGAGCTATTTTCTGATATATATTGCCTTTTGTGATCTTTCTGTTTTGTCAGTATATTAAGTATGTAAAACAAACAAAATCAACTTAAATAAAATATGCTATTGCATAACACCAAGACTTAACAAGACCTTTTAATGTTTCCGCTACCTGAGTGCCACAGTGGATTAGTTATTTGGAATGCCTCTCATGCTGCTTCTTTTCTTTCGCTGATCTCTTCAAAGTTTACACCACCACAACTAGATGATTATTTTAATTAAAATTGTCTGCAAAAGTTTAGTTTATCCTTGTAAGAATATGTAGAAATATATGCAAGAAATATGGAAAGCTTAGTTTATCTCTGTAAATGGTCCTTTTTTTTCATCTCTCCGCTATTTCTGCAAAGGTACCAGTGGTTTCTTTGGTTTTGGTTGAGGATTTCTTGTGTTCTTTCATCATCATAACTAAATGAGTGATGCTTTCTGAGGCATAAAGAGCAGCCATGAAGATGTGATTTATCTAGAGAGAACCAGTCATTTATTGTGGTGATTTCCTTGTAATTGCCAAAGCAGGAGATCGTCCTGTGGGTTTTCAGTCAATACGGTCTGTAGAGTTTGAGGCTAATGCAAGCCATGTTTGTTCTCCTGCTTGGAGCTGTTACTGCAAACTTGCTAAGTTGTGTGAAAAAATTTCTCCCAAAACTACAGCAAGGAATAATTAGCTTTCCCCTACTTGCTTTTGCTTGAAGAAGGTTGAGGGACAGTTCCTGAAGTGGAGAACACTAACTTGCAGATGATCTAACTTCTGTTCCCTTGCTCTTGCTTTGTTTCCTTCTTCCCTGTTAGCTGCTTCTAATTCCACCTTTAATGTAACTGAGTATGGGTTATATTCATTTATTATTAGTTTACTTCATGTCTCAGTTAACTGGTGTAAGGTCACAAGACTCACAGTTTGTGAAGTAGAGTGTTCTTAGTTCTGTACAAGTAATTGCAGGGCTAGAGTGTAGTTGTTTAAGTACTTTTCTTTTTCTTAGCTTTTTGTCTTAATGTACCTTTTATTGGAGTTTGTGGCTCTGTGAAAGCATGCTGGTTCTGTGATTGGTTGTTGAGAAACTAGAGCAGATCTTTTTCCTCAGTCATGCAGCAGGTGGCAATGCTTCTTCCAAAATGCCTGGATGTCAGTTCTCATGCTTTCATCATTAGAATTCTGCAAACTAAAGCAGATTTCTGGAGATGTGTTTACAGTGAGTGTAACCATGTTAACCAGAATGCTATTTTCAGTAACTAAGTATCTATAATCTGCACCTCTAATACATTCTTGATCTAAATAATTTCACCACAATCGCCATTGTTCTGACTGCTATATGTATATATTAGATATCTATTAAACCAAGGGGTTATTTCACAATTTTTTTTTTTTAATATGCAGAAGCTCTACCAGCCTGTGGTAAAACCAGCAGACATAAGACCTCAGCCTTCTCAAGGTAAAGATTTTGTGGGGAGGGCAGCTGTACTGAGGAAACACTGCCTCACTTACTGGCTAACTGTAAATGTTTAAAAAGTTTTCTTTAAACTTGTTTAAAACTGGCTGTTTATAAATTAACTAAAAAGCTAGAAGTTTGACATAAGTGCATGTATTGCTGCCTGAGTTTTATTGTGTCCATTTCTCTTATTCTGAGTGCTCCCTGCAGTTAGGCACTGTTCTTGAAGGCAAAAAGCTCTGTGTGTGTGTGTTGGGAAGAAATGGTCACACAGCCACCCCCTGAAGGCTTCCTTACTTCTTTCCTTCATCACTGGTCGAGGCTACATGGGGAACTGGATGGATCACTGGCACTGTACTTCTTCTGTTCTTGTGCTCGTTTTATACAAGTACTAGAAATGCTTCACCCTCTCCTCATTTTCTTCAGGGAGTTGAAAGGTGTTGTGTAGGACTCAGTGGTGGCAGTGTTGACTCTCCTAACTTGCCAAGTAGGAGACAGATTTCATCCTGCCTGTGTCACTTGAGGGTTGATGAAGGAACAGAGCTGCAAACAACGTTATAAGTTTTCTGCATGGTTTGGAAAGATGCCTTGTACAGACTCCTTGGAACAAGGTGGTGGATTTTGCAGTGGATGATTGGGATGTCCTCTTTTGAGGTTGGCTTTAATAAATGTGAAGTTTTGTGTTGGATTGAAAAATTACAGAATTCAGCAATGCAATTCTAATTTGAAAAGTGAGCACCCTCACTATGAATTACTGCACATGATGTAACAAGCAGTGGTGCTCAGAGTTTGAGGAGCTGAGCTGAATCTTCCACTTCTCACCCTGCTGATCTGACTTCATTCTAAACATCATTTCCTCTTTGTAGATGTGAGACATGGCTTCTAGCACTGCCAGCCTGTGCAGGAAAGCAGCCAGTAGGAGTAGTACAGTGGTCACTTTGCATCTGAGTTCCTTTTGGTTTCTGGTGTCCAAATCCAGGCTTTTCTCATGTCAGTCAACTACTTGCAAGTTAGTAGCAGCTTGCACTGTGGTTTTGGGTTTGGTAACAACAGCAAAGTTGTAGCAAAGATACCATGGAGTTTATGGAGCATTTTGGTATTATGTAGTCTTTGGGAAGTTTATGTATCCCAGTTTAGCAAGTACAGTGGCCAGAAACCAAAAATGTTTAGATTACTCAATACCTTTCATTTCCTTGTTTCATTTCCCTATGTTTTGGAAAGCCTTGAACACTGAGGAATATAATGCCATCTATGTCAAGCCAAACTCTTGCAGGCAAATTTAACTGTGTGTCAGTCTTTCTGTACATATATAATTACACAGTAATAATAATACACAATAATCCAAATAATTATTTCTTCTTTCACTTAACTCCATCCTTACAATTTCATAAGGTCACCGGCCTCCTTATCCCAATACTTTATTGTAAGAATGCTTCATTGTAGAGATATCCTTCTTTTAGAGAATGCCCTTCCATAGGGCTCTGAGATGAGTTTAAAGAGTTTGCTTCCGGACTGCTAATTCTTCCAAACTGAATGATGGTGCATTTTTCAGTGTCTATGTTCATGTAGGGATCATGTGTTCCTAAACCAGCTCTGACCAGCACACTGGATACATGGACAGTTCAACAAGCACCATTCCTTGATGGTTACCACGTTTCAGCAGGGAATCACTGTAACCC
Organism: Fringilla coelebs; assembly: GCF_963513975.1. Lineage (NCBI taxonomy): Eukaryota > Metazoa > Chordata > Aves > Passeriformes > Fringillidae > Fringilla > Fringilla coelebs. The sequence continues at coordinate 92,641,795 of NC_140030.1, read as the reverse complement.
TGAGCTAGAATGCCGACTGACTTCTAAATACCTTCAGCAGCACAAATAAGATTGACTTCAAAACAGAATGCTGTGTTTAACCCTGACAGGGTTTAGGGGTGTGTGTACCACCTGACACTGTGTCCTACTGCAGGCACTGGTGAAACCCTACAGAAAACTACTAGCAGTGGAGATGAGGCTCCTTACTTCCCAGAAGCATGCTAGTCTGCTCATTTTAAGTTTTGTGGATGGAGAACATGCAAAACAGTTTCATAATAGGCTAGAGTTTAACTCTTGAATACAGAATTAAAGTATTGGTGATCTTATCATATTGCTCTTACAATCAAATATATGCTGGTGTTCTGCACCTGCTGCCTGCTTCAGTGTTCCTGAAAGCTGGGGGTTTTTTCCTTTCCTTATTAGCACAGCAGAATTAATACAGTTCGTGTTGTTTATGCTTGGTTCTTTTTGGTGTTGATGCTTGATAAGTTAAGCCAGAAGAAAAAAAAAAAAACAGCCTTTATTGTAGAAGCCAACTTGCTGGAGATAGAGGAAGATTTATTTGCTCTCCTGAAAATGGGTTTTCTAAATCTCATGTTCCCCACAGTGGTGTCTGTTCTCTGTGTTCTGTGTCGGTTTTATCAAATATAATATGAGCTTAAAAGTTTTGAAAACAAATCTTTCTGTGTGATTCTCTTATTTCAAATACTGGCTTTGTGTTTTTTAGGTAAGAACTTTGGGGCTTTCTGTAGTTGGGACTGCTAGCCTCTACTGCAATTTGAGTGATACAGAGTACTCCTAGTGAGATATACCATGCCAGCTGTTGTCCTCAGTGTTACAGTGAAAGGGATGTGCTGCAGGTTTAGGTTTTATACGGGACTTTACTGGTTTTCTGTCCATTTTCTGATAGTGAGTAGTGGGGGTAAGAGTTGTTTCAGAAGTTGATTTGGGCTGTGTTTGTCTGCAGATGCTTACATCGCAGATCTGAAACAGGCGACGGAGGTGGCATCCAAACAGATCAGTGAAGCAATGCAGGTGAGACCTCCGTGTGCTCCAAGAGAAATATGTTTTATCTTCTTGATCTGGTAATATGTCACAAAACAGGAGTTCTAAGTCATTTTCCCTATTGTTTGGTAGAAAAAAGCCTGCGTGTGTACCTAGGAAGCAGGTAAAGCATTGTGTTTGTAAAGCATTTCCCCTCATGTGGTAGTAAGGGAGATTACCCAGGAAATATTTCTACTGAGATTTTGGAACTTGCAGCATCTGAAAAACAGAACATCTTTTGAAGACTTGTATGACTTCATCTGGAGTATGACTTTTGTTACTTCAGTAACTGCTTAGGCATCAGCTGTGGTTCCTGTGGTACTGCCTGAGCTTAGAGATGTCATGAGGGAACACTTCAACTTGGCACACTCTTTGCATGGTTTCTGAGTGCAGACACCTCAGTTTGGGGTGGTAGCTCTGCATTCACAACCCTCACCCGCCATCCTTAGCATCATCTCTGCAGACACTGAAGCTTTTGTGCCTGTCAGAATCTCATTAGCATGTTGCATGCCTTATAACCATTGTTTTTCCCATGTAACTTGAGATACTCGGGTTTGTTTTTGCAGTCTATTCCAGCACTCATAGAAAAAGCAGAAGGTTTTTCCCAAGCATTGACTTTACAACCAACCTTGGAACTCTGCAAGCTGCGGCAAGAAGTGTTTTCTGGTTTCAAGGTGAAGGAGGAAAACAATGTCCAAAATTCAGTACCACCAGGAGAAGTCACACCAACAGGAACTGTTTGCAGTAAAAATCCTTATGTTTTGCTGAAAAGAAGAAAAGCTGCAGATTCTCCCGAGAGAAGGCGCTACCCACTGCGGCGGAGGAAGATCACTCTCAGTGCATGAATTTCTCATTTTGTGTTCTCATATTGGAATCTCAGTTTTACTTTTGTTCCATGTGTTCCATCTTTTTTCTTAGAACTCATCTCCCCTCCGTGCTATACATGGGAGCGTCTTTAATTAGTCTTTGACCTCTTAAATATTTCCATTTTTGCTGACATGCTGATGGTGTATGGTACATGTACCAGTAGCATCCAATATCCAGCAAGTGTATTTGCCATTTAACTAATTTTTTGCTCTTATATTGCAGTTTTTAGCTTGAGTCCTTGTGCTTCTCAGAGTTTGTTTGCATGCTTTATGTATGTGGGCAGTCTTTTAGGAAACCACTAACTGCTCATTTGCATTCAGCATGTCTCTAAAGAGGTTGGAGACTGTCTAGTTCTCCTAATGTGCCTTCATTAATTATTGAGGCATGTGGCTTTTATATTAATGAATTGACATTGCAGCATATTGAAATCACCAAATTTGATGCGATGTTGGAGTTTTAAGAAAGTCCATGCACACATGTGACATTAGTCCTTGCTATTCTACCTTTCCTGAATGTAGGTCATTTAGGCTTATTTATAGTCATGTTTGTTGAAACTTGGATTTTTAGTAATTGTATGTATTTACTTGCAGTGTGCTCTTCTGAACACAAATTCAACCATCAACATTTTAGGGTCTGATATATCATTTCATGTAATCCAATTATGCACCTGGGGTTTTCCTGAGCAATATTTCTACCCAAGAAAGGATCTTGACTTGGGTTATGTTTGCATTTGTGTTGTTTGACTAAACTTTAAAGATCAGTAGAGGCTACCAGTTAATGGTATTCACTTGAGCTAGCTTCCTTTTGTTTTCTTCACTCATTAGTGCCTAGAATATTGGAAATTAGTACTAAATTGAGCATTGTGCCTTAACCATTTTTAACTTTTTCTAGTTTATGGTTGCATGTGCCTGCAGTAAATACTCCTGTCTAGTATGTAACATATTTGTTACACAGTAAATGCAGGGGGGTTTTAGAAGCTTTATTAATGACATGTTTGGTGCTAAGAAGTCAGGTCCAACCTAATGTCTAAGAGACTGAGAATTCTCAAGAAAACAGATTTTAGCATCATTTATTTTGTAAAAGTGAGCATCTGTACTGAGACTTTGTATATGTAATCATATGTAAATATTTTTCCTGACCTTGTATATACAAATGTGTGTTTTTATATGAAGTAAATTAAATCAATTAAGGAAGATCAAAGCTTCAGATAATATTGTCAGTTCTAATCCTGGAATAGATGGTGGATGAGCAGTGAGCATACTTCAGAGGACATCTGTGTTAAATTCTGGCTTGAGTAACTGAAGTAGTTCCATTTACTGCCTTTGAACTCACAAATGTTATTAATCTTGGGGCTGCAAAGCTTCTCGTGTGAGAGAGGACAGGATGTGAGAGGGACTGGAGCTGCAGGGCTGTGGAGTGTGTGGCTCAGACAGCTTCTCACACAGCCACTTGCTATTTTGAGTGCCTGTGCTCTGTGCGGCTGTTGGAAATCCCTGCTGCGGCTTTCTTCACACAGATCCTGGGTGATGCTAGGCTAAGGTGAGCCCTGCAAGATTCTATATGGCTACTACTACAGTATTTGGCCATTTCCTTTGTTTATAGGAAGATTCTCTGCTCTTTGCAAATGACAGGCAAGTACGGAAAAGAGCTAGCAATAGGTACCTCTTTGAAGAAACTCTGTCAGAAATAGCTGGGGGAGGACAAACACCATAAGAAATAAAAAGGGAAAGCACTGTGGTTTAAGACTTAATAAATAAATTCATAGATTCACACTACAGTGCATGCTTCTGTTTAGAGACTAAGGGATAGGTGGCCCGCAGAGGATTTCAAGTGGGAATGGATGCCCTCAGTTAGAGCAGTTGGTCTTCTGTTCCACAGCCCGTGTTGCAACTGCAACTGGGTGGAAGAAGAAAAATGCATCTGGAAATGCTGGCCAAGTGGACTGCATAAAGAAAAAGATAATCAAGATTCCAAGTGCAGTGTATAAACCAGGAATTTAAAAATCTGATGGCTACTTTTGGCCAAGCAACACTGGAAAGAGAACCTTCCTTTAAATGCAAGTTCTATGATGAGTTAAAGTCAACATGAAGGTTCAACAGTTTTTTCAATGGCTATTAAAAAATTTTACAGCTAGTGATACCTGCAACTAGCTGTTCTTCCCATTGGCAGAAATACATAAACATTTCATTTTTCCCCACGCCAGTAGCCTTTTGTCCTTCAGTTAACTTTTCATAGGAATTGGCAATGTTGTGCAAGACATGTCTAATCAGGCTTCTACTGAAATGTCACAACAGCCGAGCTTCTTATTTTTAACTTGAGGCGAATTGGTATTGCATCAAGAAATGTCTGGTAGTTTTTCTTTATATAGCCTTTGAATTTTGTAAGACAGCTCAACGGTGATGGATGCTTGGGTTCATTTGCAAACTGAGTTTGAATTTCTTGGCTTTTGGGGGCGAGACAGAACATCTCACTGTTTGTTAGTGTATCCTGTCTGCAGTGTGCTTTTTGCTCATGAGGCTAGGCCATCCCCGGCCAAGAAAAACTTGCAAATTGGAGCAGCATTCACACATGCTTTTGCTGTGTGTCCTTTCTGAACAAAGGGGATTACAAACTCTAAAGGGGAAGCTCCTCTTCCAGAAATCTTTATATGGACCCTGACATCTGTCTGGAAACCTGGGTGCTCTGAGACCCAGTTCTGACACGTGCCATTCTCCAGAAGAGCTATGCTGTGCTAAGCTATGATCAGAAACTAGTCTGCATGTGTGTTGGCTGCTTCAGTGCACACAAAAATCGCTGATAAATTGCCATTATAAAATGTAAGCTTAGCTGACTAAGCTGCTTTCTGGGCTGGTTTTCTCTCCTGCACAGAAACACTCTCTCTTTACTGCTGCACTACCTGGAATTACTGTGTAGGCATTTCTACAGATGTACCAGAGATAGCTTTAATACTAAGTAGAAACTTGTTCCCACAAGCAAATTTTGACTTGTCATTTCCTTTGTCATTTGTTCTGAACAAGAACAGACTATTCAGGCTCAAGGGGACTGTCCCCTGGCTTGTCCCATACTCGTGTTATCCTGGAAACCTCATTCTGCAGCTGCTGGGAATTACTCAGTGAAGTGGATATTTACTCAGGACTAATAAATTCTTGGTGAGCTGCTCATGATTTGATGCTGTCGGGTAGCTGGTGCAGGTGCCATTTGCAGCAGCATTCCTCCTGGAGCATGGAGTTCAAAGTCCCTCTGTGGAAAGGGACTTTCTTTCCCACAGATCACTCCAGAGGCTGTTGAGGTGTTTCATCCACATGGTTCATAGCAAGAGAACATACCTGTTCCCTGAGCTTGTGAAAATACTGGCTTCTAGTCCTGTTTATTTCAACTGAGCTTAAGCTACAAAGGCAGCAAGATCCCAGTGCTCTCTTTTTAAGCGACTGTCCCAACTAAGTCTCTGTTCATGCCCTCGTGTACTGCTTCCCTTTAACTGCATGAGGTGTAGTCAGCACAAGATTAGGCTGTTTCAAAGGAGCAGTTGAGAGCCATTCACCCTCTAATAGTTCTCTGCCTGGTGGCCAGGGCTGCTTTCCAGGAGGAGCTGGTTTGGATCCCCATTCAGCTGGAGAACGGCACTGAACCCACAGCTTAGTGCTGCCTCCATGAGCAGCCCTTGGTGAACATCCTGCTCTTGGCACATTAGATGACAAAGGGAGAAAGAAGCCAGACTGCTTTTGAAGAAACCAGGGAATGCCCTGTGAGATGCTTGGGAGAACCAGCACAGTCTGGGGCTGCAGGTTAGGTCAGGGTATATTGGCAAGAGTGTGCTTCCCAGCTGTGGTCACCAGCCACCTTCCTAGGGCTGTTAGGGTAGCAAGACTCACAGGGGCTCAAGTCCTCCAGGGCTGGAGAAGCTCTTTGAAAAGTGCAAAATCAAATAAATTCATGGATAGTCTGGAGAGTTGAGACACAAACTGCTTTGAGGCAGAACAGCTGGGGAGAAGCACTTCAAACCAAGGAAGTCCTACTCAAGTCTTTTAGTCGCAGTCCCAGAGCCTACCAGGAAATATGTGGCAGAGACAGGTGTCGGTTTGACTCTTGGACTCTAGGGAACATGGTTCCCTCACCTTTAGCATGAACTGTTAGCCAGATCTTCCTGGAAGGACAGTCTATATTTACTCAGTTTGCCAACTCTATAACTTCATCTAAGCTGGATGACTCAAGCTGCTGAGGAAACCAGAAAAATAGGGAAGTATCTGATTTATGGAGATACCTGGGGCTTTGTGACCGACTGCCCTGCAGTTTGGGGGCACATACCCTCCTCTCATGGTCATGTGTTCACCTCTGTGAGTTCAGCACAGCCAGGAGGGTACAAATCCTTTTGCAAAAGAGCAAGGATGTTGAAGTAGCTGTCAGTGCAAATACCCTCTTTCAGAGCCCAAGGCCAAGGTAACTGCAATTAAAATGCAGGAAGGTGTTCTGAGAGGTAAAAGAAACAGCGTTCTGTTAAAATACTCTCAACAGAATAATGGAAAAGAAAGATTTTTGTCTGCAGCAACTGTATTTCCAGCATTCTTTGTCTGGCTTTGCCTTTACAAGAAGTCTGTCGCATTTCCTTATTATTTAAAGGAACAGGGTGAGTAGCGAAAGTGAAAATCGCTTTATCCCAGCACGGATGCCGTGTCCTCACACCCACGATCCCGGGCTGAGCTGGCTGTCTCCCATGTGGAGCTGCGGCCGCTTCAGAGAGCCGATGTCGCAGGAGCGCGGCGTGCAGGAGCGGCCGGAGGTGAGCGGCGGGAGACACACGGGGGCGAGGCCGGCTCCCGGGGCAGCCTGGAGGGGAGAGAAGCTGCGGGGAGTTTGTTTCTGCAGGCGAAACAGCGAGTCGGGCCGCCCGGGGGGGCGTCGAACCCAGCCGGCCCCGGGGCTGGGGCTCTCCGGGGGGATTTTCAGGCAGCTCCTGCCCGGCAGCGCCGTGACCCGGACTTTCCCCCGGTTCCCGGCGGCTGACGAGAGGCGGCGGTCCCGGGGGGCGGTCCCCGCGGGGGAGCAGCGCGGGCCGGGGCGGCCGGGTGGTCCCGGGTTCCCGGTGCGGGCGGGCGCCATGTGACGGCCATGTGGGCGGCGGCTCCGCCCCGGGCCGCTCCGGCACCTGGCGGCGGCACCCCCGGCCCGGGGCGGCGCGTCCCCTGCCCCGGCCCACCCCGGCCCGCCCTGCCCTTGTAGTCCCTTCCCTCCGCTCCCCGGCAGTCGCACCCCCGCGGGCCGGGGGAGCCCTGCGGGCGGCTCGGCGGCGCCGGGATGTCGTGCGCCGTCCCGGCAGCGGCGGGGGCCAGCGCGCTGTCGCGGGGCGCGGCGGCCGAGGGCGGCCAGCAGGTAGGGACCGGGCGGCGGTGGGCGCTGCGGGCGGGCACATGGGGCTGAGTCACGCCGGGCAGCGCCGCGGCGAGGGTGCCCGCTGGCCCTTCTTTTCCCGGGAGGCGGCCGCCGTGCTGGCTCTTCCCAGGTGGGAGCGCGGGCGAACCGCCGGCGGTGCGCGGAAAGCGCCGGGGCAGGGCGCGGGCAGCGGCTTTTCCCCAGCCGCGGGCAGCCCGGCGTGACTTTCCTCCGGGAAGGGAGCAGGGCTTTCCTCCCTCCGCCCCGTCGGCCGCGCTGGAGCGAGGCAGGTGTAAAGTGCTGCCCGCCGGGCAGAGCGAGAGCGCCGGTCCCCGCTCGGGTACCCAGCTGCCCCCATCAGTAGCAATGCCCCTGCCGCGGGGCTCTGCGGCATCCCCCGGGCAGCCTGCCGGCTTCCACCCCTGCGCTTCGGGTCCGGTCCGCCTGTGCAGTGGGGCCGAGGGGTGCGCTGCTCTTTGCAGGGACCATGCGGTTTCTGGGAGACCGGGGATCAGCGCTGTAAAATTGGAAGTGTTGGTTCTCAGAAAGTTACACACCCGACTTCGGGCATCTTCCGTGTGCACCTTGCAAACTAGCGAAGTGTTTCTGGCTGATGTCTTCCAGAGCCGTGAAGAAGATGACAGAAAAGTAAGGAGGAGAGAAAAGAATCGAGTCGCTGCACAGAGGAGCCGGAAGAAGCAAACTCAGAAAGCAGATAAACTTCACGAGGTGAATGGGTACTTGGTGCTTTGCAGGCATGGCTTGGGTACCAAGCACGAGACTTTACAATAAACAGGAATTCTTAAGCAGGCGTGGGCCTGTCTTCACATAATCCTGCTCAGACTACTGTGGGTGTGAGGCACAGAAGGCGTGCTGTGGGATGCCTGGTCGGGAATTCCAGACACTGATGCTGCTCTTGGACAGTGCAGCTGTGCCTTCAGTGACACTGCTAGGAAGTGAGAGACATGGTCCAGCCTTGCCTCATCCTCCCTCTTTGGCTCTTCCTGTGACCACCCAAAGAATGGGATCACAGTGCTCCTTTGGGCTAAACCAGAACCATTTTCTTCTGTAATAGTGTTAACCTTGTCACGTTTGCTGTGACAGTGGATGAATTCTTGCTGTCCTACAAGGTAGAAGGTGATGGAAGAGAAGGGGACCATGCAGTGGCAATGCTGGCTTAAATAAATTCTAGAACTGTGGTGTCAGCACTGCCACTCAGCAACGGGGTTCCAAGAAATACCCAGCTGAAAAGGCTTCTGAGGAACTTGGGAACCTGCAAGTGTGAGAGCTCGGCTTGGCTAGCTGTTACACTTGTATGCTTTGAAAAGTAACAGTGGGTGTTCAAACAGATGAAATGAAAGTAATTGATTCCTCCAGAAGCTCTTAATATCACAATGTTGTGTGCTTTTCTTGTGTCCCCAGTGCAAACACTGGAGGACAGGGATCCCTTTTCTCTGGTTTTGGATGCTACCTCACACCACAGTGCTCTTGTAGCCAGGAGTCAGCTTTTGGGGTAAGTGTCAGTTTTGCAGCACACTGCCATTGTGGCTGAGTCAGTTGCTCAGCTCTGGAGGTTCATCACAGGCTTTTTTCTTTCTCACTGTGGAAGGATTTGCCAGCAGTTAGCAGAGACTAGAGGGACAGTGTGGGGAGTTTTGGGCTCGGTTTTTCCCAGATCTCCTCTGAGTCAGCGCCTGAGAAAGCCAGGTGCAGGGTAGTTCTGAAAAGGGGTAACCCCTGGCTTTTGTGGAATAATTTTTGGGCCCTGTGCCATCCTGCAGCCTCTTTGATGTTCCTCCTAAACTTGAGGATCTTCTTTGTGCTGGGAATCTTCATTTTGAGGCACACAGGTTTTGCCAGCTGTAGGCAGATCTGGTTGAATTCGTTCTTAGCAAGAACAACGTGACAGTTTCACCCCTGAAAATGAGACTGAGCAATGGGACAGCAACATTTATTCCAAAACTCAGGACCATGAGGTTTGGGGCAACAAGAGATGAGCAGAATGACAGTGGGGGGTCGGACAGCTTGGCTGGAGTTTGGCTCCAATGCTGTGTTAGGAGGACGGTTTTACTCTGTGAGAGGCGGCTCAAGGGTGTGAGGGAGGGCCAGGAGCCCAAAGTTCTGCAGCAAAGGGGAGCAGAGGCAGTGCCAGGCTGCCTAGAGCAACATTGCATGAGAGGCTCTCCCTGCTGCCTTTTCAGGCACGTGTAGGCTTTGAAGTTTGCTCTGAAGCTTTCCCAGGGAGGTGAAATTGAGTGGGTGGATGTTGAGCCTTGGGCCAGCAGTGAGACATCCATCTGCAGGTTTTCAGTGGGCTGGTTCTGAACCTCTAGCTCGCTGCTCTTTGGGATGGGAAGGCTTAGAAGCAGGGACACTTGAGACACACAGTTATCAAAAAATGTGCACAGGAGTCTTGCATCCATCGCATGCATGCTGCAGAGCAACTCAAAATTCCTCTGCAGTTAACAGCAGCTTATTTATTGCCAGAGGAGCCTTAGCTCAAAAGCAGCCAGGTCAGGGATAACCAAGGACAGTGGTCTGGCCTTCTGGTGACAAAATGAGTCTGGCCCCAAGCTGGCATGATGCTTTCCTCCTACTGAGCTCTTGGGCTTCTGAGAAGGTGGCTACAAGCTCTGGCAGGCCTGGAGGAGAGCACTGGACATGCTGTGCTAGCCTGGATAAATGGCTTTTCCCTGCACGGCTCTGGGGCAGGGGCTGCCCTTCTCTCACCATCAGTGCCAGGCACCGGGTTTTCCCAGCACCTCTCAGCAGTCAGTGCTTTCATTTTCTCTGATCTCACCGTGCAGAGTCCATTTTGGCCCTTCCCATCAGAGGCAGCCCAGGGTGGAAGACGCCACCGGGGACACAGCCATCCATGCCTGCAGCCCTGGGCTCCTGGGGGACTCTGAGGGCAAGTGGCCCCTCCTGGTCTCTAGGGAAGTGAAAGGAATCCCAGTGTGGTCAGGGCACAGGTTGTAAAGCGCTTGCCCTGTTCCAGCACCCAGGCTGGGTCTGTCTTTCCTCTTAGCACTTTGTAAGTTGTAGTAAGAACCCACACTGTTTTTCTACTGTTATGTGAGTGTACTAAAGGTGGAAGCACTGAAAGGAATGTTTTGACTGTAAGGTGTTGTTTTTTTTCTTTCCCCTCCTTCCAGGAATATGAGTCTCTTGAGCAAGAAAATACCTCCCTGAAAAGAGAAATCGGAAAGCTAACAGATGAAATGAAACACTTGAGTGAAGTGTTGAAGGATCATGAAAAGATCTGTCCACTATTGCACTGCACCATGAACTTTGTGACCATACCAAGGCCTGATGCACTTGCCAGCTGCCTACCAAGATGAGTGCTCTCCTCAATCACCTCTCACTGTGATGTGTGAAAGTGCCATTAACAGGAGGTTTCAAGAACTGCCTCGTTCTTTCATTGAAGAGGGATGGACTGGACCACACAGCTCTACTCCACGATGAAATGTTACAGTCTTCTGAATCTCAGGAAAACACCAGTATGGAAAAAAAGACAATTTAACAGCAGCTTCTAACTTGGTAGACTCTTCAAGCCATGGTTTTGCCTTTGGAAATGTCAAAGTGCCGTGCAGCCCACTATGGAGCGATGGAGTGTAGACAGGGAAAAGTACCGACCTCAGCCTGGGATGCCTTTCTCCCACACATCCACTGCCAGTAACCCTTTGTCACTTGTCACCCATGCATGTCATGATCTGGCTGCTGGGTTTTATCTCTCTAAACAGGTTTGGTTAATAAAAGCGATGTCTCATCTCTATAATGTTCTCCAGCTTCTTCAATAATTGATGTCTTTATAGCATCTCTGCTTTTGCTGGTCGATGCCAAAGTCTAATGCTAATCTTCCTGTTAGTTTTATTATTTACTTATTGCCTCTTCATTGGTTCCTCTTTTGAAGTGTGTGTTACAAAAGAGTTTTCTTAGTTAATATTCCAAATCATTAGCCCTGCTAGCATTAGTTCTTGGAATGTTTTATATTCTAAAATATGGCTTGGTCCGTTTTTGATGATGATTGTCTGCTCTGTGCAGAAGAAAAGCAAATAGAGTTTGATGCTTTTAAACGTTGTTTTAAAAAGCAGATTTTAAAATTTACTCTTTTAATGCACCCACTGGAAATGAACAAGTATCTTCATCCTTCCTTCATCTTGCTTCTCACCTCTGGAATATTATGTCTGTGGATTGAGTTTTGCTAAGCATTTTGTTCTATGTCCACACAGAAGGTGTTTGATAATTGCTTGAAAGACAAACATTCTGTTTTCTTTTTAGTTACAAAAAGGAAGTACAATTGCAATGTTATTGAGAAATACACAGAAAAATGTGTTTACTTTCTCTGAAGATTCCTAATAGTGTCAGCCTCTTGAAATGTGGATGCTACAGCTTGGGAACTAGCAAAGGGTCCTTTTCTCACAGTATTTCACAGTCAAAGAGCACCTTTGGATAATAAAAATCTCCTCCCTATTGCCAACTCTCTCACTTCAGCATTTGGATTTTTTTTCAGGTAAACTCATGGAATTAATTTCTCCCCTCACCAGGATCACAGTATTTATCAGCAGAATATGATCTGAAATGTCTGGATTTTAATTTTTTTCAACTTTTTTTTTTTTAGTTTCTTTAGTAGAATGGTGCATTGCTGATCATTGCCAAGACAGAATTTGGGAAACCATGTAGTCAGCTGTGCCTTCTAAAGGGCCCTCTTGTACCATTGTCTTAGGCTAGAAACTCCAGATGAGCTGTTGGCTTCTTTAAATTATGTGTTAGGTTGTTCCCAAGAGAATTTCCAGAATTTGCATCTGCAGCCTAAATGCTGTCTTCAAAGTTCCTTATGGTCCCATAAGAACTGGGTCATCCCACAGAGAGAATCTGCTGCAGTCCCTCCCTAGGAAAACAAAAGTCTCAGTACAGTTCAAGATTTGAATTTTGGGTAATGTCCTTGAAACTGTTCTGTGCTTCACCCTTAAGAATGGAAGCTATCTTATGAATATTCATCCACACACCCACATTCCCTCAGGCACTGGATGCCACTGTGTAATCTGGGCAGGGTAGAGGTGCAATGGAGAAGGAGTAGCATGGTGGAAATGAACAACATTCACTCTGGCAAAACCTGTCACAATTTAGGGTGAAGGGAGGGAGGGAATGTTTCATATCTCTTAACTAGGTATGTGCAGCTGACTGGAAAGTATCTAATTGAGGTCAGGACTGTACAAAGCTGGTCTCACATGTGGAGCTCTGTGGGTCTTCAAAAATGAGAGGAAAGATCAACTAGTCCAAGACAGTCCATCCCAGCAGAATCCTTCTAATGACTTTTGTTCCACAGATGCTCTCTTCTAGAAGTAGAAATCTAGTTCCCTGTGTGAAATTCTCCTCCTTACACATGTATTCTTCTAAACATCTCTCTAGAAACTGACTCCAACTTATCATATGGTGTCATATCCAAGTTCTGTGGTAGACTCCCCATCAGTAAGCACTGTTCTTGTTCTGCAGTTAAAGTTTTAATCCACGGTGTCTGCATTGGAGTCCTTTGCTTTATTAATTGTAAAGTGTCTATGCAGAGTGTACACGGGAAGACAGCAGAATTCTCAGCAATGTTGTGTGGTGGAGACAACAACCTAAGTCCAAGAATATGTTGCTGTTCCTTGGAAGGGCTGGGAGCCCTGTGGGAGCCCTCACTGTCCCCACGTTTTTCCCACAACCTCAGGGTACAGCTCCAGCTCTTCCTGTGTGTCATGTCCATTAGTAACAGTAGGGCATGGGTTGCTTCTTCCTTCATCTCTTGCATCACTTTTTTTCCCAGGAATATTTCCAAAGGGCTTTTTGCATCATTCTTCTATTTGATGGAGGCACTAAGGCACTTCACCAATCAGTATGTTGTGTGACTAATGTTCAAAGGCAGCTGGGAGCCTCAAGTAAAAGAAATTAGCAGAATTAGTATCCCAAGCCACTTAAGTCCAATATTCTGATATATTTATAGAATTAATGTGATGGCTGAATCATGAGTTGACAAAGACCATGAACTGTTAAAGCAGAGGCTTCTGTGTCCCTACATATGCAGTGATTACACTTTTTGCACTAACTGTTCGTAAGGATATTGATTTACAGGAACCTTCAGAACAGAAAGTATGTCCTGGAGCCTGGGATAATTTTTACATGAATAGGGAACCAGAAAGGAGAACAGAAAGGAAAAAGCCCATTTGTTAAGGAAGCAACAGAAAATTATTTTTCAGATCCAAACCTCTCCTTTTGCAGCAGTGTTACACCATGAAAAAAAAAGGTTTCACATCTATATTTGGCTAAAATCCCACTTGATGTAGTGTAGCTTCAAAAAGCTTCAGTAAAATGTTTGAGTTGTTTCCCACAAAAACGTGGTCTGTATCACATCCTCATGATTTTCAGATGCAGGTAAATAGGGAAGATCTTTTCTATATTCAGATAATGGTTTGTGTGAGGTGCACTGTGAACTGCAGTCTTATTTGTGGATGTGTCATGTAGATGAGGGCTGCTAACAAAGCTGGATTTTGCCTCTTAGGTTCACAGTGAAGGTTACAGTTTGTCTAGATTCAGTATGGATTTCTTTTGTTTTTGCATTTTCTAGGAGTCTAATGAAGAAGCAAAGTGCTTACTGCAAACTTACAGACAAAAAAGTATTTCTTTTAGGAGCAGACTGGGTTCAATTCAACTATTTATCTATTATTTTCTTTTGGGTTTAGTTGGGTCAGATTGAAAATGATTATATTTTAAAAAGTTAATTTTAGCCTCCAAAGCTAAAAAAAATCAACAGAAAGGCAAGGTCAAGCTTCCCATTACTGCTCATGTAACAGAGAGCAATTGTTATACCTCAAGAGAGCTTATTAGAAAGTCTTGCTCCTTCCCACCGGTACATTCATGTCTGTGAACGTTTATAAGTGCCTTCATGTTCTTATCCAGTCTCACTGAAAGTACATCTTAAAAAAAAATAAATTAAACCAGCCTGTTCTACAGACTTTGTGTTCTTTGCCCTGGTACCAGTTACTGTAATTTAGTGCTCCTTCTGCAATGCCTCCTGATCTCATCAGCATTTGGTACTTTCACTAGCCTTTGTAGTCTCATTACTTCAAATGCCACTTTTTTTTTTTCTTCTTCTTCCTGTATCCTTCTGTTTCTACATAGCTTGGTGAAACATGCCTTAATGGAATCAGTTTTAGATGATCAAGGCTAATCTGTAGGGCCATATAGAAATTGCACTTCATTTGTATACCCTGTATGTGCTTAAAGGCTCTGATGTGTGCCTTATTTTGTCACTCAAGTATTAAGGAAGGTGGCTGTGCAATCTTTTAAAAAGTACTTAAAGGTGGCATAACCTTTACTGTAGCCTATCAAACCCATACTGTTTCCTGTCCATAGATGAATGCTTTGCTGCATGGCATTTGGGGTTTCCATCTGTGAATCAGCCATGAATTTCTGTCTCAGTGAAAGTGATAGATAAAACAACCATTAAAAAAAATCCCTTTTCTCTTCTTCCCATCAGTGCAGTGATATAACTCCTGTTACAGGAAGGAAGCATGTCTGAGCAGGAGAAGTGGGGGGTTTATCTTCTGTCACAAAGACTAAATGTTATTCTCTTTATAGGAGGGTAGGAATTTTCTGTTTGTAAACCCTGGGTTACTGTCAAGTGGTCTTTGGAGAAACATCTTGCATGTACATAGAGGACGTGGTATGGGCACACATCCAAAAGGGAGTGAAAGAATTTGGATTCATTCTTTGCAGAAATGTGGGATTTACGTTGATTTCACTGGAAGTAGAAATGGTCCTACAGCTACCTCAGAGGACATGCAGTCCTTTGCTTACTCACTTGGGTAATATTTAACTCAAGAATAGCTACAGGCTCACTGGAAGTGAGTACTTCTTAATAAAGAAACTGTAGGAACAATCATCCCTGGGATTGCATGCTCCATTTCTGGCATTCATTTGGGTATTTTTTTCCTACATAGCTCCTATGGAAAAAAACTGTAATGGTAGAGCAAGAATCTTTTCTCACTGTAGAATTTTGAAATCATGACATCAAATGTATTGTGAAAATAGCTGGCATAGCTTTTGCAAACAACCTGTTTCCTGCTAATTATGAGTTTGGTCTGCTGTAAAGGAATCATTACTGTTCTCTTGAGAAGTGGAAAAACTTAACCACAAAGGTCTTGGTGTAGAATAAAAACACTGATTCCTGGAGTCAGTGCTGAATGGCTGCCATGCTCCAGTGTCTCAGCTTATCTCATCCTGAAGCACCTTCTTCATGGAGCCAAAGAGAAAATGACATCTGTAAAACGTGTGTTTGCTTTAAATTTGCAGCAGGAGCACTTTTATTGTAGGTGTTTAGAAAGTTCTACAGACTGCTGGTAGAGCTTACTACACCCATCTGGCTGCAGTCCAATGAAGCCTGCCCAGACCATTCCCCTGGAACACAGTGTGGGTACATCTCCAGTCGGGTGGGAAAGCTTTCTCCTTTAACTGTCGCATAATGAGCTTATTGTCATGTTCTCATTATTCTAAAGTATTAAAATATCAAAGCTCTTGACATTCTAAGCAAGGGTTGTAAGTAGTCTCTCTTGGGATAAGCAGGTTATTAAAATTTGTTTTCCCATTGTAAACTGAATCTTGAGAGTACTAATTTATTGTCTGTCTCAGGTAAATAATAGGCAATAAGGGATAAGCAACAAGACACTGCTTCAATATTTGATGCAATGCCATATAAGATACAATTGCTTCAGCTGGAGAAGTTGTGCAAGAATTGAAAAATAGGACTAGCTATCGACAAAGTAGAATTAGCTGAAGGAAAATGGCAAAAGTTATTTTTGAAAAGCGAGCTCTTAGGCTAAGAAATTGTTTATAAGTGGAGGTTCTCAAGGACTGATCTCATACCTCTCCTGTTTAGTATCTTTGGTAGAGACTTTGGGCACAAAGGGACCATTACCACAGAAGAAAACTGAAACATCCTGCAAAAGAGACTGCATGACCTTGTGGATGGGAATAGAAATGCCATTACTCATAGAATCATGGGACAGCCCGTGTTGGAAGGAACCCTGAAAGATCATCTGCTCCAGCCTTCTGGGGACAAGGGAACCTAGATGAGGTTTTCTAGCGTCCTGCCACAATGCCAAGTGTACAGTCACACGCTTGAAAAACAATTAACAAGAATTTCTGTCACTGGCTGGAGACTCCTGAGTTGGAAATGCCAACAGAAGGAACGAGCACATTAGCAACTGATGCTGAGGCAGCAGCACAGTGGAGCAAAAAAGAAGGAAAAACAGGCACTCAGATGCATAGTGATGGGGTTGTTTCTTTGTGAATCTGTGTTCTTAAAGAGAGAAATATCAATGTAATTATCTGAGAGCATGGCCAGACCTCATCTGAAATACTGTACACATTTCTGCTCAGCCATGATAAGGAAAGGTGAACCAAAGCTAGTACAGATACAGAGAAGGACTACTTGGAGGCTTAGGGTAATAAAGAATCTTTTTTTTTTTTTCAGAGACAAAGTCTGAAAAGTGGTGGGATCATTGTCTGTGCAATAACATCAGAGTAAAGATCATGTGAGGGCTGTCATAGAGAAGTAGTACAGCTAGTAGAAGAAGAAATAGGTATAACCTGTTCTAGTTTTTGACCTGTCAGAAGAAAGACATCAGAAAGTCCTCCAGCAGAAATGATGCGCATGAGCAATTTTGTGGGTTGGCATGTGTGTGTGCAGCCCACTTAGTTATCCCACTTAGTTTTGGGATGAAGGTCATGTATTTCATGTGGCATGAATTGAGTACACTGGTGATCCAAAATAATTCCTCTTTCCCCATGTCCTTATTCTCTTTGGAAAAAGCTTGTAATTGAACTTTAAAAGAAAGCACATCTTAAAACAAACAAAGCAATCCCCTAAGATTTCTTTATCCCGAAAATCATTTTCGCAGGAGGTCAGATGTAAGGTTTTGTCAGAGGCAGAGTCTCTTACCAAATTGAATTCTTTGATTAGATCCATAAAAGGAAAGAGCAGAGAAAAGGGAGTTTTCTAAATGCCTACCATTGAACCATGATATGTTCCCAGAAAAAAAAATAAAATAGAACACTGTTCACAGAGAAGAGAAACAAAATCTACCAGGAATTTGGGGAATTTCCCAAGCTGTTTAGCTGTTTACTTTAAAAGCTGTGTTACTCCATCTCTGCAAATATGCATTTCACAGAAGATTGCAGACCATTTTGTTTGTCTTACATCCAGTTCATTGATTAAATATATAAACAGGATGTCTTTAAGAGCAGAAAGTTTTAAAACAGGATTTGATACTAAGCAAGAACTCTTTTAGTTCCCTTTTAGCTATTTGAGTTTCATCTTTGCTTATCAGAGCTGTTTTAGGGTACAGTAATTTCCAAGTGCACTATTGGGTGCGAGGTAAATAATCTCTAGAGATGAATTTTTTTTTTTTTTTTTCATTTCTTACAGTAAATGACAATAGTACATAAGCTAGAAATTTCCCTTGTAAATTCTGGTCATCCCTTTTGTTTGCTAAGTTCCAGTATGGACCCAGGACCTATTCTGTCAGTGCACTAAGAGGTTAAGCACCCTTGCTCATCCCTTTCTAGGGGTAGCTGATTCATCAGCTCTGTTTAAGGACTTGATTAACAGCCAAAGCAATCAAATTTGAAAGAGTCTTTTTAATCATACAGGTGAGGAAATTGCTGACCACAACTTAGGTATTGTCCTGTTTTCCAGGTGAAGAAATTTTTGAGAGAGCCTTCTTGTGTGTGAACCTTTGTCCTGCTGGTACTTCCACCCTTCTTCCGTCTGGAGTTTCAGATCAAAGTCACTGAAGTCAGCCCACGCAGAGCAGCTTGCAGCAAGAACAGGATCTTCCTGTGGACACAGTTCAAGTAGAGGAGCAGAAATGGGGATATGGGTGATTGAGGGCTGTAAAATAAAGTTACATAACCAGTCAGGCTTTTTATAAGAAATACTGAGTGGCACTCACATCCCAACACACCTGTATTTTTACCATCTTGTTAAGAGACTGTGTAATCAAAATATTTTCACTCTAAATTATTAAATTATCAGATTTTAATACAGTTTTTATTGATATTTTGAAAAGCTCCATATATTCCACTTAATTCACATGAAAAACAATTCTCACAGTTTCCACTTATTGGTTTTCCATCTTTATTTGTTTGGGATTTTCTTCTGTACACCTCCAACTAGAAATTCACAAAACAACATACATTTGTAGATAATTACTTTGATACCAAGTTATACATTTTATAATGTTCAGGAAAATGAAATTATTTTATTCTTTAAGTACCAGATGTATGCATTCAAAAGATGAAGTGTTTTCAATTTCACTTCTATCTCAATGTCTGATATCAGATGCATATGCAGAGATTCTTAGCTGTCATTTTCCTGGTTTGCTCTCAAAACTTTGAGGTATATACTATCACAAATGGTAACACAAGGATATTAAACCGTTGCATTAACAAATTAGTACTTGTTAATTATTAATAAGCAACATTTCTTAATAAAAATCTCATTGCACATCTGCTTCTTGTTTATACCAAAATAGTGTTTTATATGAAACAGTAACATTTCAAGAGCAGTGATTCAGTTACTGAATGTAAATTAAAAATAGTAGTGAGTAAGAAAGCAAAAATCTATCCCAAGTCGATACGCAGAGTCTTTACTTTCTGTGCACAGGAACATTCCAATTTCCCTAACAATACTGACTTTTCTTTTCTTTTATGCTATGCATTTTCAACTCCTGTTTAATAAACAAATGTTCTTCATTTAGGCCCACTGCGCTTCACAAGGTACATTTCTGTTTGTCATTTATCAGTTCAGATATATCTCTTCCCAGCCCCATCTGCCCACTTTGCCTAGTAATACAAGTTCTTTAAGGCAGGGGGCTTGTTGCACTGAGTAGCAATTCAGGGAAATGCTCCAGTACTTTCCTGGTTTTTCCATGCCCTGATACACCTGAACAAAACTCCTCTGCTTTTACTCATGCTTTCTCATGCAATAATGATGGTTGTGGGAACATCAAGCTGTGTCATGTAACCTGGACAGGTTGGTTCTGTGTTTCATGGACTGAGGCTTCCTAATAATTCAGTGATGCTTTCCAAAGCCTCTTATCTTTTTATCAGCCATATGCCCTTCCTGTAACAGCTGATCCCCTGTATAAGTGTGCTTTGATTTATTTTGCCTTACCATCCCTGAAGAATACATAGTGTCTGTTCATGCTTGGCTCAGGTTGTGATATTTCAACTGTAATAATTCATTGGGATTTTGTTTTCTTTGTACTGAAATATTTTCTTAGCTACAACAAAATCACGTCCATATTATGCACAAACAGCGTAAATTTCCTCAAATTACCTCTGCTTTTACTTGGATTCTTTTCCTTGGGTTCAGCAAGGCTCTCATCAGCCACATGGCACCCAAAAGGCAGGCCATGGAATATGG
This sequence comes from Fringilla coelebs, assembly GCF_963513975.1. Lineage (NCBI taxonomy): Eukaryota > Metazoa > Chordata > Aves > Passeriformes > Fringillidae > Fringilla > Fringilla coelebs. The sequence goes on along the minus strand of NC_140030.1, from coordinate 92,622,072 downwards.
CATCTCATTTATAGAAATTAACATGTGTTAAAAAATGTGTCCAGTCCTGCAGCACACTGAAGAAACTCGGCACATCCATAAGGTATTGCCAGAACCTACTGCTGTTATAGCAGCAGAGCCTGGCGGGTTATGCCTTAATGTGAGAAACAAAAAAATGTAAATTTCTGCTTTGGGGTTCCTTTTTGTTGTTTAGAGGCTGGATTTCCTGCATTATATCTCTTCTCTCACAAATGATTTTATGGCATGCAATGTTTGCCAGCACAATATTAAACGGTCCCCAGGCACCATTTAAACTCGCTCGTCATATTTTCTACACTATACCTCACTTTGTAATTACTGCCTCCCACTGCCAATAATTCGTGCCCTCCAGAAGGCCCTGTTTAGGTCTGAGTAATAAAATACTGAGAGATTAATATTCAGTTGATGACAGATCATTTAATGCAACTCTTGACAAAGCTCTCCAGCGTCTAGGAAATTGGCAGAACACGGCTGATGGCTGCCTTCTGATGTCATTCAATTAGCAACCCAGGGTTAGTTCTCTGGGGTTATTCTCTGGAGTTTAATGGAGCAGACTTTCCAACCTTCAGTCCACTCAGGGAATTGGATGAGGCAAGTTTAATTAATGTATATTTGGCATGAAAGTGGACTTTCTTCGTTTGCAAAAAAAAGATTTGCATTACTGTTACAGCATTGCAGTTAGCAAATTTGAATATTTTAATTTAATTGTGTGCTGATATTCCCAGAGAGGGCGAAAGAGTTTGCATGCACAGATCCATATTCAGGCTGTGAAGCTGCACACTGCAGTCTAGATTTTCTCAAAATCTTGGGGGAAATTGCAAACAGCTGCATATGTTGTTAAGTGCTTGAATGATTTGCCTTGCTGTCCTCAAAACCGTGGCCCTACCAACTTAATTAATAAAATGAAGCATCACTCCTGCTTTTTTTCCTCTATACCACACCTTTATGCCATCTTGGCAGTACAAAGGAGTTTTAAAATGGGTGTGGATGACAGCTGGTTTACAAACTGATTTCAGTAGGGGTGTTTATGTGGGTACATTCCAGCTGAGTAAGAGCACTGAGAAGTAGCTTCTGGTAAATGCAGCAGCCACAGTTTTGACTGCATGGATGTCGCTCTGCTCCTCTGCCCATTGATTACCAGAACTGACAGAAAGGGACAAACCTCTGCTTAACCCACTTCAGTTCTCACTCAAATGTCTTGGCTCCCTGGAAAGGCCACCGAGGCTTTAAGGTAAGCATACCACAGTATGCTTACTTGTGGTTTTTTGCTGGTGCAGTCAAAGAGTGAGAAGTTTTGGTTTTAATCTTGTGAGAAACGCCAGGGTGAAACCTGCTCCACTCCATCTCTCAGCTCAGTGGTATTTGCCATCAGGGAATGCCTTTCTGCCGGGGTTTCAACCAAGATGCTCTGCTCCTACTCAGAGCGGGGAGAGAGAAAGGGAAAGGGAAGAGATTTCAGCCATCTAGAGGGAAAAATGAACTCTGTCTCTGAAAACTACCTAGCCTAGAATTTCAATCCTTTGCATGAGAGAATAGGTGCACATGCAATTTTCCAGGTGGCAACACCAGCCAAAGCAGGTTTTAACCTCTCTCTCCCACCTTTCTCCCATATGGCTGCTCTCCCTCTGTTGGCAGCACAATGTTTATAGGCTGTGTAATAAACTTGGTCATTGAACCGTAGATGGCTGAAAAGAAATCTTGTGTGAAAAAAGAGCCTCTTTTGAGCAACAGTTGCCTGATTCTGCTTGGAATGACTTGGCAAACAACAGACATGGCACAGCTGAAAAAGGGGAGATGGCTATGGCAGAGAGACAGAAGTAAAGGCTGGGGAATGCCTTGAATTAGGAGGTCGTGCTTGCTACTGAACACATTGTGTTATGAACCCCTTCACCCTCATTTGGCATCCAACATTTGTATACATAAATTGGACAGATCATCTGTCATTTGATAGCTGCATAAATATCTCAGCTGGCTTGTTAACAAGCTTCAGTAATAGCTGAACTCTGGGGTGCTGATGGGCAGCCGTGGTGCTGTCACTGATCTCCTGAACTGCCCACTTTGACACAGAGCACTGAATACCCTGAGCTGGAAGGGATCCACCAGGATCATCCAGTCCAACTCCTGGCCCTGCACAGGACACCCCAAGAGTCACACTATGTGCCTGAGAACACTGTCCAAAGGTTTCTTGAACTCTGTCAGGCTTGCTGCTGTGACCACTTTCCTGGGGAGCCTGTTCCAGTGCCCAGCCACCCTCGAGATGAAGAGCCTTGTCCTGATACCCAGCCTAAACCTCCCAACCTAAACAAGTTTTCTTGAGTCCTGTCACTGGTCAGGAGAGTGAAGAGATTGATGCTTGCCCCTCCACTTGCCCTCATGAGGATGTTGAAGACCACAATGAGCTCTCATCTCAGTCTCCTTTTCTCCAGGCTGAACCAGCTGCTGAACCAGAGCTATGTTCTTCATGGTCTGTGTTCCTCTGGAACCTTTTAAATTCAAATGTAATAACCTGTAAAAATTCCTTTCCTTCTCCACTTTCCTTTGGGAATAAGCAAGGTGGAGATTTGGAAGTTTTCCTGCGGCTAGAATGAGGACTTCTTTATTTCATATATGGAGATATTTTTTATGGTCGTGTCTTCTTGGGTATGTTGTGGAGCTTTGCGTGTCAAACACAGCTTTATTTTCAAAGAAATTTGTGCCTTCAAGAGAAAGCATGAAGTGATAAACCCTTTTCACCTCTATAACAATACTTGCTATAGCAGTACAATTGCAATACTCAGAGATTACCCTTCGCAATTGTTCATGGCATTTCAAAACCCTAAAGTAGCCTTTGCAGTAGTGTGGACACAATATGCACACTGCATATGAATTAGGCAGGATAGGCAGCCCATCCCTATGCCACTCTCCAGAAAGGTTTGCCAGCACCAATAAAATGGAATAAGCTCATTTGGAACTGAGAGCTTCTTGCAGTTTCCTCACACAGTTTTTATTACAGAAGAAGTTGCATAATGCAGAGTGGAAAAATCATGTCTTACACAGCATCTGATGTACAGAACAGTGTACCCAAGCAATGAGTCAGGGCTTCCAGGTGAGACATGAGTCTATGTCATGCAGGAATATGTTCCACACTATTCCCTTGGGAGCTGCAAAACATTAACAATTTTCTCAGGTGACGTTTAGCTCCCCAAAAAGGCACTCAGAATACTAAGTGTTTTTACAGAATCATGTGTAATTTCCCTTACATATCCCATATTTCACTTCTCTCTGATTTTTTTTTAGAAACATTCATGTACAAAATAAAATCATTTGTCTAGTATAGATTCCTTTAGGACTTGGCCTCTATAATATTGTGTAAGGGACTGCAACAATCACATGGAAAGCAGTGCCTAGGGAATCCTTCCAGAGTTTATCCAAGTTTGCTGCCTTGGGGGACACTGCTTTAGCCCTGTCTTGCTGACTAGGTGTGATCAGTGCAGCCCAGTATTTATGTCTCTCTCTGAGGGAACTCCAGGCATTGACTGAAAAGCAGTGAATGAAATGTTGGCTACAGATTGCACAAGCAGCTGTACGAGTAAAACACTAAAAGCATTAAGATAAAGCTGTTAAAAAGGGAAATTGCACTTGATATGAAGTACATTCTGCATCCAAATGAGAGAGAATTATTTGGGGTAATGTTTTTCTATTTAACCATTGTGTTAGTGAGTTTAATGCTTGTTTTTCAAAAGCAGATAGATATTCCTTTGGTCATAATTTCAAAGACAATGTGGCTTAAGTTGTGGGAGGCCACTCCTCTCAAGATGACTTTGGAGATGTTTGTTGCTCCCTTCTTGCCAGAAGTTTCCAGTTCTATAGCAGAATCAGCAGACCAGATTATTGTTTAGTAATGACCAAACTACTCCTTGAGCTGCCTCCCAATCTTTGTACTAAAGCGACTACCAAGGGATGATGTGATTTGTTACACAGACTCTCTTCTGAGTTGCTTATAGAATCACTGTGCATTCTTGTTCTCCGAGTGCACCTGTAAACCCAGGCTCAAGTGTGTGTGGCACAATGCAGCGTGCAATAAATGAAAAAACCTCGGTGTGGGAAGCAATGCAGATGAACTGACAGGATGGAATAGTTAACCTTGCTGAGCAGCAGAACTAATTATAAAGGTTTTCTCTTATTCAGGGCTACGTTGGAACAGGGCTGGAGCGCAAACTGCACAACTGTGCAGTGCTTTCAGTTTTGTGGCTTTGGCAAGATCGATGTGTAGCAATCCTTGTGCTGTTAGAGTCGGTGTTTCCTCTGATGGCCATCCCACTTGGGGGATCTGAGCTGGTGCTTCTGTGTGTTCTCTGAGGACACACATTAAAGGTGTTGGCTCAAGGTTAGCAATTATTCTGTAATTCTGGCCCACAGCTTTGTTCAGTGTGTGCCCACAGCGCTGGCTGTGCAGCTATCATTGGAGGTGCTCGGTACCTCACGAGCCGTTCTGGTGTCCCACCCATGCAGTGGATTAGGCTCCATGGACACAGAGTGTTTTGCTGGCTGTCACCGCTGTCATCTTCATGTTCCACTCTCGTTTGGGCAGCTTGCTGGGCAACACCTGAAAGCCTTCAGAAAATCCCAGTGATCATTAGTCACAATCATAGTCTATAAATTGCCCTCGGGGACTCTCCATCCAAATAACTAGCAGGCTCAGAATTTTCATTTACTGGATTCGGGCTCGCTGACACGAGGGGAAGTCCCCGTGTGTGCCAAAGCGCGGCGCAGGTTCGACATGCCTGGAAGTCCCTGGCTGGGAGGAGCAGCCGGGTCCGTGCGCTCCCGCACGGCTCCTGCGGGTGTTCCCCGGGCACGATCAGCTCGGCAGCCTGGGGACACCCGCCCAGAGCCCTGGCAGGCACAGCGGGGTCACCGGGCCGTGGTGGCCCGGGGCGGGAGGCGAGGGCAGCGCCTCCACGCCGGCTCTCCCCTCGGGCTGACGGAGGGGCCGCAGCTCCTTCCCCGCTCTGGGGCTGTGCGGGGCCGCTCCGGGCCGCTCGGGGCCCGCGCTCCGCCGCGGTGTCCCCCGGCCGTGCCCGCAGTGTCCCCAAGCCATGCCCTCAGTGCCCCCATGCCATGCCCTCAGTGTCCCCAAGCCGTGCCCTCGGTGTCCCCAAGCCATGCCTTCAGTGTCCCCAAGCCATGCCCGCAGTGTCCCCAAGCCATGCCCTCAGTGTCCCCAAGCCGTGCCCGCAGTGTCCCCAAGCCGTGCCCGCGGTGTCCCCAAGCCGTGCCCGCAGTGTCCCCTGGCGGCGGCGCGCCCGCCGGGCCCCGCGGCAGCAGAAAGCGAAAGGCTTTCGGTGCACGGAGGGAGTTTCGGGGCCAAGGGGAAGAGCTCGACACCGATCCCGGCTGCATCCGAAGCAGTGAGGGCAGCGGGGCGAGGGGAGGGATTGTGCCCCTCTGCTCCGCCCGGACCCCTCCTGCAGTGCTGCACCCAGCTCCGCCGTCTCCAGCGCGGGCAGGACACGGACCTGTTGGAGCGAGTCCAGCAGAGGCCACCAAGTGGATTAGAGGGATGGAGATCTCTCTTAGGAGGAAAGGCTGAAAGAATTGGGATTGTTCAGCCTGGAAAAAAAAAAAAAACGGCTTCGGGGTGACCTAACTTAGCTTTCTGATTCCTGAAGGGAAACTACAAGCACGATGGAAAGGGACTCTTGCATGCAGTGACAGGACAAGGGGGAATGGATTCAAACTAAAACATGGGAGAATGGCTTCAAACTAAAAGAAAGTAGGTTTAGATTAGCTGTTAGGATGAATTTCTTTGCTGTGAGAGTGGTGAGGCAATGGAACAAGTTGCCCAGCGAAGCTGTGATGCCCCATCCCTGGAAGTTTTCAAGGCCAGGTTGGATGGGGCAACCTGGTCTAGTGCAAGGTCCCTGTCCATGGCAGGAGGTTGGAACTAGATGATCTTTAAGGTCCCCTCCAGACCAAGCCACTCTATGATTCTATAATCCAAATGCCCCTTCCTTCTTCCACCATTCTACAATGGTAGAATCAAAGAGAGGGAAAGCTTGGGCCAACCCCTGGCCCACCCCAGCTTAGGGGCAGAGGGTTTCCCTGCCAATGAGGGAGGTTGGCACATCCCTGAGCTGCTGTAAGGAAACCTGCTGTGGGATCTGGGCCAAAGTAACCAACTTTTTATTATTGGATAAAAATAGAAAATATATAAGCTGCCTTCCAGCCCAGCCAATTCAGTCTGACTTTTGGGAATGTGTTGAGCTTTAATGATCTGCTTCTGATGATTCTGCCCAGCCTGCTGCAAGCAGCCAAAACCAGCACTGTTACAAGAGAATAATCCTCATTCCAATAGAAATTCCAGGAGCCTTGGTGTGGGTAGACTGAGTATCTGCTTAATGTTGGCTTACCATTAAAGAGCCAAACTCCTCACAGCATACTGCATGCAATGCTGTTTCAAATTAACTAAAACACTAGAATCACATCCAGATGACGCAAAACAGACTTATATTTTAGTGCCAGAAATATGTAAAGGTCCTGCACAATCCATGCATAATAATTGCATCTTTTTGGCGCCAGCACTTGGACTTGTCATTTGCTGACACAGTGCTGAGTTCATCTGAGAAGCAGAACACTTCAGCGTTTCAAAGAATCGGGCTTGTTGTTGGAGGATGGGAGGGGAAACGGAAAGGCTACTTACACTTGGATATTAAGTGTTAATGTGCTGTCCTATCTTTAGTCAGTGGGGGAGAAGGAATGGGGCTGCTGTGGGTAAAGTGCACTTGAAAGCTTGTTTCACTTCTCCTTGGTGCTGCCCTCTATGCAAGCAGTGAGTATCTGGTTACCGTCCTTGAGCTGTTCACACAAGCTGATCTGCCAATGGTTTGATTGAGAAACACATGCTGGAAATGCCACATTTCATAGAAGGAGACTGTGACAGAAACCCTAGTTTGGGTTCTATCTTATTTCTCATTATGCTTACTAGAAATGAACCAGCCCACAGCTCTGTGACTCAGTGTTGTGCTGCTCATTGCATGCTCCCAGCTTGTGTTGAAGCAGTGGAAGTGCTATGCACACATGTGAGTTAAAAGGTCTCTGTAGGAACTAGGCATTTCTGGGTTTGGGTGACCAAATACGTACAAGAACCAAGCCACCTGTTGGAGGATCAGTGGAAGACTGGATTGCAAGAACTGAATTTTGCCTTCTGTTGCATCTCTTGAAATCAGGCATCAGTGACATTTATGAAATCTTGCTAGGAGCAAAAACATCCCTCATGTTGTCTATGAAAAGAAGTGATTCCACATTATGTTCTGTCCCTCTAATTGTCCACAGTCCCTAATACTTCCTTTATCTATCTTCATTCCTTAAGGATGTTTTCCTTAAAAAAGTCAAAGGAGATGCAAGAAACTGTCTTCTTCCACAGACTGCATATTCTGATCCATGATTTATCAGAAGTGAGGGTATTTCAGGGAAATGTCTCAGAATCATCTTTCTGGGAATGGTAGTTTCTGAGGGGGGGCCTGAAATTATTTTTCTCTTTCAATATTTTCTCTTATATTTCTGTCTGTAGATTATGTTATTGTTAATGTCTGTTCCTATTTAAAAAACAGATGAATATATTTTCCTCTGCCTTAAATAGTCTCACAGCTTTTTGGCACAATTTCCCATCTTTACCAGCTCAGGATTGTAGGATATAAACCCCAGAGCCAAACTTCAGTTTCTTGAATCTTTCAATCTAGTAAGTATTTCTGGCATTTCTCTGCAGGGGATGTTTGCCATCATTTGTCTTGTTTTTTATTCTGGTAAAATTATGTTCTCTGTTTTGCTGTATTAGGTAAATGGAAATTCACAATGGTAGAATCAAAGAGAATCCTCTTGACTCTCTGTTTATGAAGAAATGTCTACCTCTGATCTTTTTATGGAAAACAAATCCAGATTTTCAGGGACTGGGACAATGAGGAACTTTGGGCTCTAGGAGAAGTTCTGGTTCAAGACCATCTAAGGAACCTGATGGTGCACAAGTCCATGGGACCTGATGAGATGTATCTGCACATCCTGAAGGAAGTGGTTGAGCACTATTCATCATACTTGAGAAATTGTGGCAGTCCAAACAAGTTCCCACTGGCTGGAAAAGGGGAAACATAAGCCAAATTTTAAAAAGGGAAGATCCAGGGAGCTACAGGCCAGTCTGCCTGAACTCCTTGCCTGACAAAATCATGGAGCAGATCCTCCTGGAAGCTGTGCTAAAGCACATGGAAAATAAGGTGATTTGCAACAGCCAGCATGGCTTCACTAAGGGCAAATTGTGCCTGACAAGCCTGGGACCCTCTGCCATGCAGGCAGGCTGAGAGGGCTGGGGCTGTTCAGCCTGGAGAAGAGAAGGCTCTCACATCCCAGTACCTAAAGGGGGCTACATGACAGCTGGAGAGGGATGTTGTGCTGGAGCAGATAGTGATAGGACAAGCAGCAATGGCTTTAACCTCGAGTGCCCTGTTCAGTAAAGCAGGGCTCAGTGAGGTGGGGATCGGTGTCTTCTGCTGTACCTGCACTGAGAGAACAAGAGGCAATGGCCTTAAACCTAAAACCAGGGATATTCTGTGTAAGTTAGGAAAAAAAATTCACTGTTAGGGTGGTCAGGCATTGGAACATGTTGTCCAAGGAGGTGGTGGAGTCACCATCCGTGGAGGTGTTCATGAGGTGTCTGGATCTGGCACTGGCTGATGTGGTTTAGCGGTTTTGGTGGTGTTGCTGGGTGGACTGGATGATCTGGAAGATCTCTTCCAACCTTCATGATTCTCTGATTCCATGAAAGAAGATGGCATCAGATCAGTTATTAGGAAGAAATTCTTTACTGTGAGGGTGATGAGGTGCTGGAACAGGTTGCCCACTTCCGTCCCTGGAAGTGTTCAAGGCCAGGCTGACTGGGACTCTGAGCAACCTGGTCTAGTGGGAATTGCCCCTGCCCAGGGCATGGGGGCTGGAAACAGATAATCCTTAAGGTCCCTTCCAATCCAAACCATTCTTTGATTCCATGAACAGTTTAGTGATCAAAATTTATGATTTGAGCTCTCTAGCTGTGTGTAACCATCTAAAAGCTTACAGTCAACAGAAAGGTTCAGATACAAACTAGCAAGAAAATGACATCATCTTCTTGGGGATGAACAAAACAGCAGATGCTCCAATTAAAGCCCAGACTGATCAGAATTTTTTTGAAAGGCTGAAGAGCATAACTTTGCTTTGGTTTGTTTTTTAACAGGTTGATGAAAGGAAGCTTTCTGTCTTTTCCAAGGCTTAAGAAGCTGAGCTCGAGCTCAGTGGGCTGCTTGCTCCTGGTGAAGCCTTGCATTACAGGGGTTTGCTCACCCATGTCCAGTGGGAACAGTTATGTGGCAGTTAGACTTCACTGAAAACTAAAACTGGTATTGGAAAACAAGAGCAATAGGTTTTTAGTGCCAGAAGTTTGAAACAAACTCTTTTGCTAATTACCTTTTTTTTTTAACGAGTCCTTTTTTTCCTTATTTAAAAACAAAACAGTTTTCACTCTTAGTTATGAAATGTTCTACTGAATGAGAATGTGTGGAGTTCTATAGATCTCCCAACAAGCTTCATGTGCTGGGCTTCCTGTCCATGTAAAATGGGAAAACTACCTTGTGACTGAACTCATTGGTCCTCACTCATAAATTGGGAATTGAAGCAACTCTTTGTGCCATGTCTGTTTTTTTCTAGACTGGATTTTAGCACTTCAAAGAATGGCCCATTACTTTGTATTTGTCTGCTGTTTGGTGGCATAAGAAAGCAACAAATTTATGTGTGGTTTCTAAGTAGTGTTTAGTACAATGAAGACTGAGGCAAGCTTAACAATGACTTATATCATGGTGTAAGTTTCTCATTGTGTATAAATTATTCCTAAAAGAGGAACATGTGACAAAATGCAATAACTGCAGCTAATTCAGCCCTCAGCAAGCATGCAAGCAAGTGTACTGGAGATGCTTAAGGGGAAGAAGTGAGGGAAGATGACCTGTATATTTGGGGAGAACAGTTAAATCTTAAACTCTTCTGTTAGTTATCCATGTCACCACAGGCTGGACATCAGGTGCTTTTGAAATAAGTGCTGGTAAGCCTGAACTCAGCCTTCCTGCAGAACCTGTGGAGCACGTGCTCAGAGCAGCACCACTGGGAAATGTGACTGAGTTTGAAGGAGCTGGTTACACGCTAGGCTGAGTTGGGAGTCTTGGGAGCTGCAGGAAAGAGAATTGGTTGACAGATGTGTGGGTGGTTTGTGTTTTGAGTAGGGAGGTAGGGGTCCAGAGTAGGAGGGTAGGCTACCATAAAGCTAGCTGAAAAAGAGCCAGAGAGGGAAAACCGTAGTTTTCTAATTTCTCTCACCCTTTACTGTAATACTTCCAAGTTCTGCTTATCCAGAAAGACAAAATGCAAAAGAAATGTTTTATTTCCCTCTTGGCATTCATCTTTCCCTGCCAGAACAGTTTTTGTGGCATTGCTGCAATGAAACAGAACTTTTTTCAGCTTCAAACTGTAGTTTACCTGCTGAGGAGGGTAGATATATAAAAATATATAATAGAGAGTTTGAAAGGAAAAACTTCCAGCCCTGTGTCACTTGTCAATGCTTGCTATTGAGGTTGCTATTGCCATGGATATCATTGCTCTTGGTCATCAGGCAGATAATAATGCATTAATTTTATAAGCTTGTATGTATGAAATTTGTGCAGTTCACTCTGCTCAGCACCTATCTGTTTGCTGTCTTAGGTTGATTCTCATCTTACATGCTCTGAAAAATAACCACTGAAGTCTATGATTTACGTTTCTTGGACACCAGCATTGTAGTTTGTACCACTATTTAGTCACTGCTAAATGTGACCCATGCAGTTTTTGGAGATGCATATTCCTACCCTGCTTCTGAATTTAGCTCACTGCACTCTTACTAAGTAGGAGTCTAGAAGGGACAAAAAGAGACCTCCCTCTGAAATTTAATCCAGATCACACATGTGGTGTGGTACAGAACACGAACCACAGAGACCTCTGCCAGCCCTAGATCTTATAAAATCTAAACACACCAATAATCACTGAGGTTATTTTTAAACGTTTAACATGACTCTCCAAAGCACATACACATTTAACATCTGTATCTCTTTAAAGAGTTATTTATTCTAATATATCACAGCTCTGGCAGTAATTTTGTGTTAATTGCTCAGAACAGGCTGAACTTCAGAGGGTTATAAATTTCAGTATGACATGTACTGTGGGTTTGTTTTAGTTTTGCTTTTTTTTCCCCCCAAATTTACATATACTGAATAGCCAACTAACCTGACATCATTGGGAGCTCAGGATGGTTGGTGTCTGTCCATTTCACTCCACAAGTGTGGATTTATGGCCATGAGTCATGGAAGTAGAATTACCTTTTCATGAGGTTAGCGTGATCTGTCTTTCCATATAAGATGCTTCTATGGTAATGTTGATTATGTTACTAGGGTGATGTAAAAACATTAACCAAGTGTTTTACACAGAATTCATTTTAAAGGAAACTGGGCATTAACTTCTGTTCCCTTACTAATGCATACGCTTATCCATACTTAGAAATACACTTTAGTGCTTGAATTTTAGTCCGAGCACTAAAGTACCTTAGTGGCACTTAAATACCCAAAAGGATTTAAGCCATAATTCCAACTCTCTGCTGCCTAACCCCAAATTTCTGTTCTGCTTCTGCCCATGCACAAACATAAGGATTCATCACTTGCATTTTCATTCTGTGTGGTTGCACGCACCCGCAGCTCTAGGAATGTGCTCTGAGTGGGAATCTGCCTGCCTGTCTGACCATCAGGATCTAACTTGGCTTTTATTTTGACCACACACACATTTCATGAAGCCATGGAATGGTTTGGATTGGAAGGGACATTTGAGACCACCTAGTTCCAGTTCCCCTGCCATGGGCAGGGATACCTTCCACTAGACCAGGTTGCAGAAGGACTCGGCCAGCCTGGCCATGAGCACTTCCTGGGAGGGGCATGGAGCTGTGCCACGGGATCTGTGTGTTTATTTAGAGGGCTTGCTTTAAAAATTCACACTCCAATGGTTTTTCCACCCTGATTACGTGGATGGCACATGCTAGTCAGGGGGCTGTGGGTGTTAAAATCTCTCTTTAAAATTCAAGGTTCTTTATCAGCTCTGGCTTTTTTTTTTTTTTTTTTTTTTTTTTTTTTTTTTTTTTTTTTTTTGGCAGGATGTCTTGTCCAGCCCCTGCATTCATATCCTTCTTTCATGTGCGTGCACAGGAGTAGTACATTAATGCTTTACTACTTAAGGAGCAGTCTGGAATGCCAGACATAACTGGATAGCCTCTCAGCAGCTACAACACTGATTAAATGTCTGTGAGCAGCAGAACTAGAGGCTTGGCAAAGAGAATAGGATCCTACAGTGTGCTCAGTGTCTGTGAATATTTAGAGTGAAGGGGTCAGTTGTGAAAGAATTTAATTTTAAAACTTTTTTCTACTTTTGCTTGTGGCAGGTTGGCTTTCAGAAGGAATCCATTTCCCATATTTGCATTGCTGTTTCTGAGCAAGTAGTTTCCAGAATGACCTTTCCTGTGCTTTAGGAAATTGTTAAACAACAATTGTGAATGCTGGTGGGGGACTGTGTGAGCAATTTGGATAATGAAACAATGAAATGCATCTTAAAGTACCTGGAAAAAAACCACCAATCTCTAAATGGCTTTAAATGATGGCATTATATTTTTGGGAAGAGATAGAAAATGGTCCTCCATCTGTGTTCTGTGTCCTTCTTCTCTGGTGCACTTATTGCTGTCCATGGACATTGTACTAGGTTTGTGTGGCCAGGTTTTGGTAGCATTTCCTCCTTTCGAATAAATGTTTGTGCAATTTAATATCTGCTTTAGCTTCCTGTAGAATAGTTTCCCTTCTCTTTAAGGGAAATACTTTGCTGTGTGCTGTAAGCCAGTTTTGTAACATTCTGCTCACTTGAGTATCGACTCCTAGAAAGACGGGAAGTGTCAGTGCAAGAGGGTAGGAGGGGAAAAATGCTGTGAAGAAACTCAGATAAAAGTAACAACAGATAAACAGAGTGCTTCTTGGTGCTTTTTGCTAGAGGCAGAGAAGCATGGTATTACTTGAAAGGTGGGTAATTTTTAAAAATAAATCTCTCCTTCCTTTTGTTACTAACTTTAAGGATTTCTTTTTTTGAACCCAGTATTGGTAAACCCTTCAGAATTAGAACAGATAACTGGTTTCTCTAGCTACCTTTTCCTCTGTCCATAGACAGTTTTGCTGCTACAGGGAAATGTGGTGTGGCCAGCTCAGACATTCAAACAAAGACACCTGACACACACCCATGCACAAACAAACAAAGCAGAAACTTTGATTCTAAACATGAAATGTGAACAGTCTAATACATAAATTTATTTTCTTTTCTATTGGTCTCTGAAATTAGTACACACAAGCCATTTCTCTAAGTCTTTTTCTAGTCACGAGGAATGAGGATGTCACACCATCAGATGTGGGGGCTTGGAGAATGGGTGACAAACTCGTGGGGGTTAGCAGCAAATGTGGGAGTTACAAGCCCTGTGTGATCCACTTTCCATGGTTGTAGTAGACTAAAATAAGAGGGGGAGTTCTCACCAGAAGCAGAGGACTGTGCCTCCAAGGTTTTAGCCAACGAAAGGTAGCAGCACTTCATTCAGCAGAGAGATTATTGTACATTTACTTGTTCCCAGCTAATTCCTGTTCTCATCTCACCTCTCAAGCAAGCAATTGTCAATGGGTGGAGAGTTTGGACTGTGGTAGTGGTTTGGATAGCAGCATCCAAGGCACACATGCTCTTCCCTCACAGAAAAGTGTCTTCTGGGTGTCCAGGAGAGCTCTGACTGAAATCTTTCAGTTCTACACGTGGGCTATTCTGCGTGAAAAAGAAATCCTTTGGAGGCAGGAAAATTGGCCAAATGTACATTTTCCACTTAGGTTACAAAATAGCCTGTAACTGTTCTGTAACTTGGGTAGCTGATGTTCTATTTGTATCATACAGAGGATTCTTTAATCTTTTAATGCATATTTGATTCACAGATTGCTTACACTTGGGGTGTCGATATTGCTGGTAAAGACAGAAAGAGTAAAACACATGAGCTACAAAAAACTCCCCACCCTAATACCCAAACTCAAACAAACAAGTGAACAAAAAAGAATAATAAAAGAAAACAAAAAAGCAAACAAACACTCCCCCCCCCCCCCCTGAAAAAAAAGACCCTAAAACACTGCGAGTTGTGAGTTTTCCTGGGGTTGAGAGGAGTACCATTAATTACTGGTGTTTTGGATAGTTTCACTTAGCTGTAAGTGATAATCACATGGCAATAAAATTTACTCTGCTGTTCAGGAGCTTTCTAGTGACTTAACACAATTGTGGATTATAAAGACCCCCATTGCAGGGGAAATCCAGGAGATGGCACTTAGGTCAGAAGCCTGTCAGAGGGAAGCTGGAGAAATAGAGCAGCTAAAGGAACTGAAGAGAACACAGAATCACCCTTCAGTAATAATCAACCTGTTACAAAGTGTAGCATTCACGTTCTCTGAAAAAATTCCTTCGTCCAGGATTTTTGTCCTGGGAAGCTGAGAAGCCTCAGAGAAAAAGGAAAACAATTCCTATCTCATTTGCTTCTCCTCTGTTTTGCTCATGTGGCATGTGTTTGGAGATTGTTTACCCACAGGTGATTTGTTTCATTGGGTTCTGGTGTGAGTTGTTTTGACTCTGGAGAGAGTCACGAATTTTCATTATCAGCTTTTTTAGCATTCTGTAAGTATCCTTTCTGTATTCTTTAGTATAGTTTAATTTAGTATTCTTTAATATGACATAATATCATAAAGTAATAAATTAGCCTTCTGAGAACATGGAGTCAGATTCATCATTCCTCCCTGCCACCAGGGTCCCTGCAAATACAATAAGAAAGTCTAGTGAGAACTGATGATCAGGGTACAAAGGGAACATTCAGAGGGCTGAGAAGCTGAAGAAATAGAGAGAATTTCCCAGCCAGAACCCTCTCCAGGACAGGACAAAGTGAACAACACAAGCAGAGGATCTTTCTGAACCTGAAGTGACTTTAGGTTGGGTTTTTGAGAAGAAGAATCAGCACTAACCAAGTGAGTTTTCAGTAAAAGGCTCAAACAAAAAGGAAAAAGAAACTTGCTCAAATACTAAAAATAATGCATAACACTCTCACTGTCACTCTGGCTTAATCTTTGTTGTTGTCTGAGGACTGGAGTGTGGCAAATATGCCACCAAACTTTATGAAAGGTTCCAGGAGAATCCAAGGAACTATAGGTCTGTAATCTGAACAGGCAAGTTAATGGAGATTAAGATAAAGGAACTATCAATTAGTAGGTACCTAGAGAAATACTTGAAGAGAGTCAGAATGGATTTTATAACATTTAATTCAGGCTTACAGGCACATCTAGAGTTCTTGGAAAGAGTTGGCAGATATGTGGATCAGGGATATTCAGCAGGTGCATTTTATGACACCTCTGAAAAGGTTTGAGTAAATTCACTCAACAAATAATTATTTCAAGAAACTGAACAGTTATGAATAGAGAAAATGCATATATGTGATTAAAAGGTAGAAAAGGGAGTAAAACTAAGCTATGAACTCTCCCATGAGGGGCAGCTCTTCCAGTGATGTTCCACAGGAAACTTTACTGGGACTTGTCCAGCTCAACACTTTGATGAATGATCTGGTAGGAGTGTGAGTAAAGTAGCAAGAAGGTTGATGATGGTGCAACTTTACTCAGGACAGACAGGAGAAAGGCAGTTTTAGAAGACTGGAAGGAAGACTTTATATTCACATTTTGGAAAAGAAAATGGCAGATAAAATTCAATGTAAGTAAACATGAGGTAGTGTATATGGAAAAAATCAGTCCTAGCATAATATATGAAGGGTTAGGCTTGAGTTTATCATTGCTGCTCAGGAAGGAGATCTTGGGATTATGACAGATTGTTGCATTGTGTGGGACTTGATGCTGGGCAGTCATCAAAACTGCAAACCTATTTTTTGGAGTTCTTAGGAAAGGGACAGCGAACATCAAGATCCTTCTATATCAATCCACAACTTGAATACTGCATATAGTTACAGTTCTTTTATGTTAAAGGGTGAGGAAATGGTTAGGGAAAGGGTTTCTTTTGTCTTAGGAAAAGTCAAAATTTTCCCAGAAAAATCTGGGTAAGAGGAATAATCAAGGTTGTAAAATGGCTGCCAAAAAAAAAAAAAAAAAAAAAAAAAAAAGACTGTTTAGGCTAGGACAAGCAGAGTAACTGGGAACAGGGTCAAACAAGAAGTCTGCTTCTTCTAAGTGGTGATAGCCCTATGGAACTTGCTGCCAGAAATTACTGCAGATGCTGGTACTGTGGATGAGAAAGTGGTCAAAACATTAGACAGAAAGATCTGTGGAAGGGTACTACCTAAAGAATTCATGGAAAGCTTGTGTGACTCATCAGCTGAAAATAGTTGGTGTGGGAAAGCACCCAGGGGAAGCATACTTGCCCTGCTCTTATTCTTCCTTGGACAGCTGCTTTTGATCAGAGCTGTAGGCAGAGAGCTGGGCTGGGTGGGCCCTGGGAGGGAGCTGCTGGGGCTGCTCAGCAGGAATGCAGGCAGCTACGTGCTGTGCTAACCTGGGCAGCAGGACGAGAGCCCAGCCGGCTCTGGCCAAGCCACCTCGGATGGCAGCAGCAGCCCCAGCCCCTGCACGGAGAGCTCCTCGGGGCTGGCACCCAGCAGCCTGAGCTGGGATTCCTGCTGTCATCGCTGGGTGTGCCCAGCTCTGAGCTAGCTGATATGAAATATTGCTGCTCCTCACTGCTATTTGCTGCCTGGGCATTCCCACCAAGAGGGCATGGTCGTGCACCAATCGTTTTGGTGGAGTCTACAAATATAAAGATGCTAAGTTCTCAAAGGAGAAGTATTCCAGCTTTAATTCTCTCAGTTTGTTTCCATTTTCTGTTTATTCATTTCATAGATATAATGATTTTTTTCTGAGTGTTAGCTCTAGTACACTTACATTGGGGTCTGAAAATCATTAAGTTGGGTTTTTTTTGTTAATGGATCACTGTCAGCAATAGTAAATATTTGCAGCCAGAACTGATGCTGTATTAAGAATAGATTCCAGTGTACTCTCTTTTTAACTGTGATGGCTTTGAAGATCTAACAGCACTGAAAATTAGCAAATAACTATTTTTATCCCGAGAGTCAGCAGTTCTGACTCAGAGCGTCCATTAAGGAAATGATTTTTAAACAACAGGATTCTTAAAAATTATTGTCACTCATTATCTTAACTACACTTAAAAGGCATGGCATCTATTATAGAAATGAAAATATTCTATTGGTGTAATTACAAACTAATGAAGACCGTTAGAAAATAATGACGTTAATTAATATAATTGCACATTTAATCCCGGGATGATTCTCAAGGTCTCCAGCTGGGGGCACTGGGCAAACACGGAAACCTGGCAATGGTCATCGTGAGTGAGACTCGCACCTAGACCACAGCTGTGCTGGAGGGGAGGAGGAAGGGAAGCCAGAACCACCAAGGAAAATGGATGTGAGGTACAGCCGTCACCCTGGATTTGAGAATTTCCTAAGATGAAATGCATTTTACTTTCAAAACTCTTTTGTTAGTGACAAACAGCTGTATGCTTTTCATTACTCGTAAATCATCCAGATTCTTCAGCAAAGCTTTAATCAATAACTTCAAATTCTAATGGGCCCAGATAGAAAAGTTATTGTAAATTTAAATTTGTTGTCATTCAGTCTCGTTAAACATTTCCAGCCTTGTATAAATCATTGTCTCTAAAGGTAGGCCTTTAATATTGCTATTTATTCATTTATATCAGGGAAAGAGCTAGAAAAGAAATAGAAGATGCCTCTTGTCAAAGTACAGTGTGAAGCCCAGCATGGTTTGAGGTCTACATGGGCCTGGAAAGAGAGATTTAGCATCTAGAACAAGACCTGAGGAAAAGGTGTGGCGTGTAATTGCTCAAGGAATACCAACTGTGCTATGAGGAATATGTCAGAGACCAATAGTGGTTTCATGCTTTCAACTCATGCCATTAAAAAAAAAAGACAAAATGTCAGTTCAGGAAATCGTAGCCCTAATTTTGTTGGCAAGGTTCTCTAAACCAGGCCAGGCAGGTGAGCCAATTTAGTGTTGAACTGGGTACTCAAAAGCAGAGTTTGATAGCAGCTACAGGAGAATAAATGAAAGGGTGAATATACCTATGGGGACTGCACAACTGTAAATGGATGGACCAATAAGGAAAGTAAACATTCAGCATTGCCAAGCTCAGAGTAGCCTAGATCTTCCTTCCAGATGATATTTTTAACTGGATTTTGCAACAGAGCAATGGATTTCCTGATCCCTGCAGCTCCTGGCCTTCTATCTGGCCTCTGTGTTACAAGTTATGACTGCTAGCAATGGATTGAAGCCAAGAGTTTGTGTCCACATCACCGGCTGTCAAAACACAGGGACTTCTGTC
Organism: Fringilla coelebs; assembly: GCF_963513975.1. NCBI lineage: Eukaryota > Metazoa > Chordata > Aves > Passeriformes > Fringillidae > Fringilla > Fringilla coelebs. The sequence goes on along the minus strand of NC_140030.1, from coordinate 92,603,529 downwards.
TGGGTGTGTAGATACTCAGTTTTGGAAAAGCAGGAGAGAACATTTTGTTCATCTTGCCTCGTGTTTCTCCCCAGACACACCAATACACAGACACAGAGAAAATAACCAAAGCCCTAGTCATGCCATCCTTCCTTAGTATCTTCCAAGTAATTATAGAAAACTATCTAGAAATAGTAAGGGTTCAGAGTAGCAAAAGCATTAAACTCATTAGGGAATCAGAAAGCTGAAATAACTATCAGCTGGTTGGTTGCAAGGGTAGGAAAGGTTTAGGAGTTCTGTTTTCTAGTCCTTTAATCTAAGCTCTAGACCACGAATAAGAAATTAGCCTGGAATTTGCAATCAACCTTGCAATAACAAAATTTTGTTTACACCTTGACAAGCAGTGAACAGTACCAGTTTCACTTTATGAGATCCTTATTGTTGCAAACCCGTAAAGAGTGTTTGCTTTTCAATATCTCAGTGTTGTTTCAAGAGAATGAAGTTGCTCTTGGACCTTGACATGTAGAATGAATTAAATGACACGTGAATAAATATATATTAATTCTTTTTTATTAAAGTATCAAAACAAACTCGAGAATAGAAAACAAACTGCTTTTTAATGCATCGTAAGGGTTCTCCTGAATAAAATATACTTTGAGAAAACTCATGCAACATACTGTGTAGCTGTTTAAACACTCTTTTTTCCTGGGCACAGTCAAGTGACCCTGAGTACCATCGTTTCCAGAGCAGCGTGCAGGAGCACGCACACACACACATACAGAAGGAATACAGAGCAGCTATGACTGCACATGTAAAGAAATAAAAATAAATTCTCTTCTGACAATAGTAGTGGTACCATATTAACATTTGGCATGCCGAGTAAATAAGATCAAGCAACAAAAGCATGACGCCTGCGTCACCGGTGATATGGTTAAAAGCAACCATACAAATTCCCTAAGGGAGACACATGAATTCTGTCATTACAGTCTCTGTGGTAACACTTTATAACCAATTATGAGACAAACAGCCCTGTCTGCTGGTATTTGAGAGGCAAAAAGCAAAGCCAAGGTGCGCGATACCGCGGCGATGCCTTGGTTTGGTATTTCCACATTACAGAAGTCAAATAATGAACATGGTTTGACAAGTTTATTGTACACACTCCATGTAGATCTGTTGTCTGGCAAACAGCTGGCCCAATTACAGGTAGAACTTGCCCTTTAAACCAGAGAAATGGCCACAGAGGCTCCAAACTCTGCTTGCAGGACATGGAAAAACTCTCACTGAAGTCAATAGAACCTCCTTCCAATATACAGAAAGATCATGGATTCTTAAGACAGAATTGGACCTAGAATGTCATCTTTGTAATACATTCACATTTCAGATACATGAAGCACACACCCTTAACACGTGATATAGGACATTACAATATATCCAGATCTTAGGAAATGGCACTAAGTAGTTCTGTTGCAGAATATAACAACCATATGAGGACCAGGTACAATATGTGATGGACTCATGCGAGACTTGCAGGGTAAGAAGCTCATGGCTGAGGTATCTTCAAGTTTAGCCTTTAGAACAAACACACAATTTCAACACTGCAGAACTGGTGTAAAATATTATGCACTGTGAGCTCCACTTGTATTTTGCTTTGTTTAAATTGTGACATTGAACAGTCAGACACCGCTGATGGAGGTACAGAATCTTGGAAGGTACTTTATCTGCACTCAATCATTCAAGACACTCAGTGCTTCATCTTCAAAAAAGATGAAGGATAAGTGTTTTTAATAGTGGTGTCTCAAGTACAACTGGTGAAGTTTAGGAATATATAATATTAAACACCAAGAGATAAAAGTAAAAAGACAGCGCAACACTTGTGTTTTCAGTTTTATCTTGCTCGCAGTATTTATTAGCTCTACTCATTATGATATTAGTGATAAATAAGGATAATACTTTCTTTTACAAAAAAAATTGTAAGGGTATATTTTATAGAAATAAACAATCTGAGAATTTCACAGAAACATCAGAATTTCAACACTCATAGCTCCAACTGTTTTGTCCAGCAGCTCTTCTACCAGTTCAAAAACATCCAAGGTTAGTATTTAATAAAAAAGTTAAACAATTATTCACTACATCAAAACTCTTGCCTCCTTTAGATTCTAAATAACACTTTTGATCAACTGTAGTTGCCACTCAAATGTAAAACAACAGTAGCTACAATCATAATTTTTCCCTCTGAGTCACCTGGCAGAAGGAAGTAATCCTGACCAGGATGGAAAAATCTTTGCCAAGCTCCTCTGCCTGTAAGAGCTATCTGCATGAGCAGACCCACTGACATCCATGGAACCTCTTCTGTGACTGAGGGGTAATAGCATGAATTAAGGCTTGTAGGATTAGATCCTAGACGAATTTATTTTAAAAAAAATTTTTCAAGGTTCAGGAGTCTGGGATTCACTCCTGCAGTTCTTTACTTGAGCAAAACCTCCATCAATACCCCATGCACAGTTAGCTTCTTCTTTCCAATTCAGTGGGCTCAAGTCACCAAGTCAGTAAGTGATGGTAAAGCTGCTATTCAGCAATTCAAGGAAATATTGTAGTCCCCAGGGGGTAGTACCTGGGGTGATAGCTCATAAAATACAAGCTAGGCTACCTAGATGTTTTGCAAGGAACTTTTCTTTGTCACACATACTAGACCCTTCAAATTCAGTCACTGAGATGAGTCACAGAAAAAACCCATATGAGTGCTGTGAAAAAAAATGACAAAGCTTGGTTGGAACTACAGGGTTGGTTTTTTTTTTGAGTGTGTGTGTGTGTTTTAGGTTAGAATGCAACATTACACATCAGTACATTCTGCCAGAAGCCATCCTCCCAGAAATTCAAGAACACTCAGTCTCCTTTCCCTACCAGCAACAAGGAAGAGTAGTGTCCGTCCAGCAGAGCTGTCTGTACCCCGTGCATGGCTGGAAGTCATAGTGCTCTAGCACAAACCTCGTGAGTGCAGATACTGTATGCTAGCAGAGCTAAAACCTCAGAAGCTGTTGTCTGTAGCTCCTAGGAACAGCAAGTATGACAGGTGCAAACCCTACTTTGGAGGCAGAAGGCTCTTCAATTTGATTGAGACCAGATCTTCCAAGGGCAAGGATCGCTGCCGAGCCAAAATGATTCTTTCCACTCATCAAAGCAATCTGCCCTTCCTAAAGGCTCTTGACTAATAGAATCCTACACATTATGTCAGACTCCCCCACGGATTCTGGTAGCTGTTAAAAACATTTTAAATATTTCCACGTTTGCCATATCACTTAACCTTGTAATGTGCCTTCTTTGATCTGTTGAATAAAAAGATTTCTTTCATCTTCAGGTGTCCTTCCGTTCTGTGCCCGGACTATGCACGTGGGCCTGTGCAGATTGAGCATGTATATCAAATGCTGCTTCTCGTTCTTCAGCTCCTCGATCTGCGCTTTCAGCTCCGCATTGATCGTCTCCAGCTTCTCCGATTCCTAGCACAAAGGACACACACGGTTTTACACTGAGAAGTTCAAATAGTAAGTCACTGTTTTGTTTTTTTTTTCTTATAGTTGTTGTGTTTTATGGGTGGGAAAGCGTATGGCTGGCAGAGGAAGGAATCACATGCAGTTGGTGTGCTGTAATGATGAAACTGTACATTCCCCAGTCAGTAATGGCCTGAAAACCAGGTTGAGAGCAACCTCCTTTGGCCTCTAGAGAACGTAAGCAAAATTCAAACTTGTATTCACTTATGGTGACAAATACCAAAAGAATTATTGCCATCTTCTGCAAAATTATTCCGAGCTTTTTGGGTCAAAATTTGACCCAAAATTATCTACGCTGCTTCTTAACTCCCTGGAACATCAGCTCACATATCTATGAACCCATGTTAAGCTAGCAAAGTACAAACACGGCTTTTTTTCCCAGCCCCTAGATATAGAAATATACAGGCCTATGTACCCAGATACAGGCCTGGTGCTACTGAAATACAGTTTTATATCACAGCACAGGAGGTGGAGATGTGCCTGGGCTCCTAGGGCAGAGAATTCAAGCTTCCACACCACTCTGTTCATAAAGAAGTCAGAAATTACTTGTAGGTTCTTGCGGGCTCTCCGCAAGTGAATATTTTACAAAACGTGATTTTACTTCTTTCTGTGTGCAGTGTGCACATTCAAATTAATGTTATCCCCATAGACACGATTGGTCACTGAAACAGTAATCTCTTTTCACTTCTACCATGCTTCCACTTTATGCCAGTTTCAACCAGGTTTGGATTTAATATATGGCATGTTTATTTTTCATAACTAATGTTTTTAAGCGTTTACAGAGTTTTGGGGGACATCTTTCTGATTTCCTACTATGACAGTATCCTGTGCTATCTGTTTGGATCCTGGCAGGATGACAGATTAAGAACAATTCTAGCCAGTCACTTACTTTTTGCAAACATTCTGTTTTTTCCTTCTTTTTGTTTCTGCACTTTGCCGCAGCAATTTTATTCCTTTCCCTTCTTCTCTTTTTTCTTTCGTCCTCTTCAGGAGAAAACTGTCACACAAAAACAGATACACACAATTCATAAGACGTTGTAAACAGGAGAACTATTTTGATAAATTCTGGATTTTTAAAATCAACATGGAGAGTGCTGTCAGTGCTCACATCACGAGTTACACAAAAATGTGATCCTGACCTTGTCGAAGGGCAGGAACTTCATTAGAATTGGCAATAAAAACCTGACTGGGGCGGGGTTGTATGTCATCTGTATGATGGCTCATTTAAAATCAGTGGTACTCAAAAAACTTACTGAATGTCTCCCCAGGCTCCCACACCTCTGTCTCTCCTCCATTTCCCAGGGAGGAAAAGGAGGAGGGGCACAGGGAGCAGAATGGAGGATGTGTCATGAGTGAGGCAGCCAGGAGGGAGTGAATTGAAGGCAGCACCAAAAAGGGCATACTGTCACACTTCCTTCTGTTTCCTGAGGAAGCTCAGACCAAGGTGTAACTCTTTCCTTAACCAAAGCTATTTCTCCACTTTTTTTTCAATGGATAATGTTTTTCATGGATAGTGTCATCCTTAAGCAAAAACATAGTGTGGACATAGCAGGTCCATGTCTTAACTCATATGGGCTCTGCTGGACTGTCCTCAGGGAAACAGAACTTCAGCAGTGACTTATTCCAAATTCAGCCACCACTGGGCAGGGAAACCAGATTAGCCCTTGCTCTAAGCACTGTAAAACATTGTCTCTAGTTCATAATTGAAAATCAAATATCCAGCTATGAGAAATATCAGAGGGTGTGCCCAAAGCACTCAACAGAAAGCCAAGCAGCTGGCTTAAGAGGAAACAAGTATGGTACAGAGGGTTGTCTGTTGTTAATACAGTTAGTGGTCTTGTGGCAAAACCTGGTTAGAGAATTAATCATTGACACCAAAAGTCTGTTTAAAGAGCCCTACCTCTGTTTTCAGCATTGATGTTTCAACTGGCCTTTCAGAAACAGTCACCGTGTCCAAAGTGGAAGAAGACATCCTGTGGAACTGACGCTTGTTCTGAATGGCAAACCTCAGTTCCTCCTTCACCAGGGGCGTTAAATTTGTGAAATCATCAAACCCCAGTGACCCTGCAGGGGACAAAGTGGGAACAATTGCGGAGGCGCTGACTTCTAATGCAGATACCTGGCCTGAGTGTTGGACCATCATTTTGCTGAAAGAGAAAAAGAGATAATATTGATAGTCTTTCAACAACTTCAGACAGGCAAATAATATCTCTTAGAGGTATATTTCATACTGTGAATAATACTGCAGTTACATTGCTTCAGTCCCCATTCCTAGTCTACCCCAATCTCTCAAAAGAGACAAGCAATTAAGAATTTGGGACTCAAAAAACCTTCAACTTTCTGTTAAGTCAAAGTTAGTATTTAAAAGTAAGAATAGTGTCAGCACGTGGCACAATTTCTAGGTCTTTCTGAAACTTAATAATTAAAAAAATTGTGCGCAAGTATGTATACTGTTAAGTTTTAAACTGGTAGTGTGTGTCAAATGAGAATTGAATGAATAGGAAGGGAAAGAAAATAAGAACAAAAATCAGAAAGCAAATAAGTAATATTATTATCTAAAACATAGAAGGAGAGTAAGAGTATCTTCCTCTTCAGAGCTATACCACCACAAATTCCAGCTTCAGATGGACAGAGCATACCTTGGTCTCAGCTACACTTAGCTCAATGACTTTTACTAGAAGCTGAAACTTGCTAACCACAACGGGATCTGTCACAAAGTTATCACACTCCATTTTACACACAGTCGTAAATTTGGCTACAAACTCCTAAAAAATAGTTAACAATAAGAGTTGACACAAAGGCAAAAGTCTCTAAATGGTCTGTGGCTCCACAGCACAGGCTGAGTTGGAGGGATTGACTCATGAAAAATGTGAAGCCGTTTTTTTCATTCCTTTGCTCTTGTAAAATTTGAAACTGTCCTTATGTGCCCTCTACGAGAGGCTTGAAATTCTTAAATATTTATGGCTGGATCTTCTGCTGACATAAAACAGTGTGATTGAAGAGTCTTTAGGGGAATTATGTAAATGTAAACCCATAGATAGACCTCATTTCTAGTAGATTTCTGAAGAAAACAAACCTATCCAACAGTGCTCTCTACTTTTCTCTTTTTAGTCATTCTTATTATTTATTTTTAGCCAGTTTTGAAGGGAGAGAGGCCCCATGTGCTCTGTGAAAACTGGTGGCCCCATTGAAGGAGAAAGAGGCAAAACTCAGCAGTCAGTCATCCAAACACAGTGGGTTTGCTGATGCACACATCCCTGCAGGTCACAGCCCTTCTCTCACCCAGCAGAGGTGAGATAAGAGGTCTGGAGGAAAACTGAGCACCTTTTGTGTATGGTCCAAGGCACAAAAGGTGCAAATCCACAGGAAAACAGATTGTAATACTTCCCTGGTTCACAAAGTGACTTGTGTTAAATTGGATTTTACTATGTTGGCTTTCCAGCCATCATTGGTACGTAGATTTTTGTTGTTGTTGTTGTTTTGGGGTGTTTTTTAAAAAGCGGTATGGATAACTACAGTATGTAATTATCTACTCCGGATTAGAACCACAATAATTACAGGAAAGTCCATTGTAATTAACTTAGTGCAGGTAAGCAAACAGCTGCCTCAGGGTAGCAGTGTGGGTAAGCTAAATGTCCACATGGTCAACCCAGAACTGCACAGTTCCCTGTACGTTACTTCTGGAACCCAGCAAGAAATGTTTGGGGTCATGTGCCTGGAGAAGAAGATAGAATTTGCTCAGAGATATCTAAAAATACACTGCAAATCCACACTGGTGCAAATGAGAATAGAACCTGGTTCATCGCTGTGAGGCGAACATAAAAATCAGAGGAGTGTGAATTGCCTGTTGCTGGAAAATATCAGGTCCAACTGCAGTCTTCCTCACTTCTTCCTCACCCAGTCACCACAGAAGAGCTGAACATTTCCCAGAGCCTCTGGGTGAAATCCTGACCCCAGTGAAATCAAAAGGACTTTTTCTGTTGACCTCAATGGGGCCAGGATTTCACCCGTAGTTATTCAAGATGGGGAAATTATTTGGAACAATTTGTTATTCAGAAAGACCTTGGGAAATTTATGTAATTCTCTTCAGAAAGCCCCTGCTCATGAGTCACATTTAAAGTACTGATACAGTTTAATCCTATAATCTCAGAAAGCTAGCAGTTACTCTTTTCCAGCAAGTCAGAAATGGCCCTATTAATTTCCAGCTGAAGTCCTCCCAGTATTATTTACCACTTACCAGCATTTAACCATTCAACTAATTTAAACAGGCTAATTCCAGATGACACTGAACCCCTCACTGCCAGCAGAAATTTCAGTTATTTTCACTGACTCAGTGTCCTTGAATGCTGATGATGGCTTCGTTCAACGAAGTTAATTCTGTATAATTCAATCCAACCAGGATTCTTAAAGTAACAGTAAAACTGTTTTTCCAGCCTCCAAGATAATTAGTTGGGCTAATAATTTTCAAGCTCTGCTGGTTTATTCAATTATTTTTCAGTTTAGGTGAACTTTTAATTAAGGTCAGCAGCAGCACCAGAGGAAACCAAGAATGTGCCTGAGAAATTGTGTTAATTGTGGATTTCTAGTAGTTAGTGCTAAGTGTACCACAAACACCACCAAAACCCTACTGTAATGGCTTCAGGTCCTCTCACCCACCTGTCACTAGTGTGTAGAAGAGGAGTGGTCAGGTGCCCAGAGCAGGAGAAAGTGTCCTTGACCGTAGGAACTTGCTGCTCTCCTGCCCAGACAGCTCACTGCCCTCCCAGTCATCCTGAAATGCAACTCTAGCTGCTCCAACAAGGTGGATGTTTGGCAGTTTCTGAGGAACAAATCTGTTTTCAGAAATGTTTTACAAATAGGAAAATTAGATTTTACTATTTAAAAAAAAAAAATGCAACAAGTTGCCCTTTCTTGTACAATTTGTCCCTCTGTCCAAAACCACGCAGAGCACTATCTCATTTCCTCTGGGTTTGGGAAGGCTGGGGAAACTGTAGGAATAAGAGTATCAAGCCTTAGAGCATGATTCCATCGTGGCCCTTCTGATACAATCTCTGTTTGCTGTGTTAGACCACGCACATGTCCTGCAGTTACTGCCACTGGAGGTGCTGAACACTTCTCAGCCCTGCCCTGCTCCCGGCACAGCTTGTTCCCGGGCTCAGTTAATGCTTCATTGCTTTAGCCTTACTTCTGGAATTCTCAACAGTTTTACCCTCCCAATTCAGGTAGGTTCAAGGAACTCTATTCATTCGCTCTCCCCCTGCTTTTTGTTTGTTGTTTTGAAGACGATTCTTTTCATCTACAATGAACTTTTACATCTCCTCTGCCAAGATTTTAAAATCCAAACAGGCTTCCTAGCTGTGCTCTTCCATTATTTAAGGATATGCTTGTTTAATTTTAATATTGAAAGTGACTACTTTCAGTTTTTTCTTGCTTAACAGCAGATGGCTGACTGTGCTTCTTGGTTTTATTTCTTCATACGAATTCCTTTTCCTCTGGTGCTGATGCAATAAACCTTGATAACCACTGAGGTTAATCTTAAACAGTATTAAGAGCAATTACAGTTCACAACCTCTGTGCACGCTAGTTGACCTTAAGCTTTCTGACATCCCACATAGCTCCCGAAGCATTTTCTGCTGCCTTTCAGTTTCTCAAATGCTGTTACTAGGAGGAAAATCGATTTCCAACAGGAAACCCGTTCTCTGAAAGAAGCTGTCCGTTGTGTCACGCCTGATTTGCTTAAGCAACAGTTCAGCAACTGATCTACTGCACGCCAAGACACCGGCATAGAAAGGAGAGCGGATATCCCTGGCTGTCACGAGAAGTTCCCGGTCGGTTTACGGGAATATCAGAGATAACTCTACTCGCGGCAGGGCGGGTTTGTCATCGCCTGGGCTGTCCCGCCGCAGGTCCCCCGTGCCCGTCCCCGCGGTGCCGCCGCCGGCTGTCCCCAGCGCCGGGCGCGGCCGCTCCGCCCGGGCATCCCGCGGCTCCCGGGGTGCCGGGGCCGCGTCCCCGCCGCGGCCGCCACCGCGCGGTGCCGAGCGGCGCTGCCGGCCGGGGACAGCCGGGGCCGGGCGGGCTCCCCCGGCGCTCACATCTGGCGGCAGCCCGGGCAGGGGTTCCCCCAGATGTGAGCGCCGGCACGGCGCCGGGCGGTCGAGGGGCTCCGGCGGAGCTCGGCGGGGCCGGAGGCTCTCCCGGAGCTCACGGCCGGCGCCGGCACCGCCGCGCCAGACTTCGCCCGGGGCGGCGAAACTTTTGCCGGCGGCGCGGCGCGGGTCCCCCGGCGGGCATCCATCCATCCCTCCGCGGCGGGACAGCCTCCCCGGAGCTCAGCCCCTCGTCCCGCCGGCTCGGGCAGTCCCGGCCGCCCCTCTCCTGCTTCCACCTACCTTCCTCCCGCCGCCGCCGCTCTCCCGGCAGGAGGGAAGGGGCTCCGCAGCCGGGGCGCGCTGCGGTCCGCGCTGCTCCGCCGCCTCCCGCGGGAGAGCAGCTCCCTCGGCTCCCCGCTCCTCCGCCGCTCGCCCGGGTTGCATCACCCCCCTTTTATAGCCGAGCGGGCAGCGCTGGTATTTACTCTGGCGGCGAGTCCCTGGCTGATGTCATGCTATTAATAGCCTCTCCGAAAGAGAGGGAGGAGGGAAGCGGGCCGTGGCGGTGATGCAAGGCTTCCCCGCCGGCACGGCACGGCACGGCACCGCACGGCACGGCACGGAACGGAACGACACCACCGCGCCGAGCCGAGCCGGACCGGGCCGAGCAGCATCCCTCGGCACCCCGACAGACCCCTTCGCCTTCCCTCTTCACCACTCTCCCCTTTATTTATTTATTTATTTTTTGTTAAGACTCCGAGAGTTTCTTTCTCCGGGCCATTTTGCTTCTGACAATAAATCAAAGTCCCTCTAGCGACAAAAAAACAAAAACCAAAACAAAAGAAAAAAAAAAAAAAAAGGAGAGAGAAAAAAAAAGAAAAAAAACGTGGCAATTGTGTATTTTTCGAAAGGACTGAAAAGTGCGATCTTTCTCTAGAGGAAAAAAAATTGTTCATGTTCCCCCCCCGCCTCCTCCGTTTCTACCATTCTCCCTCCTCCTCCCCCCGCTACTTTAGATGCCAACTAAAAGTTCATTTCACATAAAGGAGAAAGCTTCGTTTTTTACTCTGAGGAGGAAAGACACGTTTAATTAAATTATAGAAAGCTAAAAAAAGCACTGTTTGGGGGTTTTGTTTGTTTTGTTAGGGTATTTTTAAAAACTTTTCTTTAAACACAGCAGCATGAGATTTCCTTATGATCTCATGAAAAAACAGGGGATTCCTACAGCAGAGAGGGAAATACGGTTGTGTCTGTGGTAAAGGGGTTTTTGTTTAGTTCTTTTTTTTCCCCTCTGGTTTGTTAACAGACAGAAATTACCTTCTAACAGCCTTCAAAGTCCTAGAAAATATGACGTTAAAAACTGAAAAAACAAAAACAAAACACCAAAAAAAGAAACATTTAGCTGGGGAAGACACAGAAAGCTTACAAGACAGATGCATGGGATTATTCAGTAGAATAATAAGTCATATATAATACATGCAAACTTGTTACTAAGCCAGTCTTCAAGCATCTGTACTTGACTTGGAAAGACCAGGACATTTCATGCCTGAGTATATTGTATATAAAATAGACAATATAAAATGTATACCTTCCTATATAAAATGTATATCCCAATCAAGTGCTCCAAATGGTTGATTAATTTTATAATGTTCAATATGCCAGTTTTGATAATAGGTAATAAGTCTTGAGTGGTATATTCTGGGATATTTTAATTACTTGGAACATTTTCTCAAGAATACAGATTAGTAGTAGAATAGTAGTTTACAGAATTAGTAGAATACAGAATAGTAATTTGAAAGTTCCTCTGTATCTCCCTTCTGTGTGCATGTGGTTGTATGGATGTATATGTGTGTGTATAGATAGACAGATAGATGATATAGATTATAGATAGATATAGATATAGATATAGATATAGATATAGATATAGATATAGATATAGATATAGACATAGATATCCATATAGATATCCATATAGATATATCTATATAGATATATAGATATATAGATATTATATCTATCTATATCTATATAGATATAGATAGATATAATATTGGCCACACAGTCCGGAGTAGTAAACTTAGGTTTTTTTAATGTCCAAGTGCCAGTAACTTTGCAAAATTAACACTCCTATTTCACATTTAGGTGCCTGCTCTTAAAAAAAAACCACTGATGTGGTGGGAAAGGAAGGAGTCTGGAGCAGTGACGTGGGTTTCCCTCCCGTGGAAGGTGCAGTCGCACCCAGTTCTCTTCAAACAAAGAAGTGCATTTTGTGAGGGCAGCAGCAAACTCCTCTGACCTACCTGGCAGCTCTCCATTTACAGCTCCTGTGAGCTGCAAGCTTCTTTTCTTTTTCACTCACCTATAGATAAGTCATTCTTAGCTCTATCAAAACATAGTTATTGCTGCATTTTTATTAATCTGGCTAAATCAATGTCAAGTGTAATGCCAGGCAAAACCTTTGCTCTTGAAGGGTCTAGAGCAAGCTTTTTATTTCACCTTGGTACAGCCTAAGAAATTCTTTTTACTTCAGAGGCACAATTTTATAATTCATGCTGTGCTCAAGGACAGCTGGCACCGTTTTTCTCAAGCCTAGAAGAAAAAAAAACAACCTTCTCAAGCAGAAGCCAAATGTGGAAAATTTCTTCCCAAAAGATAGTTGGTTGGAAAATTTTAAGCACTGTGTAAATGTGTTAGCAACATCGGGTTTAGTGGCCAAGAACAGGTGCCTGCTGCAATTATGACAGAAATTTAGCAACTGTCTGTCCTTATTTATTTAGGTAGCTGTATCAGAAGTGGGAATGTATTTAGAGTGTTTTCAGCTAAACAGAGCAGTGTTGCAGAATAATGGGAAAAAAAGCAGCTCTCTCCTTCCATGTGGGTAGAAGTACCTTGGAAATTCAAGGGTTGTTATCCAGTTGTGGATGGTCACTGACATCTACTTGTTTGCTACACAGTGCTGGTCCCATTACTGCCCATGAGCTGCAGCCAGCACTAAAATCTGACAGCAAAGCAGTTGTGTTCATTCTTGAGCTTCTCCTGAAGAGAGGCAGCTCCTCCCTGCAAAGCAAACAGAGAAACTGTTCCTGTGCGCATTTGAGATTAGGCCACTGAAACATGTCCTGGCTTGAAACTCTTCAGTGAAAAAAGAAAATGAAACCATAGTGAAAAATAAACCCAGCTCCACTGTGTCATATAGGTTTTATCCAGATCCCTTTTGAAACCAAAGTTAAGTTAATCTCAGTTGGATCACACCCCAGTTAAAAAAAATTAAATTAAAAATTAAGACTATCAGGAAGTTAAAGTAACGCCCGGTACAGCCACCAGATACTTTGATGTTCTTGCCAGTTTAATTTTCCATCTCATAAAATATCTTTCATTTGCCTCCCCCTGAATGTTTATCAGTCCTTTTCCAATCCATGTCTCTCTTTCCTCACAAACTGCAGGGGACAGACCCCCTGCAACAGCATTTTTTTGACAGAGGTAACACCCATGTTTTTAACTTCTGTTTCCCTCAAGCCAGGTACACAGCTCATCACTCAGAGTGATGGGCACTGGGCTCTTTTCCCTCTGCAGAGAAATCAGGCTGAAAACCACCCCATGGTGTGGTCCTTGCAGCCCTCCTGCAGTCTCCAGTGTGGAGAAAAGAATCCTTTCCTTCAGTTCTTTCTGATCAAGTCCTGCCTCCACATCCCTTGACACTACCTCACACACTGTGGATATTTGATTAAAATGAAAATATGGCTGTCTCATTATTAAAAAGAGCTACCATAATATGGAGGAACACACCCCCAGTCTCACAGCAGAAACTTTTTCCTGCCCTAACATTTATGCTACTGCAGGACATCAGTCAGAGCAACACAAATAAAATCTCCATGTCCCATCCAGATCCTGTGTTGGTTTCTGGTCACACAGTTCCATTAAACCTGTTCAGTCTGATGAAAATATAATGAGATGTAAATAAATCAAATGTGTAGTGACAACATGAGTAAAACCTGCCTCTCTGTGTTTTGTGGTTTGAATTGTTTAAAGTTTTGAAATCACTGTAACCCTGACAAGACAAATCTTTCCCTGCACAGCACATATAAGAGAAATAGGTTTCCATAATTCAGAGTTATCATGTGGTAAAATTTGCACAGAATCAGGTTTTCTAACTCTGCCTGAAATATTCCTCTCTACTTCTGCGATGGGAACTAACCTTCATCATCACTTTTGCTATGTGGGACATTCAGGTCTGAATCTATGCGGCAGGACTCCCCTGTTCACCAAAACATGCACTAATTTTGAGATCACTTTCCCATCTGACTGGACTAACACCAGGGGTGAAACTCAGGACTAGTTTTTCCAGCATGTGGGTCGGTGCTGCTGGAACTATGGGAGCAGTCAGCAGCAGAAGTACCAGCAGCCACCTCCACCCAGCCCAGAATTTTTCAGCAGGTGTCCAGGGACTCTCTGAGCATCTGTGGGCTACCTCCAAGGCTTTCTACAAAAAGTGAATGAAAAACCCCCAAGCCTACAGTAGCAAGGACAAAATTCACTCTGGAAGGGTTGGATTTTTATGGACCTAAAAGGTCCAAAAATGGGAGTTAAAAATCACCAGGTTAGAGAACTGACTCTCACTGAGACTGTATGGCAAACCCTGCCACTCTCTCAAGCAGATGAGCAGATGAATATATATTTTGTGGAGGGAAATAGGTGCTCTGTTTTAACAGCTTTTATTCTTTAACACTGAAGATAAAATTATTTTGCTCTTTGTTTTTCTCCCCACAGCTTACCTTTCTTTCCTTACTGCCTTCTCCATCACAATCCCTCTAAATCCATTTACTCTTCATTTATTGTCTCCTTTAAAAATCCCATTCCCTGGTCTCTTTTGCTTTGTGTCCATAAGTTACATTTCCCATTTCTTTAAAACAGCAGTTTCTCCTTTTATTTTGCCACTTCCCTGTTTCCACTCTTCTCACTTCTCTCTTTTTCCTTCCTGTATCCCTGGATTTCATCATTCCCCTTTTTTCTGTTCCTTTTTTCCTAGAAATTTTTTTTCCCATCAATCCTTCTGGTTCTGCCTGGAAGCTTCTCAAATTTAAATGAGTAATTTTTAATTTCTCTTTTGCTTTCTGTCATTTTCATTTTTGTTTCTCCCTTAACAAGATGAAGGCACTGATAACAAAATTACCACTGGGTGCAACATGTACATTTCAGGACCAGATTCTGGGGCACAACATTACCACGAATTTTAGTGCAACTTTACTAAATTAAAGTTCCAGAGGGTTGTCAGTCATTGTTATAGGCAGTGTTTCAGAAGGTGCAAGTTCTACAAACATCCATTCTCTCTAAGTGAGAGACAGCTCTGACACTGGCCCAGCCAAGTATATCTTTAGTTCCCTTTTGCTGAAAGTTTTCAAGGCTTTTTTTTTATTAGGTGGACTTTGTGCACCAGCTGAGAAGTTGGCCAAGCGCAATAACCTGCAATTAAAATTTGTTCTCTTTGGATACATCCAGGCAATAAACAACAAGAAAAATAGATCTCACATATGGAAGAAACACATCTTAAACCAGACTGAACATAGCAAACTCCCTGGCTTCACTGGAGAAGCAAAAGAATAGGCCAGGTATATTAACTGCCCTCAGGCAAGTGCAAATGGTATCTCCTGAGGTGCCTTTATAGTCCCTTCCACTTCATGGCAAGAAAACTGCTTGTTCACAGATCCTGCCCTCCATCTCCCTCCCCACCTCGAAAAAGCATCCCAGATTTTGTTTGAGATCAGTTACAGGCTCATTCTGAACTTCATCAATGTCTTCACACGTAAAAAAATGATCACTGATGAAAGCACTAAGACCTGATCCAACTGTTAATTACGTCAATGGAAAGATTCCCATTGGCTTCAATGAGAGATAAATTTAGCCCCCAGGGACTATGAAAAATCAGCATTTAGTCACACTGGTTCTCAGCATACAAAACTCTCCTCCTGAAATCACCTGGAAGAAAGGGTAGGAATTATTTCCTGAAGGTGTATGCTTCCCTTGGGTGGACAAATGTAATTATGGTTTGTGTCCTTGTTGTCTTCCAGGTGAACACCAAGGATGAGAAGAAGTAAGAGAGAGAATATATCTATTTTTACTGGGCTAAGTTACAAGCATTTTGGACACATTATGGAATTAATCATGCTGCTGCACACAAATACCAACACACACACACATACCCCCTATAAAATCCAGCTCTTCCTATTGATTGTCCTTGGAACTGTGCACATATATAAAGAATACTCTGGAATTTAATATCATTTATGACACTTTAAACAGCTTTTCTCCTCTGTCTGGTAAATATATAAATTACAATTTGTCATAATAATTACAAATGGACATTTTAAATTATTAAACATTGACTCCTACATAAATCCATTTCAAATAAGAACACTGTATGGTGCAGATTGCAACCTACAGAAGACAGAAACAAGGCTGCCACTGCAGCTCTCACTGTGCTTATCATTTGTCCTCTCACCTACTTCACATGTGCCTTGCCATGAAAGGAGCACATGAATGATCATAACGTTCATTCAGCCTCTTATCTTCCTTGGTTCATTTTTTTGGCTTTGACTGTACAGTAACTTGCCCAGAAAATGAGAACAAAGTGTAAATAAAATTAAACCAACAGAGCTGCACACAGCTTTAAAATGAGACTGCCCTGACTGCAGTCACAAAAGCACCCCCTGAACCCAAACCCTGATTGCTCTGGGGGCAGGTGAGGCTGCTCCAGCAACAGGGGAAGTGCAGGGTGCCCCTGCACCCACCTGGGCTTCCCAAGTGACGCCAGTCCAGTGGGGAACACTACCCACGGTGGGGTAGGGTCCACCTTCCCTGCAGTGACTCTCAGAAGCAGAATAGTTACAGAGAGAGAAAAGCAGACTGCAGGATGCCCCTGGTCCAGGGCATGTCCTCACCACAGGGCTGAAAAGTCAGGCACCATCTGGTTTTCTGTCTAATCAGCTTGAAACTTCAGGACAGGACAGCTTGAGAGAGAGACATGCAGAATAAGAGTCCCCAGACAGCACAAGCGATCAGAATGTGCTGAGATCATCCCCCCTCAGAAAGAGGAGGCACAAGTTTCACCCCACACAGCCAGATGTGAGAACCTAACTCAGGTCTGTCTGTCCAGATGCAGTGTTCTTGCTGATGGGGTTTTATTAAAAGCCAAGCCCAAGTTTAGAAGGGAGGTTTGGGGCCATGAATGTCCTGATTCACAGCAGGGCTCGACTCCACGTCGCAGGTTAGATGGTTACGTGGGGAAGAAAAAGGAATTTATTTTCACCATGCACAGCCTCCTTCTGTGGAGCTGGGCTTTAGTCCTACACTGGAAATAACATCAGGATAGCTGGGAAATGAGAGGGCTTCTTATTCACTATCTTTGTGAAGATAACCTGATGATCTTCCTTTTGTTCTGTCTCCCAGTCTGCTAAAATGGATAATATTTTATGCTTTAGGGTAAAGTAGCTGAGATTCCCAAATGGATATGATGGATGAGGCTGCTGTATTTTATTTTCATTTCTAATTTTAATTAGCACTCTTATAGGCCTTTTTTTTTTTTTTTTTTTTGCTTTCTTCATGCATTATTATCTGCTCTTACTACTGAATATGTGTGTGGCAGTGGTATTTAGCAGCCCCAGTAAAAATTCTTAGTGTGTTTTTATTATATATACAAGAGTTTTATTATATATACAAGAGTTTTATATTGAGCTCTAAAAATGATGACAATATTTCAACTGCCAAACAGAAGCCCAGATTCAGCACAGCAATTAAATACATGGCTAAATATTCTCTGTCCAAAAGCACTGCCGAACCTAAGACTTGCTATTAACAAAGATTTCAAATAAATAGCCTCTATAAATATTATTTCTTATTTCTGTGGAATTATATTTATTCTAACACATTTGGTACGACACCTGGCAAGGTCTAATATTGTGGTCTCTTGTTAGAGAGACATTTTCTTAAACGTATGGGCTGATTAATTAGTTAATTGCAGATTTTTGAAGGAGAAAAATTACTACTATTTTTCTAAAATCACAAAAGTTTAGAATTTTGGTAGACCCTGATTTTTTTTTTCCGACAATGGGAAAGCCTAGTTCAATACTATTTAAATTTGTTGGGTTTTTTTTCCCTATAAATTCAAAACTGATCAAAGGAAAACATGCTCTACCATCCCATTTTGAAGAGATGTTCTGAAGGGGAAGGTAGTTTCCTTGTAAGTGAAGAAATATTTCTTGCCCTTGCATAAGCCAGGATGTTCTACATTGTATCAGAAAAAAATGTCAGATAAATCATCAGCTTCGTGGCTGGAACAGAAAGTACAGATAGGACAGACTACCCAAAACAAGCCACAAATTCCCCACAGATACAAAATGACATAACTAATTTAATTTCATCACCCAAAGATTTGACTTGGGATGGTCTAGCCTAATATTTTTTGTTGTTGATTTGTTTTGTGATTAAAGAATCTGTATGATCTGGAGAGAACATGTAATGTAGCAGGCAACACTTCAGTTCACCAGGTCTTTTACAGGTGATTTGTGCTTTGTGCAAAGTGGATGTTTAGGCTCCAAAACCTTCTCCAAAATTTCCTTAGTGGTCTGTGCAATCTCTTGAACTCAGGCTGTAAATCAGCCATGTGTTGTGCAGCAAGTGCTTGCAGGAAAAAAGAGCTCTCACTGCCAGTGTTAGGTGCACACTGTTTTCTTTGCAGAGCAGGGCATTAAACTTGGACTCAAGTTGCTGGGGATTGGTTTACAATTATTAAAGATCACTAAAATAATATATAATATATAATAATATAATGTATAAGAATAGAATAGACTAGAATAGAATATAAATAATGTAATGCAATATATAAATTCATTTTTCCATAAATGTTCTATATACTTAAAATATTTAAGCAGATGTCTAAGCATTTTTAGGTTTTGTAAGTTTCATCACCAACTTGAACATATGTTCAAACAGCAGCCCTTTTCTTGTTCTAAAATGCCTGTTGTGCATATTTTTACAAATAAATAAGGGCTGTAAAAGCAGCATTCCTGGCCACAGTCCTGTCCCAGAACAGCAATGTAGCTTCTCCCCCTTCACGGGTGTTCCTTCCACAGGGTATTGGTAGGACAGAGCTCTAATAGATCTTCTCTCTAAACTCATCCCTCTGTAACAGAGGGACTTCAGCATCCTTTGCTTTCCTGACAAAATCCATTCCTTGAGTCTTAGTTGTGCACGTGCCTGCCCTAGAGGGACTCTCAGCAAACCCAGGGAGTTGTGACCATCCTTCTCCTATGATCTACCCTAGCCAAGAGCCATCTGTGTCTCTCCCAGTGTCTGCTGCACACCTCCCAGAGCTCCACTGGGGCTCGGCGGCTGAAATTTAGCAGACACGGAAGAGGAGATGAAACGAGATGAGATAATCATCAAACTTTTACCATCATGGTGACTGTTAGCACCATGATTGCCTACCAACAGAGTCATCACCTATTTTTCAAATCCCCTCTTTGGTCAGTATTAGAGTCTTTGCCCTCAACTCCCAGTTCCAATTCATTTTGTCCCAAATTCCCTTTTCACTTCCTTATGTGAATTCCCGGACTCCAGCTCAGCTGCAGAAGAGTTGAGCTTTGAGTGCAAGTTCTCCAAGACCTTTGGCCTAACATCCATATACATTATGTGATAAGACATCTAAATATCCTGCAAGGCAGGAGAGATAAGCATTTTCTTGAGGCTATCCTTCCTTCTACTGTAGCCTGGGTTATTTTAGACTTTACATGTGTACCTTCTCTCTATGATCTGTGAGGCCACATTTCCATCGATGTAAGCATGAAATCAGTGGCAGGGTTAGAGCAAGCCCTAATTATATTACAGTTTAATAGGGAAACAGATCATGTCAAGTGGGAGGTCAGCAGCATATTTTTGGAGCACATCTCAAAGTTCACCCAGTACACATCCTTTCCTTATACTGGAATATTTATAGTTTGTTTGTTTTACACTGGAAATATTCCTTCTGTGGGCTCCTCCTAAGAGACTCCTCCTCCTCCTTTTCAAACTCTCCTGTGATGGATTAGAATGGGAGCTTTAGAATGGACTAGAAGGTCCCAAGCAAATCCAAGGTCCATTACACAAAACCCTTTCCCAGGGCTGTCAAACACCCTGGCACCCAGACCCCAAATGTGCTGCAATGAGCAGCCTTCACGTTCCCATGCATTCAGAAGTTCCATTTCCGCATGGGTGCTCAAATACATCTGCTACCCAGTTAGGAGCCTTCCTCAGGACCATGTCCAGTGGGTTCCTGCTATTAAATCTTTCCCTAGGTCCTCCCAAATGTGTGTTTTCTGGTGGTGCCTATCCTATGCAGGGAGGGTGAGCAAGTGCATGGTGTAGTCACGCCTTTCAAAGACCAGGTGCCTTTTCAGGCACTTGCTTTAAAGGATTGAGAACAGGGCTATGTTTCTGCTCCTAAAAAACACTTGTGTAAAATCTTGGAGCAGCCCTGGGAGCAAGAAGAGTCTCCTTGTCCTGAACCAACAGTCCTCTCTCCATTTTCTGTATGGCCTCAGCAAGGAACATGGAGGGTGCTCCTGTCCTCATTTTGAGCCTGATAGCTCAGGTAACCTCCCAGATCAAAGGAAGTAAGAGATTAAACCTTGTCAGGCAGCCACTGGAACTGTACCTGGCTTTTACCTATCCTTACTGGATGCTTAAAGGAAGCAGCACCACCTCAATCCTTCCTTCTTGCAAGCACTTACAAGAAAGGAGTGATGCCTTGCTAAACTAAAAAGAAGTGGCCAAGGTACAGGCAGGGATCTCAGGTTTGTGTCTCTCAAGAGGACAGAGATGCCTCCCTACAACACCAGGGAAAAGTGGTTCCCCACCTCCTGCAGGGGAGGCTGAGCTGCTCCCTGCACACCTTGGTGGCTGATTTGGGAGCCACTTGAAGGGGCTGAAGTCTGGCAGCTGAGAATCAGTCATGTAAGACAGGGGGTGTAGAGTCAGGTACACTGTGACTGGATTTTGGGTGGCTGAGGTTTTATGGGAACTCTATTGGCCCCTGAGCCTCTCCAGTTAGTTTCCACTGTACAGTTAAGAACAGCAATTATTAACAAGGTGTGAGAAACCAATTTGTTTTCTACTGTGATGATCCGAGTGCACCATGACCAAGTCCAATTCTCTTTTATAAAATGTTCAGAGAGCAGAAAGTCTCAATACTTTCACAACCATCTATTTTGAACTTGCAATGTGACAGAGCTACCATGTGAACATTTTAATGAGTGATTTAGCAAAGCTCAGTACCACTTGTAAACAAAATGCATATTTCCATACCAAAATAAAATGCTGTTCAGAGTTTTTCTGAAAACATTAAACTCATGTTGACAGAAGAATGAAATGTACACATTAAAAAAAAAGCTCATCTCTTCTTAGAAACATGTCACCTTATTCTAAAATAATCATATTCATCTCAGCTGATACTCAAAGTGCTAAATAATCCATTTCTCTTTCCCACTAGAAAAGACAGCCACTCAGGCAGGCAATCACGGTGTTGAAGATTTTAATTTTGTTGAGTAAAAATTTGTTTTATAAGCTACTTTGCCTATCAAATGACATAAATCCCTTGAATAAATACCACTGCAATTTTATTACATGAATGACTGGTTACTGGTTTGGGTTTTTTCTTTACTCTAAACAAGTGAAAGAATTTGGAAATCCTGACCTGAAAGAGTTTCACACATGCTTGATTTTAATTGTGGACGTAATCACAGTGAGTTTGGTACCACTCATATGCTTAAATTTAAGTGTGTGCATAGGTGTCAGCAGGATGGGGCTTTAAAATAGCACAAAATCTAATGTCTGATTTTTCAGTGTTAAAATCTATGCCTCAATAAATTCATTTTTCCAAGAGAAGCTGTTCTGTGAAACAAATTATAAAAATAAATCTGTATATAACATACATTTTAACAGAGACATATGTTAATATATTTAACATTTCTAACTATTACAATATATAATATTTCTGAAAAGTACTGAATCACACAAGGGACCTGACACGTGACATAACAGAATAAACCCTTGGGGAGAGGGTTACTGAGCTCCAGGTAAGAATGGGATGGAATTATTTTCATTGCTGGTGGCATGGGTATGTCCTTCCAACTGTTTTCTGCTGCTGCTTTGGAGTAACATATTATCATTTATCACCAAAATAGTTATTTTCATTACAGAAACATTGGGCCTTGTTACAATATATAAATACTCTGAAAACTCACAAAAAATGACTATCAGCTAATTTTCCTATATTTTAGAAAATAAGCCAAGTCTGTTTACTTTTACATGCTCTCCACAACCACAACGACTTTCTGTACTGAATAATTGCCTGTGAAAGTTTTGTTTTGGGAGCTCAGCTTGAACAACAAGCTAACTACAAAAGCCAACCAACCAGTAAGGGTAAGCAGTACTTGCAAGATGTTATCAGTTACTTCCAGTAAATCTCCCTTGGTGCCTATTTCACTCTGCTATTTTAAGTTAATTTGCAAAGCTTTGACAAGGAACAAAGGTTAAATACTTGGAATTTGCACAGGTGGTATGTTCACCGAAGAATGTGAAATAAATATTACAAATAAATGGTAGTTCCTCCAAGAAGAAAAAATGTGGGGCATGGGTACAGCTGCTCTGAACATCATTAAAAGAAGACACCTTCTTCTAGAGGCAGGTGGGAAAGGAAGAGGTAGAAATGCAGAGTATTGCAGAGGTGCTGCTTTCAAGGCTGCTTTATTGGGAGACTCCAGGTAGGTATGGAGCTGAGCAGAACTGTGTTACAAACATCTCCTGCTGTGTAACTCTAAGGAATAACACCTGAAGTACAGGAACCTGCTCTGGTAATATTGGAATATATATTAGCCACCTGATCTGAGGGCTGAGCTTTGGTAGTTGGGGATATTGGTAATCAAAACCAGATGTAAATCCAGTGGCACTGCATGCTACGGAGGTGGATGTTTGTAGTTATAAAACTGCAGTCCTGGATGAGCTTATAGCAAATCAGATTAAATTTAAGACTGCTAAATTTTGTGAGAATTTATTTCTGTTGATAGGGCATGGCTTGTTCTGTTCATGTTCCGTTTGGGTTCTGCTGGCTGATTTTACCAACATTGTTAAATACATTCACGCCGGCCATTGTAGTAGCAGCTGGAATGCCATCTCCACCAAGCCAACCCTTAGTAAGTAAGAGGTGGTCGAACTGAAGGAAACAGATTTAGAGTTTGCCCATTGTCACGCGGCATGAAAACCATAGCAGAGAAAACAGAAAACCTCCAAGTCCTGACTCTCCTGGCAAATGGGGAATGTTGTAAGTACAAGGTACTGCGGCAAACCTTTCCTCCTCCAGCTTTCCTCAGCCATGAAAAATTTTTTTCCCCATTTCTGGTCCTCATCCAGCTCTGAGAGTCAGTGACAATAATCAGAGCATGCCAAGCATCTGACCTCAGCAGATTTTCTTGTGAAATAAAGAACGCAGTGTGACGTGCAATTTTCTTCTGAATTCTTCAGATACGTCTCCTGGAATACATTCTTTCTGCTAACAGTTCTGCTATCAGCACAGTTTTCTGCATTTGACCCTCTCCCCTACTCGTACTGCTGTGGTATTTTATAAGGAAGTTGTTAACAGGTTATTTTCCACTCTAGCACTCTAGCAAATTGTAGTGGGTTTGAGTTGGTATTTCAAAATTAGCTTTCCACCTTCACAGCTAATCCTCGCGGGACAGAGCGAACCAGAGATGTTCTGGGTGCTCAGCACATTACTGAATTAGGCCTCACCAGAAGGATATGCAGCCAAAGTTGACAAACTTACAAATACAAAGTGATCCAGTTTCAATCAAGAATCCACTTGCACGCAAACAAACAAACCAAAAATTAACCTATTTCTCAAATTACTTTTTAAAATCCTGATAAGTCAGTGATTTCTAAAAATTTCAGGGAACACTTGAAACAAGTCTTGACCGCTAAGATTTTATTTTTAATTTTTTCATATAGCCACTACATTCTATAGTTACTGTTTCTGCTATTTATCCAGAATGTATTCATTGTAATTCTTCTCTATACTTTTTATCCCTAACCTGCACAGATACTTTAATTACAGAGAAAAGATATCTCATTGCGGTAACAGCACTCAATTTTGCCTTGGTTGGCAAAATTGGTTTTCTTCTTTTGTGCTAGTCCCATACACATGGTTCAAAGCACTTGCGAGATGATCTCATTTTTTTGTTGTTGTTGTTGTTTCATTTTGATCTTGTTTTCCTGGCTGAGAGGATGTGTGTCACTTGTGTTTTGAAATGAACTCTGGTAAATACAGCCGCTTCTTGAAAAGATCACTGCTCCCCTTTGAGCACGACTCTGCCATAAATATGCAAGTGGGAAGAAAACTATGAAGAACTTGTTGTGTGAACTGCCCACGGGCTCGCTCTTCTCCTCGTTACAGCCCTGCTTCTGGATCCTTCCCCGCGGGGCACACGACACCTCCCAGCCCTGCGGGACACCGGGTGCCAAAGGAGGGCAATTGTGCTATAAGACTTTTTAATTCCCCAACTTACTTCAGCTGTTATCAGCAGCTGGTTACTTCAGCTGGCTGATATGCCTCGGTGTCCTGTAAACATTCGGTCTAGTGCTGTGCATTACTCATAGTTGGAAAATCACTTTGACTCCTGTAGCATAATTATGTTAATGTCAAATGAGTCACGGGGAAACAGAAAACTTTTATCAGAGCTGCACCTCAGTGCCAGTTTCTGAATGCTCCTCTTGGCATGACAGAAGTAGGTTAGGGGATTTAGGGGAAAAAAAAACAACTTTCATTTAATCAGTGACATGAAACTATGATGATAATTACCCACAAGGAAGCTTAAGTGACAATCAAACTTAGATTCACTGAAACATAAAATTGGTAAGAGAATAGCATGCCTGATTATTTATGAGAGCAAGAATGAAAAATACTGAATTTTTAAACAATTACTTTTTCAAGAAAACTTCAGATCTCTTTCACACATAAACAGCTTTTCACATTCATTATTTAGTTTCAATAGCAGTAAGTGATTTATTTAAATTGACATCTTAATTAGATTGCATTTCAGAGACAACCTCTTCTGATATTTTATTATTTTTAGCTCTTTCCTGGTTTAGTTAATGCTAGTGATCAGCTAGGAAAAAAAAAAAAACAAAAAAACCACCATTCCAGCTCATGTTTGGATCATAATGCCAAAACCAGAAGCCCTTCAACAAGCTAAAAGTTCTTGTAACACATCTCATCCCAGCTTAAAGCAGACAAATGGCCAACGAGAGCAGAATTTGTTCCAGGGTTAAAGACAAGGGGACAAACATCTGTGACACACTGGCTATCTCAGGGCTAAACTGCAGCACTTCTTTTTTTCTGGAACATGCAAGTTCCTCTGGTATTTGCCTACCAGGAGTGTACATGCTCAAACATATATCAATATTCACACGTGCCATCCTGATGAATAGGATATACCATCTGAATGTAAAAGGAAACTTTTTTTCCCCCAGATGGCTGAAACATCATTCTCAGAACACAAGAGTTTAAGCATTCTGACAGATTCCCCTGTGCTATTCAATAAAAAGGCTCAGAAGTAAGCAAAAGGCAAAAGCTGAATGAAAATCATAACCATATAATTTTAGTCAGGGAAAAATAAATCACCTAGGGCAACGGAATAAAAATCTCTTATTGATAAGCGACTGCATTTCCATTAATGTTCTCTTTGAGAGGGAGACAAGACTTACATTTCTCTGGGAGCTCCATCCCTCTGAGCATTTCCCCTTCATCTGGTGACTTCTCATCTCATGCCTTTTCTGAGTTCCCCCCACTTATCCTAGAAACTGTTAATAAATTAAATCTCACATGTCCTGAAAGAAACCAACTGTTGTTACTAAATTGAGTGGGAATATAAGGTCATGCCATAGGTGACTAAGTACCCCCCAGATTTCCCTACGAGCCATGATCTAAATATGATGGTACAGCATCATCTCGACCTTATAATGAGTGAGGGGCTTTATTTCAGAGCACATCCCCGACCCAAAGATAACCTACTATGGACAACACCTGTAGTTTGAAGCCCTCGGTTCCTGGCTGAGTTAAAATTGTGTTTTATTGCGCAAAACAGTTCATGCCTAACACATCACCAGAAAGCCTTCACTTGTAGTATTTGGTTCTCTCGCGTTTCGCGTGGGAACGTACAGGAAATTCACCAAGGCGTTCTTTCTCTGTAAACTAGCATCGTTTTATTAGCGATGCGCCTCTGTGGTTCGCCCCACGGAGACGGCCAGAGGCTGTCCGGGCGCTGCTGCTGCCGCCCCGGGGCAGGACCCGGCGTTTCCCTTCTCCCCGTGCCCGCCACGCTCCGGGGGAAGCGCAGCGACAGAGGCGGGAGCGGTGATGGAGAGAACCGCATGGGGAGCATCACCCGGGGCCGCCGCGGCTGAGCACGCCCGGGCGGCGGGGCGCTGGGCACGCTCCGGGGGTGCCGTTCCGCGGTGCGGGGGAGCCCGGGCGGTGCGGGGCGTGCGGGGCCCGGCGCGGCCGCCCCGCGCCCCCCCTGCGCCGCAGCTGCGCCCGTCCGTCAGCGCCGCCCCCCGGGCGGGGCCGCCCCGCGCTGCCCCTTTAAGGCAGCGCAGCCCCGCGCGCATTCCGGCGGCCGCGTCACCGTTCCGGGAAGCGGGTGGCGTCACCCCGCCATCCCTCCCTCCCTCCCTCCCTCCCTCGGTCGCTCCGTGCCGCTGTCCGTGCCGCGGCGGCGGGGCGGGCCCGGGAACAAAGGCGCGATAAAAATAGAAGGTGAGCGAGCGCGGGGAGCGCCGTGCCCGCCGGGCGGGGCGGGGCCGCGCCCGCGTCGGCCGTGACGTCACGGCGCGGGCGCGCGCCTGCGCGGCCCCGCGCGGCTATTTATAGGCGCCGCCGGTGGGAAGCCGGGCGCGGTGACGTCATGCGGCGCCGGGCGTGCGGCGTCACGTCACGTGCGGGGCTCGGCGTGCCCCTCAGGATGGCGGCGGTGAGGGCAGGAGCCCGAGTCCCGCTTCGGGGTGCGCCCGCCTCGGGGCACGGCCGCCGGCAGCGCCCGACACTGATGGCCCTTGAAACGGCGAGGGCGTTCTTTGCGTCGTGCCGGGCATTCGCCTTTCCTTGGCACGAGCAAGGGGGCCGCTGCCGGGGCTCCCTTCGCGGGGTGCTCAGTGAAAGGATAACTGTGTGCGAGGGCGGACGGCACCGCGGGCCGCTCCTGTCCGTGCCCGGCTCTCCCTGCGCACAAAAACTATGCCTTCCCCCGGGGGATGGTTCCTGCGCCCGCTGGAACACGACATTCCCCACAATTAATTATTACATAAGTGCCGTGTCAAGGATGCCATTGATATTACGGTGGCTCTCTCAACTACGGCAATGACAGCAGTAGCTTCTATGTAGAATGTTAAAAGGATGCTGGCTCATTTCTGTTCCGCTGGCCAAGTCGGCCTCTCAAGAGCAGCCCGAGGATGTTCATAGCCTTTGTGGTCATGGACTCTGTGGAAGGCTGAAGCCTGGGATTGTTTACAGTCCCCTGCTGGAGCTGGCCTCGGTTTTTTTTTTCTAAAAGTCAGATAATGTAAAAGATGGGCCACATGTGTAAGCTTTTAATAGCAGTATTTGGTAGACAAGGCTTACATACCCTTTACTGTAGCTCTTTGTATTTCACTACGGAGTATTAAAAAGTTGCTGGGTCCTCTTTGATCCCTTCTGAGTGGGGGTGGGGGGGTCGTGGTTTGTGGTTGGTTGGTTTGGTTGGCTTTTTTTTTGTGAAGTTGTTCATAAAAGTCAGTAATTGTCTGTCTGTCTCCCAAAGCTGTTGCTTTCTCTAGACAGATCAGACAGCAAAGAGGTCTCTAATTTGAGATGGCATCTTCCCAGACTGTTCATATTCAAAGAAAATGTGGTGGACCATGTGAAACAAGGAACTATATCACCAACAAGTAACTTCTGGTACACTAGTCACTGTGAGCATGTGAAAGATCTAGAAAAAGTTCACTGAGAGTTGTACAATAAGCACCAAATAAAACACCAAATAAAGGTCCTTGTAGAGGAGCTGTAAAGTTGGTTGAAATTTCCAGAAGGCAAAACTGAGTGTGCCAAGTTCTGTCCCCACGGGGCTGATGTGACTGCATCAATGTGCTCTCACCCTTAAGTTTGGGGTGTTTTTTTTTAATTTGAGAAATAAGTGTCGAACTAAATATAGACTAAGCTAATCTGAACTAAATCTAAACCAGGCATATTTTCATTCCAAAACATAACCAAACAGTTAATTTGGGATTATTCCCAAGTGGTTTTGAGTAGGCTTAGCCAAAGTCTCGACTGGAAAATTGAAGGAAGTAGAAGTTCAGCCCTTTTTGTGTGCACTGTTCAGTGTTAGCAGTCTTTCAGCCTTTCTTTGTGATACGGTGGCATCTGTTTGTGAAGGTTGAATGTGGCATTTGAAGGGCTTTCTTGTTCAGAGTAGTGATGTCTGGTGCAGTGCAAACCTGAGCAGAATTGTGCTGTCCCAGAGCATTCCAAGGGAGGATGGTGTGGTTATTAGAGAGTGGCTGTGTCTTTTGTTAGATTGAGTCATACAGAGGAAGAGAGAAGTGGGCAAGCTTTCAGGAGCACAAGCCTTTCTCCTTCAGCTGCCTTAAAAATGAAATTCTAGAAAATGGTATCAGCAAATTTGTCCTGTTCTTAAAATGGTGTTCTCCATCAAAAACCTGGATTACTCATTAGCTTCTAGAAATGTAATAGCTGCTGGTTTTCCATGAAGGTGTTCCTGGTTACATGCTGCTAGGGACACACCTGTCAAACAGAACTTTGTTTGGAGCCATAAATGTGTAGTTGCACAGATAACTGCTTGAAGTGCAGCAGAGCAGCCCTGGGATGTGTTGTCTGGAGATTACACTGCATCTCCTCTGAAGAGGGAATTTGCAATGCTTACTTCACTGTTTAGTCACCTGGATGACTATATGCTGACAATAAAACAGGCTTCTGAATGAGCCACCAGAATAAAATTTCAAAGCTTACTGTAACCTGCAGAGAAAAATCTCTACTGAGTGTACATCTCTGCAGTAGTGTACTAGCCAGTGCTAGCACCTCCCTGCAAAACAGTTAAATAAACTTCTTAACCTAGAAGAAAAAAGTGCTGTGATTTGAAGTGAAGCTTTCCTGGAATTTTCCATGTGCCCTTCATGGCTTTGAGGTGGTGCCTCCTATCAGAAACAACCTTCCAGGAAGTCTGTGAGCACTGAGCAGTATCAGTCTGTGAGTGAGTCTTGCATAATAAATGCCCTTGACTGCAGAGCTGTGGATTCTACTCATTCTCATTCTCGTCCCAGAATGGGAGGTATTTGCTTACTGTACTGAGTGTCCTGATGGAAGTTATTGGGATGAACCCAAGCAGCTCCCAGGCATGGGATGGCTCCCACAGGCTGAAGGACAGAAATGGCCTGTTAGCCTCTGCAGAATGTTTTCACAAAGCAGTCCAAGTGGACTAATAGAGCACCTCTAAAACATAAGCTCAGAGCTTAACTTTTTTAACCCAGGTGGACACCTAAAAACTGTGGTTTCAGCAGAAACATGAATTTGGCACCTAATTTTGTCTTCCTGTCAGCCCTTTGCCTTCTGGCAGGCAATAATTAACAACTGTTCAAGTTCCAGGATGGCCCCTCTTCACTTCTAAGTGTCAGTTACCCTTTTATCTGAAAGCATCTAGCATAATCAAGGCATTCTAATTCTTATGAGACTTTTGAAGGTCCACATGCATTTAACAGATCTATTGATCTTATTTTAAAAAGGCACCATATTTTTCTGTTGCCTTCTGTGCCTGGAAACCATTTTTCAGGGCAGACTAGAAGAAGTTTCTGGTGGAAACTGGATTCTCTGACTCAACAGGGCTCTTTGTTTTCAAGGAATAGAAATAAAGAGGATCTCTCTTGAGTTTCCTTTAATTATAAGCCTGAGGGCAGGGGGAAAGGAGGAGTGATTTCTGTTTCTCAGTATAATGTTTGTGATTTTGTTCTGCCTGGAGGAGTTGCTGTTTTGTTGCTGAATGATAATTGTACCTTTCCTGTGGCTGTAGAGGAGATTTGGCAGTGTTGCACTCCTGGTTTATGAGAGTTCTCAAAAAAATTAATTGGGAGTTTCTTCTGGGACTTGAACATGCTACTCTCCTTCACAATCCAAGGATTTCCTTGTGGTATGATCCAGGGCTGAATGTCAAGTCAGTTCTTGCAGTCTGGCTTTTTCATTCTGGAGGAAACGTGATGCATTTGAAATGTATTTGAGATCCCATTTTCTCCTTAGGTGGTTACGTTATACAAGGTGGGGAATGGCAGTTACCCTTAGAGCTATTTATTACACTCCTGCCTCTGGAGCTAATGAGGGAAGATGGGAGTCAAGAAGGGACATGACAGAAGTTTTTAGAAGTGGGGATAATCTGGATGGTGAAGGTATATGAGAACATTGGTGTTTAAAAAAAGATTTTTAAAAGTGTGTGCAGTTGTGCTGTTACTTATGAACAGCCCTTGGTCGAGCATAGGCATTAAGTTAGTATCCTGTCACTTTCTTCATGGGAGTCTCCTGTGTATCTAGCAGCACCAAAGTAAAGAATTCATGGCTTTTTGAGAAATAAAGGAATTACTTTATCTCATTCCTTGGATGATAACTTCCTTTCTCTGAGCGAAGCAAAATTGACAGTGATGATGGTGACTCCTCTTTTCAGGTAGAAAAGAAAAGTAAAGATGTGAGCAAGAAATTTAGGAAATGTGCAGTCTGCCACAGGGTGTTTTGGGTAAGTTGTTCAATGCTTTCTGACAAAGACAAGGAGGTGCATCATGCCCACCAGGGCTACGTGGTGAGCATAATGTTAAGGCTGTTAATCATGTAAGTACCTGAGAGAATTAGAAATTGCACATTAAAGGTGTTACCTGTTTCTTTTGAACACTGCTTTCTGCAGAACAGCCACTGCAGCATCTTAATGAACTGAAACAAGGTCGCTTTTCACAGATTCTACTGTGGTCTAATAGTCTCACAAATGTATTTATTCTGTTTGTGGCATTCGTTGCATGATTGAAAATTTGGATATCTTAGCAAAAAAGGTGCCTTTTTATTTCTCTCTTAAATCTTGGTGTTTAAAGCATTCAACTCTAAAGATTTTTTGATGCTTTACTGTGAATTAATCAGTTTAATTCATATAAGAAGGCCATCATAGCTTTTTATGTAATATGAAACTATTTCAAAAGTCTGTTAATTTCTAATTGACATTTTGTCACTTGACCTAGCCCATGTTCAAGGTCAGTGCAGGATTGTTACCTGGTAATGTTTGTCATGACAGGATGAATTACAGAATTTATGAACTTTTTGTTGTTGCCGCTGCTGTGTACCAACCGTGCAACTTGAAAACTTACATTAAATATGGCTTTCAAAATTTAGAAATACATTAAGCCCTCTGTTCTCCCTTCTAATCCTTCCTGTCCTCACCCACCTCACTCTCCACCCTTAGATCAAAGTTTCCAAGAGGGTAAAGTCAAAATGTTTCACGTAAGTCTCCTTGATGCAGCTCAGGCTCTTTGAAACTTTTGTTCTCTTCTGTTTGTTTCTTCCAAAACTTCTTGTTGCTTCCTCTGTATCCACTGGGTCTTTTTTTTTTTTCTCTTTGCTCTGGAGTATTACTTCCCTTTATCTAGGACTGTCAGTGGACTGGAACTCTGGTGTTCAGCTGTTATTTAAAAAACATGGATAACTTTATTAAGTTCACAAAGAAACATCTGTGGTATACTGTATGTCACAATGAGAAATACATTTTGCAAAGCAGGCACAGTTGTGTAAAGAAGTTTAAAACAAGCAAAACCTCATTGTTTTCCCCAAAGGCTCCTGTTTTTGTAACTGTTTAGGTTAGTAAATTCTTTGGAATTTGTCTTTTGCCTTGGAATGCCTAATTAAATGTGAGATGTTGAAAATGAACTCAGTAGATCATGACTACCATTTTGAAACTTCCATAAACAATGGGGCACTGTGGAACATTTCTCTAGTGAACACAATGCTTAGCAGAAATCCTAAATCTATCGCTCATTCAGTTGAAAGCACAGCAGAGGCAAAACCAATGCATGAACACATGTCATGGCAATAAACTTAAATGTTATCAGAAGTTGCCCTATGAGAATTTAATCTTTAATTTTGTTGACTTTTCTACATGTTTAGATCTTAAAATATTTTTTTAGTTGTATGGTTCTGAGATGGTATCTTCTTTCTACCCTACATTTAGAAGCAATGAAGGTAAGGAAAAGTTGTTTTGCAAGTGGAGCATGACCCCATCCCTGTGGAGCTCAGTGACATTTCTTGCTAACTGAAGTGATGCACGACTGGGTGTGGAGGTTTTTGGGTGGCACCGTTTGCTCCTTCTTGGTTTCCTTTCTTTACACAGATTGATTGTTATGTCTGAGTTGTTGTAAAGGCTTTCTAATTAGCTTCTGTCTAATTTGGCGTACTTTCTGGAACTCAGATTTCCTGCAAAAGCTTGGTTTCTCCCCCATCCCAGTAACATCACTAAATTACTTTTGAAAAAGCATTTCAGTGCTGCCACATGCCTAATTACAAGTTGAATTTTTTAGGCTTTTAAATATGATTTGTGTTCCAAAAATGAAATTGTTTTTAAGGATTGAGTTGCGTACAACTTGAATGTTGCTCAAAACTCTACAAAAAAACTTCCTTTGATTTAATTTTCATATAATCTATAGTTTTATTAGCATTTTAGAAAGATTAATTGCAATAACTTGTCATGGTAACTTATGTCCTAAAGGCCCTTTGTAATCTGGAAAAAAACTGATTTTTAAAAACTTTTCTAGTACACTAAACTTAAGACTAACCCTGATTTTGCTTTAACTTCTCTGATTCAGATTGCTTTTAATAGCTGTGGTTACTGTGTAGTACTCTTCCTACCTCCTGGGTAGTCTGCAATCTTTGTAAGGGCTTGAAAATGCTGATGAAGAAAGACAGGTTTTATTATTTTGCTTCTTGAGAACTGCTGCAGAGTTTTGTTGTTTCGTGATTGCTGTTGTGTTTAAATGCTAAGTCATTTTGCACTGAGAAGAAAGACTTTTCAGCTGTTGAAAGTAAGAGTGCATCTGTAATAAGGGTTATTAGGATTAATTTTTATGCTCATTGTCAGTTCTCTGAAAAATATAATTTCAAATCTAAAAAGGCACAGGATTGTTTACTTAATGATCCCTTTGCATATATTTCTGTGTCGCTGAGCTCAGTGATAACAGGATGAGATCAGAATTGATTATTCAAGGTAAGATTTTGAAGTTCATTCAGAGTTTTAGCACTAGGGGATGATTTTCTCCACCAAATAAAATAGAAATTATCACTTATTTCAGAATGAATTCTGGTGAGGCTGAATTTGCTCAAAACGTCTGTTTTCACTTGACTTGGAATATGAGGATTATCTGTTGACATATGTATTTAAACCAAACTGGTGTGAATACAAACCAGATGTTTCTTGGGAACATTTTTATAGTACATTTGAACCATAAAACGAGGTGACACATTTTTTTAATCAGTATTCCTGATTGTGCATTGAGGAAGTGTGTGTTCTAAGTGTTATTTTGCTATTTCTAAATGGACAAGAATCTGAAATCTTTTACAGCTTTAAGTGCTGCAATGAAAATCTAGATACAGAATAGAATGACCCTTTGTATGAAAGAAAATAATTCATGTTTGATTTAGATCTTTAACACAAATAAGGACTCTTTTAAAATTATTTTCAGCAATCATTTTAAAGGCATGGTTAAATCTTGATTTCCATATCCATTCTCACTGTGCACACAAGAGGCTGTCAGCAAGTAGCTGGTGATGTGTAAAGTGATTCTAGGACTGAAAAACACATTAGTGTTGTGGAAGTGTTCCACACTTGCATTGATTCAGGAGTACCTTCATGTTATAAAACTTTCCCATTAATTTCTTCCTGCAAACCCTCGAAGTAGAGATAACCTGTGTCCCCAGTCTTAGTCTCTTCTCACCCTGTGAATGTTCTACACAAGGCCAGGGCAGAGGTGGGACATAAAGGTATTGGAATGTGTTAAATGCCATAAGTGTAGGTTTATATAATTTCTAGTAAATGCAGCAAGGAATGTTATTTGCAGTTGTTTTCACTTTTTTATTTCATACACATATATACAGGCACAGACACACGCACACACACAGGGTCAGTGTTTCTCACAGATGAGCTTGGCAGTTTCTGGTTAATTGCATTCTCTAGCATTTTGTAACTAATATTTTATTATGATGATATTCTTAATAAGACCAACTATTTGGACAGTTCATTCCTGTAAACTGTCCCTTTAATGTGTTGCATCATTAACTATTGAATCATTCAGTCACAGGAGTTTTGGTGTCTATAGGTTTGGGAAGATGGTCTTTGCCTGATTTCACTAAATACTTAGATTGATCAAAGAGCATTTATCTCAGAACTGAAGTAAATAAAATGAGAGAAGTCACAAGGAGGAAGAAATACTTTATACCCCTTCTTCAGGTCTCCTTTTGTTTTCATTGTATGAAACAATATACAGAGAACATGTTGAAAGCCACCTGTGCCCTTTTTGGGTATCTTCAGATAGCTTTTCTCAAAAGCTTTGTGGTCTATGAAGAGCCCTTGTTGCATCTGACACTGGAAGTCCAATCAGTCCTTTTCTGAAGTATGCTGTGGATGCCTATTCCATCTCATTGTGCACATGGAGAGACCCCAAAGTTATAAATAAGTTCATGGTAGCCATATGTCATGACAGTGTGTCTAGTTTGGGCCTTTGAAGCACAGCTGGAATATACAGACAATATAAAAGCTCATGTTGCATTGTATAAATGTATAAATGTATAAATTTTTGAAACTGGCAAGTGCTGGTTCTTTGCCTCCATCATTTTCTCAACGGGTACAATAGTCTCACCCTATTCCATTTAGCTAAATTTGGTAATAGTATAAACTGACCATAAAAATGTAATTACAGCTTAAACTAGAGATATAGTAGTTCAAACTGCAGTTGGCATTTAGGTGCTTGTATAGCTTTGTCTGTGCAGTTCAGCTTCAGAGAGGGTGTGTTCATTTAGCAAAGGGTTCAGGCTGCTTCTTGTTTAGGTTTGTTCCTACGTTTTTTTCCCCTTTATTTGGTGGTATTAACCCTTTGCAGAAAGTCAAGAGTGTGTTAAACAGCGTCAGTTTGTTGGTGAATGGACCATAAGTGTTAGCAGATGCACTAACAGGTCTCTAACAGTGACAAGGGTTTCTAGCAGTGTTGGCAAAGCCTGGCTCTATAAACTCTGACCTACATATAGCTGAAACAGCTGCCAGATTTACTGGCAATTAACTCTGTTTCTGAGTGCTCACAAGTCTGGGTAACTGGCTGTTCGCAGACGATGTGTCAGTTTGGGAACTTCAGTCATACTCATTTAGCGCGCACCCAAGGGTTTGATATCAGTTGGTTTGGGGTTGGGTTGTTTTTGCATTGTGGCTTGTTTGATCCAAGTGCTATTGAAAGCAGCACAAATCTCTCCATTGACTTGGATTAATTGGTCACTGTATGACATAATAAGTCTGTGTTGATTAATTCCCTGCTGTTCCTACTATGAGCCCACGCAGAATAATGGAGAACCATTAGTGGCCATTGTCACTATTAGTCAATTCCCATTTTATTTTCAGGCTGAATCTCCCAATCCTACACAGTGTTATAAATAAACCCTTTAAACAAGACCTCCTTGTCACACTATTAGAATAGTAGATGCAACGTTTGCTAAACTTAGAACTTTCTCCAAGTCATGGTCACAGGTTCATGTGACCTGTTACAAAAGTTGCTGATTTCATTGTTTGGTTTCTCAACATGACTTTCGACTTGCAGCCTGCTGAAGGTTGCTGCAGCCTGTGAGCAGGAGGGCACAAAGGGCGGGGCCCTTATTGCGTAAAGGTTTGTAACTGTGACTCTGTTTTTGCAGAAAGTAACACTCGATTGGCTTCTCCTGCTTCCTCCTGCTTATCAGGAAATACCCCGCAGCACTGCTGTAAAAGAGCACTGCCTGTTCAAAGAACACCTTCAAAACCTACTAGAAACAGTGAACTGTAGCAAAGCAAAGCAGTAACCTTAGTGTTCCTTTCTTAGTTGTGACATCTGGGGGAAGTACCCATGCGACAGTGTTACTTCTTATTTTAGGAGCAAAATGTCTGTCACTTTTTGTATATAAATGTCATATAACATTGGACAAAATTGAAAACATCTAACAAATATTTGCTGGACAGTATTGTCTTACTGAGGAAATAAAGTGTCAGCTTGTCATGTGTTTTTAGGTTACCTTATTAATACATTACCTAAATTACCTTAATATTTATGAAAAACATGCACAATATAGTTGGGAAGTCACCCTTTTTTGTAGTTCTGCAAACTAATTACTTGGTCACCCACTTGTATCATTGCAAAGCACTGTCACTTTGAGGGTTGGTGCAGGTTTGGTAATGTTTGTACCTCTTCAATAGTCTCAGGATAGACAAAGTATGTTTCGAAAGTCATATAAAGAAGAATCATGAACATGATCAGAGTACCATTTTTTTCTTTTTTGGAGTTTCTTGCTCTGTGAGATGTCTTCTGCCTTTTCTTACATTTCACTATGTACATTCCTCAGTAATGTCACATGATGGAATAGAAAATAGGTCCGAATGGTATACAGATAAAAGTCAGTATAAGGAATCATTATATCTCTTAGGGAAGATGAGCTACTTTTTCTGTTGCAGAATTACTTACTATCTCTTTGATTAATGTTGCTGTTGTCTTTAAGCCTAGGAAAAGAAGTGTATTAAAGTAGATTGTAGAATGCATTTTTGTTCTGCACAGTAATGTCACTTTAATTCTTTATAAGAGGCAATTAGATAACAAAGCATGTCTTAGAATATTGTATTGATGTCTCTACTCACAGATTAAGTTTCTAGAAGGAAAATTTTCTGATGGATCTTCTTTTACCTTTAAGTATCCTTAGGATAAGGTAAGATACCTTTAAGTATCAGTGTTTTTTCTTGCTTAAAGTCTCATTTCCTACCAGAGGAAAAAAAGAAATAGGTAATAACTGTAACAGAGGGGAAAATGGTTTGTTTGTTTGTTTGGGCTTTTTTTTTGCTTTTACTAACATGGAAGCATAATCCTGTACTGATTCTACATTTAGGAGTGTTTTTTTTTTTTTTTTTGTCTGCTTTGTCCCCTGATAGCTGCACTGAGGTAATAGAGTAAAACGTTCTTGTCTTCCTCCCTGTGCACTGTTCCTCCATCTCCTTTTTTTCATAGCCACTACAGCATCTCTGCCTTCCAGGCCCCTGAACATGGCCTGAGTGCAGGAATCATTTGAGCAGTCAGAATGCTTTAATGTGCAGACAGCCTGGAATGGCTTTATGGCCAGCTCTCCTGGAATAATTTATAAGGACTACATCAGGAGCAACACTGGGGAATTTGGAGGCTGCCCTGAGTTGTGCTGATGGTTGTACGTGACCCTGACCCTCACTGAGGGAGGCACAGGCCACTTCCCTTACGTTGTTCTACCACTGCTGGCACGGAAGAGCAGTGGATCTGAGTTGGTGTGGGCAGTCTGTAGGCGCTGAGCAAAATCACACAGTAAGGAAAATCACTGTGACTCCAGAGCATGGTACTGGGGTTTTTTTCTGCTGTGTAACTCGTGTCCTCCTGTAGCCCAAAGAGTCAGCACAATGCAAAGTGGTGGTGAGATAATGTGTCTGTACAAGAAATCCACTCATTTTTGTGTGGCAGGATGGACTCAGGTGCACATTTCTTGGTTCTTTTTGTTGCAGTGGATTTTGCTGCTTAGTTATTATTAGTGGATTCTTAGAATTATTAGAGGATTGTTTATTCTGGAGAGGTGCTAGGAATTGTGAATATCTGTGAAACTCTAATAGCATATGAGTGTTGTAAGCAGGAATTGGTAGTGTGAGCAACTGACAAGTTGTGTAAATTGATCTTTACCTGCCCTTTAATGTTCCATATCAAGCTATGCTGTTGGGGTTTTTTTTAATGCATAGATAGGACTTATATTAATGCCAATATTTAACTTCCAACATGAGCTAAGATTACAACAAAATCAAAGCTAATACTGAATTTCAAAGGAGCCTGAAGGAGATTGTGTATCTTGGATCAAATAGTAATGGTTGATTGGAAATTCCATTCTCGTCCATGTATGGGCCTTTTGAAGAGTGAAAGTATTAATTCCAGTAAACATAAAGGCAAAACCTAGGGAAGTGAGGGCACTGATCAGCCAAGCATGTTGAAGACTAAGAGGAAGTGTAGTTGTACATTTGATTGTGTAAGGATTCAAATTGTATTTTTGTTGTACAGTTGTTGTAAAGCTTTCAATTCCATTGAGCTTCCGACTGCCCAAAATAGACCAGTTTGCCAGTCATCTCTGAGCTCTGTGCTGCTCCACCTAGATCTCTGCAAGTATCCCAGGAAATTATTCCAAAGCTAGAACAGGCATGTCTAGATTATATTGCAGCCAGTGTTATGACTGCATTAATAATTACTGTGAGTTAACATAATTCTTTCCTTTATGAGGACAGCTCTTGGAGAAACTTCTGTTTCTCTTTGATTTTATTGTTTCTGTTGGTGTAGGATAAAAGCCACTCAGGTTAAAGGAATTTAAAAGCTTTTTCTTATGAAAAAAAAATGGTATGCCAGTATGAACACATCTTGCATGAAACCAGAAAGTAAGTCAGTTGCAATCTATGCTTTTAAAATTCTCAACAATGATGTACACAAGAGGTTGTGAAGTAACTTTAGAAGGACCTTATGATGCATGCATCTTGTGTAATTCTGGGCATTCTAATTGCAGAATTATTTTTGTACATACCCTGATTTAGTCATATGTGGATCAACCATACATAGCTCTGTAGATGTTTTTGGTAGGGAAGTGACATACTAAGCAGTACAGGATGTAAAACAGAAATGGGACATATTGAATTAATCTTTAGTGTTTGACTTAAATTCATAAGGGATTTAGTTACACTTTTAAATTCTCCCATTCTCAACAGGTAAGAATTTGAACGTCACTATTTATAGTAGAAAAAAGAGGCTGGTTAGAATTCTAAGTGACCTGAAGTTTTCTAGTCTAGGTATCATTTAATCTAAATATACCTATTAATGGCTCAAAAAAAGTCAAATGCACACAGCAGTTTGGCTTCATGAGAATGCTCTTCTGGGAGCTAATGGAGTGCAGTTTCCCATGTGAAAGTGGGCTCTCTCTTCCCTTCATTGCTGAGTATCTACATCCATGGCCTTCCTCAAAAATCTTATTTTACCTCTTGGCTCCATGCATTGGGAGGTCTTGTTGGCATGAGTATAACTCTACCCTGGGAAAATAGGATTTATGGATTCTTTTTGTTCCCTGTGCTGGATGTACAGTGCCACTTCTTTTATTGCTCTGAATGCTGAACAGACATTTTCTTCAAATATTAATCCTGCTCAGATAAATCTTCCATCTAGAGTTCTGCATTTCTCCTTTTAGTTACTTTTCAAATGACCATCTCTTTTAGCTGACAATGTTAGTTTTTCACATGAAAGCAGGCAGTTCTGTTCCACTGATGATATAAGTTCAGGATTTAAATATTTTTCTTAACACAATGTGTTATACATTATTCATAATTATAAAGTATAGCTACTGAGTCAAATACATCTCAAAATATATACAGAACTGCTCAGGGTAACCATCCAGTAATGCACCTTGTGTTCCTATGCTAATCTAAAACCTTATCTCTTCTGCCAGGTTTTTCACAAACTAATGTCAAAATCACCGTATTTTGCTTGACAAGTTATTTGTTTTTTTAAAAAATGACTGTATTGATATCCATTCTTTACCAGGCTGGTGCTCTAGATGAGTACCAATCATACAGTTTAGTAATAAGTAATTTATTTTATGCATATGTATGAATACATATGAAAATATCTTTTTTTTTCTATAACTTACTGCTATTCCAATGGATTTGATATTTCCTATTGGTTGTAAATTAAAATTATTTTCCAGTTTAATATTTTCTATGTGACTTTGTAATCAAAAGTTCTATCATGAAGAAAAAGAATACAGGGAAGTTATTAAAAACTACCTGGCACAGATAATGGATTTATTTCCTTGTAGTGGGTGTTGCCCCATATTGTCATGTGCAAATGAAACATTTTTTATAAGTGATTGATTTATAGAATGGCAAAGCAGATTCCAAAAACAACAGCCATTTACAGTAAATATTTAATTTTCGGTCTTGTGTTCTAGTAAGGCTTTTTGGAAAGAGAGCAAGTATTGGGATTTTGAGTGACTCACTGTGGTAGGTAATTCTTAATCTCTGAAGAATACACATTCTGCAGTCCTTGGAAAGTACACTGGTGATTGTATAGGAATTGCTTAATGCATTCCCCAACTCTTGATTAGTAAATAATGCTCTACCTGAGTGAATGTTGCTTACGGAGAAATTCCATGCTAAGGTATGGTGTACCACAGACTGAAATGTAAATGAGAGCATGTTTAGTTTTTCTCAAATCTGTGATTTGGAATGACAGCATAGACTGGAGTTATGCTGTGCCAGAAGCTCTTGGTAAAATCCAAAACCCCCACAAAATACATTTACTTTTCATGATTTGTTATGCACTCTGGATGTGAGCAATACTCATCCATGCTTGCAAATCTTTTCAGAGGTTGTCGCTGTAATTGCTGATGTGGATGTCTGGGAAATGTGTGCTAACTGACATACACAAACATGCAGACTATGTATTTCTGATCTCGAAATAGTACAGTTAATGAAATTGCATGATTTTGTGGCAAGACTAGCATCAATGTAATTATTCAGGGCTATGAGCTATTTTGGTGGGTTTTGGCATTAAACTTGAAGTTTCACGAAGCAGAAAGTCTGCTTTTGGAATGAGATATGTGTAAACTTGTTCACAGTATTTCCTCTCACTACCGATCATCCTTCTACCATGTGTTCTAAACTGAACAGTCCAGATTGCCAATGAATGCTGATGTCTACAGTACAAACATCTGCTTTATCATCCTTTAGTACTGGTGAATTATTTCCTCTGTTCAATCATACAGTTTAGTAATGTATGCCTGTGGAAAAATGTTCTGTCTATGAATTGATCAGGTCCTGTTACCCCCAGTAACTCTGGCTGCAGCACAGTACTTCACCATATAAGATGCAATGTGGGAATTTTCTAGCAGGCCTTGCTCTGTTAATAGCATATGAAGTTGCTACTGGTCTTGACAGAGCTGTTTTCAGGTTTTCATAGGTCAATGTACTAAACAGGTTTTTAGGTTTTTATACCCTGCTTTACCTAATTGCATAACACATTAAATATATTTTTGCCTTCTCTGGGTTATTCCTTCTCTAATCCTGTATGTCTGAAAGTAGGATGTAGAAACCTCAGCTAAACTTCTCCTAGAGTGACTTTCTTCATGAAAGTCACATCTCATATTTAGTTGCTTACTTCATTAGGCTTACTTGCTTAAATGCTCTGCTCTGTCAGTCCTTAACAATTTAATCCTTTACAACACTTAAGTATTGCATCACCCATATAAGATTTTAAAAGCCAGTGGCCAGGCTGGATAAGTCTAGGAACCCAATTTCTGTACTGATCTGATGAGAACTGTGAGTTAATGGAAGTTCTCTCAGATAAGTTAATTTTTCCTCCTTGTTTCATTTCTGGTTTGAGCCTTTGAGAGTTTGGAATTTTCTGAAAAGAATTGGAAATGGGTTGTTCTCTGATAAACATGAAGAAGGCAGGACCAAAGTCTGTAAATAAGAGTTCTGTACAGAATCAAATTCAAAAATATTATTGGACTACTTTTTGAGGTTTTGTGTTACAGTTGTGAGATTAAATTTACTCTATCAAATGAGAAATAAATTATAGTCTCTTTCATGTGATAATCTGTAATCCATATATAAGCATAGATCATGTCCTTCTCTGAGCTGAAATCCAGTGGGGTTTTTGTCACACTTTTTGTTTCCTGCACTGATTATATATTGAGAAGGATATCATTACATATGCTTTCCAAAGGATTTCCTTTTTGCAATGAACTTGCTGCCAGGCTTCTGACAAAATTCAGTAAACGTATTCAGCTTTATTTATTAATCAAATAATGATATCAGTGATACTCTCTGAGCAAATTAAGGTCTAACATTCAAGACAGGAGCATTTCTGACTGCAGTGTTTAATGAAGCCACACTGTTTATTCCAAAACTCCTAGGAATATCCTCAGTATAATATATAAGATTTTGAATTTTTCAACTGAGTGTCTTTATATATGACAGATCTAGTTTCTGTTAAGTTTATTTAATTTCATGTACTTTAGCTCCTTGGAGCATTTTAGGATGGTCAAGCAAAGAAAGTTAGAAGCCACCACATAAACAGAAAGACAGGGACTTGTGATTTGGGGGTAAGGAATAATGAAAGACAAGAGAAGTAACAGTTGGAGAAATGGATGAAATTAGGATTGGTGAAATGAGGATTCTGGTAGGATTTTTTGGATGTCAGAAAACGTGATATTTGAAATGTAAAATGTTTTCTTAGAATGAAAGGAATTCTTGTCATCTTGTTGTGAAGCAGATGAGCTGCTTCATTTAGTTTTGTTTTCCAGCCAAACAAGCAAGAGCCTGAGGGCAGTATGGAGGTACACTGTTATTTCATTTACAAAAGTGCATCTATTATGTCTTTATTTTCAAGGCCTCCTTGTGCAGGAAGCTTCTGGGTTTGAAGATCAACGTTCACTAAACAACATTCAATAAAAACTTGGATTAGAAATATCCACTGACCCTGCCTGTGCTTTAGGAATTGGTGTTAGAAATTCAGTGTTTGTGGAAGGTGCTGTGGAAAGCTGTGATACAGAGTGTCTTGGAAAGAAGCCATTTGTGGTGAGCAAAGATTCTTTTCAAGGTTGTTAACCTCTGTATCCCTGAATTGTGTTTACATAGCTGCCTAAAGGATTTCTGCAGTTTCAGTTGGAATATGTTCCCCAACCAAAACACTTGTGTGACACAGCTGTTACCATTTGCCCCATGGATGCTGCTCACCTTTCAGTTAGGGCTGAAGTAACCCCTGGCTAACTTCTAAGATAATTGCACTGCTTAAAATTCTTCATACTCATGTCTTTCAATATTAATTAGGCTTTTAGGCTTATTAATGTTATGATTACTGCATTTTGTCAAGATATAGGGCTGTCACCCAGGAAGTCTTATCTGTTGGCTTGGAGTTTTGCCTAAGGCATGTTAGCCTGACAATAGTATTGATAGAATTTGGAAAATTCATTGTAATCAACTGTTGCTAAAATGTTAAATTCTGTAATGTAAATGCACAGGAAGGCTATGAAAGATGCATAGTTTCCTATTAGAAAAAACCAAATTTCAGTATTTAAAAAAGTTAGTACGTGTTATGTGCAGCTAAAAATACATAATCATATCTTGTCTTTTTTCATTTTCTCTTGGAAATGCTCATGTATTTTCCTTCTCTCATAGGAGTCTTAATTTTTCCATTGAATGGCATGTTAACATTTGAGAAATTTTGCAGCATTGCTTTCTTTTTTTTATTCATAGTACTTGTATCTTACCAAAATTTGTCTGGTAGCTCCAGAGAACAGGAATGCATGAACTAAAACAGCACATTAGAGTTCAAATCTTTCCAAGGTTCATGTTCCTCACTGAAGAGCCTCAACATGATGAAATTTTTTGAGGTTAGTGAAGGCTGATTTTTTGATGATAAATACCAAGTCCATATTTGTCCAGTGAATCTGCCTCTTACAAAGATCTGTGTCAGCTCACTTTGCCAGTTTTTGATGTTATCACAACCCAGATGTATGAGACTAGGGACTGACTTTTATCATGCAAAATCTTATGGAGTATGTCGTATGAATTAGGGTAGTATTATTTTGGTTCTGCAAATTGTGTCCTTGGCTGGAGGGACTTGAGAGAGCAATGATGACGTTCCCTGCTGAACACAAGAGGAGATAAAACTAAGTGCCCAAGTCAACAGCATAATAAAAAAGGAGGCACTTCAGTTTCCTAAAGCTCAAACTACCTTTCAAGAGCGAATTCCAAACTCTGGAGTTTGTGTAGTTTGTCAGTGAGACACTGACACTTTGTACTGCCCATGATGAGATGAACCCACAACTTAGAGCATTGGCCACACCTACCTGTCCTGTATTTTACCTGAATCTGCCTATCTTGGATGTGTCTTTTTCATGTGGGAAAAGATGTTAATCTTAATTTTGATATTCTGTGCAGGCTGACAGTCCTTTCACAGCCATACTGGTGGCAGACAGATCTTGGGCATGCCAGGGGAGTGGCCATGGGTGGTATTTGTAGGAGTGGGACAAGAAGGGGTTCAGCACATTGCTTGAGGCAATAGTGAGGTGGTTGCATTAGGTCCAGATGT
Source organism: Fringilla coelebs (assembly GCF_963513975.1). Classification (NCBI taxonomy): domain Eukaryota; kingdom Metazoa; phylum Chordata; class Aves; order Passeriformes; family Fringillidae; genus Fringilla; species Fringilla coelebs. The sequence continues at coordinate 92,559,413 of NC_140030.1, read as the reverse complement.
GCTGTGCATGCTGCTTTTCCATATCCCTGATCAAATCAATGTGATTTAGCCAGAATAATTTTTAAACTGCATGAGTAAGAACCTTTCTGCAGTATGGGTCTTTAAGTTCTCTTCAAATAGGGAGCTCTTTTGCCCTTTGCTAGGCCTTTTTATTTTAATGGTTGCTGAGGTTAATGGGTCTTGTGTTCAGATTTTAATGCTGCTTTTATAAGGCTGCAGAAAATAGCTTAGACACACAACCGTTATACTTGTAAACCTGAGGAAGTACAGGATCTGTGGATTTATAGGCAGTTGCAGTATGTAAAGGATCTTCACTCAGAAGCACTAAGATGTTAATCTTTTTGATATTTGCATGTATTGTTAGAGGTGCACAATTTCCAACTTTTGCTCCTCCCAACCTTGTTATGATGTGCTGTTGAGTTGAAAATAAGAACTGATATTCCCTTTTGGGCTCAGTTCCAGCAGTGCTTAGGTCCTTGGGAACAGACACATCTTTCTCCTGCTGCTTGCCTGCAGTTCTCTCCTGGCTCTTTAAATCACAGCACTGAGATGCCAGCAATCCAGATACCAGAGGTTCTGCTTCATTTCTCCCAGGCAGAAATGTCATTTACCACTTACCTACCTATTCTTTGACTGGAACTTTTTAGGACACCTTAATTTGACGTATTTGGGATTTCTGTAAAAGACTTTATATGCTGTAAATGAAGATGTATCATCTCAGAAACGAGGGTCACGTGATTAATTGCAAATGACTTGGGTTTACTGCATTCTGGTGTAATTTTGTGATGTCCTCACCCAAGAAACAGCACATGATTATTTGTAAGCTTGCCATCCCTGGGAGGGAATTTGATAAGGCTTTCAGGATCTGTGTTGTAAGGCCAGTAATTGCTGTGATCCAATAAGGGAGAGCTCTGTGGTGGCATCACTCGAGAGAGTAAGCGTGGTGTGACTGCTGCTGCTTCTCGGATCCTGCTGCCTAATGAAAGATTAATGATGAGATGATGCTCTGTAACAAACACCCAGGTCACAGGTTTGATTTGAACCAATCAATACAGTTCATTCTCCTAAAGGTAGCTAATGATAGCATGCTTATGAGAAATGAAATGGCCTGCAATCTAAGACAGCCTGCTCCTTCTCACTGTGTCAGCTTTAAAGAAACAGCATTCCTTTTATAACATCATCTAAACCTTGGGAAGAAAGGAGAGTTTAGATTCTGGGGGAAAATGTTAAGAAAACTTTTATTAAAAAATGGAGCTCAAGAAGGGAATCCTTTATATTAGAAATAAATTAGAATTAAAACTCAATGAAACCTAAGTTGGAAAGAAAAATGTCTCATATTCTCAAAGTTAATAGTATCTGAAAGAGAAAAGAGTTTGATTTGACCTTGGTGTTTAAAGATGTACATTTATGTGTGTGTTCTTAATCCTTGGAGTGACTCACTTGCCTGTGAAAGGCAGGGGGTCAAGTCCCCTCTATGACACAGTGACCCATCTGAGGAGAAAAGGAAAGAAATTGGAATATCGTTCTTCTTCAGGGCCAGATAAATACAGATGTAACCTACTGAGTACTTTTAAAAAGACTATAGCAGCTATATTAATTCCTGAAGGCGAGTTTAGGACACAGAGGAGGGTCTGTATTCAAGTAATTCCCTCAAAGATAATCCTATGAGAGGCTGAACAGTCTTAGAATTAGAAGGCAGAATGAGGAAGCTCAAAGTTTTTCAAGACTTCAAGATTCAAAAAGATTTTCAAGATTTTTTTCCTGAACCTTTTTCTAAGCCCTTGGAAGACTTTCTAAGACCTCTGAACCTTTTTCTAAGCCCTTTGAAGGAGACTTTGCATTCTTGCTTTAGTCTAAGTAATAAAGTACTGTGAAAGTGCTGGCAGTAAGATACTGTAAAATATGAATAAGGGAGTTGACTTTTGAGCTCTTGGTTATGATACTTCAGCTTTCCAAGATGCAGAGTGGGAACTCCCTACCTGTCTATTAAAAAAAAGCCAAACCAAACCCCAAAAAACACCCAAACTCAAGCTCAAATTCTCTAATGAAATATTCTGATTTTCATAGCAAAGAAGAATTGCTGTCCTTTAGGTATGAACAAAACCATACTGACCTGGCTTCAGTTACTTCTTAGGTACAAAACAATATTCTAAAAAATCATGGTAATTTATTTCCTAGATGAAAATAGTATTTGCTTAGTACTTAGGATACTTGCCTATGTGGTACTTTTGTTCTAGATTGGTAACATCATAAGCTTTGTAAGTGTTAGCATTATTATAATTAGCAAAGTTACATTACTAATACATGGAACAAATTGAAATTGTCACCAAAAATATCAATTTGTCATCAAAATGTCAGTACTAGAAAATACATTAAATGTAAACAGAATTTTCATGCTAACATCATTTCCCAGGAGCACAGATGCACTGAAACACTCCCTTGCAGTGACTAAGCAGTGTTTGGTGAGTAAGGCACTTCCTAAGACCTGAAGAGCAATTCTAATAGCAATTTCAGGATTGCATTTTGCCACTCTTACACAGTTGTAAGAAAGATCTATCTTGATATTAGATGGCATTTCTTAATGTTTAGCTTTCTAGTTTTCATCATACAGCAGGGGTGAGCACAAATTAGTCACCCCGAACTGCAGTCTGAGCATCTGTGCCTCAGTCACTGGAGCTGTATCTCTTTTATTTGATTTCTTCCCCTCTGTATTGATTACATTTTCTTTCCAGACTGCACTGTGATCAATTGCCATTGTGTTTCTTGGATTAACTTGGATTTCTCATCTTTTCTAGTCCCGTTTCCTTTTTTCTATTCCAGTAAGTGCTTTAAAATTTTAAATGTTTAAATAGAGCCTCTTTCCCATAAACCCTGGAATTTGCCAGGATCCCTTCTTACAAGAGGAGCATGGTCTAATGGTGAACAAGCTGAGAGATGGACATTGCTGTGTTTTTATCCCAGTTGGTTTTCTTTTGTGGCCTTAGACAGGTCTTTAAAATACCTGCCAGGAGAGCTGTGAGGATTAATTGAGCAGACAAAATGCTGTGTAATGCTTAACATTGTCTGACTTTAACAATCAGTGTACATTTAGTGCAGGTCTTGAAAACAAAGTCTGTGAAGTTAGTGGGTGAAATTGTTGGGTTTGGGGTTTTTTCAGTGATCTTGCCTGTAGAATGACAATAGGATTCTTGACTCCAGCCATACCAAATTCATAGTTGCACATACTTCAGGGAAAGAACTATCATTTCTGTTTCTCCTTGGTAACTGGTATTTTTTTCTAAAATTTCCTGTCAGTTTTAGAGAAAAATATAAGTTTGTCTTTGTGAGATTCATGTTGAAATGAAATTCAGACTTGTTGCTATCCATAGTTCTGGAACAGAATAAGGAAAAAACCAATATCCAGAAGAAAAATATACTAAAACTGATGTCTAGAGAAACAAAATAGTATGTAATGCTGTTCATTTTAAATTGCAATAATTCCCACATAAAGGATATTTTAAAAGAAATATTCGAAGTATTGAATTTTGTCAGTCAGATCTGACTTCTTTTTCATAAGAGTTGATTTATCTACATCCTTAGTGTTTATCTTATTTTTATTACTGCGTCAAACTTCTCTGTAATTGCACTATTTTGACTTCATTTTTCTTGACTATGAGTGGCAAGATTTGCATTGTTTCATTCTGATTAGCAATTTGTATCCTGACACTGCTTTTCCTGGCAACATCTCACCCAGAATATCCCACTGTTCTTTGTGCCACATCACAGTGATTGCTCACAGTCATCCTCTGATGCACTAAATACGCCTTCTTCTTTCTCCTCATTTGTAATTTCCAGCTTGTCACAGGAATTCTTACTCCTATGGATGACCATGCACTTCATCTAATTTCTTTTTGTTTCTTTTATTGCAGAGTTCTCTGCTCCCCCTTGGTGTGGAATACAGTCTTTCTTTGTACTAACAGCTTATCACAAAGCTAGTTTCTGTGCCAAGATCACAAGGGAAAATATTAAATATGTCTCATGGCAGCTACTTGAGGAATTACCCTCACAGTTTCTCTGGAGCCTGGTATTGGAATTGTTTGAATGGCTTTCTCTTTAACCACAGTGTAGAAATATAAGTGCATTTATTCCAAATTTTCCTGTTAACTATAAGCATGGATCTTAGATGTTATAAATCATACTGAAGCATAAAAATGGGTTGCCCTACAGTAAACAGAGGAGTCTCTGAGAGGTTCTAGATGTTCTTCAGGTATTTGCAAAACAGCTCCACTCAGTCCAGTGTGCCAACACAAAGATTTCCAAGCCAAGCATCACATTTAAGAAAGCATCTCTGCAATTGGTACTTGCTTCCAGTCTGCCCCCTGTGTAACCAGGGCTGTGATTTGGAGCTGCCAGGGCTGGCATGTGTTTTTAAGCACCTTTCAGTAGCTGAACAAGCCAGTGTTAGTAACTGAAGTTCAGATTATGGCATCCATATGCACTCTGAGCTTTATCTAGTCAGGTCTGGAGTGCTGCCAAGGATGAAGCATGTGCAACCTCTTTGGACAACCTGCTCACCAGCTTGGCTGGTGAACCATGCTCATTCTGAACTCAGGCTTGCCTGAGAATCATTATAATCTCATTGGTGTGTTGTTGCTTGGGCCTGATGTACTTAAGCTAGCATGCACATTGTTATTTTAAGTATTTGTGCCCCTGTGTCCTGATTTATATGTAAAATAGGTAGCCTTCCCAGAAATTTGACCAAGTTATTGGCTGTGGACTGACAGTGGGCCTTTTAGTAACTGGATATTTGAGTCTGAGCACATCTTCAGTTCATACTTCCCAAGGCAACTTCCTGCTTCTATTTGGCACGTGATTTGGGACATATAAATCAAATCATTTGGCAAACTGTTTTTCTGATGTCATTCACAAATGAAGCGGATGTTTAAATGATCCTGTTTACCTTAATTGTAGTATAAAAGGTGAAGAAGGAACCCCTTTAAAACTAGGCCCTGAATATTTTGTTCTTGAGTTTCAGTTGAAGCTGAAACTTCTGGAAAATTTGTCTCTGATGTCAATGGGAATGAGATGGGGCATGTTTATAGAATAAAGGCATTATGTTGGCTGTTAGTGGTACAATGTGTATGAATAAAAAGGGTTTATCTCACTAAATGTTCAGAGATTTGCCTGAAATCACTTTCAATATCCCTTCTTGTTCTCTATACAGTAGACTATGTAATTAGGGAACATGTTATACAGCAAACTCAGTTTAAAAAATTGATTTTTAAAGCATAAAAGAGGCAGTGACTGAAGTGCTGCCAGGCTCTATCGAATACTCACATGTATTATATTGTAAACATAATATGGTTATACTGTATGTTGTCATAATAATTGGCAATGGTACTGGAGGCAGTCATTGAGTGCTTTGTTCATGTGGTAATAGATGACAAGGGCTACAACATTTGTTGGCAGCAAAGTTGTTTTCCTATCTCTTTCTCTTCGTAAATTGGTTTCAGAATAGTTTTGTGGGGTTTTTTTCCAAGCTGTCTTAGGATCCAGATGGCTTTATCTCTTTTTAATGAGATTTGGAATATTTTCCTTACAAGTGGTGTTCACTCAGTGCTGCCACAAGGGCTGCATTCTTCATTTTTCTTAAAGCATGGCACTGTGATGTGAGAGGGAAGGCTCAGCAGTGACCCACAGCACAGAGGGGTGGGTTGAGACTCAGTGGGATCCAGGGCTGAAACGTAGCCTGAGTCAGGAAAGAACATAAAATACTCGTCTGGAGGCCAGCAAATGGGTTTAGGCTTGTGGGTAGGAACAGCCTGGTCAGTCTGTGTAGGCTTGATTCCATGATCCTAACTCATGCTAGCCATGTTACTGGTGTCCAGCAGGCTGACGTGGGATGGGATGTATTCCTTGTGAGTAACTAGAAGAACTGTCCTATCCACTTGCAAAGGTTCTGAAGGGGCACTCAGAATAGAGAACAATTGGGAAATGGCCATTTTCCCTGCAGAAATCCCCAGAGGTTTTTTTTTTTTTTTCTGTTAATTGCTGGACTTCATGGGACATTATCCTCTTCAAATTATTTCTTTTAAGATCCAGATCACATGTAAGATAGGGCTCTGCAGGATCCTTAAAGACAATTTGTGGTGGCTTCAGGCATTCACAGTAGGCATTCATTTCAGTTGTAAGGGAGTGAATTTCACCTAACACAGGTTTAACAGCGGAAAAAGGTTGTCTGTACCAGCATCTTGCCTTCCAAATTCAGGCTATAAGCCTCAACTTAGCTTCAGATTCTTGTTAAATCTGCGCCAACACACAACCTGTGCATCACCGTGCTTTTACCTCTGTGTATATCTTTCACTTTTTGCCAGTTTGAGTCAGCTCTTCCTGACTTTAGTTACTCATGATGTAGTGATGTGCTTCTACCCTTTTCAGGCTCCCATGCCTTCTGTTGTACTGTTTAGGTCCCTGTCCTGCTGTCCCTGTGTCATCATTTTCTGTCTCATTTCACACGGTGCACCACTCACTGGCTCAGAGCTCATTTGTGTCTTGTTTCCATTCTCAGTGTCTTTGGTCTTCCAGCTGCAGAATGTTCCACCTGCATGTATCTCTACTTCTGCCAGCAGGACAAGTGTTGCAAAAGAATCAGTTCTACAAGGATGTCTCATTCCTACAAAGCAGACATAACTTGATTATGTCTTGTACTGATGTGTGGGATTTGGCTTTCTCTGTTGTCTGCACGGGCATTCTGGATCTGTAAAACTGCTGCCAAAAATCTGAACCTAAGGCAGATATTGTCTAAAGCTCTCACTCAATCCATAGCAATAGCTCAACAATTTCCATTTAGAAAGCACACAAATTAACACTGTCATGTTTTCTCAACATTGTAAAGATTTTAGTTAGTGGGGTCTGATGAAATTGTAGCATTTTTTTTCTTACTGATATGTAGCAACATGTGCATATGTAAATTCTATTGCACAGTGGATTCTCATCTCAGGTATAATCACTGCAAACCACAGTTGTCCCAAGTGCTTTTCTTATCAATATTCTGATTGTTTGTTGTGTGACTAATCTGTATTTAAAAACAATATTTACTCATAAAGAATTATTGATTAGGACATGCTAACAGGTCCTCTCCCTACATCACTGCTCTGCACAGTAAAAGACATGCATTGGCTGCATGGGATCAGCAGAGAATCAGAACAGGAGAGTTTTCATAGCACACAAGGGAGCTGAAAATTGTTTTTCAAAACCACAACGAACTTTTCTTGATGTACTTTATACCTAGTGAGGGGAAATCTTCATGCAGTAGTGCTTAGTACTGTAATTTGGACTGACTTAGTTTGTACTTTAACCAACAAAAAAGTCCTGATATCTGCACTGTTTTCTTTTACTCTTTTCCAATCTGCTGCTTTAGCAGTCAAGCTTTACAAACCATGAAAAATCTTACAGGTAGGGCTGTACTTACCCACACCTCTTAGTCTGGGGGAAATGGCAGAATCTAATAGAGAGGTTTCTGTACTGGAGTAACCAGAAGTTGGATCTGTTTATATCCTCTACACTGGAAAATTCAGAAAAGGGTAGTTTTGCCATTCCTGAGATTCTAAGGTGATATGCTTGAAAGCACACAACAACCTAGCCATGGGAAAATTGCCTCTCCAGGTGTTTTCCAGCTTTATCAAACCTTGTAGCAAAGAAGGAAAGGAGAGCACAGACACAGCTTTTCCTTGATAAGTCATCCTATTTATTACAATTCTCCCATTTGACAAAATTATTTGCAAAGAGGCTTGAAGCTGTTGTTTTCTTCAAAGTGGCACTGTTTATTAGAAAACTGAAAGATCATGTATTGCCTTGTACATCTTACATGAGAGATCATGTAAGCTGCTGCTTCTTGCACATTGATAAATTCACACCTATCTTGTTCTGGAGGCTGCCCAAAGAAGGGTGCAGAGCTTGTGAGCATGAACTGGGTGCTGCAGCACCTTGGAGTCATGCTAAACTCTTTGTCCTTCGTAGTACCCTACCCTTTACACGAGTGCTGTGGAAAATGTTGGCTGTCATCCTTTAAACAGCACAATGTTTGCATTTCCCTTGATCATCACCTCAGGGCAAAGTTCAGTAGGTTGAGGAAGTGTTATTTAAGTGCAATTGATCTAAAAATATATCAAAAGGAAGGCTACTGTATATGAACAAATCGTGGAGAGGCTTTATATAGGCTTCTTGATATCTGTAAATACATGAAACAAGGAAGCAGCAGCCTGTGACATGGTTATTTCTGGAAAAGAGGAAGATCTGACTGTTATTATTATCTTAGCATGTACAGAGCCAAGCAGTTGTTCCTGAAGAAATTGTGTGTAGAATTAAGAGCCCCAAAATTAGAACCATTTCCACAGGGTTGTGAACACTCTGCTCCAGATCTTGCCGCTGCAAATCAATGGTAAATCACATATCAATGTCAACGGGATCAGGCTTAGGATTTCCACTTCCCTATACCTGCACCCTTTTAACAAAACCCTTTACCTTTCCAGGGAATATCTGTTCTGAAAGGAGCCTGAGGATCTGATAATCTTTAGTGAATTGTAGCAGATCTCAACATAGAATATTCCAAAATCAGTGAAGTGGTGTGTTTGCGTCAGCTCACTTCTTCCGACAAAGAGATAAAAATATATTTACAGTATCTGCACGGAGAAAAAAGCTGGAAGAAACTACTAGGTCAGTTAGTTTGCTCTCTGTGTCACAGGTCATTATTGCCCAGTTACCTCTGTATAGATTATTTTATGCTCAACTGTGGTGCTAAGCAGGCAAATACACGCTGACCTACAACACTCTAAAACATATCTAACCTTGAACTGAACAGGCCATTGAGATTTCCCATGGTAATTTCAGCTATAAATAACTTGTTGTCTAATAGGCCATGTTTCTACATGAACTTTGTGTTTACACTAAGTAACCATTAGGAACCAGCATTTTCTCTTCTATTAAGTCAAGCTAGTTAATAATATTAACACATGAGTCTTTTCTTCAAACGTGGCACTGTAAGAGATTTTCCTTTTCAAATAATTTTGTCTGATTTTTTTATGTTTAAATTCTATTTTGGAAGCATTCTTTCTAAACTGTGCAACTTGGTGTGGTGACTCAAAGCACATTTCACCAGTGAAAAAGCTGGTATTGTTTTTTGTCTATACATACAAGGAATGTATTAAGACTGGGTTTTAGTTTGGATTTTTTAGTTACAATGTCAGCTGTTTGTCACCTGTAATTCTTGGTACTTTTCAGACCATGTGTTTTCCAGGGAGAAGACTTGGCTAGTTGTGGAGCTTTTATTTCTATTCCCATTGCAGTTTGCTGTATTAAGACATGTTTAATTAGAACTGGCTTTGTTTATGAAGTGCTTCAAATTGTTCTGCATTAATATCTTCATCTTTCATCTTCACAGTCTTATTGATCTCACAAACCTTGTTATCATGGATGCATATATTTATTTTCTTCTCGTGAAAGCCCTGAAGTTTATGTTGCAAGTCTCCATTCATTATTACTTTGTTCGATCTTTCAGTTTTCAGTTCATTTAATTCATTTTACTGATGGTGTTGTGCCAGTGTTCATAATGAGAATGTCATACACTATTAAGTCAAGTGCTCTCCACAGATATATTGCAAATATACAATTACTTTCATCATTCAAATGCTTGTCTCATCAAACAATGCAAAGACTTGTTTTACAAGATCTGTTTGCCACGAAACTGGGTTCACTGGGATGATATTAATTATATTCCATCACTTCCATTCTTCTTTAAATTTGTAACAGCTTTATTACCTAGAAGGAAGGTCAGACTTGCTGTCCATTAGCTCTGAGTCATCCTGCTGGCCTCTGTTGTTATTGGCACAACATTAGCACTTTTTCAGTCAAATGGGATTTCCCTGGAATGCCTTAATTTAGTAAAATACACATGATTAGCTCTCAAGTCTTCTCTGTCTTAATTCTTAGGTGTGAAGGAGATGAATTGGCTGACTTTAAAATGTTGATTTCTGATGCATGTTGTATAACATCCTGCTTGGTTACCAAGGGACTGGAAAATAGTTAAAGTTCATCATGTGACATAAGAACAGCTGTCCAAATATGGAATAAAAATATTTCTAAATATGTCTGTCTCTTCTGCATCACTATTAAAAGTTTTATCATTTCCATCTGGCAGGGGTTTCCATAGCTGCTAGGGTATTGTAGTCTTGATAAATTTGAGGGGTTTTTAATTTTTCATGTTACATTGGTAATGTCAGCTGTGGACTTTCTGCTGATGTTTCTAACTTATTGATATCTTTCCCTGTGTAACTTCTAACTCATAGGGATCATTACTGTTTATTTTCATTATTATATAGCACTTTTTATTAAGAACTTCTGCTTGCACTTGAATTGTGATAGAAAACAGCATTTTTAGGCAAAATTATCCTTCCCTCGACTGTGGAATTACAAATTCATGACCATCCTAAGATCTCTTTAAAAAACTTCTCACTTATGACTTTCAATTAAATTTCAATCTTAATTTTAATTACTGTGATAGGATTAAGAACTTGCAGGTTACTGACAACTGCAGCACATATATCACACTCATGTCTTTATGCAGCAGTCTCCCTCATCTCATCTACTCATTATACATTGTTAGTGTGGTTTGTCGGGTTTTTTAGCACTTAAATCACATTTTAGCATTTAAATCACATTTTGCATCATTGTGCAGTGTTCACTAATAATAACAGCATCATTCTCTTGCATTGGTGGTAATTTCAAGATCTCTGGTTCATTACCTCTTCCAATCTCAGTATGTAAAGGACTGAAAAAGTCATATTTTAACACTCTGCCATGCTAGTTCAAGTTTGTCAGAGACTGAGCATGTACTGAGTTTGATTTCTTGCCAACTTCCTCAGATGTTGCTGCTGTAACATCCTCCTGCCTACCCCAGCTTATCTCCAATCAAACAGAGGTAAACATTTGCACTGTCCACTGTTTGAGTTTTTCTGAGGGGTAAGGTTACCACAAGCAATGTGTTTGCATGAAAGCCCTGTTCAAGAGATCTCCCCAAGTCATGCACTTGTTTGTCTGTTATCCATGTGATCATATTTACTCTGAGGATAATGTCATCTGTTTCAGAAGTGGTGCTGTGAAAGTGAGGTTTCAGATACATTTCATCACAACATTGTGTTCTCTGTGCAAAATTTTCACCAGCAAGTCTTCCACAGTAGTATACCATGGATGCAGAATCTGTGATTCTATCAGCAGAAGGCAAAACTAATTCTTTTTTTTTTTCCCTGTAGTCTTGTACAGCAGACTCTCATTTTAGTTTAGTGTGTTTTGCCTCTGTGGCTCAGAGTCCCACATATCTGGAGGATGTGTCAGCATTTTGTTCCACACCAGTGTATATTTTCTTTTAGAGTAGCATGTTGTAAATTAAAAGGGATGATATAAAGGCTGTTGAGGGAGCTAGAGCATCCAGCTGGTTTGTAAGTGATGCTAAAGGCTGCTCCCAGGAGTAAAGCACACTGCATGTTTTACAGTGAGAATTCAAATTCAGCATTCTGAAACAATAGCTGTTCAGAGGTGATAAAGCAAAAATGTGGCTTGGGCATGCCTCCTTATTTTAGTATTTTAAATCAAATGCTTTCCCAGGGCAGGGCCCTTAGCACAGATCTCCCCTCTGACTTCCTCTTTCCTTCCTGAAATATAATCACTGTAGGTTCTCCTGTCTCCTGTACTCCCAGGAAAAACTGCTTCCTTAGTGCACATACATTGCAATTAAACCTCTTAAACATCATTTTAGTAATAATTATTTTAGGAATATTCCTGATTAAACCTGCCAATTAGCACAGACTAGGAGGAAAACAGAAGTAAATAATGACTTCTTTCAGTAAGTTTTCCTATCCAGAATAATAACAGATAATGAGCAGAGGGAAAGACAGTTGGCAAAATGGAACTGTACCTCTTCTTTCATGGGCTTTCAGTCTGGTTTCTAACTAAGGGAGGGGAGTAACAGAAACCAAGCAGAATTAGGATGTACAAGGGCTTTTAAATGCAGGCTTTTCTTTTTCTAATTCTTATCTATTTTATACTCTGTTAAAGTGATCATCTTACACATACCTAATCTCTTCTTCTCCAGTGATAAAGACAAAAAACTTAATGATGCCTGAGTGTCACACGTTTAGCCTGTGACCTTGATGTCATTTGTCCAGATCATGTTGCTAAGGGGATCTTTAGGGTCCCATCAGTACATAAGGACACTTCCTTCCTTCTGAATGATGATCATGGAAGAAGTTTCTGTGATGAACCAGTACAATCCAGTTGGACATAAGTGCAGAAAAAGTCCTAAGAGTCACAGTGGTTGAGCCACAGAGTCTTTCTGAATCCAGACTTGTTTGGATGTTTTGAAAGAGAAAATGAAATTATCACATGGTTGCTGGTTACATAGTGACTGAATTGTTTGAAACTCCTGCGCTTTGGGAGTCTGTGGCTGGGAAATCCCCAGCATGTGACTGGTACAGCTGTGTTTGATACCGTGGTCAAACTTCACTGCAGGCCTGAGTATTTCACCACATTGCATCTTCTACCTGCCTGTTGCAGTATTCCAATAACTGCCAAACATTCCTTGTCTTGCAGAATTTGCATCGGGGTTTGAAAATCTGAGCTGCTTGAACTGTGCTAATCTTGTGTTGTGTCTTGGTTTGGAAAGACAGGTGCCTGCTAAAGAAGGCAGGAGCCTCCCCTGAAATAGAGAATGCAAACTCTCTCCACCCTTCCGAATTGCTATGAATTTTAAATTAAGGGGCTCTCAGGCAAAAGATATGGGAGCAGGAAATAACAGTTCTTTAATAGGGAAGGGAAAAAGAAAATAAAAGGGTAAAATAAAACAATGCAATATACTAGAACAACACTGACAGAGTCAGAACTCAACCTGACACCCTGTTGGTCAGGATGTTGGTAGCAGTCCAGTTGGAAAAGGGGCTGCAGCCCTCCTGGAGTGTCAGCCATGGTTCTGTTGGAGCAGGGGGGTCCTATAGAAAAAGGATGTACTCTTATGCAGATCCATGGAAGTAGAAGCAGCTGCTGTTCCTCTGGGGGATCCAGTGGGAAGCCGTGCTGGTGTGTCAGAACCTCCAGATTATATCTGGGTAGGAATGCTTGGCTCCTCCCTCTGGGCGGAGCATCTCACAGTGGGATGTTACAGTTCTTATCAGTCATGCTGTGACAATCAATAGCCCCTTATCAGCAGATGTTCCCTGCTGAGGGAGGAGTAATTATGATCACTCAGAGAGAGATAAGGAGAATTGCCCACCTGACACAAGACAACGGCCATACAGATGGCAATAGAATACATCTTGTCTTGCAATCTGGAACATGTTGATAAAGCAATGGGGAAACTGAGTCCCAAGTGAGGCAAAGGCAAATTTCTCATTAAGGGTGAGCACATTCTCTTTCAGTCATCTGCATTTGTGCCACACTGCCAGAAGATATAAATCAACCATTAGGAAAAAGGGAACTTCTGGACTTCTGCTTTTTCTTCAAGCTATTTTTGTCTTATCCATGCCCATCTTGTTTCATCCTCCTGTGGCATCTTGTCAGCAGTGGATGTGGTGTGTTGTTTAGGATGGGAGCTCTTTGTTACTTATGGTACAGTGCCAAGAATAAAGAGACAAAATTCCTTGTGGGGTTCAGAAGACTTTTTAAAATACAAATCAATATCCACTATTGGTTCCCTGGTTGACTTGTTTTGACCCCCTGTGTTGTGGCACTGCAAACTGCCACCACATTCCCGTGGGAAAAGGGAGATGCAGCACTGCGGCTTTGAAGTGATCCCTCAGAGGCCTGCAAGACAGGCTTCTAGCTACTTCCTTGGAAGTTTGGATCGTTAATCATTGCAAACCATCCCTGTGGTGACTTCACCTGATAAGTAGTCAGCCTTTTCCACACTTCTACCACTCCTTGGAGGTTTCCTAACACTCCATGGGCTCCACTGTCTCTCCCAGAGAGGCACTCATAGCACAACCTGGCAGCAACCAGCGAGGAACCACCTCTCCTGGAGCTTGGGGCATCAATTATGTGGTCCCTAGAACACTGTGATCCCTGACCAGAGGAAGCTACTAAGAAATAACTGATCTGATTTAGGAGAAAAAAAAAAAATTAAAAATTATTGAAGCACCAGGTAACAAAGTCTTATATACTGTGAGAAAAATGCACAATTTTTCCACAGTTTGCAGAATATTTGCAGGATGGTGTCCCTTGAAAACATATTTAGCCTTTGCTTCTCAGATTTACCACATATTTCTTTCACATGTGTGATGTCCAGGTAGAATCCAGAGGGGATCTGATATTTCTGCTCCATCTCAGCTCTGCTGGTTTGGGGTTTGGAGGATGGTGCCACTTTAATCTTTTTGCCAAAGCTTTGCATAACATTTAAAATACATTTTCCTCTTGATGTGTATCACCTCATGTTTCTAGAGACCAGATAAGGGCTTTTTCTCTGACATTAATGAATTATTTCAAAATGCCTAATAGAATGAGATATTGCCAGTAGCTTCCTGAATGGATTTTGCTTGTGTTTAATTTTATGCCTGAGATTTTTCATATGTGGTGGCAAAAACATCTGTGGTGCAATACTGTAGCACGTTAACTTTGCCTTCTCTAATTCTCAGTATGAGTTGAGTTTGTTGATAAAGTTCAGTCTTGGTGCTCAGGATTGCTTGTTACCAGCTTTACACTGTAAGGGGCAGAAAGGAAAGTTGTGCACGTGCAGTTGTGCATGTGTTGTTACTTTTAAATATAGGATAAGATTATCTGCAGATTGGTATATTATTCATATGATATTGTTATTTTTATAATATTTTTCCAAAAACTTGTCCCTTTGAGAGGCCTTTAGGTATTCTCTGCCTTCACTTCTTTTATAACAAAGAGCAACCTCTGCTTTAGTGGATCTGGTTAAGTAGTGAAAGGGTGGCAAGAGATGACAGAAAGGTTTGAGAAATGCAGAGCACAGAGTAAGGATTAGCTCAATAGCAAAAAAATCATGAGATGAGCTATTATTACTCCCCCAATTTGTTGGTTCCTGGTTTCCATATGTTATTAATATTCCTCTGTATTTTGTTTGAGGAAGTAGTCAGATGAAAGGTCACAACTGTTTTATGAAAGTGGGTGAATCATTTACTAAGTCACTGTGTACAGGCAGTGAATGCTCCACGTACTTGTGACTGTGCATTCCTCTATTAGTTTGCCATCTGTTCTGTGGAAACCTCAATTACTAGAGATGAAGAGGGCTGCAAATCGCTTACACAGAAATGGTGTTGCAATATAACTTGATGGACTTGGACAGGAAATTGCATAGTTCATTTAAATCACATGCTCAGTGCAAATTTAGGCTTTATCCTCCCATGAATATTTGAGATAAAAGTGAGATGAGCAGGTATTTACTAGGCAGAAGTAGGATGCACGATCATGCCCAGTGGTTTGATCATGAGGTGGAAAATGTACATGCTTCAGACTTTTATGATCATTTGCTGTAGCTTAAACATGTTGCCTCCCCAGATTCACACTAAAAACCCCAGTTGGGGTTGGGGTCAGGGTCTCTGTGACAGATCATGTGACCCAGAACAGCAGTTTTGCTCTTGCTTTCCCATCACTGGCACTGGAGATGGGGAAATTCCCACAGCTGAGGTCGGACAAAGACAGAGAGGGAAAAATCACATTGCAAACAAAAATTCAGAGAAAAATAATCACCAGAGATTGTAATCAGGATGATGGAAAGGTCTGGGTTAGTCTTGTTTGTTTTTTCTCTAAGATTGTCCAGGGGCAAAGCTGACACATTTTTAAATGCCACGTCTGCTCAGTCATTTGGCAAACATGCCCACTTCTGTTACCAAATTATATAACGTGGTGGGATGGGGGCAGCCTCACGTGCTTCGCCGCAGCCTGGTGGGTCACTTGACAGGATGAGGAACATAACATGATAATCAGGGCATCTTGTCTTTCTTTCTTTCTTTTTTCCCCCTCCAACAGAGACAATTTCATGCTCGTGGGAAGGTGCTGTGCTGGCAGTTCTGGGAAGTGAGACGCTGTCCCTGAGCAGGCACCGCACACGTGGTCGCACCGCGCTGATCCCGCGCCTGTGATCGCTGCGCGCTTCCCTCGTCCTCACGGGACAACAGCCTCATTCCCACGTGGAAAAACAACCTTTAGGGCTGAAAAAGTACATCAGGCCAGCTCAGGTGTTTGGCCTTTGTTACTACGCCTTCTTGCCAAGACTGGCAAAACTTTAAAACTGGAGAATTCCCTATCATTTGAGCCAGAGCGGACGAGAGTCCATCTTATCAATACTGATGGAAATGGGGACCATCTGCTAGAGGTACTACCTTTTACTTGAGGCAGCAACTATAATTCTCACAAATCACGAAGTACAAAGCTTTAAAACTGCCTAATAGGGCTGCAGGTGCAGCTGTGAGATGGGCAGTGGGCTGCATGGGCATTAAGCAATCCATGGCTGAGTACTGCTGCATGGAGTGGAGTTAAGGGAGAAACAGTCCTGCTAGAAATGCAGGGGAATCTGCTGTAAACTACTTGGAATCCCAATGGAAATTTAGGGTCCTATCTAGGAAAGTACTGGTGACCTTCTGTACAGGACTCAAGCAATTGAAAGCTAAGCAATTTCATTGATACATTTCTGGAGTGAGGCCTGAGTTTCTTCTAAATGACAAGTTTAATTACAGCTCCTCTGCTCTGACCTTTAGTTGGCTTTATGTAGGCATCCAGGCTTGCAAGCTGTACATTGTGCAAAGGGACTTCGAGTTTGGTTTTCTCTTACTACACCTACAAGTGGAATGCCAGTCTGATGCACTCAGAAATGAAAATAAACACTGAGCAGAGCAAGCAGAAGCACTGTGGCACATGAGGGTTCAGTATAATTTCACTTATCTAATGCCATCCTGAAGACTGATTTTTTGTTTTAACACAAAAAAAGTCTAAATAAATGCATTTTTCAGTCTTTTCAGGTGATAAAGGATTAATTTATGTGGTAGCGAGAACATTTTGTAAGTTTTACAGTGCACATCTTTGGAATTACCTTACAACCATATATTGAATATTGCTTTATTTAGCAGCCACTGTGTTTTTTGCAGCTAAGAAGACTTTAAAACCTGATTTGAAATATGAACTGACAAAACTGTGAAGAGAGAGAATGTCTCTGTAAAATATCTGTAACTATTTACCGTTAAATGTGCAGGTATTATGCAAGATAGGATCATAAATGTTTTATCCCCTCTTGATAGGCATGGAGCTTATATCTTTTTGAGAGCAAAATGTACAGCAAGCAAAGGGAAAAACTAGAACTGCTGATTCTCCCTTTTTTTCTTTTTTTTTGCGTTTATTTGTATAAAATCTCCTTTCCTATTACCATTTTAAGCTGTTTCATGTGTGACTGTATTCAAGGGGAAGAAGAAGCTGGGCTAAAGAGATGTGTTTGTGTGTGCTTAAATATTTCATTAGTAACTAGTGAGGTGCTTTCCTGAAATCAGGAGGTTTTACTGATTTTATTTCTTGTAATTGTATGTTAAAGAAATGTACTGTGTTGTAAAAGATACTTAAGCATGTCATCAGTTCTGGGGAAAATTAGTAGAGGCTACTAATTGTACTGATGGGCAATATTAAGTCATCTTGCTGGGGAAGCATGTATACAGAAGGAGCTGGGTTTGGGAACTTAAACAGAAAAACCACAGAGTGAGTAGGAAGCTTATCTTGGGTAAGAGTAAAGAAAAGCTGAGCGACAGCTCCCAGAGCAGCATCCTGCTTTACCCGCTGGGGGCACCTTCAGCTGTCTGATTTGTTTGATTCTCGCACAGCTGGGAAAGATCTGACCCTGTAAAAGGCTTGCTGGTTTTATCTTGAAAGTAGAGCTGTTAAATAAATTGTGAGGGGGGGAAAAAAAACAAGCAAAGAGTAAAGTCAGTTGTTGTTTCTGCCTTCTCTCTGTGGGAGGTTTCTCACCCTTCAGCTGAATGCAAGTAGTCAAGGAGGCTGAGTACCTGGAGCTGGCCCAGCTGAGAGGCTGAAGCTGTGGTGTGGAGCACAGCCTGGAAGCAGTGTCAGACACCTCCTGAGAGCAGTCTGGCACTGAGGAAAGTCCCTGTGCTTTCAGCAGCTGAGCTACTACAGAGGAGTCCCACTCCTTCCCATTCCTCTGCTGTGGCAAAGGCTGATCCAGCAACCTTTGCAGCTGTGCTGTGAGTGATGGGCTGAAAAGCCCAGGGAGCAAGGTAGAAGGGGAATGCTTTGAAATTAAAAATTAATACCAGTTATTAAAACTAACAGTTAAAACTAATTATTATTTGGGAACTTAATTAAAGCAGCATTATTTTGGAGTTCAATTCTATACCGGTATCTTTTAACTGGAAAAACCACCTGAGTTTTGGTGAGGCACTCAGGCTAAAATGTTAACAGCTGAGTAGTTTGACTGGTGCCAAAGTCAAATGTGTTTCCTCAGTGATTAATGATCAGGCTCAGCCTCCAGGAGAATGTGGTTTCACAAGTCTTTCTTTCTCAGCAGTGTCCTCTGTGTGTTGCTCCTTCCTGCCTGCTGCCACCATCACCTACAAATTCACTTGTGCCAGTATAACAGCTGGTGGGACTGCACAGTGAGTTAGATGGGGAAGCTAATTAAATCTTTCTAAAAACCTTTTCTGGGGGAAGGAGAAGAGGTAGGAGATGTTAATTTTCCTCACTACTGTTCAGCATGTGCCTGTACCAGCAGTTGTCCCGGCGCAGGTAAGGTTGTGATGTCAGGTGAGAGTAAATTGGAGGAACCAAGTTGTTAAAGCCAGCACTGTTCCTGAGAAGTTTGTGAAAATACACCTTGTTTTCATGCAGAGCAGCAGGAAAGAGGATGTAACCAACTCTTCTGGGAATTTCTGGGTTACATGTGGTTATTTTGCTCAGAACAGAGACTTAGCTCAGAGTGCCTATGGATCCCCATTCACATCTCTGTTTCTGTAGCAGACTGAACAGAAATCACCTTGCTTCTAAATTCTGGAAGAGCAGACTGTGCTGGAATGGAATGGGTGTGACTTTATTCACTGGTAGAGAAAAAAGCCCTAACCAACCTGAATTTTTCTGTATGATACTGTTGATCTTCGGTGCAGTCATCTCATGTCCTTTCCTCCCCTGTTCCCTGGGCACTGCTGCCACAGGAGAGGGTGCCAGTGTCCTGTGGTGCTGTACAGATGTGTGTCCCTTCCAGGCACTGGCCTCAAATCTGCTTTTTTTGTGCTGTTAATCAGCTCTCCTGGACTGTCTTCTTTACTGCACAGCCTCTGCACTCCTTGCCAGGGTATCTCACAACTTTCCCTGAACTTTAGTTCCCTCTGGTACAGAGGTTCCTCACCTTCCTTTTTCCAGGGGTAGTATAGTCAGATTTTGCTCTTTATCCAGTGCTTTCTACTGAGAGTTCTCACAACTAAGTGTGCACCTCCTCATTTCTTACACAGCAAAATAGATCTAGGTGATGGTAGCAGTGGAATACAATCACCCTGCTCTCCATCAGGGTGTGCAATAGTTAAATAGCTCTCCTGGCTTCATGCCACTGCTCAAGTAATCTGCATTTTAACCATTCCTTTTGGCAGCTTGATTTGCTTATTTTTGTGTTTACAGACCACACTCACCCATACCGCTTCTGTTTTTCCAGTCCCAAGTTCTTCCTGTGCTGCTGCTGTCCCTGTGCAATGTAGATGGATGCCTGCCCAACCCCTGTGATGCTGTGGAGCTCCCTTCACCTGGGATTTCGGGAAACAGGCTCATTTCAGTCAGAAATCAAGAGAAACCTGCATGTTCAGTGATGTGATTCAGAAACCTAAGTGGGATCGGGGTTGTGCTGTGTGACACAAGGAGAAGCTAATTATTATTAAATTATTAAAGAATAAAGAACAGCAGCTCTGCCCTGCTGTTGTAATTTTATTATAAAAACTCATTGATGCCTTCAGTTCTGTGTATGAGCTGTTAACTGGTCAATTGTCAGAAGCCTTTCTCCAGATTTTATTCAGTTCTCAGGCAGTTTTCCTGAGTGTCAGCAGTGTCGGGAGCCTCCCGGGCTCCTCTGGAAGCCCCAGGCTGACAAAGCAGCAAATCCACCCCGCCAGCTCTGCCTGGCCCTCACCCTGTGCTTTATGTGGGTGTCCCAGTAAACCAGCCATGTGCCGCGCTCTCTGCTCCTCACTTGCCCTCAGGAGTGCAGCGTGCCGGGTTCCCAGACCGGGTTGCAGCCCGGCTGTCCCGGCAGCGCTTCCCTGCCGCAGGTTGTGTTCCCTTCCCTGCCTCGGTTGTGTTTCCCTGCCTCGGTTGTGTTTCCCTGCCTCAGGCTGTGTTTCCCTGGCTCGGTTGTGTTTCCCAGCCGCAGGTTGGTTGTGTTCTGTCGCCTTCTCGCGGTCACCCAGCGCTCGCAGCCTTCTCTCCGAGGCAGGCGCTGCCCTCTGCGCTGCTCTCGCCTCCACGCCGTCCCTGAAGCGCCGTGCTGCTGTTCCGGCCCTGGAAATGTTGCTAAAAGTAACAGAAGAGTTTGGGAAGAAAGTCTAGAGGAGAGCCCCAAAGATGCTCAGGGGGCTGGGAGCGCCTTTCCCGTGCTGAGGGGATGTGGCTGTTCAGCCTGGAGAAGGGAAGGCTCCAGGGAAATCTCAGTGTGCCCTCCGGAGCTTAGAGAGAGCCGAGACAAAACGGGAGAGGGAGGGCAACTTTTTACTCGGGCAAGGATGAACAATGTTTTATACTGACACAGGAGGGACTTAGAATAGATATTAGGGTAAAGTTATTTAGTGAGGCACTGGCACAGGTTGCCCAGAGAAGCTGTGGGTGCTCCATCCCTGGAAGTGTTCAAAGCCAGGTTGATGGGGCTCCGAGCAACCTGGAATAGTGGGTGGCATCCCTGCCTGGGACAGGGGATTTGGCACTTGAGGTCCCATCCCAAACCATTTTATGATTCTCTGATAAGTTCTTAACAGAAGAACTTTGTAACAAAGCTGATTTGAACTGGTACTTTGCTAAAATAATTCAGTTTCAGGGGTTTTTTTGTGATAAACAAGTACCAGGACTTTGCTAAAAGTATTCAATTTCAGGTTTATTTGGCTGTCTCAGCAATCATTTTATTGTTTCTTGAAGTCAAGTGGAGGAAAATCTGTTGGGAAACTACAAAACATTGGGTCAAGGGATCTGAGTTATTGCTTTGTTTCAACTGTAAAGTGTTGATGAAACTTTGGATGTAGCTTTTTTCCTGCCATTTTCTGTATGGAGAATGGAGTGACAAGAACAGCTGCTTTATCACAGTGTTTGATTGAAACAAGGTCCTCATTGCAAAGATTATGTGGTGTAAAAACCAGTAGGACATTTCCCTACAGAATAGGACCCAAGTTCTTTCAGAGAATCCTGTCTCAGGAGTTGTAGTTTTTAAATACTTGTACAAAATCAGGGTGACCTCATGCCAAATGTAGATCACCATTTTAAAGTTTTTTTGGTAAATTCTTACTGGAAAGCAGAAGAAAACTAAGGAAAAATATTTGCTTTTCATGTGGGCATATAAGAATATGTTTTTCAATTTGTTCAGACCTAAGTGATTAAATAATTGATTATTAATCAGTTGTTGATTTAACCTTTAAATTAAAAAATATTTTGCAATAACTAGAAAGTAATAATAATTTCATTACTGTTTGGTATCCATCCACCTGTAGTGATGTACAGGTGAAAATTCTCCTGTGTACCC
The DNA here is from genome assembly GCF_963513975.1 of Fringilla coelebs. Classification (NCBI taxonomy): domain Eukaryota; kingdom Metazoa; phylum Chordata; class Aves; order Passeriformes; family Fringillidae; genus Fringilla; species Fringilla coelebs. The sequence goes on along the minus strand of NC_140030.1, from coordinate 92,537,668 downwards.
TCTTGATAATTAATAACTCTTCTAATAGAAGAAAATACACATGCTTTTTTCTGCACTCCTCCAAAGGAGTAACTAGAGAAATAAAGAAGTTCATAAGTATTGTTTCCAGCCAGTGTCACTTTTTTCTGCAACAGAGCAGTAATCTGAGGGACTTTGTATTTCCAGAGTACAGCAATTAGGGAAGACTTAATGATTTTCATGAGTAAAGACAGAGGAAGGGGTGTCTCTGGTTGTGCCTCTCTTTTCAGAGGCACTGTTCTGCACCCAGCAGATGGACAGCCTTAGTTTATTTGAGTGTAACAACTGGGCAGCAAATTTAGCACTGATCAAAGCTGATTTGAGGGGTGGCAGATTGATGTAAATGGGTTGCAGCTCAGTGTGTTGCAAAGTATTGCTATAAAATCATCCATGCTGGATTTGCTGTGGAGGAAATGGCAGGAAATGTGACTGCTCAGAGAAGGCACATCCTTCTGTGCCCCTAGCAAAGAGCTGCTTGCAGGGCTGGCTTGCTTGGCCTGGGACGGCCCCTGACATCCAGGGTTTGAGCCACTGAAAAGTTGCTTGGACTTCTGTCACCATCATATCTTCTGAAAAATCCCCTTGCCCAGGATTTCTCTCCTGGGAAACTAAGAAGCCTCAGAGAGAAAGGAAAACAATATTATCTCATTTGCTTCTCCTGTGTTTTGCTGCTTTGGAATGTGGTTGGAGATTGTTTATCCAACATGTGAATTGTTTTGACTTAATGATCAATCACCATCCAGCTGTGTCAAGGCTCTGGAGAGAGTAACGAGTTTTTCTTTATCTTTTAGCCTTCTGTAAGCATCCTTTCTCTATTCTTTAGTATAGCATAGTGTAACAATCTTTAATATAAAATCCTAACATAAAATAATAAATTAGCCTCCTGAGAACATGGAGTCAGATTCATCATTCCTCCCTTCATTTGGGGCACCCCAAATATACCACAGACTTCAATACACTCTTCTTCAATACACTTCAGGGTGGTGCCTCACCCTTAGAGTAAGGAAGCACCCAAGATTCATAAATGCTCGTGGGCAAAAGGAATGACAAAAGCCAGAGGGTCTGCAAACAACCAGGAAGTTTTATTGGTGAATTGCACACTTGGCAGGGAAATTGGTGTGTTGGTCCCTGACCTATTGTATAAGCACGTGGTGTGGGTCTGGGATGAAGGGCTGGGGTGAAAGGGAAGGCAGGAAGGAGGAGATTAATTAAAGAGAGAAAAGGAGACAGAAAGAGATCACCAGTCCTGGTTTCAGCATTGACTCCTCTCTGCTATTAATTACTAATAATTATGTCAGTTTTTTTCATAAGCAGCATATCCTGATAATTTTGGCTCATTCCATCATATTATCTGGTTTTACCCCATTGACTGATGCACTTTTCTCTTTAAAAAGCTCTTTAAACACATCCCTTAACTGTATTCCTAACTCCTCATCCTGCATTGTTGTCAGTGAAGTCAGCAATTGCCTGCCTTTAAGTCTTCTCTAAATATGGAACCCATTTCCTACTCTTTTCATATAGACCTTTCAAGTTTGTAAGGGTCAAGCCTTTTAAAAAATAATTACTCGACATGTAGGAGTGATAAAGTTGATTTTTCCAAATAAATTACTTCTAAATTAATAATGCTAATATTTACTTTAAAAATGTAACCCTGTGTTTCCCTTCTTTTTCTTCATCTTGTCTTCAGATTTTTGAGTTTATAAACCCTTTTGTTGTGGTTTAGACTTCCAAATAAGCTTTATTTTTATGGACAAGAAATAGTTTAGATATGGCAGGAAAGACATGGAATTTTTAATGACAAATACGGTAGATAGTACTAATTTCTACTAGTAAAGTAAATAATTTGTTTCTTCTTGCTCTTACATGAAGATCAAACCACTTAATACTAGGATTTACAACTGATTCTGTGGAATTTTTATCAGTGTTAACTGGGAGCTCTATTTACTATGCAGATAAAAATAACTAGTACAAATAGAGTTGAGGTTAAAGAAAATATTTGAATAGAAGATAGTAGATGTAAAAAATACATGTCTGAGGGGCAAAGCACTGGAATGAGGTCCTGGGTTGGCACAGAACACTGTAGCTTCATGGAAATTAACAGACCCATCCCAATTCACATGTAGAGTTCAGAAGCAAAATAGTGAAAGTTAAGCTTTAGAGGAAAAGGGAGAACCTTTTTCTCTGAGGATTAACTTCATTATTTTGGGGGTGGGACTTTGGGAACGCAGTGAGGAAGTCTGTAGGTTGCATGAAAAATGCACAGCAGAGTATAAAATAGCGCTTCAGCCGCTGGAATATTTCTTTTCTCTGTTTCTGTATGTCTGGTAGCTGCTCATAAATGTTTTCTTATGCACGCAGGGTCACGACTGGCTCAGAAGGCGGCGGAGTTTGTCCCCAGCTCTGTCCAGAAGCGCACCCAGATGGAGCAGCCGCTGGATGTCCCTCTCGCTCCGCTCTCCTGCGCAAGGAGCAGCCGGACGGACGGACGAGCCTGCAGCCGGGACAGACAAAGGGACAGTGTGCGAGGCCAGCTGCTCGCTGCTGCCCAGCCGCCTGGGTGGTGTGACACAGCTCTCAGCACAAGCTGAGGGATCAGCGAGACTGACAGATGAGAAATGCGTTTTTCTTCCATTACAAGAACACTTTTTCCCCCCACCCCATTCTTCTCAGTTGTGCTCTGTGCCATTCTACTAAACCTGCTGCCAATAACTGAAGACTGTTTGAAAAAACAAGTTAGAATTTATAATGCCTTTCTCAAGACTTACCAGATGTAAGCAAGTTCTCTGTCAGGCTGGATAGAAGAAATGCACCAGGTAAATGTCCTTTTTTCATGCCAGGGGGTCCTGGCCCAGATCAGTAAAGCTGGGAGCACCTTCATATAAACAAGAACTAGAATTCTCCTTTCTGGAAGAGTCTGCACTCTCTGCTTTCTCTGTTCTGAAACAGAATTGAGAGAGACATACCTTCAGAACTTCCAATGAAATCCTGCTCTGAAAAAGTGGGCATTAGGACAGAATTTTGGTTACCTGTGTGAGTCAAGGTTCTTTGTGTTGCTCAGCTGCTGTGCTGGAAAGGCAGTGGAAATTAACAGCCCTTGTTTGTTAGAGGCATCAAAACTACATGAATGCAGCAAAACTCTTCAGAAGCTCTGTGGAGGCTGAGAACCTCAAGGTGTGTGACTTGTGTAGAACCAAAGAATTTGGCACTGCTGCCCAGCACAGAGCTCTCAGGGATGGGAGCACAGGGGAGAACAGAGTGGTGCCTCAGGCAGTGCTTTCAGAAGGATCCATGAAGGTTGGGAGTGCAGGGAATTTGGGTTTCAGTGATCTAGCTAGGCTAAAATGGGAATTTGGGGTTCGGTTGGAATGTAATAGAGAGCTCCAAGTTTCAAGGTAATGTGATGACTAGATCATTTTTTGCATTCCTCAAGTCTCCATACTATTTTCAGAATGTTTCATCTGTACATTGTGAAATAGTATGTTTCCTTATATTCATATTATGTCTTCAATTCTTTCTTTAGAATTCTTTCTTCTTTAGAAAACAACTTAGATTACAAATTCTGAATACTAGAAGTCTGATATATTTCAGGATTTTGCTGGATTTTCTTTTCCTGTGTATTTTTTTTCTCAGAATATATGAAAGGAGTTACATAACTTTTGGCTTTAGTGGTCAGCCAATATTTGATCTCTTCTAGTTTATTTATGTCAGAAATGTTTATACAAAGTGATGTATCTTTGTGTACATTCTTTGTAATCAAAGTAGGATTAAGCTGAGGTCCTGTTTTCCTGAATGTAGCAGGAAAAAAGACAATAGGAAACAGCTCTTTTGGCAGTAGCCCAAGCCCCTCTCTTCAATCAGGGCTGCACTCAGAAAATCCTTGCTCTCTTTCTCTTTTTGTGATAATTCAGGATCATTCTACAAAGTGCTTCACTGGTTTGGGGGGTTTTCTTACCTACATTTGTAACATTCCTGACTGGCCCACACAATTTTGCTAAAATTACATACACACACTTCTGTGTTTGCATGCACGTGGCTCAGATGATTTTTTATATGCTTGTCTTGTGGCAGGTGCTTGGGAGGCAAATACCTATTTGTCTGCATCTTCAGCTATATTTCAAACACATTTTCTTCTCTAGGACTCCAAGCTGGTTTCATTCCACTCCATTTTCTGCTGGGTTTCTCTGAGGCCATTCAGGAAAACAGGCAGGAAAAGACATTTTGGTCTCAGCTCAGACAGTGAAGTTTAAGGAATATCAGAAGTGTTGTTTAACAGTCTAAACTAAGCATTAAACAGGGGAGGTGCTTGGTACCATGTTCTTAAAGTCTGGGGCAGACAAATCTGCATTTTGCTATACTGAATATTTAAAAGCCCTCAGTCCTTCTGGATTTTAGCTTTTCCAGGGTTGTATTGAGAAAGATGTTTGCCTAATCCTGACTATGCATAAAAACAATAATCAGAAGTAGTTATTCTTTGCAAGAGCCAAAATGCTTGGTTGTTATCTTAGACTGGCAGTGAAACCCCTGGAGAGCTATTTAATGATGTAAATTAGCATGAAATTAGAAAATTATGTTTACTTTGAATTTGGGGGGGGGGGGATGTTTGGATATTTCCCCTGCAAAACCAAGAATAAGTGTTATCAAAACATATGATTTGTTTCTCTAGCTTTTAGCTAGATTTAGCAATTGCTTCAGGTTCGTAAGGAGTGATCTCATCTGTATCTTGCAGCAATATTTGTGAAAACTCCCAGGAGTGTGGATGTCTTAATATTCTTCAAAAGGAGAAATGAAGGAAAGGGATAATAATGTACACAGATGTACAGTGAAGTACAGAGCTCTGAAGTTCCAAAGTTGTTTTTTTTTTAACCAAAAGCAAGAGTCCCTTTAAGTCTAGAATTATGAAATAAAATGGATATGTAATTGTGTTCATAATCAGAGTGGTGCTTTTTTTTGGTGCTTTAAATAATATAAAATATGTAGGGTTTTGAGCAGCATAGAAAACATGAAAGTTGATAATATATAGGAGGTTACTGTGGTCTAAGGAAAAGAGGGGGGACTGGATTCCAAAATAGTGAAATTCGGCATAGCTCAGTTGGAGCTCTGTGTTTCTGTTGATGTACACTAGTTGAAAATTGGTTTATGATTTCAAGTTGCATAGAAACAAAGCAAACAAACAAAAAAGTACTGCAATGAAAGCATCCATCTAGGAAAACATTTGGGAGAAAAACATACAGTGAAAACAGCACTCTTTCTAAATTAAATTTACTATTGCATTTAATAAAGTTTCCTGGTAGGGAGTTCCTGAAAAATGTGGACTGAAATGTGAGGCAAACTGTCAATGCTCTTTTTAGCTGCCTTGATGGTATATTTACAAGAATACATTTCTTAATTTTTTTTTTCATTACTTCTAAAGAAAAAAGAAAGCTTCATAACCATCTGGAGGAGCATTTGCTACGATTGTTTCCAAAGGGGCAGCTGAAGAGTTTCATGAATATCAATGTTAATAGGCTCCTAGAAACAAGGAAAATTGCCTGTAGGTGATTTCCACTTATACAGAAACAGCTCCTCTCTGAACTGCAGTCTTCTCTAAACTTTCTCTCCAGGCCTGTTGCCTATTACTGTGCTGTCCTGCTCCTACTTCCTTTTGCTGTTTTGAATCAACAGTGGGTAGAGCAATGCTTATAGGAAATGTACTTGAGGGTGAAACACAATCTCACAAATTACAGAAAATCAACAATGTTAAGTGTAGCTTGTGGCTATAGGCAGATCAGAAGCAGTCTAATGAGAACACACTGCTTTTTGGAAATGAAACAGCTATGCCACATTGTCATAAAGCCGTAGTTAGGGCTGGATTTGAAGAAGAGAAAATCTTTCACAAAGTGGCTTCCAGAAAGAAGTCTGAGAAATAATTATTTTTTCATGTGTTGATTTGCTGTTTGGCATGCGGTAGGAGATGCTTCTCCTTAATTTTTGCTCCTCCTGATGTTAAGGCACTTAATTGATAACTTTTACTGAAACTATAAAATCATTGTTTTCTGCATGAACAGATTATATATATATATGCCTCACATTGGTCATACTTGGAATAAGAGCTCTTTCCTCTCCTTAAAGGTGCAGGAAAACCTCATCTTCATTACACAGCTCAGAGAATCATGCTTAGGAAAGGACATGCACTATGACAAGATGTGCTAGAAAATGGGCTCTTCCTGTTGGGCTTTCATCAGGCTCTGAGTCCTGATGGGCTTTCTACTGGCAGAGCTTTAGAGCAGCCTAAAGGCAGCAGAGCTGCTTTTACAGAGGGCAGCAGGAGGCTGAACCAAGACTGAGCAGTGCTGGTTATTGCATGGGAAGAGACTGGTGACAGCTCCTGGGGCTGAGCTGGTCCCAGCCAGGAAGGGCTGGTGAATTGTGATTTAGTTCACAAAGTGTGGGATGCCCATTAGATGCAAATGAAGAGAGCCTTGCTCTATTCTTCTTTACTGTTCCATGTTCTCTGGTCATTTCATTTCACGTGTGGACAGCTGTTCATCACGTTAGATATTTGTATTTCAATTCCTTACATTTCCTAAATTCTTTGTTGGTGGGGAAGAGACATTCATAAAATTGTGGCAAGTTTCTGAAGTCTGGTATCAGAAGTTTTACCTAGGACCTTTTATACAGACCTTTATTTTTGAAAGCTAACTCAGGAAGTACATTGTTGCTATTAGCGCCCCTGGGGGACTGGTTCCCTCTAGAAAATAAATGTATGCTTCCCTAGCAAAGATGATGTTGTAGTCTTGATTGAATTCCTTCTTAATTCCTTCAACTGCTGTTTTTTAGTAAATCCATCCCTGATTCTCTCTTGCAGGGTGTAGAGTAAAATAAGGAAAAATGTTTTTCCTCCTTCAGGCAGCAAGTAAGCCTCTCCCTCCCTTCCTTCTGTCCATCCAGCTGCAGCTGAACAAAAAACATCACAGGAACTAAAGGGGAGAAATATAATCCAAGATCTATTTCTTCTAATCACTATGTACAGTATAAAATAATACTTAATTCCCAACAGCTCACTCTATAGCATGTGTTTCTTCTTTCCCCACTTCAGTAGTCTGAAATTATTTCTGCTGGTCCAGACACACAGTGAGGCTCTGGACTTCTCTTACTCTGCTGTGTCTGTCAACATCAAAATTCTATTACCTCTCTCTCCCTTGATTGTGGGGGTCCTTCTCTCCTCTTACTCTCTTTTTATCACTTATTTCTCCCTCCTTCTCATGTCACTCTATTTTTTTCTTCATTCTCCAAGGGCTTCTCAGTTTGCCCCACACTGGCAGGATGGAGTCCTGCTGTGTATTTTGTTCTGCCTGATTGGGGAAGCTGAAACTTAGCAACCCTTGGACTTCTCCAAACTGTGTAATTGAATTGTCTAGAGTGTTAATCATCATTGGATTACTCTGACGTTCTTGATGCAAAAATATGTACATTAAAATAATAATGTAATTACAGAATTTGCTTTTAGCCTGAATATATTTCTTCTTAGTGACACTGAAATGATTTACTACTCCCAATATTTATATACTGTTTTGACAGATATGCAGCAGGCTGTGAGTAATTTTAAGGTGGTACAGTTTACTCCATGCTTCTTAAAAGCAAGGATTTCCCCCCTCCCCTTTTACCCCATCACATTTTATTATTAATGGACACATTTGAATTGTCAGCTTTCCCAAAACCTTGGTGTATTGGCTGGAATGATCAGAATAATTGCTTAACCATGTCATCACTAGCTAGGAGTACTGAACATGCTCTTGCTTTATCTTTTCCCTAGTAGTTCTTCTGGTTTGTTTTTTTATTTATCCTGTTAGTTTAAATATAAGAAATGCAAGCCAAAATAGCCAGTAGTGTGGAAATGGAGGCTGCCAGCAGCTGTGTGGGCTAAGAGTAAACTTTTGGCTTTGTCTGGAGGCAGGATGCTGAAGCAGCTCAGCTGGCAGGTTAATGGTGATTGTCATGAATATTAAAGGACAGAACCAAAACAAAACTCCCAGAGAGACACTTGTGCACAAATCTTACACAGCAACACAAGCAGCTCAGACAGCTGGCTCTCTCTAGGCTCTCTTGAAAGAAAACAGTGCTGAGGTGTATTAGGGTGATTTTTATCAACCAGAAAGCCAATCTGTGATTGGCACTGGCACTGGTTGAAAGTTAGAGGCCTTCATGATTTACAGCTTGAGGCAAAAATCTGTTTTCTGAAGTAGATAAATAACAGGTAAATTATATCTGTGCTGTTCTCCCTTGGATTAAGTGCTTTGTAATATTTTTTTGGGTTTGTGCTGTCTGAAAATGTGTAAACAAATGTGTACCAGCCTTACTGTTAAAGTTCATACCAGCTCTCTGGTGTGCAAGTATAGTCTCACTTTTCCCTCTTTTTTTTTTTTTTTTTTTGATTTGGTTTTTTGTTTTGGTTTGGGTTTTTTTCTCTTAAAAAAATTTAAAAAGCCCCAAACAAATAAAAACCCACATTGCAGGGCACGGAATAATGAACTACATTTGAGTTAGTTTCTGTTTTGTGATTTGTCCCAGACAGGGTAAGAACTTGCTATTCACAGAGTTCCTCCTTTGGCTCTCGTGGTGTAAAGGTACCTGTACCTCCAGCTACATGGAAAAAAATTGCAAACTAATTAAAATTCAAGAAGCCTGGATTTATATGAAATAACACCAACGGAGATCTGGGATGATTCCACTAAAAGCACTGCGGTCATGCTGTTTCTAAGAGGATATCTAAAGGTGAGACATTCTCCAGGGCCTAGACAGTGATCTTTGTTACATTTTCAAGTGGGGATCAAATCCTTGCACGTACCTTCCTTGACTTTCATGGTTATTTGAATTTATACCAACTTAATATGTGGTTCAGTGATTTCCATACTCCAAAAGGAATGAGCTGAAATAACAGAGTAGGTTTCCTCAGATAACTGATGATCCATGATCCATTTTGTGGTGTTATTCTGAGTATAAAAAGGTAAAGTAAATCTAAACTATTTTTAGGTGCAATGAGTCAGTCTAAATGAGTTGATGGAAAAAGATAAAAATGAAAGGACAGTCCAGTTAGAGGAAGTTAGGGAGAGTAATGTTTTTATATAAACATTCTACAGAATTCATTTGTCTTTCCAAACTCTGTCTATTCTCCAGTAGCTCATGGAGACCTCTCAGGTCTAGCTGTCTACTTTTAGTTCAATTTCATTGAAAACAGAATTCTTATATATATATTTAAAGTAGATTTTAAAAGTATTTTTGTAAATAATTAATGCAGGTATTCCAGTGATTATTATGTGACTACCAGCAGTGTGCACAACGAAAAATACAAGTGGCCAGCAGATTGCCAGCTGTGAAGAAAACACATTCAGTAAGATGATTTTTCAGCTAGTACCAGGAAAAACCCTGATTTATTTCTGTTGTTCTTAAATCAAACAGCCTAGTGGAGGGTTTTTTTTTAAGGGTAACATAAACCAGATACATTTCAAAGACTTAGACTAGCTTATATTTGTGTTTTCACAGTACCATGAGGAATTTACACACAGGCCTCTGACAGGCCTTGCAATAGAATGAGCTGCAGTGTTGTAAAAGAATGGTTTGTAACTATTTCCCTTGTATCAGAGCTTCCCATAAATACATACTACATGGATCAACGTGGGGTAAACCTCACTCACTTCAGCTGAAAGATGAAGCACCACAAAGTGATACCTCTTTGGAGTGAGGAAAGTAAAGTCAGAGTTCCATAAAGTAGCATTCTTGAAGCTCTAGCCATCTTGGGATCCCACCAGCCCAAATGTCCGGCCAACATTACCTTCCTCAAGAGGCTGGAAGTCACAGCAGGGATAAAAGTCACAAGGAATTCAAGGAAAACACCAGCTTATTTAACAGCTAGGAAGCCATGAAGGATGGCAAAGCTGTAGTGAAGCTGAGAGCTGCGCCCTCATTTCTGTGTCCCAGGTCACCTCTTCACTGGCTGAACTCCAGCCTTCTTTTTAAACTGCAATGGGCATCATTTAAAGACAAAATGGGAAAAAATGCTAAGTTATGGTCTGAACAGCAGCAGTAGGATTTTCCATGAACCCAGGCACCTGCAAGGTATCAAAGCCAAAGGCATCTTATTTTTGGAAAATGAGACTGAGGTTGTCAAGCAAGGAGCCAGCAGTATGAGCTGTTTAATTCATGCTGATTTCCCCAGAACTGTATCCAAGAGGATGTCACGCTTTTCTGTTCTCAAGTTCAACCTTCTCTCTGGGAGCATCAGCAAGTTTCACCTCTTCGGAAAGAGCACTCTCCTGTGATTTATTTATAATCTCCTGCTGCTTCTTGTAAGTAAAGTTTCACTCCCCTTCCTTTGCTCTTCCTCACATCATTATATTGCACTGGTATGCTGCTGCTTCACATATGAACCTTTCAGCAGCCCGTTTTCTTCAAGCTAAGCTCAAAGGAGACCATTCAGAGGAATGGGAAAGAATTTAGGGACAATAATAATATTTAATGGGTAGAATCACAGAGTCTAAGCATATACCAAACATCCCTGCTAAGCCCATGTTCCTAAAATCCTTTCAAGTTCACTAAAATTGATAGGTTAGTCTTTACATACATTAATACTGAGAGTTTTTCAGCTATCCCTACAAGCTCATTTCTGCCTATCATTTTTGTTGTGTTAGGGTGTTATTTGTGACCTGGTCAGTTTAAGAAATACGTGGAATACAACATGTTTTAAAAGACTGTAAGACTGCTGCTGCCTTTGTCTAAATTGCTGGATCTGTCTGTTGTGTATCTCAGGTGCACATGTACCTTTGTCTTTGTGTAACATGAAAATACTTCAGAAATGCCTTGAAAGTCCTACTGCTCTATTCTTATAAAGTCTTGCATCTATTTTAAAGCACAGAGTATGGTGAAACAATAAATAAGGAAAAATCCTTGAAATGCCTGAGACACTTCCAAGACAGGTTACCTAAGAATGTGATCTCAATTTAAACATGTAATCCCTTTGATTACCACTTTTGCCTTAGGTGTACTTAGGTGTGCTGCACAGTTCAGAATGAACACTTTGCTATTTTGTGAAACCATATTTATTCTTGTTAGTAAAGTTTTTAGGAGTTTTGCTCAAACTTAAAAATTAATAAAGGGATAAATGTAATTAATAATTTTGAGTTTACCTGGACTTTTATCTGCAGTGTAAAATAAAGGCTATGGAGCCACAGCCCCCAACAGGGCAAATAACCTTCCTAGGATACTCTTGATCTGCCATGGTTATTTTGAACCAGTTATCAGTTTAATCTATAAAGTTACCTTCCAGGCAGTGACTTGCTTGGTAACTAGTTCTGTGTATCCAACACAAATGCTTTTAGAATCCCTGCAAAGCAGCACACAACAAGGCACGAGGAAGTTTTCAGTCACCATCTAATTCTGTCTGCCCAAACTGCCTGAAACAAGTGCTACCTTCAAGGATTTTTTTTCCATTCAGTGCTTTTGTTGTCTACAAAAGAAGGGTCAAAGCTCTAAATTTCAGTTCTACCTTCAAATATTCCTACTAGCTTAGGCCTGGCTTGATTCAGTTCATGTGTTTGACACTTTGTACACCACTATCTGAGTTGTTGTATCTTTAAAGCCCCAGGAGAAGTGGATTAAAATTTTCACAGTGCAAGGGTTTAGATTCAAGTCTTTTTCAAGGCTTTATCTGCTGCCTTTGCACAGTATGGGAAAACTTTCAGCAAAATCTGGAAGGTAAAATATAGACCCTGGGACGGTGATTTCTTTTCCTTTTTCAGAGAGGTTTCTTTAAGTAGAGGGAAAATAAGGTAATATTTTGATTTCTCTTGGCTGGCTTATCTCCAAGATGGCCTGCACCCAGTTTCTTCTAAACTTTTCACTTCTCAGGAGATAATATCTCATGTCAGAATGATAAAGACTGCAGAACATGGTAAGCTGAACATTCATCAGCAGTATGAAATTTCTGATGGCAAGAGCTACAAATAACTTACAGGAAACATTAAAAGAAATTGTTTATTTAAGAGTACTTCCTGTGGCTCTGCAGTTCATCCAGGTGCACAAGCTCTATTTTTCACAGAACATTCATCTCTGTTTCTCTCAGTTTGGATTTCTCATCAACAGATTACCCAAGCCAAGATTTAAGTGTAAGTTTTGTAAACAAGTAAATTAGGACTCACACTTTCTACTGAACAGAAAGAAAAAAGCTAAAACAAAAGGTGTTATGTAAAGCCCAACAGAGGGATAAGGGTGCAAGTTTACATTGTTATCACTGGCCATATTTGACAGAGGCAAAAATAGGAAGCACTGCTATCAGCTGTGCTCTGCCAGATCTACCTTGCCGGTATCAATTGTCCCAGCAGCACACTAAGATAAATTCTCATTTCTCACCTATTTTTTTTCTGGGTTTGGGTTATTTTGGACATGCCAAGGTCAAAATCCTGCCTAATAGAGTACTTCTAGCAGTGATTCCCACCTATCATACACCCAGGTCTTTGACACTCTGACAACAGAGGGAAAAAAATCACCTTTTGATACAGCACTGAGTTTTCTACCAAAGCAGACTGACACACTGTACATTATAATTGTCTGAACTGGCACTCAGAGCTCTGAGTGAAGTGCTACAAATCTGAAAGTTTAGTGATTTTTTGTTTGTTTCAAAGCATTCACAGACAAGTACTAGTTTGTTTGAAAACTGCCATTCTGTATACCATGTAAATAGCTTTCAGGTTATAGATGCCTCTGCACTTTTATTAATATTACTTATGGGGCACAGATTTGTCATATAAATTGCATGGTTTGTCTATTTTTTCCTGTATGGAGAGGAAAACATCAGGCAAAGGAATAAATAGATGATGGGTAACAAAGTGTGTGATTGTCATCAGTTACATCATATCTGGGATTTCAAGATATCCAGTGTTCAACTGAAAATATGCAAATAGTAATCAGAGCTGCTCAGCACATCTTCCTGATGTGCAGCTGAATCCTTCTGAATGGCAGCTTTTTCACTCACAGCAGTAGGCAGATGGGGTTTTTTTCACTTTTTTTCCTTTCAGTTCAACCAGATTAGCTGAAAAATTAGCATTGGGCTTCCTATGTGGATCTTTCCACATCTGTTCCATTTTCTCTTGAGCAAATGCAAATTACATTGAGCCCATTTCAGATAAATATATTCATCTCTAAGGGACAGAATACATATGAGAAAGTCATCTAAAGCATTTTGTCTTGTTCTGCAGGTTCTTGGGAGTCTCACAAGTCAAAATTACAGCAATTTAATACCTTTCTAAACTATTATCAGTTGAATGTATTGCCTCATAGTGGTTTTAGAGCAACAGTAAAAGGAGGTGATTTACAAACTGTTTTGAGTCTTCCTCCATTCCAGAGCACAATCCTTAAACAGATAAGCATCCTCTTTTAATTTTTACTGAAACATGGAAGTCTGGCAGGTCTGACAAGTGCAGTCTGAACTGTGATCCTACATTGATTGATTCCTACACTGATGTTGTAATGAATTCACAATCAGTGGTACCAGCAGACCACAAAGTTAGCAGCCTATGCTGCAGTTTTCAAAGGATCACAAGGCCTTTTCTGGAGAAGAAAACTAATACAAAACCTGATTTAAGTCAATGAAAGACTCATATTTTGGCAAAGAGTTACAAAAAAAAGAGTGCTGTCCATATACATATTATGGATAGAAAAGAAATAACTTTATGTCTTATACTAAATTCCTGGAAAAATCTCAGCTGCTCAATCTGAAGGATTCAGAGCCTCTGCATTCCAGCAGGCAGTCCTGCTTAGATTAGGATGGAATAACTAATAACACGTTCTTAGGAGGATTTCTCTTCACTGCACTCTGTACAACTGCAAAAAAGAGAATACTTGGATTTGCATTTCATAAACCCTTTACTGAATTTTTGTTGCTTACACTTGCACTCCTAATGCTTCAGTTGTTACTAAGGGAAGTCCTTAAAGTAGGGATGATAGAATTTATCCTGTCACAAATGTGTTAGGGTCAAAGTGAGGGACTATTGAAAAGAGTGCCAGCTGGGAAACACCATCTCAGATTATGCATCATCTAGGTAAGTGAGCCCATCTGATAATTCTTAACACTCTGAAGAGTAAACTATTATTAAATACTAAAGGAAGGCAATTCTTGGTGCAGCAATTCATTAAAACCTTAGACTTCAATTAGCAAGATGGATGTTGAAAGCCAACAGCAAAAATAATGGCATTTGCAATGCTATCTGGAAGCAGCAAGCCAATTGAAAAGAAATTCTAGACTCTCCAAAGGAGGTGTGGAGTAGGAGGGCTACAACATGGCTTTGCACAGCTTGCTTGTTTTGAGTGCAATTTATAGATCATGAGGGCATGTGTTTTACTGGAATAATACAGAGGTCAGGGAAATGCAGCTGCCTGAACAAAGCAGCCATAGCTGACAGTTGTTTTCAAGCAAAATCAATTTCAGGCCATTGGCAAGTAAAACAACCTTACACATAAAGTAGTGTTGTTGAATTAACACTAAAAGAAATACTGTGGTACTCTGAATGGGTTTTGAAAATGCAGTCAGTGAAAACGTGTCAAGGATGTGTGCACTTAAAGCCTTATTGTTGTAACACTTCTATTGAGTGGAAACCCCAAGTGAAATAGCCTAGGAAGTGACTAAATGTGAAACCTTCAGTTTCCAAATGACAATAAAACCAAAAAGGAAATGTTTTGCTTTCTAAAGTGCACTCGGTTGTGATAACCTTGTCTTTCATAACAGAAAGGAAGGACTAAAGCATCTCCCTCACAGACAAGGGTGAGAGCAGGTTGAATTTGTGAGGATCTTGCAATACAAGAGGGGGTTTTATATCACCATTTCCTGTTGCAACAGGAGCACTTCCTCATTGAAAAGAACCTGAAATTCAGTACAAGCAGAAGCTGAGTTACCTGCATTGACATCAGCAAAGGTGATTTCATAGAGAGAACAGGAAAAGCAGGGAGAGAACAGGAACACTGAGCCACTCAGTGGTGATGAGCTGCAATTGAACTACAAAGGGGTTTTTTTTAAATGCAGCTGGATATCATGATCCCAGATGAAGCAAGGACTTCTGCAGTAATCACAGCAGCACAACTACTGAAGCTGCCCCGTCAGGAAGCATGCAAGGAAAGGAGGAGAAGGGCAAAAAAACTAGTAGGCACTGAAAAATTATTTGTGAAATGTTGGTAAACTACCAACCACCATAACCACCAAACCCTCATGCATTCCGACAAAGACAACAGGTATCATCAAGGAGCAAACTCCCAGCTGCTGTTGGTCTCTAATCAAAAGAGCAGCAATAATAATAATAATAATAATAATAATAATAATAATAATAATAATAATAATAATAATAATACTACACAGTAACACAGAATAACAATTATCTGAAGCAATAGTAGTTTCTTAGATGCTGATTTATTTTTTCTGCTCAGAGCATCATCCAACAGTGGGAGAGCCCATCGAGTCCCTCCTACAAATGAAGTGGTCTAATGGTGAGAAACAAAACAAATCTAGAATAAAATCTATAACATTGTGAAAGAATGGGCAAATACATAGAAATAGCTTTTCTAGTTATTCAACTGACATGCAGCTGTCCCCTGCAAGCTAAAAGGTAAAGAATCATCTAATAAAATCTTCCCTTTATAAAAAGTTACCAAAATGCTTAAGAAACAGAACAACAATACAGAATAATATTTTTATTTTATCTGTATTATCAATACAGAATTGGGAGCAGCTGCTTCGTTTTTCCCATATCAATCAAAATGGTGACAGTGACAGAGAAATCCACAATGGGACAATTCACATTCTACTTAAGTTAGTGAAAGTCAGGGGTTAGCAGCAATTCATACAGCTCAGGCTTTTACAGTCCTCTTGTTGCTGGAAGGCTGCCAGGGAAATGCCATCAAGGGGGTCTGCTTTCACACTGCAGGATCTGCAGTTGTGTATCAGCTTAAGAGGAAGAGGAACAAGGCACTGCACGCTTCATTAAAACAGCAGTGGTGAAGCCAGGGTAAGAACAAAGAAAAACTAAGAGACATAAAAAATGAGAGATGGAACTGTTAATATAAAAATGCTAACAATGTTCACAGGACACTAAGCTATAATAAACCTGTGCTGTAAGAGTATGTGGCAAACAGTGGGCTATTTCCTCTTTTTGCCAGAGAAAGATAGAAGGAAATCATCATAATCTAATATAGATGACATCTTTGATGATTATTTTTAAAAAGTAAAGTGTCATCTAACCAAACTTAACATAATAGTCTTATTTAAAATGTCACAGTAGTCCTCATGGGGGAAAAAAGATTTATTTTTCTCAGTTTACAGCTGTAGGCTTTGCAGAAATACTCCACAGTAACTGCATTTGAGGAGACTGAGTGGCTTTAGATCCAGTATTCTCAAACCCATCAAATATTAAACTCCATAATGCTTCTGAAAATGTAAGCCTGTATATAATGTATTGCACCTGTCTGTACTTGTGATACCTACATTCACATGAAGCACAGAGAATTGATGTTAGCTTGTCCAGATAATTCATTTACAGTTTTCCAAGAAGTGGGAAACAACTTGGGATTTACAAAAAGACCAGTCATATTTCAATTATTAAAAGCTTTCTTCTTTCTTCTGAGGAATGTAATTTTACATTATACACTTCCAAATAGAGAAATCCTGGCAGAAAGAACTTGCAGGTTAAATAATTCCTGTAATTCCCAGCAAACAGCCCAGGTATATGGCACTATTACAGATTTGTTTCCTCTATGCTATGTGTGTACACATACACTTATTTTCTGAGCAGGGAACTGACTCATGGTACCTAATTGTAGTAATGAACTCCACAACACAAGGAATTAATTTAATATTCTGCTGTGCCTCTGCCCAGGCATTCTCTAGGTGCAAAAATGTTCCTCAAAACTCATCTCTAATGCTGAAATGTGGCTGATCTTCAGGTTTAAAGTCCAGGTTGGGGCTGCCATCCTCATTCAGAATTCGCCGAGAAGTATAGCCAACAATTGGATATTTGGCTTTATAAACATTATTGAAGATGTCATCCAGGGACTTCAGTTCCTCCTCTGTGAGCCCTGTCTAAAGGAAACAGGAAAATTAAAGTCCTGTCTCAAAGAAATAAAAATAGAGATATTAACATGTTTTGGTTTTTTTAATGATTACTGTAAACCTTAGGGTCAGCTTTTGGGTTTACACTGCAGAGCATGATGAACAAAATTGATAGTACAGCCTGAAATTGTATTCTTTCCATTCAAATTCAGCCTTGACAAAACTTTAAGGTATTCAGGTCAAACAAGCAACAACCTATCACCAGAAGTAGCATTCACTGCCATGTCAGGATACACCAAACCAAAAGAAAGGGATTTACTGTCTTTGTGAGCATCTTTTTAAATAGCAGGTGATTCCCTTTTATATGCTTACAGAAGTTGTATTGATTCCAGAAATGAAAAACTTTCCTCTTGAAGGCGGTTAGCACCTTTCATGACCAGTAAATATGTTTTATGTATCTAAAGAGAACTAATGCATTTTGATTTTAAATATGTGAGTCAACTTATATAAATACAAAAAATTTAAAATCATCACTCATCATCTTGCATAATAATAAAAATTTGCAAAGTGGAATGAAACTGATGGCCCATTTTCTTACTGTGTCATGTGTAAGATCTGCTGGATCCAGAGACATCTTTGCAACTCCTCTTGTTGAGTCTTTTCCAGCCAAAGCATTGTATGGGGCTCCTTTTCCATAAAATTCTGTCAGATTAAAAAAAAAAAAATACAGTGATGACCTGACAATGTATAGGGTATGTTCAACCTCTATCCTTCACCAGACTGTGAACTGAATGTCAGTGAACTGCAAGCAACAACTCAAGCCTAAGACTCTTCTTTCCAGAACTGATTTTGGATTTCCTACTTTTTGGGCTTATACAGCTGTTGAACTTCCTCTACTGCATTCCTAAAATTTACCTATTATATAAGGAGTTGTGCTTTACACTCTCATGAGATGTTTGCAGACCCCAGAATTTGCAAACTGTGTAATTTAGGATTGAAGATGAGCCAACCCAATGTGTATGCCCAGGCAAGGTTAGTACAAACACAGTAACAAGCCATAAGTAACAACTTAGGATGACATAGAGGCAAGTGTCTAAGACCTTCATGGTCCCTTCAAACTTTTTATAGCAAATCTGGATCAAGTAGCAGGAGCTCAAATGAAAACATTTGTAGTTCTCAGGGCAGGCACAAACAGCAAGGGGTGTAAACACCAGCACAGAAGGAAAAGGTGCAGCTGCAGCAGTGTTGATATTGTACACTGGGTACTTCCACATTAGGTTTGATCCACTCAGCTCACGTACCCAGGGCAGTAAAATGCTGGAGCTTCCATGTGGCCTGACCCCACATCTGACAAGGACTCAGGGATCTGGGAAGTTCTTCCAATTTTCATTAGTATTGGGCTAGTTTTCATTCATATCTGGCCAAGCTACCTGGACAGTGCTGGTTTGTCTGTCTACATGTTGTGATCTCAGACCACTGCAAGTTCTAGACAAAACCTTAGTAGGG
Organism: Fringilla coelebs; assembly: GCF_963513975.1. Classification (NCBI taxonomy): domain Eukaryota; kingdom Metazoa; phylum Chordata; class Aves; order Passeriformes; family Fringillidae; genus Fringilla; species Fringilla coelebs. The sequence goes on along the minus strand of NC_140030.1, from coordinate 92,519,082 downwards.
GAGCTGTCAGCAGAAGAAAATCAAGTTTTTTAGAAGAGGAAAAAGTGTATCTTTTTGTTGCAATTGAACTGCAGGCTTCCAATGCACTGGGAATGTTTAAAACCAAATGTCTGAACAATAACATGAAAGCAAAGCAGACAGCAGAGGAGAAGCACACTAACCTTTTCCAGAGGTGACATCAAACACTACTCCCTTCACTGCCAGGTAGATGGGCTGTCCTTCCTGGAGGGAAAGCCATCAATACATCCTCAGCACTTAGGCACAGGCAAAAAGCAGTTTTAGCTGTGAAATCCACAAGCTCTTAAGACACAAATTCTGTGTTGTATGTTTACTCGTTATACCACCATACACCTTCCCTCTCTTGACATCTCTTGCTTGTGCTTTAAACTGCCCCTAATATTCTTTGAGGGTTCAACCATAAGCAATGAGAATCTTTTTAATCTAAACAGCACAACCGTAGAAGACATGTCCCTTCTGCAAGTCACCTCTTGTCTGCACACTAGTCTGCTTGAAGATTATCAGCTGCATCTTTCTATTCCTAATGCAGATGGATAGTGCCCAAAATAAAATGGTGTGTGGCCAACAGCATTATTTGATTAAGAAACAAAGATAAATACATAAACACACATAAATCTGATCTGCTGGCATCTGTTTTACTTAATAAGCCAGTGCTTCTGCTTTGTGTTTTATACATAAGATGTAATTTTAGTCAGACATGGTTAGTCTCTTCAAAGTACCTAGAGAAGACCCTGAGAAGGTCAGACAGCAAGTGTTTCAAAAGAGAATCAGATGTGTATCGATACAGGACCTTATCATTTTGAGTCTGCAGTTCTGCTGAGCCTTCTGAATCACAGGAAGCTAAACACTCCTAAGTTAAAACTGTCTTGTTATTTTGATCATCTTGGTGGGTTATTGTTGTTGCTGTTGTTTCTGGATTTTTTTTTTTTTTTAAGTCTAAGTACATGGTTTAATGAATTACTGAGAGAAAATGAACTTTGGCTCCAGCACAGGGTAATCTGAAATTCTCTGGCAGGAGCACCTTGCCAAGCAGGGAGTGAGCTGAATGGCACATGGCCCCCAATTATCTAAAGGTGTGTGCAGCATCAGCCCCGGCAGCCGCCAGCCGCACCGGGGGCAGAGGCTGGAGCGCACGAGTGCCGGCAAACCTCTCACAAACCTCTCACAAAGCTCTCACAAACCTCTCACAAAGCTCTCACAAAGCTCTCACAAACCGCTGCCCGAGAAGCAAGAGGTGCCCAGAACGACAGGGCGGGAGGGATGGCGGGGCGGCACAGCAGCAGAGCACGAGAAACCCGAGCTTGGCGGCGGCTCCAGCACTCGGACCGCCGGGGCAGGCGGCAGCGCCGGGGCTGTGCGGGCCCGGCCCGGCCTCGGCGCGGGGCGGCGGCCCGGCCCTACCTGGTGCCCGTCGTATCTGGCCAGCTCGGGCTCGGTGAAGAGCCGCACGGGGGCCTCGGCCGGCGGCCTGAAGCGCAGCTCGGGCTCGGCGCTGGCGGCCGGCAGCAGCAGGGGCAGCAGCAGGAGCAGCAGGCAGGGCAGCGGCAGCAGCAGCGGCAGGCAGGGCAGCGGGCCCCGGGCCGCAGCGCCCGCCATGGCGCGGAGCGCGCACCGCCCCCGGCCTGCGGCCCGGGAAGGGAGCGGGGTGGGACCGGAGCTGAGGGAACGCCGTGGAGAGGGCCCCGGGAACAGCCGCGGACGCTCGCACAGCGCTGAGGGGCGTGGGAGGGCTTAGGCTGGGGGAAAGGAGCCTTGGGGGGAGCTTATGGCGCTCCACGACGGCCTGAAGGGAGGCAGCAGCCAAGTGCGGGTCTGCCGCTTCTCACGGGTAACCAACGATAGGACAAAGGGAAATAGGCTCCGGTTTTGCAGGGAGGTTTAGATTGGATTTTGGGGGAGACTTCTCCACAAAATGGGTTGTCCGGCTCTGGAACAGGCTGCCCCGGGCACTGGTGGAGTCACCATCTCTGGAAGTATTTAAAAGGAACATGGATGTGGCACCTAAGGACGTGGTTTAGAGGTGGACTTCGTGGCATCATAATGGACACCTAATAAAAAAAGATTTCTCAATTTTCCTCCTTCTTCCCCTCTTGAAGTTTCTCTGCTAGCTGTTTTCAATGGTTATTCACAAAATCAGCACACATAGTGCAGGTTTCATCTTTGTGACTTCAAAAACCCAGACATTTTTAGCCTAGGAATGGACTGAATAAACCGGGAATTTTCAGATTGCAGTTTCCCCCGTGCTATAAATACGGCAGGGGGGAACATTCAGGACTGGCAGAAGAATAAGCTGTGTGTTTATAATTTCATATAGAATTAAGAAAATTAGAACCTTTTTACAGTTCAGATGCATATATCTCATGCCTCGCTGCAGCACTGACAAGTGAAGATCCGAAGGATTTAAAGCCTGGATGTTTGATCCTGCAGCATCCACTCTTTCTGACTACAGTGCTGTAATTCAAAGGTATAATAGGATTGTTATTGTCAAAGGACTTCACATCTTGGTTATTAACTTACTAGGCGTGGGCCATAGGCAGAGGGAAATGATCAGCAGGGACTCCCTTACAGTGTTGCATCTCAATGCAAAAAAAGTTGCATATGCTTTTTCTTGATGATGCAACATTAACAATTACTTCCACGCTGGGGAAGGAAAAAAAATAAATAGCTGTGTAGGTATTTGTGGCCACGTGGCTCGTGAATCAGCCCTTACGTGGTTTTGGCTTTTATTTTCCTGCAGTGCCCCATTGCTGCGGGCACAGGGTGGGTGGGTCACCCCAGGAGTCCTGCAGGAGTTCTGTCTGCTGGTCAAGCAGCCTTGAGCAAAATAAAATTAAAATTTAAATTAAAAAAAAAAAAAAAAGTAGTATTTTGTGCAGCTTGGGGGGAGCCGGCTTTCCAAGTCTGGCTCATGCTTGTGTTAGCAGAGTTTGCGTTGTGAAGCAGAAAAGTCTCATCTCCCCGTCAGAGATGTTCCCACAGACCTCCCCAGGAGCCCCTCAGGAGTGTGCCCAGCAGCCGGAGCGCAGCGCCCTGTCCGGACTACGCCTCCCGGCAGCCCCGGCAAGGGGCGGGCACCGGCCGGGGACGGGAAGGGCCGGGCCGGGCGACTCGGGGGTCCCCGCCGCGCCTGCGTGGCCCGGCCCGGGCGGGGCGGCTCGGCTCGGCTCGGCTCGGCTCAGCCCGGCCAGGCTCGGCTCGGCTAGGCTCGGCCCGGCCCGTGGCTGCCCCGCCCCGTGCGGTGCCGGCGGGCGCTGCCCGGCCCCGCGGCGCCGCTGCCGCCGATGCTATGCCAAAGCCAGAGGTGTCCGCATCCTACCAGGAGGTACGGGGGGCCGGGCAGGGCTGGGGGGGCTCGGCGAGCGGGGACAGCCGGCGCTGTCGCCTTGAGCTCGGCCCGGCGCTGGTGCCGGGGCGTCAGCTGCACCCTGCAGAAAGCAGCGGGTGGCTCGGGTGCGCACGGTTCCCTGCTTTCCCTTTGAACGGGGTTAAAAGAGTGGGCAGCCGCTGTTTCAGCTGTGTAAGGCGGGTACGGCTGCACTCCGTAGCCGGGATTTGGTGCCGAGGGGATCGTCTGCCGGGTGGGAGAAGCGACTTGGGCAGCAGAGCTCCCGCGTCCGAAGCTGAAGGACGCTTTATCACACTGCCAGAAGCCCGAGGCAGCGCCTGGTCTGCATATCAATGCACAGGCTCAGCAGCCCGGCTTCCTTGCTCTTGTTCCTATCTCTCCTAGTAGACACACAAGCAATTTGTGCCAAGTTCAACAGCGGTAGAGAGTTACAGCACAGCACTTTTGTATCTTGAATGCAAAAGGAATGTAGATATCTTCCTTCCTCTACACGTGACGGGTAGTTTGAGGCTCAGTTTTAATACATTCTAATTTAGTGTGGTACAGTCTGTTTAGTTTCAGCTTCTGGTTTTCTTGCCAGGCTGGAAGGCATTGGAAGGTGATGAATCAGCGGATCAGCAAAAGGCCTGTATGAACAAGTTCTCCTTTTATTTAAGGGAGTTTTATCCAATAGGAAGGTTTTAGCCCGTGACTATCAAGATGGGGTTGATTTGTGTGCTTGTACCTAGGGGAGGTACTTGAGAGAGTTAATGAATCTGCATTGATGCCTGAGGTGTGGACGTGGGCGATGCACGTTATGTTTTCACCCTAAGTATCAGCTACCACTGACACTGCTCCCCATATGTTTGGGTTTATCATCCCAAACTGTGGCAGGAGTCAAGATAGGATGTGTGTGTAAGTGCAACACCTGTGTGTCCATTCCTTCTACAGCACCTGCAGCAGGCTTTGTTGCTTCTGCCCCTGGCAGGAATGCTCAAATGTCTGGAATTGCCTTTTCTGTGCTTCTTTTTGTCCAGTGCTTTTCTGTGTACAGGACTGAAAAAGTACTGCTAGGGCACAGGCAGGCTCCTGCAGTTGTTTCTTCCTCAGCTTATGTGCTGAACCCAGCGGAATGCTGAGTGAAGTTCTGCTTCATGCCCTTCCTGCCCTGACATCCCGTGCCGTCTCTGCATCCTGCTGCAAGCTCAACCGCCCTGCAATCTGTGCTCCTTCTGATTGGCACCACGCTTCACCCCTTTATCAAAAATACCACATGGGAAGGGCTGGCCTGTGAGGGTGAACCTGGCTGGCATGCTCCAGGTTTGCTGTTGGCAGAATCCCTCAATCCAAGGGGAGTGGCAAATGTGAACTGGAGTCAGCCGTCCTGCAGTGTCCTGTGCTGGCTTCCCAGTCACAGTAGCAGGGTGTGTGTGCGTGAGGCATTGGTTTGTAGGTCTGTGCTGCCCTAGAGGTTTGTGTGCTGCTCAGAACACAGTGGCTGAGCCATGCACAGCGCTGGGATCTTGGTGACCTCAGTTCAGGATCTGCAGTAAAATATAGCTGGTTTTAGCTGTCTTACACATCAGCTCAACCTGCTTACTGCATCTGAAGCACTGATAACAGTCATACTTTTACCTGGCTGTCTTTCTCTGGCTTTATCTGTGAAAAGCTTGTGAAACATTGTGAACGGAGGTAAGAAAACATAGTTGCATATTGTTTGGGATTTTTTGGTTTGTTTCTAAGGAGTGCTGAAAGGTTGTGTTTTCTGAGTTTACCACGGAATCATTTAGATTGGGAATTACCTCTAAGATGATTTTTCTTCCACTTGTTGAAAAAAATTGCTCTAGGTCCTCTTGAGAGGATAGGAAATGTTGCTTATTTTGTTCTTTTTTAAACTTGTGTTGAGATCTCCTTGCCATCAGGAACAGAATTCACTTACCTCCCAATAACCTCAGTGAATGAGGTGCCTGTGGCTGGGGAATCAGAGAGGTGTGGGAGTCAGCTGAGGAGCTGCAGTGACTTTGTGACTTACATGACATTTATTGGATCAGCTCTGGTATCGGAGTATGATTGGAACTTGTTTCTTAGCTGATTTAGTGTAACTAGTACAAGAGGTTCAGTGAGTACTTTTCTTGGGCCAGAGTAGCTTATTTTGGGTCAGATAAAAAGAACCAGCATGTTTCTACAAAAAGGAGCATGGTTTTAATTTTCCCTTATTTTATGGTGATAATTGAAAAAGGTATCTTCAGTTGGACCCTGACAAGAGGTTAGCACGTGAGCTGAGTTTTTAGCCTACAAGTTACCTCTTCACTTCTTGCCTCATGCTATGGGAAATCATGCTTTATTTATGTACTAAGCATTTAAAAACAGCTGGCTAACTGCTTTCATCTTGCTTTGCATGATGGAAGTGAATACAGAAGTACAACAGGAAGCGAAGGAGACTTTACGTCAGACTTTGAAGATGTAAAATGAGTGGACTCTTTCCTAATAGGTGCTAATGATGACCTGGTAATGGCATAGTGATGATTTCAGTACTGAATTAAAGCTGGGTGAAATAAAAGCGCTCCCTTATGGACCCATTCACGTTACTGTTGTGTAAGTTAGGGGTGTAGTGTTTAATAGCATTCAGTGCAGCTGCAGCATTAGCTGTGCCCCTGTTTTCCTTGAAACGGTAGCAAGGCTAGTGTGGTGTGCTGCAAGCTCATGCCTTGGTTTGCAATGCTGTAATCTCTGTGCCACTTACCACCACAAAAGAAAGCTTGGAAAACATACAAGAGATACTTTCTATTTATGATGTACAAAGTCTGTAGTGCTCCACTATGTGGTGTAATGCATATCTGCTGTGACAAGCTTCTGACTCTGGCAGAAGTGGCCTGGCAGTTTGAGCCCAGAGCTCTGAATAGCAAAACAAGAAAATATCTGGCCTCTGTTGGTGTTTCAGAAACAGTGGAAGTCTAATTAGTGAGATCAAATAAGGACTAGAAATATAGAGATACTTGACTGTTGTCTCATAATGACCCAGCCACCTGTGGCTGGGACTGTATTTCAGTGCCTTGCCTTAACACCTGTCAAAATGCATCTTGTCTTTTTTCTACCTCTTTATTAAGAGGTGCTAATGCTCTGTTTGCTGCTATGTGCTGTGGTTTCTTTATGCCTAAAAATATAGTCTTCAGTGACAGAATGAAGTTCCTGCTTGTCAGAGAACACGGTCCTAATTGTGGGGTTAAAATGTGTTGAAGCTGCTGGGGAAATAATTACTTTGAACTTGAATGGAAAGGTGATGTTGTTGTTGAAGGAGCAGGGTAGAAGTAGGTTAAATTTGTAGCATGCAAATCACTTAATTTGTGGCTCTAAGTCTACAGGGCTGTGGCTTTTGTTTTGTGAACAAGTGGGACAGATGTTGGGTGCTCTTGGACTGGGGATGTGTTTTTGTGTGTTCGGTTAGTTGGAGCCTCTTTTATTTGTACCATAGAAATTCCAACAATTGCGAGTTGAGAGCATGTTTGGAAATTGAACCACTGTTTTAACTACACAGCTGAGTGAAGATGTGGAGCGAGTATCTGAAAATCCAACAGAGGAGAGAGAGGAAGATATGGAAGTTCATGAAGATTCCAGCTCAGTTATTTTACCAGGTGAGAACCATTGACCCAAAAAATACTGATTTTTAGGGCCTGTTACCCGCTGCAGTGGATGGCTTTGGTTGTTTTGGTTTTGCTATTTTATTGTACTTCTGAAAGTAAACAAAACAGTAATTTCACTACTTATTTCCCTTACTTCGCTAATTTAATTTACTTATTTTATGTGAATCAGTACTGATGGAAAGCCAAGGAGGTTAACCAAGGACTGATAGGAGAGTATTTCTTTGCCAGGAACTGTGCTCAATCAAAACACATTCAGCACATCTGACTCTTGAGATAGCTTAGTGTGTCATATCCCTTGATGTTGTGTCTCACCTGATCGGCAGTGGGTTGCAGGCAGAGTCTGTACCAGATTTACATAGGCAAGGTGCCATATTGAATAGATGCTTTAAAATAAATTCTTAGTCAGACTGTTCAGGCTGCTTTTGGAGGGCATGGAGCAATGTTAAATGGGCTTATTGCAGCTCAGGTGTGGGCACTGAGGTTAGCCAGCCTGAAAGGAGCATGGCCTAAATGCCTTGCAGCTGTTCAAGATGTATTTGTTTCAGCAGTGCAGTTTTATGCATATTAATGTCCTAATTGCCTTGGCTGCCATCTCCTGGCATGTAACTTGCCCATGGACATTTGTAAGTGGCTATGTGTGCAATAGGGTTCACTAAAAGGCTCCTGTTTGCTGTGGGAAGGTGAAAACACCAGACCGTAGAGTTGGAGAGCAGCGTGTGGCATGGCCTGAGAGGGCCTGACTCTTTAAATGACACCACACAGAACAGTCACAGGAAGCATGGCTGCTTATCTCCTTTCTTACACTGAGTTTTAACATAAAATCTTGTGTGTTCGGCTGTATGTCACTCATGATAAAACATGATGTGTAACTCAGGAGTACAGGAACCTTTTCCTTAGAAGTATTGCCAAAAGAAATGGCAAATGCAAGGGGTATGGGTAAAACAGTGTCACTCTGTGAGTGAGACTACTGAGAAGATCTAAAGAGAACAAGATTTGAAGGAAAGGAGACTCTGGGAGAGTTGGGTCAGTCTCTTTGTAGCTGTATTTGAAAGAATCTTTCTATGGAAGTTTTTAACGTGCACAAGGAATTATGAACTAGAGGGTAACAAGCATCTAGTGACTTCTGCCATGGTGGAGATAAAATGCATAGATCTGGGCACGAGCATTAGAGTGTTCAATCACTCCACTGATGTCTATGCTGAGTGTGTAAGAATCATTTCAGACTGGAAATGGGGGGAAAAGAGTTTTTTTTTCCAGAAGCAAAGATTGACCATTAACAGACTTTCTTGTGAACTTTATTTAAAATTTGCTTCTCAGTTGTCCTTGAATACAAACCTTGTTTCCTGTCTATAGTGGCCTTAAGCAGAGTGCCAAATTCTGACATGTGAAAAGGAGGCACAATCTTAGGTTGGTTACACCTCATACTTGAGAAGGAAGTATCTGCCTGGCTGATCATCAAAACTAGAATTAGCTGTGGTTTTTAAAAACAAGCTGAGTTTGAGGCTTACTTTCCTCTCACGTGATTGATCTTTAAATGAAAATTCAGCAAAAATGTCTGTATGTTAAAGTCCCAATCCATATTCTGTTTGTTTCCAGATGGTGAGCTGGGGACCACTGCCCCTTCTTTGCGTTTCAGCAAGACCTGCCTAAAGAATGTTTTTTCAGTAATACTCCTCTTTATTTATCTGCTGCTCATGGCTGTAGCTGTGTTCCTTGTCTACCAAACCATCAGTGACTTCAGGGAGAAGCTCAAGCACCCAGTGATGTCTGTCACTTACAAGGAAGTGTCCTTGTATGATGCTCCTGGTAAGAGCAATAACAAGTAAATGGGTTAAATTCTTGTTCATGTTTTTCTTGGATTGTTTTAAATTTTTGGTGCTCATTCTTGAGAGCCCAGAGTGCATATAATACTTGATCCGGGTCTTTCATTTACTCACTTCAGATTAAAAAGTTGTATTGGCTTTGCACAGAAATGTAAATGTTGTATGGGAGATTTTTGGGAGCTTTCCTGCCAATAACATGAATGGCAGAAGCTGTGGAGAATTATGCAACATTTCATAGATAAGAAGGCTCTAAAATGAGTCCTCTTTTAGGGGAGAAAGTGATTCCTTTTGGAAATATTCCCCAAACTGTATCATTCATAGGAGTAACACATAGGAGTAGCACAGGAATGCTGCACTGGGCAATGAGATGCCATTCACAGTAAAGAGGTGAATTTCTCAAACCAACCACAAAATAACCACAATGCCACTTTCTACTTCCACCCTGCCTTGTTTACAACATGGCATTACGTCAGTAGGCAATGAAAATATGATGTGACTGCAGGGAACAATGTTGGCACAAAAATGCAGCGTGGCAGCAGAAACTGTTGCAGTTTGCAGGAGGAGTTGCTCCATAGGGGCATTTTTGAATAGTGAATAGTTTTTTTAATTGTCCAGTAGCCATTCATAAATAGAGCCATGGTAGCGAATGCAGCTCAGTCAGTCATCAGTGAGTTTCCAGTTTAACAATAACACTTCTGTTTGAAGCGTTACCACATTTTCCAAATACCCACTTCAGTAGTTGTGGCTGAAAGGTATTTTGTGAGGTGTTGCCATATTATTGTAGTTGTTTTTCTCTATGGCCAGTTAGCCCAGCTCTGGAAGTAGTGCCTTATGTTTGGGCCATATGGATCTGAATGTAAGAGCAAGCAAACTCAAGCTTTTCCCTTTTTTTTTTCCCTCCCATCATGTGAGCATTTCATGCAGCAACAGGAAGAAAATAAGCAGATTTTAAATAAGCAGAGCAGCATACAAATAAATCTAAAAGTATTGTTGGAGATCCCTGCAGATCAGAGAACCTAAATCAATGTAGTCCTTTGTTTTATTGCTCTATTAAAATGATGAGATGGCAAGTTGCAAGCCTGGAGCCCTGAAGAAAGGAATAAAGTATTTGATATATGCTCAGTGCTTTGACATCTCACATTTTGGAGGGCAGGTCATCTCAGTTGTGAGTTAATTATATCTAATCAATCATACATTTTTTTTTTTTTTTAAGGTGGACTAGATTATTTTCCAGCAAACTTGTTTGCAATAATAAATATGGGCATAGGTGGTGTAGTAGGAATTTGAGGTTTGGCTCTTGTATTTTGCTAGCCTTCCAAAGCTGAGGTGGCTGAGGTTGCCTGAATGTGCTGTTGGGCTGAAACAGGAGGTTTATGGCAAATGTGGGTTTCCATCCAGGTGAAGTAGTTGCCTGCCCTACCCAGTGCTGTAAATAATAAGGCATGGTAGCAGTTAGTGCATGTTTGATGGCTTTGATTTTTATCATGATGTCACATTCAGTTAACAGAAGACATTGTATTCTGAAGAGCATCTTTTCAATTCTGTTAGCTCAGCCAGTGATCTTTGATCTGTCATGTATGGTATGCACATTATTTCCAATTAACACTTGGTGTATTAAATGCTAATATATGAAAACTAAAGCACCACATGTCCCATTTGATGCTCCCTAACATATTTTACAGATTAATCTGGGATTGAGAGGGACTGATTGATTAGCTGCTGGCTTGTGGGAAACTTGGTAGCTTCTATGAACCTTGAACTGTTGTAACAGAATACGAGCCCTGATTTTTTTCAATGCATTGTGGGGGCTCTGTCCTGATGCAGTCGGTATTTTTGTCCTGCTCCAGAAAAATGTGGAAGTGCATGGTTTAATTTGATTCTTTTGTGGCATCTTCAAGATAGCTTAGTATCCTGTGGGATTAAATTCCAGAGTGAAAATCTATGTCCTCAGGAAGGAAATCAGTGCTCTCCAATGTTTTTTCTCCCCAAACAGGTATTGCCTTTTACCCAGGCAAGGCTCAGCTGCTTAGCTGCAAACATCATTACTACGATCACATTCCACCTCTGATAAATCCAGGTCAGCCAGGAGACATTGAATGCACCACTCAGAGGATCAACTACACAGATCCTTTTACTAATCAAACTATGGTAATAACAATATAATAGAACAAAGCTTATTCAGTGTGGGGTTTCTGCTTATCATCTTGTTGGAAAGTAAAAGTATGTACTACGTGCTGTTAAAAAAAATCCTTGCTTCTGATTTGGAATTTTTGTAAGCCATCTGTCATTTTGTTTTCAGAAATGTAAAAGACCCCAGTCAGTGTATCTATGTGTTATGGAAGATGAGCTGTCCTGTGGGTGTGTGCAGCACAAAACCCTTAATGGGATAAAATAAGTAATTTTTCACAGTGAAGCTCTCACTTCATTCTTCTCCTAAATGAACTGGGAAGCATTTTCCTTGATATGGTAAACCTAGCTTTGATTGAAGGCAGTATCAGTATCCATTAAAGGAGGATAGATAATCTCTTTTTTTATGTTTACTGGGAATTCATACATGAATTCCTGCTGGGAATTACATACCATGTTTGTCACACTTGGAAGAATATTAAATGGGCACCAAGTGCTTCATAATACTGAAATGCTCTGAGCCAGCAAGATGGATACATTGAGGAGTGATAGTCTGTCTTAAATTGCTCTTAGAAGTGCAGGGAAGCTTGCTTCTTGATAAACAAATGTCCAAAACCCACAAATTACCATATTCAATACTTAAATATTAATAAATATTAATTCAAGCACTGAATCTTGATGTAAAGACCTCCTTTTTAAACTGAAAGGAGTGACTGAAGTGGCATTCTTGTTAGATATTTTAATAGATGTGGACTTAGAAGCAGCCAAGAAACTCTGTGTGTGTGTGTGTGTTAGATTTCTACAGAGTATTAGTGCCAGATGGTAAATTAATGAACAGGAAATGAGGATTCCTTTGCTCCTCTCACCATCTCTGTTTGCTTACAGAAGTATGCTTTGGTTGTTCAAGGCCCTCGTGATGTGAAGAAAAGGGAGCTGGTGTTTTTGCAGTTCCATTTAAATGAAACAGACCAAGATTTCAGTGCCATTGATTACCTGCTGTTTTCTTCTTTCCAAGAGTTTGTCAGCAGGTATGTAAAGGGGGGATGAGCCTGTGGCTGCATTGTGCTTGCTGTCACAATACTTGTGAAAGCAGAGCTTTTTCAGTAAAAACCAGACAGGCTTTTATGATTTTTTAAAATGTTTGGACTATGTTGATGCTCTTTCATGTCTTTGTTTACTAATCTGACCTTTAAAAAATGTATTGAGGGTTTTTTCAGTGACAAAAACTATTCTTCAGCTGTGCTTAAACCATTGGAGTTTGTGCTGTCTTCCTGCTGGCTGCTGCTGTGGGTGATCAGGAAGTGTGCTTTCCTGGGTAGTGTGTCAGGAAGTGCACCAAGAACACAAATATTTCTGCACCATTTGGGGGTTTTTTAAGCAATTGCTGTAAAGGTCAGATCTCTAGATTGTTTTGTTGTGATTTCATTGAAAGATTAACTCTGTTTCTTTGTATTACTGGCTATATTTAAGAGTCTGCAGAATGATGTAAATTCATATATGGGGTTTTTGAAATTGCTTTGTATTGGTTTGACATTGGTATCATTGGAGTATCTAATCAACTTTCTAATTTTAATAAGAATGAAATTAATCTTGTCTTGAACTTTCTTGAAAGACCCAATCTTTTTTCCACCTTTTGGGAATAAATTTCATATTTAACAGTTTAATTTTTGCTTTAATTTGAATTCAAGTTCTGTTCTTCTCTCTGAGATTCAGATTAAAAATTAGTCAAGAAATATTAGTCATAGATAGAAAACCTTAATTAGATAATAGATGCTCAGTGAAAAAGGGACAGGGGGTAGAGGACCTATGCAGAACAAAGTTAGGTGAGGGAGGGGAGAGGACAGATTTTATTGTAGCAAGGCCTTCTCAGAGGCTTGGACATGGTCATACTGATGCTTTTCAGATGGATCAAAGAGTTGAAGTGTTCAGGCATGCTACCTCTGGGTGGCCAAAGACCAGTTAGGTGGAATTGCCTTTAACAAAACATGTCTGCTTCAGTGAAGACATCCTAAGTCTTTAACTGTTTTCTGTAACTGTACTGAAGCACCTCATAAAATGCTAATGTTCTGGGTGTTTTAGGCATTGATATTTTAGAGTGAGAAAACACCAGTTAAGAGTAGTGGTGTAGAAGGTGCTGCTTGTTCCTTATGTTTTTTTTTTCTGGTTTTATGGCTTGTGCTCTTGTAAGAAATGCTTACAGTGGGGCTACTTACAGCAAGGTTCTCAGCTCTTTCTGTACTGCCAGACACCAGCACTGCCTGAGGCCACCCCTGGTGTTGCAGCTGGCTGGGGACAGGATGAACAGCTCAGTCTGTGCATCCTCAGGCCTTGGCAGCCACATGGGAAATGGGAATGTTTGTTTGGGGATCCATCCTCTGTGCTTGAGGCAGACAGTAGGAATAGGAGTTGAAGCTGGTTTTGAACTAACCCAGGTGAATGGTAACATTGGCAAGGGGATGGAGGCCTTAGTGGTAAATGATCTGCATGTCTAGATGGAATACAGGAAAAGAACCAGCTGTGGGCAAGAGGCCAGTGGTGTCTTTTCTGCAGCATCCTCCCAAACTTGATACAAATGGTGTGGCTTGTCTTGCTCAGTGCTGTGTTTGCTGTCCTGGCATGAGCTGGCTGGGCTCAGGACAGGTTGGGAGTTTACATTTCTCCTGACTATGAAAAGTGCATGTGGAACTGCCCTGTGTATGTGGAGAGCACTCATTCTGTCCAGCTTCCAGCAGAAGAGAAAATAGAAATGATTTCTTGTTCATCAGCAGATACTAAATTTAGCTGATGGGAAGTCTGGCTTAAGATATCTGTAGAAACTGTTGTGTGTCCTTCCATACAGCCTCTGAAAACTTCAATTACTGGCCTCTGTTAACTACTTTTCCTGACAAAGTGTGGTTACAAGGGCCCAGAATAACACTGTGCCCAGCAGTTCATGTACAGTGTTATCAGAGGTGCCTCAAGCAAGAAAAAATGGCATCTAAAGACTTGTACCTTTAAGAGATTTTTTGTGGTGTAGTAAGTGCTGAGGACTTGAGCAAGGCCCAGTTGTTTCTGTCAAGGGCTTTATTCTCTGCAGCCCTTCTGTTAAAATTGGATCAGACTCCATGAAACTGGCACTGCTCACTGGTTTTGTTCTGGGCTCCACAGAACACTGCTGCACTGTGTGCTGTTATTGGCCTCTGAGCTGGAGGGAGATGCTGCTGGCTTCTTTTTATTTCTCTTTTTTTTAAGGTAGTGGCAGCTGCTGTCTGTACCGTATTAATTGGAGGGAGGGAAATAATGAAACCCTTGCAAATTACCCAAAATGTGTGGCTAAAAATGCGAGTTCCTCTTCTGAACTGTCATTAGGATAATACATGGGGTTTAGAAGAAAATCCTGAATATATTCCTGACAAAACTATTGTTAGTGTAGCATGTCAGATAACTTATGGTCCTGTGAAAAGATGGATACCAGTCTGAACAGATCAGAGATGATTTCAGGGTCTAAACTGAGCTCAGTGTTCATGTCTCTGATCTGGATTGCTGCATGCAGAGAAATACAACATAGAAGGATTGAGACTTTTGGTACCACACCAGCCTTTATTAGCTGACATGGCTGTTTGAGAGTTTCCTGCTCTGGGGAAACACAAAAGCAATAAACACAGGTTGGACTTGAACCATCAGTGGGTTTGGCTCTTGCTGTTGCATTGGAATCTGCTGGTGGGATGTCCTGAACTTCTCTGGCTCTCGTGGGGTGGTCCATAGACACTGGTGGTAAAGGATCCTCTGCAGCCCAGTCCAGAAATAGGTTAGTGACTCCCACAGATTAAAAAAAAAAAAAAAAAAAAAGAGAGAGAGAAAGAAAAAAACCCCAAACAGCAACAAAAAAAGAGTTGTAGCCTGTGTGGGTTGTCTGTCTTTGGTGTGAAGGAACTGCCTGGAGAACTGTTTTTCAGCTTAAAATCCCTTTCCTGTCTTGCGTTCTCTTCTGTTGTGGTTTTAAAGCTGTGTTATTTGCCCTCTGCTATAATTTGTGCAAAGCTTGTTCCTCGGTGCTGTGCTTCTCCTGTCCACCCCCCTTTTTTTTCCCCTCACTCTGTGGCAGTGGTCTGGATTACAGAGATGCCTCTCAGATCACTTCTCCACAGCTTCTCCTAAGATATTATTAATCCTTCTTTTTCCAGCCTGCAATTACTGTCAAAGGCAGAGCATACTGCTGCTGTCTGCCTACCATGGAAGTTGTGGCTGTAACATTCAGCTCTGTGTCATAACTTCCTGCCTCATTTTTCCATGTTGGCTTGGAAAGCTTTTCTAGGCTGCTGTATTTAGCCAGCCATTAGGCATATGACTGCCTGGCAGAGTGCTGGTTCTGTGTGTTCTTCTTGAGTGGCAAAGCACTCCTGTGCTCCCCTGTGCTGTCCCCTCAGCTGCTGCTCTGCCCACTCCCAGGAGGGGAAGCAGTTGTTGGATTAGGTGTCGCTGGTTTGCTCTGGTGAGGAGCAGGCAGGCCATGGCCTTTGTCCTTAGGCTCTGCCCACGTCTTTCCTGTGGGAGGCAGAGAGGTGCCATGCTGCTGGAGTCACTAAACAGGCACCTCATGTCAAAATAAAGGTATTCCTAACTTCCTAGGACACCCTGGGAACAGCATCTGCCTTGATAGGTAGCAAAGTGTGTTAGTTTTTCTTTGCAGAAACCCTTCTCTCTTCTGTGCATGTGCACAGTGGAATTCTGTGTCTGAGTCCTTTACCTGAAGCCCTGACTTGAGAGAATGGCTTTGCTGGGTTTTGCCCTCCCATTCATCTGTTAAGCCTGAGCAGGTGCTGTGGTACAGAGTAGCCATCAATTTGATATTTATATCACTGCAGACCCTTTGGTCCTTGTAGACAAGGCACCTTGGTTTGTAGAAAGAAAAGAAACCCTGAGTCTGAAAACTAAGAAAAAAAGACAGGAAAGGTGCAAACCTGGTCAGTGCTGGACAAATCTTCCTGATTGGCCTGTTCTGGAACAAGAGCTTGCTTCTTTACCTCTGCTTTTCTCCTTTACTTCTTTGCATTTTTCTCCTGAAGGATGAAAACACCTTCTTTTCCTAAAAGACCTGGTTATGCACACCTTCTTCCCCAAAGGCAAAGAACACTCTTTCCCTTCTCCTAGGTAGATGGATTTAGTCTGGATCAAAACCCTCTCCCTTCTTTTAAGGACCAGCATACCCTGGCATATCTCTACAACCTGAAATCTGTCTTAGTAAAAATAGCCTTTAATGGTTCCTAACTTCTCACAGTGGTTTACCCTTTCTTCTCAAATGAAACCGTTCTGGACAAGCAGCTGCAGGGCTGAGCTTATTTCACAGGGATGACATGAAAATGGCTAAAATCACAGTACTGAAGAGCTCCAAGTAAATAGCATGGTTAATTCACTATGTCTTGTGCAGCTGGTAGAGAAGAGATGGAGACCAGATATGCCTTAAAGCTCCCCCTTTGCTACTCGCAGCATGAGGGGTGTTGGAAGCCTTAAAGATTTACAGGCACGGTATTAAAAAACAAAACCCCAGCCAAAACACACGAAGCAATCCTGTTGTTCTGGGGGCTGCAAATAACTGGGATTGCATATTGGGATAACAGTTACTGCAGGTGGGAGCCTTACACCAAAGCTACAGTGCTTCCAAAATAATAGGATTATACTGAATATCAATTTCGAGGCATTTTAAGCATGTATGCATTGCAGGTTTATTTGGCAGCCAGAGATGAGGGGCAGCACCCCGTCCTTCCTCTAGGCTCTTCCTGCTGTCTCTTGCTTCCTCACATGGTGATGAGTTGTTTCCTGAGGTCCTGGCTCTGCTCCTTTCTGTCCCAGGGGTGGCTGATGAGCAGAGCTAAACTGCCTGTGGGGCAGAACAATCCCTACAGGCAGGCAGAGCCCCAGAGTTGTAGGGCACCAGGTTAAGTCCTCTGCAGTTAAGGATGCACCAGTGAAGGGCTGCCATTAATGAAAACATCAGTACACACAGTGTTGTAGATATGTTGAATATATCAGGTGGAGAATAAAAGGAATTGTGAACATAGTTTGAAGTACCTGTAGGTCTGACCTTCTGCCTACAGTGCTCAGTTTGGTCAATAAAGTAATGTGGGGTTTTTTTTCCTTCAGTCCAGAAAAAGCAAAATTCATGAAGGACTGTGAAAGCTCATACTCCAGCTGGAAGTTTTCTGGAGGTTTCCGAACTTGGGTCAAGATGTCCTTGGTCAAAACAAAAGAAGAAGATGGTAGCGAGACTGTTGAATTCAAACAAGAGGTAAAAAAAAAAATAAAAATAGTATTCATAATGTTTTGGGAGTTTGGTTTTGTTTCATTGCATCCATGATGCCACTTCGCACTGAGCAGTTTTGGCTCTAGTTGCTCACACTGTTTCTCAAGAAGGAGGGGTTCTGTAGAAATGAAAATGTCTTGATGTGCTCAGCTGTTGGTGTGGCCTCGTGGCAGAGCTCAGGAAAACATCTCCTGAAAGGGAGGCCAGAAATCCAGGCCTCACTTGGCTTATGACACCTGTAAGTCTGAGGTAAGAGTCCTAAGAGCCTGGCATAGAAATATTAACACAGCTACCTACAGTCCAAGGTGGAGAGCAATTGCCAGAGGAATTATCTAAATAACAGCTACTGTTGGAAAGAGTATTGTTTAGGTTGCCACTGCTGTTAGGATGAAGAGGTAAATGTAAGCCTTTGTAGAATTCTATGTCTGCTTTTTGTTTGGGTTTGGAATTTTTAGCTGTTGAGTGTCCTTAGAAACAAGGAGTAACTTAACTTCTTGCATCATTTAAAACTAGAAAATATGCAGGTGGAAGATGCAATCTAGAGAGGAAATGAGCCTTTCATTCCTGTTTTGTTCACCTTGATGCATGGGAAAATAATTATGTTTTGAGTTTGTTTTGCTTCCAGTGTTGGTTGAAAAGGAAGTGTCTCACCAGTAGTGAGAAATGAAAATTTTAAGAGCTGTCCTTTCCAGGGGGTGTCTCTTTCAGAGATTATATTTTTCTTGCTCCTTGGTACTCTTGGGAAGAGTGTTCTGGGGAGAGCAGAATGAAGCAGAATCTTCAGTTCCATCCCTAGCTCTCACAGTCAGGTGTTACATGGCTTCCTGAAGGGAAGCCCAGAGCTGTGACTGTGAGGGGGGTACACTCCTACTGCACTAGAGAAGGACAGGAGGCAAATCCCAGAGTCATGCAAGTCCCTGGTCAATACCTTGGTTTGGAGGAGAGGAAAGAATGCATCAGTCTGCTGCTGCCATGTAAGCACTGACAGCAGCTGTCTGTCTGTCCTTCATCGCCTACAGCTCTGTATCCTTTGCCATTTGGTGCTTACCAAGTATAGGATTTTAGAAGGTCTTCCTTTGTGTGGCCCAAAGTGGAAACAAAAGGCTGGCTCAAATTCAGAAAAAAAAGAGCTTTTTGTGACCATAAACATCTATTTAGTTCAGCAGTTATGGACTGATCATCCGAATAAGTGAACACTGTTGCTGGTTTGGGTTTTCTGTTTGTTTTGTGGGTTTGTTTGTTTGTTTTTAATAAAACCTGGGAACCAGGGATCAGATTCCTATTAATAATGCAACAGAAATTGAAACAGCTCAGACATAATTTGCACTTGCTTTGTTTGACAGTACAACATCTGCTCAAATTGCACCAGGAAGTCCATTAGCCTTTCAAATCCAAACCTGGGAGCTGGCATACTGGAAAGATGGATGCAAATACCAGGTCAAACAGAACAGTCACTCACTCTGCTAACTAGCCCAGCAGTCATTCATTTGTATTGTCTTCCTTTCCCATTGCCTTTGTTTTGCCTTGTGTACTGTTTGTTTCCTGGTGTGCAGTTTTCTTGGATGAGTGTGGCTGGGGCACTGGTACCCTGCAATGAGGAATCAGCTGTAGAAATGTGGGGCAAGTGTTGGAATCCAAAATGCAGGGAGTTCTCAAAACTTTGGGCCTGTAAGCCCAAGCTTAGAATTAAACACTGGATTTGATCTGAGACCTTGGAAATGGCTTCCAAACTTAGGTGCTAGAAGCAAGAATGTGGATTTATAGTTTAGAGTAGAGACATTAAGCTAAGTAGAGGAAAGTTTGGAGTTTTAGGGTACAGTGCTGTAGGTTTGTGTGTCATAACATGACTGGCTAAGAAAGCTTACACTGTAGTATGAGTACAAAAGACAAAATATATAAGGATTGGGTGAAAAGCATAAATATCCTTGTTGGCAGTGTTTTATTGGTTAATAAAAGGTCTTGTAACTGGAGGTCTTGTGACCTTCTGATGAACCATGGGGTAAAGATGTGATCTGAGCTCACCCTTCCTGCCTATGTAGAAGATAAGGAAAATAAAGGTCCTGTCTCTGACTCATTCAAAACTCCTCACAAATCCTCACAGGCAAGTCTGCAGCAAAGGTGTTTGACCAGAAACCACAAGCTGGGGAAGCTCCATATGCTCTGAGTGGCCATGAACAGTGTTCTAGCTCCTGCTTCTTCTTGCCTGCAGCCTAAAATCTGTTCAGGGCTGGGGCTGTGGAGAGGACTGAAAGAAACCCTTTGTAAAGAGACTGCACCAGGGTGGACCAGAGACTTTTGTGGCAAGTCATCCCTCATGCCACGGAAAGGCTTGTAAGGAGATGAAGAGTGGTCTCCTTGCTTCCAATGCTGCCTGGAAAACTGGGCTCATGAAATATGGAAAAGGCATGCTCTTCCATCATCTCTCTCATCTTTGTGTCACAACCCTGATGCAAAGTCACAGTGCTGCTGGACTCATTGCTGCAGGATGAGCAGCAGTACTCCCCTCTGCACACACCAAGATGTAAAGACTCCTTTGAGGCTTGGAGAAGTGAGAAGTCCTTCCACCACTCTGCTTTCCTGAGGTCCCTGTGTGGCTCTTGGGCAGTTTGTGTTTTGTCCTAGGAGCAGGGGGCAGTTCAAACTGGTTGTGTTGGTTACTGCCTGTCTACAAACCCTGTGTAGTTTCCCCTAGGCTGGGGGCAGGTGGTACAATACAAGTGTTTTCCTGGGGGCTGATGTCTTCCTATTTTCCTGGTTGTGATTCTTGAGACTCTGGCTTCATGTGGCTGTAACATAGTCCGGTATCCTAACCCAGTTCCCTGTTGGAATTGTGTTACAGCTCTCTGCTGGGCAGCATTAGTTTCAAGTGGTGACCTAGTTAATGGGCAGTGCTGGGAAGTATGGGTATGGTTGTCAATACCTGGGCTTCTTTCCTTCCATGTTCATTCTGCACTTGCTGGAATGTTCTAGTTTATCCTACAAGCCATTTTTTCAAATAGAAGGAAACTTCCTGCCACCATTATGTGGTTCTGTGGCAAATAAAACAAATTTAACCTTCATTCATGAGAACTTTCCAAATGTTGTATTACTGCAAGTAAATGAATTTTGGAAGTAAATTGTCCCCTCTCGAGAGGCAATGTAGAAATGGTATTGTAGTGTGATACTGAGTGAGAAATAGGAAAATCATATGAGCGTGAGACAGAGGGAGGGAACTGCCCTTGCCGTATTTTGGCAGCCCATTGTTCTAGGTAGAGAAAGGCTGCAGTGGAAGTGTAAATAGTCTGGTATCTTCACCTTCTTACAGGCCTTTGCTGTTGCACAAAAGACTCATTGTACTGCTGAAGAAAGTAACCTGCACTTTTCTTTCCCTCTCCCCAGACCAGTGTGGTTAACTACATTGACCAGAGAACTAAACCAGGGAGTGACCAGCTGTTCTTTGTGGTGTTTGAATGGAAAGACCCTTTCATACAGACCGTTCAGGACGTGAGTAACCCGCCAGTCCCCTCTTGACTCACTGTCTGACTCTGCATGCTTGTGCTGTGTGTGTGTGTGCATGCTCCTGCCTCTGTTGCCTCACCCCAAGAAGAAATGCAGAGGAGAGTGAGGACACTTCTGAAATTCCAGTGTAGGCTCTTCCTTATGTCCAGTAATGCATTCTGTGTGGAGGTCAGGACCATGTGATGCTGGTCCTTGGGCTGATGGCACTCAGCATTCTGCTTGCAGCTAGAGGTACAACGTAACTGAGAAAAGCACCTGATGCCCTGTGTTCTAGCAAAGGGGAGCTTCAGGGTAGGGCTGAACTTTTTGCTTTAGTAAGTCTGCTGGATAATTTGATTTAATGACCTTTTTTTTAATTAATTGTCAAGAAACCTAGGCTGCAATAAGAATAGTAAAAATAGCCTGGTGTATTTTTTTATTCATTATTAGAATAAATTCCTTAGAATAAAATGTGATACTGTATTTACCTGACAGCCAAGGTCCAGCAGCACCAAAATCTAGTGTGTTGGTGTTTTCTTGCCCAAAACCAGAGTGTGAACGCAGACTGTGTGGGACAGGAGCTGGTCCTTTGCACTTCCTGCTGTCCCAGCAGGACCCAGGCACCTCCTTGGCCTTTAGAGCCCAGTCCTACTCCCACAGCTCTCACTCCTTTCTACCTATGCAGAATCAGATGAGGGGACTAATATTTGTCATCTCTTTCAGATTATCACAGCAAATCCCTGGAACATGATTGCTCTTCTCTGTGGTATCTTTCTGGCCCTGTTTAAGGCAGCAGACTTTGCTAAGTTAAGTGTTAAGTGGATGATCAAAATCCGAAGAAGGCATCTGAAGAGGACTCGTCAAGTAACAAACCACATAAGCTGAGACTAAGACTGCCTTTTAACTGTTCATAGCAGGAGGGATAGAAAATAACTGGAATGAACTGCAATCAGCAATTAAAGCTGAAAACCAGGTATGTTTTCTTCCAGAGAGATGCTGGCTGGAGGAACAGCCTAGTGAACCGGCCTTGGAACTGCAGAAGGCGCTAACTCTAGGACAGGTCTAACAAACTCATGCTTTTCTAGTCCAAGTTTAACAAGTTTACCTCTGTGTATGGGGGAACCTGGGGGAAAGGAGGGAATGTTCAGGAAGTCATCACTGTAGTAAGTTGTGAAAAAGTGGACAGTGTTTGAATGTTTCTCCAACAGACCCTTTAGTTTCTGTATCAGCCGTGAGCTGCTCCCGTAGCACAGTCACTGCCTCAGTGGTGCTTAGTGGAAGGTAAAGTGCTCTGAAAACATCCTGGCCTCTCTTCTCCAAAGTATATTTTAAAACAAAATACACTGGAATTCCATTACATGTCATCTTTAAATCAAAGTACAACGACTTTAATATTAAAAAATACTTCAAGTAATCTATTGTGTGCCTTCTTTGAAGCTACCTGCTCTCAGGTTGGGAAGGAGCTTTACAGGAGGCAGGAGTGCTGTGGCATGAGGATAAGGTGAAAACCACAGATCAGTCCAGCTCAAAGGAAACTCAAGCAACAGGACAATATTGGGGGCTGAGCTGGTGGCTGATCTCAAAGCCTGTCTCAGGCTGTTGTTTATCCCTCTTTCTGGCAGTCTTTCCTAAGGAAGTGTAAAATAGTCTTTCATCAGCAGGGCATGGAACTGTGATTCTCTGTTCTGTGGGGAATGCCTGCTCACCAACTGTGCTGGGGTGCTGGTGTCTTTTCTTCCTTATAAGTCCCTTGTTAGTTGAGATGCCTGACTTGGACGTGTGGAGTCTGCAGGGAGCCGGGCACCACTGGGTGTTTGCTCTGAAGGCTTTGCTGCAAGGATGCCAACTCCGTTTGCTTCTTCCTTCCTCTTCCAGCAGAGTGCTCAGAGGAGTAAGTGTATCCAGGGTACCCCCTCCCCTTCCTTGTTTTTGGCATCTGAGGAAGCCTTTTGCGACAAAATTTCCTACTTTCAGCTGGCTTCCAGAGCAAATTAAGGCACTGCATTGACCAGACAGCCTCAAACAGGGGAGCAACAACTCACTGCAATAAGATAAACAAAACAGCAGCACTGGCTGTTTGGGGGAAAATGTCTACTCAAGGGACAAAGGTGTTTGTATGGGAGAAAGGTGGTGTCCAGTCCCCACCTTATCTTCAGCATCTCACAAGTGCACAGCAAGGGAGTGAGATTTAACTGGACAAAACCAGCAGAAGTCAAACTGCATGGCTGAAGCAAAAAGAGCTACTCTATCCCTGGAGTTGCTCTTCTTGTTTCTGCACAGGAACCAGAATCCCCCACACTTAACCCTTCCATATCAAGAAAACCTCCAGACTTTACTACCTAACAGCCTATGCTATGACAACTGAGCTTTCTTGATGCCTCACTGCCAAAGGAACACCCAACTGTTCCTTGATCAAATGCAATTTCTTGGATTTTCAAAAAAATATAGTTTTCTATTCTTAGATTTAAAAAAAACAAACAAACAAAAACCAACAACAACTGGAACCAGTTCTGATGGATCCTACTGCATTTTTTCTTCTTTTTTTGCTAATGAGGTCAGAGAAGGTAAGTTGGAAGACAATGTAGCTGCAGCTGGGGGGTGAGTAAAAAGCATAGTTAAATAAAGGATAAACTCCTTTTTGCAGTATGTACTATTTTTTCCCCTCAATAAACTCCCACAGCAGTCCACTTCAGTCACTACATCTCAGCTGTCAAGATGTTTTGTTTTATAAGGAAATGTTACAAGAGCAGCCCAGTGATGCCAGCCAAGAAACCTTTCTTTTACATACCTATTTATAGGACAGCAAGTGTTGCACAATTTGGAAGGCTATCTTACAGCGCCTCTGTTGTTTTTTTCTATTACTTAAGCCTGATGTTCTGTTTGTAACTTTGGGAAAAACTTGGCACAATTACAAATGGCAGTGATTTATTCCTTCAACCCCTGGCAAGGTGTTTGGTTCCCCAACATTTTCATTTAGGCTCTGGGACAGCTGAACAGAGTTTGTCACACACTGGAAACTTTATTTTTCTAAAGGCAAAAAGGCACTGAAGCACTAAACCAAGGTGAGCTTTGCTTGTGTGACTGTCCTTTCCCTTCAGGCACTGCTAGTCCCATGCCCTCTGTGAAACAACTGCTTAGACACAAAAATGAAGCAACAAGTAAGTGTAATACAGTTGACTCAAACAGTGGAGCAGGGACTTCCCCACTTTTGCCACTCAGTGAAAAGCCACATTGGACAGTTAAAAAGCCATTCTAATTCTCCTGCTCTTCAGAAACACAAAGATGTGAGGTACAGCACTAAATACAAACATAAAGACTTTATTGAATGCTGCTCAATTCCCCAAAGATCTTTCATTACAAAATTTTTCCACACAACTGCAATTTAAGAGATTGGAATGGTACTCTGATAAAAGATGTGAAAAAATACTTGATCAAGTAAACAGACAAGACTTCTATTGTCAACTTTCCACCTTTAAAAAACAGACTGCATTTTCTTTAAAGAAAACAAGGAGTAATTTCTTGACATTCTTCCCTCCTTACTTGAAAAAAAAATATATAGTAATGCCAATTTTGGTCTCATTCTTCAGTCCATGAGATGCTAATACTAATGCAGAAACATCCAAGATGAATCTCTCTTGGAGACTGCACCACTCTGGAGGGTCCTTGGGCTGATGAGGAGCATCATTGATGGGCTCTCCAGAGGAAGCTCCATCCTCAGCTGTAGCAGGAGGAAATCCCTAACTAGCCCAGGACCCAAGAGGCAGCAGGAATGGGGCAGAGGCCCTGGCCACCCCAACCTGTTGCAGCTGATTCTCTCCCTAGCCTGCCTCCTTTCTAATGTGAGCATTGTATAAATCTAACAGAATCCAATCAGGAATTCAAGGACAGCTCCGTATCCAAGTTCCTTTCAAAGCTGTCAGGGGCATGTACTGAATAGCTCAAGTTACTGGTAACGTACCTTGGTTTTATTTGAGAAAATACAGCACAACTAGAAGCCTTTTCTATCATCTTAACCAAAGTATGCAGCAATGTGAAAAGCACATATAAAACAAGGAAAAACGTGTACGTAGCAAACTATACCACCTATGTGCAACACAATCAAAAATTCAAGTCATAATTCTCACCACTCCCGTAATTATTTCACTCATTAAGGATGAAAATTCAGTTCTAGGAAACATTGGAAGTGACAGTATATCAATAATTAGACAAATTTACAATATGTTGTGGTAATGACATCACTTAACTGCTGTATTTAAATTCAAATCTTTACATTTGCCAGCGAAAAAAATTGGCTGTTTCTATTATACTGATGAGGTTTCTTTTGCAAATCCTTATATATTTCAAAAGGGTACAAAAAAAGAATGTCTGCCGAGTAGAGGTGGTCATTTCTTTTATTTGGCACTTGTATTGTGTGCATTGAGCACGTTGTGAGTGCTGTTCTGCTTTTCTGCCATTGCCTTCTTAAGCTTTAATTCCTCCAACCTTCTCCACAACTCTTCACGTTCCAATTCTTTCTTTTTCTCTCTGAAGAAAAGAGAGAAAGATCAATTTCAGATGTGTTTTAAGCACAGTCTGGAGACAGAGTGACTTAACTGTGACTTCCATCTACTAATTCCACTTTAAAAGTTTTTCTCCAAAGCTATTTTTAGAGGCAATTACAGTTTCCTCAATTAAAAAGAGAGCATAACAAATAAGTAATGTGAGTGGTGAAACTGTACCTTTGCTCCAGCAAATGCAGACAATTGCTGTAGGGTGGCTTTGCACAGCTGGCTGCTGTTTAAAAGGAGGTTTTTTATCACATGCACACAAATTAAGGGACTGAGAATCTTTGTGGGGGAGGAACAGAACCACCTCAAGGAGGTTTGGCAGTGATCTCAGCTGGCCAAGGGTCCCTGTGCCCTGCCTCCCTGACTCCAACAGTGCTGCTTAGTAGGTTAGTAGGGTAAGCACTGGTTCTGCTGAGCTAGGAAGATTTCTCCAGCTCCATTCTCTTCAGACACCTGGGGCAGCACAGCCACCAGCAGCTGAGACCCATTTCCCCACCTAGGAGGGAGCACATGCCCTGCCCAGGCAGGAGGGGAGCTGGGGCCCCTCCTGTCCCCTCCCTGGGCTCAGCTCCCCCAGGGCACTGCCGCACTCACAGGACACCCAGCACCAAACAGCTCCACCACAGAGCCCCACAAGAGCAAAGCAACAGCCACAATTACAGCTTGGACATATCCATCAGTGGGAACTTGGAAAAAGGCTCAGTACCTTTGCCTTTCTGCTTTGTATGAGCTTGTGAGTTCATCAAAGAGCTTGCCATTCATTTCCATCAGGGTTTTCAGCACGTTGTACACCAGTGCCACAATGGTTCTGAAACAGAAGGAGCACAGCCATAAGATTTACTAAGTGACAAAATTAACTTCAGAAAACAAGCATTTGATTTCTGTTTTGGATTCCAAGCTTCTTATTCAAGATACGTCTGTAAGGTCAGGGAGTTTCAAACAAAATCCTCTCAATTTTATTAATTTACAGAGGAAATTATAGTATAGTTAAACATTTTTTGAAATGGCTATTTGATCTTAAATTCCTGACTTCTGTAATTGCACAGGATATAATTATTCATGCTGTGGCTGTACTTGAAAGCCATTCAATTATGTGAACCTTTAATAAACCAAGTTTTAACAACAACTCTGTAACATTTGAGCAATGAAATATGAGAGTCTAGAAAAATAAAACTTCTGGCTTGTAGCTTCAAGAAGGCAGCAGACAAACCACAGGCTTAGTGTGGTTTAGCACAGCAAAGCTCTCCTAGCAGTGTTTCTGGGCAGCAGGAGTCTCGCTAGAGAACTAGAATCAAAAACATCAGATAATGGATTTGGGTACCTCAGTTTCCTAAAGAAACTCACCAGCTTGAGCAATACTGGCTGTGTGCTACATGGCTGCCTGGATTCCTGCACTACCCTTCTTTTTGTGAAAGTATTCACATTTCAATAAACCATCTCCAACGTTGTGTTATCTCCTTTAAACCTACTTATCTTTTATACAAAGAAATAAAAAACCAATACAATCAAATATTAAAATGCCTGTCATTAAGCTTAATCACTATGCAAAAAGCAGGTAAACTGTCTCTTCTGTGTTCTCCCTCACTAGCACTGACTGCAAAGCTGCAGCCCTGTGACCTTGCAAAAGGAGTCAAAAAACCCCCTAAGGAAATAACCAAAGAACCAGGTTTGCCTTTTCAGTGCACTCTTTCCATCATGGCACTAGGAAATCTCCCAGCCATTCATGAGAGCCTTGTGCTCATTGCATTCAATGCACAGCATCCTTTGCCTGTTTATACACTTATTTTTTTTATTTAATTTTTTTTTGTACCCTGTCTTTCATGTGGTTTGAGGTCAAAACTTATTTAAGGTTTTGGTTTTCTGAGAGGAAAAGTTGGATTTTGAGCAAGAAGTTGAGTCCCTATCAGCAACCAGATGGATAAAAGCATGTTTTGCTACCCTCCAAAACAGATCAGAATCAAAGGATTATACTTTCTTTCCCAAACTTTCTTGTCCTCAAGTAGGCAATTATCCTGTCTTCTATTTCCTTCATAAAGGGCAACTTCTGCTTGCAGAGAGGAAAGAGGGGCATCCTCCAAATTTGTTGAGGTACCAAATACATTGATGGTCCAAGGACTATTCCCCCAAGTTTATATTCAGGCTCAGCTGCTATGTTTGCAGCTAGACACACCATCTAGATAAACCCAGAATAATTGCAAAGCCTCCAAGGGCTTAAAACAGGACTCCTGTTTTACTGCAGGGCTGTGGGAGGCTCCTGATCACCCTGACTTTTGCCTGTACAAGCTTTACGTTCTGCATACTAACTTACAACTTAATTCAGGGTGCTGGCACCAGCAAGCTTTGCTTTTCAGTATTTCAGTACCATTACTGCTTCTTTCAAACACAGGAAGACCAATATTTAACTTTATAAAGTGAAGTAGTCACTCATTTCTCAGCCCTACCATCCTTTACAAGGGTTACTATTCTCTGAGAGGATCTTTTCTTATCTCACTGATCAGCAATAAACACTTATGAACACACAGCTGTATTCATCTGAAGTATTAAAGGACAGCAAAGCATAAACAGAAGCAACCCTTGGAAATGGTTTTGGCCTAAGTAGCATTAATTTGCATTTTGAACTAACACGAAGGATCAGATGTGATTACAATATAAAGATCATCATCCAATTTCCTCACATATTTTCAGTAAATTTCAGGTCTCCATCATAACAGTGCAGAACAGTGAAAGAACATCACAGCTGAAAGTGATATTTCATTTAACATCCAGAATGTCATGGATTTCATCTGATTTAAGTAAAAATGAAGTCACATTTACAAGCTCCCAATCCAAATCTGAAACAGGGGACAATTTATTTATGGTGATACAGATAAAGTGAAACGTTACATACGGATTCCAGTGTTCTTTGGAGATCTTGTACAAACTGCCAAACATAATTGGTAGAATTTTATCAATGTTCTCCTCAATCAGGCTAAGAATATATTCGTTATTCCAGAAGTACAAAGCTCTTTCTGCAACCTGAAACACAAAGTTAAGGGCTCGTAACAACCATAAAATAAGCTACCATGAGGTTTGATTGGGGTTTTTTAATACTTATTTTATTTACCTGAAAATGTGAACTTGACACACTCTTGGATATTTGCTTAAATAAAGGCTCTTCTATTTTTTTGAATTGTGTTGGTTCTATAACATCTAAGATTTCTTCAATTTCACCTAAAAACATTACCTGTTTGTTTAGAAAGGAAAAAAGGATGAGAATCCTTCATATCACCATTGTAAACAGAAGCACACAAAATACAGCTTATACATTAGTCATGAATCCTGCAAAGAACACTTTGTCATTACAAGGCATTTAGACATTCAAAAGGTTTTTTTGCAGCCTAAAAGAAGTCAATCATCACTCTCAGCTAACAGGTTACAGCTCTCCTCTTGGACTTCTTTTGTGTAAATACTGAATTCTTCACCAAACTGCTTCTGCAGAAAATGGGATTTTACAGTTACAAAATAAAAAAAATTAGGGCATCTTATTTCAAGAATGGTTGCAGAGATTATCAGAGATCACCAAAGTAGCTTTTGAAGTGATAAGTAGTTAATTCCCATATAAAATTGCAACCAGCAGAACTCTGTGTAGCTGGCACAGAAAAATTTATCACCACTTGCAGAAAAAGACACACAACAGTGTTAAGGGACCCACTTTTAAAGAGGTTTTGGGGATGGAATCTAGTGGGATAAATCAAACTCCTGGTTTTCAAACTCATTTTTAACTACACAGAAGAAACCAGACTGCATCACATGACCAAGGTGAGTGCCCCAAGGAGCTTCAAGAACTGCAAGTTTTCTGAAAGGTCTCTTGAAGAGCACAGCAGAGAGGTTTGTGAATGTGCCCCATGAGACTTTACATCACAGCAGACACCAGAAATGAGACACAAAACCAACCTCTTTCTGACTGCATGTTTTTGGCCAAAATTTGAGCAATCCTCTGATTACCTGTATGAAAAATACAAACGTGTTAAAGCAGGACAAGTTTCTATTACATTCTAGATAAGAAAAAAAAAGTACTGGTTTGCTTTTCCTTATCCAGGGCTTCAATGAAAACTGAATAAATGTAATCTAGATGTTTGTCTTGTTTAGGTTATCAGTATAACTCAGACCCCTATTGCTTTATGTGCCTGTGATTATCCACCCACACTCTGCCCCCATCCCAGTACTCAGATGAATTGACAGGATGCTGATCACATCAAAGCATCACAAAGTGAAATTAAACTCCCTGTAGCTAAATCTCACAGAATATTTTTTTTTTTTGTCTTCTACTCATCCATACTTTGGGGAGCACCTGCCTTGGCATCAAAGGTTTGAAGCCTGAGAGGAAGCAATAAATGCTGATAGGGCTCTACAGAGGAGCCATGGCCTCCAACTCTTCCTTTTCTCTGCTACAATTTGACGTGTTAGACTGGAAACTAAAGTAAGAAAGATGTGAACTTACAGACAAAATGTATTCTAGTATCTACATTTGAAACTACCTTACACAAGACTGGAAAAACAAAACCTTTGGGAAAATTAATTGGAAAGTACAGCCCCCAAGAGGAATGGAGGGAAAACAGCAAAGAAAGGCTGGAGGCATTTTTCCTAGAAATAAACATCTCACATGGCATCTAAATTACAAAATGAATTCTGGCTTAAAAAAAAAAAAAAAGCTACAACTATATTCCAGAAGCAGAAACATTCTCAGAGCCTTATAAACTTTCATTCTGAAGAAAGAACTTCTACTTTTTATGATACAACAGCACCTAACTGATCATATCCAAAGGGAAAATTTACTCAATTATTTAAATACCTTCCATATTTGCTTTTTGTCATGTTGATTTTTTTTCCCCTTCAGCTTTCCAGCGGGCTACTTTATTAACAACTACATGGACTATCAAAAGTGGCTTGCCAGAGAAAAAGTTAATAACACTAAAGTGCACTTCCCAGCACAAATCACTGCAAGAATTTTTAAATATATTTTGCTAGAGAAGACGCCCATATTCCTAACTTGATAAAGAAATAACATGTTCTGAGTATAACAGTGCACACCTCAACAAGATACCTATTCCTTGCTCCTCCTTGGAGTATCAGTTTCCAGTTTGACTGTGCCTTTATATTAAAAAGCTGCTACCTGCACATTTCTGCTCATGGATTGCTGCTTTTACTACACAAGATCAATATTCTTCCCTGAGCTCCAGGATTCCCATGAAGTGGGTTACAACTGTAGGCACCTGCTGGAAAACTTAACTGATGTACAAGGACTGCACATTTAGCCTGATTTCTTCCATGTAAAGGCCATTGCACTCAGCAGGGTTAGGTAACAAACTCCTCTTGTCAGCTCTGCAAACATCAGGACTGACCTGAGGCAGACTACCATAGCTACAAGAGCTCGGATTGAATGTCCTCCAAATTGACCCTGAGTGACAACCCCTGCCAGAAAAATAACAATAAGGTATGTGTGAAGACAGCCT
Organism: Fringilla coelebs; assembly: GCF_963513975.1. Taxonomy (NCBI): domain Eukaryota; kingdom Metazoa; phylum Chordata; class Aves; order Passeriformes; family Fringillidae; genus Fringilla; species Fringilla coelebs. The sequence goes on along the minus strand of NC_140030.1, from coordinate 92,488,352 downwards.
TCTGATGGAGTTCTTAAAATATTACTTGACCTAAAGCCAAGAAAAATCTCCAATGCTATCTCATCAGTTGACCCAAATTTTAACATTTACTTTTCAAGCACTTCAGAAAGTTTCTTAAAGCTTCACTTTTTATCTTACTAACTTTAATTCCTTTATAAAACAACTTTTACTACACACCACAGTAACAACCAAGGCAGTGACTCTGCAGTGAGTTCTTGTGTCTTCTCCAGCCTGAATTCACCTTTAACTGATTAAGAAGCAACCACAACTGTATAGACCACAGTCCAGATGAGCCTCAGAACTGCTCTGTGGCACTGCTCCAAAGCCCTGCTTCTTCACAGCAGTTTGGGCTTGGATCCTGCACCACACCTCTGCAAACTTGTGTCAGGAAGTCCCGACCTTGTCAAGTTGTCACTTCATTCACTCTTGCAGGTTTTTATGTAACACTACACATTTTCTGCTCACATGTCAGCTTTAACTGTCAAAATGCCTGGGTTATTTCCTCACTTGGCTTAAGGAACACAGGTTACACAATTCCTTTCTCCTTTCGCTATCCCACGGAGTAAGCTTATTGACCAGTGTGGCTGGGAACACTGCAGCACAGGGGGAAAAAGATGCTTCAAGCACACAAGGCAAATATACAGACACCCTCCAGCAGCTACAGAACATGACCAGTATGGTCAGCTGAAGTGGCTGTGCAGAAAACAAGCTTCCTGAAAGGGCACTCAGTGAAGATCAATGTTATTTCCCAAAACCTTTTTTTTTTTTTTTTTCCAGAAGGAAATTTAGGTCTTGCATAAGCTCTTCATTTTTCGGTCACAAAAGGGGTAAAGTATTTAAATACCAACATAGCCCTAATGGAGATATTCCTGATTGCCCAACTAAAACCAGTTTCTTTTATAGCTGGCCTGACATCACTCTGTGTCCTCATGAGCTGCTGCACTGCCCTGAGCCTCTGCTCTTCATGGGCCCTGCCAAAGCCTGGGCATAAACCCTTCCTAGCTGAGCTGTCAATATGTATCACGGGAGACTCAGCCTGGCAAACGCCACAAATGCCTGCAGCACCTGAGTTTTGGCTGTCAAGAGGCAGCCCAGGAACTGAAGAGGGCAGACAGAAACACCACATTTGGAATCTCAGAGTTCTTTCTGTCTAAATGAACTGTTGTTACTCTTTTCAACTTTTATTTCGGGATTGTTTATTCCCTAGAATATTTCAACTTCAGACACCAGCTAAGCACAAGGAATCTGTACCAAAGCTATTGAAAATTTAGTTTTTCTGCGGACAGAATACAGTAATGACACGCTTTCTAATTTGGGGTAATTTGGTTGATACCAGAAATTCAAATTTATAGTTAATTTTGTGCTCTACCTTGGCCACAAGTTAAGAGATAAGTGTCCTTTCAAACTCTGAATTTTCTTAACTATTCTAGATTTCATTTCCACCCCCCAAAAAATTCCTACCTCTCCATCTTTAATCAGGATTACACAGCACTGCTGCACAATTCAACAGGTTACACTGCAATATTTGATTGAAATTAAAAACAGAAAGACATCCAACTGAAAAACACTTACAGGCTCTGTTAAAGTCGTATCTTTTTCCAGGAACTGTACAACACAATAGGCCAGCTGGAATGCAAGTCATATGGTTATTTAGTTTAACCAGACACTGTTTGGACATTGCAGCACTACTAAATATCACAGCTTCTAATGGAAGCACTCAGATCATGGGGGGGAACCCAACCCAAGACACCCCTACACAGCCATTTCATATTAGTCCAAACTAAACAAAACAGCAATTAAAGCAGCAAGATATACAGGCCTGCTCTAGCTTAAAAAAACTTCCTGCATACCAAAAATCATCTTTTCTTTTCAACCTAGAAAATTATTTTTAAGCTTGGCAGATATTTCCCTAACTCAGATCCCATATCCAAACAGATTTTTCTTAACATCAACTCCTGTGTTAACAATACAAAGCTATCACTTTCAAACATCTATATTGGGGTAAAAAAGGCCACACTTCCAGTAAAAACCAAGTTGTGACAGAGGTTTGACTGAGCACACATTGCACACTGCTCAGGTGACATCTAGAACACACAACATTCAGGGGTAAGATTACAAGTGAAAGAATTTGAACATATCCCAAGGCCACAGGAGATGAGGCAGCTGCTGCCCAGCTGAGTGTCCTGTCCCAGTACAGCAATGGCCAACAAGTGCCTGGGGAAAGGTGGAAGGAGTGGGGAAGCATACTGTAACTAAGGAACCAGCACTGCTCTCCCAGCCTCTCCTGGCTTTTGTGCAGGACCTGCTCAGGCCAAGGATATTTAATGTTATATAATTACTCAAGAGTTTAGTTACTGAGCACACAGCTGAGTAAGTAAACAACCAACCAATGCAGAAACCATACAATAAGGCTACTAGTGAACTAGTTACAATCTTTCTTAAGATTCCATTAAGACTGATTTTAAAACATCATAGTATTTCACAATATAAAGCAAAGACAAAAATTATGTAATAGGCATTACATTTCAATACTCAGGATGCTTGAATTTAAGCATCACCTTTCTTTTTTTTTTTTTTTTATTATTATGCCAAAGCAGATAATTACAATGCTGTAATTGCAAGAGGTCTAATTTATTTCTTTTGCCCTTAGGCTACTGATGTATTTGTATAGACTCAAAAAATAAAAAATGCCACACATTCATCTCACAAATCCCATTATATGTGTGTATTCAGTACAGTAATGTTTTACTGCTCAAAGACACAATGACCCAAGCTTAGTTCATCTTCAAGGCTTTAACTTTTAAGGGTAGGCTCTACTTTACTCAGCAACAAAGCAACCAGGCCACTTGGGATTGCAAAGCAGATTTAGCACTGGCTTGGCCCTTTGGGATAAAATGAAACACACAGCGCTGTGCGTACACCTGGCACCAGTGTTTTATGAAGGGACAGAAGAGTGGCCTGGTCAGCAGGAAAAATGTGACTTTCAGGTACAGCTGAATTAATAGGGCCCTTTCAGTAGCCATGAACTGGATTAAATGTATCCCAGAAAAAAGGGGCAGCTTGCTGCAACTCATCTGTCAGTGAGAACACCTTTGGAGGTTTCATTTCACTGACTCATTTCATGGAGCAGCGAGGCAATAAACCACAAAGACAAGTGATTAGCTTAATTTAAAACTTCATATGAGAATTAGGAATTGAGTGAGCTCTTCACTTGATCGTGTTTGTAGACTATACAGTCACAATGATTTCACTTTAATTAGAAACCCATTTTTTCTTGTATCTTCAGTCTGTACGGAGCTGTATTACTGAGCTAAGTTACAAAGCAAGTTTTAATTAGCCACAGCAGAATTACTTCCAAGTTTGCATCAACCATATTCAATACTTGTAGTGCCATATGTCTGGAGAGGATACAGATTATTCCTCAAATGAAATGCTGAATGTCTGTGGCAAGTATAAGAATCAAAGTCAGCTGAAGAACTGCAGCATTCTGACAGCGTGTCATGGATCTACATAATTCCAGCCTGATCCACAGAGCTACTGCGCATTTTTGCTATTTATAAATGGCAACAGCATTCTCCCTCCCACCCCATCACTGGTGCAGCTTTAGAAAGAAAAAACCACTTCTGAAATAAATACCTGGCCATACCCAAGGTTCCTTTACACACAGCATTTAAGTTACATAAAGGAAATGAAAACACCACAAGGCCGTGGGATTAAATGAAGCTTAAAGTGTGACAAGACTAGAAGCAAAAAAGCTTCCAACTTCAGTTGATACACCTTTGACTCACTGGAACATTCTTTCACTTGTAATATATGACAAATATTATCTCAAAATTAACATTTAGATATCTAAGATCAGGAAGACATTTTCTAAAAGTGACTGAATTTGCAAATATTTTGGAATATTGATATTATAACACATAGTGCTTTAAATCTCATTAGTTTCAAATGTAAATACAAAAACCCCACCACTCTTAAAAATAAGCAAAAGCTTACCTGTGCATGAAACAAAGCTAATCCCTTTGCAGTATGCATGGGAATCAGAACTTTCATAAGGAACTGTTTGTGTTCTGCTTTCAGTGGCAGTGCAAAACCATTGATAATACTGAAAACATGAATAAGCAGGATTTATTTTTATTAAAAAAATGAATTTTTTCCTAGAAAGTCAAGAATTTCTGTAATTTCAACTGAAACTCCATTTCTGATTCAGTTTTTAAACCTGATTATTTTGAAGCCATAAAATAGCTCAACATGTGCACAATCTTTAAAATGCCAGTATAATGAGAGTTTAGACTCCTGGTAAGAAATACCAGAGAACCACACTAGAAGCTAAATAATACCCATTAGATGAGCTGAAGTATTTTTATCATCCATTAAATAAAATCATCTACAGTAAGTCCTGCTGTCTAATTGCAAAGCTTAGACAGATGTATCAGGAAGCTGATCCATTTCACCCATCACTAGCAATGTGCAGAGAAAAAAGATTATGCAATTTTAACAGTGCACTTTAAGCACTTGTTTTGAGATTGTTGAACAACCTTTCCCTTCATAAACAAAGTTTAAAAGTTGTCTCATTGATTCAGTCCTCTTATATTTAAGAGTTGATGAGCTATAGACAAGGCAGAAGTCCTTCAGGAAAAGGTTAGTTTCTCTTGCCCCTTACATTTTAGGCAAATCTGAGAAAATAATGGGATCCCTATCACTTGATTTTTCATGAAAATTTGTTCCACAATAGCTTCACCATATTTGTATCTTTAGTTAGACCAATAATACAATTTTCTACTGTGAAATGTGTGACAGTTTTGGAAAGACAGTAAAAAAACTACCAGAGAAAACTTCAAAGTTAAATTGAAGTTAGTGAAATAACATTCACAAAAAAGGTAACTAAAAAACCCTAGCACTTACAAGGCTTTCCTGAACAGAACTGAAGGAAAACCAGCCTGCTGAAGATTAAAACATCTCATTCAGCACAAGGGCAAAAGTTAACATTCATTTTCTGAATCAAAGAACAAGTCATCTATCAGGCATAAGATAAGCAAGAGTAGATAGGTCTGACAAACAAGGACCCTTGAGAAACATTTTTTGCCTGTCGTCTTTAAAACTTGCACTGAAGAAAGAGTCATTTATTCTGCGTCCTAATTTGATATTCATGTGGTAACCCAGCCAGTATTAGATTATCAGTGACTGCACTTCATCACTCGTTACTGTAATAATTCTCTTCCCCCTCTCCATTCCCAAAGCAGAAAAGCTGAAGCAAACATTCACAATAATGTTTTATATTTTTCTGTGTGAAATCAAACTTACCTTCCTAATATCTCAAGGAGTTCAGCAACACCATTGAAGTGCTCTGTTTCATATATAAACCTGTTACCAAAAAAGACAACATCAAAATCTGCCACAGAGGCTCAGAGATTCCAAAGAAATAACTTTTACTAAGCTTCAAATATTTGAAAGCAACATCACAGACCAAACACAGGTCTTTCATTTCAAGAATAAATCACTGCAGACCCAGACTGTGAAGGCAAGAGAAAATATTCCTCAATCTAGTCACACACAAACACAGCATACCTGAGGAAAATGTTGTTTATCTGTTTCCTGATGAATGCTCTTAAACCGAGGAATTTTCCATAAATTCTATGAAGAACTGTCTTTAGGAAATCTCGTTCTCGTGGGTCTTCACTGTCAAAGAGCTCCAGCAACTTTAAAAATTAAATAGAAATGTATTACTTTTGAAAGACTTAAGGTTTTGTTTTGTTACTACCTGATTTGAATTTTATCTTTAATTTACATGCTTACATTAGGAAAAAAACAGAATCAGTTTAACTGGACATTTTGTTTAGATGTCAATAGTAGATTACATTTTTAATAAAGTTGATTTTTTCTAATAAAGTCATCAACTCCAATCCTTACCTGTGTACAACAGACACAGAAGTAACTATTATACTATCAAAATAAAAATGCAGTTGCAAACATGACATTATCAAACTGTAGGTAGGTGGTTGACACTTGTTATTTAAGAAACCAGAATTAATCAAATCCATATCCTATATTCACAATTTTGTAATTAAAATCCTTTACTGCTTATCTCAAAACTTGTGTCTTGGTAGCCAAGCAAACGCATTCCTATAGAAGAAATCTTACAATTAAGGAGGGGGTCATAGAATAAGCACAAGGTATGTAATCACTAACCAATCCCCTATTAAACAGAATAATGCTGCAAGAAGATAACAAAACTTTCCACAAACTTTTTTCTTGTACAAAGTCTTCCAAGGATCCAGAAAAGCCCATGCTCACTCAAAGACATTAAAAAATACTCCAATCATGTAACAGACCATAATTTTTGTTGGTTTTTTTAACCCTGCATGGCCATGTTAGCTGCCTTGAGCAAGTCAGTAATAGCTCAAGCAGTCCCCAGAGTCTCCTGCTCAGGTCTGAGCTTAGGTATGTCTGCACCAAGCAGCACAAGGGACTGGAAACAGCTGTTCAGGAACTTGGTTCAGGCTCATTTCAATTTTATATTTAGCAGGAATTTCTCAGGGTCACTACTCCACGTTTTTTCCCATATATAGCTAGCTGTTGGTTGTATTGTCTCTGTCTTGTACTCTAGAGAAAGATCAAGTGAAATGTCAAGAACAAACTCTGCAATGCTGCTCTCAAGGACCACAGGTTAATTTGTAAAGTGGACACCCATAGCAAATAGCTTACCAGCAACCTCAGGCTTAAATTTTGTGTGTAAGTTGAATAAAACTGAGAAGAAAACACATATCCAAGAACAGCAGAACCAATTAAGGGGAAATTAAATGAAGGTAGGGAGGGAAAGCATCCGTCTTGTGGTTTTACTTTTCCTTACTGTATCGTGATGGCCTGCCAGCACTCACTCTTCAGATACTGAGCAAACAAGTATTTTGACAAACAAAATTTGGCAAACAAACATTTCAACACAGTGAAAAAATCCCCACTGAATTCACCTTGAACCAAAATTCGTTATTGAATTCTACACTGTAACTCTCTAAGAAGTCATATTTAATATGAAATCCGACTTCATTTTCTTGCTCATAGTCGCTTTGCATGGTAAAGCATGACTTTCCTAACTAATTTCTTACTTGATTTTCCTTCTGTGGTTAATACACAATAGTAAAGAGAATTACACTATCCAGGCACAAGTAAGGTGTTGAAACACATTTCACGTACAATAAGTGCATGAACTTTTTACAAGAAAAAAGCTTGCTGTAAGTTTTCCCATGGTAAAAAAAAAATTTAAAAGCAATCATAGAAGGACTACAAAAATATAATTACCACATTGTTGATTTGGCTGGAATTAAGTTACAAATCATGAAAAACAGAACTTTACAAATCCCAAATATCTTGCATTGCAAAGCACTGAGGTTGATATCTGAAAACAAAGTGTTCCTGAATTTACAAATACATATAGCTTCTGTGGTATGATGTACTGTTCATTTAGTGTTTGGCTCCAAACCACTGCTGCAACAACTGAAATCTACCCTGCGTCAGCAGGAAAGCTGAAATTTAGCTTGAGACGTGATCTTTACATTCCACTTTCAACTTTACCACTCCCCCCTTACCTGCTGTACAAATCTCTGGTCAATGTATCGCTTCGCAATGCTGGGCTGAAAATCCGGGCTCTCCAAAAACCTCAGGAAAAACTCATACACCAGCTACAAACATAGAAATTAAAATTCTGCAGTTAGGAAGTACACCACAACACAGACCTCAGCCTTGTCACCACCACCAAAGGCAGTGGGACTATTTACATGCTTAAAAAGTACAAAAGGAATCAAAGCCCAACACATCACTGCTTAACCACAGATCCAACTAGAATTTAATGAAATAATTACACTAAGTACCCAGAACACCTGAATTCCCAGAAGAGTCAAAGCTTAATAAATAATCTACTGAAAATACCACTAGTGGATTAAAAACAAGTTCTAAACGTTACATTTCTGCCATGTTAAGAACTTATTATGCAGAAATGGGTTACCAAACATTGAGCAGCACTAAGAGTTAAATTAAGTACTCTAACATTACATAATTCCTTAAAGAGATGAAGAAACATCTACTGAGTGTACCTGAAATTAAGTTTTGACCACAAACTCTGAAAATGAAAAGCTGCATTAAAACAGCTGAATGAATTCACAGAAACAAAGAATTCAGATTAAAATTAGGCTTCTATATCCTGGAAATTCGTTTGTAGCATATTATTTCTACTTAGTTCAAGTTTCTATTTGCTACAATCCCACAATGCCCAGAGATAAAAATCCTGACAAGAGACAGAGCTACCAAAGGCCTGGGCTAGCAGAGAGTGGCATGAAGAGGCCAGAGCACCAGTCCCCTATTTTGGGGTTCATCAGAAGTCCAAGACAAAACACTGCACTTGCATAACAATGGCAGGTGAATAAAGTACACAGAAGGCACCTCTTCACTAAGACGGAACTGAGAGGAAAGATGCCTTATGTTTAGATTACATTCAGAGTTGCTCATGTTCTCAATGCCTATTTCATAACTCCATATAATTAAACAGCTGATTAGTAATAACACTACAATGCAATTTAGGTACATAATGCCATCACTGACTGGGCTTCTAAATAAAACCCATGCAGAGCTGTGCTCATACTCAAAGGCATGAATTTCAACTATTACCACTCTGAGTACTTAACTAAACTGAGAGCCAACACCTGAGTAATTCATAATTATAATTAGGAACCTCACTTCAGAAAAATGCATGACAGTAAGTACTTTGATGTAAAACATTTGAGCTGACATATGCATAGCCTCAAGGAGGGCATGCTGTATCTGCAAAGCAGAGGCTCAGAAACTCAAGCTACCCTTCATTTTGTCCCCCTCTGACAGACTGCAAGAAGAGCTTTTCATATCAGCAGTTTACATAGAATAACAGGATTGTTAGGGTTGGGAGGATCTCTGGAAATCATCTAGTCCAACCCCCTGCCAAGGCAGGGTCACCTAGAGCAGGTGACAGATGAACGGGGGGGTTTGAAGGTCTCCAGAAAAGAGACTCCATGACCTCCCCGGGCAGCCTGAACCAGTGCTCTGCCACCCTCAGTGTCAAGTTCCTCATCTGTTCCAGTGTATGGCCATTCCTGCTTGTCCTGTCACTGGCACCATCCTCTTGGCACCAACCCAATAGTAGCATTTTAAATGTTACCATACTCCAGCCTCTGCCTTAGAAAGAGCTCAACCATGGCTCTTAAACATCTCCACAGACAGTGGAACTGAGAGCACATTTGCAGATGACACCAAACCCAGCAGGTGCCTTGAGCAACCTGATCTCATCTAAGGTGTCTCTTGTCATGGCAGGGGTTTTGCACTAAGGTGATATTCAAAGGTCCCTTCCAACCCAAAACATGCCCATTCTACTGATCTTTTTCAAACTAGCAACCAGAAGATAAATTTGTATAGAAATGGGCAACATATGGCCAGAGGGAGGCTATATAGCACAGCTTCATAGGGATTAATTTTGGAAGCTAATTTAATTCAAGATTTCCATAATAAATTCCTATATGAAATATTTCTATCAATGACAACAATAAAGAACAGCCATGTGTGCTAACGGCCACAATATTAGAAGCTACCGCCACAGGGAAAAATAGAAAATAAAAGTATGCCATGTTACCCACAAGAAAGGACAAGTTGACCCTGAAGCTCTAGAAGAATAAATACAGGATGAAACTCAGATTGCAAAGTCACAGTCTGAGTTCCAAGAAAAAGCTCTGCTGAGCATTTGCAAGCCCTTAAGCTGAGAAAGGGTTAACCATAGGATGATTCAGATCCATCCTCACAATGAAGCTATGGAAGTGACAGATGAAATCCTAGGATATTCCAGGAAGATACAGCACAGACAGATGCACAGACCTACATGTGCTTGAGGAAATTGATTAAAACCTGGAAGGATACAGAGAAAGAGCCACCAGAAGTGTCATGGGATAGAACACTTTCTAGGAGTGAACACTATATTGGCATATTTTGTTTTCCCTAAAGAACAGGGGAGGAAGGGTAATTACAGCTTCTCTCCATAAACAGATATACTGACTGCAATAGACATCAAGCAGATGAACTAAGTGAAAAGCACAATGCTGCAACATCTTGTAACAAGCTGTCCAAGATTAAATTCAGGATATCAACTGGGTATGGTATCAAAAAACTTTGGAAATCCTTGTGAGATACATGAAGTCCTCTTTATCCAGGGCATTTCAGAAATGAAGTTGCAGGGGCCATTTCTGGATAAGTCAAACTCTACCTTCTCCTGTATGCTAGTGTTTGTAAACCTAAAAGCATAACAACAACAATCAAACTAGGGACACCAGAACAGATTCTGGACACAGCTTTCTTAACACAAACATTACATTTGGAAATAAATCAGGAGAAAGATATTTGATTTAGTATTTTTTGTTCTCAAAACTGGTCTGCTTGGGTCAAAGAGTTATGAAATACAACTCCTAATGCTTTAGTGATTCAGTCTTGCAGGGACCACTAGAATACTATTGCTTTAAACGACCAATTTCACCAACTCTGCAACTCCCTAAGCTTCAAAATGTTTTAAATGGATGGTTTTAAATGCCAACCTGTTCAACCTACTTTGGCTTTTACAAACCATCTTAAGCACTGCTTTAAAGCAACATCTTTCAAGTGCCACTCGTTTTACTGAAGGTCTGGAGTCTTTTGTTGTGGCTACACACACTGGTAACTTACTAAGCAATTATGTCAACAGATTCAAGCAGAGAAGAGTAGAGGTTCAGATTTTTTTTTCTTTCCTCTCCCAGAAAACTGGCTACCTGACTGGCAGATCCAGATAGAATTTGGAATTTGTTTGTAATTGATCGGTCACAAATCACAGCCACCAAAACATCCACACCTTCCCTCCTTAAGCAGTCCTTTAGACTATGCCAAAAATAATAGTGTATTTTGCTGGGGAGGAGAATGGTTGTGTACAGATTTTATTCCACACACAAAATCTGACATTTTCAGCAGCTTTGTGCTCCTGAAGGGCAAGGAGCAAATTATTCAACTCAGTCTTCTATGGTCCAATAGCACATCAACTGTAAAAGGACAGAGTGGGAAACACAAACTGTTTCTACTGTGCTGCAAGGAGTGATCTACTCCAAGGCAAGATGAACAACAGACACGGGAGAGGGAAATTCACAGCCAGTGGCCAAAATCTTCCTTAGAAGACAGCAAGGAGGAAACCTGAAAATACAATTTCAAATAATACCACAGGCTACAAACCTCTTTCAATGCCTCTCAGGCAAGCCTAAGGCACAAGTGAACTGATCACAAAATGCACAGGCCCTTTTCTATGAGCAGGACTAGAGTTTAATAACGACCTAAAGTGAACTGAGCTAGCATTTACAAATTTAACCTCTGAGACACGGGTATTTAAAATTCAGATGGTGCTGCTGCTGATTACAAGAGGCATTTGCTTAGCTCTTGCACCCAGCAAAGACAAGCCTCTTACCTAGTTCAGTTATAGCCATTTCTCCTATGAATTAAAATTGGCCATATAGAAGAAAATTATCACAGCCTTTAACCCGCAGAGTTATTTTCTGTGATAACTTAATTCTTGTTGGTTTAAGTCTAAAATACTATACTGAATATGTACCTTTTAGAGTCAATATTAGAAACCCAGTTTTTAAATAAGAGTTTTTAAATAAGAGCATTTGTGGATGCATTAGAACTCTAATGTTATAGGGGCATAGTAGGATTTTAGCTCTTGAGAGGAGAGAGCAAATGGTATGCAGATGTGCAGCAGCTTAATCTACCACTGCTAGGAGTTGCTACTTCACTTTTCTTTAACAGATACTACTTACATAAATTCAGCAATGAACTACCCGAGATACGTGGTTGGACATTTTACAGCTTCTAAGAGTTAATTGAAAATAAAATAAAATTCAGCAGTATTTCAAGTCAATCACATGATTGATACAGCAGAGCTATAAAAATCACGAGATCCCAGGGAAGTGCAACAATGGAATAACCATGCAACTGTTACCAAACAACGATGAGATTGTCAAGTTTTGGCATGGAGGGAGGGAAGAGGGTGGGGAAGAAGGAAGGGATTTCTATTTGCTCAAAGGACAAATAAAGGCTATTAGTCCATTTCTTGTTATTGCCACGAGAAACAGAACTGGTAATATTAACTTATATTTTATTGAAGCAACACTAAAAAGTTGCTCAGTTGCAGAAAACAAACCTCTTAGGTGAAGAGCATAATTACCTAAAGTATCCACAGCTTTAAGACATCCATACACCACAATTTAACAGTGCAAACCTCTGTTTTAAAATAGTATTTAAGCCACTTAGAAGAGTTACATTCAGCCACATTTACACATGCTAAAAAAAGCACCACATTTTTTCCCCTCTCGAGCATAAAAACTCAACTGTATTATAAAAACAATTTTCTTGTTCTTAACAAAAGCACAAAATGGCTGAAGTACCCACATTTCTTGCCTTACAAGAAGGCTTGAAAGTAAAGAATCACACACCTGTATGTGGGGCCATGAGGCTTCAAGAGTTGGTTCATCTTCTTCTGGATCAAAATCTGGGTTATCGCTAGGTGGAAGTGTTCTGAAAATATTAGAACTAATCTGCAAGCAAAAAAAAAATTACTTGTATCACTGTTTATGCTTTTACAGATCACACTCATTAAGGTACTGCATTTATCCTGAAATCAAATTAAACAAAACCATGTAAAAAAAGTAAGGTAAGAATTTACTACCTCATTTTTTCAAAACTGCAAAATACAAACAGCCAGAAGTCTGTAAGATGTCAGTGAGAATAAGAATTAGTAACTTTTGTCTCAACTGCTTTACAAGCTTGGAGCTAGACATGGTCATATTCCAGAATCTTCCCTGAAACTATGGAAGTTGTGCAAAAAATCAGCTTCCCTATCAAAAACAACTTTTAACTACATGACATTGAGAGCCATTTTTATGTAAGATCACAAATAAAACATAACTAATCAATTATGATGTCTGTCATGTAAGGCAGATAATTCCAAAAATGTATCTTATTTCTACAGTTCTTTACTTGATTTCAAGATATTTCTGTCTACATTTTTCACCTTTGACTATTTCAAGATGTTTCAAGGGTTTGGAAAGCTAGAAACACATAACCATTCTAGCTTTTCCATTTCACACAGCAGCTATTTTTTCTTAAAGTTACTCTAGGTTACTTTTAGTATGATACAGTCACATCAAATCAATTTCAAAAGGACAAGTTTAAAAAGGTTTCTTCAAGGATTTTTGAAGTATATTGAAGTATGGATAGAAGACCATTCAGATGTCAAAGGAAAAATGTCATCTCTAGCACATACTGGATTTAAATCCCTAACACAAACAAAAGAGAACATGGAGTTCAGTTCATTTCTGCATTTTGTACCATTCTTTCAGGAACAAGTTTAACACTACTTTTCCAATCACCTTTTTAACTCCTTTACACTTTTTGATCAAATCTGTTTCGAGTTGTTGCTTATCACCCAAGCACAAAAGAAACTATTGGACAGTTTGCAGAAAATCCTCCTGCACATACTCCAAGTAGTTTACAGGGTGTTTGAAGAATCTAGCAAAAGGACTTTACAAAGATCCTGAAGTCACCCAGCTGGCTCTGCACACAAGAATCAGCTGCTTCATTAAACAAGACACACAGCTATTGCTAAACTGACTTTTCATTTCCTCCTATGCCCTTTGTTCTGTGTCACTGTCTCCTGTTGGGACATGGCAAAGCTCTTCTGGACTGGAAGGGCAGTGAAGTTCTGTGTGGATGGGCTCAGCTGTCTCTGAGCTTAATACACAGGAAAAACAACAAAAAAAACAAAACCCCAAACCAAATAAAACCACCCAGAGAAACAAACAACCCCACAAAAACAGTTGTCCTTTAATGTTGTCAACAGAAGGGACCTGGGATTCCAAAGCTCAAGAACAAAAGACGGGGGAAGGGGGGGGAGGAGGAAGGGGAAATAAGAGTCAGAGAACATTAATTTTAATCAAGTTCAAAAACCAGCAGCACAATCCTGGTTCTCTTATTTGCTTTGTTTACTCTTGCCAGGTATTCAATAAAACCCTCCAGCATATGAATCAGTGTCCTACAGAGAATGTTCTACCACTGCTTGCAAGTGTTCTGGTAACATCTGAAAACACTTCTTTTTCTTTCTAGATGCATCTTGCTGAACTGAGCTTGTCAGCCTTCAGCACAGAACTCAAGAGTAGTAAGTTTCATGTCCAAAACAAAGCTACTAAATACACTTCAGTAGGAGAAATAACTAGCAAGCCTCTCAGCCAGGCCTTTGGAAAACCAATTGTATAATTTTCAGAGTATTCAGACTTCCACTAGCCTTATTCATCTCTCAAGAATATATGAAACTCAAAATAAACCTTGCACCGTTTTTACTTACTAGCCTGTCTTCCATAAAAAACCAAAACAGTTGATTTACCCTATTATGTTTGCAATACTTTTGCAAATTCTTCTCTATATCCTCTCATATTATTTAAAACAATCTTTCTTTCCTAAGTTGTGTCTTATCCCAAAATTGTGATTTCAGAAACACAAATCATAAAAGGTTTTTAAACCTGGATAGATTTCCAGATAAATTCAGCATCAGCTTTCTAAATTAAAGCCCCAAGTTTTCCAAAAATGGTATCAGAAAATGTGCCAGTTAGTGTACTGAGATACAGCAATTACATTTTACTAAAACAAAAAAGAAAAAAAAAGTCCTGTATTGTCTGTACATTTAATCTAAACATTTGAAAGATACTAGGTTGAATTCTAGTTTCTGAGCGTGCAGATTGAGGATAGCTGATTTCTTTTAAATTCTGAATTCACAACCCATACAGCCTGTTAGAACAATCTCATATCATGAGATTTTTATATGCTGCTGCGGAACAAGGTGAGGTTGATGGGCACAAGGAGATGAAGAGTTCGGTTTACTGAAGAGGCACTTCTGTCATGTTCCCAAAACTGATACAAGCTAGCACTTTCTAATTTCCCAGGAAGTTTTAAAACTTAAAATATTCACAATGCCAAACCCTAATTTCCTTTTATCTTCAGAGTGCTTTTAAGTGAGAACTCCCAAACAGAGAAGACAGTCATTTTGGATGACCCAGAACAGAGGTGCTGTGCTACACCTTCAAAGCTATTTGTAAGCAAAACTCCTCCTCAGCTGAAGGAAAATCAGGTTGCCCAGGGCACAAAAAAGATAACCTACAGTGTGTCCTGCACATCTGTTTAAACAAAGACCTTTTAAAATGATGTTGTTCCATCCTCAGTGGCTTGAAATGACACTGGTATCATTTCAAGCTCCCTGCCTGAGGATCCAAGCAGAGCAGAGACAACCACAGGAGCCTCTGTGATCCTTGGCTCAGCAGCTATCCCAGCAACAGAGACCAGGGAAGGAAAGAATGCCAGACACCTCCTCACCTGCACAGACCTTGCCCATGCACTGGTCAGAAGGAACATTTTCTTTCCCTTCCTGCTATCTTTAAGGCATTGTTGACTCTGCCTCCCCACAGCTCAGGCGACTCCAAGGAAACCTGTTTGAAACCTGAGGCTGTTTCCTCTGTGAGCTGGAGAGAAGTTGTCCCAGGCCTTGGGAAAGACAAGGGCTTTGGAAAGAAATTGTTTCTGCTTCTGCCACTGCTGCTACTCTGGCTTTTCTCAGAGAATTTTTTAGACTGCCTGTCCTTTACTACCAGCCAGATTATAGTTGGATTTCATTAAGGCCATTTCTACTTTTTCATCCCAAAACCACATTCCAAACTCTGCAGAAAACTCAATATTTTTTTTCTTTTAATGTAGGAACACTGAACAGCCTAAAAACTTAAAACCCAAGAAAACAAAAGTGAAACAGTAACTCTTCAATCTCATTCAAGCTTTGCTACCAAAGCTGGAGCCTGACACAGGTGTTATGTGGAGGGAGAGACAGACCCATGCAGATTTTTTTCTGAAAGCTGGTACTTCGTCCTAATTCACAGCAAAGGCCTTTGCTGCTGCCAGTTGCCAGGGAGATTAGAAATACTATTCAAGCTTGGAGGGATCTTTTGTCTCAAGCTCTCAAAAAGCTCTCAACTGAGCATTTAAAGCTCTCACTGAGCTTCTTCACTTTCTGTCATTTTAGGGGAGGAAAGGAGATGGAAATTTGTTATGGAAGGAAAAACAAGCATCCACAGAATCCAATCATTTGCACAACAAAAAAACCTCAAAAGAACAGCTCAACACCACCTTATCTCCCAGAAAAGAAAACAACTCCAATATAAAAGAAAACCTCCCTTCAACAAGTACTATGGGCTAGTTAGTATATTCTTTCTTCTAACAAGGGGCTACAGAGGGCACAGAGAATAAGAAAATACTGCAAGGATTCAGGCTTGCTGCCACCAACAGCAAGAAAAAAAAGAAGCCTAAGAAGAGGTGAACATACTTTGTCCTTTATTTTCTTATGCAAAAAACATTTAGGACAGAAAAAACAGGTCCTTTAAAAAACAAAACTATACAAAACCTCCCAGTGCCCTAGATTTTTCTGTAAAACTTAATAAGCATCTTCTGAAACAGCCAAAACTATTAAAAGGGTTCCAATAATCTAGCCCTTCAGTATAATGGCAAAACTTCCACACTTATTTACATTAAAGATCTGATCTTCCCTATCAACTGCCCAGGAAAAAACCCCAACCAAACAACAAACCACCGAACAACAAACAAAATGAACCCTAGGAAAAAACTAATTTGTACTGTAGAGAGAACTACACAAGTTGCAGGCTGTATATTTGAACTGCTCTGCTTATGTTCCTGAGAGCTCTTTTAAAGTCAGCATTTTATCTATGTAAACTTCACCAAAGTTTAGAGAACCATTAATGTAAATGCATGGGTACTAAAGCTATTGTTTTTACATTTCACACTTCTAGGAAAAAAAAATAATTTCAGATTATTCTCAAGTGTCTTTCAGTTGCATTCCCTGTACATGGGGTATAGGCAGATCAAAAACATTACTTCAGAAGCATTTGAAAATGTACATAAACACCTGGGAAAGTCAGCAGATAACCACAAATATTTTGTTCATTATTCAACAAGCCATTAGCAGCAATTGCATAGGACAAGTCATCCTGTGGTTTATAACCTCAGCAAACCACTTGGGCTACTCTAGTACAGCTCTCCAAGGCCAAAATAATAACAAACAGCCATAAAAAGTATTTACAAAGTCGAGTTGCTTTCTTATACTGATAAACCTTTCTGCTGTTGCCAGCACCTGCAGCAATCACTACCAGAAAACTTTAGCCTAATTCTCCATTGCCACTAATAAATAAAGATAGGCTGCACTGAAATATTGCCATTTTCTGAAAGAGAATAAACTAAAGCTTACCCAGACTGCAAGTAGCTGCAGTATACCAGTTCTTTCACTTTAATTAACCTGAATGCATCATGTTTCAGCTAATAATTAAAACTCACAAGTTGTTTGTTTTTACAAGCCTTTCTGAGCCAAGTTATCATTAACAAATTATGTTGTATTGTATAAGCAGAATAAGCAACCACAATTCTGAGTGAAATGCCATTAGAGTCATAAACTGATTTTATTAAAATACAAACTATAACAAGAGCATTCTACTTACCATTTTCACTATGTCAGCATAAGCTGATTCAACAATCACTCCACGATTTGTTGAAACATATTCAACCAGTTCATTCAGTGTTGCTCTCTTGATTTCCTTGCTTTTCAGGTCTGAAACAGAGTCCATGAAGTCAAAGAGCACACAACACTGTTGCAACTTCTGACAAAAAAGATCTTGCTGCTCATTGAAGGTGGCATCTATAAAAGAAAAGAAAAAAAAACCCCAAACACTTAAGTCTGTAGATGCAAACAGGATTTCTAAATCTATTTTGTTGACAAGAACTTGCATAGCTGTGACTTGTTTTTTTAATGGGGAAGAGTTTTGCTTCAGCCAGCAAACTAATAGCAAATTATTAAGCAATTTTGCCCAAACTGAAAATATCTGTATGTCAGAATGGAACACCCACCATCCCCAACTTTTGAAAAAAATAACGGACAAAGACATGGCAGTAAATTTATTTGCCAGCAATGAGTTATTGAATTAACTTTATTTTAAATACATAAATATTAACAAGTCTCAGTTCTCCATCACCAAAAGTCATATCCAGAAGCAGTGCATCAAACTAACCTTTCATTCATCCGATTTGTCTCATTCTGTTCCCTAATCCTTTATTATGTAACCTGCTTAAAAGCTGTAAAATCTGCTTTGAAGGAACCTTGTCTTTTTACCCCAATGCTAAATGCTTCACATACTTTCAACATCATGTGATCAACATTTCTCTGAAGAAAGAATTCCAATATTTCGAAAGGATTAATCCTCAATTTTAATGCCTTGGTCTAAATAATTTATGACAATCTCAGTCACACATGGGTTTTCCAGATTTTTTTGCCTATTAAGACAATGTGTTTGGCTGTGACTTAGCATTTTCATTTTAGCATTCAGTACCTCTGTAATCTGATAAGCAGAATTACTCCATTAGCATCTCACATTTACTCAAAAAGAAACAGATTATCAAGCACTACACTCTTCAAAAATTTAATACATCCTTAATATGTTGTAACTGTTCCAAAGCTGTATGACCATAACAACCATAAAAAAGTCATGGTTTTAACTGAAAATTTAATTTAATATGTCTTTTGTTCTAGTTTTCAACTGTTTATATGGGTTCAAAGCCACTGGACCAATACAGCATCACCTCAGCTATCAGCCAGTTGAGCCAGTTGGCATTGCACTCACTCTGATGAAAAAATGGTATTCCCAATTTTATATCCAAATAAAGAATGCTCTCCCCTGAAGAATTTTCAAGACTGGTCTATGGCCTGACTACATCCCTTAGCCTCATTCATTCACTGCAGTATGACTATGAGCACTGCTGTTTCATCACCAAAAACAAATATAAAGACAAGAAAATGCAACTGAGTGCTGAAAATCTTAAGTCTCACTTTAAAACCGGAACAAATCACGAAAAATCTCATGCTTCTCTTTAATGTTTTAGAATTATTCTAATTCAACAAACTTTATTTATACTGTTAAAGGTATAAACTTAATGAAGCATTAATATGATTATCAGTTCACTCTGATAATGCCTGTTTCTCTAGTTTCCTACCAAAGCACCTTTCATTTAGTGGCTGGAATGACAACACTCAACAGCAGGTGTAATATTCAGCAGTTATCTGATAGAATTGCTTCGTTTCCATAAGCAAAAAGTAATTGCTGAAATGGACTGACACACCTCCACTGTAAGCCATAGTGCTTGCTGTGCCCTGGAAACCCAGGCACCAGAATACTGCATTGTGCTCCCCTTCCCCACCTGACAGTTATATCCTATTAGCTGAGCATAACAACTTCAGGGAGCTTTTGAACCAGCCAGCAATTACTACTCCCTCATGAAGAACGATTCACACTCCTGAATGTCAATTCTGCCATTTGAACCGTTTTTCTTTTGAAGAAAAAACCTTGCAAGATGCTTATTTCACTCAGATAACTACAAAGACACGAATTGTTACACTGCAAAATAATGAACATCAGCTGTAAAAACATTTGTAAGTTACGTAACATTTCAGCTCAGATCTTCTAATATTCTACAGTGGATTGCATGAGTAAGTATTGTATCATAGCAACAAAGCAATAACAGTGACATGCTGAGGATAAAATCCAAAAAAGCCTAATTTAAGGAACCAACACAGCAAGGGCAGCTTTTTTTGTTGCTAGCCCCAAGCTGATAGCCAGACTGACACAGGAACCAAGCCTACTCTTATTTTTCCTCACTACAAACTCAATTACAGTCAGAGTTAAAAAGGTCCACAAGTAAGGCACAGCTAATACAGTACAGTTAGCTGATGATAAAATTTTTTGTTAAAAATTAAAAATGAAGTATCACTGAGCAAAATTTACTTAGAAGTTTCAAAAAGCAGCAGACAGCACCTGAATACTTCTAACCATGGCTCAAACAGACTGAAGACCTCAGCTTAAAAGCCAGTAACTGGAATTCATACAAAATAATTAAATCCCTTATTACCATCCCTAGGATACCAAATAAATTCCTGCATTGGCCACTTGTGGTTAGACACCAGAGTAAAAGAGAATCTCTCCCCTGCCATGCATCAGCAGTCCATTTCATTAGCAACCTGATCTCTCTCAATTGGACATGTTTCCTCAAATTAAAAACCCACCCATTAATCTGTTTTGTTATTATTGAAACATTTAGAGTAAAACCAAAGTATCTTCTTCTAAGCACAC
Organism: Fringilla coelebs; assembly: GCF_963513975.1. Taxonomy (NCBI): domain Eukaryota; kingdom Metazoa; phylum Chordata; class Aves; order Passeriformes; family Fringillidae; genus Fringilla; species Fringilla coelebs. Next base: position 92,468,049 of record NC_140030.1, on the reverse strand, counting down.
ATCCTTTTTTTGGACTTACAAGGGGAAACACAATTATTTTATCAACTTATCATCTCTGGTCATCTGCAAGAGATGAAAATTATGTGCAACCATGGCAAAAATAAGGTAACAAGAAAGCCAGCTCTGTTCTATCAGCACAATCTGTCTTCATGCACTCAATCCCTGCTTGACACATTGCACATTTGTCCCAGGAATGTTATGAAAGGTACCATGGGAACCACCAAGTGATTGAGGAAAATTTGTTTGTCATATAGGGCTCTTAACTTTTCAAAGCCTTGCCTTTATCCCAGCACAGTGAAAGCTAGACAATTTTATACCACAACAAAATCATATCACAATAGTTTATTCTAGTTCTAGGAACAAAATAAACTGTGCCACCATAACTGCATAAATACTGGAGCTTTTAGCTTTAGTAGTTGAACAACCCACAGCATGATTTTTAAACCAGCTTTAATCTAATATTCTATGAAGATTTACATCATACATGTGGAGTTCAAGATAATTGTTATTCTTCAAATACCCTAAATACCATAAAGACCACAGAAGATAAATTAGGTTCAAAATAGACAGTGGATGCCTCAATGAAACAACCCTGAATCAAGCATAATGATGGGAAATGCTGAAGACAAAAACTTAACATCCAGCACCAAAAGAATTATTGCAAATTATGATCCACTTTAATCATGACTTGCCTCTGGTAATTTCCATGATAGATAGTAGACAGCTTGTACCTGATTAAAATACTTAATTTGATTATTGCACTTCATAATACTTAAATTCTCCACAGACTATTTGTACTGTTTACAAACCCCCACTCATTACAGACAGTAGGCACGATAATAAAGGACAAAAAGCAACAAGCAATTTGACTTGGAAGTTCTTTCTAAGCAGAAGTTTTAAAACATTGAGACTGCATGAATGTACAGATTTGTCTCTAAATCAAATGCTTTCAGACTTATAAGGTTATCAATGCAAATCTAAGCACAGAATATTGAGTTAAGAGACTTAATTTTTCCAGGGCAAGCCCAAGAAAAATATGGAAAGAAAAAGAATTCACAAGAGCTAGCTCAATGGTACATAAACAGAGACAAAAACACACTACAACCATGACTTCCTACCATGTATTTATCTCTTACATTTACAGGCCTTCCTCCTGGAAGGAAAAGAAAGACAATTCTCCTTTCTCAACACAATTGTTTACCCAAGACCTTCGGTACAAAGCCAGAGAACCTAACATAATCCTTGATTCATCAGCAGAAACCAGACTTTAAATCCACAAAAACTCTCTCAACTACACAAATTGCAAGTTCAAAATTTGTAGTTTTCCTGCCAATACAAAATAAACCCCCTCAAACATTTGCAAATGCTTCAATTTTTTTTTTTTAAGTCTCACTAATTCAATACTTCTAGTTTTTCCTGAAACAGCTACTCCAGGAAGATGAAGAAGCCAGAGAAACAACCAAGGAGCTTTTGTCTGACAGCCTCCTAAAGCAGTTCACACACAGCCCTTTCAAGCACTTAGAGGACAATGATATTACAGAATAAAGTAACACCTATCTCCTTAGAAATTGGTGAAAATTCTACGTAATTCCTTGACAAACTGAATGCACGAAGATGATCATGTCACAATTATGTTGCATTCCACAGTGCAAAGTTTAGGATTTAGTCTCTGCTGCCTGGTTACACTTACTGCACTGTTTTCAGCTCAATGCTGGAAGGATCTGCTGGAGCAGGACAAAGCCTTAACACTGACATGGAGAGAGGAGCATGGGGACTGTGAGACACCAAACCTCTGGGTTTGGGGGCTTTTCATTTCTAGGAATCAATGTTTTTGTACAGCCTGCTCCTTTCAGAGACACCATTAGTCTGAAAAGGAGGCAGTGTGATAAACTCTGCCCCACTTACATAAACCAAGCATGGCAAGTCCCATTTGACCTAAATGTAATATTTGGTTTTGCCCCAGAGAGCTCTTGTGCATGAGATTGTTGTGGTCTCTCCTAGTGAGTGTCAGCGCTGATGTCACAGGCATGGCAAAACACTGTTAGGAGATGCAGTTTTGGTACAGTTGATGTTACAACAGGGCACAGAGTATTTCCAGGTTCTCAGAAGTCTCCATCTGCAGCCTGACAGGCAGAAAAGTTGCTGGCAGACAGAGACCGAGAGAGGTCTCTCTCCCTGCTACCCCCTTTCCCATTTACTCCTCCCTTCCCCTTCTCTGTTCCAGTCACATGCATCCATCAGCACTGGCTCTGGAACTTGTCAGGCTCTTCCTAAGCTGCTTTAACTCAATAACATGGTGATATTAGTGAGGTTAAATGGCTTCTGGAGGGGCCTGATGTGCATCAGCTCTGGCACAGGATCAGAGACAGGAGCAGAAGCTCTCTGCAGTGAGCTGCTAAGTAAGTTTACCATCTCCTCTGGAACCATATTGCTCAAGCACTGAGGCATGAGATAATGTGTAGGTAAGATTTTTCAGTTAAGTCAGAGACTTTTGAGAATAATAGATTTTGGATTTTGTGTTTGTTGTGAGGTTTGGTTATTTTTGGGGTTTTGTTTTGTTTTAAATCACTTTAAGCTCCTTTTTAAAGAAAAAATGTACCCCTATATACACCCATAGAAGTTCCCACAATTCCAGCTCTTGGCAGCTCAACTGCCCCACTGAAACTGATGGGGCTACTCAGACGAGGTCTGTGCAGCACCACAGGCATCCAAGGAACTTTTCATCAATATTTTCAAGTTTTCCACATTAAAAAATCTTCCGTCACCCTAAAGAATAAGCACTATTTTTTAGCAGACCAGGGTTGTAGGTTTTCCCTCTGCCCCCTCCAATCAAGAATTCAAAGAATGTATTTTCAAATTACTTCTTACCCCAAAATCTATAGCTGTTGCTAGGACTCCAGAAGGGGCTGAGTGAATTTTTCTCCATGTTGTCAGTAAACAGAACTCTGACTTTCCAGGACAGATTAGGGAGTCAGAAGAACATCATGCATCCTAAAAGTTAACCAGCTCCTTATTCAATAGTAAATTTGTTCACTAGAGAAGGAGATTTGTAAGACGAAATAAAAAAGCATTTTCAATCATTATTGAAAGGAAATTTATACTACCTTTAGGAGATAAAACAAAAAACCCACACAAAAGAAACACAAAAAGGACTTGGCACAGAATTACCAAGTTGGTCAATCCTATCTAGGACCTAGGTACTCACACTAACATTTAACCTCTTCATTTCAGAAATCAGGACTGCAAAGGCAATCAAGATAACAAACTGAGCTTCTCCTGTACTTCCATTTTTAAGTAAACTATTCTGCAGATGGTCATCAGGCAAGACTTGCACACAGGGGCACCTTCCACACGGTAAGTCTCCACTCGCTTTCGAAATAGTAAGAAAATCAGAAATTTTGCTCATTGGAATATTCTCAATTTAAGATTAATTCTGTGATACATGCCAGGGAAGGAAAAAAAAAAAGGAAATCACATATTAGAAGTAAAACTAGATGAGAATAGCAATCAACAATTCCTTTTATTCACATACAGGACTGTGATTTAGAGAGTTATTACAAGTCTAGGCTACAGATAATTTTCAAGTCATTTAGTAAAAAGTACTCCTGGAAAGCTGTCTCCCACCCAGTAAGATATTGTTTGTTCAGAGTCTCATCTGCTGCTCCACGTGGCCAGCAGTTGACCTCAACAAATCAGTCCAGAAAATCTGAAAAGCCCATGCTGATTTAACAACATCTGTCAAATTCTGTGACAGGGCTTCTTGCAATGATAATGAACTGCAAGTGTCTTATCTAGATTGTTTCTACCTTCTATCTTCTAGGCTTTCTTATAACCTCATAAAGTTAAGAGTCTCTAGCTACTACCATGTTAAATCCCTTGATTTTAATTAAGATTTGAGTCAACCAAGACACTTCAGAGACTAAGAAAGTACTGAAATGCTTTCATATTAATAGCCCTACTTCTTACTGTTTAATTACAGAAGACAACAAACAGTTAAGATGCAAAAATACAAATTATCCTCTTGGTCCTTAAAGTTAGACTCTAGTAACTGGGCCTGCCACAATTCACCTTATTTCTACCACACTTTCTAAAAAAATAATTAAAGCACCATTGGTTCTTTAAACAAATAAAAACTCACCCAGCATACCAATCACTGGAACAGGAACAAAAAAACACCCTAAAGTCACCCTTAACAAAAGGTACAAGTTTAACAATACAAAGGTTACCTCAAGAGCACGCCAGTAGCGCAGAATCTAGCTGAAATTCAGTTCCACGTAACAACAAGGAAAAGCAGCAGAAAAAATTGTCCAATGGACTGACACAGTTGAATCAGTGCTGCTTTTGACAGTACAGAGAAGTTGAGGAATTTGCACATGGCTAACCATATAAAGTTTTGTTCAGAGTGAAACTATTTATTAGAAAAGGCAAAGAAGTTTCACTTCTTACACAGCTAAGTGTTATATTTTCATAAAACAATTAACCCCCCACTGCTCTTGTACTTGAAACAAGCTTGCTCCCACCTATAAGCCACTATAATGCTCTCCAATGCATTTATTTATGGATTTGGCACACACTGCTACTGTATTTGCTGTCATCATTTAAAACCCATAAAGCAGTTTTAGTGACTGATCATATGGCAGGGTAAGCCTTTTTTGAATATATCCAGAGCCTCCAAAAAAATTAATTTAAAACAGGAACTTGCCTCTTTAAGGAAGAGACTCCTGAATTTAAGGGTGATAAATCCTATCATGGAATTCATATGCATAGCCAGGTCATTCAGTCAGGAAAATTGAGTAATTAATTTTTTCAATGGGAAATTGTTTCTCAGAAGATGCGAATATGGGATAGATAGCACCTTTAACTTAAAATTACAGAAATTGATACACAGGCCCAAGAACTGAAATTGCTTTCCCAAACAGAAAAGACAGCTCCTAAACAGCTTTTTAAATAATGAAACGTAACAAAGGTTTTTGTTATGGTAAAACAAGAGATGCTTTCAAGAAGTCCTCCTAACAAGAGGGCAAATAAAGACCAAGGTAAAACCCTGTGTATGTAAACAGGTCATTTCTTTAAAATCTAAGTCACGTTACACTGAATGAGCCACAAAGTGAAAGTACCCAGAAATGCTGCACAAGCAACTTGTTACTCCAGGTAATTCACTCTTGTGCCAGGAAAATCAACCACCAGCAAAACCCAAGAGACTAGAGAAATGGAAGGACACTACAGACCACGCTTCTGAGAGCACCAAATCAAAAAGATCAGAAGGGACAATTGGTATGATGCTCCATGTTCCCAAAATATAACATTATTTACACTTTTCCACAAATTGAAGCACTTGCCCTTACAGAAACGCCATTTATCAAAGTGTAATGATTCAACAAAATACTGGATTTTCACTTATAATTTTAAATATGCAATAAAGCCCTTGAGGGTGTGACAAGAGTGAGGGTGGCACATCTACCCTGCTAAGAATTAAAAGAATAATCTGAGCAGCTCTGCCCCCTGTTTTGCCCCCCAACAGCTGTACTGCCCTGCACAAATTTTACCAGGGCACACAGCCAAGAAGCAGGTGATAAAGTTGTGTGCCACACAGGCTCAGTAAAAATTTCAGCTTAATACCTGTTATCTTGGACTGCCTAGATAACATTTTCAATTCACAGGGACCTAAACACTTTGCTTGAATGAAACAAATTGATTTATACCTCCTAAGTCTGAAGGGACAGCAAATGTATTTACAATTTAAGTTCCCTTTATGTCAACGGCAAAACTCCTGTCTGACTGACGTTATGGTAGTTTATAATTAATGAGTGGTAATTATGAAGTATGCCATAAGTGGATCTGTGTTGCATATTATTAACAGATTAAAAATCTATTAACTTCCCTATCATTTCCTCACCATATCTAAGTATAAAATTAATTTTGAGTATGATGATGAAGTTGCTCCAGTTTGACATCGCACAAGAACACACAAGTCAACACAAATCAAGATTATTTTCCAGAAACTGAAGAAACACTCATGTAATTTTCACATGGCAATATTAGTGCTAACTGAAATATAAAAATACCCTTTATTGAAACCAAGGGTAGCTGTTAAACACAATTCAACAAGAGTACAGAATCTTATTTTGTAATTAATTTAGCACTTAGCTTTTAAACATGAAGGAGATGCACAGTGGAGCAATTTAATACGAAATGTGTGCCAGAGGAAACAGCCAATCTAACTTTCCAAAACACAAGGAAAACCCACCTCTTCTTTTGAATTCCTGTGAAAATCTGTGTGGAAGTTACAAGTACTGGATTAAGTCCTTGGATAAATACATAGTTTACAAATTGGCTAAACAAGTGTTTCTTACTTTTTGAAATCTTCTTGGACCAATAACTAGATACTTTATAATTATGTTGCAGTGGAAAGAATTATGATTAAATCAGACAGGGAACACAGGTGAAATCCTGGTTGTGCTGCATTCAGTGACCCAACTCCCAACCTAAACGAGAACAGATCATCCTGAGCAAATACCAAACATTAGTGAGATCCCTTTGCTTAATTTAAGTGAAGCAGACATTTAGCCTCATAAATAAAAAGCTGATGTAATTTTTTCATCAATTTCAAGCATACTCAAACAGTTACACTCCTTCTACCAAGAACTCTAAATATGAACTCTTCAGTGATGAGGGAACCTGCAATTTAAGTCCTCTCCCATTTGGCAAAATCTCTTGGCTATTTTTAAACACAATTTACATCATTTTGATGTATTTGGTTTATTTTGATCCTATTTCCTACTCTTAAGGGAAAATGAAGAAATATGCATTACCAAACTCTGTCCTTCCTGACTTCACTGTGGGACCAAGCCCATGTCTCTCAAGAGGGTACTGATACTCACACCTTCATTTTTCTTCTCAAAACAATAAGAACTGCTTTCCTACAGAACCCAGCTATGCTGAAATGCACAAGTTTGTTTCCCATACATGTATCAAGACCTAAGCTCAGTTCTTACTATTTGTTGCTTTTACATAGGCAGGGAATCAAAATTTTGCTGCTTAACCAGACTTCAATCTTCCATGTATGTCATATTTCAAGCATAGAATTTGTAATGGAAAATACAGTACGCTTTTCAAAAGTTTTACACAATTACACTAAATTAGAACCTTTTCCAAAAAGCCCACTTTTTCCTCCCATATACTCTCCCATCCGATTTTACTTGGGATGAAATTAATAAACTAAAAACTGTGCCTCTGTATTTTGAAGGACCAAGCATCTACAGAAATAAACCTATTAAATCACTTCTAAAAGCTCATTTGTTTATGCAGTGGTGCACTCTGCTAATCCTTTAATGCAGCTATAGTAGAAATGAAGCTGTTTCCCCCTTCATATTTAGAGACATTGCTGTGACTTTTTATTCCTGATCATTTTCAGACCAGCCTTCCTGCCCCATGCTATACTGTCCTCCTCTAAACTTGCTCAACCCACCTCCTCTTTCAGTTCTGAGGAAATCAACTGTGCCACTCTCACTGTCTGTCCCCACAGTTTGCCAACTCTCCAAGCCTGTGATGGTCTCAGATACAAACTTCTAATCAGTCATTTGAAACTTGTATTCAATGTGGAAAGCTTTTCTCCTATTGTAAGGAGTAACTTTATCATCTTGTAAATTCTTAGTGTTTTAAAAAATTATTTACTAGAAATAGAACATCATTCTTTTGCAGCATTGTTCTTGAATAGACATGCACAAATTTAATTTTTGCTGTTACTCTCACCTCAACCTCCCAACTCCTCAGCAAAATTTGTATTTCTCTTCTGAATCCTATCATATCAACAAAGCTGACAAAACCCATCTATTTCACCAAAGCTTTACTTGGTAAGATCAAGATAAACAATGGAAAAGAGAAGAAACTTAAGATGAGAATGAGGCAAAAATCTTTTCCCAATAGTAAAAGGCAATGCAACAGCACCAGTTCTATTTTTTAATTAATAGCCTCTTTTTTTCACCATATCCACTGCAGCAGTACATGCTACTCTTTCAGCAGGATACAGGTCTGCTGAATTCTGATCAGACAACTGTTTGTTCCTGTAGCCTCCATGCCCTTAAGATACTGAGGCTTAGTATCCTGCATTTACATTTCAGCAGCCTTTCCCAGCTTCACTTCCCACCCCGAAATACAGTTATGCTCTCCTCAACTTTAAATTCTCAAGGAAAAAAACCTCTCATTTGATGAACCAGCTAATCTGCAATCAGTTCCTGATGTACAAAAAAAAAACCCTAAGCCTGTGAAGTGTCAGGAAGATCACAGGAAGTTCAAAATCCATGGCTGCAATGAAGAAATTAAAAGAGAACATATTAAGAAATACTTCCAGAAAGTTTCACAGCCAACAGGAGTGTTGAGACTCCAAAAACACTGAGCTTCCTGCAGCCACTGGAGAGGAGATGGCTTCTGCCCTCTCTTCCCACTTTGGCTTTTCCATCATCTCAGCAGTTCCTTACCATGTCTCCACCTGGAATGCACTCCTGGGCTCTTGCTAGTAGAAAATGACAGGTTTTGCCTACACTTGCTGTCTGACTTTGCCTACTGCTGTCCTAGCAGTACTGCAGACAAGAGGCCCAAAGAAAGCCACACAGATGGGAGCAGCACAGCAGATCCTGAAGGAGCTCTATGTACCAGCACCAACCCATCAGTCCTGCTGCTGAGCTACAACAGCTACAATGGGACCAAACAAGAATTTGGACCATATGAGTTTCATTTTCATTAAGAATCCATGTGCTAAGCTCCAAAGTACAACAAGCATTAAACCTCAACACAATTCATGGTTTATTTTTTTTTTTTTTTTAATATTGACATTATACAATTTATCTTTCCTCTAGTGTTCAAAGTAGTTTTAATTGGTTTTGCTGAAACTAAGAAAATTAGCCTGAGGAAGAGTTGCAAATAAAACTGTCCATACTTGGCATGGAAAACTTCAGTCCAAACAGTTCAGCAATGTTGTGAGCAGCTCAGAGTAAGGTCTTGTGGAGGAAAACTGAAGGCAACCTTAACTATGATGAACTCTGCCTTCAAGTCAGAAACATACTATGAAATTGCATCTTGTAGACATTATTCACTGGCCACAAATTCAGCAAAACTTGAGAGAAACTAGTTCAGTAATTCTCTCATGGAATCAATGATTCAGACTTCAAAAAGAAGCTGTCACCATTCAGTTTCTAGTAGAGCGTTTTGCCAAGGGAGTCTTCTAAAACAGGTGTTATTTACTACCTATTAATCCAATTGGGCTGCAGCTCCAACCCTCCAAATCCACATGCTGCTAAAGCCATAATTTTAACCTGCTAGATTAAAACAAGAGTCAGGACAACGAGTGTATAGAAGCTAAATTTTATAGCCTTCCCAATGGAAGTGTCTTTTTTTCATGAGAACACAACACATACTCCCTCTGTGCTTTAAAAGAATATTAATCTGTCCAGAACTGTTGGTATGACACCTTTTCAAAAGTGCTGAAGGATTTTAAGAGAGGCAGATGTTAAAAAAAAACTCAAATCTGTAGATTGAAGTAATCATCTTTTGATCAGATAGCCTGCAGCAATAACTAATTCCATTTGTATTTCCTACAGCAGCTAACATTAAATTCACCACCTGCAAAACTACTATCTGACTAAACCAGAAAGCAATGAATATGGAAAAAGAAATCTGATACTAAGCTGGCACACGGAAGATGTGAAAGATTGAAATAGAAAAGTTCATGTGAAGACAGTCAATAGGCTCTATATTTAGGAGCTGCTTTTGATGGAAGTATATTCTAAGACCAAAAATTCAAGTCTACGGATAAAAAGGTCAATTTGTTAAGAATAAAAACCAAAATGTTCCACTCCATAAACTAGGAACAGTTCCTTAATATAGAAAAAAATTCAAACAGCTCGTTTTTCATGGAACTACTACAGCTTCTTCATCTGTTATAGGTTGTTTATTTCTCAAGACTGTAACTTCACTAAAAAGGAAGTTTTGACTACTTCATAATATGTCCTGCTGAGATTACAGTAAGAGGTAAACATAAATTCCTCACAGAACATCCTCATTCTTCATCTGAATTAAAGATTCTCACTTTAAGGAAAAACTCACCCAAGATGATCACAGTTGCAAGGGATGTAGAATACAAAAGGTGGAGGATGGGGGACCACAGAAGAGGAAATAACAATGAATCATGAGGGACACAGAAAAACAAGTGCAAATCTGAGAGAGAAAACTGTCCTTTCACTCATAAATATTTATTAGGGCTGTAGTAAAAGTAAACCATTCTAAAACTTTGAAGCACATTTTCCCTTGGGGAGCAAAGGCAACTTAATATGACAAGAAAATTCCTCTCAGCTGTTTTTAATTCCACTTATTTATGTCACTCTGAAGCGCACACTATATGAGTCAAAACCATTCAAAGTGTGAGGCTTGAACTGATCCTCAGATTTAATAACATTAAAATTTTACCTATCAGCAAGGTTACCAGGCCTCTCTGCAACATTCTCACAAAAGCTTAGCTTGAACACAGCAACCAGTTTTCAGCCAAAGCCACGCTGTCTCTCTAGGGTTTAAGTAAAGAAAATAACCAGAGTTAACACCTAGTTTACACCTTGTATTTGAATGCTGACACTACACACTGGGAGGTCTTCTTAAAATGTGTTCTCATTCCAGGACGCTCCACCTCTGAAACTCTCAGCCCCACAGAGATCCCTCCAACTATTGCTAGTCCATGGCTGAAATATTTCTGGACCACTTTCCAATTCTTCTCTTGTGAGGGTTAAGAGGCATCAGGAAATGTTTATTCTTTCCAGCTGCACTTGACAAGTTTGGTACACAGAAGAAAAAAAAAAATCTATTTACTTTACAACCTGACAGGCCATATTAACTGTACTAAATAAAAGCAACAAGTTGTGTTTTCTATTCACCATTTTCCACCTGTATTTCTACATGCTGTTTCAACCAAAAGTGACAGAGACAAGCATGTACACATCTACTGGAGAGAGTCAGATCAGGCTCCAAGGTCAAGTTGCATCTCTGTTTCAAAAATGAAGGTAACTGCCATGTTCTATTGCAGTCTCTTAAAACAATCTCCTATTGGGACAAAATTATCACCTCTTAAGACAACAAAAATAACACTGCCTTTGCTAGATTTCTTTAAAAGCAACACTCTCAGAATTGTCCATGAAATTACCAAATCCTGCCGTGTTCCAGCACATTACTCTGGCCGAAGATTCTTCAAAATTCTTTTATTACACAAACTTTAGGTAACAAAATGAAAAGAAGAGGCAGGGGTGATTAAACAATCTTTTTTTCTTTTAAATATAATCACTGTGTCTTCACTATTTCTTATTCAGTCGTTCAATTATACAGTAAAATGGATACTGTCCTGAATAACAATGCTTTAGGAAATCTCCTAAACTAACTGAACAATAAATTACTAAATTATTTTGAGTATCCTGCCATCAGTCACGTTTTGCTGAGCTTTCACCTACACAGGATAGGTATCATCACACCCAAAGATAAGCTGCATGTTAACCACAACACACAGTCTTACCATCCCTCCTCTCCATCTCACTCCCCCAAAAACATCTCTGAAGGGAAGAGTTCCTGCTACTGGGCACTGTTACCCACCAGTAGAGATGTGATGTAGGAGAAGAAATACACAGTCAAAGCACAGAATTTTGGTCATTCGGAGCAGCAGTACAATTAACTGCAGAAAGATGTATTTTTTAGATTATCTGTCTAAAGGCTTTGAAACAACACAACTCTGAAAGTGTGTCTCACCATCTGATCTGGCCATTCCAGTGGCAAACAAAACAACCCCTACAGAAAAGGAAAAATCCCACAACACTCTACCCAAGAAGGCACTTTCTAAAGTGATGGGTAATTTCTATTTTTCTTCTGGAACATCTCTCCCTCCAGTAAAATAGATGCAAGTGCTTTAGGCCAGTCTGGCAAACCTACTGGGGAGTTTTAAAATCCTGTTTATACTTATTTTAGAATATTATCTCTTAAAAGTGATGAAACAAGACAACACCTATAAAGAAGATGAAATATTTTACAGCAGCATAATACCAAACTGCTTTTAAATCTAAAAATACTCCATTTTCTCCCAATACAGGTTTGAAATACCTCAGGTTTAACATTTATTTGAAGAGGTCTGTAAAAGTAAAAGCTTATTCTAATTACTAAGTGTATGCTGAGCATCCGTAGGCATCGTTAAAATGACTGTACTTTCCTTTTCCAGCCCATCCCTGGGAATTCTGGCTCATGATTCTGTAGATAATACTACACTGGCAGCATCAAAACTATTGCTGAATTGCATATCAACTTTCAAGAATAAAGCAAAGATTTAGCTTCCAAAGACACATGTGATTAGAACAAATAGTTGTATTAAACAATCCATTTTGTAGAGAGAGCAAGCTCTTTCTAGAACCTTTTTTGGTTTCAGGGGCAAGGGAGGTTTAAGAGGAAAAGGGAGAGAGGGAGCATTATGAAAAGAAACCATCCCAGGCCCAGAGCTACATTCAGGACAAATCTAACATCACAAACCTAAGGGAGAAAAATGAGCAAAAGGAGTGCTGCTTGACTTTCTGCAAACTGGCTACTTGGGACACTACGGCTCATAAAAGTATATTTTGCCCACAATTTCTGTTCTGAAGCAGGTCTCCAAGGCAAAACTTCACATCTGAATCATAAGCATAAAGACTGAAGGGATTTTCCTTTAAGAACTTCAGGCAATAAGGCGATTCAACCTACTATAAAACCCTACATAACTGAAGAAATTCCTCTGCTGGTTTATGGCTTCAAATTTCCAAACATCTGAGCTGCTGATGCCATGCAAAATTTCTCTGTGTTACAAGTAAAAAGCTGTAAAACCACACTCACAAAACTACAAGACTTAATAATGCAGAGTTAAAATTTTAATATATTAAAGTCCCAGCTCAGCAAAGAATGTAAACTTGGACATTTTGCTGATTTAAGCTGGAATTGCTCCCTGCCTAACACACGTATGTTTAACTGTTTGCTGGACTAGGACTCAAACTTTCTGAAGTCTGCCACCTATGTGCAGTATTTACCAAGGGCCTTTACAAAGTCTCAAGTGTGGTTTCTCAAATTCAGCCCTGAGGAAAACGTATTGTCTGAACAGCATGGGAACAGCAGAAACTGAATCTGATTTCAAACAAATTATCCAGGTTGTCAGTCCCTCAAATCAAAGCAGTGAACCAAGACAGGACACAACTTCATAGAGGAAGGAAAGCCCAAAACAAGCAGCGAGAACACCCCTGCTGTTGCTAAAACTAACACCCAAAACCACTGCAACAAGCACGTTGAAACCAAACAAACAATGCTGCCCTTGTTACTCCCCTGCCTAAGCTTATTTCTAGTCAATAACATTTCTGCTAAGAGCCAGATTTATGATTCATGTACATCTGTCACTCAAAGAGCAGGAAAACGTGACAGCCTTGAAATACTAGAGACATGATTGTAAATGGCATAAAAATCAAACTGAAAAAAAAAAACCACCTTAGTACCTAGGAATATTTTTAAGTTTGCAATGTCTTATTCAGATTTTGGATATTTGCTGCAAATCAGATTTTTTTTTCCACCATCATATGATGCAGCTTCAAAAGCCTTAAGACTTTAAAGCCAGTGGAAGTGAAATTAACATGCTAGGTCACGTTAAGGTAATCACTCTCCCTTATTTTCCAAGTCCCTGACAAATGCTTTACTGACAAGTTTCCCCAACATATCTTTTTCATAATCTTAAAAATATACAGAAATGTACTCTGATGCTCAAAGATGTAGAAGGTTGCCATGAACTATGCTTCATTTCTGTGACCTAACGAACTGAGCCTTCTCAAATTTTAGCTACAGCACAGGGGATAAAACCTTCGCTGTCTATTTTCTGTTTCAGCAATGCCAGCACCTAGAGTTTTCATTCACTTTTGAGTGTCTCCACACAGCACTGTGCTTGAGGAAGTCTCCGAGGCAACTCCTGGAGAGCAGCAAAACGCCGCTCCACGCTGTCCGAGAGCGGTGCAAAGCACGGAGCAGCCGAACGCGAACTCTCCCCGCTAACTCGGGATGTCACGCCACGGGCACAGCTCCTCTCCGCAAACCCCCCGTGGGAGGAGCCACCGCTCGCTCCCAGCTTTTACCACTCCGTCGCCTGCACTCCTCAACTCAACTTATGCTCTGCATTTTCCTCAATAAGACCTCAAACCACACGCGAACCAGCCAGAAAAGGGGGGCGGCGAGTTAGTGGAGTCAGCAGCGCCCGGGACAGCGGCGCTGGTTTGTGCGAGCAGAGGAGGAATTCCTGCCGCGGGTCCCTACCTGGAAAGCACCGGGGGCAGGGGAGGACACGGCTAAAGGGCAGAGGGCGCGGGGCAGGGGCCAAGCCAGGGCAGGCGGTGCGGGCAGCGGCACCTGCAGCCGGAGGGGAGGGCGGGAAGGCAGGCTCGTACCTTTGAGCTGGGGCAGCGGCGAGAGCTCCACCGGGCTGCCCTGGCTGCGGAACTGCGAGGAGCCCTGCGAGCGCTTCTGCCTCTGCGCCTTGCGCACCGATTTCCGTGTGAAGCCATCCACCTTCTCCGCGGCAGAGATGGCCGCCGACATGGCTGGGCGGCGGGGCGGCTCTCCACGAGCATATATTGTACCGGAGGGAGAAGCGGGCGGGCAAAAAACAAAGGGGCTTAAAAAAAAAAAAAAAAACCAAACCAAAAAACAACAACGAAAAACACCACCAAAAACGAAGTCCTTGCTGCCCTCACACACCGCACCGACGAGGAGAGGAGAAGAGCGGAGCGGGCTCTGCCGGGCGCTGGGGAGGCTCCCGGGTCGCTCCTCAGTTCCTGCTTCCCTCACCGTTTCCTCCCCGCGCGGAGCCGGCGGGGGAGCGGAAGGGGGGAGGAGGAGGAGGAAAGGGAAAACAAACAAACAAACCCAAAGACAACTTTGCCCGGCGGGACGGGGGCGGGCGAGCGCCAAACTTTCCCTCACGGGGTCCCGTTGCCCTCAGGGCAGGCGCGGCGCGACCCGCCGCGGGACGGGCTCGGCGGCGCCGCTGCTGCCCCGCTCCCGCTTCGTTCGCTCCGCGTCCCCTTCAGTCGAGCCCGCTGTCATCGGCCGGACTCGCCCCTGAGCTTCAGCCGCTCGGCTCCACGCGCCCCTTGTGCGCCTTCAGCCGCCGCCGGGCGCTCCCCGCGCCTCCGCCGTCATCCCGCCTGCTCGCGCTCCGCCGGGGGCCGCCGCGCGTGGCGCCGCCAGAACCGCGGAGCCGCCGGGCAGCGGCCGCGCAACTTGGCGGAGCGAGCGGAGTTGAGCGGAGGGAGGGGGAGGGGCGGGGCGGGGGCGGGGGCAGCGGCCGCGGTTGGCGGTGACAGGTGATTGACGGCTCATATTGACCAATGGAGAGAGGGGAGCGCGGAACGCCCCCCGCTCCGCCCGCGGCGGCCTGGGGAGAAAGCGGGAGTTGGGCCGCGCGCCGGGGACCGGATGATTGACAGCCGGCTCCTCCAACCGGGCGCGGGGGAGGCGGGGCGGGCGGGGTTTCCCGGCGGGGGAAAGGGAACGGGAAGGGGCAGGATGGCGGGCGGAGCGCGCGCCGGCCAATCCCGCGGCGGCGAGGGAAGCGGCACGGCGGGCACGGCGGGTCCCGCGCCCTCCGGAGCGTGCCCGGGGTGTCGCTCACGGGGACGCCGCGAAAGGGTGCCTGACCGGGAGCCAAGAGCGCCGGGAGTCGCGCATCTCCGTGCCATGTCCGTGCCATTTCTCTAGTGCTCCCGACTTGTTTCTTTTTTTTTCGCCCACCCTCCCGACGCCTCAGCGCTTTCTGTCTCCTTTCCGTTCCGCTGGACTCGGTTGTTGGACGGGCGGCGCGGTGCTCGTCCTTGCTCGCAGCGAGCCGCGGTCCCGTGTCGCGGGCGGGAGGCGCGGCGGTGCCCGAGCCCAGCACGTGCCGGGCTTCCCGGGCTGGATCCCGAGCTGTGAGCGCGTTCGGGGGCTCGGGCTGCGGCCCGGCCGGGAGAAGGGAGGGCTGGGACAGCCGCAGCACGCACAGGCACGGCTGCGTGCGCGCTGCGGGGCTGCGCTAAAGTCTGGATTTGCGCTTCCCATATCCAGTTCCACCCTCCCCCGTTCGGAGCTGCCAACACGTGGGATGCCCTACCTTGCAGCCATTCACGTAGAGCTAAGTTTTAAGCACGTCAGCACATTTCTTTTTACTATATAGGTTTGGATACCGATTCAGCAAATAAGTATTTGTAGTATTTTAAGCACGCACTCAAGTTCCAGTAGCTGTGGTAGGGCATAAATGCAGTAAGATCAGCATAAATGTTTGTAAAATGCCTTCATGACATGAGTTGGACTTTGTGTGTATAAACCATAAATCAAAAGCCAAATGATTATAGCTTTATGTGAATGTAAACTACTAAGAGTGTGGAAGCCTGTTCGGTAGAAACTGATCTCTCTGTTTCCTTCTGTCTCTTTTCATTTTCCTTTCCTCTCTCAACACAGTCTCTAACTTGTGCACTTCTCATCTTCTTTGCTTTTGGTGAGATAATCTTTAGTAGAGAGAGCGAGTATGGGCCATTCACTTAAGAGTTGGACTGAATGATCCTTGTGGGTCTTTTGTGGCTCAGAATATTCTATGACCCCTACCTATCCTCTGAGAATCCTTTTCTATACACTTTAGATTCAATCCTGGGTAGAACATATCTAGAAATTATAGGGTACTAGTGTAATATACTTTTATCATTCTTGTAGGTGTTGTAGACTTTTCATTTAATTTCATTATATTACAAAATCCATTTTACAGACAACATAGCAGTCTTTAGGCACTTGTCCTTTAAACTGCCAGCTCCTGCATTGATTGCAGCAAAGGAAATCCTTGCATTCCTTACCTGGTTGATTCTCACTTCACTTCAAGGCCCACAGCTCTTACTGAGAGATCACTGGGGCCAAGCCCCTGTATCAGTGTGTTCCTCTGTTCCTGCCTGCCCTCCAACAGCTGTCATTTTCTTCTGCACCCATTTTTAGAAACTTGACACTGCCCAGCATGTCCTGGGTACAGTTTATTGGCAACTCAAGCCTTGCTGCCAGTTCCCAGGGTAAAAGTCTACCTTAGAGCTTCATCAGTATTTCAGAGTTTGTTAAGGAACCTTCATGCAAGTTCTAGTTAATGCAAAAGTGGGGGTTTTTTCTGAGGTTTAAAATGTTTTCCCCAAGGTGCTTAGGCTTAGAAGTGCTGTTTGAAAATGTAAAAAATCTGTTGGCAGTTGAAATTCATGACACCAAGACCTCCTTGCAATGATGGGATTTTCATATTGACTGCACTGAAAGATATTTTCAGACTGCATCTTTGTGTATCATTTGTAAAAGAAACATTGGTGAAATCTGAGTCAGCTACACAAAACAAAACATTCATTCTCTCAAACAAATGAGAAGCACTTTTAGCCATTGGGTTTTCTTTTGCCTTTTTAACATACCTCTTCTGTTTCAGAAAAAGAATGAGCAGCATCTCTGGTGACCAGCTATGGTTTCCCAAACTGAAATGGTAATGTTTGCTCTAAGTTACACTTGAAGTCAGTGGAATTACATCAATGTATGAAACCATTGGAACATACAGCCCTGCTGGACTGGGGTATTTGGAGATAAAAAATGAAAGCAAAAGCTGTGAGTGGCAGTCTGAAATAACTGTGTTTGACAGGGCTGGAGATTGCCCTTCCCTGCTTTCTGCTTCCTACACAGCTGTTGGAGCTGCTCTGAGTCAGCTTCTGAAGCCCCTGGTTTCCAGAGTGTATTTAAAGGCTGATGGGGATGATGCCAGGTTACAAGCTGCTGGCTCCAGATTCAATTCGTCGAAGTCTGTGGTGTCCACAGAGAATGTTGTGAATAGTAATTTTATGCCAAGTTATTCCTACTCCTAAATCAGGGCCCTCAATATGCACTGGGGCCTTGATTCTGCAAAACCTCTCACGTGTCTCTAGCTTGGAAGAAAGCTCATTATCATTCAAGATCATTATTCAGAATGGAGAAGGAACATTCTGGAGCAGATTTTACTGAAAGTCACATTTACACTTCTTTTCATTTAGGCACAGACGATTATTTCCTGCACTTTCTTATCATCTTTTTACCCAAAAGAGAAACCTTTGGAAAGGTGAACAAAAACATGACGCATCATTAACTTGCAGAATCCTGGCCAAGTTGGCTTGCAGACCTAGTGCTTCAAGTACCAGGTTGCTACCAGATTTTTGCTGCAGGGAGTTGCCTGGCTGCCAGCAGATGAGGAGTTAACTACAGTTCTGCTTTCCCATTCATCTAGATGGATGCTTGGAGGCCAAGCTGCCAGAAATCTAGCTCTTCTCAGAGACAGTGGGAGGAATGTTTTTGTAAAGAGGATGCCCTAAGTGGGTAAACTCTCAGCCAAGAAAACTTGTGGAGAAAATTTTATTTCCCTCTCAAAATGAAAATGAAAAGCCCCGTTGACTGCAACTGTGCTTATGTTTACTACTGCACAACCCCAGCAGTTTTTTCAGGGTATTTCATAGAATCATAGAATGTCCTGGCTTGGAAGGGACCTTAAAGACCATCTTGTTCCAAACCCTTTGCCATGGGAAAGGACACCTTTCACTAGACCAGGTTGCCCATCCAACCTGGCTTTGGGCTTTTCCAGGCATGAGGCATCTACAGCTTCTCTGGGCAACCTGTTCCAGTGCCTCATCACCCTTACAGCCATGAACTTCTTCCTAATATGTGATGTAAAGCTATCCTTTTTCAGTTTAAAGCCATTGTCCCTTGTCCTGTCACTAGTAAGTCCCCCTTGTCCTGTCCCTTCTAGTAAGTCCCTCTCCAGCTCTCTTGTATACCCCCCTTAGATATAGGAAGTGCTCTAATGTCTCCCTGGAATCTTCTCCTTTCCAGGCTGAAGAACTCCAACTCACTCAGCCTGTCTGCAAATGAGAGGGGCTTAGTCCTAGATTAAAACACTCCCGGACTAATGCCCCAGTAAAACCAAGTGAGATATTCACCTAGTTCAAGATAAATTGTATGTTTACATGTTCTGCAGTCTATGTTGGGTAGTAGATGTCTAGCATAAATGTTCCCTAGTCTTCTGCTTGATAAATCCTTGAATAATGCAGCATTAGTTATCTCAGGGCCATCTGTCACCTTTTTCCCAGAGCAGAATTTGAAATTTAGGGATTGAAATTCAGAGATTAGTTGGCAAGATCTTCTTTGTAAGGGTCCTGAGTTTGACTTCTTAGTATACCTATGAGTACATCATTACAGTCCGTGGTGGGTTTAGTGTTGGTCAAATGCCCATGTACCCTCTAGATTTACTCATTCTCTGCTGTGAGATAGGATTAGGAGGAAGGTAAAGCAGGCTCAAAACTTTAAAAGGGTATAAAGAAAACTTTATTAACAGTAACTAGAAGAAAGAATAATAATAATCAGAATAAAACCTTTAGAACACTTCTCCTTCCCCTACAACCTTTTCTTTCCCACTAACAATGCACAGAAACAATTCAGTCAGTTTATAACTTCTAGAACAGTCTTTCTTTCGTTTACCGAGGGAGGGGAATACCTCTTGTCCATTTATGGAGACTTCTCCACGAGTAAACAGTTCTCTCGTGGTCTTTTATTTCCATGAACAGCAGCCACCCGGTAATCTGCAATCATGAAGTCTCTCCCTTTTTTCACAGCTTTTCCCACAGCTGTGTTTATGGGCCATGTCAACTTATGGGCTACTATTTTAAGGATGAGCTGTTTAAGAGCAAAGGTTCTCTTCATCCATCTCTGAGATCATCTTCATCTTTGGGAACAGAGGTCTTCTTCTTTCTCTGGGGGCAAAGGGTCTTCATCACTCTTCTCCCTCTGTTCAAACTTCTCATACAATCACAGCTACTTCAGCATCTGCTTACTTTAGCATAAATGCCTTTGCTCATATCTACAATTTGAACCCTTCATCCCCCATACTTTTCAATGGGTTACAGGGAAAAAGAGTCTGATGTATCAATTACGTTCTTCTCCATAGCTTTATAAGAGGATTTCAGCCCCAAGATCAAGGAATCTCCTCATCCCTCCCATCTGGGACTTGACTCTTTCTTCACTGACCTTGGTGTCTTCATGTTGCTCCTCTACATGTCCTCACTCTGTCATCTTGAGAGAGGATTGATATCTGTGGGTCTCATCTGTGCACTGAGTTAGTATCTCCCCTGGGGCCTCAGATGGTTATGTGATCCCTGCCGGGCAGCAATGCAGTCTCAGTGATGGATTTCAGGCCATGCTGGGGGCTCTCTTAGAATCTCAGGGGGCCTGGAGTCCCCTGAGGTGCCAGGACAGCCCCTTGGCAGCTATTCATGGAGGCATGTCCAGCTTTCTCAGTGCTTTAACAGATTGTCAGTTCTCAAAGCTAATTACTGATTAGTTTTCTGTCAGACATGGAGGAAAGTAGTAGCAGCTTCTTTTAGAAAGTCACTTCTGTGAATGGCTCCAATGCAAAGCTAGTACACTGGAGCTGCACACAAAGATCTTCCCATACTCAGGGTGAAATAAATAGGGCAGGAGATCTTTCTCCTTTTTAATGCCTTTATTAAAATCAGCTCGGGTGGGAAGAACCGACGGGTCACACTCACACCGCCACTGCTCCCAGGAGTGGCACAGAGGAGAAGGAAAGTGCAGCTTTGTCTGCTGGTCTGCAGGCAGAGCTGGGGCTTCCATCCTCACGGGAGCACCAGGAGATTCCCACTTCATTGGTTTGACATTCGGGGTCCTCTTTCTGGCCGACATCTTTTATGTTAGGGTGAAAGGTAAAAAGCAGACACCGGATTCTGTTCCTCACGTCCCGACATCACTTCGATCTCTTTGTTCCACATTGGCTCATTGTTTTTAGGGGTTTTTGGTAGGTTTGGTGAGGGCTTTCCTCATTTGCATGCCAACCCCATTGTCCCCTCCTCCAGGAAGCAGCAGGATGGTACTGGACAAAAAGGGGAATTCTCAACCATCAACAACAGGTAGTTAATGAAAAACCATTAACAATAGGCGATTACCACATGAAACTATCAACAACAAACAGTTAGTACTACAGCCTGGCAGCAACTGGCCCAACCTGCGAGCTCTGCAACCTTTTAATAACAAGGGCGCTTGCAGGGTTTCCCTTAGTGGTGCCTCGGTTGGTGTCTGGTCAAGGCTGAGGTCAGCCTGAACCTCTTCCCACACTGGGGACACTGGTGGGTGATGAGGTGGGAGCTCTGCTTGAAGCCCTTCCCGCAGTTGGGGCAGCAGAAGGGCCTCTCCTCGGTGTGAATGCGCTTGTGCAGGAGGAGATTGGTCCAGCTCCGAAACCTCTTCCTGCATTCATCACACTCGTGGGGCCTCGCCCCGGTGTGGGTCCTCATGTGGACACTTGGGTGGGAGACCTGGCTGAAGCTCTTCCCGCACTCCTCACTCGTGTTGGGCCGTTCCCCAGTGTGGATTCTCCAGTGGCAGATCAGGGCGGATCTCTTGCTGAAGCTCTTCCCACATTTCAAGAGGTTGTGCGACTTCTCAGCGTGAAGCTGCCCATGGACCCCCAGCTCCAAGCTCTGACCGCATCTCCGGCCACCTCGCCAGCCTGGAATGGGTTGTTCCTCCTCAGATCCCCACGATCTGCAGCCATTTCTTGTGTGGGATCTCCGGGGCTTTACCTCTCTGTCAGGTTCTTTCACCATGGAGCCTCTCAAAATGGCTTTTCCACAAAGTTCTGCCACAGGGATTTGTCCTCCCTCGTCTCCATCCTCAATTCCTTCCAGAGTCAGAATCCGACCTGACACGCTGTGGGGTCAGGGTGTTGGTAGCAGTCCTATTAAATGGTGGCTGCAGTCTCCCGCAGTGGCAGGTGTGGTTCTGTTGGAGCAGGGATCCCGTAGAAGAGTGTAGGTTTCCTCTGAAGGTCCAGTGGTGGTGTAGATGGATCTGGTCGTCCTGTGGGAATCCTGTGGAAAAAAGGCTGCTCCTCTTGGAATCCAGTGGAAAAGGCTGACTGTGGTGTTCCAAGTCCCAGATTATATCCACTTAGGAGTGCTTGGCTCCTCCCTCTGGGCGGAGCTTCTCACAATGGGATGATGTAGTTTATCAGTGATAGTCAATGGCCCATTCACAGCAGATGTCTCCCTGGAGGAGGGTTGGGCTGTGGAAGAGATAAAGAAAACTGCCCAATTAACACAAGATAACCGCCCCACCTCAAACAGATGGGAATAGAATGCACACCCCCAGCTACATCTTGTAAACTAACACACAGTCATTCCGAGCAAAGCTATGTGTATGGGTATATGCAGGCAATGGATTGTTAAAACTAGCTCTGATTTTTGTTGTGATTTTAAAAACCTTTGAATTGAGTCTTCTGTCAGACAATCCAGTGTGATTGTATTGCAAATGAAAAATGTATTTTAAGAATTTTGTATGCACAAGCAAAAATACACTGCTTATTGTAACTGATAGTCCAATGAAAATGTATCCCAAATTAACTCCTTAATTCTGCCTGTGTCATGAACTGTCGTTTCAGGTGTAAACAGTGCTGTCTGCGAATTCATCAGCAGTCTTTCTGGCTCAGTAAGATGCAAAGCACCCCTTAGGGACATAGGTTTACAACTAAGCTTTCAAAATCAGTTAGCATCTTTGCCATAATGATATTTCCTTTGCAAGAATCTACAGAACATGAGCATATGTGTATTAATTAATCGGTTCTCTGTGCTGAAAATTTATTTGCATTTTATATATATAAAATAGGTAAGGATCTTCAGCAAGAGGCATGGATTCATAGTATTTTTAAATGTAACAAATGGCACCTGTATTCACTGAAATGCAAAAATGACACTGCCAGCAACAAAAAACACAGTAGCCTTTCCACTACCACTTCCTACGTGCTTTTGTCTGTGGCAAATCAGACCTTCATAAATGCCCATGAGCACTATCTTCAGCTTTAAAGATTGTTCAACACAGCATTTAGGAAATAAGAGGGAACTACTTCTGGTATGAAATACTTGCATGCAGAAAAGAGCACCTGGAAGCCCGAGTTCTTTCAGAAGTAATTCCTAATGCTCAGTGAAGGGAATTAAACAAACAGCAAGGTTTATTCTGTCAGCTTCTTAGCAGGCTAGCAAGAATTACTGCATGCTAAGAATCAGCTGCTTGGAAACTTAATGAATGTGGCAGCTAGGAAAGTACAAAACATGGCCAAGAGTTGCAAACCAGATATATATATAGGCTGTTGTGCAGACAAATGAAGAGGATAGGGAAAATCTCTCCCTAAATCCAAGGTGGAAAGGCTTTGCTGTACCAGGGTTTCCAAGCACTTTTACTGTGTAAAACACTTTCTGTAAAGTATTGTGCCTGCATCTAGAATTGTAACTCTATTCTCTGGTAGTTCTGTTCTCAGAGGAGAATAATAGCAGAAAAGTGTTTTTATATTTTCGCGTGTCTCTGCTGCGATTCAGCAACTGGAAACAGAGCCAAGTCCTCTGAGCAGCCAGCTCTGCACGGCCCACTGGTGACTGGGCTGGCACCCATCACCTGCAAATCTGCCCTCAAACCAGGCTCAGCTCCCAAAAATACCTTTTCAGCAGCATTGTTTAACCTCATTTTGTCAAGCCAGAATGAGTGATACTAGTCAGGAAGAGTCCTAAATATTGATTTCATTAAAATCAATCCTTCCACTCCCCAGTTAATGAATGAAATGAAGTCACATGCCCTTGTGGATACTACTGATTTGTTGTATGGGTTTTTGTGTGCAGTTGTTTCAGTTTTCAAGTGTTTTCAGAGCTGCAAGAGACTTAAAAGAGACAGCTGTGGCTTTTATGTAATAACATTATTTCCAGAGCTAGATCTTTGGGAAAAAAAATTTAAAAGTAAGACTTGAAATAGAGTCATAAGTGTGGGTAAGCAAACAGAAGAGATTGACATGAGCTTTAGAGGAATGTAAATGTTTATAGTAATTTACTCATTTGTCTGTAACATCCCAAAATATCTATTTTTGCAAGCAGATGCACTAAATGGTCTTACTGGTATTTCAGAAGGCTGTGCCTCCATGTTAGGGCTTGTCTACCTCGGGGAAAGGTGCTGCCCTTCCTGCAGCCCCAGAGCGGCGGTGGCTGAGCGCAAGCAGCGCAGTAACGCCCGGGATCTTTCCTTATGGAGATGTGCTCTGAGTCACCAGGGGAAAGGCAGCGGAGCTGTTTCTGCCCCAGCGAAACGTGACAGCCCAGCAGAAGCTTTCCCTCACAAGTCACCGTCTGGAGCAGGATCCTGGCTTCTCCCAGCTTCTGCTGAAGGATGGAGCACCTTTGGTGACCTGACTTGCTCTGCCTGCAGCAGAACTGACACCACAATCACTAAGCGCAGAGCGTGCAGCAAGCTCACTTAATCCTCCCCAGCGAACACATGAGCCACAGTTTGCCTTTCAGTCTGTAAATTGTTCTTTTGTTTTGCAGGCTTTACTGAACACAGTTTTATTTCATGTGACTGTGCTATTTATGGAGGAGTAAATATTGCCGGGGGTCTATTTAAAAAGGCCAATGACCTGGATTTTTTTCCATTTGAATTATCTCCAAGAGTCAGACATGTTTAACAACTGATTTCCACCCCCCCACCTTGTTTCTGTAGACTGCAATAATTTCTAACATCTTAGATCAACACCAACTAAAATGACAAAGATTTTGAGTTAAATAAAACTGCATGTAGTATGAATGTGATCAGACAGTACGTGACCTTGCCATTTTTGGAAGAGCTGAATTCCATCCTGATTTACCAGTTAGCAACATAGCATATTTTAAATCTTTGAATAGAAGCCTTTTTGTACTGTTGTAGTAATTTGAGTTCATAACTCTGGTTTGTTCCTTTTATTGTTGTTTTTACAAAACCAATTATCAAGTGTGTTTTCACAAATTATAAGTAAATAAATAAACAAGCCATGTTTTCAGAAAGGGAACATTTAAACAGGCAAATGTTCTTGCTGTTCCTGCAATCTAAATAGCAGTATGCCTTTGCTATTCAAGAAAGAGAAAGTTGAACGTTGCAGGGGAAATAGTGCTATATTTTCATTTTAAGGAAAGAGCTTTGTGAATGCAAACAGGTAGCCAAATATCTGGAATATTAAATAGATTTGAGTATTCTTATAAGTTGAGCCAACCACATCTTTTTAATATTGTCTTGGTTTGGAAAGACAGGTGTCTGCTAAGGAAGGCAGGAGCCTCTCCTGAAATGGAAAATGTAAACCCGTTCCCTCTGAATTGTTAAAATTTTGAAATTAAGGGGGGGCTCTCAGGCAAAAATATGGGAGCAGGAATAACAGTTCTTTATTAGGGAAGAAAATAAAAAGATAAAATAAAATAAACAATGCAGTAAACTAAAACAACACTGGCAGAGTCAGAACTCAACCTGACACCCTGTTGGTCAGGGTGTTGGTAGCAGTCCACTTGCAATGGTGGCTGCAGCCCTCCTGGAGTGTCAGGTGTGGTTCTGTTGGAGCAGGGATCCTGTAGGAAGGTGTAGTCTTCCTTTGAAGATCCAGTGGAAGAGGTAGCTGTTCCTCCGGGAAAATCCCGCGGAGAAGCCCTGCTGGTCTTCCAAAACCTCAAGATTGTATCTGGGTAGTAATGCTTGGCTCTCCCCTCTGGATGGGGCATCTCACAATGGGAGGCTGTAGTTCTTATCAGTCATGCAGTGACATTCAATAGCCTGTTATCAGCAGATGTCCCCTTGGAGGGAGGAGAGGCTGTGGAAGAGATAAGGAAAACTGCCCACTTAACAGAAGGCAACTGCCATACAGGTGGCAAATGGAATGCAATTGGCTTGGCAATCCAGGACATATATATGTCTTCTTAACAGTACACAATGAGTAGTATAATGGGCTTCAACTTCCAATTTTTCTGTAGACATACATGTATGTATGTAGACATACTTATCTCGACCCAGCCGTGTAAAAGTATGAAAAGATGGAATTTTTGTACTGAATGCCATTTAATAGAAGTTCTAAAGTCTGTGGTTTTTACCACGTCATTAAAAGGCACCCTGGCTTCAGTGCAAAGCTGGCTTCAGAAGTCACAAGCCTCTTTTCCCCTGGAGGGGTGGAGCGGGTGGGCAGGCATGGGATTCCTCCAGGCTGGTCTTACTACCATCACACCTGATTGCATTTCTTCAAAATTTCACCGTTCCTGGGGAAGGAGCATAGAGGACAACACATAATTCAGTGCTCTGATGATGTAAACAATGAGCACATCTTCAGTATTTTTCTGGCTTGAACCACACCACACCAGGGAGTAACCATGCTGCACGAGCTGCCCATATATATGCACACATTTGTATATTTATATATACATTTACATATACAAGTTCTACCAGTCCTGACTAATCCTTTGGGAAAATGCAAAGCAGCAAATCTTCTTGCCCTGATCATGTCTTAGGAGAGACATTTAGTTCGAGGTGTTGGGGAAAATATTCCACACAGCTATTAGATATTCCTTCAAATGAAACAAAACTGATTTATTGGAAAAGATTATTTACAGACAAAAAAGCCTTTCTTTAAGGTTTCCTACTTAAGCCCACCACTTATTACTTCAGCCTTCTAATTTTTAGTGGCCCTTTTCAAACACTGGAGTTTACCACCAGATTATCTCACACTTGAAATAGATGTTGCCTTCCTTGAGTAAAAATTGTTACTGTGAAATGGACTGTAGTCAGTGACACCTACAGCCTCCACTAAGATGAGAAGTACAAGTGCTGTTTCATTCTCAGTTGAAACATGTCTTCAGTTCATGTTTGTATTACCTAACTAAAGTTTTCAGGTTCTAACTCAAGCCATCTTTTAAAAATAAATTAGCTACAGCCTGAATTAGCCAGCACCGGTCAGAACAGATCACAATGACTGCATATGCTACTCGATCTTCCTCTTTGTTAAAAAGTTGGCAACTTATTAGAAAAATTCGAACTATTTTCTGTCTTCATAGACCTCATGACTCTCTGTGGTGAAGCAGAATAATTATAGTATAACTGAGCACCTGCTAGTTCCTTTCTAGATTATTAAATTATATGCATGTTCTCCTACAGGAGTATCTCAGATTCCCCTTACATTTTTCCTTTCCTTTAAAAACTGGTGGCCTGATTATTCTCTACTCTAGTTTTTGGAGACCACAGAACCACCAAAGTCATCAAATTTACATTGACATAAAATGTACTGGTTCACATCATTAAGGAAAAACTCCTCAAATGAGCACAAAGGTCAGATTTTATAACTAAAAACTTGTTTCCATTTTCTGAAATTATTTTTTAAAAAATTAAGTTTTCCTTAAAAAAATTCTATTGAATTGGGTTTCTGGAAAGTAAAGCCATGGTAGGCAGCAGAAGTATGAGCTGATGTGTAAGTAAAGCTCAATACTGTTTTAAGAGGATCAGTTCTAAACTGATTTCAATTGTTTCTATAGTTAAATAGGCCTTCCAGTTTTATTCAGTACAGGCACAGTCAACTATCTTTTTCCTCCATCACTCTAATGGATAGAAGATGGGCTCTCTTCTTGATCACTTTTATTAATATTCACCACATATCCAAAGTAATGCGGACAAATTGGTACACTAACCGTATATATTTGATTTCTGTGGCTCCTATCTCTGAATATATGTCCTAGACAGGAAACTATTTTCTGTCTTTCACAATTTTTACCATAGAGATTTCAGAGTATATATGAGTTCTTGGCTTCTTGAGATAGAAATGTCCTTGCTGTAGTCCAGTGTTGAATGTATTGCTGTCTACACACATAATTACTAAACACTACAAAACTATTGTGACTGCAATGTCTTTAGTATTTTGTTTTCCCTGTCCAACAGGGCAGTGGGGATTTCAAAAGCTTTTGTTTCTGCTGCTTGATTATTTTTTGTAGGGGGAAAAAAAGGAAAAAAATCAAAATTATTGTTACCCAGGTCTTACTTCAATATCTGTGTTAATTGTCTTGGCTGGTCAGCTGCTGTTTGTGAGGTGAAAGTAGGCTCAGTCGTGCTCCCTGTCTTAGAAAAAAACCCATAAAATATCTCTTTTAAATGACACTTACACTCTATTTATCCCAGGCATATGGGGTGGCCTGCATGTTCTACACATCTGAAGAATTTTGGACAATGTTATTGTTAGTGTGGTGTTTTTAATGTGGAACAGGCCGTTTGCTGCTGGGGCTGTACCACATATTTGTCAGAGTGATGCAGAGCCAGTAACTTTAATGGCCATACCAGATAAAGTGGAAAGTCTTTAAATAGGAAGAAGCAACAGGAAGTAAAAGAATACCAGTTCCAGAGGGTCTCACAGAGGGGAAAATAGGGGAAGACTTATGAGTCCTTCAAAGGTTTTGATTTGGAAAGAAAGAATTTTTTGAAGCAGGAGAAAAGGGCATTTAACCATGAGACACTACAATGACAAGGAAAGGCACTCTGATTTTGAGGAGACAAAGTGAGATGCAGGAAGCTTGTGGATCTGACCTATTGCTAAACAATACCGTGGAAAAACACCTACAAAGCTGGAGGTATACCAAAGGATTAATAAAAAAATCCCTATCCCGCCACAAAACTTGTACGTGCTTTGCTTCTCTTCGTCCAGGTGCTCTCCCTTTGGGAAGGGATGCTTCCCTCTTTGTTTCTCACACTTTAGAAGTGGTTGCCACAGCCCAGCCACTTTATGCTTTTCAGGATTATGATTACAGGTCTGAAGAAGCTTGGAAGTCTGCACAGATCACGAGGAGAGACTGTCAGCAGTACTTGTGAGAGTGGGGTTATTTCCTTTATAAGTAGAATATTGGAATGTTCTGTTCATCTGATTAATAATAAGCACATTATTTAAAGCTTTTATTTCTTTTGTTAGATAATGCAAAGTGTAAATAGTTTTCATTAATTGATGTTTTCCACCCTGCCTGGTTCTTTTGTGACCATCCTAATTTCTAGTACTTGCTTTGGGCAGCTTTTTTAGCTCTGTTACATTAAGGAAGTTCATCACCTTCACCAAAGATAATACTGATTGACTTTAGTTGAGGATCTGGCAGTTTTTTCAGTCTTTTCTTAAGAAGGTTCTTTTTTTTTCTGCCCCCAAGCTATATTTAGTTTTTTACATTTGCTGCTTTCACTGCTGACTGAACTCTTTTAACTGCAAACACTGTTGCTGTAGGAACTGTGGTGCTGTGTGATTTACTGTTGCTTTTAGCTCTGCACACCAGGGTTGAAATTCTGTGCAATACTTTCATAGGCCAAGTCATGCTGGGTGTCTGTAATCAAGATTGCATGCTGCTATCATTTGGCAACACCTGAACATTAACTAGGCATTTTGAGGAGTAAATAGTTTTAATATATTTAGGTAAATATTAATAAATAGGTAAGAAAAGGGATCTTTTATGGACCAGGTAACCAAAACTGTGGGAGCTACTTTCCAATGTGCAAGCATATACAGGTAAAGAAGTTTCACTGAGTTCAATTTGTTAAATGTTGTCTTAGGTTGGAAATGGGAGGTGTACTCTATTCCTTCTGATGGGGCAGTTATCTTCTGTTAATTGGGCAGTTTTCTTTATCTCTTCCACAACCCACCCTCCCTCTGAGGAGACATCTTCTGTTAATGAGCCATTGAGTGTCACTGCATGAGTGATAAAAATGACATCATCCCATTGGGAGAGGCTCTGCCCAGAGGGAGGAGCCAAGCACTCCTTCCTGGATATAATCAGAGATATGGAAGACCACAGTCAGCCTTGTCCACCGGATTCCCAGAGGAGCAGCTGTCTTCTCTTCCACTGGATCTGCAAAGGAAGACGACACCCTTCTCCAGGATCTCTGCTCCAGCAGAACCACACCTGACAGTCCAGGAGGGCTGCAGCCACAATTCCAATTGGACTGCTACCAGCACCCTGACCAACAGGGTGTCAGGTTGAGTTCTGACTCTGCCAGTGTTGTTTCAGTTTACTGCATTGTTTATTTTATTTTATTTTTATTTTCTTCCCTAACAAAGAACTGTTATTCCTGCTCCCATATTTTTGCCTGAGAACCCCCTTTAATTTCAAAATTACAACAATTCAGAGGGAGGGAGTTTACATTTTCCATTTCAGGGGAGGCTCCTGCCTTCCTTAGCAGACACCTGTCTTTTCAAACCAAGACCAATATTTATTGTTCTGGGGGGTGAGGGACAGAAAAACCAGAAACTGAGACAGGACAGTAAGAAATGGATCACTGCTGCCACAGAAGCTCCAATAGTCTGTGAGACAGAGTGGAACTAGCAGTGTTAAAAATAATTAAAAAGAGAACCTTTGGCCAGATTGCTAGCTAAAAAGGGAATTTGATTTGTAAGCAAAGCCTGCCTCTCTGCTGCTTGATTCCTTTTGCTTTCAAGGACACAGGATGTTTTTCCTCCCTCATAAGTAGACAGAACTGAACAAAGTAATACTGGTTCCAATTTCTTCTTCTACGGAAAGTAATCATACGCTACCATTTCTAGTTAAGAAATGGTTAAAAGAAGCAGCGTGCTATTCTCATGGTTGCTGTCCAAAATAATGCAAGTTTTCAATTTCCCTTCCTCCTCAGCCAGTCCAGTTGGTGATCCTGGGCTTTCCCAAGGGCACAGAGCACATCCTGCTGTGGTTGGTACCATAGGGTGTGATGCTTTCCAGGAGATTAGGGTAGCTCTCTCCAGAAAATACTGGTGGGCATAGAGAAGGCAAGGAAATACACATTTTTATGATGCTTTCAAAGTTAGAAAATGTTGTTGTCAACTGACTGCAAACTGATGCTAGT
Source organism: Fringilla coelebs (assembly GCF_963513975.1). Taxonomy (NCBI): domain Eukaryota; kingdom Metazoa; phylum Chordata; class Aves; order Passeriformes; family Fringillidae; genus Fringilla; species Fringilla coelebs. Next base: position 92,437,272 of record NC_140030.1, on the reverse strand, counting down.
GTGCTTATCAGATTTCCCTTACTGCCTTCCCTTCAGTGTTAGAGTTTAATGGTTTCCAAAGATGCCTGTTCATCTCCACAAGAGAAAACACTGGAAAACTGTTTAAGTTCTTTAGTTTTTCACCATTGCTTCATGTGAGTTACAGGCCTAAAGGTCTAGTTCAACATAAAATTCCAAATAACAATAAGGCAGTAGAATTATTTTTTTAAAATGTGTCTCAGAATGGTAATGTCCAGGTTATGTGAGCATCAGAAGTTATATTAGAATAGTGTCATGTTTCCATGCTATGTCAGTGTGATGCACTTGGAACTATCAGACATTAAAATATTGGCTTCTTGACAACCCTTTTTTGCAAGCTTATCTGTGTTGCTGTGACCTTTAGCTGGGATTTTTCTTCTGCAGATTCATAAAAAGAAGGGACCAACAAGCTGTGCAGCGGAACGAAAGGGGCCTGATTTCCTCTGGGAGGTGCCTGAGGTCCTGCAGCCCCTCAGTGACCACAGGTTATTGTGGGGAGTGAGGTGGCTCCCCATGACCTCCCTGGTGCCCCAGTGCTCCTGAGGGCAGGACAGAGGCAGTGCCAGGGCTGGCTCTGCACAGTGCTGCACAGTGACCAGGCACAAACCCCTGGGCTGGAGAGCTCTCACAGAGATCCTCTCGTGCTGGAGCAACTGCTGTGCTGTCCCCAGCAGGGCCCATGGGCAGATTTGCATGGCATTCAGAAGATGCTTTTATCTTTTGTACCCCTGAAAGATACAATCCTGCCCTTGTGTGGTTAAACTTGGCCAACAGACTCAGGATTTGTCGTGGGGGTTCATCTAAGGGGCAGGACAGCAGACAGTGTGATTGTGTAATCCCACTTCCTTGAGAAAGCAGGAGAAGATGGAGCTGCCAGCAGGTTTTGGTGTGAGCAATAGTGTGACCTGCACTTTGCACATCAGCACGTCAGCCTGGCTGGGACTGGAGGTGGCAGCCAGGGGGACCTTGGGCAGTGCCATCCTGGGGCAGGGCTGGGGACCGCTGCCCCATTCAGCCCCTGGCAGGAGCTGTGCCCCAGCCCTGGCCACCGTGGCTGTCCTTGGCCACTGGGGCTGTCCCTCAGCTTGCACAGGTCTGTCCCCAGGGGTCCCTGGCAGCTCCAGGGTCACATATGAGGCAGATCTAGCTCTGCTGCTCCTGAAAGCCTCCTTGTCTACTCCCCAGACTCCTCCCTGGGGGTTAGGAATGGTCATTGGTCTATGGTTCATCCTTACTGCGTTCCCAAGAGACAATGACCATCAGCACTAATAATATCCTGACTCTCAGATTTATCCCAGACTGGGTGGGGCACAATGACCCCCTACTCCAAGACAGGAAAGGGACACGATTTTCAAAATGAAAGGGCTTCACAAAGGGTGGTCACAATTTAGCTGTTTTGCTATAGTGCTGCTCCTGGTCTGAGAACAGAGAAAATGAGACAAAACCAATGTATGATGTAGGGGGAAAAAAATGTAGTATTGTTTGGAAAATAAGCTTACAAAACTTGCTACTCTGTTTACATAGTTAATTTAGTCTATCAGTGACCAAATTGATTTTTCAAATTTGAGCTCTACAGCTCTTTCACTTGTTACAAATCCTACCACACGTTATCAGGTAAAGTGTTCAATACAATAAAGGTAATTCTGCCACCACCATGAGTTTTGCAGAAGTCTTGTCTAGCATGATTTGTTTTTAATGAGTTCACAGGGATTTTTTTGTTTTCATGAACAAAACATTTTGAAAATATAATTGTACTTATTTCTTATCAAATAAAGTTGCCAGCTAAATGGAATTATAGCATTTGCACAAGCTCTGAGGCAGCACTCCTCTGAGAAAACTTGTTTCACTTTCAAGGAGTGTGTGCTCTTAAGTCAGACCTGCTGGTTATTTTAAACAAATGCAATTGATTTAGGAAGATACATTTGCTGGATACTGGGGATATCCCTGCTTTATGGAGCTGCTTCATTTCCACTATCTGAATTGCCAAATGTGTTGCAAGATTAGCAGTATTTGGTGAAGTTTCTAAATGATGCAGTGAGATGACTATGTGAGAATCATTTTAATTTTCCATGCTTGACTTGTGGATGTGGATGCTTGAATTTGTTTTATGCATGACAAAACCCTCAATTTCATATTGCAAGGGGTTCATCTACATGTGTTGTAGGAAATTCTTCAATCAAATAAGCTTTGGCTGCATGGTATTAGACAGCTGCCTATGCAAAACTAGACACAGCCACTTAAAAGTTTATCTTTGGATGATATTTCTGTTAAATCAGACTTCCAGTGTGGGAACCTTTGTGTCTTTTAGAGAAGCCACGATATATGTGGTAATTCTGATGTTAAAATCCACCCTTTTTTATTTTCTCTTGCTTTATCTCTGTGGGCAGCAAGAAGATAACATCTTTCAGTGCTTGCCACTGCCATTCAGGACCAAACACAGGCAGTGGTAGTGTTCCCACAGTCTTACAGCAGGAGACAGAAGCCAGTCTTACAAAATAATTTTAAGGAAGGAAAATTGCAAGGTAATTAACTTCTAGATTCCTGTCATCATGTCCAGGCAATGCAGAAGTTAAGAACTGATAGCTGAGAGAGCTGTCTGCTTGAATATCTGTCCACACCAATGAGTCAGAGCTTGCATCACATCTTTTTTGGACAGAGAAGGGACTGGTACCTTCACAGCAAACCATGCTGGCTCTGAACTGCTGGGATGGGCAGAGATGGGATTTTAGAAATAGGAACTGGGCTGTATTTTTAGCTATTAGGTCAGTTTGTTCAAAGTCCAGTAAATCTAATTGCAGATGGATACTCACTGTGATTCATGGTGTGCAGCCAGCATTAGTTCCTCGTGTTCTAACAAGGAGCTGCAATGTTTAATATTAGATCCATTTTTATAAGAGAAGAGTAAAGTAGCTGGACTATAGTTCTGTTGTTTAGTTTCCACTGGATAGTGCTGCACTTATTTGAGTATTTTTGTGGCTCGAAAGCATAGTGTGAGCTCTTGTACATTTTTTTTCTTGTTTTTTGTTTGCTTGTGCTACCCCTTGCACTGTTTTTATTTGCTTTTACAGTGGCCCATTTTTCTTTGTCATTTATTTTCTTTTATGATATATCTCTCTCTGATAATGAGCTGGCCTCACTTCTGTGATATGTCATCCAAGAGTGTTGCTTCAGCAGCTGAAAAGAAGTGTGAATTTCAACACCTCATGGCTGCAAGCAGGTTTTAAACAAACAAAACAAAATCCTTGGGCTGTGCTGGCTGTCTTGCTATACAATGACTGTTCAGAAAAAAAAGCAGATGTGACTCCAGGGCCCAGAAATATAGACAAAGGCAGTGCTCCTATCCATAGTGGTGAAAAGACTCCATCATGTTGAATATTGACATCCTCTCACTATTGGTAATGGGGTGTAGAGAACAAGTGCTCTTATCAAGTGCTCACTTGTTTGCTCAGGTAGGAAAATTTAGCATTCAAAACCACTCCTTTTAAAGGTCTGGTATATTTGTTTTCCATGAAGCCTGCATCTGGTGGTGGGCTCTGAAATGCAGACCCCACCTGAGCCTGCCAAGAACCCCTTGCCCAGGGCAGTTTTCCTACGAGGGTTTGAGACTCTGCCCTTCTTCACGAGCCATGCAACTTCTGCCCACTGTTATTTTTATCTGTATTCCACAATGGCTGCAGACCCATTCTCCTGCCTGCTGGAAAAGCCCACAGAAATGCAATTGTTATTAAATAACTTACATATTTCTGATGGATTCATATAAATTAATCTTGGGCACAAAAGATGCCTGAATTAGGGATCTATGCTCCCTCTACAGTCAGTGGAGATGCAGTTGACAGATGTGCTGCAGTTGCATTCTTGCAAACTCTCAGTATGGGGGTGATGAGGCATTGATGTTTAAGACATACAACTAACTTTTGGAGTGAAACTGAGCTAAAGTTTCCACCTCTGAAAGATGCAGCAAAAAGAGAGGGAGGGAGGTAACTGTGTCACCTTGGATGAGAGGCTAATTTGCTTGTGTTGTGCAGGCTATGGATGCACAGTCAAGCAGTGCAAACCAGGAATTTCACCAGAAATCTAGGAAAGAACAATACAGGTAGGACAAATGGGCACACAACCGTATGTCAGGTCAGCCAGAGTCATGGTCAGATGAAAGCGAAGAAAAAGAAAAGATGTCAGGGAGAGATGTGGTCTGGGTTGTTTGGCCAATGTCATGTTTGAGGTAAAAATTGTGGTTTTCTTGCTGCTAACCTCCTTCCTAGATTTGAGAGGTGATAACTGGAAAATGGTTGGCTGAAGGACAGCTAAGTAATGGATTGGGAATACAGTCTGTGGAAGGACCACTGGGGGATGGCCAGTTTGGGAAAATGTTGAAAGATGAAAAGCAGGTCTCAGTTCAGAAGCTGGGGTGAGGGCACAAGGATGGGAGGCCTTCCATTTCTGCTTGTGCTGGGACTCCTGGGGCAACCTCAGCCCACTGGAGAGGCTGGAGGGGCAGGTGAGGAGCTCCAGAGCACAATCAGAGAGGCCAACAGGACCCTGACATGTCTTAGTTTCTGCTGCAAATACAGACAAGTACATATTGTGCCTGTTTTGAATTACCAGAGCTTCTAAAATGTTTGAAAAGCCTTTGTTAATAATTGTATTAACTCAAAAATAACACACTTGATAATTGCTGAAATTGTAGGTAAACCATATGTTTTGGTTATGGTTCTGGTACAGTTTGTTCTCAAATTTGAAAGGATGTTATTTTTTCATAAACTCTTGAGAGCACTATGTGAACATAAGAATGAAGGAACTGATTCATAGGTTTGGAAGTAATCTTCTGCTGCTCAGGTCTGTTATTGATTTTTTTGTATTCTTACAATATTTACTGTTTTTATCTGGGCTTCTCTGCTGTGTGTGTTGAAGTCCACTGCAGCTGAGTGATTTATGGGGTCCAGTGGCTTTGCACAGAGGATCATCACTGGCTGAAGTTCCTCAAAGCTCAGGTTCTTTGGCTCTTTCACTGGGCCAGCCTTTATGAATTATGTAGGCTCTCTCCATTTTTTATATCCCTTAATTTGAAACTCTGACCAATGTTCTCTGAGTTTCATTTCTGAGCAGTCATTTATTTGGGTGACTTGGGACTACAATGACATTCTGTTGGACATTCAAATTACATTCGGATGAAGTAGTTTTCTTACCTGCTTCAACATTTTATCTCTAAACCTTCCAAATCCAGACTGCAAGTTTTCAAGGTGAGATGAATAATTTCTGTACCATGTATTTACTCTTGTAACAAATTTCTGGGGGTACAGCCAAGGTAAGGCTTCCCTCTAGAATTCCAGATCAGCTTAAATATTATAAAACATTTTTTCCTGCTCAGAGATGAATGTGAACTGTATATAGCACTTAATGTACCACTCACCCTGAAAAACCAGGGGGGTTTGCATCTTAAATAGTACACAAGATTTGCAAAGTGTATTTGATTTAGCTCCTAAATCCTCAAGGCCCCTTTGTGAACTGGCATATTTGCAAAGAAAAGCAGGCTGGTGTCAGAGACCAGCCACCTTCACCCATGAACATAAGCAGGGTTCTCTGACCTCGTGGTTTCTTCTAATTCAGATTCTAATTACCCTTTAAAGCTCAGCTTTCTTGCAGCAAGGAAATTTGGGTTTAAGGTCCATCCTGATCTATCTGGCTGTTTCCATAAATTACAGCCCAAAGCACTGGTGACCTGCAGCTGGGACAGTAAAGAGAGCCCAGGAACAGAGAGCCCCACGGTGCCAACAGCTCAGGAGGGTGCACTGCAGACCCCTGGCCATCCCCTCTGCTCTAAGGTGTGTTTTAAGCCCTGTGAGGCACGGCCTTTAATATTACAAAGTGCAGGTTCCTCCATAAACTGTCTTGGCAAGACACTGTCACAAGGCCCAGGCACTGCAGACTTTTGGTTTTTATGTAGAATAAAAAGACAAGATGAAACCCCTCAGAGATGAAGCCTTTTGCTCTGTGACTTGTTAATTTCAGTTTCTAGGCATCTCTGAGTTAGGAAATGACTCATATGGTTATTATTTACTCATCAGCTCTGCAGTTTCTGGTGTCTTAATCATTTTGGTTGTAACTGGGAGTGTTACCTTCTTCAAAATAAAGGCTTGAAAGATGAGCAGCTAATTGCAGTCTTCACTCCTTTGGTTACAAAACAGCTGCATGTACAGGGCTGGCAGCCATATTAATGCCTAGGATGAGGCCCTTTCCTGCAGTGTTTAGACGGATCTCCCAAGTAATTAGCCTGTAAGGAGATTTAGAGGAGATGCAGGCAGTAGTACAGGGGTATCCAACTACAAAGCCATAGCCCAAGGCTTCCCGGTGCCCCTGTGCCTGGGTGGACCCCGAGCCCTGCCGCCTGCTGTGCTCCTGGGGCTCAGAGGGGCCAGAAGCTGTCCCCAGAAGTGCTCCCAAACTGCCATCCTGCCTCCCAAGGGTTAGATGGCCCTGGTGTCATACACTGCTTTCGGTGATTTGTTTCTTCCTAAACAAAAGAGGGGGGAAAATATTTCCACTTTTCCGGTCCTTTATGGCGTCTAATTTTGCCGTGGAGTCTCTCTCACCGCATGCCATCCCTCTCAGTCTAGTCCCCCTCGCATGAAAACGGAAGTTTTGCAGTGGCAGCCCTCTGTGAAACACTCTCTGAGCCTGGGTGCACCTGTGGCAGCCGCTCTTGTGGTGCCTGAATACCTCAAGCACCATTGCCACCCTGAGCTCCGACTGCTGCTTGCCCAGACACAGGTTTGACAAGTGCGGTGTATGCTGGGGCTGGCTGCAGTTTGGAGTGACCCACAGCCATGTCTGACTTGCTTGTGTCATCTTCCTTCTGTGTGCAGCACTTGGGGAGCTCAGTGCCTTGTTGGGTTTTGCTGTCAAAGCCGTGTGGTAGAGGCACAGGTCTTTCTACAGAGATTTCACATTCACCCACAGCTGCTGGTGCTGTAATTGCTCCTTTGCTAACAAGTGCTGCTAGTGCCTTATTTGCTGTCTCTGTCACTGCCACAGAGCTGTACTAGATGTCACTTATCCTTGGGTTACTGCTCTTCTCAGTCATCATTAGACTTTCTCACTGCACATACCTGTAGGATTTTTCACTTTACTTCTTTTATGGAAGCACCTATGAGTGTTCCATTGAAATATAAGAGTTGTGGTTTGAATCCCTGTGCAAATCTGTAAAAACAAGTTGTCCCTGCCCCAGTTAAACGGCTTACAGTGTAAATAAATTAAAAAAAAAAAAAAAGCCACTGATTGAACAAAGTTAAGCCATTTCAGTACTGCATTTCTGACATTTAGCATCCCTCTCTGAATTGTTGGCAGGATCAAGACTCTGTGCAACTGTGAGTGCTGGTTCCGGAGAGGCTGAGAAAAAGGGGAACAAATAAATTCATCAGTTACCCACAGAGTTCCTCCTAACTGCACACAAGCCATAACCCAAGTATCTCACTGTCATTAAGTCCTATCCACTTACCCACTTCATTAGTTCAGGGATTGTGTTGCTTTTAATCTTCGTGATCTGGGTCACTGCAGGATTCAGGCTGATGTTTCAGTCAATACAGGGCTTCAGTTTCCTGCTCCTGACACCATGGTTTGCAGTGTGGCTGTTCTCACTCAGATGGAGTAAATATGAAGAAAATCAGATGTTGAACGTTGTTTATTTGGTTTGTTTTTTTTTTTCTTTAATAGTCACATCAGTTAGGTCCTTGCCTTGTTTTTTCCCTAGGTTGTTTAATTGACACGAAGTAATCAGGGATCGAGCACCCACCATACTGAGCACTCTGCAGCCCTTTGCTTCCCCACCTCCCCAAAAAAAATGCTTGAAAGTGTTTCAGGCAAAAGTGAGTTTTCCTGTCTGGGGTTGCAGATTAGTTCCCTGAGTGATGTTTTACAGCAGCCTAGCACCTACCCCATCTGCAAGGAGGACATCAGTGAAATGCAGGCAGCTCTCCAATGTACTTCTCATGCTTCCCTCTTGAAAATGCAACTGCTTCTGCAGCTGACACAACCAGCAGAGACATCATCTGCAAGTTTGCAAGTCCAAAGAGTTGTAGGACTTCTCCTTGGACAGTCAGGTTGTGGTTAACATAAACAGACAGTTCTCCATACTCATTTGTAATAGATCAGCCTGACTCCTCATCAAATGCCCAGTGCCATGAAGATGTGTTCAGAGGTGGTGACTGTCTTTGCTTCAGATGGAAGACTCTCTCCCTTTTTGCCTCCAGCTCGTGACTGCCTGAGGACAGGCAGAGAAGGACAGGTTGATGTGTGCCCAGGGGCTTGAGGGGATGCTGACATCCTTCAGGAGGCATGGAGGAGTTACTCCAGTAGTGACCTCCTGTCGTCAGGAGTAATTGTGCCACTGTTTCCAGAGAAGTAGGGAAGGTAGATGTACACATGTAGGTTCCTTACCCAGATTTGTGGGGTGGCTTTAATTTCTGATTCAAATGTCTGATAAATGTCTGAATGTGCAAGAGCCTCAGAGAGAGCCTACATGAGGAAAAACAAGATCTGCACTTAAGGATACCTCTTTGCAATGGAAAATAGGCTGGTGAGGCAGTCTCATGGTAAGAAGAAAACTACCTCTCTCAAATTGTGTTCGTTCCCTACCTTTCTATATGAAAATGCAGGAATAAGCAGGTAACAGTATTGCTTAACATCCACCTGTCCTGCTGGAATAACCGGGCTCATGCTGGCCTTCTGCTCCAGCTGGTTTGTTAACCCAGCTCAAAGGAGCAAAGAGGAAGTGAATGTTGTCAGGAAAAATGGAATTTAGATGATCGTACACATAGGTTTGATCCAAAAATGTTGCAAGAGGACTAAGAGGAATCAAGCCTGGAATCAAACCTGGGAAGAGGTTTGGCAGCTGCAGCAGCACACAGAAAAGTGCAGCAGGGAAGGCAACGGGGGTCATGATAAAGAGATCTCCAAAGAAAACCCCAAAAGAACTGACAGAGAAATAAGCAAGTTCAAGTAAAGGTGAATCTAGTTGGGACTCATACCTAATTGACACAGTGGTTTTATTAACAAGCATATGATTTTTCTTTTGAAATAGATAGATAGATAGATATACATATAGCCAGTAAAATCTGCACTCTGCATACAAAGGTACAAATAAGTATGTACTCTCAATGTGTGTAACTGGACTAAACTGTACCAGTATTCTTGCTACTGTGCCAGAAAGGCATTATGCTGCTCTGTGTTAGCATAATTAAAGTAGCAGAACTGGTAAGCATAGATGAATCCTTGAAGACCTTGGAATGTTGTTTGGAGTCATGTGGAGCTGCTGGCCTCATTTGTATTGCATTGCTTTTTAAAAATGTTTTTCTGTTTTGGTGTTTTACCCGAAAATATTTCCTTATTGCCATATAATCCCACAGAGAGTACTGTATGTGCTGAACAGCATATGTGGGTTTGTTTCTGAAGGGTTTCTTTTTTAATGTGCAGGGCTGCTGAAGCTTTGAAGAGAAATGCTGAATCACTTTTTTAATGAGGTGTGGAAAGTGAACTGTGGGAATAAGTGGACTTGGCTGGACTGCAACTTCCCTAGATCCCATGGGAGTTTTGAGTGTCTGACAGATGCAAGAGTCCAATGTTAAGAATATCTCAGAAACATGAAGTTCCTGAAGGAAACACTAATCATCATCACATGCATTCTAAACCCTAGCAGCTCCTGAGTTTTGTAGCATTTACCCTGTACCTGCTGCTTCAAAGGAAGTATGCCTGAAGGGAGCAGTTAGTAGCTAGAAGGCAGTAGTAGCATTCACAATAAAGTCCATAAGTATTAAAAGACCGTAAAAATATGTTCTAAAACAATTAGTAATATTATAGTAATAACCTGTCTCAAATATTATAGCTTCAACAAAATGTATGGGGGAAGAGTCTTACCTCCCTCATCCTTTGCCAAAGGCAGAAGCACAGTTCTAAGCACCAGGGAGAGGAATAGCAGAGGGCTGTCATGCCTCAGCCCTTGGGAAAGATAAGCCAGATTCAGAAGTTACGAGAGGCATTTCTACACACGTCAGTGCAGAGAGGGGACATTTCTCTGAAGCAGTTGAAATATTTTATCTGTTTAGGAGGAGTTATAGCAACAGTAATCAATGAGACACTGACTAAGAAACTCGTGAAGTAATCTGGAGGATTTTAGATGGAGACAAAATATTCCTTGGGGGCCTGGAGAAATATGTGCAACCATTTTTCTTTGAAGAGAATGAGAAACAGCTTTTTTTTTTCCTGCGGTTCAAACAGTGCTAAAAGCAAATGGGCCTTGTCTTTGCTCCAGCTGAAAGGATCTTGCTTCTCTAAGCAGGAATATTTGGATTCTGCCTGGGAGGCTGGCACAGCTTTGCGTGCTCCGTGCGTGCTGAGTGCGCAGCTGGATACCTGCGAAGTGCTGGGCGACCACAGACTTATTTCCATGTATACTCCAGCATTCCTGGGGGAGGAGAGGCTCTTAATAAGCCTGTTCATAATGGACGTGTAAGCATGCGAGCTTTATTACCTGCCAGCTCACCAGGAAAGTATGCCATTCCTGCACCAACGGATGTGTAACCAGGGCTGTCTAATTATCCTGTGCTCTGCTGCCAGAAGCACTGCCTTGCTCTGTCCTTGGGCTTTTCACTGCTATACACAAAGCAGGAGCCTCTTGCTCGCTCCTCTGAATTACTTCTGGTGTTATTGCAGCCGCTGGAGAGAGGCAAGGACGTAGCAGGGATGAGTTGGGCACGCCGCTTTATGAAGAAAATCGAGGAGACGCCGATGTCAGTGCAAATCCTTGACTTAAAAAGTCTGTGCCTGCAGCGCGTGTGACACTTGAGATACCCTTAAAAAATATTTAAAGGACTTTCTGTGAGCATCGTCCATTATAGCAGTTTAAATGGCAGAATTTAGACACAGAGGGTTTTCCTCTGCCTCTCCTAATGCTTGCAAACTAATGCTCTGAGACAGACCTGCAGTGTTGCCTTTTCAGAAGCTGTGCAGAAGAAATCTGATTACAGAAACACTATTAGGAGCTTGAGAAGCAAAAATAAAATACTGCAAAAGAAAGTTGAGGGATTAAGAAGAAAAAGAGAGTATAAACTCCAGCCAACCCAAAGCCACAGGAAATGGAGTCTGAATGTAAGAGCAGGATCTAGACAGAGAGGGATTTGGCAGGAGGGAAATTGTTGCAAAGAGTTGAAGGAAAAATATAAGGCCCAGTCCTGTAAAACAGTGCTCATGATGAATTCTGAACTCTGCAAATGAGCCTATTTGCATGACTCTGCTATCATTTTGTAGGTCTAGGATGTCAAAAAAATATCATCTGTTACAAAAGGGTAGCAACACCGGAAAGGTAATGGGGTAAGACGAGGGCAATGTATTAGGGTAGAGGGATTGCTTGCTTAAAACTTCCTTTGTCTGGGCAGCAAGGATCATATCCACAGAGACAGGTAGTGGCTGTTCTTTACCAGATAGATTGGGTGTTTGTTGGGAAAACAGTGCCTCTGGTTGTGACAAAAAGGGGTACGTTTCACATATGCTTATTTGCCAGTTCTTCTGTTTCTGTCAGGATACTCTTTGTGATGCTGGATTCCTTCCCAGCCTCCTGTAGATTTTGGAAAGTCTCCCAATCAGCTGCCATGTAGAAGGCTTTGAACTTAAAATGAAAACAGCCAAAATGCACCCAGAGCTGGGTGGACCCTTACAATCCCTGTTCCATTTCTTTCTTCCTCATTGGGACCACCAGGAAGGTGGCAGGCATCATCCTGGGACTAGCACTGCTGACAAGGTGAAAACTTCTGAAGATAGAGGCTTGGATGTTTAATTGTAGGCCAGTGCCTAATTAATTTTAGGATGAAATTAAATCTTTCTGTGGAAAGGGAGGCACTTGTCCACAATTGGGGTCCAGCTGTGCAGGGTCTGTTGAAGGGGCACCTATTTCAGAGCCATAAGAGTGTGTGTAAAGGCTCAAAAGAGAGGTATTCTCTTACTGTGGAAAAACAGGTATCATTAGAAATTTTTTTGTAGAAAAATCAGCCAACTACCTTCCTTTCAAGGAACAGACACACTGCTGAAAAACATGCCATTTGTGCACTAACTCCCCTCTTACAATAAATGTGTCTGAGGTCAGGAGAAACAGAACTGCAAACTACGTAGCTGATAAGGATGAGCAATTAATTTAGCTGAGGTGTGCAGTAGGTAACTCTTATACCAGTGGAAGTTGTGTGCAGCTAAAGCTGGTTGTAAAACAAACATAACTCTGGGCAGCTACTTGGAAAAGCAGCTTCATGCCCTTTGGAAGCACAGTTTTGGCACCGGTACGTACAATATTTTATTTGTTGCTATGTCTGATGCTTGCACATAGGGTCTGAGCTGGAAAGACAAAGAGGTACCCTGAGATGTGACTAATACTGCCCTCCATATCCTTGATACCCCCAGAGCTTTGTTTACCTCTCATAGCACATTTGAGAAGCCCTTCTCAGCAGCTTGAGAAGCTCCAGAAAGTTGTTGATGTGAGTGAGAGAGCACAACAACCCACTTTCTTCACTTCCTTCCTTCCTCTCTTGCGTAAAGCTGTGGTCACCAGCACAGGAATAAAAATAATGCACACTTTTTTTTTGGTCCTTCTTTTTAAAGCGTTATCAGGCTTTTTTTTTTGTCTGATGCAACAGAATTAGGCTTCAGTTCACTGCAGGGACCCTCAGGGTTGCAGAAGATGGTGCAGAGTGCTGCACCTCACAAGGGAGGTGTAGCCAGCCCACATGTACCTCTCCCAGCTTGCCTTGGCACCCAGGCTAGAACAGATTTCAGCAGTGATATAAAAACTGTCCCACCTTCTTACAGGGATTTCTTGCAACTTCAAAAGGGGCTGTTCTGTGATAAAGGATATCTCACTTAGGAGGGGTTTCAGCCACACAGGAAATTCAGACGTCACAGGGATGAGCAGTCCATTGTTGTTGGGTTTGTGGAATTTAAACATCCAAGATAAGGGCTTTGTTCCTCTACAAAATACAGGGAGGGGAAGCAGGGAGGGGATTTTACACAAATACAGCTACCCACCTTTTTTTTTTTTTCCTCCAGTGCCTTTGAAAAAAATAATTCTTTTAGTTTTGTTTAAAAATTAGGTTGTCTGCGCTGGTCAGAAAAATGCCTTATTACTAGAATTCTATCACTTGCCAGATACAGATATCTTGCATTGAGATAATGGGCTAATTTACAGAGGGGAGGTACTGATCTTTAAAAATTCATCCTTCAGAATATATCAAGTTTACTGGTCCAAGCCTAGCTTAAGGAAATATACTCTAATCTGTCTTTTCTTTCAACACTGTTGAAAGATTTTAGATTTGTTGAATTTCAATACTGTTGAAAGATTTTTGTTGTAGATTTTAGACTTGAAGTGTTCTATTGCTTTCCTTGATTACACTTGTCCAGGTATCTGTGGATATATATATATGCACAGATCAATATCTATGGATATATATATATATATATATCCAAGTATATTGCTTGACTTGGCCAATCCCAGTTTGTTGTCCTGCTTGTATCTCCCATCAGTTCGTAGATGCTCCTAAAAGAGTGCACACACTCCTGGCCAGGTGATGCAGCATTGGGGTGACAAACACAAAGCTATCCAGAAGATTCATGGACTCATCTCTTGCTGTGCATCTTGAGGATGCATTTCACTCCATATCCTTTAGGAAATACTAAGTGTTCTACCTCAGCCACCCAGGAGAAGCAATTTTGGCACAACTCAGGAATGCTAAAGCAACTTGGGAAAGGAATAGCGCCTTCAGAAAAGTAATCAAATTCAGCAGATTACCTGGGATTTTTTTTTTTCCTACTGAAGTGTCCTCTGCTTGTCACTGTAGAGTATGCAGGAGGAGAAAAAACTCTCCACTGAAGAGATCTCTGAAATATAACAGGAGAGAAGATAATTCACTGAGAGCAGTCATGGACAGAAGTTGCAATGAAGTACGCTGTTTTACTGGTATTTAACTGCCTGTAATGTGTGAGGGCCAGGCCCTGGTGACTGTAGGGACATCCTCTGCTACACCAACTGGGAATTGTTTGAGTCAGCAGCATTGATTATGCTTTATGTAAACACAATAATATCACCTAATCTGTCATGAGGGAGAGGGTGATTTATTGATGGCAGTGATGCAACAGGAATATTTTGGTGCCACCAACCAGAGAGGAGAGCCAGACTGCTGCTGCCTCTGGACAGATGTGTCAGAAGTGCCCTTTGCTTTCCCAGCACATCTGCCCAGGAGAGAACCGTCATGCTATAGGCCAGCTAAGCTCACTCCCTCTCAAGGCTTTGTCTTAAAAACAAGCATTGATCACATGAGAGGTTTGCATACTTGGGTTGGGAAAAGTGCATCATTCAGGACTTTCTAATGCATGCAGTGTATCTGTTTCAAACTACAAAGCATTTGAAAGATCAGTGGCCAGGGATTTATGAAATGATTTATTGTGTCAGTGGCCATTTAGATACTTCCTATCAAGGGATTATTCTTCTCTGTCACAGGAGGAAGACCTGTTTTTACCCATGGCCAAAACCTGAAGTCATTATTAATTTTATTAATTAGTCAAAATTCTTATTAAAGACTTAAGCATTTGGCTTAAGGTTCAGTATTTCAAAGGAGAATGTATTTAGAATAGAAAACAGAAGGAAGACCTTTGTAAACATCCGGATGTCTCTTTAAATTCATTCAACTAACACATTAAATCTTTTGCAATGCAAGCAGAGAACGTTCATTCAGATGTAATTCCCACCCTTCTTCCCTGCCAAGAGCTGGATCTGTTTACTCCTTGTGGAGATAACTTTGTTTATGCTCTCCCAAGACAGCCTTAGCCTCTCCCCTCATCCCACCTTCATCAGATGAGAGCCCTGCTGGCCTGCTTCACAGACCTGTGTGATGCTTATCACCTTGGCACCCCAAGGATCTCAAACAGCCTCTAAGTAGAAACAACTCCAGCAACAGAGGCTCTCAAGTGTGCTGTCAGTGAGCAAGTGAAGTGGCCACTGAGGAAGCCTAAAATGAAAATAAACAGTGTACAGATTTCAGATTGGCCCGAGGGCCCCTAGAGGAAGGTTGGAGGAGCACAGTGCAAACCTATCAGCAGGCGCTGCTGATGGGAACTGGGCATGCATATTCTCCCCTAAATCAGTTACAGAAGTTGTATCTGTATAAATACAAGGTACCAGCAGATTCTGCAGGCATGTTTTCAGGTCTAATTAGACACTGCTAAAAGATGGAAGCAGCTTACCTGTAATAGATTATGCTTTCGTCAGTCAACTAGATTTGATCATTCCTTGGGGCAGGAATTGTCTTTGGTTGTGGTACACATATGGATGACAATTTAAAATCTAGTAATGTGTGGTAGGAGATCTAGAAATTACTGTAATTTCCTTTGTTTTTCTGAAGTCTTAAAACTTCTGCAAACTGAGACTACAGTAGCTCTACGTTTGTACAGTGGTGAGCTATTGGATTTGAGAGATCAATTTTCAATGTTAGAGTTTCCTCATGTAAATGACACCACCTGCCATCCTATAAACACATTTTCCCTCTCCATCAAAGCGTGAAAAAGACATTTTTCTCTAAATTCTCAAAATTGAATTAATGAACAGGAATGGTTTAGGAAGGAGTGACCTAAGTTTCACTTAGTCCATTTTCTTGATAGCAAAAACAAAGATTGGTTTTCTTGAGTATCTAAACCAGCACAAGGATGAAGCACCTTCACTTGGTGCAGTTTTAATATTTTGAATTCACACCATCCACCATGATCTATTGTCTGATTGCTCAGAATGCTATTTTATTATTCCACAGTATATTCCCCCTATTCCAAACATCATTACCTGAAATGACACTCTTGGCTGTTCAGCCAGTGATAAATGCATATAAATACTAATTTAACCTCAACTGCAGGGTGAATCTGAGCAGATCTCAAACACTGGTGCACAGATGTGAGGCAGATCCATCATTCAAATAAAATGTGTGTTTGTTAGGTAACCTCCTACTCAGGACCTTGTAAAAGCCATCAGCTGTGTTCAAATGAGAATTTTTTCCTCTTTCATATTCACCAAACAGTTGTTATGCATATGGACAGTTGATTTGCCCATAATTTATTAACCTGGACAACACTTGCATATTTCAGGTATTCCAAAATAAGTCTTTTCTATGTGACCTGGGAAAAACAGGTAGCAGAGATTAATGGTCTTCAATCCACAATTGCCATATGTAATATGCACCACACATGGAACATTTAGTGTCCTTTTACTCCCTCTTGTAAGGATGAGTGCTCACAGGGCTGTTGAAGTGTCAGATCTTTCTTTCTTTTTCTTTCTTTCTTTCTTTCTTTCTTTCTTTCTTTCTTTCTTTCTTTCTTTCTTTCTTTCTTTCTTTCTTTCTTTCTTTCTTTCTTTCTTTCTTTCTTTCTTTCTTTCTTTCTTTCTTTCTTTCTTTCTTTCTTTCTTTCTTTCTTTCTTTCTTTCTTTCTTTCTTTCTTTCTTTCTTTCTTTCTTTCTTTCTTTCTTTCTTTCTTTCTTTCTTTCTTTCTTTCTTTCTTTCCTTCTTTCTTTCCTTCTTTCTTTCCTTCTTTCTGTAATGCATAATTCTGTCTCTTTGTGCATCTATAAGCACAGCCTCCAGCTGCTAGCTTTTGGCAGGTGATTGGGCATATTTTCAACATCCAGCTGCACAAAAGGGATTTTCCCACTTGAGCCAAGATGAGCCTTTTGGGAGCAGGGCATGTGCCTCTGCATGTGCCTCTGGGGCTGCCCGGTGGCCGTGTGGAGATGCTGGGCTGGTGGCTTGGCGTGGCCTGGGAGGGCAGTGCCAGCAGTGACCTCTGCCTGCAGTAAAGGCAGCCAAGATCAGCACTCTGCCACCTCATCTGGGCCCATGGCAGAGTCACAGGCAGAGATCCTGTGGCTCCCAAGCGTGCTGTGCCTGGCCCTGTGCTGTGTCCTCGGGGGTGCCCAGGGGAGCAGCCTGGGCAGCACCCCCAGCCCGGCTGGAGCAAACACACCCGGTGTGCTCGGGCTCCGCCTCTAGCGAGGGGCTTTTGCCAGCTTGAAGGAGAGATAAAAAGTGAATTTGGTTTCCAGGGCAGCCTGTAGGTCACCTCTAATAGGTCACCCTTAACAAACAGCGTTGACACCGAGCTGGAACAGGGGCAAGTGAATGAAACTTAGCTCTCTCCTATTTGAGCAATGGAATTTATTCCCAGCTCTGACCTTGTGCAAACTCTGTTACCATATTTATCACATGGAAAGAATGACCACAGCCTCTGCCAGCACTCTGGGCAGGAGGTCTCCAGCCAGGTCCTGGACACTGAGGAGTCAAATGACCCACGGTGGTACTGGGAGATGGAGGAAAGAGGGGTGTCCTCTGCTCTCCCCCCTGAATCTGGGCATGCTGATCCCAAATGGCACAGGGGCTGTGCAGGGTTTCCTTCCCCTCTCCCTGGGTTTCCCTCCGCTCCCCCTGGGTGTCTCTGGGGGCAGGAGGGCAGTGCCCCGAGCTTTGCCCCCCAAAAGGGGGAGGAGAGCTGGCCCCAGGGCCCCTGTCTGCGCTTGAAGGCAGCACGGCCCAGTGCACAGTGGTTGTGATCTTCCTTTCAGCCTCGCGCTTGAACTCGGCACCTGCATCTCTGAGGCATGGGCTTGCAACAAGAGATGCTGTGCTCACCCTGCCAGGGCTTGCAACAAGAGATGCTGTGCTCACCCTGCCAGCGACTCAGGAGGCCTGAGGGGAGGGGGATTCGTGCATGAAAACAAAAATAAAAATCTTCCCTTTGAATCCCCTGTGCTGTCAGGGACTCACTCCTTAGCTACTTATACAGAACCTGCCCATCCTGCACTCCCTTCTCTTCTGGGAATGTAGTTTACCAGAAACAGCGACTGACCTCCCTGAGCATACAGGAAGCATCCTGCTAAAAACAGAAAGCAGATCATGTGAACTGAGATAAACTTCCCACAAGGTGTCATTTTTGCCCATTTGTTACTTTTAAATGCAAATGCATCGTGGCAAAAAGATAGAGAGAAGTACAGGAGAGCAGGGGAGAAAACTCTGAGCTCTTGGGACCTGTCTGCTTTGCATTCAGCTGTCCTGAGCCTGGAGACACATTTGTGCTAAAGGTTATTTGAAAGTAGCTCAAAGGGGAGGCTTATTCTTACTGAGGATTTTTGTTAATCAGCTGTGATGCCCCTCAAACCATTCACCTCTGGGGGCTTTCTCTGAAATAAGTCCGTGTTTTTCCAGTTGGCACAGTGGAGGAGGGAAACCTGCTTTGGTCCAAGGGTAGGTTCTGGTAAAGAGCAGTGAGACTAAAAGCCAAGCCCAAGGTGCAGGCACAGCAGTGCAGCCCCAGGGACCCTGCTGGTGCCAGGCAGGCTCCTGGGAACAGGGGACAGGTCTTGCTATGGACAAGGGCTGTGGAGAGGGATTCCCTGGCCCAAGCCTGCTTTTTTGGGTGGCTTGTGGCAGCGCTGCAACAACATGCAAAGAGTGAGGAGGGTTTTTTACTGATTAAGTACTTATTCATTTGGACCATATGACATTTTCTAGAGGCTTCAGCAAACCTGAACCAGTATAATAAAATGCCCACCACCATAAAGAAATCATCCTGTGAAGCAAACATCCTTTTATTGCTTTAGAATGTTGATTTAAATATTACTTCACAGCCCTACTGTAGTGATCCTTTCCTGGGTTTCCCCACCCTCATCCACCCTGAGATGCCAGAAAGAAGGAGAGTTCACAATGAAGCTTTTTTTTTTTTTACTTCCCCAGCTGTGAGCCAGAAAGCCTGTAATTCCATTAGCTCTCTGGATCTGAGGGGGGGCAATGTGCTCTCTCCTCATTCCCCCAGTTACCCTGGAGCTGTAAAGTGCATCCCCATAGATGTCCTTCCATGAAATTATTTTAAAGCGCTTTGCAGTGGGAGACACCAACAGCATCAGATGAAATAGAGAGGAATAGCTTTACACAGGAGGAAAAACAAAGAAAAAATGTCAAACAACCTGCAGAGAACTTGCTGCTGGCAAGATGAGGGTTCAGCTCCAGCCTCTTGTCCTGTGGGCATCCCCAGGGGTACAGCCACCCGGCTGCCCTGGCTCGTCAGGGTGTGCCTGGCACGCAGCAGCGCACAGAACTTGTGCTGGTGGATCTAGCGACTCACCTGCAGCCTTGCTGAGCAGAAACCATGAGCTGTGATAATGCAGTTGATAGTTCCTGCTATCACACTACGGGTACAGAAATGTAAGAGACTACCAACAAATTGCAGCTGTGGTAGAGCAAATTTCTGTTGTGTGTTATGGCTTGGTGAGCGAGGCTTTCCTTTTCTGTAGGTGTTTCAGTCTTGCTTCAAGGTGGGGCTGGGTGCTACTGCAAATTTCACTCCCTTGCCATCTGCTTGCATCTGATTGTGTCAAAGCTGCCCAGAGAAAGTAGAATTGCAGCTGAGATACAGCTGAGCAAGATTAAACTGCTCTTTTTGTTTGCTCTGTTTATCTTTTCCCTCACCAGTGCACTTCCCTGCATTCCTCTGGTGCACTTTAGAACAAATAAGCCTTTTGAAATGATTCTTCTAGCACACAGAGAAACCACCTCAGGCAGTCATCAAAAACGCAGGCACAATTTAAGTGAGGCATACTGGCAAGAAAGAACAAAGGTGAAGCTTTATGCCCTGAAAAAGTGTGAAGCTGACCGTTGCAGTGTGATGCAGAGGAGATTTTGTTTAGAAACACACACAAATATGGTCATGTAAAATATCACAGAGGACGTTCATAATTCTACTGGCAGCACTTTCTTGCTAATGATGGTTTGAAGCTTAAATTGGACAAGAATAACATGTGATTATTTATCTACTGCTTTTCTCTTTATCCATTGGCTTCATAAAACATTGACTTCACCACTCTTCTTGGTATCAGTTCCCCTCTCCATAGTGTGGCACTTCCACTTGCCCCATGTTCTGGCCCTTCAAAAGATCAATTAGAAGTTCTGTAGGTCTCTAATATTTAAAGTTTAATATTGATTGTATAAAAATACATTGGCACTTAAGAGTTGAGCTGGGAAAATACCTTTCTAAGGTATCATTATTTTGCCATGAATAGGATGCTGCAGAAACTTACATATAAAAGTTGGATTTAGCACAGCATGACTTCAGTGTGGAAAATGAGCAATGTGCAGGCACATCAGCACAGGGCACTGAGAAAGCAGACAGTGTTTGCATGCATTGATCTGTCTGATGATTTGATAAATTGGTAGGTTCTGCCTTTAAAATAGCAGAGTTTCAGAGGCTAAAATTTGAAGATGCTAGTCTTTCCCTAAGTGAGATTTTTGTTTTCATTAACTCAAGCTTCACAGTTTCCTTTAGTGAAAACGTTTCCAGTCTGATGACAACAATGGCCAGAGTGGATGCCAGGCCAGGAAGGCAGGTGACAGCAGTGGGAAACCAGCTACAGTCACACTGGGAGCTGCCACCAGTGCTGCCTGGGATACAAAGACCCTATGAGGAAATGATCTCCCTGTGTGCTGGAACCTGCTTGGAAGTAAGTGTAGGGAAAATAAACAGCTTTGGTCATGCCAGGTTTAGTTGGGACTGCTTCCCCTTTCAACAGCTATTCAAATGCCAATCTATTTTTAACATTCCAAATATTTTTACAGCGCAGTTTTGGCATGCATTTTCATACTGTAGTTTGAAAGGGCTAAGCTAAGGTTTTGCTTTTACTTTTTAGAATGAAACCAGAGGCATAATGCAGCACCCTCTTCAGCCAAGAGCCTGCCAATGAATGTGCTTTACCTTGTAGTGGGATAGAGAGTGAGTATAAATTAGAATTTAACACCTGAAATACAGTGAGCAACACCTTCCCTGAGTGTGAACGAGCAGAGCTGTGATGTCAGTGGAGCCTGACTGATTTATATCTGAGGGAGTTTGGCCCTTTGCCTGCATAACTCCCATTGGCCATGGCTGGCAGGTCCCAAAACAGCCTCCTTCTCTGCTTCTGGATGGAGACTTTCCTCTGGCTGCCACGTGGGGCTCAGAGGATATGTCAGAGATAGCCCATCAGGGGAATGCTTTCTTCTTCTGCCTGACCCTGATCCTAGAAGGTGACCTTGGCATCCAAAATCATCTGTCTCTGCAGGTATGTGCAGGGCCAGACCCTCAGTGTGGTTCCCTACATTTAACCCCTGCTCTGTTTAATGAGTCAAGCTTTAATGTTGAAACACTCACTGTGCCAGAGGTCCTTGGAAGACAAACTCCTTCAAACATTGCTGCAGAGCCTGCCTGGAAGCTCAGGCAATGAAGGCTCCTCAAGGCTTCAGGCACTCCTGAAGGTGAGTGGGAAGGTGGGAACCAAAAGTTCTGATTTCTGATTTTGTCACGTCCTGCCCACATTGCAGTGGCTGATGCTCCCCTGCTCTGCTCAGTGGTAGAGCTCCCATTTTGTTGTTTTATTTTTATTAGTTCACCAGGGTATAATGTGAAGCAGGCGTGATTTGGGTTGTGAGCTGCCAGCAAGCTGTCAGTCAGCTGCCATGGATGTGCTGTGCCTTGGTCTCTGTCAGCTGATCCTGAAGGAGCAATTGAAATAGTTTATTGGGGTGGTACCACTGCACCCTGACCCAGACCACAAGACTCTCTTCTGCTGTTGACAAGAACAATGAACCACAGTGAATTGATGGTAAACCCTTTCACCTGGGCAATATGAGATTGAATTAATCTTGCTGTGGGAGTGGGGGCTCACAGCACCCGTGTGGCTGAGCAATGCAAAAATTCAGATGTCAGAAAATGTTGGGGCTTTTCTGCCGAGGAGAAATCACCAGCAGGGTTATAGCCTGTTTGGTGAATAGGCTGAGAAGTTGAAGGAAAGCTAAGATACCACTATACAACCAGAGGTGTTCAGGAAACCACTGAGTGCTACAGCTTTGCAAAATTGAATAGCTGCCCTGTTTTGACCCA
This sequence comes from Fringilla coelebs, assembly GCF_963513975.1. Classification (NCBI taxonomy): domain Eukaryota; kingdom Metazoa; phylum Chordata; class Aves; order Passeriformes; family Fringillidae; genus Fringilla; species Fringilla coelebs. The sequence goes on along the minus strand of NC_140030.1, from coordinate 92,415,291 downwards.
GACGTGGTTAATCTTCAGCTGCAGATGAGACACTTTGTTTATAGCAGGCAAAGGCAGCCTGCAAGGAGCTTCAGTTAGATGCAGAACCCCTATTGTCAACAAGAATAATCCTTAAGTACTAAGAGCTGAAGTCCTTGCCAGGAAGAACACATCTCCCAAGTTTACACCCTTATGATCAGAAGGATAATCTATCAATAATCCATTTTTTTAAGGAAGAACTGGAAAAGCTGTTTTTGAGCAGCTGAGACTGCATTTTGTTGGTTGCCAGTGCTGAAAGGATGTATTATCACAGTCCTGGGCACTTAATCATTGAGTGGAGTACACAAAAATAGCCAGGAAAGTTGCAGGCTGTGCTGAATGGGTTGAAAGGTTGTGGGAACATGTTCTGGCACACCCTTGCGCTGTGGTGAGATACACGATGAGGGGGCAGGGGAGAGAGCATTTCAGAGGCCTGAGCAGAGGGGAATATACTCTTGTTTCCATATAAACCCTCTTCTCTCTTTCACTCAGCATCATTTTGCTTCCTGGAGCAGAAATAATTTCCATTAGTCATTCAGGGTAACACGTTTCTAATGCATACAATGTGGAAATGTCTCAGCAGCAAATCTATGGTCCAGTTCAAATGCTGGGAAAAAGCTTTAGTATATTACACAATAAAATATTTGTAAACACAGATGAGTTTAAGAGGAACTTTGGTCATCTGGAAAATATACCAACACAAAATCACAACACGACAATAAATGCGCCAAGTGGGGAACCTGCCTGTGACTCTTAAAAAAGCACCACCATTGCAAGAAAAACCCAAGGCCATTGTTGGAGCAGCGGGAACCCCAAGGAAAATAGGATAAAGAAACATTTGGTTGGCTACCTGTGGTATATATTAAGAAACAGCCCATAAACCCCAGTCATTGTGCCACAGTTAATATCAAGTTAGCTGCCTCGCTGCCAGACCAGCCAAGGCATGAATACTAATGCTGCCCTCAGCTGCCACAGAAATTGTCTCTTTGCATAAGAGGAGCGAAGACCTTTTGTCCTTAACTTGCTCGTGCCAGGACTAAGCCAGGAGCTCCAGCTGCATCTGCAATCAGGCAGGCTCTGCTCAGCAGCACGGAACTCGCAGCATTGTATTTAAAACTCACTCTTCTCCGCCCCCCGGGGAGAAAATGAAAAGGAAGGCTGCACGCACGCCCTGTGCTAAGGGTGGCCCAAGGTGGTGTCCCTGCTGGGTGCACAGCAAGCCCACAGAAGCACGGCCAGAACAGCTTTTTTGAGCACTTCAGCTGTGTGAGCACAGTAGGGGAGCCGGTGCGAGCCCTCTGGGGCAGCAGCAGAGACAGAAGTTGGTGGAGGCTGCGAGGCAGGGCTGTGCTGGCAGTGCTGGAGGTGCAGGGATGCAGGCACAGCCTCCCAAACCCTTTGGGACCAGGAGAGTGGCCCCTACAGGAACACTCCCGATTCCATGGGGCTGCAGGAAAACAGAGCAGCACGGCTTTGTACAGATGCACAGGCGAGTGGAATTCTTTCTCACTGGGCAGAGGGGTGAGAAGGGCTCTGCCCCAGGAAACAGGGACAGCAGCAGGAGTCCCTTCAGCCCTGGATGGGCAGGAGCACATCGACAGCCAAACTACAGACTGTGTGACTCAAAACCAGGGACCTTCTCTGTGTCATGCTTTCTAACTGCTATGGCTGGGGGTGCTAAGATAAGGAAGTTAAGAAATTAATTTTCATTGAGAATTTTTTTCCTGCTGCCTTTATGCTTGAGAATATCCTTGCTTTTATGTTATACTGCTCCCTCAGCAGTCTCACATGACTTTCTTGAAGATTCACCTCCATAGTGGAGTTCCTGTAGGGCTGTTTGAATAGCTGTTTTTTCAGAATAGGTGTTTTTTTCAGAATAGCTGTTTCTGAACAACCCAGTGCAAAACCAAGTTTATTGTGAAAGAAGAAAGTCTTATTTTGATTAATCACAATACTGTGTCAAAACTGACTTCTTTTCAGGAGTTGATTGGGTTAAATCAGAACAGGTGGAAGAAGAGTGTCCACAAAGAGAAGGATCAGGAAGAGCCTGCAAATCAGACACCCTTTCTTAATCAGAATGAACTGGCAAGCATGGACAACTGTCCCATTGCACAGAGGGAAAAAATATAAGTGTATAGATGTGAGTCTGATACAAAGGTGCAGCATGGGCCTCCCAAGCCCTACTCTTCCTTGTAAGCATGTAACAACTGGATGAATATTGGTTTCTCCAGCCACTTGCCTGTCTTATGCAATGAACTTTGCTCTTTCACACTTAACAGTGATTTTCCCCCTGATAACTTGCGGAAACATCAGCTTTGTCTTTATCACTCTTCCAGTCCTGCTTCTTCAAACAGCTAGATGTGTACAAACAGCCAATTCCTCATGATGTAACATTTCCAATTTTCACATAATTACCTTGCTGTCAGCTACCTGCAGCAAATCAGTCCATTCAAGCAAACAAGAACTCATTGCAGTTATGTCAGTCACAGGCTGTTTTCAAGAATCCAAGGGACCTCTTGATCTTCTCAGTATACAAACTATCACTTCTCTGTCAGTGAATCCATGAAAAGCAGCAGAACAAAAATAATGGCGACACTGAATAATTCAGTAATACACTCTGACAATATCTGCTAAACTCCTGTCAACACAGCCTACCTTGCTGTTGCTGGATCTGGCTTTACAGTCACACAATCAGTAGTCTGGTTTTTGGATACTTAACACCTTTGGCAAGAACAGGAATAGGAGAATAAACTGGTATTTTTATCATAATGATGTTACAACTAGAGGAATAAAACCCCAACCAAAACAGGTTTGTCACAGTTATAGGCACGTGGATGTAAGAACGATCACCTCTCCTAGGTCAGCCTTGTCTTTGCTGCTTGGGTTTGTGCCCATCTGCTCCTCTGCCACACTCACAATACAACGTGAGAGCACTTATGAGGCAACCAGGGAGTTATGTAATTTATGACCCAAACAAAAAAATCCAGGGATGGCACAGAAGTGGGTGGTTGAAGATGCTTTGCCAAAGGATTCAGTCATTCTTCAGACAAGAGAAGTAAAGCATAAATCTGAGTGAAGACAAGACAGAGTGGCTTTGGTGTTAATGTAAGTAGAGCTACTACTGTGGCTCTTTAATGTGAGGAATGAAGCACTTCCTTGGCTGTTTTGGGTTTTAGCTCATGAAAGAGGAGGACCAGTAGTGGTTGTCTTATGACTAAAAAGTGAGTAACCTGAGCTAACAGGCAAAGGACAAAGCTGAACAAATTCAGTAACTCAGTCTTTTCACAATATCTCAACTCTAGAACAATTTATGTACAACTGTTATGGACCTGTAATAAGGCAAAGCATTTAAATCAAGACTGAACAACTTCAAAAATAAGAACAGCTGTAGATACAGCAGTTAAAAATACTATATTGAAAAATTAAGATGGGGTATTTAAACTTCATTATACATAATGCTTTCTGATTTTTGAATCTTTGTATAGCTGCACAAGACTAGAGTAATGTGTCTTCCTGCTGTACTTTTAGTCCCTGGAATTTTTCCATAATGTACCAATTAAAATGGAAAGTTAGTTATTCTGATGAGAAAAATATGTAATTCAGACTGACGCTTAAAATGTAAAGGTTATCTTCGATTGCAATTTTGCTTTTTCTCTTCTGGGTTCATGCTGTCCTCATATCAACAATGCATAAGTCTATAAAACAACTGACACAAAATGTTTGAGTAATTTTAGAAGAAATTACATAGGGACTTTCATGTTTGCTTTCCCCTCACCCATGCTTTGCATTGTATTTGCCATTTTGTGGAGTGCAGATGAAGAGCAGTTCATTATGGGTAAAGCTGCTCTTTGAAGGCCAACACATGGATGCTGTATAGTAGCACAATGTATTTATTTCTTGTAGTCTGGGCCATACATAGAGAGGGAAAAATGTGAACCATTGGGTTCTGAGTTCTGTGAAGAGAAACAGAGTGATAATTTCCACTTGGAAAACTGTTTAGGTCAGCTTCATGAGGGAAAGAATGAAATGTGATTGTAGGGGACCCAAAGATGAACACCAGTTCCCATTTACTGGAAAATAAATATTGGTGATGGAAAATGTTTAATATTTGACCTTGAGGAGTCACTTCAGAAGAATTACACATAAACCCTAGAATATCCAGCTACAAAATGCTTTTCGGAAATCCCTGGATGAAAAACATCTATTTCTGAACAAAACTTCTTAAGAAATGATATACCACATGCAGAGAGCAGCTAGAACATTTTTCCATGCCATGATGGTGCATTTTTCTACCACCTCAGTAGTCAGGTTACAAGGTGGACACTCAGAGGTAAGATGGACCATACTGGAGATTTCAGCCATGTTCAGTGACTACAGAAACAACCACGCCAGAGGAAAACTCGAGCACTCCTTGACCAACAAGAAGTTGAACTCTACTAGAAGCCAACTCTACACATCAAGAGGTAATTTGACAGCACAGTCCCCATGGTGGGAATGTTGTCCCCACACACGTCTGTCCCCTCCATAGTTTTGGTCTATAACCATCTGCTGAGGCAGGGAACTGAGGCAATTAAATTTTAGGTTTTCTTGGCAGGTAGCTTCCCCAGGGGACTCTTAAGTGAGTGCTGTTCCCAGCAGAAATGCTTGCCCAGGCTTGCTGACCGTGCATCTGTACAGATCCTGGGAGTGCCTGCTCAGTTTTGCCCAGCAGGGTTGGTTAGCCCCAGTTGCTGTCAAGTTGCCCTAAATCCAAACTGGTTGGGTGCTCAGAGCTGAGCAGGAGAGGCACAGTTTCCAACAAAGCAGCAGCAACAACTGTTGGATATAGCACCATCAGAAACTGCTATGGTCAGTCCCAAACCCCACTTGGCAGTCAGAGGGTAAACACTGAGGACAGAGACAGGACATCAGGAATCACTATCATCTGCCTGGAAAAACCTGTAGGATACATAAGGTGGGCTCTACATACATATATAGGATTTGGGAATAATATCTACCACATTGACACCACCTTCAGATGAAGAAATAAATGCCAGGTGGTCCATAAAACAAGTCATTCCACTAAACAAGTATCTTCTGAAAGAAGAAAGTCTCCCATGCCCATGGAATATTATTTATCCAAGTGGTAAGCCATTACTGTACATCCTCTCTAGGTAGACATTTATAAGATACAGGACATAGTGGTTTGGCTGCAGAACATTTCTGGAGGAGGATAATACTGTGGAAGAGTGGAGAAACACAAAATCCTGTTGTTGATATGTCTGACAACTCTCATGTACTTCAATAGGGTTCATATCTCTTTACTCTGCAGCATTTTTTACAAACTGCATGAAAATGTGGTTGAAGCAAGGCAGATTGTACTCCACAAGTTACTATAATAATTAAAATTAAGACAGAATTAAATTCCAAACCTACTTATTTTAGGTTATGTTTCTACTACTTACATCTACTTCAATATCAAGAAGTAGGTTAAAATTAAACTAGCAATTTTTTAATATTCCTGTTTTGTCTAAGATACTAGATCTATTCAGGTAGTCACTTTTAAAAAATCCATTTTTTTAAAGAAGAACTATACAAAAAAATGCCTGAAGCATTCATAGGATGATGGCCTGTAATTCAGGAAACAAGAGAGAGCTGTCCTGGCCCCTATTGGTACCCCAGAGCTTATGCTAAAAATGCAACGTGATAGTAACTACTTTTCTTTTTTTAAAAAAAGCACATTACACATTTCCTTTTGCTTTGTAGCTGTAACAGACCTTTTACAAAAGCCATTTTCTCTCAAGTAATTTATTTCCTTGCAAAATACAATCTACCACATAAAATACAAACCAGCTTGTTTCCTTCTAATCCCTTTCACCTACCATACTTTCCAATGTTACTGTAAAGTAGAGGTTAAAATTTAGGATAGAAAACATAAGTTAGTGGGATCACATCCCCTTCATATACCTCAATTCTTCTGCAGTGGAAAAACATAATAAGGATTCAAAGGATTTGATTGGTTTTGAAGTTCATGGGAATGATTATGCTGGAAAACAGAGTAAATGCTCCAACATAAGATCTACTACTAAAGGTTTTCTGCTAAAAGATCCTGGGGAAAGCATGGCTGAGGAATTAGTGTCAATAGCCAGTGATCTCCTTTCAGTGACCTTGTTCTATCAGCAGTGGGGACAACTTACAATGGTAAAGTCTTTAATATTAATATGTAAACGCTCTCAAGTGCTTTCTAAAATGTCAGTTGCCCCTCCCACAATTTACAAGGTATTATTTTGTAACTACTGTATTATAAAACTGTTATGAAGGTTATGTTACAAGCAGTTACTAATGCTTTGCTACAGGCTGAACCTGTAAGAGCTGACTGGCAATGCGCTGTTAAGGGATGCCTGTTTAGGACAGATCAAACTAATTCTTTGAACACACCTTGCCAATATTTTGTTTCAGTAAAGAGATAAACTTCTGGTCTTAAGAGCTGTAGTGCTGATGGTTCAAAAGGACTCTAAGTAGGTAAATACAGCAGTGTTCAGGGTGGGAGACCACGGGGGATAGCAAGGGGAGTACAGGCATTACGTACTTGATTAAAACTTTGTCTCTCCTTACACCATAGTCACTATCAGATGGATGTGGGCTATTAAAAAGGGTTTTAGATTTAATTAACACATTGCTAACTTCCCTGCTGGAAGCAGGAAGTCATTGCAGTACTAGAGGAATAACTGTAGAAATGTCAGTCAGCATGAAGAGGCTCAGATATACCTCCAGTAAATTTCTGTACATACATTCCAACACTTACTTTTCAGGAGAGTGTAATGATTTACACACTACTCTTAAGTAGTGGCAGTTTGAACAGCAGATTAGTAACATAAACTGACAAGTTATATGTGCCTGTCAACAATACACAGCAGAGCTCTGTCTTTGACTAGAAAAGTTGCCACGTAAAAAATACTTTGTTTATAAAAAAATACATACCCTAAGTCAGAAAGAGACCATGAGTAAGTACTGTGTAGATTTTACACACTCAGCTCACTTCAACTGATAACAACTTTAAAAATGGGAAGACTAAAACCTCAAGTCTATGAGGGTCTGACAACAAATTGTGTAATCCTGGTGCATTGTTGTTGGCATTGGTAAGTCTGGTCTTGACAGCCCGGTGTCAACATCCCTCAGGTGTAAGCGCCGCACGCTGCTTCAGTCATTCTGTGGCTTTCTGTGGAAGTATGTGCAGATCTTCCTCATGGAAACTGAAGTGGCTGCACTCTAGCAAGAAATAAAACCAAAACTAGCATGAAACATTTTTAGGTGAACAGCTCATATGCTTCAGGAATCTCAAAAGTCTCCCCTCCATCATTGCTCCAGTTTGCTCCGCTTCTCAACTAAGAGGGTAAATGAAAGGTTCTTTACTACAATCTGTCTCAAAGGTAAGAGGAAACACTGTCTAAATCCTAGGGTTGTCCTGCTGCCATGAGAAATGCACTCCAGCTGCAGTTTCAGCTTCCCTACAGCAGGTAAGAGACTGTAGATTTCCAAGATACAGCAAATTCAGTGAATGCTGTTGGGTACTCCTGGCATCTCCTCAGGCTGTGAGAACAACACAGGAGCATCCCAAAATCTGAATCAGGGCATACTGGGCAGGAAAGGTAATTGTTCTATAGTAATCTCTCTCTCCAGCGCAAATCTCTCTGTCTTGTCTTTAAACATGTACAGCATAAAGCACAAGTAGTCACAAGTAGTTATAGGTTTCCTATAACCAAGGATTCTTGGTACAACCACAACATGAAGAGTCCAACTGCTATGAATAACTTCAGGACTGGTGGTTTGCCCAGGTCGTATCTGAAAGAAGTGTTGGAAGGGATGACATCAAGTAAGAAATGAGATAAGCCTCAATGATGGCAACAACTTTTTAGCATCAGATATTCAAGAGTACAACTAAAATTTGACGACTGGAAATTTACCTAACATCTACTGAATGGGACTCAGTCAAAGATACTGGAGGACTTGGGAGTCCAATTTCAGGGGCAACTCAAGTTTGGTTTGTTTCAAAAAATGTAATTGTAATTTCCTAGTTAAGGTCTCATGCCAACATTTTTAGCTGCTTTATAAGCTTAACTTTAATTTCAGATTGTAGGATGAGCTCTGTCCCAGCCTTCCTGTACACCGAAAGTAGGATGATGTAGGTCAAATCCTGCCCTCTCACTCTTGTACACTTTGTTTTCTTCTAGTTTTCCATTGAAGGAACTTAAGGCATTATTTAATGCCCCACAGTTTTAACATGGGTAACAAATTCTTTTGCTACCTGAGCTGGAAGAGAATTTAGCTCTTCCTTCCAATGTTTAAGTGGTGTTCTAGTAACATAAACAGGCAGATATGATGGTGAACACATAAACAGAAGATCTGCCAGGAAAGCTGTTGGCATTATTGTGCCTCTCAGAGTAGAGCTGCATTTAAGATGGCTACATCCTTCTAACATCCACCTGGGAGCTGCAAGGATCTCTGAGCTCCTGTGTGCCTTAAGTCCCTTGAAAATGACAGGCCCATCATAAAAATTGTGTTCCTGTGTGGAGAGGATTAGCAGATAACAGCATTAATCTATCCAGCTTATTAGGCCAGAAATCATCCCTTTTGTCCATAGTCAAAGGGATCAGATAATTCTTTGTGCCTGAGCAGGAGGGAACAAATAAAGGGAGAGTGGCAGCTAGGGAGAACTTATTTCATGAGGATGTTGTTGGCTGCCCTACTTACAGTTTTTGGTGAAGTGGCCACTGTCACAGACTCCTGTCTCTTGGCACCAGGGCTGCAGGATGACAGAGGGCTGTTTGACGTGCTCTGGCTGCCAGCTCTGCCAGTCCGTAGCTTCTCTCCCAGAGCAGACAACCAATTTTTTCTTTCAGGAGAACTGTTCTCTTTATCTACTACCTCAGTGTCTTTCTCACGTGGAGATCTGAAAAGATGGGGGGAAGTCTGAATGCCCGATGGATCAATATGGTTTCCAGAAAGGGAAGGCTCTTTTGGGCTGTGGCTGGAGCCTTCATGGTCGCTACACAAGTCAGCCAGGCTGAGAGAATCTTCATCAGAAGCTTTTTGGTCTGGAACCAAGTGACATAAATTCAGCTTGGATTTCTTAGCTGCATGGTCCAGCTCAGTCACACAGCTACAGCCCTGCAGACACTTCTGCCCTGCATCAGCCTCCTTGCTGCAGTCAAGCCTTCTCTTGGCACGCTTTTCAAACTGCGAATGTGGGACTTGAGGAGGACAAGCAGATTCTATGAGGCCCTGGGTGACCTGGGTGACTTCTGCCAGGGCTTTTCTAGGAGAAGGAGCCTTTTTCTCCACTTCCGGAGGAGAAGAGCAGGGAGTCCTTGTAACCCAGTGTTTGATGGACATTCTGGAGGAAGGGATCAGTTTGGGGGACGCAGAGGGGCTGGCTGCAGGTGGCTTGGCTGGGGTGGAGGCTGTGGCGGTCGGGGTTTTGAGAGCGGCAGTGGGAGTGCTGGTGGGCAGCGGGAGGTCTCCGCAGTGGCTGGGAGCACAGGCAGCGGGCCGTGGCGAGGAAATGCACACACTGCCTGCTGTCAGGGCCTTGGCAGGAGTGCTTTGTGGGCTGGCTGCTGGCCCTGGGAGGGGAGAAATAAGTAGTCTGATGAGGAACACAGAACAACAAATTAAGGACAGTCTTTTTAAAAAATACCCCTTCCAACCAGGAGATGAATCAGCACTGACCCTGTGGGTCAGATATACCCTTTTGAACTAAGAAGTTGTATAAATCCCTCTGATAAAGCATAATGCAGTACATTTGTGCAATGTCTGACATCTATCCCTTTGATAGTGAGTGCTCTTACATGAGCTACAGCCGAAAAAACCAGACAAAACAAATCTTGAATCTTCAAAGTGTATCTAGCCTTGCTGGAGCTTTGGATTTTGCATTTCCAGACAACTGCCTGGCAAAAAGGCTGGTCCCCACCTGCCCTGCATCTTTAACAGCTCCATAACTGAGCTGATGGACAAAGGTACTGCAAGCAGGTCCCACGGCTAATTACAGTACCAAGGAAGCCTTACACTGGGATGCCCTAGCATATGAATAATGCTCCTGGTCAGGTGTTACTGGCTGCAGATTTTAAAGATTTTATTTCATAAAGAACATACTTTCATTCTCTTGCCTTTTTGCTGGTGGACCTTCAGCAATGTTTTATCAGAATGGAGACAGTAGTTATTTCCCACGCCCAGGGAAGCTTAAGAAATTCTTCACTTGCTGAACAAGGACTTAATTCCAAAGGAAATAAAATCTCTCAACAAATGATTCCCAAAGAGTTATTTCACAGTGGCTTCTGAGCTCACTAGCCAAGATATAAATGCCCCTCCTTGTAAAAGAGAAATTCTCAACACTCAGAAAACACCAGTCATAGGTGGGGACATAAGGACCTCACTAACAACAGTGGGAATCATACACAGCAAGGATCTTGGTCTGCAGCAATATTAGAGAGTGTTATTGTTATTTTTTCAAATGTTTTTATCTCCAGCCCCCTCCCACAGGGAATGCATTAGTAGGTTTGTAAGCTGCCTGCTTTCTTATGGCATTCACATTTTCTGAAAAAATTCCTTCGTCCAGGATTTTTCTCCTGGGAAGCTGAGAAGCCTCAGAAAAAAGGAAAACAATTCTTATCTCACTTGCTTCTCCTTTGTTTTGCTCATGTGGAATGTGTTTGGAGATTGTTTACCCACAGGTGATTTGTTTCATTGGGTTCTGATATGAGTTGTTTTGATTCTTTGGCCAATCAGGGCCAAGCTGTGTTGGGACTCTGGAGAGAGTCACGAGTTTTCATTATTACCCTTTTAGCATTTAGTAAATATCCTTTCTGTACAGTTAGTATAGTATTCTTTAATATAATTTAGTATTATAAAGTAATAAATCAGCCTTCTGAGAACATGGATTCATCACTCCTGTCTTCGTCGGGACATTCCCAGCAAATACAATACTTTCTTATTCACCTAACTCGTGGTGATGAAATTAAATGGAGTAGTGCCTTAAGTTCCTCTGTGCACTTCCACTGCTGGGCAGAAGAGCACTGAAATTTTTGTGTATACCAGGGTTTTAATCCAAACTCCCCACTCTGAGCACTAGCACTGCTCTATAAAGCACTTCATTAGAACAATGAGAAGTCTAGTGTGAACAACCTGCCAGTTTCTTTACAGTGCTGGGCTGTCTCACAAACAACATGTTGAGTGAGCACCTACAGGCTTGGTTATATACCATACTAAAACTCTTCTGATCCTTTCACTGTATTAACTAACTAGTATCCAAAATACAAGTACTGCTGCATCAGAGCAAAATTGAATAGGATGCCATATTAAAGGATCCCACTACAAATAACTTCAACACAAAAAACAGAGTTAAAGGCTCCTTTCCTGATAAAGTATGCTACTTCATAACAACTTGCTTCAATCTGGGCTATGCAAATAACTGCCAAGATTTCTTCTCCTAATCTTTGGTTTAATGAGCACTTACAAGACAATAATAACTCAGCTGGGAAATTAGTTGCACTCAAAAATCTAAGCTCCTAGGGGGGAAGAAAACAGCAAGCTCAGCAACTCTTGATCCACAATGATTACTACAAAATCATTCAGCAGAAACATTGCATGACTAGTTGGGTATGAGCACTTTGAATCCCAAACTGGTGTGAAAGTTATGCTGTGGACACACTGAATAATGGAAAAAGAGTTATCCTGGGAGTAGGATGAGTGTCATCCTACTCTTTGGCAAGAAGCAAATACAAATTTGAGATAAAGAATATGAAGATCAGGCTTTTTTTTTTTTTTTTCCTAAGACTGCATGCATTATTCAGGTTTCTACCAAGCCAGTTTGAAGCTGTTTCCATTTATGCTGCCACTGCACATGGTACAATACTGCAAATACCTGCAGTCAACCTGCATCACACCAAAGCAGGTTATTTTGGATGTTTCCTTCCTTCTCTGCCATAAATCTTCTAGAGTGGTATTATCAATCTCTAGATTTGAGACTCACAAACTGTCTATGCACAGGCCTGCTCTAGAAATTTGGCTACACAAAACCACAGAGAAAGTAGTACAACTTAAAGAAACCACAAAAGTAATTGCCAAAGAGGAAACTCTGGTTGCTACACTTGAAATAGGTCAACAATCAATACACAACCTCAATCTCCTAGTTTGTTTGTCAGAAATGGGTGGGGAACTACTTAGATTCATCCCAGCAGGTCTGAAACAGTCCTCTGCTTGTCAGCTCTGAATTAGTCTCTGCAGATAACTCCTATATTCTACCAGCACGTTTTGTGTTCAAGAGCCAAGGTCAGCAGGAAGCCTGCTCTTGTGTTTGCAGTGTCTGTGTACTTCCTCTTCCCTCCTGTGTTACTTTAATGCAACAAGAGCAAGGAGAAATAAGTAATTTTTTCTGGTATTATTGCCAAACCTGACTTGTGAAGTCTTAGTGTATAAGATACTTTACATCTCATGTTTTTGGTCTAAACCTATGCTTACTTCTGTTTTTCTGGCACTAGGACATGAAGATATTTTTGAGCTCCCTCTGAGGAGGCTCAAAAAACAAAACAATTTGCACACACAAAACAATTTTGCACACACAAAACAATTACCAGCTATGTAGTGATCCTGGCACTCTCCCTCCCATTGTCCTGCAAACTTCCTGCTAGACTTGTTACTCACTGGCAAAAGGTTAGAGGTAATGTTATCCCATTAGTGGGATTTGGAGACCTTCAGCCTTTATTTGTGCTAGCCAAGATGAAATTTATTTGGAGGGTGGCTCAAAAAGATAGGTGGAATGCAGGAAGTCAAAGCAGCAGCTGCTGGGAAGCTATTGTATTCTTAGTTTCAGAGCTACTCTACAGAGAAGCTCATCTTACTTTGCTTTGGGTGGAGGGCACTTCTCCTTTCACCTACTTTACTGCAACTAAATGCAGGTTACAGACAAATCAAAGTTACTACTATGATCAGGGTTCCTTTCTTCTGCTCTAGGGTACTATCTGCTTAGTGAGTCCCTTTTCTACAGAGCCCACATCTGCTTGCTCGATCAGAGCATGCTGCACAACTTGTCTGAGTGCCCAGGCTTTGTAGAAAGGTACTGCATTTGTTCACTAGACTTAACTCATGAATAGATGATTAATTCTGGGACATTACAATTAACACAATTGTCTACATGTTTTTTTGAAGTACTTTCACTGCACAGCATTTCATTTGGCTGTATATGGTCAGTACCACTGACTGAAGACGAAGAGAGACAATACTGATAACTGCACCTGAGAAATAGCTCTGTGCACAGTTCAACTATGGGCAGAAGCAAACAGATCAGAGTTCCAAGGCTCTACATGTGCTGTCAGCCCTTTGCTGGGTAAACTACCAAACTAGAAAAACCATATGATCCTACAGCTCTTGGTTAGCATTTGATAGGAAAATAAAAAAAGAGGTGAGTTCTTGCTACAGTGACATCTCCTTGGGCTGTGCAATTATCAAACCCTGCTGAAACCCACTGAAGATCTGGCTGCCCAACAAGCTGTGTCAATGAAATCTGCTTTGCAGTCTGGCCATACAGACTTTGCCATACTTGTAAGCTACTTCAGCCAGCTTGTCCTGTTGATGGCAGAAGTATTTACAAGTAGAAGTGCTTGTCTGGCTATATGACTAACTGCCTAATATGAGAAAAACCTCTGCACCAACAAGCCAAAGGCTTTCGCTGGTACAGAGAACAGACAAAATTCAGCAGCTGCATTGCAGAGCAAGATAGGTCAGCTCAGGGGCCTTACCTGCTCCATGCTGTTCTTCTGGCTTCTTCTGAGTGACCCAGCCCACCAAGCTGGCTTTCCTGGATACTGATTTCTCTTCCTCAGGACAACGTTGTAAGCGCCAAATCCTCACAGTGTTGTCATCAGAGCATGTGGCAATCTAAGTATAAATTTGTGTGTTAGAGTGACCAGGGCACATCCTATTCCTATGGATCACTCACTGGCTGAGTGAACTGGAACAGCTTCATCCAACACACCACGCCAGTATGAATGATGGTGAAGCTTGGCTGAAGGGGCACAAGATTGACCATAAAAGAGTGAAAAGAACCCAACTCTGTTTCATTACTGCACCAGGCAGCAATATTTGTTTTAAAGCAGGCAAGGCTGCTGCATCCATGTCTTTCTGCTCTAGAAATCTCAGTCACCACCAATCACTTCCTTCACATGGCTATGTAAGAGACACTGCTCTGCTCAGGGCATGGCACATTTTGGGATTTCAAACCCTCGGTAGACAAAAGCAGCCATGACCCTTTCTGCACCTGCATCTTAATCTGCCTCTTTTGCTGAGGACATCTTCTGCTTGGGGACAAACATTTGCAGCACACTGAGAAGGTGACACTGGATGGCAGCTGCATGAGCTGTGCTATCTCTTCAGAGTCAGATGTCAGCAGTACCTGGCAGAGAACCCAACTCTGCCAGGAACACAGCTCTAGAGCCCTGCTGCAGCATCATGTGCTCCAAAAAGATCTCTGGAATTCGACCAAAGGAGCAGCACCCATCTAACCCACACTTTATCGCTATCTTTAGGCAGATTAGTTGGCGACTCAGCAGGGGATCAATCAGTAGAAAGAAAAAGGAAATGCTGTGGTGAAAGTTCATCGCAATCAGAATGGGGCAAGTGTCTCTACTCTGACTTTTGTCACACCAATGCTGTCCCTACCAAAAGCAACCTTGCTTCTCATATCACACCAAGCAGCTTCCTGACCTGTGTTAGCTCCATATTTTCCACTTTTCCTCATGCTTTGGCATCTGGACAATGGCTGCCTATTTCTTCCCTGTGTCAGTAACAATTTGAAAGGCTGAATTAGTCTGTATTTCCAACACATCATGATCAGAATGCTGGGCTACCTCTAGATCACAGATTTCATCTGAAATGTCAGTTATCATATTGCACATCTTGCACAAGAACAATTCCTGATGTTTCCCTGCAAGACTCTCACCCTCCTACACTGTAATGCTTTTGTGAAGCCCTGGTGCTGCAATGGAAGCTAGGGAAAGAAGCTGACTTTTTTAACATTGTGGGGTGGAAGAAACTGGCTATTGTTAGGACACTGCTCAGGATTTTTCAGGGTTATTTCTAGTTTTGAGCTAGGCCAAACATTTGAACCAACTTCCTACTCCAGTTGTTTTTCTTTTAGTGACACCTGGTGCATAACTACTGACCCAATTTCACCGGAGGCTCTTTTTGTCGTAAAAGCAGCTCAGATTTTGAAAGGAGGTCACAATGAAAAGAGTCCATATGTTTTTAAAGGGCATTCAAAACTTCTTGCCACTCTGTACAAGACTAGCAGATGTATCAATGGTCAGAGGGAAAGGAAGATGTGAATATGGAACAACAAAACAAGCTTTTGGCTTATGAAAACCCTGATTAAATTATTTCATTGTCTTGTCTCTTACAGGTAGTGCCAAGCTCTCATCAGGAGAGGTCTTTACTGATCTGCAATTTCTTAGGACTTCTCAATTAGCCTACCTTATCTGAAAATAATAAAAAGGTTCTGATACATTGTGCTAATATGACACGGTTGGATTACTGTCTCCTAAATGAACATTTTAGAACTGATTGAAAATTTCCTCCAAAACAACAAACGCCGCTGTCATTTTGAAAAGCAAATGTTGTCACATCACAGCTGTCGTTTCCCAGTAAAAACCATTTTGCAGAAGACAAACCTTAGTGAAGTCTGAAGGACACCAAGCAATGGAGGTAACTTCCTGAGAGTGACCAAAGAGTATCCGTGGAGGAAGGCTGGGCTCAGAAACCTTAAAAATTCCACAGAAAAACAGGCAAACAGTCAGAAGGCACACAGCCTAATATACATCTCCAAAAAAAACCCCCATATCCCACCTGTGAAGCATATGGATACTTCCCATCTTTCTTGTATGAAATGCTCTCAGCCTGTCATCATGAGGCAACAACTGAGGAATTCCTAAGCAGCAGTTCATGGAAACACTTGTTCAATTCCTGCTACACACAGGAATTCTGCTTCCAGAGTTGACAGCCCAAAACACGACACAAGCATTTTAAATACCTCTACCTGTCCCAGGTAAGATGTTGGGAGGCTCATATTTTGAATCAGGTTAGGCAAATACATTTTGCTGCTATTTTACCAATGTCCCAATCACAGGTCAATGGTTTATTAAAAAAATGAAACCACTGCCAACAAAATCCCATAGATGAACCTCCACTGGCTTCAGAACTGGTATTTGTGCAACTGCCAAGTGCCTGTTCCTCCTCCTTCAGCTGGACCAGAGACCCTCTTAAGAGTTCATAGGAAAGCTCTCTCAATCACTCACATCCATTCAACTGATCTCCATTTCTCTCACACTCTTTCTCCTGTTCTACAGTATCGCTACTTGTCTTTGACTCCAGCTCCTGTAAGTGACAGACAGAACTGAAGCCAGCATTAAATGGCCCAAAGAAGAAAACACACACACAGTTTTGCTTGCTTTCAGCAGACAATCCTTTCTGGAGCTGTGAGTCACCATCATTGATGTGACATTATAAGGGAGATTTATCAAGGGGATTTGCATAAATGACTAAGGGAATGAACAGATCCTTTACTGTCTGGGAAAAGGAGTAAATGTTACATATAGGTTTCAAAGGAAGATTTAAGACTTTGGGGAAGGCTTCTGATTTACAAGCATTTTTCTCTAGTAGATCATCTACAACAGCCTGCAAAACTGCAGCTTCAGAACCTAAGTTGTTTTTATACAAACAGGTTCATCTTAACAGGACCCTGTTTTCCCCCTTGCATGATAGAGGCAATCACTTGACTAAATATCCAATAAATGCCTTGGTCAGAGCATTCCCTTCACTGCCAAAACATGCAATGGAAATTAAATCCCTATTTGGGGAATAAACAGAAGATCTTGGTGCAGAGAACACCTTCACTTCCAGTTAATAGCAGTCTTGCTATTATACATTCATAGCAGCCAAAGTGGTCCAGTAGCCACTGACTGCTGGAAGGAAAGCAGAGGAAGGGAATTACTCTTTCTAGGACCTGGTGGTTTTACACTGTAGCAGTGTAAATTAAAGGAACTATACTATTCCTGTGAAGAAGAGTGCAGAGTTATGGCTGTGTCCATGTGTTTGGCAGAAGACTGTCAGGCAGTCTGCATGTTAGGTCAGGATTAGCCCCAGCACAGGCTGCTTTGTGTGCCTGAATTGACAGGATATTGTTGGGGAAGTGAGGCCTATTGTGGAAAGGTTAAAAAGAGAAACCTAGGAAATGAGATCTTTTTTAGTTACTCTCCTCACTGGAAACAGCTGTTAGATCCATTTTCAAGATGCAGCCTAAAATGGTGTCTATGGCTTTGTGCACCACGATTCAGAAGCACCTCCATTCCAGGGCTGGGACACACCAAAGTGTAACTTGATATGGTTTCCTGGGAGTGATCCACATCAAAGGATTGAAAGAACAATGGAAGCACAAATCTACAAATGGTACTGTTTTATTACCAGAAGGTACCTCTGATAGGTAACATCTTTGTTAAGAAAAACCTCTCTGCTCTTCAACTTGTATAATTTTATGGTCATTCAAGAGTAAGAGTTTATCAATTGTTGAACTTCCAATTAAAAAAAAACAAACCAAACCTAACACAACCAAAGAAGTGTTAATTGCCTGGAAGTGACTTGTATATGAAAATAGACTGAAACAGCATCCTTGTCAGCAATAACTTCTATCCACAGTGTTTCTCACTCAAACACAAACTGAGCACTGCTGCAAAAGTTTCTCAAAGAAATCATCTAAGTGGAAAAGGTTTTCCTCTGCATTTCATTCCTCTCTAGATACAGAAAGACCTCTTCATTAAGGTCCTTATATCGTTACCTGTTAACTACTCATGCATCATCTAACCATTGTTTTCTTCATAGCATAGTAAATCCTCATGCCATGAAAAGATACATATGTTTCAGAGTCAGATCTGTCAACATTTAAATTAAGAAGCCTCTGAATATGATAGATCTTGAAAGAGACAAATGCACTGAAGTCCCACTTTCTAATATGACTATGGTATTAAAATAAAAAGTAATCATCTGATGATTTATTTTATAAATATGCAATATGATCTGTCACTCATCTGTGATAGCAACAGAAGCCTTCCATACATGAATGCATTTTAAATGTGCTCAAATGCTTAAATTTTGAGATATAATGACATTCTTGAATACTCTCAACTGAATCCCAGCCTGTGTTCCAAGAGAATATCAAAACACATGAATGCAGAATGTGCAACCCAAGTTCACACAGGCATTTTTGCTGAATTTGCACAGAACACGAGGAAGGGTAAAATTACACCACTTGGCACAGTAACCCTGCTACCACACTCCTGGCTCCACTGAGTGAGCCACCCAGCTGCTTCCAAGTGTTCTCCAAAATAAAGAGGCTACGTGCTCGAACCACAACCTCAGCAGGCTGACCCTCTCCTCTGAGAGGTTTGTATTTTACTTCCAGACTCGTTGTGAAACGGATGCACAAGTCAACATTCCCTAAAAATGATCCCACAGCTGTAATAGGCAGTCACCTGTGGTTTCTGTCTATTCTACTTCAGTAAGTCCACTCTGTTCCCACATGAGGAACATGAAGAACAGAACTTGAGGCATGCCTTATTCTGAGGTGCCTGCTACTATCTTGGTGACATTTGCATTTCCTACATGTCACTGCAAGATGTTAAGTGATGAAGGCCCTCAGCTGTCAGACAGTGCTTTGGAATGCTGTGGTGAGCCCTTGCTGTAACACAAAGGCTTTAACTACTGTAAATTAAGCATGAGAAAAAGCTATGTCTGAAGCAGGAGCTGGAAGAGGGAGAGGTGGAGGGAAAGTGTGCCCTTTAAAACAATTAAACTTTTAGGTTTCTGCTAATGTACTCCATTGCTAACTATGAACCGAGAACTGTCTGTCTACTTGTCATAGCTGCCTGAATCAACAGGACGGGAAGAGGATTTTAATGCCCATTAAAACCAGATTAAGAGCAGCAATTTGCAATAAGCAGCAGTGATGAGAGACGTACTGATGGCAGGAGGTTAGCTCTGTTTTACATTAAACAATTACACGAGGGCTTGACATCAACATGCACACTCCAGGCACAACATGCCAGGAGCTAGCCCCATGCTGCTTTGGGTAGGCCTGGGAAGCAAGGAGTGTTCTATGTGAACATGAAAAACAAAAGCAGCTGTCCCCATTGCCTCACCTTCCAGATGTAGGCATTACAGTCACTCGAGCCACTGACCAGGAACTGGTCATCTGGGCTGGTGCTGGATTTGATGTAAAAGGTTGAATTCTGGTGTCCACTGAAAACTGCCACTGTGAAGAGAAAATAAAACACAAAAATCAGTAAAAGCCCCACTCAGTGCATAACCTTGGAATCAGTTGTGCAAGGAAGGCTGATCTTACAGGCTTTTCCTGCCTAGCCACATATCCTTTGGAGAAAGTGGTTGCACTGCTCCCTTGCTCTGGGGCTCTGGGAGCAGGAAGCTTTTATTATTCAACTGGAGCCCTTGAGGCTCCCCAAACAAACAAATGGCAGTTTCATTAAAGCTCTACCTTGACCCGTGTGACAAGCAGGCTCAGCCCTCACCTGGGCTGCCCCACTCCTCTGGTTCAGGTTCCCCGTCTCCTCCTCCCTCAGCCGCCATCAGCAGTCCCGTCCATCAACAAGAGCGGTCCTGCAGCCAGAGCCTTCTTCCACGCAGCTGGCAACAAAGGCAGTGGCTGCTCCTTCCTCCTGCTGCCAGCAGCTTTATTTCATCAACAAAACCTCTATTTCATCAGTCACGCTCTCCTGTATTTGAAGCCTCAGCAGTGTTTGTTAAAGCCTTGAGACCATCCCCCCAAATGGCCGACATTGCCAAATGGCCTCGTGCCGGCTCGAGAACCGAGTGTGACCCGGAGTGCTGGCTGCACCACGTCCTGTCCTCCCATGGGGCACAAAGCACAGGCTTCCCAGGGCAGCCCGGGCTGGCTGCCTCTCCTCCAGCCCTGTCTCAGGAGCGGCTCCCACAGAGGAAACAACCCACAGACCAAGAGCACACATGGCTACCTTCGCTGGCCTTTCAGGAGTCACAAGACCCCTTTGATTTTTTTTTTGCCCGCAGCTCTCGAAGTGCAGGGACCATCAGACAGCGAATCCCTTCCTAGAGCAGGCAGCAAGGAGGATTTCCTGACAAACTAGAGCTTTCCCAGTGCTGGATGGGAGCACCTGCAGCCGCAGCGAGGGCGGCCCAGGGAGGGCGGGCGCTGCCCTCTGCTGAGGGCGGCCCGAGGGACAGCGGGCGGGCACTGCCCTCTGCGGGAGAGAGCTGCTCCGAGGAGCAGCAAGGAAGCTCCATCCAGCTGGAGGACGGGGCTGCACATGGCTGCACGGGAGCTCCATCCATCCAGCTGGAGCACAGGCCTGCACATGGCTGCACGGGAGCTCCATCCAGCTGGAGCACGGGCCTGCACATGGCTGCACGGGAGCTCCATCCAGCTGGAGCACGGGGCTGCACACGGCTGCACAGGAGCTCCATCCATCCAGCTGGAGCACGGGCCTGCACATGGCTGCATGGGAGCTCCATCCAGCTGGAGCCCGGGCCTGCACATGGCTGCACAGGAGCTCCATCCATCCAGCTGGAGCACGGGGCTGCACATGGCTGCACAGGAGCTCCATCCAGCTGCAGCGTGGGGCTGCACACCTCAGCTGCACACACCAGGCAAGAGCTCCGTGAGGAGGCCGCACTGGCCAGAGCCTGCTCCTGTGAGGGACAGGACAGACAGTCCATCCCCACGGAGGCACCCGGGGTTAACCTCAACAACCAAGCTATTAATATTTACTACTAGCAGCACTTCTCCACTCTGGAAGCATTCCCAGCCACCAGACTGCCTTCCTGAAGAGCAGACAGAAGGACACATTGTTCATTTAATTTCAGTTAACTGAGAGACTGAGTAAAGGCAATGGAAAATAAATTATGTGTCTGGCTGGAATGCATCTAATAAGTTTTGCCACCAGGCTATGGCAAAGCAGCTTCGTGCACCAAAGGCTCAGGGCCATCTTGTGCATGTAAAGGTCATGGCTGCAGAGCTGAAGGAATCCAAAAGGATGAAGCACCTCCTTCGTATGCTGGGGATCCTTTCTTCCAGAAACTGTGGTATAAGTTAAACTGAAAAGATACCTTAAAATATCTGAAGTTATCAGTGGATTCATATCTATAAGTCTGACAAACCAGTGACTTCCAGTAAGCAGAGGATTCAAACTTGCTTCAGGCTGGATAGTAGCCATTACTCACTGGATAACGAGAGCTAACACGCAAACTACCATCAGTCTCTGTCTGGGTGAACCTGTATCTGCTATTAATTTCATGTGGATTTAATGCTTTAGAGATAAGAGCATGGAATAGGTTTCCTTCAAGCTTTGAACCCTGTCTCTCTGTCAGAGGGACACACTTGCTTTTCTAGGCTCTATAACATCTATATTTTTTGCAGCTATTTCCACAGATATCATGCTTACCTGGAGTGGTCCTTAAACTTGTCATATTGAACATGTAGATACTGTCATCAGTGCAGTTAGCAAACAGATTAGCACCAGTGGAATCCAAAACCAGGCTAGAATATCCTACAGAGAAAGAGAGAAATTCTTCAGAAGAAAAAAAATTGGAAAAGAGGTATTCTCAAAGAAATGCCCAGAGAAGGAAATTTGGAAAGGATCTGTTACACGTATGAGATTGTCATGGTGAAGTTTCTATGTTTGACAGAGCACTTGCTGAAGAAGAAATGTTTCTAGAATAACATCTACATTTTCCCATGAGGATTCAGGGAAAGGATTTAGAAAGGAATTGCATTTTCAGAACAGGCAAGTGATAGATTTATTTGATCGTTTCAAACAGATAACAGAAACAACCACTTGTAGAAACAGAGACCAAAAATAAAGATGCTCATGCTTTGATAGTACAAGCCATTCTCTGATTTGCTAGTGGTTCAGGTTCAAGAAAAATCTTTCCCTGCAGGGGAATTATTTCACAACTACCTGCTTGGGAGTGACACTGACCATTACCACATTGATCAGACAAATCATCAGGAATTACTGTGTTGCATCAGAGCATTGTAAGGCTAGCTAAATTCCTCATCAAGAGCTCTACTATTCCTCAACACTGTTTATGAAAATGCACTGCTGAAGCTTCTGCACGCTTTTATTATTGGTGCAGTAATAAAAGAGTCAGGCATGTTCAGTCTTCAACTTGAAAATTTGATGTTGGCAATCAAGATACCCTGCAGAGTTTGCCAGTCTGATCAACAATTGGCCATAAAGATAAGAAATGTCACAGACAGTACTTCTTAAATTCCCTCTGTAACAAATCCACGTGCAGTGCTCACCCAGCCGGCGAGTGCTGGTCCCAGGGTAGCAGAAGGAGCGGACGGGCAGCGGGTCCTGGCGGAAAGCGGCGTAGTTCCTGCGCAAGTCCCACACCTTGATCACGCTGCAATGGAAAAACACCAGTGTGCAACAGAAAAACACCAAGCTGAAAGCTTCCTCGTTTCCCTTTCCAGGCTGATAAAGCCTTTCAAGAGCACAGAAATCAGGGTGGTCATGACTGAGGAGTATCCAGCGCTAAGGAGACAACAGCTGAGCAGGAGCAGAGCTGTGCTGAAAGCCAAACAATTGCTCTGCTGGCCATGGGGGAGGAGGTAGCACTGCCTTCTGTAACTAACACAAGACAGAACAAGACCCTAGAAGCCAACTTCCTTCAACTAGTTACATGGATGCATTTATACTTCTGATGAGTACTTTTAGTTTGTAGTTTTAAAATTAAGTCTTCCAATTTTTTGCTTGCTCTTTGGGAGCAAATCTCTGTCATGAACCATAGGCAGGACAGTCGATCCTATTTGCCTCAGAAAGGCTCTGACCACATGGAACCTGCTAAAGAATTGAGTCCAAGAGGATCATTTCCATGCTGATCAATGAGACAGTTTGCTCAAGCTCCAAGATACTGCAAGGGATCTGGCACCTAAGAGAATGCCTCTTTTGTAACTCAAAGCAACATTTTCTCAAGATGCCTACACATGTCCAGGCCCTGACTGCCCACTCACATCCATAAAGGCTGTCCAACAATAGTCTGTCTATGTGTGGTCTCATAGGTCCATGAGAATAAAGTGAGAGAGAGAGAGGCAAGAATTGCTCTCATTCTGTCCCACAGCTAAGATTAAAATGAGCATTTACCACATATTACAGTTTGTCCAGTACTGCAATCTCCAGTAAGGAAGTAAAGCCAATGCAAGCTGGCAGCATAGCTGTTGATTCCACCTAGCAGTAGCTCTAGGCCTTGTTGGCCACTGAGTGGTCTTAGAGAGAAAAATCTCCCAATCTTTCTATGCCACTGAGCACACAGAATAGACAGGAAAGCAGGCATCCTCCCTCCTTACCCATCAACAGCTCCTGCAGAGATAAGAGTATGCTCATCCTGAAACAGCACCACAGTTACACTCTGCTGGAAATCCTTAAAAAGAGAAGAAAAAAGAACTTTATTTTCTTTTAAGGTCAGCAAGATCTTGCTGCTTAGTTCAAGGCCATGTGAATGCAGGGAAAACCTCCTCCTAGCCAGGCAGCAGAACACAGAAACAGCAGATGTCATTTAGGACACACAATGCTTTGAACACTCCCACCAGTGAAATTGCCACTGAGAGATAAGTGTTTGGGCAGCAGTTTGAGATTACATCTTTCAGCTCACAGATAAGAGAGCTGCCTTCATCCCAAAGTTTAATAGATTAAAAATGATCAGGTCTTATTCCAGTAAGGCAGTAATTTGCCTTGTCAAATTAAGTGAATTAAAAAAAAAGGCATAAAAAAAATTTACAACCCTCCATATCTCTCCCCTCAAAAACAAACTGCTGGCCAATCCTTTCCTCCCTGGGGAGGGGAAAAAGAAAAAAGCATGTATTTTCACATAGCACTGCCCAAAGTTGGCTTTTATGGCACATGGGTTGTTAGGCAACTAAACAATGTCTAAAATTAGCCATTGAAAATGACCACGAAAAAAACCCTATCTCTGCAAAGATAAGTGGAAGCATTTACCACGTACAAGCCACATATTTCTCACTATATTTACTTAGGAAGAATTCTGTGAATAACACTGAAGACACATTTCTGTTTGTTGCCCAGACACCCACCACCAAGGGAGCAAGTCCTCGCAGGTTCTGCCTCTTTTTCTTTGGCTTGGAAGGAGTCTGCTTGTCAGCCGTGTTGTGTGCTCCACTGATTTGATTTACCTGCCTGTAAAAGCCATCTGAAAGAAATCAAAGACATCTCAGTTAGTAGTTTACATGCAAGTTTGCTATCACTTTAATAAAACAGGCATCAGCTCAGGATTAGACCTAAAAGGTGGCTTAGGTTAACCTTTAAAATCATTACTGTATTCTGACAACAAAAACTAATTACATACAAAACCAGTGAGAAGACACACTGCAAAAAACTAGAGGTCAGTGTAGCATGGACAATGAAACTAAAACTGATCTAGGCAGGCTGCCTTTAGAAATTGCTACCCCTTGGTCTTTTTTTCACATGCATCCTGGTCTGGAGTGTTCAATCCACCTCATCCCAAGCAGAACTGCATCACTGGAAGATGTCCAGTGCTTTTCCACTCTATTTTATAATTTCATGTTCAGCCTGTTACCTTATGAAATGTACTCCCTCACTAGAGTAAGGCAACTTTTCTACTTTTTTTTTTTTCCCTACACCTTCCACTTCAATCATGTGGAGTCAGTGAACTTTTCCTTCACTTGTCTGTTTGAAAAGCCAGGGGACCTGGGACAGATGGAAGAGCAAGACATGTTCAGGCAAAGAAACTGCTGTGGCAGAGCAGGGAACTAGGAAATGGCATAAGGGGAAGGGGCTGGAGAAGGAAAAGCTCCAGGAAACAGTGGAGCAGAATGAGCTCACATCATAGTAGGTGTTCCCACAATATATTCAGTTGCTACCAGCACTCACAAGCTCTTTTTTTCTACACTTTTTGCCTTCCTTCCTATGCTGGCAGGAGCCTTTCCAGCTTTTCCTCAGCCCTCTGGCTGGCTCTGACCTGAGCAATCTCTCCTACCTCACCTGCTCTTGCACTGTCCTAGCAGGGATGTATTCTGTACAGTCTCACCTCCTTACCTACACACAGGGAATTATCAAACCAGCCTGTGGTTTGATGCTGCACACCTGGGACTGCTGCAAAGCGGAGAAATGTATTACACACAGATAGCAGAGGTACCTATTCCATCCCCTTGCAGTACCTAAAGCAGTTATCTGAGAATCCTCTGCTGCCTACATTGTAGTCAAAAGTATCAGTCCCACAAGCCCATCTGAGCTGTCCTTTTACATGAGATACCAAGCTTTTCTGATACATATCTGAAAGTTTATTTACCTTTCTTGTTGCACCTGGTATCCCAAACCATGATGTTTCCATCTCTCCCTCCAGTACAGAAAACAGCTGAGAGAAAAAAAATGTTATTAGCTTCCAAAAGCATTTATTTAATTAACTGAATGCCATCAGTGTACCTCTGGCTCTCCTGTCCCAACACTTGGGATGCCAGTCCTGGAAATACAAAACACAGGCCATTGTTTTGCCATGCTTTTTGACTTGTTCCCTTACTCTTGCTATCCTTTTCTTACTCCCCCTAGAGAAACCAGCTTACGGAAAGCATATTCACACACTTGGGTATGGAAGCAGATATCCTATCTCATCTTTGCCAAGATCAGAAATGTGCAGAATTTAGCATCAGGACACCAGCAAGTTCCAACCAGACAGTTGTGCTTTCATGGCTGGGTCACTGCTCAGGCCTGTGCTATTGGTACCTGTCAGTTTCCAAAGCCCTTTTTTAGCTCTTAAAGTACTTTGCCAGAGGTAAAGAAGGGAAAAACAGACAACAGGCAATATCAACATTTACCTTTCTCAAATCTAGAGAAAGCAACTGACTTGAGGCTACACTGGTGACCTTTGCATATGCCAAGAAGCTCTCCAGCTCTCACATCCCACACCTTGGCCGTCTGATCTCCTGAAGCAGTGACCTTCAGAGGGAAAAATAAAAAGCTTAAGTCATTTTCTGTACACAGTTGCCAAAGCATTGAAAAAAAAGTCAGATGGCAAAAGATTGCTTACAATCCTGTGCTCCCCTGGCACCCAGGCAAGGTCAAATACAGCATTTGAGTGAGCCTGCCATCCTAACAAAAAAACAAAAGCCAAGGTTAGTTCAGTGCATTGTAGCATGGTATTTTGCAGAAGACTAAGTGACATCAGACACTGAAATCAGGAATCTGGTCAACAGTTTGCCTTAGGCATGAAAGACAACACAGAACAATTAATCTACTACTGCTGACTTAAGAGCACATTCATGCTGCTGCTTTGTAAAGAAGACTCAGCAAACTATGTGGAAGGAATTAAGCACTGCCTACAATTTATGTGTTAAGGACTTGCAAAAAGCTCTTTCTGATTCCAGCAAGTCCCACACTTGTCACATCAAATGAAGATCACTTTCTGTACAACATCTACCTTTAAAGATGAGCTTTCTGGTGGTCTGTGCTTCAGTGTCATACAGTCTAACAAACCCTTCTTCATTTGCAACTGCAAGGATGTGCTCCAAATTCGGGGCTGAAAAGAAATTGAAACATATTATATTATGTAGCTAATACAAAATCATGCCCGTGCTCTTTGTGAAAGCCATAGATGCTTCTCACAAGGAATGCAGCAAACATAAAGCTGTGAAATAAAGAGCACTTACATAGCAACCTAAGCGTTAAAATACAGAAACACTGGCAAGTATTTTTCCTAGGCAAGCATTTTTCCTAGGAGCACCGTTCAGGAATGACTATGCATGGGCAATCAAATGGCTCCAGAAGCAACTTTTGAGATAATACCCCTTTCACCAGCTATAATAGTTTTCCAGTTACAGCTTTCTGTATCTAGAGTACCTATCATCTACAGCCTCCAGCATTTTCCATGATCCGACTCGGAAAAGTAGGAAGCCACCTTAGAGAAATGTAAAATCTCATGCCAAAAGTAGAGCACAAAGAATAAAGATGTTTTGCCCTAAAGATCCAGGAGCTTCATTGCTTACTCCTTTCCCCCACCATGGGGAAATGCCGTGTGTACAGCACAGCCCGGTGACATCCATCCACATCTGATTTCTACCCAATGTTCTCCACCCTATTATAGCTTTTATATATTTTGAACAAAGCCCAGTTTTTCACCTATGTAACCTCACACTGTCACCAAGAGGACATACCTTGAAACACACAGAGATGAAACAAAGAGACACTAAAATAAATGCTTTACGGTTGCTTCTTTGAGGGAATACTTCCCATCAGTATCTAGCTGCACCACGATCCAAAGTTTATCAAGTGTAGGAGCAAGCAGACTGTAGGAGTAAGCTTTAAAACAACAGACTGCTGACAACAGAGCCCATACCCTGGCCCCACAAAAGGTCTTTCAGGAGGTGACTTTACCTGTAGAAAAAGCGCAGCCGAAAGGAGGGACCGGCATTCCCGTTTGCCCGTAAGACAGGTGGTCATCTTCTCGGCTGCACTGGTAGCTGTCCAAGAGATGCTGCAGGGGAAGCGCTGAGGACCGACCTACAACGGGACAGAGGAACCGTAAGCGCCTCAGACACCACAGGCTCGGGCGCCACGAGCCGCGAGACGGCCGCCGCGGCTGTGCAGGCGGCCGGGGATGGACGGGGACGGGAGGGCGTGCGGAAAGGCGCGGTGGCGGTGGGGCAGCCACGGTAGCGGCAGCAAGGCGCGGTGGCGGTGGGGACAAAGCGCGGTACTCACGGGCGGGCGCGGCGGCGGCGCGGCGGAGCAGCGCGCGGCACAGCATGGCCACGGGGACACGGCCCGCGCGCACCGCGCCAGCTCCCGCCAAACCACCGGCCCGCCAAGCGCGCCGCGCGCCCTCATTGGCCAGCGGCGAGAGCGGCGCCCCGTGCCCGCCTCCTCTGATTGGGCAGCGCTGGGGGGCGGGGCCTCCAGGCCGCACCCGCCGCCGGTTCCCGCGGTCCCGCCGGGAGGGCGGGGTCAGGCGCACGGCTGCGCGTGCGCGGGGCCGGCAGCAGCGGCAGCAATGGCGGCCGGCGGCAAGTCCTTCCTGGCCGACGCGGGCTATGGCGAGCAGGAGCTGGACGCCAACTCCGCCCTCATGGAGCTGGACAAAGGTGAGCCCGCGCGGCATCGGCGGTGCCGCCGGCCTGGGCAGCGGGGCTGGCGGGGGGCTTCGCTTGGTACCGCTTTACCCAGGGCGGGGGGCTGAGGAAGGACCCGGGCTGGAGGTGCCTGCGGTAATTCCTGCTGTCTCCGTTAGGCCTCAGGTCTGGCAAGCTCGGGGAGCAGTGCGAAGCCGTCGTTCGTTTTCCGAGGCTCTTCCAGAAATACCCGTTCCCCATTCTCATCAACTCGGCGTTCCTAAAGCTGGCCGATGTTTTCAGAGTGGGGTGAGTAGTGCCGGTCTGCTCCTGTCCATTCCCGTCTGAGCCGTGGGAGCGCACCGTGCCTTGGAGCGTCCTGCAGTGGAGTCTGGCGTGTGGTGCTCGCCTGCCAACACCCTTGTGGTACCCAGTCTGTTGCGGTTGTGCTTGAATGGAATTTATTTTCCACTTCCTTAGTGGGCTTGAGTGGCTGTGAGTGGTAATGACACAGTTCCTTTCCACCTGTCCTGGTTTGAAGATTCTCTTTCTAACAGGTTTAAGTTCACTGGTGTAAGTTTTGCTCTATAAGCACCCTCAAATCATAACTCAAATGGATGGATAATCACATGTGCAAACCTAATCTCTAACAAAGCTCGAACTACAGCTTTTCCAAGTGCCTGCTGTCTAGGTGATGTATATAATGGAATCAAAGCTACTTCTTAAAAGCTTACAGAGGTGTATGCTGATGTTGTGGAATCTTCACTCTTGTCTTCAGGAAGGAAAATATATTTGCTCAGCACTTGACAGTGGTAGTTAAAATTTCTCTGTCTTAGTCTTGAATATGTTTTTCCAACAGATTTGGATCCCTGTGTGTGCACAAAACAGGCATTTGCTTACACCCCTCTTCACTGGTGTCAGAGGTTTATTTCCCTGGAGTTGGGCTTTAGTTTGACACTATCTGAACTGGAAAATAAAGCAATCCTGTGTTAATACTCTCTATTTTACTGTATTAGTCTGCTCAAATGTTTCTAAATCATAGATATCTCCTTGTTTTAATTTGCTCCCAAAAGTTGTAGTTAAGTAGTTTAGTATTTAAAGTGCTAGAATTTTTGTTACAAAATAGCCTGACAAAGAAATGTGTGTATTTTCTAACAGGAACAACTTCCTGAGGCTGTGTGTGCTGAAAGTTACTCAGCAGAGTGAGAAGCACTTAGAGAAGATCCTGAATGTGGATGAATTTGTCAAGAGAGTTTTCTCAGTGATCCATAGCAATGACCCGGTTGCTCGGGCTATTACACTCCGGTATGTATGGCAGGAGGGATCCTCGTTTACTGCAAATCTGGTGAATGGTTCTGATTTACTTCAGACCTGTAAGTCACTATCAATGTGCTTGTCTGGAACAACAAGACCAAGTGCAAGGCATTGCATCAGGGCCAGGGCAACCCTGCTATCAATCCAGGCTGGGGATGAACAGAACAAGAGCAGCCCTGCCGAGGACTTGGGGGTGCTGGTGGGTGAAAAGCTGGCCATGACCCAGCAATGTTCACTGGCAGCCCAGAAAGCCAAATGTGTTTTGGGCTACATCAAAGGGAGCCTGGGCAGCAGGCCAAGGAAGGGGATTCTGCCTCTCTGCTCCCCTCTGGTGAGACCCCTCCTGCAGTGCTGTGTCCAGCTCTGGGGTCCCCAGCACAGGAAGGACATGGACATGTTGGAGGGAGTCCAGAGGAGGCAGCTGAGATGATTAGAGGGATGGAGCACCTCTTCTGTGAGGAAATGCTGAGAGAACTGGGATTGTTCAGCCTGGAGAAGAGAAGGCTTCAGGGTGCTCTAATTGTGGCCTTCCAGTACCTGAAGGGAGACTGCAAGAATGAGGGAGAGGGACTTTTTACAAGGCCTGTAGTGACAGGACATGGGGGAATGGCTTCAAACTGAAAGAATGTAGGTTTAGATAAGATATTGGGAAAAAAATACTTTATTATGAGTGTGGTGAAGCACTGGGACAGGTTGCCCAGAGAAGTTACGGATGCCTCATCCATGAGAGTGTTCAAGGTCAGGTTGGATGGGGCTTTGAGCAACCTGGTGAAACAGAAGGTGTCCCTGCCCATGGCCAGAGGTTGGGCACTGGATGATCTTTAAATCCCTTCCAACGCAGGCCATTCTGGGATTCTGTGAGTGAAATAAAGGAGGCTTTTTATACATTGCTCATAGAGTTAAAAACAGAGACATCTGTCTTCGAAAGGCATGAATTATAAGGATTGGTGATAACAAGAACAAGGTTATTAACCCCTTATGATAGTGAGAATTTTGTGGATGGTCCCAGGCAAGACAGAATTTGCAGTGTTGAAATTTTGTGTACACCAGAGAAGAAAACTGAATCTGTTGTGTGCATAACCTAGACAGTAGCTATATGCAATATATCCCATCTTGCCTAGGATACTTTTAGACCAAGTGAAAGTGCTTCCTTTTGTGTCAAAATGTTTTTTGTTAACTTGCAACCAAAACTTACATGAACCTTGTTATGCTTACATCTGTTTTTCATTTAGCCTTGTCCTAGCTGGAACTGCTAGCTGATATCTGATCAATAACTTCTAAGGAAATGCTGTTATATTACTGATTGCTTTGAACTTCTGAGAATCATGTGGGAAAAAAAAATTAATCTGTTTTCCATGTCACTGTCCTGCTTGTTTGGTGTTTGTGTCTCTAATGTTATCCAACATGGTCCTCTTAACTGCATCTTCCAGCCCCTGTGCTGGTGAATTCAATTGTGAAGAGAGCACTTGTCTTTCTCTTTTTATATTTCTTTTTGTACCCCCATCTGGAACTGTTATTGATTTCACTACTGGGAGATGGGAGGCATTAACAGGGCTTTGACTGATTAGGTCATTTGTACATTTCTTTTTTCTTTCAATGTTTCATTTGAGATTATGTTTTCATGCCCTGGTGTCTCAGAAATCAGTAAATACAATGTGTCTGCATGGTTTTTGTAGTTTCTGTTCAGTGCTCTAATATTAGATTGCAGTTTTTGACTGGCATTGAGGGTTATCTTCACAGGCTGCTACAAGTCCCAGTAGTCCTCAGTGTGCATAAGCATTTTAATTACTAAATTCACAGGATACATCAAATAAAATGTTAAAATAGCTGTTGGTTCAACAGTTTCAGTTTAAATCTTCTGCTAATTATTTTTGCTCTCCTTGAATAGTGTCAATAAGGAAGAACATGTTGAAAGAAAGAGCTGCTTAAACAAAACTTTGTCTGTGGAATTTTATTGCTAGATAACTGTAAATATTTGCACAGAACTGTAGCTAAAATTACCATCAGTATAAATCAAACATTTATTCTTCTTTTAACTGTATTATGCTAAATATGCTTGGAAGGTATCTTTGAGGTATTTTTGGTAAAGTATAGGCTACTTTTTTAGCAGTTACACAAGAAGTGTTGCTACTTTTTTCACTAATAACCTTATCTTAGATCTGTGAAAGATGTTAGAAATAAATCATGCCATAGTTTTTAAAGAATTTTTGGTAAGTTTCTCACTATGCCAATTTCAAGCTAGAAGTTATCAAAATGTAGTGGAATTTTTATCAAACCGCTGATGCAACCCACATAACAAAATCTGTTACATTTAATTACATGTTTACTTTTAGCATTTGCTTGTTTCTGTAATAGTCATGAAAGAGCTCATATTTATATGAGCATAGCCTTTTAACCAGTCTTTTTTACATTTTTATTTTGTTTCATCATTTCTTCATGATTGCTATTCTTCCTGATTTTGCTGTGATTTATTTCTGCAGGATGTTGGGCAGCATGGCATCTATCATTCCAGAAAGGAAGAATGCACATCACAGTATTCGGCAGAGTTTGGATTCCCATGATAATGTGGAAGTTGAAGCTGCTATATTTGCTGCTGCCAACTTTTCTGCACAATCTAAGTAAGAACTACTTTTTTCACTTTTTCATATTACAGAGAATGGATACTCCATTAACACTGACGTCCACAAACCCTACTATTTTCTGTT
Organism: Fringilla coelebs; assembly: GCF_963513975.1. Lineage (NCBI taxonomy): Eukaryota > Metazoa > Chordata > Aves > Passeriformes > Fringillidae > Fringilla > Fringilla coelebs. Next base: position 92,383,101 of record NC_140030.1, on the reverse strand, counting down.
GTGCTGTCCTTTATAGCAAAACAATTAAGTGCAATAATGATATAAGGAAATCTAAATACAGGTTCAGCAGATTTTTTTTTCTAAAATGGAGAGCTCATAACTATGAGATTGAGAACTGGAATAGCAGCTTTAATCATGAATTATTTTACAGAAATTATATTAGCAAACTGTAGTGCTGCCTGTCAGTTTTGGAAAGCTTTCATTTTCTCATTTGGTCATGCCTGTGTGCATGTTTTGCAGGCACTCTTTAGTGTAACTTTTAATTGTTTAAAACACAGTGTCTGGTAGTTCAGTCAAATTTTTTTTTCCATTTTTAATGGCTTAATTTTTTATTTTTCATTTCTGGTACTTTCTTTTCTCCACAGGGATTTTGCTGTCGGAATATGTAACAAAATCAGCGAGATGATTCAAGGTACATGTGTATGTTGAGTGATAAAGAGGAAAAGCTTTAATTTCTCTGAAAATTCTTTATGATTCATATTTACGTAGCAGATATCAGAATGCTGTTGCCCTTAGATGATTCCAGTTTTTAAATTAGCTGACCAATAATTTGGCTGGTTATCTTAAGTCCTCCTAAAATTTAAGTTTTGAAGCACCTGTTTGGTACAGAATAAAAGCCCATCTGTATTGTGATGAATAAACTTGCATAGACTCTCATATGTTGCTTCAGATTAGTTGATTTGTGTGTTACCTGCAGGGAAGCAAGGAGCAGCTTTCTCAGGAAGCCATGAAAGTGCTTGATAGTGCTGTCATTTCATGCCTAGCTAGAACATGAGTTATTTGAAGCCACTGCAGGTGTTTGCACAATCCAGACATACTCTGTGCCTCAGAACTGCCAGAAAAGCCAGCCCAAGGACTAACTCTGGCTGTTTCTTTCCTTATTGCAGGTTTGGCCACACCTGTGGACCTAAAGCTGAAGCTGATCCCTATTCTGCAGCACATGCACCACGATGCCAGCCTGGCCTCCAGCTCCAGGCAGCTGCTGCAGCAGCTGGTGACCTCTTACCCCTCCACCAAAATGGTCATTGTCACCCTGCACACCTTTACTCTGCTCGCTGCTTCTTCTTTGGTTGACATTCCCAAGCAGGTAACTCTTCTAAGGCATGCCTTCTGTTGAACTACAAAGTACATTTGAAAAGCACTCAGGTTCTGCCTGCTGATCAAAACAAAAGGTGATGACTGTGCTGGGTTGGTTGCTCCTGTGTGCTGTCAAGGAAGAATACCCTGCAAACTGCTGCTGCTTTCATATTTGTTGCCTTTTCTGGTTCCATTTCCAGGTGACGGTATCAAACACATTACTCCTTTATTTCTGTTCATAACGTCTTTTTCTAAATCAGGGATTCAAATCAACAAGGATAGATCAGCATACAGGAAAATAAACACCCTGACTTCAACTTCAACTTGCCTGTGAAAGCTAGGCTTCACTTTGCACTTCTGTATTTTGTCTTGAGTTGGGGGTGTGCCTTTTGCCTTTCTTTCATGCAAGCACATGAATATTTAATGCATTTAAAGTTATTTCTTGGAGAATTTTGAGGAATTTCAATCAGTTCCTTAAATTCAGGACTACAAACTGTAGTCCCAAGTAGTGGGAAAGCAGTGATGGAAAAATACAATGCTTTTTATGTTCTGATAATGAGCTTTGTGGATGTGATTTATAGAGCAGGTCTGAACACTGTGTCACTTGAGATTCATCCAGCTAATCTTTGTGAAGGAGTCATGAAAATCTATTTGCTTTCTTTCAGCCCTGTACAGCCATGCAAAGCTGGTGTCTGTTAGATAATGGCATTGATCTGTCTGAAACTCTCTGCTTGGCTGGCTTCTGTATTTCAGATGATGTTTCTGATGGTGCTGAACCTAAGTCTGCTGAAACAACATGAGAACATTTAATGTGCTGCTTTTATTTTTTTAATGGCACGAAACATGGAGATTTAGGCTGTATTTCTGCAGCACAATAGCCAATACTGCATAAAACTGATGTAGCCAGGGTGGGGGTGGAGACTAAAAACCATGGCTGGCATGTTCATACTTTCTCAAGTTAGTTTTGGCTCTGTGTGTTCAACATTTCTTCCTGAGTGCTTTTGAAAATACTTCCTTCTGGTAGCGTCACTCTTAAACAATGAATTTATTTTCTTGCAGATTCAACTTTTGTTGCAGTACTTGAAAAATGACCCCAGGAAGGCTGTGAAGAGGCTTGCAATCCAGGATTTGAGGTTGTTGGCCAACAAGACACCACATACATGGAGCAGAGAAAATATTCAGGTCTATATGGTTTTTAAGCTAAAGTTTATTATGAAACTTCCCAAGGAGTTGCAGAATTCTTCCCAGAGGAATTATTTGGGACGTAAAGGAAGGAGTAACATGAATCTCCATACCCTTAAGTTAGGTTACTCTGCCAAGCAGACTGGCCAAGCATTAATGAGCAGCTCATAAAATGTCTTCAGTTGGATAAGTTGACACTTCAAGGATTGAAGCATTATTACCAAGGGAAGGCATGTGCCATGTAGGAGGCCTTTGTACCATGAGGAAGTAGCTTTTCTCTCTGACAAACCCATTTCAGGTAGCAGACATGAGAGCTGAATGTTTGTACTGATCTTAGCACAGTGAGTACACACCAATGCTCTGGTGCAAAACAGCCTCTGGGATTTGTCAAAACATGTCATCCAGCGAGGGGTGCTTGAAAGGACAAATGGAATTTTGATTTCATTTCTTAGAATTAATGGGGTTGTTGCAATAGTGGCCTTGTGACCCCTGTTGTATCAGTGAGAAGGTGTTGATAGTGCACCTGTGCTATTTGGGGAAACTTGTGTTATGTTGGAGATATTACTGCTGCCTTCTTTCAATCACAGTTGCATATGAATTTTTTCTCCTTCCCCCTTTTCTGGTAGAAATGACTGTGGAAAATAACTTCAGTTTATATTAATGGGAAAGTAAATATTTCAAGAACTTAATGGCAGAGAGTTACAGCTCTACTTTTTCCTGGGTTATTTTTTCTTTGCTTTTGTTACTCTTGGAAGCTACTTGGATCCTGTCCTGTTGGAGCATAAGGCATCTGGGAGAAAAAACTACGCAGGTTTTTGTTAACAATCATGTGAGAAATAAAGCAGGTTCTGCTTTGTCCCCAGTTCTTGGAGATGATGGTTTGGAGTGTGTAAAGCTTTTTGCTTTAGTGAACTGCTTTATTCTTCATAATGGGTTAACTCTAGAAATTTATTTCCTTTTAGGAATTTGAAGGAATTATTGTGAAGAAAATGCTACTCTAGCCCCTATTTCAATAGTAGTTATGTCAGTACAAGTGAGAGGCATTGGTAATGTGGCTTTCATTGTCATATAGTGTTTTGAAGTAAAGTGGGTGTCCTGATGGCTAAAGTGCATAGGGAAAAAATCCACTGATGTCAGAACTAAACAGTGACTGGGTGAAAACAAAGCTAGTTGTCTGAAGCTTGCTACTGCTGGCTGAATGGCATGCAGAAGTAGAGTTTTTCTGACTTCTGAAATAACAAGTTGGCATTTTGAGTTGAGAAGTTGTTCTCCCAACAATTGGAGATAATATAAACAAAATACTATGCTTATACAACACGGACTGGAACAGACCCTCCTTTTCTCATGGCAAGGCCTGTCTCTTGTACCTTTTTACCAACAAACATTGGTTAGTTTCTTCAGCATTTTAAGTCTGTCCTGTGTAGGTCAGGTGGGAAGTTTGGTCTTTGCACTGTGGAGGCTTCCCTGATTTTTAGACATCAGCCTCAGAAGCTGTTGCTGCCTGGAGCAGTCCATCCTGCTAATTCCTCTCTGCTCCAGGCAGTCTTCACAGTCACTGTTTCAGATATGCCCTGAGAGCTGATCTGATAGCACTGGAGTAAAGCATCAGTGTCTTGGGAGACATCAAGACTCATTTTCTACCCCAATCATTAGATCTTCCTCTGTCTGTTGATGCCATTCTATTCAGTGGGTTAGCAAAATACTAATTGGTACAAATCACAGCTGTGTTTAGAATTTAACCCTTACACAATACATATACCTGATAAGAAGACTGTGGGGATTTTTTTAGGTTCTGTGGAACTAATTGTGTTGTTTTTCTTTATTCCATTACTGGCTCTTTGGCATTCAGATTTGGCACACTCTAAAGCAGAATATACTTATGTTTTCTGTTTATGTCTCATATTACTGTCCCTTCTGTTGACTAAAAAAGCATCCAAAACCAGTGAATGACTAAAATGTGAGCAATGTTGGCATAAGGAATTGAGAACAATGTGCATTTGCAGAGTTATTCATACCTAAATGTGATAAGACCTGTGATAAAATCTGGCAAAAGGCACAAAAGTAAGACATGAGTTCTGCTACAAATGAGTTAAAACATAAAATGCACCTTAATTTATTTATCAAGAACCTTAAACTCCTGTTGGACACCAATGCTGCTAGAGGAAATGACACTTGAAACCTTGCTGTTCAGAGACATATCTATATAGAACCTTGCAGATTGTTACAATGCAAGATAATCAGCATGCCTGAAACTGTCTTAAAATCTTTTATAATATTGGATCAATGAGACCGGATTATATTTTTTGCCACTGATTTTTAATTAATTAATGACTTATAATTGATGTTTCCTAGCATATAGGACCCACTGTCAGTTTTCTGCAAGCCACATCCTCAGTCCTCCAAACCAGATGCTTGAGGACTTGGCTTTTGATTTTAGTACAGTATTTTCTGTGGGAAAAATCTTGATTCTTAAAATTTCCCAGAGAAGTGCCACGAAATGTTTCATACAGATAGCTCATGCTACTTCTTACCTCTGTATTTTTTCCTGTTGATTTTTAGGCACTCTGTGAATCAGCTCTTAACACTCCTTATGACAGCTTGAAAATGGGCATGTTATCTGTTCTTTCCACATTATCAGGGACCATTGCCATTAAACAGTACTTCAGCAGCACTCCAGGTAAGAAAACTGGATTAGATGATTACTTTTGGCATTCTAATAGATTGGTTTTCTGCTGCTGATCAGTTTCATCTAAACTCTTTGTAGCATTTTGTAAAACTATTTTTAAACTTCACAACACTGAGAGTCAGACTGTGTTCATCTTATGTAAACTTAAAATGGGACACTGTATAGTCAGGAAAAATGATAGCTTTGTTGTGGTTTTGGGTACTGTGGTATATGAAAAGGGTTTTTGCCTTTGGGTCTTCAAGTTTTCTTCATTTTGTGAAGGAGCATATTGCCTGTCAAGTGGCTGACCTGCATTCTTCTTAAGGTGCTTTGAAACATGGATTTGCATAATTTTTGAGTAGTAGGGAGGCTTCATGGTATAAGAGTGGACTGGCATGTTACTCTTCCACCCTTGTGGGCTTCACCTACAGCAGTACCAGGAGTCACCAAAATATTGTGACAATATTCTGGAGAAATTTTAGAAAAAGTAGACATTTAAAAGTGATTCTTGTTCTCAAAATTATGATCACACTCTTTTTTCTTCTTGAAAGCCAGACTGCCCAAATGAGTGTTATAAGCTTAAATATGGGCTGCAGAAAGGGAAAAAGAAATAGTACATCCTCTTCAGTCATTCTGGCATGGCTTAATAATTAATAGACTCACCAGCTTTTTTTAATCAGACATAATATTTCTTAAGGCAATATTTCTCTGAGTCCTGAAACATCAGCCTTAAGCTCCAAATGTTCTTTTTCGTATGTCTAACTTGTGTAGTGTTCAAGAATGAGGGAGTCTCTGGGTTTGTCTGAAGAGAGAACAATATTTTCATCCTATTGTTTAAACATAAGAAAAAGCCATAAATCAATATAATGGTTTTGCAGAAATGTGCTTAAAGATCTGTGGTATATTTATGGACTGTGCAGTTTTATGTTCCATTTGCCTTGCTTTTATTTAGGAGCAGCAGCTACAACTGCCAGGTCATTTGATTTGGTCAAACTAGCACAGGAGTGCTGTTACCATAATAACCGTGGCATTGCAGCTCATGGAGTGAGAATTCTGACCAATATTTCAGCCTCTTGCCAGGAAAAAGGTAAGGAAAAGCAGGGGCAGTGCAGTGGCTCTGTGTGCAGCCAGGCTTATGCACTTAGCACAGATTACCTCGTCCTGTCTGTGAAGCTGGCTGTAAATCTGTCTGATCCCTCGGGCTGGTTAGGGAGAGTGGGGACTCTAATCTAGTAGGGAATACTCTGTATGGCCTTATGAATGGTTGGGAAGGTTCCATCTTTGTCTCATTTAGAGAAAATTACTGCCCACAATAGAACTCATGCTAAATGAATGCTTGTTTTACCTTTGCTGTAAGATTAGTGAATTGTTGGTCCACTTTTGAAAGCCCTTTGCACAGAGCCTGTTGCAAAATAATAGCAGGGCATTTAGAAATCCTAGTCCCAAGATTTATGCATGCTTTGCAAGTGTCAGTGGGGCTGCTGAATAGTTACCCAAGACATGGAATGGCAGAATTGTTCCCATCAAAGTAAGGCAAAGCAGAAGTGTTAGGAAGATTCTTAATTGTCATGACTGCAGCAGGAGTGCAATCATTACACCAGCTGTGATCGGAGAACAGAACAGAGAACAAACTAACTCTTTTTCTGTTTGTAGATCTTCTGCCCTTGGAGCAAGATGCAGTTTTTGGCTTAGAAGCTCTTCTTGTTCTCTGTAGTCAAGATGACAGCCCAGGAGCTCAGGCAACCTTAAAGGTGACATTACTGTTGTCTTCCCCTTCACAGCTGTAAGTTACAATAACAGCTTGTGTAACAGAAATCTGGTGTGCACCAGATCCTTTCTGGTGGAAGCATAACACACTGGAGGGAAAAGATCATTTTTCTGGTTTGTCCATAATCAGAGTTCAGAGCAGTAGAGAAACTGAGCATAGCCATAGTACAACTCCTCTCAGGTCTAGGATAAGAGGATTGTTGCAGGTGGCAGGGAGCATTCCTCTCAGAGGAACATCTGTAATAAAACATGAACGTTGGAGGGAGGTGTCTCTGGAGGACCGAGAGAATCTTGGAGGCAACTTGCTTTTTCGAGATGGAGATGCAATGTACGTTATCACAACATTTTTATAAATGATTATTCTTATTTTCCCACTTCAGAAACCATCAGTAATTTTTCTAATTACTTACCTTAAAGGCTGGTGTTGTAAGAGACTACTAATGTTTCTTGAATTTGTGATGTGTTTTAGTGCTTGTAGCTCAGAAACAAAAACTTGGGATTTTGGAACAATCTCATCTTTTGTAGAGTACATAGTTGGGAAAATATACCAGATCTGTGTTTCTGCAGTCCTGCTTGCAGCTGAGTGAGTGTGCCTGGCTATGTTGGGTTTGAGGCCGTTGTGTTGATGGTCCCTGTGGGCTGTGTGAGTTGCAGATCACGCTGACCTGCATGGTGAAGCTGGTGAAGTGCCGCCCCCACCTGAGCCAGTCCGTGGTGGAGTCCCTGCTGGCACAGCTGCACAGTGCCCAGGACAATGCCAGGATCCTCATGTGCCACTGCCTGGCAGCCATTGCCATGCAGCTGCCTGTCTTGGCAGATGGGATGCTAGGAGACCTCATGGACCTCTATAAATTAATTGGACAATCTGCCACAGATAAAAAGCAGGAACTCTTGGTAAGACCTCCCTTGATGGATAAAGTCTGTATAAACAACTGGGGGTGGACTGTATTTTAAAAGGCAGCTAAGGCATTTGTTATGTAGCCGGTCTGTAGCCACTGGTTTCAATTTTCTTTTAACTTCTGACTCTTTATGTCAGTGTTCAGTGTAGAAATATCTCCTAGATGGAGCTGTACTATGCAGTGTATTCAATTAGATTTTCCAGTAGATGGCGCTGCTTAGGCAAACCTGGCTATTGAAATTATTGGAGTATCTCTTAAGTAGTGTTTAAAGGCCAAATGGCAGCTAGCTCTGAGGCAAATTACTTAATATATTGTCAGAGAGAAAAATGCTTTCATCACATATACTTGGAAAGGAATTTGGATTTAAAAAAAAATCACAAGCTTTCTGTTAATTTACATTTGAAATATTTCAGCTAAAAGGCAGAGTTGAGGTTCTTTAAATGAAAGTTACTTTTATCTACAAGAAATACTTGGATTACTGTAACTATTTAAAAGATAAATGACTGAGAAGTTTTGCAGTTAAAATATATGTATGTAATCGTCTATGTAGTTTTGAGCCCAAAATAAAACAGAAATGGCTTTTTCTTCTTTTCTTTAGTTACTGAAATATAACTTCCTTTCTCACTCCTCTACTCTCTACTAGGTTTCTCTTGCCACAGTGATATTTGTTTCCAGTCAGAAAGCTTTGTCCACAGAAATCAAAACTGTGATCAAACAGCAGCTTGAGAATGCCTCCAATGGATGGACAGCCTACAGGATAGCCAGGCAGGCTTCCAGGATGGTAAGTGAAAATACCTGGAGAAAAATGGTTTGCTGTGATTGAAGGAATGCCAGGGAGTTCTTTGAATTGGATAAAGGAATAAGGAAAATCGTAGGACTTGGGAGAAAGAAGTGAATGGGGGGAAAAAAAAGAAAAACCACTTCCCCTCCTAATTCCCTGGAATGCAGATTCAGATATATATAATTTGGGACATTCATCCCATCAAAATGGTTTTTTACTTATCTTTTTGAAGTATTTGAGAAGGAAGTAAGTGATGTCCTGGCACTTTCTTGAGCACATGCCTAATCTGTATTGTCTGACTGCTCTTCAGAATGTGAAGGTCATCCTGATGTAAGGTTCTCTTTCTTCAATGTGAAGAAAGGAAGAAAAATATACTGTTTCCCTTTTCCCTTAAGTAAATTCACAGTTGGGGTTAGAATTACACAAAAAGCCTAGTATGAGATGCTGAGGTAAATTTCCATGGTTTTTTGTCATCTTATTGAATTATCTTATGTAAATAAATACTATACTTTTTTACAGGCTGGTATTTCTATAAAGTAAGCACTCGTGTTTTTATTTATTATTATCAGTGCCACAATCAAATAATTGGAAAAAGCTTCACTATTTCTGTTTCAAAGCTGGGAGCAGTTCTGGAGATGTTCCTGTTTTCTTATTTGTGTAAGTTTTGTAGAAATCCCCAGCCTTCTTTCACATCCCCTTTCAGAAACATTCTTGTCACTACAGGGCAACCACGACATGGCCAGAGAACTGTACCAGAGCCTGCTGACCCAAGTGGCTTCAGAGCACTTCTACTTCTGGCTGAACAGCCTGAAGGAGTTCTCCCACGCCGAGCAGTGCCTGACAGGCCTGCAGGAGGACAGCTACAGCTCGGCGCTCTCCTGCATCGCCGAAGCCCTCAAGTCCTACCACAAAGGAATCGCGTCGCTGACGGTCAGCACACGCCTCTGCTGGGGATGTTTCTGGTGCTGCAGCATGGCTCTTGGGGTTCTGTGCTTAACTCTCTGAAAAGTTCTTCAATATCTCTGGCATCTGCCAGACTCTGTTTGGTTCTCCTCTGCAGGCGTGTCAGTAGTAACACACTGCATCTTGAGAGAAAAGATCCTGTAACTCAGCCAAGTGTGATTAGCTAGATTTCTTTTTGCTTTTTCTTCTCCCTCCACCCCTCATTTCCTGCCTTGATCAGATCAAATGAAATGTGACAGATCTTGTTTAATTAAAGTTACAATGCTTATATTTTCCTCTCCTTTCTTGGGGTGAATAAAAGCTATTGTAATAGGCAAGCCTGGGAATTGGCCTAAATTGGCTGCTGTCTTCTTGAAATAGAGAGAAGGATTCAATTCCCTCCTGCTGAGTTCATGTTGCCTTCTATTTGACAATGTGATCTCATGGAATCCTAAAAGCAATCTAATAAGAGGAAAGACAATTCAGTTTCATCAAATCCAACTGGTACCTGCTTTTATACTTTGCAAATACTTTCTGCTTCTCTGAAGTGGTAAAAATGCCAAAAGCAGTATGATGTCTGTGAACATAAACAAAAAAGAGCATTAATGATTAGGGACCTTCTGTTCCTACTGCAAAGTTGCTTCTTAAGCAAAGATGATCCAGCTTCACACAATACTTTTTCATATTTTAGTTTCCATGAAGAAATCTTTACATACAGTTTCTGTATGCCTTTTCAGTGAAGCTGCTTTGTGGCTTTAGTTACTGGACAGTTAGGGTCATGACAATTCAGACATTACTGTTTAATAAAGTTCAGATATTGCTATTTATTAAGAAAATGTCCCTGAATAAGCTGCAATGACATAAGTTTCTACTTTTGTCCTCTGAAAGATCTGTCATTCCTGAAGTGCTTGTCTTTAAGTGTTGGCTGAATGAATCAGCTTTTAATTCAACACTTGAAGATTTCTCTAACATCAAGAAGACATTGAAAGCAGGACCTCATCTAATTAGATGTTAATATTTAATACAGGCAGGAAAATAACACACTTAAATAGGTCATGCTGTGATCCAGTAATTTAATTACCCCTTCCATGGAGTTTGGGACTTTTTTTCTGTTGAAGGATTCCTGCCTTCATCTCTTCTGCTGACTTCAGTTCCTGTTGCACATAGTGCTTTTCTGGGCCCAGTGCCCTCCTTATGGATGGTCGTGGTCCAGAGGAGTGAGTACAGGATTTCTAGGTTAGAGGAGAGGAAATTGGGTTTTAGTGCTGGTTGTTGCTGACTTGTTGCATCACTCTGGACAATTTCCCAGCTGTGCTTGAGTGTATCAGCTGTAAAAGGAGCCACTCAGTGCTTGTCAATAGAACTCAGCCTCTCCAAGGGGAGCAAAGTGCCACAAAATGCACGTGACAGCCTTGCTGCTGAAGGCTTTTGCTCTCTTTCCTCTGACTTGAGCTCTCCTGGTGCTGCTGTTTCAGTGCAGAGCATGACTCAGCACTGCTGGTACCACAGACTAGTGGTGCATGTGATGAGCCTTGTGTGGCTGCTCCACTTTGTAGCTGGAGAACACAGTGTCAGTAAATCTCTTGCAGATGTTCAGCCAGCCCAGTTTAGCAACGATGAAATGTTCAGACGGCGCTTTGTCGGAAAATTTCTCAATTCCTCCTTGATAAACATAAAACTCTGTCTTGCACTGCAGAGTGTTCTTTCATTGGAGTTAGTGCACTTGAGGGAAAGAAGTCCCTCTGCTTTATGGATAAGAGGTTGTCCCTCTGGGAGAACAGGGACTTGTCAAGGAGCACATTGACCAGGGTCCCCATCTGTCATGCTGTGCTTGATTGTAAAGTTAGCAAAGGTTTTGAATGGGTCCTGCTCTTTCTGGCACAGATCTGTCTTACTGGAGGCATTGGGTTTATTTTCCTACTGCTGGTAATCTAAAGAAGGTACAAGACTTGAACAAAACACTTATGCAGCCATTGGTTAAGTAGCACCGATTCCAAATATGTTGAATGGTGGTGTTTGAAGAACTTGGCTGAGCCAAAGAAATACTTGTCACTTTCAGAAAGAATTGAAACTCACTTATTGCCCATGGCAGATAAGGTGAATTGCAGTATTAACGAGACAAGCTTGTATTTCCATTTACAAGATTCAAGTCCAATTTGTGCTACTAAAAATGTCTGGATTTTCTGATAGGAGTACTTTACTCTTTAAAAGCATGTAGTCTCTGTAGAGCAATTACAGTGCAGTGTAGCCCTCTTCCACAGAGGGTTTTCTGAAACCATCCTTGCAAAATAAACTGAACAATTCCAGTTCAAAAGGGTTTGATTTTTTTTTTGTGCCCTTGGAGAAGGAAAAGCAGAGTGATAGATAAGAGAGGCTTAGTGGTTTAAATATGAAATAGTCTTATTTTTTCAGTTGAAATCTAGTTGAGTAGTTTAAAGTGCTTGCAGTGGGCTGATGTTTTCTCGCTTTAGTCACTAGTAGGCCAGTTCTCAGATGATACGATGCTTTGTGAGAAACCAGTTAGCTGGTTTTCTGCCAGCAAAGAAATGGTTCTTAGTAGAGTTTTGGGGTAGATTATGACTTCTTGCTTTGAGAAGTAATCTGGTGAGGAATAAGAAGCACTGGCAAAGACAGGCATGAGTCCAAGAGGAAGTCTCAATGCCTTGTTTTTGGAGAGGGCTTGTTCTTCTCAAAATCCAACAGTTTAAGAAAAATAAGTAGTGGATTTTCGGCTTAACTAGTATCAAACCTCCAGTACTGCAGTTTACCCCCTCCTGGGTGTCCTAAGTTGTCACAGATGCTTCTACAAGTCAGATAAGCTTTTAGGGAGCAAAGCTTCATAGAACTGTATTTTCTGAACAATAGCAGCTTGTCTACCCTCCTGGAATTCTGTTATTTACTCTTCTTAGTTACCAGTAGACTGTGTCTCTTGCCTTCATCAAATGCAAAGTTCAATGCCTTCATAATGTTCCCATCCATTTCACAGTTCCAAAGAAATCACCCCTTTCTTATGCTGTGGGTAACTTGAGCCAATTCCTTCTCTTCTGGCTGATGCAGAGAATCACTTTTTCAGTCCATGTGTCTTCTTGTTTGCCATCCAATACTTTTTCTTATGGTAAAGACTATCAGGCCTGATGTCATTTGAAGCTTAATGCCTTGGCCTTGGAAAAAGAGGAAATAGGTGCCCTAACAGTATTTTAACTGCTTAAGTCACATTTGTTACAAGGGTGACATGCCTGGAATATGACTTAGTAATTATGTAACTTCTATGTCATTTATATTTAGTATGATTGAAATTGAGCAAACCTGTTAAATATAATTTTCAAAATACCAGCTTTTAGAATTGAACTTGAGGATTCAGTTTTCTGAGACTGTTCAGTGACACTGCAGTGTAATTTTATCATTTTTGCTTTTGACCTAGTTTGCCAACATTCCTATTACTGTGTTTCAGGCTGCTAGTACACCACTTAATCCTCTGAGCTTTCAGTGTGGATTTGTGAAACTCAGGATTGACCTTCTGCAAGCTTTTTCTCAACTTATTTGTACCTGCAACAGCCTAAAAACAAGTCCACCCCCAGCTATTGCCACAACGATCGCTATGACATCGGGGAATGATCTCCAGAGGTGTGGCCGCATCTCCAACCAGGCACGTGCTCCCGTTCCACTCTTGTGCAGTTGTGTTTGGGACTCTGGTATGAATTCTGCTTCTCAGCAAACATATTTGACAAAAGAAATGAAAAGTGGGTTTTGGTTTTCACCTGTAGCTCTGAAAACACCTGCCTGTAGCAGGCTGTGTTTTGAAGCTGAATGTCCACGTATTTTCTCCTCCAGTCACGCACACAGCTTCCAAGGAAGGATCTGCACATAGCAAGTCACTTGGTACACTCAAACTTGCAGCAAGGCTTTTCACACCTTGCTTTGAAACATCTCAAGACACTCTGAGTACACTAAGGAAGAATATATATACCTGAGGATGGTTCTGCAACTCCTTTTGCTGAGAGTTGGCAACTGCCTCAGTAGTGTACAAAACTTGCCTTGGTACCTCCTTGGAACACCAAGGTGGTTTGCTTCTAAATCCAACCAGTGGGTGGTCATTGAAAGACAGAGCAGTTTGATTTACCAGTAGGGGATGGAGGAGGTTGTTGATGGAGTTTTTTTCATTTGCTTTGTTTTTAACCCAAGGAGATTTTGTTGGTGCAGGAAATATACCTGTTTAGTGCATGGATAACAGCCTGTCACTTTGGTAATCATTATCTGAGTGAAGAAGCAAGAACTTTATAAATTTTTCTCCAATATGCCACCTTATTCCTTCAGCGTTGTACGTTACAGTGTAGTGGTTTTCTGGATGTGTGGGGTTTTGTTTGCTTTGTTTTGTGTTTTTGCCTAGTAACATTGTCTCTGCAGATGAAACACTCAATGGAGGAATTCCGAAACTTGGCTACACGGTATGGAGATCTCTATCAGTCATCTTTTGATGCAGACTCAGCAACTCTAAGGAATGTAGAACTGTATCCTTTAAAAATCCTGGGGTTTGTCCACTTTCTTTCTCATGTGCACAGCATAAAGCATAAGAATCCTCTTTTCTTTGAAGACTGCCACAAAGTAATTTTGAAGGTTAATAACATAAAAATTAGCTACCAATTGTTTAAAACCTATTTGAAAATAAGCTATGACACAAAAACAAGTTATGACACAAAAATTGGAGCAGCTTATAACTTGGTATTTTCACAGTTCCTGCTCTCTGTTCACTAAATGGGTAATGACTGTAGGTTTACTTCACAGAAGCAAGGAAAAGTGCCACCAAATGCACTGCATTTCTTGTTTTAGGTGCCAACTTTGAAATTTGTTTAACTCCTTAGTATTAATATCAGACAACAGCAGAGCTGCCTGTTGATTTCACATGCAATAGAAGCACTGATTTTGGATCCAGAATCTGCAAGGTAGGTTTGATAGTTAACTGCATACTCCTTTTCTGCTTATTAATAAATCCGTGGAGCTTTAAGCCTAGGAATTCAAGGAATGTTCAGAAAGTTTCTCAGTAGACATTTCTAATTGTATTCTGAGCAAGCTTGAGGATCTGTTGCTGCTGTGCTGTTCCTGGCAGATTGGGGATTCTCTTTTGGGTTCTGCATTTCATACTGATTTTGCTCTTGAGAGCACTGGATACTGGAGTTATCGTAAATATAGACTTGAACTTCTAATCTCTCCTTTGGCCATTTATTTTAGTTTGTGTTGTTGTGTGTTAGATCCCATACCTGTTGCTTGCACTTGTAAGTGCACCTTAGTTTCCTTCAAAGTTGCGAAAACACGTGCACTAAATTATTTCAAATTTTTAATGTAAAGCCATCACCTCTGGCTCTTTTTCTAACAGTGAACTTAAATCCACTACAAAACAACGTTGAAGTACTGATGAATCACTGTTTAAAAATCCCAGGCTGAGATTAAATGGAAAATACTGTGGCTAAAATTTCTGAGTTATTTTATAACTAGTAATAAAAGTGAACATCCTAAGTGACTGTAATACTCATTATGAATTAAGCATTGCATAGAAGGTGTATTAGTCAGTGAGATGGAATTCTATTCAAAGGAGGAGATTATAAGCTTGGAGATTTAGTTTTAATTCTGACTGGCATGCTTGGTTTGTGTTGGGAAATTTTCATGACTGTTACAAACACTGCAGGGTTAAAAAAGCCAGGGGAAGTAAGTATGCTGAGTCTGTTAGACCTGTCACTGCTTTGACTGAGAGGGTGGGGACAAGAAGGGGTGAATAAATGGTAGTTAAGGAATATTTAAATGTAAAGGGCAAGTGTTATAGTGGAAAAATAATTTAAAGAACAGAGTAAACAGTTTGAAAGACGTTTCTTAATGGATTTCATGTTGTAATGTCTTGCCCAATCTGTTTGGTAGTGTGTCTTCCAGGTTATGATGAGGAAAGTAAGTTAGACATAATGAAAAGTTTCTTTTTTCCTTTTTTTTTTTTTAGTTTCCAGGAATATAGCTCAAATGGAACAGCTCATGTTGAAAGTGAATACGAAAGAAGAATGATGTCTGTATTTAATCATGTACTAGAGGAAGTGGAATCCCTCAACAGGAAGTATGCTCCTGTGTCTTACTTGGCAAGTAACAGTTTTAAATGTATATTGTGTAGAGAAAGGGGCCCAAACCCCAGAACTCCATATATCTGTGGCAGGCAAGAAACAGGGAAGCATTCTCAGTTAATTAACATTTCTGACATAAATGGTCTCTACAGAGACACACTTGTTTAAAAATACTTCAAGAACCATTTTGCTAAAACATCTGTAGCCTAACTGGTCTGCTGAAAAATAATACTTTTAAAATTTCCATCCTAAGAGCAGAGCAGATGCTGATAAGGTCACTACAAGAGCTGTCAGACCCCTCACCACACTCACATGCAAACACTGGAGCACATTCTCTTTGTTCATGTTCTTGCTGTGAAGGAATTCTCCCCCTCCCACAGAGCAGCCTAGCTTTGGTCCCTGAGCCCTGGTGGTGAGCACTGTGCTTGGTGAGTGAAGCATTTCTCTTATCAGTGCAGGGCATCAGGGAGCACAGTGTGCTGGGGCAAACAGTGAGCTGATAACACTCTCCTTACAGGGCTGCTGCCTTTGGCTCTTGCTGCTCATGAGCATCCTGAAGCTGAAGTGCACGTTGGTGGGAGCAAGGTGGTTTGGCATGGTTGGCATCTGTTTGCCTGCTTTCTTAATCCAACACTCCTTACCAATTTCAAGTAGAATAGAGGAGTAAACCATGTAAACCACAGCAAAGGTAAACCCTGTAGACTTCGTTGTGGCTGGCTGCACACCAAGACAGCTTGGTGACTCCCCAGGCAGTGCTTGTGTTCCTCTGAGCCAGAGGCATGGTGCAGCAGGGAAAGGAAGAGTAGACAAGTGGCTTAACACTTAATTGTTGCAGTAAGTTGTGATAGAAGCCAGTCTTTTTGCTTGGAGGGAAGTTATTTTTTGAGAGTTTGTGTGTAGGAGTGTTTCAAGCATATCCTGCTCTGTCAACTCTAACACTAGGACTGGAATAATTTGTATTTTTCTTTTGCTTGACCTTGTTTTTTTTCCAGAGCTGAATACCTCCTTCAATAAGGGGCAGAATATAAAGAGAGAGGCTGAATATAGCCATTGTAATCTTAGTGGTTATAATTCTATGACTCTATTAATATATTTTTGGACTTAAAATGGAAATTCCTGCTGTTTCAGTAGTTCAGGTACATGTCTTTTACCTGTGTCATGAATGATATCTTTTCTCAGTTGTTTTGGCTCTTGTTTCTTGCAGCATACAGCTTGTCTGTGCAATGCTGTCATTGCCTTGTTGAAGGTGCCCCTTTCATTTCAAAGGTACTTCTTCCAAAAGCTTCAGTCTACAAGTATTAAGGTAAGCACTGCTCAAATATGTCCTCAAATTTCTTTAGAAATTCTTTACTTCGTGAGAAAAGCCCTACTGAGGGCACAGAGCTTAAGGATTTTTAGTGAAGATACATAACTGCAAATGGCATTTGGGTTAATGTGTTAGGAGTAACTTGAATAGCATGTATGTGTGGTAGTTCAGGACCACTAGGCAGTCACTTAGACAAGTAGGATTCAGTTCTTTGATTGCAAAGCCTTAAAGGTAAAATGTAGCTGGAATTTTTGTTGATTCTGAGTCTCCAAAGCTAAATAATTCTAGTCCTGGGAGGGCAGCTTTTATAGATTTGTATTTGGTTTTTTTCCTCTCCCTTTAAAAAGCAATGTTCACTATCTTGGAAGAAAATTGTCCTATATATCAGCTCACTGACTAAGAATGACTATATATGACTAAGGTCCTGGGGTTTTTTTTGTTTTGCTCAGGTGTTCCTTTTTTCTGGCAAAAGTAAAAGCCTTAAGTTTTTAATATTTACTCTTACTGCATTTTGCTTCTTTGCTCAGCTTCATATACCTCTGGCTGTTCTGTGGAAGATTTTTTCCCACATCTTTTGAAGAAGTGAAGTAAATGAAACTGATACAAAGATAATATGTGGTATTGCTGATGATGTTTATTAAATAATATAGTAATGAGTCTCTGATAATGGCTGTGTTTCCATTTGCTGTTTTTCCTACCCAACCTCTTCTTGGAAATGTTTCTATAAGAAGGTGTCCTGTTTCATCCTTGAATTTTGTTTGCTTTTCTGGAGGCTTATAATTACATTTTGCTGTGTTTACTTGTGTTCCAGCTTGCTCTATCCCCATCTCCAAGGAACCCAGCAGAGCCTATAGCAGTACAGAACAACCAGCAGCTGGCCCTCAAGGTGGAAGGAGTGGTTCAGCACGGATCCAAACCAGGCCTTTTCCGTAAAATCCAGTCTGTCTGTCTCAATGTCTCTTCAGTGCTGCAGAGCAAATCTGGACAGGACTATAAGGTGTGGATAGAATAGAGCCAGGAGGAGTCTTAAGCTTTTTTGCTGTGTTTTGCTGTTCTTTTGTTTGTCTCTGGGTAGCAGAATTCCCAGGATGAGATGAATGGGGGTGGTTCTGTAATCCTTTCACTTCTGCCACTTGACATTCAAGCACTGGCCAGAGCCAAGCATAACTTGTGGAGGGGATCTGGGATTTTTAAGTCTGCAAGATGTCAATACCTTTTTGTAACAGCTCTTCTTCCAAACAAAGAGGCTTTGTGATGTTCGGAACAAGTCATTAGGAATCTGCCTGAGATGAGGAAAACTCAGCCTCGTTATATATCATATAAAACTCCACAGGGAAAAAAAAACTGAACAAACCAGGAGTAGATTACTTTCTACCACATAGTCTCTAGAATTTTTTATAGTCATTTTATGGTTCTTTTATTTTGTTTGTGGAAATCGTGAGGACGGACTGTCCAAATCAAAGAGCATCTGAGGAGACACATACTAAACTTCAGTCAACAGTTTTATCAAAGGCTGCACGCCTGAGGTTTAGGTTCTGCTAGCATGTGATACTTAGTGACAGGCCCGCTTTGGTGGGTTTTGGGGTCAGGTTTTTGTTTGTTTTGTTGTTTGGGGTTTCTGGAGGGAGAATAGGAGAGAGTCAGTGGCTTGTAAAAGAAGAGGACTAGGAAGTGCGTGATGTTTGGCTCACAGTACTTTGTGGAAAAGTAGAACCTCAGGTGGAAGATGACTTGTTATCTTGTCAAGCTATCCCAAGTGTGCACATGTATTGGTTTAGGAGAATTGCAAACAGATTTTTCCTTTTTTCTCCTCTCTCCTTCAAGTGGAGACCTGAAAACTTATTTTTGGCAGGTTTAGGGTGTTTTAACCTTCCCTCTTTGTCCTCAGATTCCTCTTGACAACATGACCAACGAAATGGAGCAGAGGGTGGAACCGCACAACGACTACTTCAGCACTCAGTTCCTGCTCAACTTTGTCATCCTTGGCACCCACAACATCACCGTGGAGTCCTCTGTGATAGACTCAAATGGTATTGTCTGGAAAACTGGGCCTAAGACAACTATTTTTGTGAAGTCTCTTGAGGACCCATACTCGCAGCAGGTTCGCCTGCAGCAGCAGCAGGGCCAGGCCCCAGCGCAGCAGCAGCAGCAGAGAACCGCGTACTCGCGCTTCTGAGCGCCACGGCCACCCCCAGCCTGCCTGCTCAACTGCTGCTGCAGCTCTTCTGGACACTTCTTTTTTAAAGGTTTCTTTGAAGATTTTTTTATTACAGCCTTCTCCTAGAAAGTCTCAGATGCCAGTTTGTTGCTTCTTAACTTATCTGGAGTAAATTCGAACTCGATTCAGCAGAGGCAGCTGTTCAAATTTGGAGTTGTGCTCTTACTCTAAGAACTTCTACCTGATCTCTAACTTCTGTTTACAAACCTGTTCCAGCAGGCTCCACAAACTGCAGTAGCAGGGGACACTAAGCTTGTTGACTGGTACTTTCCATGATGATTTTTGAAGCACATAGGTTCTAATGTCAGGCTTACAGGACATTGGGAAACACTTCACTTGGGCTGATTATACTGAAATTAGTGTAATACCAAGTGTGTCTCTTTTAATGTGAAGCAATTGGCAGGAATATCCAGAGATTCTTTTTCTGACATTTTAATAGCAAGTTCCAGTATTTGGCTGGTGTATGTATGTTATTAAAATTCTTCAGCACTATTTAATGCATGCAGCTGGAAGAAAAACAATTGCAGTTCGCTTGTGATACCCAGTCAATGCAGAGGGAGGAGACTGCTTGAGGGGTTGCTGTCTGGGGAGTCTTGCAAGAGGCAGAATTTTACAGGTGGGAATAATCACTGTCTCACAGATGATATTGGAAGATATTACCATGTTTTTAAATTTTCATGCATCTGTATTTCTGAAACCTTTTATTTTGTAGGGTTTTTAAAATTTGCTCTTCATTTTAAGAGGGAAATTAAAATGAATGACAGCTTGCAAGTAAACACCTCTGTTTTTTAAAAGGAGTCTTTAATACTGAAACTTTGTGATCTTATGTGTTCTTTGACCAACTTGCGAAGCTTAATTGTTACTTTTACAAGAACTTGAAATAGAATTTTGCCAATTCTAGAAATTGATCCAGAATAATTTTGGAAATACACTGCTTCATACACCATTTTCACACTTCCTTTGTGATATAAAATCCAGACTCACAGACAGTAGATCACATAGCATGACCTTCACCTGGTCTTCATAAATAGTCTCTGCTTATCACTCTGTAGCAAAGCAGGACCCACTTGAGTGTGAGTGAGAAGGAGGAGGGCTGGCACTTCTTACATACTTCAGCTTGTTAATCCCTCTCTTGAGCAGAAATTTTTATTGTTATTTTCTCAGCAGACTCCCATTATACTGTTATTTCTTCAATCTTGTTTCATTCTAAATCTGAGTGGAGTGTACAGGTTTTGCTTGCTTCAAGTGCAGAGAATATGATAATGAATTGCTGTAAACTGAGGCTTCTTTTGCATAGCAGGATGAAGAATTTTTTGCTGTGTTTTCCCATAGTAGTTCCTCTTGGCTGGAGACTATCCAAAAAAACCCAAACAACTGGAAGTGATGTTGCTAGATGTCATACCTTGGTCAGGCTGTAATCCTAACTAGAAATGGTAACTGGGAGGCAAGGCTGAAAAAGAAGACACAAAATTGGTGAAAAGTTGAGCAGCATCCTCCATAAATGATTTTCTTTTTGAGCAGGAGACACAAAGTGCCACTGCCTTCCACTGTCCCACTCTTGTGGTTCCATGCCCATAGTTTGGGGTTGTGTGTGTATATATTCAGCTGTGTATATATTCAGCTGTGTGTGCACACATGCATATATGTACCTCTAGCTACAGCTAGCTGAATGGTCCAGAAAGAGGGGACTGGCCTGCTGCTGTGTATGCTCTCAGTCAGATTGAAGAACTGAACTCTTTGTGGTCACTTGGGTTTTTTCCTTAAAGCCATAGATCAGTTCTTTACCACAAAAACCTCTGTATTTTAATATTAAAAAAAAAAAAAGAGAGACTTAGAGGTCAAAGAGGTTTTTTTACCCTGCATAATGAATGTTTTTCTTGCTCTTATTGACCAATCTGTTGGTGGAAACCTTTGATGGTGCCTTTCCAAAACAACTCAGAAATTCAAAGACATTTCCATGCTGGGGAACAAACTTTTCTCATAAGTCATGTGATGTTCAGAGTGGGAAAGCCCTGTTCTGGTCTGAGGCTTAGCTGTCTGTGAGCTGGTGAGATTAACCCTACTACAGCTAGAAAAAGTGTTCCTTCTTTAAACATGTCTGCTCACCTGATCTGAGAGGCCTCTAGAACTCCAAGAATTTGTATCAGTTTTAAAGCCCAGGAAATAATACTTGGAGCCTGAGAATCTGGATGTTAGGTATGGGAGATTGCAGGGGGAGGAAAATTGCAATTGCTGCTTTGTTGGAAATTACCTTGTGTAGGAGAGTGGCTTGCTGTACAAATACCTGTGTTTCTAACAAGCTCTGAAGAGTTTCTCATGCTGATTCATTTGCAGGTTAGTTATATGTGTGTGCTGATCAGGAAAGGCCCTGGACCTATTAGTAAATTCTCCTTTTATGTAAGCACAGTGATTTATGTTTTGTTGGATTTGTAGTGAGGTTATTTTTTGTGTGGTTTTGTTTGTTTGTTTTTGTTTTGTGCTGTTTTCTAACATGGTGTATTTTTTATTCCTAATAAGCTGGGATATACACCTGTCAAACAGAAACCATGGATTTTATGGCACACAATGTTTCAAAATACCTGAAGAGAAGTGAGGAAGAGTGTTCAAGTTACAGCAATATACAGAAAGCTGCTGTTGGAGCTCTCAGCAGTGAATGTGATCCTTGACTATTAGTGGAAGTGGGGAGGTTATTCTTGTTTGAGTCCTGCATTGTTCCTGGTGCCTGCACTTGAAGATGTGCAACAAAGAATTTGGAAGGCACTTCTAAGATATGGACCCAGCTTAAATCTCCTCAGTGTTTCTCAGTAAACAAAACAGTAACTTGATTACTATGCATAGCTGCACACTGATAATGGAAGACAATTCAGATCTGTTTCACTTACTGGCAGAAGAAAGAAAGTACTCAGTGGCTAGACATTGGTCCTGAGACAGCTGCTAAGAATTCAAACACAGAAGGGCTTGTGCAGACAGCTACGTCATGATCTGTTCCTAATCACTGAGATATGCCTTCATCTAGCTTGGATAAATTGTTGGGCTGAGCAGGAGGAGATGATGGAATGAAGATGCCTGGAGGTGCTGACAATATGTGCAGTGCAGCATTTAGACAGTCGTTTTTGGTGCTTAGGCTCTGTAATTTGACCTGACTTCTCCACGGATGGTGTAGCCAGTTACTCTCGGAAGTACTTGCCGCTCTCATTCCTGTGAACATGTGCTCAGGCATGTGTCCAGAAAGTGTCATTTCTGGATTCCTGGCTGATCCCTCACTCCAGGCAGTGTGGAACTGAATGCAGGGCAGGGGAGGAATGTCCTCTGTCAGATTCTACCTTCCCCTGGAATTTGGAGTGTAATCTCCTGCTAAGGTCATTCAAGTGTATTTCAGAAGTTGCACTCATCGTGGGTATTCATGGAATCTCAGACTTCCTTTCCTGTTTTTGTTTCCTTGGATATGCCCTCATTTTACCCAAGGACTGATATGCCTTAATATAGCTGAAGTTCTTGTGTTTGATAGGGGATATATTTTGACTTAAATCCTATGAAACTGTATGGGAATTGCACAGGTCTGGAAGCAAGTTCAGTGGTTCTTTAAACATAGGCATACACTTTTAAGAATTATTTTATTTAGTGATACCACAACTTTAGTTAAAAACCCCACTAACCTACCGAAAGAATTCATAGGATATGAAGGCATTTTCTTGTATTCCTAAAATATCTTTTGAGTGATATTCAGTATGTGTGTATGCATATAGAGAAAGAGATCTCATACAACACAGTATGGAGGCATCTTGCCTTCAGATTAGCTTCATTTCTTTTCTGGTTTGTTATCTTTCTGTTTGCCTCAAGTGCTTGTTGTGTCCTTGATCAGCATATTTCCACACATGTGTCCTTTTGGTTCCTGACAGCATCTTCTCTGAACAATCTGTTCCTTTTGTAGCAATGCAGGTGTACTCAGGTGTCTGCAAACCATCACGGCAGGAGGGAAAAATAGAGGGTGGGGGGGGAACTTTGGAGCTCTGCCAGCTCTCAAAGCAGTTCTGAGTTGAGTAAAGCCCAAGAACTGGTAGTTCTCTCCGCTTGACTGCTGCAGTTCTGTGTCCAGCACTATGGGAGCTGCTCTTGCTTGACACACATAGGTGCCTCCAAGGACACAACCTGAGATGCTAAGCAAAAGCAAACTTACCCAGAACCTTGCATTTTCACCTTCAGAGCAGAGACAGTGAGACAAAAGCACTTCTTAAAATCAAAGGGAAACCCAGAGTTGCATGCACTTCTAGCAAGGCATGTTATGCAGCGTTGCAGTTACCCTCTCCTCCCCCTGTGAATCTTTAAGCCAGGTGCTGTTTTGTGTCACCAGGAAACACCTATCTATCTTAGTGATCCCTGACAGTTCCTGAGTTGTTTGTACTCCGAGGAGCATCTCTGCCAAACAGCAGCTGCTCAAACTCACTCCTGAAGTCACAGATTGCTGCATTTCAGTGAGCAGTCATCCCAGGTCTGTGCTTCAGAAAGTTGCTCTACTCTGCTGATTGTTACCAGAGAAATAGGAAGCATTTCTTTGGTGTTCTTATTTGCTTTTAGGATATGGTATTTATCACTTGCTTGTGCGCCTCCAAGTGATGCTGTCAAAATTAAGGCCAGCTTGGTTGTATGTTAATGAAGTTTGCACTTAGCCTCAGCCTCCTGACCCAAGGATCTTAGATAAGGTAAGACCAATGTTCAGTGAATTTTGAGAGGAAAGTCTTTCTGAGGTTAGAAAGAGCCTATAACAATGCCTTGAACACTTTCTAGTCACTGGACACCTAACTGTAGTAAAAAGCTGATTTTCTGTTTTACCAGTGACCCAGTAGAGCAGTCAAGGAGATACTGAAACTGTTTTATTTTATAGATGATGAAAAACTTAGGCCATAGCTACTTCACAGTCTTAAAAATAATTCTTTCTCCTTTTCCCTATAGATGAGGAGTCTTATATTTACATTCCCTCAGATATGATTGTGGAGTTCTCAAGACGTCTTTTAAAACTTTCATTACTAAAGGCAATTGTTTGTAAGGTTTTTTTAGGGGTATCAATGGTGGCTACAAAGCTCCAAGGAGGATATGATAAAATAAGGGACTTGTGTGGGTTGGCTGATTTTAAATACCTTTGCTCAGCATTTTAAGTATGTGGCTTGCTGGCAATCCATTTTGTAGAGCCTGTCCTTGCTTCCCAGAAGCTCTAAATTTAGGAATGCAGTTAAAAAAATTTAAGAGCTGTCCATGCTTAACACACAGCTAACTATGGAGAAAACCCAAGGAGGAGCAGTTGAGCTGGAAGAGACTGGGATAAATATAAACTGAGAGTGATGTGGATGGATGGACTCTGCCAAACACGGTGGGTGAATCTCCAGGGTACAGTTTCATGCTTCACTTGACACCTTCTAGGTGTGTGGCAGTGCTGAAAAGGGACTCTCTCTTGTGCTTATTCCTGACTCCAGCTTTGCTCTTTGGATTAGATCAGGAGTTTATCCCATTAAAACAGTTCCAGTTGGCTTGAGTGGTTTTTTCTGCTGGTTTGTCTTGTCTGACTGCAGAGTGACTTGGTCAATGCAGTCAGCACCAGACAGGTGCTGGGGAAGAGAGTGGTGTATCCTGGAAGTGCTGGTGAACTGCTGGACTGGCTGACTGTGCACCTGCTGTGTGTTCCTGTGTTTAGCAGGAGTCTGGAGGAAACTGTGAGTCCATGTGCATCTGTGCTTTTGTGCAGGGGCAGCTGCAGAGGGCAGAGAGCACTGCAGAGTTCCCAGCCAGCTGCCCAGCCTTGCTGCTGCTCCGAGTCACCGCCCAGCGTCAGTGAGGTGACACAAGGACAGGAGGGAAGGAATGCCCTTTGGAGCTGGGGCCAAGCTGAGTGTCAGTCTCTGCTCTGCAGCAGGTGAGGCGTGCTGGAGTGTGTCCTGATTTGCCAGCAGTGCACGTGGGCAGCAGCTCACAGTGGTGAGCCACGATGGCTCCTGACTCTCCTTGTTTCACCGAGTCCCAAGGTGTGCAGAGGTCTGATTGCAGTTTATGCCAGTGATATTCCTACAGGAGCACTTACAAATTCTGGCTAAAGCTAGGCTTTTATCCCTTAGCCTGAAATCCACTGGTACTAGTTCCATGGGTACATGTTTGCAGAAATTGGTCTGTGCAAATGACAGTGTCCAAGCCAGATCGTTGAGTGAAGTGGATGCAGACCCCTCAGAACTGGTCACCCACTGCAGACACAGGGGAAATTTCAGGAGTTGTAATAATTGACAAATGCCTGACCTCTTCAGAAGGTCTCTCCCTCATTCCACAAGGGAGGAGCAAAAGCAATTGTAATTGATTAGGCTAATTATTGCTACTC
Organism: Fringilla coelebs; assembly: GCF_963513975.1. NCBI lineage: Eukaryota > Metazoa > Chordata > Aves > Passeriformes > Fringillidae > Fringilla > Fringilla coelebs. The sequence continues at coordinate 92,357,808 of NC_140030.1, read as the reverse complement.
ATCAGTCAAGCTGATCTATGTAAGCAGTGAGCTGATTCTCCCTTCAAAGTACAAACTCTAATAGTTTATTTCCTTTATCTCTCTGTCACCTGTAGTGAATTGATGTGCATTTTCACCCTGGCAGAGTTTTCCTGACAGCAGTCTGTGCCATGTGAGAGAGATGCAGATTTCCTTGATTCTCCTTGTTGTAAAGATTTAAGTTTTAGTGTGGACCAAGTCTTTGTGAGCTGGGTAGGAATTTCTGAGAGTATTAATCCTGACTGCATCTGGGTGGTACTAGCCACATCATAGATCCACTGGAGAGATTTGTATTTCTGTTAGTGTGTGTAAATTAGGTCAAGAACAAAAATACACCCTGATTTTTATTTTTGGGGGAGTGGGGCAATAAAGTTGAACCAGAAGAATAGCTTGAAGGCTGTATGTTTAGTTGTATTTCAGCCTGACCCTAAAAAAAGCACCCAGTTGTGTTAGTTTTCCTTTTTTAAAACAAAACAAAAACCACATAATGACAATAACAACAGCCCTCAAACCCCCAGCTTTGTTTTGCTGTTCAGAGTTTTAGGAATTGACCATGGTCATAGAAAATATTGTTCTGTTTTGTGGAGGGATATTTTTTCTTTTTGTATAGGAAAAAAGAAGACACACCCCCCACGACTCTTAACTGTGTTGCAATGCCTCCAGTAGTTCAATTTGACAAGATAACAAGACCACTGCAGAACTTGAGGTAATTAATGCTTTTGAGAAAAAATATTTTTAAATGCCATGCTGATGATTTTTTTGTTTGTTGTTGTAATTGAACCTTTTTTCAACAAAACCCGGTGTTGCAGATCAGGTACTCATGTTCAGATCTGCCCTTTAGTGATGTGAGTGTACTAAATGGCAGATGGGAATGTTGATGATTCACTGAATATATTTCTGTGTCAACACTACCTCACCAGAAAACAGCTTACACAGAGGGATATGGAACTTTAAAATTTGTTTTCAGCGAAGCCTGCTCTGTAGTACAAATACAGTGAGCTCTTGCTGTGAGGAGACAGATGGGAGAGCCCTCTGTGATGCCTGTGTGATCACCTGAGAGGTGCCTTTCTGCTGCTCTTTGTGCTCTCTGTGCTCTCTGCCCTTGCAGCCACGGCCAATAACAGCACCTACAGGCTGTGCTGGTTTCAGACATCCGCTGCCAAGTCAGCCCCTGTTCACCTGTGATGTGGTTTGTCTGACTTGGGAGTGCTCACCTGTGTGTGGCCACTTATCTCCTCCTGGCAGAGATGAAAATATTCTCTGCTATGGAAAACTGCTGGGAGCTTGACATCCTCTTCCTGCTGTAAATCTTTGACCACTTCCAGCAGCTCCAAGGCAGCCCAGGGAGAAGTTGGCATTGACCACCTCAAATACTCTGCTATGCAATCTGAATAAATTTGAAAAATGCCACTTTTCATCTCTTGAGCTTTTACTTTCAGCTGCTTCTCTGCAATCATGATAGCCATAAATCATGTTTAGCCTAATCTCATTCCTCATTTTTATTTTTAGTATATGACTCCAGGAAGTGTGGCTTAAAAAAATAATTTTAAAAAGAGCCAAATGCTCAGTAAAATCTGTCCTTCTGAAAAAAAAGAAATATAAAAATCTGTCCTTCCAACAGTATTGTTAGGCAATTGAATTAGTTTTGGTTTGACCTTCAAATGCCCAGTCTTGCTGGGCTGTGCCTGACATTTTTCCCATTCAAGGAGTAAAGGATTATCAGCACAGGAATTTTAACAGTGGTTTTACAAGCCAAGTGGCTGCCACTCCATCCTGTGGGTGGGACTTGGGCAGCGCTTGTGTGACTTGCAATTGACAAAAGTTGATGGCAAATTACCAATTTAAAAATTTATCTCTGTAATTATCACCTGTTTTATTTCCTCATCTCCTCCCTTTAGAAGAGATAAAAACCCCCAGCATTCTTGTTGCGCTCGCAGAAATGATTACAAGTAATAACATTATTTACTTAGTACACTAGAGTATGGAAATAGTGAGATCACATGTGAACAAAAACATAACTCATTTTGTCCTTTATCTTTCCTTCAGGAAGACTTTGACCTGTAAGTTGTAAAGAAGCTGTGGAGCCTGGGTCAGTCCCAGCAGTTCAGCTGTTGGAGCAGTGATTCATTTGTACCCCTTCTTAGTTCCAGCTGTGGTGCTGATAATGAAAAGCTGACAGCTGAAGGGCAGAGGTGGAAAGGACTTTGTCCAGCAAGACAGCAGCAATCTACAGCTGGGCTGCCTGAGATATAATTTGTTCACCAGTGATTTGATTACTCAACAGTCTACATGGATTCACAAGCCATTCACAAGGCTTGAATTTCTAAACATAATGTAGACAAAAGTTTCCTTTAATGTAGGACAAATCCCTGTAATGCTGTAGTAGGGCTGACACAGGGCACAGGATCTCTGCCATTGCTCTGTGTTGGGCTGCTGTTAAAATGAGGTGCATAATTCATGCTCAGCACAGGCAGTTGAGACCATGACTCATTTGTGCCTCTCTAAAATATTAAACTTCCAGGCCACTTCAATTACAAGCCTGGCAAGACATACAACCTGATACAGTAAAATATTTATTTGTTACCCAGGTAATGGCAAAAGAATCCAGTCATTACAAAGAATGCTACTTGTGATTAATTATTTAATTCGTTTCTTTAATCATTTTGGCTGCCTAGGAGTAGAAAGAGCTGCAGTTGCATGGGCATTTCACTTACTAAAGTATTTTGGAGATGCACAAAAGCTTTGCATCTCCAGGAATATAAGCCTCTAAAGTATTTGTGCATGTGTAAGCAAGTGTTACTCTGAAGGAGGGTGGAAGTTAAAAGAAACTGGACAAACTTAAACTTCTGTAAGAGCAAAGATTAAAGATGAATTCTAAAAGATAATCTGAAAAAGATCTTGAGGTATTTGAGTTTTGAGGAGGGGGAAATACTAACAGTGCATTTAATCAATGCACTCAAATAGCACATGTTAAGTAATGAAGCTGTCCTGATGAAAGACTAATTTAAATGTTCTTGATGATTAGGTCTAATGTAACAGAATTAGTGCTTCCAAATTGCTAAAATGAGAACCTGGTCCATGAGCTTTCTTTTTAATTTAGATGGTAGCAAGGACTAGATTTCATATCCATTGTATCACAGGTTCAAAATTCAATTTTTTGTGTTTATGTAGCCCTTTTGAGCTCTGTGTGCAGACAACAGATGTACTTAGCAGTGGACTTTGCCTGGAACTGAATGCATGCAAATGGCTCTATATGTGAAACTGCAGAATGCACTGAAAAATCTGAGTATTCCAGCTCATGTTTCCCTGCATAATGAAGTCACTGACTAGCATGATCAGATTATAAAAAGTCATCTTTGGTGTTTATATAATACCTAGGTTCAGCTGAACTATTTTTAATCAGGAATCCAATTGTTTATCTTGTATGTTCTTTTATATCCTTTCATCCTGCATTTGCATACATTGTGATGACCTTTTGTGGAAACCCTGCAGGATTTTTATAACAGTTCAGCTGAAATTCAATGTGAACTCGATCAGCTGTTCCAAGCTGGGTAGCATCTCAGCAACACAGCTCACAGGGTGAAGAGCTTCTGTGAACAAGGGTACAGAGAGTTTTTCTGTGATTCTTATTGCTTTTCTACTGGAACAGAATGTTAATCCATTTATTTTGTAAGGATATGTTATTTTTCATCTGTTTTTAAAGATGGTGACCACAGACTGTAGGGTTTTGGCAGCTGCTGATCTCTGAGCTGCAGCATTGCAAGACTAAAATTGCAAGTCAATGTTTTTATCTTTTTGTTTAGAACATAAAATCAAGTAGTGTTTTCTAAGGCCTCTGGCAAATACTGTTGAGGAGTGACTGCTCCTGGGTGTGTTGGTTACAGCAGTGGTTTGCAAATCTTCCTGAGGTTCTGCAATGATTAAGGCTTCTGCAGGGTGTATCACACAGTGTATTTGAGCAAGCTTGATCAACTTTTTCCCCTGCAGTCTATTCCCTTGATTCTGCAAATTCACAAGTGGATTCTACTCAGTTGTGTCTTAACTCAGCTGCTAGCATGCACTTTTTCATCCATCTCCTCAAGACACAATCCACAGCTTCTAACAGGTCATCCTGCACAGCAGTGCTTGCACCCAATCCTTCCAAACGCACCCTTGGATTCTTTCTGTAACTCCCTGAAGTGACCTTTGCAGAAGCTGGGATGCTTTGAGTTTCTGTCCGAGGAGGAGGAGCAGAATGAGCTGGGCAGTGCTGTGCAAGTGTACAGCACAGATCACAGATCACCCTGGCTGCTTTACAGTCAGTGGCAGCCTCTGCCTGCCCACGTGTCCGAGCTGCTCCCTTCCCTCCTCACCTTTCACATGGAAAACTTAGTGGCCAGGAGCAAAGTGTGGAGGTGTCTGGCAGCATAATGAATGGCAGAGATTCCTCACCTGGAATGTGAGCCTTTCTGCTGTAGATTTGGACATGTGTAATTAATGTTTGCTCCCAGCCCTAGATGCTGCTGCTGCCATCTAGGAGAGGGAGCCCAGGGAATGTTTTTGTGCACTCATCTAATGACTGACGTTGGTCTAGGTTTGGGGTTGGTTGGCTGGGGGTGTTGTTTGTTTGTTTTTTAATGTGTACCACATCCTTAGGGGAGAGATGATCAATATTTAAGGAATGTAACAACTCCTATATTACCTCCACTTGGAGACAGAAGTTACCACAATAAGAGTGTGTGTTGTAGGGAGTGGAATGTGCAATATAATTTACATAGTCCAAATTACTGGCCTCCACCCCAACTTGAGGCAGCAATAGCTGCTGTGGAACAAGAAGGTGTCAAGCCTCTGCTTCCATTCCTCCCTGCCTTCAGGAAAAGAAAGAGCTTATCACTGGGCATGGTAGATACTCCTGGATATGTCTGAGACATTGCCCTGGCCAGGGCTGCTCCCTGCTAGGTTGGGAGCTGGTAATCTCAGGCACCAAGATAGTCTGGAATTCCAGTACCACCCTGTTTCTTCACCAGTCAAGCCTGAGAACCCTTACTAACAAGCTGTCACAAATGCAACATAATTTGTTCTTCAACTGTTTATTTTTGTGTTCATCTTTGGTAGCTTTGCCTTGAAAAAAAGAATCTAACTCAGTCATCACTAAGTATTAACAGTGGAAAAGAGGATGTGAGGCTGGGTTTGGGAGGCAAATTCCTTGGAATACACAAGCACAAAGAAGAGAAGAGAACATGAAATAGTAGGTTAAATACTCAAGCCTATGCTCTGCTGTATCGAGCTCTCCCCCCAGCATATTGTTGCTTTGCTCCATACTTACAGTTTGCCAATCAAGACACATTTTATGACAAGATAACATTTTACTTACTTTTTCACATTCTTGCTCTGACTGGGACTTTCTGCTTCTCTGTAAATGTTTGGCCTAAAGGGTTTGAATTAATGTCTTCTCTTTAGACAGATGCTGCCATTTAGAAGTGTTATCTGAAAGACATGCAATTAATTCTTGACCTCAATTAACTCAGTACAGCATTCTCACAGCTGAGTGTGATAAGCAGTTATGGTTCTATGATACTGAATTTGCTGTGATGTATCATTCAGCACTAACACAAGGCACATCTTGTTTGATAATTTTTCAGAGCCTCAACACATCATCCTGTTCTGTCTTCTCCTTCCTTCCCCCTTCCAAAACTTGTAGTGGCTTCCACGGATGTCTCAGTCTTGACAATTTTAAGTGAAAGCAAGTGGAAAGATCTGAGTTCTACCAATAATGAGACTTCATTTATCAATCTCACAACTGCATTTAATGCCATTTTTCAGCCCCCAAAGCTGGGGATGGATCCCCAGCTGAATAATGTGGTGAGTGTCCTGCTCAGAGCCTCCAGCTTCCACTGGAAACCTTGGGAAACCTTGTCACCTCGAGGAGAGAGGTGACAGCTGGGACCTTAGAGAAACTTGCATTTGAGACAGTGTGAGATGAGGCACAAAACACTGGTAGGTTGGTCAGCCTCAGCCTGGCCCACATTGGATTGGCAAGAGGAGCTCAGTGGAACTGGAGCTAATGATACTTCTGTATGGAGAAAAAGGGGTAAGAGTTGAGCAGATGGCTGAAAGAGTTTTTATCGTCCACTTGCATCACTTCTGTTTGACAAAGGGAGTTTCTGTTATGCTTTTACTTTCCTCAATATTTCTTTTTCTAAATACATAGTATTACAAAAATAGTATTACAGTTATATCTATCATTAGGAAACTGTATGATTTTGAAACCTTACTTTAGTTTCTTTGTTCCTTTTTTGTTTACTCAGGCTGAACAAATCAAACTATGTAATCCCTCGTGGATTCATCCATGCCATTAGGATTGCTTTTCTTAGCCACAGTTAACAATGGTGTAATGGGCTTTACAACCTTTTATTAAGTTGAAATGCATCAATAGCACTAATGATAAACAATTGTGGTATTTCAGGAAGAACAATTTCCAGCTCTTACTGCACATGCCAATCTATGGAGCTTTTGGGCAGCACATGACTGTGTGGCATGAAAATAGGAAGTAATTGTCCCTTACAAACATATTAGTGCTGTGGCACAGACTTAAGGAAACTGGTCTTGGATGTGTGGTAAAAAATACATAACAGCATTACTCTAATCTGGATGAAAACTCCTCTTTGATGACTGTTGCCCAAGTCTGTGCTGTTGGCTGGTGTAAATCAGGATGAAGTGGTTTGGATTGGCTGTAGGGAGGACAGGAATGGGCTTTATTGTTGGTGCCAATCATAGGAGAGGGCGTGGTGCTTCCTCCCTTCCTCTCCTCCTGAGCGCATTGGGCCTGCCCCTGGCTTAGGATGATAAAGTTAAAATGAAACTACAGCTAAGATGTATGAGGGTTTTCTGGAATTCAACCTTCTCCTGCACCCATGGAAAAAAGAAGGCTTCAGTTAGGACCTAATTGTGGCCTTGCAGTACTTGAAGGGAGCCTATGAGAAAGATGGAGAGGGACTTTTTACAAGGGCATGTAGTGACAGGACAAGAAGGAATGGATTCAAACTAAAGAGAGTAGGTTTAGATTGGATATTAGGAGGAAATACTTTACTCTGAGGGTGCTGAGGCACTGGCACAGGTTGCCCAGAGAAGCTGGGGATGCCCCATCCCTGGAAGTGTTCAAGGCCAGGTTGGATGGGGCTTTGAGCAAGGTGGTCTAGTGGAAGGTGTCTCTGCACAGAGCAGAGGGGTTGGACTAAATGGTCTTTAAGGTCCCTTCCAACCAAAGCCATTCTGTGATTCTATGATCTTTCCCTGTAGGAAAAAACCCCAAAAGAGGATACCTTTTAATGCCTAACTGATAGTGTTGTCTACCTTAATTAATGATTACTCATTAGCCAATGCCAAGACTATCTTTAACTGAAGTTTTCCCAAAGAAATTATTAATTGCTGTTAACAGTGGACATCAGTATTCTGCATTCAGCAGAGAGACCAACACCGTGTTTTTCAGGCAGGTAGCAAGGCTGCAGAGGATGTGGGTAGCTTGAATGCTAATCACAGTGTGACTTCTCCTTTTGGATTTCCTTGAGCTTGAGCAAAAACTGTATAAGCAGCTTGCACCATGGATGTGTTCATGACCTTCTTTGGGTAACCAAGTTAAACATAGTCTTGAGGAAGCTCAGCAAAACAGTTGCAAAGCTGCATATGGTATCATAAGACCAGGAGGCTGCACGCTGTGCTAAACTGGGGGAGGAAAGATAAGGAGTATTTCAATACACCTCTGTTCTAGTTCAGATTTCAGTGATGGTATTTATTTTACAATAGTGGCTTCCTGGAAATGTACAGTGGACCTTGGATCAGACCTGACTAGTTTGTCCCCAGGTCTTCAGTCAGCTCAAATAGGATGGATCTTTGCACTTTGACCAGTGCTGTTTGAAATCACTGGAATTCAGCACATGGACAAACAGACCTCCCCACAAAGGCAGCTGTTGTTGTTACATTGGACTCTCTACTTTCTTTTTCAACTCAAAAATCACCACTTTTCTGAAACATCAATATTAATTTTAGATTGTACCGATACAGAATTCAACAAAGATAAGAAAGATAAAGTAGTGTAAGTAAGTCTTTTATTTTGTAACAAGCTGTTCACTAGGGATTTAAGTGTGATAATCACATTTAAGAGCAGTGATTAATATTTATTTAGTTCTCTTGTATTTATGGTTTGATCTACAAACACTGACTTGATATTAAGAGTTTACCAAAACCTAAGTAGGTCAGTTTGGTAAATGGTGACTTGAAGTGAACTTGAGTGAAAATAAGAGCTTCATCTGATCTTTATGCAACATATGAACTTTATGATCAGGACCATACAGCATAGTGCTTAGCTTGCCAGTACAGATGGAGAAAAATATTAGAGATTAATTCAGGGCCATCAAATTCCTGGGTTTTCTATATATATATATATTAAAAATGACTAATCACAAAACAGTGTGATAAGTAGAAAATGTTAGGAGTCCCATCTGCCTAAAAACGGGTTGGTTTCATCTCTGTGTTTGTACGAGGCTTCCTTATGCAAACTTAATGGGCTTACAAAAAAATCTTGCAAAGTGCAAGCTTATATATAATCAGCATGTTATCATTGCCTGAAGTAGTAGATTCTGTAGATGGGACTGAATTAAGTCAATGTTATGGATAAAAGATTGCATAACCAAGCAAACAAAGAGGTTAAAGATTAATTAGGTGGAGTAACTCTAGAGCTCCGTTCTTTCAAAAATGCCGACAAACCAACACAAACCAGAATGCCACAAAAATCAAAAGCTCAAACTTACCTTGGTGACAGCAGTGTCCATGGGGCGAAGAAAACACCCATGGAACTGAGATGAGGACCCAGCTTTGTTGTCAAAGCTGCCCACTGACTGACACAGTGTATGGCAGAAGCACATCGCATACAGCAGCCAAGGGAAGTGCTGCTCACTCACCACCTGCTTGCATTGTGCTGGATCTGTTACCCATCTTTAATAAGAGGCCTCTGTCAAAGTCTTCAGTTTTGCTTTAATGTGAAATCAGATACCTCAAAACACCTGAATTATTCAGCTCACAATTACAGGGGCTGGTATGGGACTTTATTACAGTATGAAAAGGCCTTGTAATAGCAGGAACAAACTCTCTGGTTTCTAAGATTATATTGATTTGGCCAACTGTGAAATACATTGAGTAACCTTACCAGGTCTGCATATGAGTTACAGAACATGTAGCTGCAATAAGAGGCCTTATATAATCATATGCTGGACCAAGAGTAACCCAAAGAAATTATAAATATGATGTGTACATCTTATGTAAAACAGATTGAAATGGAAAATCCGAGAGTGGCATTGTGTGAAGGTTAACAAGCTCTGCCTGAGTGGAAAATGATGAAATTTGCTTAGAGCTGGTAGAAGAAAGGGAGTTATGGCTATGTCTGCCTCCCCTTCTGCTAGTCTTGACTAGCTGGGAAGTTGTTCAGATGGGATATATTCTGGGTTTTGCCTGTCTTACAAATGGTGAAGGTCACGAACGGGATGACTGCACTGTTCTTAACCCACTCCAAAATTCCTTGATTTACTCCTGTAGAAAGCAATGTAACTTATGCTATAGAAAGAATAAGTACATTCACATATTAATGTACACAAATTCTTTTGGGAGATCAAGATAGCCTTCACTGAAGCATCATCTGGCTTTGTCCCCCTCTGTAGCTTATCCTGAGGGTCTCTTTAGATTCCCTGTGGTGGAAGTAGTACAGATGTAGTACACCCACAAAGGAAATAAACGCATCCAAAACCACTTAAAAACAAACCCTTGACAAATCCTAAATAACAGAGTACTTCCAAATATTAGAACATAATCTCCACCTGAAAAGGTTATGAACTATCACTTTTTATGCGTCCATACCCAGTAAATCTACTTTGACACTGCCTTGGACTCAGAAACAATTGGAAAGCACCTGATAAATAAAAATTAGGTATTAAATGGGGCAAAAATACCTTCCCACAGAGAAAGCCCAACTATGCTGGCCAATTAAACTGAGCAGCAGCAATCCACCAGATGAGCTCCATCTGAAATGCAGAGCAGGGAGGATGCAGTACACGTTCTTGACAATCTCACTACATAAAGACCCAGTTTGATGCAGGACTCAGTAGATGGAGCGATGGGACCACAGCCAGCCCCAGCATTAGACATAAGCAGTCTCCTCTCTTCCCCAGTATTTTTGTACGCTGGTGTTTTTGTATCCTGACTTTGTGTAGCTGTGTCTTCCATGTTGCATGGCCTCCTTGGCTTGGTTTGCTCTGAGAACACCACAGAAGCTGTGTGTCAAACTTTATTTTTTACTTTATGTGGGATAGAACTTCAAGCATTGCACTGGAGTTGCCTCACTGGAGCCAGAGTTTCTTCTTCTGTCTGTGTCTAACTGTATAAAATTCCCTTGAGCAAAATTACAAAATGCAATAATGCCTGGTTATAAAATGTTTACTTGGTCTCATTTAGGCTTACAAAAATTTTGGAATGAAATATTAACTTAAAGAGCTATGTAACAATCCAACTTGCATCATATTTAATGATTCCTGGTTAAAAAAAAAAAAAAAACACCCAAACAAACAACAACCAAAACCCATTTCAGGTTGAATGCTGCTACTTCAATGCTACTTTATTCACTCAGGAAAAAATACGTTTTGTTTAGTCTGTCTTACGCTAGTGATTAAAAAAATGGCCCTAAAACAACTCAAGACCTTAACTTGGCATCCTGCAGTCTTATTAAACGAGTACTGTCTAAGATCTGATGTTGACTCAAGCTAGTGGGAGAAGAAAAGTGTGCATTTATCATGAGCCTGAAAGTTTTGGTCATGCTTGTGATGTTTTCTCTGAGGCCCATAATTCTTTTAACGTGAAAAAACTTAGTCTTTTATCCAAGGGTTTAAACATTAGAGAAAATGAGCAAAAATGACAACTCTGTATGCTAGAGCCAAGGGAACTGGCAAGGCTGCAGCTGGCTCATCTTGGTGAAGGGATCTGGAGGTGCAAGCAAGGGAAGGAAACTTGTCTGGGGCTGAGATTCAGTTAAAGCCTTTTTACATCAGTTCAGGAATGTGACAAGTGGTCAAGTCAATGCCACAATTTGCTTCCTTTTTAACTGCTGCTTCATGTTACCCTCAAGTGTCCTTAAAAGAATTAAAGTGAAAACAAAAGCATCTTTGACTAAAAGGTCAAATAGGCTGATAACATTTACTTCCTGGAGAGAAATGACAAAAGGCAAATGGCCTGGGTTTTATGTTTTGTGTGTGATAAATGAAGGTGAGCCTTCAAAAGGAACTGGTGTGTCTGAAAGATTACTGAAAATAGATCTTTTAAAAAGCTGGGCTGCTCTTGGATGACTACAGGAAAGAACATGGGATCAGCTTGCCACTGAAGTTCAAGGGACTTGGACAAGCACAGTTCCTCCTGAGGTGCAGCTTGGTGGAGATGGAGTAACTGATACTGCCCTTTAAATTTAAGAATCTACTTGGAGACTGGAAGTGATTTTGCCTTTCTTACAGAGGTTGCAGTAGAAACTACTGTTACTGAGTATTTTGGAAGGTTTAGTTGTTGTAATGAAAATGTTAAATGTTCTGAAGACAGTAATGCAAAAATCCTTCACATTGGAATATTTGACACTGCAAAGCAGCTCAGAATTCAAGGTTAAATGTAATTTATAATTTTCCATATCCTAAAACTTCCTGCCTTTTGTGTTTTGGTGTGGGTTTATCTTTGTTTCCCCTTTGTTCATTGCAGATTACGGAAAACATAGGTTCTTGATGCTTCTTTAAACTGTGATTTTTCCAAATCTAATGCTAACTACTTAATTCACTTGAGATGCTTTCTGTATTTTTGTTCCCCTGAGTATATTCCCTATTTCATATTATGCATCTTCAGCAGCCTGTGCTCTGCATGTTCCCATCTCTGTAGTTCCTCGTGGCAGTTTAGTCTTCTTCCATGTTTTCTATCATGCTCTCTTTTTAAAATAAAATTTTAGATAATTCCCCAAGTAGCCAGTTGTTTTTTTCTGAGAGCCTGGAAGCAGTAGTTGTTTTCTGCTCTGTAGAATTTCAGAGATTTCTCAGAAAATTTATTTTCTTGTCCTTGCTCTCTGTATGACACAGATTATGAGTTGTAAAAGGCCATTTTGTTTTTACTGTTATCAGCACATGAGTGCATCCTCCTTTCTGCTCCAACCATATGGCATTTGCAGCTTCCGTTTGCTGCAAGGAAAGCAAGCAGGGAGAGCTGCTTGAATCTGGTCGTGACAAATGAGCAGCTTTTGATTTGCCAATCTTTGACCCAGACTGAGGTTCAAAAGCATTCCAAAACTTGCTGTTTCCTAACTCCAGAAACCAATCCTTCAGCTGGCTGGCGTTTGCAGCTCCAAGCCTGGATTCCATCATGGCTGTGGCTCGAGGACTGCCTGGATGGCTGCGCTGCCATCTCCTCCTCCGGCTCCGCTCGCAGGCAGCCCTGACGCGACAGCCAAGCTGGAGTGCAAGGATGTGCCACGGAAGGGCAGAGTGTGACAATGACAGCAGCTCAGTCACTTCTGCAAGTGCACCCAGACATGGGACATGTTACCTGTGGGAACTCAGCACATCGTTCTGGATGTCCAGAGCTACCGAGAGAACCCTTGGGGGCTCAGAGGTCCTGGAATGTTGCCAAAAGCACCTGGTGGCTTGACTTTGATCCTTCTAGGGATGTGCCACCTGCATATGAGGATATGAGAATCACTGGGGTTTAAATGGTGTAAAAACAGTATATTTACAAGGTGAAACACAGGTTTTAAGGTTTTGGTACAGGGGGGTTATGGAGACAAGATGGAGGAAATTGGGCCTATGTCATGGTTCTTCTTTCTTCTTCTTGTCATCCACTTTCTGTGTGATGTTGGCACTTTTGGATAGGTTCTTGGTGAAGGTACACTTGCCAACAAGGGTGAAAGGTATTGGGGATAAAAGGTAAATAAGATTTCCATAGTTTTTGTTATAAAAAGACACGACTGCCCCGTGGGCGGTCAGAGTGCCTTTGGCTGCCTTGCTGGTCAGATCCCGGCTGGGCAGAGAGAAAACTTTGTAGATAAGAAATAATAAACAGCCTTGAAGACCAAAAATCAGAGTCCAGCCTCGTCCTTTGGAGCCCGATCTGAACGAACCATCCTACGCGTGTCTGGGCACAGACAGACCACAGCTGGCCCGGACAGGTACCTTCTTCAAAGGCTTTTGAGGGGTTTGTGGCTGACACCTGAGTGGAATCCTGCAGCCAGAGCTCAGGTCCACCCTGTGCAGTAAGCTGGGTGCTCCTCAGGATGATTGTTAAAGCAGCCACACAGAACAGATGTTTGTTCATTGCTGTGTAATATAACAGGTGTTTGTTTATCACTGTGTCACATTCACACCTCTAACATGCCTTCCCTTCTCACTGACAGAAACAAGCCCAGCCTTCTTTTGTGTTTTTGGCCTGTGGGTTTTTATGAAGGTAAGTGGGAGATAACTCCAATATTTATTTATCTGCTCCAGCAATCGTTGACATTGGTTAATGACCTAATTTAACCAATGTTCATATCCGTAGCTACCAGTTAATAACCACATTAAAATGTATTTTTACAATGATCAATAGTGACACCCCTGTCAGTATTTCTGTGATGCTGAAAAGAGGAAGTTATGAGGGGAGTATTCAGTCAAAAAACATGTAAACTTTAGAGAAATAATTAAAAAGGCCATAAAGTGAGAGCTGCTTATATTAATACTTTGCCCTTTTTTTGCATTTATAGTAGTAAAAAGACAAACTATGTATAATGAAATTTCATGAAGCTCAGAGATTGAGGAATGGCTTCCAGAAAATGGAATTTATTTTCTTAAAATCGAAACTAAAAATCACTTGTGATACTTCTGGGCTTCAGAGTTATTGACCTAATAAAAAATCACTGCTTTTAGTTGTCTCCTTCTTTTTGTTTGCAGTAATGGCACACATGTACCTTGGCACTTGAAAGGATTCTTCAGAGGCTCAGACTGGGTGGCACAGCTGGCTGCTCAAGAGCAGTGGGGTTATTTCATTGTGCACACTTCCTGGGAGTGGGCTGTCCACGGGAAGGCCAGGAAATGAGGAATAGGGGTGGGTCTTTGCTAGGAGCTCATTCAGCAGAATGCTAAACCACAGCTTCCTAAGCTCTAAGGCAGTCACTGACAAAGAATGAATGCTTTGTACAGCTGCTTCCCCATGTGCAATTCCTTTCTGCAGGATAAATTGCCTAATTCATTAGTTGTCTAACATCATTTCTGCAGTCCCTCATTGGATGCAGCAGGCTTCGGAATAGTGTTCCAAACTGTGCAGTGGGAATAAAATTAAGATATTTTAAATTTTCTAAAAAATTTATTATAATAAATATTTTTAATCTTGGAATGATACATAAACTAAGCTTTATTTTGCTGTTTGATGTAAAAAGCCCAAAATGTATCCTTAATAATGGCCTAAAAATTGTCCTTTTTCTACCTAAGAATTTTGGAGCAAAATTTTGCTGAGAGTTGTTGCCCAGAGTTGTTTCTATGAGATATATGGGAAAAAAAAAACCCCAAAGCAACATAAAACTCAAGTTCTACTGATGCTGGTAGCACTTCAGAACAGCTCAAGCTGACTGCATAATGATTACTGAGCACAACTGTCAGGTTCAACCTAGGAATAAAAATAACACAGGCAAAAAAACGCCCAGACTTGGAAACACTTATGCAAGATGTGTCCTTTTTGTCCAAAAGGTCAAAAGTTTAGTGTTGTTTTGTTTTGCTCAAATAGAATATGATGGTATTATTTGGTTGTTTGCATTTTTAAGTTCTCAAATTAAATTTATCTGCAATAACAACTTTGTTTGCTTCCTGGAATAGAGGTTGGGATTTAATTTTGTTGATGGTACAGTCATCTCCGAAGCCTCATTGTCTAGGAAACAGTAGACTAGCTTTACACATGGCATGGTTAGTATGTGAAACCGATATGTTTTTCAGTCCACATTTACAATTGGAACAATTTTTTTCCTTTTTCCAGCACAAAAGACCTTCTAGCACATCTCCTTCTTAAGGTGGTTTCAGCTGCTGCTCTTCCTTAAGAACGTGAGCAGAGTTGAAATCACTTGCAAGGCCATTCTGCTCACTGTAAGTGTTTGAACCCTTCAAGTAAGCAGAGGGAACAGCCTGGTCAGGCCAGAGAGAGTTGATGGAAGTCTGGCAGCGCTCTTCCATGGCCTCTTCAGGGGTTACCTCTAGAGAGGACAGGAGCAGACCTGTGTCTCACAGGCACAGCGAACAGACAACTGCATCACCACAAGGGAAGATGCAGTTACACAGAAGGCAAAACATCCTCACCCTGGAGTGCTTTTGTAAAGGTGCAGGCTCTCTGGATGGGGCTGTCAAGTCTCTGCCCTCAGCTGCTTCCGTGCTGGCATCAGCTGCCTCTGTAGGTTGGAGACCATCACAGAGTTGGTTTGGAGGTAGATGATGTTTGTGGCTGCTGGGGAGGGATGAGAGAGAAGGAAGAAGACTGGAGAAGTTGATCTATAAAAAGCACACACAAGGGACTTAGGACTTTAAGGACAAGACGAAGTGCACTGTTGCTGTCTGGGCCCAAAGGGTCTTTCTGGTGGTGCTGAGGGAACCTGTGGAGCGTCCTCTTCTACCTTCCCTGATGGCCCAACTTTACCAAAAAACAAGGGTGAGGGGGAGTCGTGGGGCCGAGCCATGCTGCTCCCTGCTCACAGAACCACAGTTACACGGGATGCACAGGACTGGTTATCCGACCCAGCTCCCTGCCCCGCACAGGACACCCCCAGGAATCACACCATGTGCCTGGGAGTGTTGTCCAAACACTTCTTGAGCTCTGCCAGGCTTGGTGCTGTGACCACTTCCCTGGGGAGCCTGTTCCAGTGCCCGAACACCCTCCGGGTGAAGAACCTTGTCATGATATCCATCTTAAACCTCCCCTGACACAAGTTCAGGCCATTCCCCGGCTCGTCCCGGTGTCGCCCCGCCCGGCTCCGGGATGGGCACAGGGAGCAGCCCCTGCCGGTGCCCCCTCCGCGGAGCGCGGGTGTTCGCGGGCCGGCCCGGGATGCGCTGCGGCATCCGTCCCGGTGTCTGTCTGTCCGTCTGTCTGCGTGTGTGTGCGAGTGAGAGCGGGAGGGTGCGGGGGCTGTGCGCTGCCCGGCGGGGGCGGCGCTCGCTGCAGCGCCAGCCCCGCTCCCGGGCGGTCACGGCGGACGCGGCGGGGGCGGGGAGCGCGGCCCCAGCGCCCGGCATGAACCCGCGGCGGGGGCTCGGAGGCGGCGGCGGTGCCGAGGTACGAACCTCCGCCCCCGGCAGGTGCAGGGTCCTCCCCCCGCCCGCGGCACCGCCTGCCCTAGCGGGGCCGGGGCTCGGCGCGGTCCCGCCCGCGGAGAGCCGAGCCGAGCCGGCAGGGAGGGGAAGGGTAAGCGAGGGGAGGGGAAGGGAACGGAAAGCAAAGCAGAGCAAAGCAGAGCAAAGCAAAGCGTGCCAGGCCCGGCCGCGGGCGCGGGAGAACCGAGGTGAACCCGCGGTCTGCGCCTGCCCGCCCGGCCCGGCGCTCCCGCCTCCCCCGCGCTCACGCCGCCCGCCCCCCTCTCTCCCTCCGCAGGGAGCCGCAGGGCGAGCAGCGCTGCCGCGGCCGGGCCAGCCACCTCCGGGTCCATGAGCCGCCGCCAGCCGCCGCCGCCAGCCCAGACCGCCGCCGCCGCCGGGCCCAGCTCCCCCAGCCCCGCCGCTTCCGCCGCCGCTCCGCCGCCCCGCCGGAGGTGAGTCCCGCGGCCGGGCCGCCGCCGCCCGCTGCCTCCCCGCCCCGCGGGCCCGGGCTCCTGTCAGCCGCGCCGGGGCGGGGGAGAGGCCGCCGGCCGCCGCCGTAGCGCCCGCCGCCTTTCCGGGGAGGGGGAGCTGGAGGGCGGCCGGGAGCACGCGTGTGCGCCCCGCCGGGAGTGCGGGCGGGCGTCCCCCGGAGCCCGGGCACGGAGGCGGCGCCGGCCGGAGGGTCCCGCCGGAGCCTTCGTGCCCCCGGGGCGGGGGTCGCTGCCTGCCCGGGGCCGGGGCCGGGCGGACACCCGCGCCTCGCCCCCTCGGGGAGCGCTCCCCGTGCCGCCGTGTTCTTGCTGTCCCCGCTCGGGGAGCGCTCCCTGTGCCACCTTGCTCTCCCTCTGCCCGCAGGACGGTCCCGCGCCCTCCGCTGTGAAGAGCATGGCCGTGACTCTAGAGCAGGCCCAGAAGCTGGGCTACACCTGCCTGAAAGCACTCCTCAGGTTCGCTTTTATGGTCGCCAATAACCTGGTTGCTATTCCGTCCTACGTCCTTTATTTAATTGTGCTGCAGCCTCTCCGAATATTGGACAGCAAAAGCTTCTGGTATATCGAAGGAGTGTTATTTAAATGGCTTTTAGCTATGGTGGCTTCCTGGGGCTGGTGGGCAGGATACACAGGTAAGAATGTCTTATTAATTTAAAACGTACTAATGTGTTAAAAGACTGTTTTCGTAAGGGGGGTATCTGAACGTAGTAGATACGCAGGATGTTCTTCCTTCAGTTGTCTTACACAGATGTGGTTTTGGGTTTAGATGCTGTGTACTGAAACATTTTTTAAGTTATAGCTAGAAACTTTCTATGTTTTAAGAGGTTTGCAGTCAGTATTTTGTGCTAGTGAAATGGGAAATATGACTTCTCCTTAGTATCTTGATCACATTATTTTTATCACGAAGAAGATACATCTCCTCAGAAGAGAGTTGATTTGTAGTGTGCGTGTAGCTAGTAGAACTAAACTTTTCTTATATTAAGTGTGTGCATCTCTAAATCATCTCCCCTTAGAAACATCAGGAGACGAGGCTAAGAAGTTTGACACGAAGCTCATGTCAGAAGAGTAGTTCTTCTGTTCCTTGCAACAGCGACTGTCTTTTCTGCCATCTCAGAAGGGAGGGAGGCAGAGGGAACCTCTTTCATTCAAGTAGTGATACGGAATATTTCTCAACCCTATGACTCTTCATTTACTGTTAGCAGGGCTAATTACAGTATCTGTAGGGTTTTTCCCTCTGCATGCTTGCTTTGTGGTTATTACTGAACTTGTTTTTGCTCGTTTAGTATTCATAGGCTCATCAAGGTGATGGACTGAACTGAAATATTAAGGAAGGCTCTGGTCTTGTCCTCGAATGCACTGATTTTCATCCTGGCTACTGCACTTCATGCAAAAAAACAGCCATCAGTTCTTTGTGTGAGCTTTGGAAAGGGAAGAAACGAATCTATTGAGCGCAAAGTATGAGCAGCCCTCCTAAAATTCTTTCCTTCTCTTCTGCCCAGGCTGCATCTGCAGGTCTTGTGTAAACAAGAAAAACAAGGAATGGCAGCAGACAGCTCTGGAGTCTGGTCAGACTCCTGATTAGTCAGAAAGTCAGTGTTGGCCCAGACGGAGTCTTGTTAGGCAACGAGAGCTGACGCCTCAGTGCCAGTGTGGCTTTTGGTACCCTGTCCTGTGCCTTTCCGAGATGCACAAAGGTTCTGTGGATACTCTAGGTGAGCTTCCCCTTCTTTTTAAGGACACGGTGGCAGCAGCAGCGAGCTAGACTCTGATCTGTCGGGCTAGAACTGTCGCAGCCTTGCACTGCTTCAAAACTGCCTTGCCTGGTACAGCTCAAGCTTATCCAGAGATGCTGTGTAAAGACCTTTTTATATGTTTGCTCATTAAAAGAAGTCCACATAGTGTTTGCAGTGGCAGGTATGCTTGTAAAAGTCTGCTTTACGTCGTAAAGCACAGAGGCCTTCCAGAAGGAAGGACTTTCAAGGTGTCTTGCGTATTATTAATTGGAAATGGGAAAGTTTACAGCCATAATGGTGATGTTAAAGTCATACAGCTCATGACCCCGAGGATTCACTGTGTGTACTGAATGTGCTGGTTAAAATTCATTGTCCCATGACAACTTTTGAAAGCCATTTCCTCAGGGTAGTTTTACTGCTGACTGCAGAACTGTGTGGTTTCTTTTGCCTATTGCTTGGAAGGTGGTCTTAGCATGATCTGCATAGCCTAGAATCTTCCTGAAGCATCTGTTAGTTGGTATTGCTAATGTATTTTGACAATTTGAAATCACTTGTTTTACAGTCTTGGAATGTCTTAGTATATTTGTTTGAAGTATTTACAGACTGCTATGCAGTAGTGTTTTATAGAGTAGTGTATGGGTAAGGAGGCCCTTCTTTTGCTTTTCACTATGAAGCATGGCTTTTGGGGAGGATTTTGGGCAAATGCTTGTATGAAAGTTTAGTTTAAATGCATTCTATTTGATACAAAGGCGTTAATGTGTTTTATGCTGAAATTATATGAATTAGCAAAACCAGCTTATTTCTTTGTCCTTTCTTTAACCTCATTAGTGCTCTCTTCCACTTGCAGAACAAACCTGGAAAGTGTGTTATTCTGGCTTCAACATATGCAGACAGAGTAATCTGGGTGTCTTTTTGCAGATTAATAGATTTATATAAATTTGCCACTAGGTTCCCTGTTATTTATACAGTATGACATAACTAACTCAGAACTGAAATACTGCTTTATTAGAGCTGCAATGATACGTCTGAAAGACATATTGCTGCAGAATTCTTCTGTTCTAAATTCCAAAAAACTAAGTCAAAGGTAGGCTTCAGTATGTCCTATCTTTGCAAAAGTAAATACAAGACAGTAGATATGCATGGGTTCATTGAAAATATTAAAGTTTTTTTCTTTTGAGTAGCAGAGTAGTTGGTGAAGGTTTTTCTGTTGGTTTGTTTGTCTTTAAGAGGGTAACCAGATAAATAAGTTTACTTGCCTTTTAGTTGGAGGGAGTGGTCTGCTTCAGTTGTGTTGCAAGTATGCTTTAGTTCTTTTGTTTACTTATTTTTTTCCCTTTCCAAGCTTGGGTCATCTCTTGGGTAAGAAGCGACATAAACAATTTGTAATTAACGACTTAAACTCAGCCTGCAGAATAGATTCAGGGCGGACTTTTTTGCTCCCGTAATTTGTGTGTAATGTGTAGGAGAAAGCTCAACACCAAATGAAGAGAATATGGTGAGTGCTAGCTTATCCTTCTGGGCTTTGCTGCTGTTGCATAATTGTTGGTATATTTTATTAAATATAGCTGGAAGAGCTGAGGAAGAGCTCCTGAATCACGTCTGCCCTTCTCTTCCTCACCCCTGTCTAAACATGGGGGTTTTTGTTAGGAACATTGAGGATTTATGATCACAGAAATTACCTGATCTGTGTCTGTATCAGTACCTCTGATCTGTGCTTTTTGATAAATGTAGCTGTTTCTGCTTGCAGATGCACTTGCTATTATGTAAAGAAATAGCATATGACTGGACAAGCACATTAAAGAACGGACTGAAAAAGAAATTGTAAAGGTCACTGTCCTCTCCCTAATCTTTTTCTTCTTAAGATGCAAGTATGAGAGAGAACTTGTGCATAATTGGTTTACTTTGATTTTTAAAGGGCAGAGTATGATAAATATCTGTGTTGTTCTCTTGAGCTCCATAGGGTTTCTTACAAAAATGAAACTGGGTATCTTTTTACGAGGAGTATACAGACAGTCTAGCAATGTTATTTGATTTTTATATGATTTCAGATAGGCCTTCTTATAACTCTCCTAAATCTCCTTATTTAAAGACATTTTTAAATAAATGTTTTGCTCTTGTAGGATCTGTTCATCCAGGGCACTTGGAATTTGCCTGTTAGTATGATTTGAAAGGCACCTTTGAATAATACTTCTGAATATTTTCCTGCATTTGTTGGAAGATGCATTCTAAAAAAAGCAAACTCAAGAGTGCTTGATCCTTTGTTGGCAAGTACCTTTTCCCCCTGTACTATAATTTGTCATTTAATATATGAGTACACCAGACAGCACTAAACAGTGTGGTAGATGGGAGGGAGATGGAGCATATCTGTGGTGGTGAATTTCTGACGATCTTTCGCTCACCTGCAAAACTAGTTTTAAAGCAATCATCTTAGAGATTTCATCTTCTTTGGTCCAGTATTGCAGACCAAGTGTAATATCCATGTAATAAATCACCAAAAATAGGACTGCTAGAGAGAAGCTTGCTTAATTAATTACATACAGATGAACTGTTTTGTTGCCTCTCCTGCAGTCAGCATGCAGGAGTCGGTAGGAGCCTGTGATGGTGTTGTTGCAGAATTGCAATGAGGAGGCTCTGGGACTCAGAGCAATCAGCTGGCAGTGCAGCCCTGACACTGGGGATGCTGATGTTCTGCTCCACGGTGCTCCACGCAGCTCATCCCACTGTAGGGAGCGGTGCTGGTGCCCAGCCTGCGCCTCTGGCTGCGGGTGGGGAGGGGCTGGCAGGGTGAGCATCCTCTGGCTGCAGCAATCAGCTCTTCCCCAAGCACCAGGGCAGAGAAGGCGTGGGCTCTGCAGGCTTGTGTGCACATGGGGAGGGGGTTTCTTCAGAGCTGTGCCTGGAGTATTTAATACTCCAGCAGCAAAGAGGACACCTTGACAAAGCCTTGCGTTTCAGCCTCTCGGTGACACACAGGGCAGTGTTGGATAGCTCAGTGGGCTGTGGGCAGGTGGAAGGGAGTAATACACCTGTTACCACACACTGAAAACTATTAGTGCTGTGACTGTGCTTGCTGGTATAATGATGCAGTGCTTAATTAAAAGTGGACCAGTCCTATGGTGTTACTGTGTCAGCCAGGATGGTGACTAATTTTAAAGAGTGTCTGTAAGAATTGTCAGGTTCTGTCAAGTGAAGAGAATTTCTCTTTCCTTCTCTGTTCAGCCAAGTAAAGAAAAGCTGAGATTGAGATTTTGATTTTTAGTTGTCCGCATCTCTTCTCCTCCCAAGTGATTTAGTTTTTATTGGCTGATTTATACATGTGATTAGAATGAGACCACTCTCTAATTTTTTCAGCAGTCATACCTTTTTTCCTTCTAATGCAAAATCTTGTTTCCGTTTTATCAGTCAACAGCCTTAATTCCTCTAATCGTCTAAGAATGCAAATATTTTTGTCTTCCGGAGCTGTGAAAGATACAGGTGGAGTTGCTGTGACAACACTTCCTTGGTGCAGACAACATGTGCTGTCTGTGCTGCTCCTCGTGACAGGTTGGCCCCTCTCATCGGGCAGGAAGTGCAGCAGAAGCTGAAGGACAGCAGATAACGTAAATTTTTTGTCCCATACAAGGCAGGCAGTGTTATTTCAGGAGACCTGTCTGTGCCTCTAACCCTGCCATTGGTTCTGCTCTCCTCAGTTCCTACAGAGTGATTTTTCACTGGCAGTATTTTGCTTTTGGGTCTGGTCACTACTCTGAGGACTGAGCAGGGAGAGGCACAGGGAAACAACTTCTGGTTTGAGGTCAGGCAGTGTATGAAATGGAGAAGGAAAATGGTTCTTAATAATGTTTTTTTAGAATGTGCAAAAGTACCTGATTTGACTCAGTGGATTTGGGTAGCAGTGTACTGCACATAAACTTCTGGTTTATGCTGGGGGTGTGCGTTGAGTTACCAGGCAGTCTCTGGCTTAAATGAAGCTTTCCTTGATGTGTAGGTTATGCTGAGATCAAGCAGGAATTTGTGCATTCATTATGGTGTTTGTAAGAGGAAGTTTGTGTTTACCTTTGGAGCTGTCTGGATAAGAAAAGGTCAGAGTTGGATGAGTTGGGGACATTGGAGCTGTTTCCACTGCGGCCTCAGAGCAAAGGCCCCTCTCAAAGGCAGCTTTGCGTAAGAGGAGGGAAGGTGTGCAGTGAACTTGGTGTCATCTTCTTTGTGCGTGTCATGTGTCTGTACAGAGTGCTGTACAAAGACCCTTGTCCTTTTCTGATGGCATGAGAAATCACATCAGAAAATCCCCATATCTCCTTTTTGGGGACATAGGTTACAGTTACCATACTTCTTTGTAGTTCATCTAATGCCAGCAAATGTAATCTAATGTGTCAGAAGCAGTAAAGCTTGTAATTCATTTTTCTATTGTATCATTTCACTGTAAAGGGTCATTCCAAAAGATTAGATAATGAAATATTCTCCGAGTTAATTTTTTTTTTTTTTTGGAAAGCTGCTGCCTCCTGGCACAAAGCTTAGAGTAAAAGCTCACACTATTGTTGTTTGTTGCTATTTATGTCCTTTTAAAATTTCTTGTTTGTTTGGGTTTTTTTTTCCTTTTTTCCCCCCTTTTTTTACAGCAGGTTAGTCTCTGTTCCTGTTTCACCTACTCTGGATAATACAAGAACTATTGCAAGCCTACCAAAGCATAGTAAAGATGAAATTATTGATGAGTACCTACACAGAAAGGTGTGATTCTATAATTTGGAGTCCAGCAATGGCTGTGGAATGCTTCTAAATTAGCTCATATGCTCATAGCCAAAGGAAAGTAAAGTTTTAGCAATTCTGGGTTCCGTTCCTCCTTATAGCTGTTTGCTATTTTTAGCATGTGTTTTTATCCCCCCTAATTCATTTGGGCCGTTGTTTTTAGCATATCTATTGACATTAGTCTTCTTACTTTTCCCTTCATTACTGAAGGGTTATGACTAAGAATACCTGAGAGATGTGTCTCTGTTCTCCTTACCTTTTCCTGTTCTTTTCCTTGATGGTAGGCTTTTAGGAACCATGTGAATTTATACAGGAAAGCTTTTGTCCAGCTCTGATTTGGCCAAGCATAATCTTAGAGAGCTAAATACTCTGTTCACAAATTCTTTGCAGTGAATTTTTTTTGCACTTGAACAGTGTCATCATGTGTATTGAAACATGTGAGAAATTATGCCTTTATGTCAAAGATGCGATTTCTCAGTCTCATTTAATGTAACTAAGGCATGGAAGTTTTGGAGATTTTCAAGAAAGCTGGAGGAAAAAAAATTGAATTTTTAATGTGGAGAAGAAAACTCTTTTTCTCTGAAGTTTTGTTCTGGGAAATTACTTTTTTAGAATGAGACTCAAACAGATTAACAGAATACATCACTTTCCCTTTTTCTGTCATGTGTGTGAGAGGGACAGAAAAGTCTTGCCAAAGGTTAGTTTGGCAAGGTTTGAAGGTGCTGAAAAATGGTAGAATTGTGCAACCCTAATTAGACTGGGTAGTTAGTAAATCCTTTATGGGATATAATCGTAGTGCTGTAACTCTGCAGGGTGAACTGAGCCAAAGTACAGCTCCAAGATATGCAATCTGCTGTGTGTGTTGGAGTGGGATGTAAACTCTGCTGCTGGGGATGACGCGCCAGATGCGGGACTGCGTAGGCACGGGATGGCCCTGCTCTTGCAGCCACGCAGCTCACATCATAGTCCAGCCACTTGTGTGTGCACTTACTGAAATAAATAAAGCTCATATATTTGCATTCCCCAAAATGTTCCATGACACCAATGGGGATTCTGTGTATGAGGCTGTTCTGTGTTTTTCCTCTCCTCCCACAAAGCATTTAGAGCAGAGAGTGCCACAGAGGAAAGCCAGTCCCAGCCTTTCAGACTCATCCTACCACTGCTTCAGTTTTATTGGCCAAATATTTAATGATGTGTGGTGGTCTGGATCACAGCCAGCTCTGGCCTCTGCTAAAACTACCCATCCAGCCTTTTTTTTGCTGGGTGACATAGAAGACAGAGTCCCTAACCCAGTTCCTTTTGTGGTTGAGAGAAGGTGCAAACAGCAGAGAGAAAGAGGAAGGAAATGCATCTTTTGATGGCAGCACCAGCTTTAGTGTATTTTTTAAACTGCTGCTTATGGCCTCAATTCAAGAGAGCAGTCCCATGCAGGATAGGGCTTTAGCATGTGAATGTCACTGAAGTAGATTTCTTCATCTTTTCTTACTATTTTCTTAACTGGTTGATGTTGTTTAGACTGGAACAATGCCTTCTGCCAAATTCTTTTAGAGAAGAAAACTAAGCCTAGGGTGAGAGCAGAGGGCTAGGATAAACTGAAAACTAGTTCATAAAGAAATAAGTTCTGGTGGTGGCTCTGGTGCAAGCTCAGCAATGGGGTTTCTCTCAA
Organism: Fringilla coelebs; assembly: GCF_963513975.1. Lineage (NCBI taxonomy): Eukaryota > Metazoa > Chordata > Aves > Passeriformes > Fringillidae > Fringilla > Fringilla coelebs. The sequence goes on along the minus strand of NC_140030.1, from coordinate 92,332,805 downwards.
GTTTTATATGTGTACTATTTGAATTTGTCAGCTACAGAGACAGTTGTAGAAAACTTCAAAAGTACTTAAGCTGCATGAATAGCCAACACAATGCAGAAGTTGTTTGGTGCTGAACAATATAAAGTAATAAACATTTAAGTAAAGTAGCAGTTTAGGAAATAGATGAGTGTTGTGGTGGAGAGCTTAGGGAAAGTTTTGTCCCAGTGAACAACTATACCTTCTGTTAAAAAATTTGTAAAGAATAGAAATGGAGAATAATACTAAAAAAATATCAGTGGTTCACCTTCACAGTTCAGTAGTTTCATCTCAGTTGTTCTAAAGCTATTGAAGAATTAAGGCCTCTCTAAGAGGGTCACCAGCCTCGTTAGTGCAGGCTGAAATCAAACCAGAACTATTTCACTCACAACTGAACTCAAAGCAGAACCAAATTGGACAACTCAGTGATTCTGCTTCCTGGGCAGATTGGAAAAGATTCAATCTCCTTGACTCTGTGTAAAGGAGAAGGTAATTTTTAGTGTCCCCATTAAAAGGTAGAACATTGCAAGTCTATGAGATTTAATGAGACAGTAGTAGCTGGAGGTTATGTTTAATTTTTTCCTTAAATACTTCCATTATACCTTTTCACAAATGCCTTGCCAGATAATGCCAGTGGTGTTACTTCTTTTGATTCATACAACATAACCATAAAACTTCTTGTTTAAATGTTGCAGTTCTGAAGGGTAAGGAATTGTCCTTTTTTAAGGAGTTTATTAGTTCATAGCTTAGAGACTAACCTCAGTTTTGTAATTTAAGTAAAGGAGGAGAGGAAAGATTAATAGCTTTATTACAGCTTCTCACTTGTGTGGACCTAAAAATAGAAGTGGTGTTCTAAGAGCAAGGAGCAGAGCTGCTGCTGCTTGGGAGGACATGGGTTCAGGAAAGTTGACTCTTTAGGACAGTGCCATTAGTGCTTGTGGAATTGGGGCTTTTTTGGTGGCAAAAGGGAGGACTTTTTCTGACTTCTCTTAAAATTTAGTTTAATTTGTTTTCTAGCATCCCATAGTTACGAGCATCTGGAGTTTCTGTGAAAGTCCATAGTGTCTGTGTTTGCTTGCCAGAAATGGGGAAAAAAACCCCCCCATCAATATTAAGAACACATACTTTTGGTTAGTTTAAGCAGCAGTTGTGTTTGAGTGTGGTGTTTAAGGTGGGCCATCGAACACTATTTTAATGTAATTTTATGACTTGGGTATTTATTGCCCATGTAGATAAATGTGACCATGTTTAAGTATAGTTTCCTGATGAGATTAAGCTACTTGTTTAACAGCTATCCTTTCTCTCAGCTCTCCCACACTTCTGATTTGCTTCCTTGCAGATCTGTCTGCAATGACCAGATGGTTCAGATTTCAGGCATAATTGTGTTCTCGTGAGTTCTGTGGAAATTGACAGCTGAGCGGAGGAGAGAGACCTAAGTTTGTGCCTCAGCTGAGGGTGCTGCAGGCAGACTCAGCCATTGTATGTCTTGTTTGACATCTGCTGCTTGTTCAAACAGTGCATCAATGATTCAGGGTTTGCCACAGTGCCAGCATATCTTGTCCATCCCGTTGGGGAGAACGAGGTTAGACGGTGGGTTTTTGGGAAATCAGCATTTGTTACTCCTGCTTCTGCTGCAACACATTAACCTGGCAGTGGCAGATGGTGCTGGAAGCAGCATCCTTTCCTGTGGGGTTTAGTACACCTTGCTTATCATAGTATTTTAGATCCAAAAGGCATATGCAGAAAACTCTTTACTCTTAAGATTTGGAAGAAGGCTAACTGGTAAAAGAACTTAATATATTGAGCTTTTAATACCTTCTACTCTGTATTAAACAGAAGTTCATGTAGCCTCCTAAAAAGAGGACTGGAAGGACATCAACCTGACTGAAACTCCATCCTGATTTTGCCTAGGATAGTGTTAATTTTCCTCTTTAAACCACATCAAGATCACAAGAAAGAGCAGTCAGAGTCAAAGAAAAAGTCGTTGTGAATCTGACCGAGGGACATGTAGAAACATGAAGGTCAAGGTATATTTGAATATATTTGGGAAAACCAGGAAGAGAGCAGTGGTGTGGTCTGTAAGCAGCATGAGAGTCTGTCAGGAAGGGTTCTGTACCACTGTTGCACCACTCTTGAAGACATCACATTAGAAGAGTGGCCTCTTGAGTTTTGTACCCTGAACCTGTCCTATTTTGATATGCATAAATATATATAGATGGCCTGGCAAATCTCCAACTCCAATAGCTGCCAGTTTGCTTTCCAAATGCATTCTTCTTTCTTACCCATTTTTATTTCCTGTGGTTGTCTCTGGCATGAATTCAGTTGTTATTGCTCCTGTCAACAGCCTTACTTGGAAATAAATAAAACCATAGCCTGTGTATACATTAATAGAGAATGAAGGACCTGTGAGGTTCAGTTTACATTTATAAAAATGTTTCCAGATGCAGGCATAGTTAATATAAACATCTGTTAAATCTCTTGCATGGAGTGAGTGACATGAAAATGAACAAATGAATAATTTTTGTGTTTGGAACTCTTCTGTTTGTATTATCAAACCTAATACTTTGGTCTTCTAATGCAGTAACAGAGGAAGGGAATGGGACAACAGCAGGGTCTTTGCCTAGGTAATTCTGTTGTCTTGGTCAACACATCTCAAAACACTCAAGATCATTTGATGCCTGTCTTGGGCTTCTCAAATTTGATGTGATTTCTGCAGGCTGGAGGAGCGCTTCTCTTCCTCCTCTCTTTCAAAAAATACTGAAACATACCTTTTTTCCCCCTTTGTTGCTCACCTTCTCTGATTTAACATCCTACTGAACTTTAAAAGCTAAAATACAGGGCTGAGTTCATGTAACCATGAGTGGTGTCACTGTGTGTCACTCTCGGAAGGCAAAGGGTTGTTCTGGGTGGCTGCTGTGGGAAGGAACCCTAGGAGGTGGCCTCCTCCTTTCTTTTCCAGTCCCAATACCACCCTTTCCTGATACTTTGCAAGAACTGTGTGGTAAATCTGGCTGTCTGGTCACTCATTGGGTTTGAGCTGAGGCATTTTCTTTGAGCAAAATATGGAGGATTTGGTTGGGTAGGTAGAATTCTATGTTTGAATGGTACTGACCAAAGTTCTTACTCTGTAGGAGTGCTAGACTTCTGTAGCCTAATTTAAAAAAAATTTTTTTTTGCCTAGTTTTCTTTTTGTTTGAAGAAAAAGTCATTTGTAAGACTTCTGGCAAGAGTTTCAGGAGTAGAATAAGCCAAGGCACTAGTAGCCACATGTCATAAGAAGGTGCATTCAAAATGCTTACAGTGTCCATTCCTACCCACGGACTTAAAAATATTCTCATTAATCATTTCATTGTAAAGCAGAAGTTTGAGAATCATCATATCTTCTTTCATTTGTGGCACCCTTCTGTATTTGAAATGGAAAAGCTTATTTCCACAGTCTCTTTCACAGCTCTGTTGTTCAGCCTCTTTATGGGTGCTCTCTAGATAAACTGCTCTGCACTGAAGAAGTTTTTAACAACAGTCTGTTTTGTTTTTTTTTTTTTTTGTTCCCCAACATTCTTCTGCTGTCATTTTCACCGTTCTAAATCTATTGAAACTTTTTTTAATTTGAGCTGTGGAATTCTTCTTTAATGTAAGGAGTGAAAAGAGAGAGAAAAAGAGAAGCCTCAATTACTGTCATTGCAGTAGCATATTTCACAAATTGAGCCTGAGTATTTCATTGAAAAGTGCATCCAGTCCTGGTCTGTGCACCGAGGATGAAGGATAGGTGTTGGAATCATCCACGCAGAATGTTTCAGTAAATTTGTTTCTAGGGATCAACCATTTTACGTTGCTAAAAAGTACTGCTGAAGTACTTCTAAGTAGTGTCTGTTGGCCACAAATCCAAGGTACTTCTTGCAGTTGTCAGCAGGTGTAAGAGGATTATTTGTTTTGTAATAGTAACATATGCCAGAGAGCTAAACTTTTGGTAAAATTAGGAACTGTAAACTTTCTGCTGCTGCTTTCAGATACATCAGCTAGAATAATATAATGAGAGGGGCTATTTTTTCCTGCTAATTGCTTGATTTGTGATGGCCTGACTCTGCCATCAAAGGTATTACTTCTGATGTTATGATGGGCTTCTCCTTACTGTTAACCTGAATCCTGGCCACACACTTAAAAGTCGCTGAACTGGTATAGGATAACCTGGGGCAAATTTAATAAGAGGTTTTGTTCTCTTGAATCATTTGTTGTGTCATACCAACAAAAGTAATAATTAAGCTTCCAGCTAGAATTGGTATCATACACATTCCAGCATGCTTTTCAAACTTACTGTGGCCTCTTGTTTTAATAATGAAATTTGCATAAACAGAAACATAAAACGAAATATAGGAATTTGCTATTGTATTTATTTGTATCATTAGCTTCTAATTGGTTTATGATTAAATTATTTCATTAAATTTGTGGTAACTGAACATCATTTCCCCCAGCCTTTATAAAATCCATTATTTGGAAAAAATTACCCTGGTATCTAACAAGTCCAAGGGACAGTCTTTTCACAGTTCATGTTACAGCTTCCTTGTTGTAAAGACTGTTATTTTTAGATGAGAAGTTTTTTTAAGTCCTTGAAACATAACGAAGGAAACATTTAACACTTCTTTTAAAAGGTTTATCCTTTTTTCTTGCATCTGAATCCACTTATTTTGTGATGCTTTGCAGGCCTTTCATTTCAAAGTGTGCCCCTCCACGCTGCAGGTTGAGCACGTCCAGTGCCTGGGTGTGCTCTGTGGTGTATGGCCACACTATCCGCTGGAGCTGGAGGATGGCACAGAGCTGTGTGGGTGGAGAGGAGAGTAATGCTGCAGCTGTTGATTAGCAGCCAGTTTTATGGCTTGAGGATATTGATTTTCAGATTATGCTACATCTGCATTCTCAGTGTTCTTGTGATCATTCATGTGCTCAGTAGCCATTTTTGTTGTCCAGACTCGACTAAGTTGAAAAGATTTAAATGGTCAATATCCTTCAAGTGGAGACAAGCTCCTCAGTTCTGAGGTCACTGTGAAGAGACAACAAATAAATGCAGGGAAGAGCCTTTTGCCTTTCCCATGTTGTCTGTTTAACCAAGGTAATCTAAAAGGAAAGGGTTTTCCTGGCGCTGCTTCTGTGTGGTGATTGTTTGTACTGAACAGTGAGCTGGGCTGAAAAACATCGGCTGTATGACAAGGCATCATCATGTCTTCTTGTGGTAACGTAGGCAAGAACTGAAGAATATGAAGAGGTAACTGCAAGGTGTCATCTTGGTTTAGGTAAACAGAAGGTGATGATCAGAGCTAGGATATAGGGGTGGTCTTACCACAGGTAGAATCTTGACTTCCACTAATAGTATTGTTTTCTTGACTTGAACTTTCAGCCAGTGATTAAAGTCATGCAATTTGTTTCCCTGAGGAGGAAAAGCAGATTAAGACCTGCTTTTGTTTGTTTGTATTTAATCAATATGACTTATTTAAAGGATTTATGAAGTACCATGTTTTTCTGAGCCCAGCTTGATTTGAACACTGAGAAAATGGTTTCCTTTCTTAGTAGTATAATTAGTTTTTTTTTTAATGTAGTTTATATTTTGAAAAGCATGGTCTTAGTTCTTCACTGTTGTCACTCTGGCAGCTTTTCTTGCTGTGTATCCTTTTGCTGTAACCCTTCCCTGCATCTGATCCCAGTGGTGCAGTTCAGAGCTAAGCAGGTGAGTGCTTGGGGCTGATCAGGTCTTTTCACCATGCTATTAATGAGAGTTTCTCTGTAGGGAGAGATGAATGCAGACTCTCACTTGGAGTTCAGGCAAGTTCCATGTCTTGTATAAAGAAAAAGCAGTGTTTGCTCACTTCCAGTCTGATTGCAGTTTTCTGGTTCCTGTGTTTCATAAACCTCAAGGCACTTCAGAGATTTTCATGGGTACCAGAAAACCCTCGATGAGTTACCTCTCTAACTATTATGTAAGTGCTCTAGAATAGCTGTGTTTTATCAGTTTCCTATGAGAAATTGGGTTGCAAGAAAGGAGAAAGGAGTGACAGTTTCCTGCATTCTGCATGCATTTTACCTCAAAGAGCCTCTTGGGTAGTGCTCTGAAACGTTTGTAGTCCCAAATCATACAGTAATTTAAAACTTTCAGTGAAAAATGTGAATGAGGCTTACAACAAGTGTCTTTTCATTGCTGGCCGCCCTCTCCAGTCCCCCATGCAGGATGTAATAACTACATTTGGCTGAGTTCACCTGCTGTCCCCAGAAAGACTTGGGATAGCATGGCCTTGGGATATTTGTTGGAAAACCGCTGCATATGTCATGTCATTTCTGCAGGTATGTTTTTTGGGGAAAACATCTAAAAGCTTCAAGATGCCCTGGTTTCCTTGTTATTATCTTGGAAGCTCGCAATCTGCAAATCTTAAAAGGAGAGGAACTGGCCCTCTCTTCCTGGGCAGGTTCATTGCTATCTGCCACCAGTTACTTGCTCTTTAAAGCCCTGCTTTTAACTGGGCTTACTGGAGGATCTGGCCTAAGTGAGAGCAGAATTTTCTGTATGGCTGGAACTGCGGCTTTCCAAATACCTCAGCACTTCTTTTTTTTTCCTTCCCCCTAAAGAGTAAAACAGCAATTTTGCAGAACTTTGTAGTGGTAGAGCTTGCTCCTTCTTAAGTAGCAATGAAAATTTTGTGCAGTCTTTATCAGGATTTGATTTTGAGCACCTCAGCAGTTATGAGTGAATATACTTAAAGTTTCTGTAATAAATTCTTTCAAGTCTTATGTATTGCTCTCAGAAGCAACCAGGACTTGAATCTGTCCACTTCAAAAGCAGAAAAATCTAGTATGGATTCCATCCACCTATTTACCTATCTATGATAATACATGATTCTTATCTTTATTTCTTTATAGCCATCAGACTCTGCTCATGTTTTATTTTCTTTTTGGAACAGCATTACAGATTTTTCTCCAATGATTTATTTAAAGCCTTGTTTTTGCCTTGCAAGTGCATATTTTTTCAGTGAGTCTTCATCCAGTTTCCCCATTATTTACATTATTCTGGACTACACAGTGCAGGCCCTGTTTCTGTCATAGAGAGAAGAAAATTTGAGCCTAAACAGCGTGCACCTCTGCAGAAACAGCTGATCAGTTGAATGGGAGCTGTGGGAGTGCTGTCTTCCTGTACAGTGACTTGTTGATTATTAGTTTTGGCCAGCTTCTTCTAGGCTGGCCAGTTTACATCAGGATTTTCAGAGTGAACAGCTGAGGTTGCAAAGAAGGTTTCAGCCTTTCCCCCACTTTGAAAGACAGACTTCTCTGTCTGGAGAAGACAGACCTGCAATTTCACAAGTTATTTGTTCTGCATAGACCATTATCCTCATGGCATTTTTCACACATTTGGGTTGGATAGACTGCTTTTTAATGTTGATGACACAATCTGAGATGATCCCTTTGCTCTAGAGCCAAAAACCTTGGCTCTCTTTTCTGGGCATTGTCTCCCCCAGACCCTGACTGGGTTTTGTCTGCCTGCTTTAGCCCTGTATCTATTAGCTTTTTAAGGCTGTGTGATGTGTTAGGTGTACTTTCTGAGCCACCTTAGCAGTTGAGGCAAGTGCAGTACCTTATGAATGAGTCTTTTTGGCATCATGGGGAGTTTCAAATATGGGAAGACAAGCAGCAGGATCAGATTAGTAATGCATACCATTGCTAGTGACTCAAAAGGAAACCGTAGTAATGGTACTGTAGTTTTTGGTACTGCCTCTGGGTAATTTCTGCTGTCTAGTCAGTTGCTTCTGCAGAGACAGCTCAGGTTATTGCTGGGATGCAGTACTTTAACTGTGACAGGGGGTGTGCTTTCAGACTGCTCTCTTTGAGAGAAATTTTTTTCTTTGATTTGCTTTCCCCAAACAAATCAAAGCCCACTAAAAATTAAGCAGCTGTCCCTCCCTAAGTAGTGGCTCTATAACTCTGTGACACATGGCTACAAAAATTTTGTACCAAGGATGTTAAACTTTATTTTGTACATCAGCCTACAAAAAAGAGTGGGGAGGATGCAGTTTTTTCGCATGTTCTAAACACGTTCTTTAAAAGAACAAAACTCTACACTTGCTATGCTTTAGAGACCACAACGTGCCTAACAAGTTTGTTTCAGAAAGAAATTCACAGCAATTTTGAAGGTAACCTGGGTGACTCTACCTGATTGTGCTTTTCTTGTTGGGCCAACCAGACTTGCCCAGCAGGTCTTCTAGCGTGGCAAACCACTTTTCTGTAAGGATTCATCCTGGTTCAGCTGGTGCTTGCTGCCCCATCATGCAATCTTCTGATAGCCCTGATTGTGCTGGCTTGCCCCTTCTAGTTTTGTTTTTTTTCCACCAGCACAGACTGTGCATATGATGTTGCTGTGACTCTCTTCTGCTTCTCAAGTATAAGGGCAACTTAGGTAACTATTTTAGATAAATATCTAAGTAGATAAAGATAATGCAGGAAATAATTGGTCTTTCCACTTTACATGTTGGGGTTTTTTGTTTACTTGTTTTGTGTTTTTTTACTTGTTTACTTCCCACTTTGTTGTTGGGGTTTTTTGTTTACTCTTAAGTTTTGTGTTTGAGTAGGTGTCACTAGCTATATCTGAGTATTAAATAGGAATTTGAGTATCTTGCTGTTCCAGTAACTTAAAGTAGTTCAGTTTCAGTCTCGCTGCTTTCATGTTTGTCATGCAGACAAAACAGTCTCTATAGAGGAGTTCACTTTTCCATACTATAGCTAAAGAGAAAAATATCTAAACTAAGATCTTCAGATGAAGATATCAAGACTTCCTAGCAGTGAACACAATGGCTTATTCTGAATGGCTAAAATGCATTGTTGCCTCAAGCTCCTGGGGCTGGTCCCACTTTTTTTCCTGAGTTTGATTCATCTGGGATCATCATACTCTGCTTCTTTCATATTAAGATTTGAGCTGTCTTTCAGATTTATGTCTTTGCTGCAGTTCTGCAGCAGTAAGACAGAAAAACGTTGCCAGTTTTTATTTGCAATATGTGCTTTGTGATTGTAAAGGCTGGTCCTTCTCATGCTGCAGGATGAAGTTGTAGGTTTTGTTGTAGCTGCACATATCTACTAAGAGAGACTTCTGTTAACACTGTGTTTTTCCTCCTGGTACCAGGCTGTTAGAATTGTTTAGGTTGGAAAGGGCTTCTGAGGATCATTTAGCTCAAAGCCAGGTTAGTTGCACAGGTTGCACAAGTTCATGTCCTGTCAGGGTTTGAACACCCCCAGGAATGGACATTTCACAACCTCATTGTGCAACCTGGAAACTTACTGTAGTAAAGATGCTTTGGTGGTGTGGTGGTTGTGGGGTTTTTTTTGCCTTGTGTTGAAGTGGGGTATCCTATATTTTTTTATTTGTCCCTATTACCTCTCAACCTGTAACTGGACACTGCAGGGAAGAGTTTGGATAAGTCATCTTTACACTTCTCTGGGCCTCTATCAGGTACTGACACATGGGTATGATTTTCCCTCTGAAGCCTTTTGTTCTTCAGGGTGAACAGTCCCAGCTCCCTCAGCCTCTCCTCCTATAAAAGATGCTCTAGTCCCTTCATCATCTCAGTGGCTCTTTGTTGTGGTTTAGCCCCAGCCACCCCCCAAGCACCACACAGCTGCTGGATTGCTCCCCTGCTAGCAGGATCTGCAGAGAATTGAAAGTGAGAAAACCCATGGGTTTTCTGCAAAGGCAGTTTAATGGGGAAAGCAAAAGCTGGGCACACAAGCAAAGCAAAGCAAGGAAGTCTTTCTCCAGTTCCCCGTGGCAGCTGGGTGTTGAGCCATCCCTGGGAAAGCAGGGCTCCATCACACAAGAGTTTGCTGGGGAAGACAGGCTCCATCACTCCAAACATTCTGCTTCTTCCCTCTTCCCCCCACTTCATATACTGAGCATGAAGTCATATGGTATTTTCTGACCTGAACCCAGGAGGGAACAAGTTCTGTACTCATGCAGCAGATGGGTAATTTTTATAAGGTAACAGTAGTTTTTAAAGGGAAAATAAAGAGAAAAGTGCCATAGCACTTACATTCCTGTCAGTGTTTGCTGAGTCAGACCCTGTTTGTCAGCTCTGTTCCTGCTTGCTTAGTGGCACAGCAGTGGTGATGGGGCAGATGAGTATGGGTAAAGTACTATAGCAACCTGCTGGGTTCAAGTTATTAAAAATACAGAGCCTCAGCCAAATGCTATTTACTTGAAAGGGTGATAAGGGTAACAATAATAGGAAACTGTATTTGTAGCATATTTTCCTTACCCAGCGGCACTGGTATGTTTTTTTACCAGAGAAAACCAACACTCTTTCCTTCTCTCTTGGCCCTCTGTAGTACTTAACCTTTTGCAAAAAAGCGTGCTGGGAATGTTGTAGTGATGTTGTATTACAGAATTGCTGCTTTCAAAGTAACTTTTCTTTTTAATTCTAGAAAAGCCAGGCTGTTTTTCATAAAGCAGCCTTACAGATAGAGTTTTCTTTGTGATTAGGGTTTGGTTTGCATTGTAACCATAGTTAAATTACTGTCGTTTCAATATACAGTATACTGAAAAGGACTTCTTAGAAGTCAACTTAGGGTAGTCCAACATCAAATTTGCCTCTTGTTAAAAGCAGACATCAGTGTTACAGGTGAAACCCTGAAATTTTGACTCTTGCATTTTAAAACAATGGAAAAGTATTGTGTGGATTCAGTATTTAAAGTCACATGCTTAATTGGTGAGAATCCTTTTTCACTTGTAAAAATTATTCCTGTGGATAAAGAGACCAAAATACAGGACCCACAGCCTTGTCTGACAACAGGTCTAGTTAAGTAAGTGCTGACCTTTGTGATGGGAGGTAGTCTGTGGTGTTTCCATCATCTTCTTTGACCTTGGACTTGAATCACAAAGTGTAGAATGGTAAAAAGAAATTGTATGTCTTCGCTGTCTCTTAAAATTTTCAAATCCATACTCTCTGTTTAAGGAGGAATAAAGCATCTCTGGACCAAAATTCCATGGGACATTTTTTTCATACCATAGGTCTTGTGATCAGTGATTTTCAAATAAGGTTACTTCCATTGTGCAGTCTTAGTAAGGTGCAGGTCTTCTCTTTGCACTATGTAACAACTTAGCTGAGATCCTTCTATTCAGAACCTCATTGATATTTGATTTATGAAAATATGATTCTTTGCTTCCATCACTTACGGCATTACAGCTTTTCGGTCATCCCCAGCGTTTAGAGGCTTTTGACCAGGAAAAGGCAAAAGTTCACCTTTAGCTTACATCCTTTGTTTGGTTTATGGTAATCTTAAAGACAATCCTGTAAATTTTTTCTTTATTTCATGTTGGAAATAGACTTTTTTGAACGTAGGTTGACATTATTTCTTTCCACACTATAGCTGGGAATGACAAAAATGGTACAGGATATCAGCTTTGCACATAACCTGAAGTGGTGGCAGTTAATCTGAACATCTGCCTTTTTAGGACCTTGGTGACAGTGTGCTTCTAACTAGGTAATTTTTTGTGTGCGTACTTTTAAACTCGTCAGCTTTATTTTCTACTTTCAGGCCTGATTGTTTGATTGCAGTATCCCTTAATAACCTTTACTTGTGCTGATTTTTTAGTTTGAAATATTCTTTAATGGTGAGAAAACTTGCTAGACTACTCCACTGTTTTGCTTCTCCTTCTAGACTTCAAACAAACTATTTTTTTTCTCCTGGCCATTATACCATCTGCAATATGTCAGGTATTAAAGCTTTAGGATATTAGTTCGTGAATGCTGTGATGTTCTTCTGAGTGGTTAATGTATTTTATCTGTCACTGGGGAGGAATGTGCTGTTCAGCTCACTGCTTCTGCGAGTGCTGTGACTCATGAGCGCGAGGTGCTTCAAAAGGATTTCAGCACTCCATCTCCTTCTTCAGTCTTGCAGTTGCTTTTCTAAGAATAGAAGCAGCAAAACAGACAGCGGAGTTCCTTCTCAGCTGCTACAGTTCATTACTACTGTAGTCGTGAAAGCTGACATCAATCTTCACATCTCACAGTTCCTGTTTACCTGTGGGGCTACAAACACTGACTTGTACTGCTCCTTGGAAGCAGGCACCACCACCTACAGCTGGGCTTCCAATTTCGATGATCAGAACTATGAGATGTGGGACTTGGGTGCCTCTACATGTCAGGCAGTGTTGTGGGAGCAGCACGAAATAACTGAGACCTCCAGAACATGTGGAGGGTATGTCCAGTGCAAGACGTGTTCTTGTGATATAAGATATATTGGAGCTCTTCCTTAAATATCTGCTGGAGTCATAGCTTGTGTATTCTGACGGGATCTTTTAATTTTAAAAGTTTTCTCATCATATAAACTGCTTTCCTAATACAACTATGAAATGCTGAAGCTCTTGAAATGGTATTGCCAGTGCATAAGTCAGTGGAAGAAGTTTGCTTCCTTGAAGGTGAGCTAAGGTTTTGCTGATTATTGATTCTCATTCACATATAGGTAAAAGGAGCCCTCTCTTCAGCCACAAGCGTCATCTCTTGTGCCAGTGAATTATAGAACTCAAGTAAACTGTACCCTTGAGGTCTTGAATGTGCACTCCAGGAAAATTAAGTCAATCTTCAAAAGCAGTCATTGCTAGAGCCTATTTCCAAAAGGAACTGCTGTGCTTTAGGAAAAACCTGGTTCTTGGGTTGGTCAGAAAGGTGACAGAGCCAGGGCATCTCTGTTGTAGTTGTCTCCTGTTTTTAACACTTCTGACTGTTGGTTAATTGAATAAGAGGGTGTGTTGACTTAAGGGATAAATATTGTGATTACTGAAGTGTTCTTGTCTACAAAGCAGATCTGACTTTAAACTGCAGGAGGAGGGAACAGAAGCTAAGAAGAACAGAGAGCAAAAAGAAATTTGTGTTGTTTCGTACAATGAAGCATAGAGGTGTGCAGAATGGTTGGTCACAAAAAACCAAAGACTAGGACATCTTAAACCCAGCCTTGGCTTATTAACATATATTGTAAGAATAACCTCACTTTATTTGCAGCCTTCCCTTCTCCAGCTGCTGTTCCTACTCTGAATTTTCTATTTCAAGTGTTTTCTTCATTGAAATAAAGGGGAAAATTGTCAATGCAGTCAGTTTATCATCATAAAAATCTGAATCAAGTTATCTGTAAAGGATGCTCTTTTTGTTAGCAAAATGTGGTTTGAGATTGCGTGTTTACAACCTGAAGGTACTGTGGTAGCCTTGAAATCAACAAAACTTCTGTTAGGAAGGGTACATTCTTTAATAGAAGAAGGACAGTATATGAAGAGAAGCCATGTTGAATGAGATATGATATTGTATTTATGTTCTTTTCTTCCTTTTCTGTGCTGTATTTTTATTCATCATCTGTACCTCTTTTGTGTTATTAAAAACAAGATGTGAAGTCTTCCTTGGCAGTAGGAATTTTGGAAGGAATGGGTGGGATAAGAGGAGCTGTTTTTCTCTTTCAAGTAGTATATGTCTGATTTTATGTAGGTGTTTTTAAATATATTCTGACTCTAAAATATGTGCTCAATAAGTGTAAAGGATTAACTGTATGATAATTAGCTTAGTCCATTTTTTGTTGTCCTTTTTTTCACTGTAGACAACCATTCTCAGAGATAAATACCTTAACCTTTTTGGGAAGGTTAAAAAACATCTAAGTAGTATTTAACCTTTGGCATCACTTCTGGGATTTCATAATGCCAGCTATCAAAGAATCCCATCTATTAAGGAGAGACAAATGAGTTGAACAACTGTACATGTTTCCTCCAGTTGAAACATGCTTTGACGAGTCGTTTGTGAATAACAGTAAAGCAGGATTGCAACTTGCCAGACATAAATGCTTGACTAAGAGGGGAAATGTTTAAAACGCAGACACCTGATTGTCAGGCATTAGTCACTGCTCAATACATAACAATAACATTCTTTCTGGATAGCAAGGTGGCTTTTGAGGAAGACTGTTCCTCAGTAATGCTGTTTGTTTGTTGCTGAAGGTTTCCAAGCCATCTAACTAAAGGTGGTTCTGTTCAGTTCTAACAGTTGCCAGTCTGCAGCTTTGGGAACAAGTTTGCATGAAGTCTTGTGGCATGGATGCAAGTGATCAGAAGGGAAAATAAACTATGGATGGCTCTAAAAAGGCAGGGTCCTGTACCTGGGGAGGAATAACCCTGTGCACCAGCAGCACAGTCTGGGAGCTGACCTGCTGGAAAGCCGCTCTGTGAGAATGACCTGGAAGTCCTGGTGGACAGCAAGCTGTCTGTGAGCCAGCAGCACCTTGTGCCAAGAAGGACAGCGGTGTCCTGGGGTGCACTGGGGAGAGCATTGCCAGCAGGCTGAGGGTGGTGACCCTGCCCCTCAGTTCTGCTCTAGTGAGGCCACATCTGGAGTGCTGTGTATGGCTCTGGGCTCCTCAGTACGAGAGAGACATGGAGCTGCTGCGGCTGGTCCAGTGGAGGTCTGCAAAGATGATGCAGGGACTGGAGCATCTCTCTTAGGAGGAAAAGATGAGAGAAGTGACTGAGAGGGGACCTCATCAATCAGATTCTTAGGTGTCTGAAGGGAGATGTCAGAGGATGGGCCAGGCTCTGCTCAGTGGTGCCAGCCAATAGGACAAGGATGATGTGCAGAAACTGATGCATAGGAATTTCCACTTGAATATGAGGAAAAATTTCTTTACTGTGCAGTGACCAAGCACTGGAATAGGTTGTCCAGAGAGGCTGTGGAGAGTCTTCCTCCCTGGCGATATTCAAGAACTGGGTGGATGCAATCCTGTGCCATGTGCTCTGGGATGGCCTGCTAGAGCAGGGAGGCTGGGCTGCGTGAGTCACTGTGGTGCCTTCCAACCTTACCCATTCTGTGGAAAGTTCTGGAGTGAAAGTTCTTGACTTCTCGCAGTTTCTAGAGAAAGTTGTAAATATTGTGTGGACTCAAGTCTAAGTAGCAAATAAAGTGGATATCCAAATCAATTACATGTTTACATATATTGTAACTTTTAGGTGATTTCTGTTTCAGTAGTTGTGATTAGAATGCTAAAGGTGACTTCCCTGACCTTGCTGTAAAATGTCGGTCTTTAAAACTCAGTGCTTTTGGAAATAATAAATTAGGACTTAAGTTGTTATGAGGCCAAGGAGATCTATGCCAATTCTTAGGGGACACTGCAGTGAAACTATGGACTATAACAAAGAAGAGATGCTGAAAGTTTCAGAGCATTTTTTAAGTTTTAAAATACAGTATGTAGAATGAAGTTCATATTAATGTCTGGGCAGTTGCATAAATCAGTAGAGTGCCATTCTTCCAGGTATATTCAAAACTATAAAATAAATCTAGTGAATGGTTACTTAGGTTAGTAGTCCTTTGCTCAGCCTCGTGACATACTGTACATGAAGTGCTTGAATATTTATTCATAGCATCACTTGAATGCAGGCAGTTACATTAAGGACATGATTACAAAGTTGCCAAGTGTTCTGAGAACTTGCAATAACTAGTAAAAGTTCAGTAAAAATATGGAAAAAATTGTATTACTTTTGTTCTCTTCTTGGAGCTCTATAAGGATTAGCTCATAAAAAGCTAAGTCTGCAGCTCATTAAATGAAATATTTTCTTGACGTTGTACATCTTGCACTTCTTTTTATGAGAGAAGGATAAATATATCTGTCCTGGGGCTCATGTAATTGCAAGTAGATTTGTCTTCATCCTTTTCTAGTGAAGCCTTTTGCTCACAATCTGAAGTCGTAAGTGAAGTCTCTCTTTAAGCTAAATCACTTCTGTCTTGCCACATTAAAATGATTTCCTGCTCTTTACTCCCTTTATGTTATTTTACTATGTTAAACTGCATTTGTAGAAATCTAACTATTGTCAGGCTGTAGACACAGAACTGCTGTCTTAAAAAAATGTGCTCTGGCAATAGAAAGAAGCTGTGAGGGAAAGTTTGCTGGATCTCAGGACCCCAAGTAACAAATATTTGCCTTTGAGCTGTTTTTTGTCTTCTTACAGTGGAGCAAAGCAGTGTTGGTTCTGCTGCCATGCAGCTGAGGTTTTGATTTCAATGTTTCCAGCTGCAGTGGAGGAATGTAATAGTGCAAGTATTTCTTAAAGCAAAAGGTTCTCCTTTGTGTGGGGAGAAGACTGAAGACAAGCATTTATTCCCCTCATTGAATTTAAAGGGAACTTAAAATTCTAGAGATTTGAGAGTTTTTCTTCTTTATAAAACTGTAGTAGTGGCAGTGGTTTTTCTGCACCCTTCGTGGTTTGCTGTTCTCTTTTCAATCCTGAAATGCTCTGTGAAGGACTTGGACAAAGTGATTCTGTTCTCCTTGCTAATCAGGCCAATCAATTGACCATAAAGCGTTATTAAGCACAAGAGACAGCCTGCTTGCCTGAGGAGGAGGGACAGAGGGGAAGAAGCGAGAGGAAGGCCAGCTGGTACCCTGGGATTTAATAACCCACTACCTGTCGGCTGAGCTCTTGGCTTGGCTGCTTGATAGGTGTAATGAGTGGAGTAAACCAGTCTGAAAAATTAAATCAAACTTCATTTTTCTTCACCTTGTGTTTGGAGGGGGATCACAGAGCTCACCTTTTTCTTACTTAACAGCTGAAACCTGTTAGTGCATTGTGAACTGCTTGTTTGTTTCATGCCCTCTTGTATTTAACAACAGTAAGTGAAATAGGTAATGAGAGGTTTTTTCCTCTGTATTTCTTTGACTGGGCCTATCTGAAAGTTTCAAAGTCAGACATTTGTCTTCACCTAGAATGTTAAGTGTACCTTTTTATAGCAAATTGAGCTTCATAAGTTCTTCTCTTTAGTTGTTTCCAACTGTATGCTGCTTCTCATGGCTTGTGATTTTCAGTCATGACCTTCATTTTAATCCATTGTGAAGTTAGATTTCTGAATCATTTTTGAAGAGCTTCATTTTAAACTGTTCTGCAATTTAAATTATTAGTATTAAATTGCTGTGTTCCAGGGAAATATTTATAGTAAAGAAATGCATTTATTTTCTCTGAGTGATCTAGAAATAAAATAGTTTTATTTGGAAGCGATTAGCTACTTGTGAGAAATGTGATTTTGTAGATACTTGATATATTTAGTACTTAGTTTTTATTACTTTTAGAAAGCCACAGTTCAGTAAGACTATTGTATATTGGCTGCTTAATAGAAACACTGAAGTAATAATTTCAAAGTCAGTATGTGGTTGATTCATTTCCCTTTAAAACAATTCTCATTTCATCTTAATTTCTTGCTCTGTGGGATACTGCCATGGTGAGATATGTGAAACACTTGCTGAGGAAGGTGCATGTCAGCTAGGCTGCCACAGGCAAGCATTTTCCAAGGTTCATGGAGGGAGAGAGGACATCAGAGGGAGTGTGCACAGAGTGGGGAGGAGGGATAAAGGGGCTCTTCCAAGTTCATGGTGAGAAAAATAAGGAAAGATCTGTGTTTAGCTTTCCCAGGGAAAGGAAAGGAGATTGAACATGATGGAATGAATAGTCCTCTTCACTCTCATGTCTCTAGCCTGATTTTATCTACCAAATACAGCATTTTATTTTTTTATTTTGTGTTCAAGTCTCAATTCAGTACTAATTTTGGGTCTGTTAGGAAGTATTAAAGTGGCAATTTTTGAAAGTGTGATACTAATTGATTTCTTCAAGGACAGGGAAGCTATCATGTATTATTGCTTCTTGTCTTAAGTGCATAGTCTATTACCTTTGCATCAGTTAAGCCATCTATTAAAAGACAGTGAAGTAATTAGCCTGTGGTGAGAGTTTTTCACTGCCTGAAGAACTTTTAACAGTACAAAAGAGTCAGTAGTGCAGGTGAAATATTCTGTTTGTTGTCAGAACTGAAAATAATAGCCAGTAGGAACCACTGAAGGTACAGAACAAACACAGAAGTTTTGTCCTACATGCACGGGCAATGTATCTTATTTTTCTTTTGGAACTTCATAGAGCTCCCCTGCCTGTCTCCATCCTTTCCCTTAACCCTGCACTGCAGTGTCCATTATTGCAGTGTCCATCCCTCTCACTGAAGAAGGACAGACTGCATTCACCTGTCTCTTTGACCCAGAGGCAGCATTAGACATATTCTGGTCTTTATTTTACAGCACACGTTTCCTAGTTTCCCACCCTGTGTTCTTTGGGGGGCAGTCTTCTCTTTCTCCACTTACTTACTTCATGATGATGGAACTATCAATTTTAACCCTTCTTCCTTATCTCAGCATGGTTTTGATAGTCAGTGTAAGTGTTGGATGATAATCAACTGGATCTTCCTCCTGACATCATTCTTGCCACTGGAGCATTTGGTCTCTAAAGTATTAACTAATAGATTCTGTCATCTGAGCAGCATTTTCTGAACCCACTTCCTTGCCTTCAGCTAACTTGTTTAGATCTGAATGAATGAGTTTGTTTAACGTAGCATTGTAAACCTAATGATCCAAATACAGAGCTTTTGTTTTGCTTTTACTGGAGTAGAACAAAAATAGTGAGTGTAGAAATGAAAAAAACTTGCTAAGTTTAAAAAAAAACAAACAAGCCCAGCCAGCAAAACCCACAGCTGACAATATAATTTTCTTTTTAATCTAATGAGGTGAGATAGATGAATATGAAAGCTGGGTCAAAAAGCTTATGTAATTTTCAGACCCTAAATATAGAATGGTGTAATGACACAAAATGATCAATCTCTGTGCACATGTTCTGGTCGAGTATTTTTGTTTTGTTCTTATTCTGCACATGCAGTTTCAAACTAAGCTGGATACCCCCTGCTTGGAAAAACAGTCTTGCTAATATTCCTGCCTTATGCTATGTGCCAATATAAATTGACACGTAGCATGTAGGTTTCTTTATGATTATAGTCTGGGTGTGGGGTCGTTTTGTTGATAGAAAAATTTCCATGTTCTCATTGTTAAATTTACTTTTTTTTTTTTTTTTTTTAATAGTAGTGGAATGGGGTGATGATGTTAAAGCAGTGTCAGAAGATGAAGCCATGGTGCTGGTGAACCACCAAGCGACGGGTGACGTCTGCACTCTGATGATGTGCCTTCAGGATAAAGGCACGGTAGGCTACAGCCGGGGCAGGGGGTGGCTGCTGGGGGTGCTGGCTTCCCTGCTCACATCCCTGTGCAGCCCTCATGGCTCACCTGGGGCCCTTAACCCACCAGGTCATCTCAGGAGGGAGCTTTTGGTTTGGATTTGGTCCAGTGTGACGGCCAGGAGCTTGGAGCAGGTATAGACCCTGAAGGTTGTCTTTGGAGAAGGTGAGCTGTGAGCTGAGTCACTGTGCATCCAGTCAAGGTTAAGGCAGAGGGAAGCAGATCTCATCACAAGTAATCGTGTACTTGACTTTTTCCTCTCACCTCGTGCCTTTGTGCAACTCAAGCCAAGTTTGCTCTGACCAGCACAGGTCTAGCTTCTTGCTTATGACTACTCCAGCATGGAATTTTTCTCAAAGCTAGAGCAAGCCGTGTATGGGATTTTGGTAGGATGAGGGCATGCCCAAGTTAAGCTACCTAGCTAAGGTCAAAATTGCTTGAGGTCTTATTTCACAAGCCCTTAAGGATTTCTTGGTGAGAAGTGTGACTAATGTTAATTATTGCATGCATTGCTGTTCAGAAAATTCATATCTAAGGAGTGGAAACCAGAGTATAGGATCTAAACAGAAGATCAAATTTATGTACAAATCAGGAAGGAAGGGCATGTGTGCTTGATTAGGCTACAAAGGGTAGGAGGCATACCTGTCAAGCTGAAAAAATGCATTAGCTATATCTGTCTTAGTGTTGTCTTCTTTCTTAAGTGTCTTAGTGTTGCTTCCTTCATCATACCCTGAAGAAACAAGGAAACAAGAACTGTTTTTTGTTGCACCTGCACAATTTGTACTTGGCACTGTTTCTCTTAGTGCAAATTAATATAGTTAAGGCTACACTTCTTTATCAATGATTTACCATTTTTTTAAAGTTTTCTAGATTTTGCTTATTACAGTAAAGTTGACTAAAAAAAAACCCAAACCTATAAATTAAGAAGCTTTTTAAACAACCCCACCTCACAAAGTATGAAAATGGTACTCAAGATAGACCAGAGACCTTTTTTTCTTTCTACTCTAGTCTAGAGCAGGCTGTTGTAAAATACTTTTGATTGTTTTCATTTCTTTTAGCATTGAGGGAATTTGATATCTATGGTATTCTGTGCTGTACCCAAATGAGTAGAATGACAGAATAAAGTCTTTATTTTCCTTTAGATTGTACAGAGGACAATCTTGTGGTAAAGATATGACTGTGAGGGTGTAGTCCTGTGGATATGTATGGCATATGATCTTAACCACTGGTTTATAGATATAAATCTAAGTCATGCTTATCCCATTTGACACCACAGCTTAAGTGTTTCAGTTGAGACAAAGTCTCAGTGAATGTAGGAGATGCTAAAAATGAAGGAAGGCGTTGAGATCACAAATAATCTTCACCATGGAAATTATTAGGTTTGCATGTTTTCAGAAAAGCAGAAAATCCCTAAAATCACTATTTTTTCCCTTAAGTAGTTGCAGTCATTGCTCTTGGAATGTGCATGCCCACAGCTTAGTATGGCTTTGATGTTTTTAGCTAAAAAAGAAAACAATATGAGCTTCAATACATGTTTAAAATACAACATAAATAGTACAAGTGGCTGAAATAATGAGAAAGATCAGGATAGTTTATGTTTGCTAGAACTTGCTGGATCAGGTGCTTTTAAATAGCATGCTTCATATTTCTAAAGAGAATTGTCTTTACTTAGTGTGACTGTGAAAGTACTGGAGGGAAAAAAAAATAAACCTACCTGTCCAGAAACAATCATTGTACAGTATGCAAATGCCTAAATTAGTCAGCTTTCCTTCAAGCCAGTTTAAACTTAACATGGAGTCCTTCACAAGCTTGATACTGATCTATCAGCAAGATTGTAATTTTCAAGAATTTTTTTTTTTGTTTAGGAGTGTTAAGCTTATGCTAGTCCGGAACTTCTTTTCCTTGCTTTTACCAGCCAGTACAGACCAAAACCAGATGTAATCTGCAAGCACTGACAGTTTAATGCTGCTTTAAAATAAATGTTCATGCAAGACATCAGAAGTGTTCAATTTAAAGTTCTGGATTTTTCTATGCAGTGAGGCAAACTCATGAGACAGTCTTGTAACTTGACAGTGTTTCCCAAGGGTGGTGTCAGGATCCATGATGGTAATTTTTTCCAGTGTTTTATAAATCCTTATATACCAATGAGAGTGTAACCTATCTAAGTAAATTTAATTTCACAAAGCAGTAAGATAAAATACATGTGCTGAGATATTTCTGGTTTTTTAGATTCAGTTACATGACTAAGAAAAAAATGATCTCTCGTTAGAGAAGTGGAACTTCAGCTAAAAATTAGAATTTTAGTGGAAGGACTGAATTGGCATTGTTTGATTAATACATTATACCATAAAATAAGCCAAACAGCAAAATTTCAGGTGAACCAGAAGTGACCTAATTACACTTTATTATTAAAGTTTGAGAAATTATTCCAATTTCTTTGTGAAAGTAAGAGTTTAAAAAATTCAGTAAGTAAGTTGTGTTCTCATAAATATTGAAGGTTGTGTTTAACACAAAGAAGTAGGTTAAAATGCTGCTATTACTGCTTTCTGACTGGATTAGGACTGATAAATGTGGGGTTTTTTCTGATTTGGAGCAGAAAGCGGTGCCGGGAAGGGTGTAGTGGGGACAGAATCACAGAATTTCTAGGTTGGAAGGGACCTTTAGAAGTGCAGCCTGCAGTGGTTTTGCATGCAGATTTCAAGTTGTGCTTTCTCAGGTTTCATTGTTAAGTTACAGGTGCTTGAAAGACGAAAGTCAGTCTGTCCAGGTTGCTTTGTTATGAAATCTGTGTAGACTGAAGTGGGTCTGTGAAGAGAAGGCACCTAGATTTTTTTTTTTAATATAGTTGGTAAAAGCTCCTTCTAGCTTCTGAACTTAATTAACCAGGAAGCATGAAGGAAAAAGGACCTGAAGTGGTATCCAAAAGTTCTTTGAAGCCATCAATAACTATTAATTTGTGTTCAGAATACTTCTAAATGTCTTTGTTTAAGCCTCCTTGAAATGTAAGTGATAAGTGTTGCTTTATTCCTGAGGATACTAAGTACAGGAGTCACTCCATAGAAGAGTTACCAACAAAATTTTGCAGTATCCTCTATTCTGCCCTTGCTAGCAGAATAAAATGAATATCCATTAATGTCATTTGCCTTTTGACTGCAAACAAGACAGCTCTGTCCTATTCTTTGAACTGCTTTTTGATTTGGTATGTTAGTACGTGTATATATTATTTCATGCATAAAAATACTTTCTCTTTGTACTTCTTACCATTGCCTAGGCTTACAGGCAGATTTATGATCACTGGGCTCTGAAGTTTGTCTCTTTGTAGCCCACACACTGCAGATTGTGTGTGTCTCAGTTGTCATTTGGTGTCACTTATCTTTGACAAAATCTCATCACTCCTCAGAAAGATTGGGGAAGCTCAGGGATGCTACTTAGGTGCCACAGAGCTTCTAAAACAAGGTGAGATGGACTTCACTTTGAAGAGCAGTGATCAACTTGCAGGATAAATCTACCATTATCTAAAGAAAAAGACAGCATCAAGTGGTATGATAGGGGAGAAGCAGTAGCACTGCTGGGCAAGAGTTCCTCATCCAGGATTACCATGGAACATCTGGGACCAGTGTTGACTCCTCCAAAAGACAGGTTTTCTTTCCAGCAAAGCAGAGTATTAAGCTTGCTTATCTCCTCCAGTAAAATAGTTTATGTTGGTTTAACTTCTGCTTGGTACAATAGAAGGTAGTTGTCAAAATGCCAAAGTAGTAGATGAACTCTGGCAGGCCTGAGTACTGCTGCAGGCTAAGTCATCATTAGTGAAATTTTGGTGGTGTTTTTATCAAAGGATGTGGTTCCCTACACCAGCCTGTCCCCTTTGGGTGATGCATGGGCATGAGCTTATTGTAGTGCCTTGATGAGCAGTAACACCTCTGGGTGATGCTTTTTTGACTCTTGTCCTTAGGGCACACCCTTCCTTCCTGGCTTTTTTGCTTAAAGATTTTTCGTTTACTGAAATGGAAAGAATGTTAATGTCTGCAGAGAAGAATTTGGCTTTAAGATCCTCACTTTAGGTTAACACCGGCCTGGAGATCATTGTAGCATAAACGATTTCACCAATATTAGTCTCAAGTAAGACATGGAATCTAGGAGCTAATTTTTCTTTTGTCACTCACAAATACATTGTGTGCCTTTGGTCCTTTGGATGTGTAGCATCTAGTAAGGAATACCACTGGCAGACAGGAAGGGATAGTAGAGTGTTCTCTTTATTTCTTAGGCTGCTTTCTCCTGTGGTTGCCTCAAAGTGTGTGAGAAACATGCAAAGCAGAATGTGCTTGCATTATCATATGACCACCAGAGAAATGTCATAGTCCTTCATATTCTTTCTTGATAGTGGTAAATGGAAGAGTACAGTCTCACATGACTTCAGGTTCACTGAACTTGTGTCAGTTGTGATGTGGCCTCATAACCCAGGGAAGAGAAAAGGCAGCCTAGCCTATGACTGGGAACCTGTAAGAGACACTGGGTTTTCCAGTGTTGGGGAGCCACTTCCTACCTCTCTCAAAAACTACATGCAGGAGAGATAGAACAAAAAAACCTTGTGAGAAAAGAAGCTTTTCCCTTCTGTTGTTTACTTTGTTGGGAGTAATTCTCCTATTTTAAATCTCAAAGGACTGAACAGGTAAAGTAGCTGCTTTCACTGTTCTGTAAGAAGCGATGGTCAAGTGAATCGATCTGCTCAACCTTGCTGGTTTTGCTTTCCCACTGTGCTGCTTGACTGAGACTAGCAGCAGGCTTTGGTTAAATTCTCAGGGACACAAGTGGCTGCTCTGCTGTGGCTAATACTGTAGAACTGTATATTACGTAACAAAAAGGCAGCTCTTTAATCCTACTCTCGAGGGAGAAGAATAGCACCTGTGCTGTTTTATATTTTGGGCAGAAAGGACCTTATTCTATTTATTTGCTCGTTTTATTGCTGTTGTAAGAGTGACAAGAATGTGACCAGTATATACATCATTCATCATTCTCTGCACTTGATAATTCACTGATTTTTAAAACTGATTTTTACTTTTCAGGTTGTCCGTCAGATGATGTGGCTGATGGACCATATTTTTAAGTACACAAACTTTGGCATTGTCTCTCTAATCCATGGAGACTTCTTTATAAGACAGGTAAATGGAAACACATAATACTGCTTTGATTTATCCTTATATTGGCAACATCATGGTGTTATGGGACTTACTTAATCACCTTGTGGTTGGTTTGCACGATGAAATAGCTTTGCTGTGAAGTTTATATTTGAGGAGGTCTTTGTTCTGAAGCTACT
Organism: Fringilla coelebs; assembly: GCF_963513975.1. Lineage (NCBI taxonomy): Eukaryota > Metazoa > Chordata > Aves > Passeriformes > Fringillidae > Fringilla > Fringilla coelebs. The sequence goes on along the minus strand of NC_140030.1, from coordinate 92,308,396 downwards.
TTATTTTCCAAGCTGTTTTTATTATTTGCATAGACAGAAATGATGATGGAATCCAGTTGTGAAGGGAGCCTATTAGGAGAGAGGTGTGCAAGCAAAATACATGGGCAGTTCTTTTTATCTCTGTTTCTGAGCACACCTCTCATGTTTCCTTAGTGACCTTGAAGCCATGCAGAGAGTCTGTCTCGTTAGGTCACTCTTCTGGCTGCAAAGTTTCAAATTAGGAAAGGCAGGACTGTCCCTTTTGATGGTGACATAGCAGTGGATCAATTTACGGTGGTGATGGACCTGTGTAAATCGTAATTAATTGGTTCTTGAAGGTTAATTATTATTTGAGCATTAGGAAAGATTGTCTGTTGAGCTCAACATCTGAAATATTAATGAATGAGACCTTCAGATTATTTCACACAGCTTGGGTAAGGTTTTTTGTTGTTTGGTGGCTGTTGATCAAACTGCACTCTCCAAGTAGAAACTCAGGAAGCCGATAATAAGCATGAACCTGTTTCCAGTTACATGAACTGCAATATCCATCATACATGTTTCTTTCCTCTCCTTATTCCTTTGTCTGGACATAAAATGTGTAGAGAGCCAGAGAGAATTAATGAATTTTCACATTGCAGAGAAGAAGTTAATTTACTCAGAATGAAATAAAGAAATACCTAATCAGAGCAGTACACAGCTGAAGTGAGATTCACTAGCACTAGAGGCATAGTTAGAAAACAAAGGTCTCTAGAGGCACACAGCTGTGTATTGTGAGAGGATGGATGGATGGAAGGAACAGGGTTGGATGCTTTGTAAAATATAAATCTGTTCCAATAGGTAGAATTTACAATATGCACGCTTTGAGGTACGCAAACCTTGTTAGTTACAATTTCTGAGTGTGGGGCTGCAATTAGAGTCACAAAACCAAACCATCACTGAGCTGCAAAAACTAAGGCTTTTCCTCAGTTTTGTAATGTGGCTGACATAGACAACATCACAGATACTATGATGTCATTGTGAGTCTAAAGATAAGCCAGTTAATGTTTCTAGGCTGTTAGCCTTTGGGTGTGGCAAAATACTTCATTTGAGTGAGTAATGGTCCTTTGCCTAGCTCTAGTAATATTTGGATGGTTATTGTTCACTGCTCTTTTCTTAACTGCTGTGCTATCCTGGAGTCCTGTGATCTGATAAGAAAGGACTGGCTTAACTAAGGACTTTTATTGCTTTATAATTGCATTAATATAAGCAGGTAGAGCCTTTTCCTTCCCTCTCTTGCTAAGTTGGAAGTAATTGCAATGGGGAGACTTAAATGTAGGAGAAGCACTTTCACAAAACTCACTTTTAGTAAAATACTGTCTTTCATTCAACCCCACGCATTCCCTCTTCCTTCCTCTAACCAAAAAACCCAACTAACCACAAAACAGTGCAATGTTTGTGGCAGTTTTGTTGACATTTCAGGGAATTAAAATCACCTCTGCTGAGGAGAGCTTTAATTTTGCCCTCCTGTGTCTTTTGAGTGATTTGACAAGGTCAATTTGAAACACTCAAAAATGCTAATTAATGTAAAGAGATTCCTCTGAAAATTTGGATAGCTTGGTGCATGCAGAGATGGGAAAAGGAAAGATTGTTCCTGAAGATATTTGTGCAGTAATTAAGGCAGTATCTTACTGTTCTTAAATGAAGTTGTCCTAATGCACCGAAGAGGAGCAATGAGCATGAGTGCAGTCTGTGGTTGTGCTGTGCTAACCCAGCTGAGGCCTGGTCTATAGGCTCCAGCAGGTGCTCCAAGGAGAACATTGCCTTTCATTGTCTCAGGGGCTTATTTTTAGCTCTGAAAAGAGAGGAAGCCTTAGAAGTATAATAATTATGTCTGATGTTTATCTCTTTTAAGCAATCATTTTATTTAGATAATGTTTATCCTTACAGGGGAGAGCACACCGTGACCAGCAGCTTGTGTTACTCAAAGATCATCTAGAAAAATATTACAGGAGCCGCAATAGGAAATGGATTGTTTTATTTCCAGAGGGTGGCTTTCTTAGGAAAAGAAGAGAAACAAGCCAGGCATTTGCCAAGAAAAACAATTTGCCATTTCTCAAGCATGTCACCCTGCCAAGAATTGGGGCAACACAAGTAATTCTGAAGACGCTTGTAGCGCCACAAGAAAATGGAATTCCATCAGGTGGAGATGCTGTGAGAAAAGGTAAAGATCACTTCACTCTATGGGTATTAAGCAAATTAAATGTCAGAGACTTGAGTTGAAAAAACATTGCATAGAATTGCTCTCTTAAAATATCAAATACATTGTAAAAATGTTTTCATAATTAGTTTTAGTCCTGCTGACTTTATTTTTGATATTGAGACCAAAAAAAAAAACCACCTTAGTTTTAATTTGATTTAGTTTGTGGTATGGCTGCATGAGTGCTTGGCTTGGCTCACAGGATGGGTGAAGCAGATACTGGAATAGGCACCCAGAGTGAGCAAGAAGGTGATCTACTCTTCAGGTAAGATTGAAGGTTTGCAGTGGTTTGTGACAGCCTGGAACTATAGTAAAAGTATTTCTGGAATATGCTAGCTGTGCTCATATTTTTATTCCAGGCTTTAGAAGTTTCTTTGTATCCACTGCTGTTTACTTCATTCCTCTTCTTGAACTGTTTTCCACTGAATTCAGGTTCTTCTGTTGTGTACAGATCTTTGTGTTGCCTGTCCCCATTGTTGCTGGAGTTAACTGTCACTGGTCACTAGATCTGAAGGATTGTTTTGGCTGTCATGTCAGAAGAGTTATGAGGGAGTAAGAATATTCCTGCAGCATTATTATTCTGGGATGCCTGAGCTATAGGAGAGGGTGTATATATACATACTGGGATATAAATAATGCCTGTAGTTCTGGGACGTGGTGCTTTAGTGTCTTGGTTTTTAAAATTAACTTCTTGGCATGTTCAAGAGCAGGGTTAGATCTTTCTTAACTCCCATCGATTTCTGTTACTTATTATAGAAACAGTGGTTTGGGGGTTGTGGTAGATTCTTATTGATGGGTGGGACTGGTGTTTCACAGCCAAATTTTGATAATCATTTAGCAATTTGAAATGAAGATCCTTACTAATGAAGCCACATAGGCAAAAGCTTTGGATTATTTTCTGTCTGAAGTTCAACTCTCAGGGTTAGCAAGAACCCTTGTACAGAAATTGCTTCCACATTTTCAGTTTTGAAGTTATATTGTCAACACAGGAAATAAATTGGGATTATGTTCTTGGAGAGGTGAAGGTATGATTTAAAATGAGCTGAAAAATCAAGCTGTGGAATGCACCTGAGTGTTTCCTGACAGGCTACATTCAGAAAAGAAAGGCTGAAGAAAGCTCTTGTCATAAAATATCTTGGGTTTAAAAGAGAGAAACTGAATACCCTGGTCCTTGTTAAAAAGTTGGGGTTTTTCTGAGGAGAAAAGTTTGCACTGTTCCTGTTCTATTTATTTCTGTCTTAAAAAGGTATGGAGAGGAAGAAGTTCCCCAAATTAATTAGAAGTTGTCTGGTTCTGGCAGGAGGTCAAAAGTGCTTGTCAAATAGCAATTTTATATTTTCCTGTTCTTAGGTTGCTACCAACTTAGCTGAACGTCAAATTTGGCTTTCTTTTTTTCCCTCTTTGAGTGGCATCATTCAGACTCTGGAGAAATGAGCATTTGATAGTAGTGGACCTAACTTGGTTGTAAAATAAAGGAATTCTCTCAGAAATAAAATGGAACCACATTGTCCATTCTACTCAAGAAAAGATAATTGGACAAAAATAGGAATGAAATGCGTGGGTTTAGCTGTCACTCTTTCATAGTAATAGACTTGAAAACATACTAAAAGGGATGAAAAAGAAAAGTGAAAGTAAATTTTATATGCTAGGGAAAAGTAGGATTTGATACATAGTGACACTGGGATATTTTATGTCCTCTCTTCTTTTAAGCTCACAAAAATATTTCCAGCATTGTAAAACTTCCCTTTCAGAGATGTATGAAATATTAGTTCTTGATTGTATCTTGTATAAAAGATTCTTCCTCTCATCTGTTGCTTTCTGAATGCTTTTATTGGTCTCTTACCATGTCAGAAAATGTTTGTTCAATTGAACAAAATATAGTTCTGTAAATTGCTATGGGTATATTATAAAGTTAGAAGTCTGACAAAGTTAGTGGATATCTTTACTTTTAATCTCTTCTATCTTTTCCCTTTTTTTAATTGCATGAAAACCCCACGTCAGTGAAATCAAGCTTCCTTCGTATTGAGGTGGCCATTGTTGAGCTGTGGGTGCTAGAGCCAGGTGTAGTGCATAGAGTAAAGGTTTTGCCCAGTGGCTGGCATAGAGACTGCCTGTAAACCTTTTGTACATTATAACTCTTCTCCTTTGCTTGGGAAGTGGTTTCTTTATCAGAAGCATCACACTTGAACTTCATGGTTTGCTGGACACATTTTTCATCTGCAGCACTTCTTGTGCTCTATTACTGTCTTAACAGTGTTCCTGGAGTCCTGGGTTGCCAAATTATTTAGCCTATTATAATAAGCTTTCTACTCCATCATTTATTATTCTCCCTGTGCTTTTGTTTCCACCAAGCTTTATACTCATGGTAATTCACCTTCCTCTCCCACATGATTTTAGTTCAATTGGTTTATAGATTAAGAGTTTTCTTCATCAAAAATTATGTCCCCTTCCTGTTGAGTTTCCTTGGTAGCTATTTTAATGTTGAGTCATGATACCCAATTCTGTTCTTGACTGCTGTCATTTTATTAGTATTAATTCATTTTAAATGATCCTTGTAGCTTTTATACTGTTGTAAATTTGATACTATTCTATTTTCTCAGCTGGAGAGATGTGTAAAACTGAAAATAGAAAATATGACAGAGGAAACTATAATAAAAGGTGGTTTGTCCTTAATGTACTGCTGTCACAGTTTGACACAAACCAAGTCAGATACAGTTGTTTGTTTGTGTCACACCCCAGCTCCTCAGCCCGGCTGGCTTTTGTATGCCACATGTCACCAAAGCTGTGGCCTTCAAGTTGTAGTTCAAGAATTGGGCTAATTGTAACTCAGTGCTACATCATCTGTCCTGTTCTAAGGTCTCTAATCTGATTTATGGCATCCCTTTGGTAGAGGTGGGTTTATGTTGAGAAGTACAAGGTTCAGTAACCTCCCCAAAAATTCATTCATCTTAATTATGATCTTAATATCCAATCTCCTCTTCAATTTATTTTTATGCTGGTAATGAACTTCTCACAGTTTAGGAGCTGATTCTTCCCCTGTAAAGTGACAGGAAGAGCAAATGTTCCTGAGCTAGACAATTAATACTGTTTGATAATTCTTGTACCTAAAATGATCAGTTCTTTATCAGGGGCTTTTCCAGGACAAGAAGCCTCTATTGTGTTAATTTTTTCTTCTTAACAGTTTTCTTTCATGTTTAAAAACCCAAGTACCAATCTTCATCAGAGTGAATTTTAACTTATTTCTGGTAAATACCAAATTAAGTTGCTGAAATGCTTATTGCTTTTGCTGCCTTTTGAAACTCTTGTTTAGTTTAACAAAATTATGTAATTGTGTTCCTAAATTAATAGAAGGATGGAAAAAGAAAGGAAAGGTAGTGCAGTAATTTGATAGCATGACCACTGTTGAAGCTGAATAATGTAGCAGAGGATGTAGGTAAGTGATGTCTGTCCCTGAAAAGAGAGTTTAAGGTACTTCTGATGTGTGATGAAAGCCTCCAGATGGGCCAGCACTGCTGCCAGCACCTGCATTCCAGAAGAAGGTTTTAGTGCAGAATAGAAAATAGGCAGTATAAAAACACTTGTGAGCAGCCATCATCACCCTAACCCAGCAGTGACCCAGGTGTGTGTTCACAGGGGTATTTTACAATTTTTTTGATTTTTTTTTAGCACAACACTTAGTCTTTGACGTGGTTGCAAATACGCTATTTTTCTTCAGTTGATAAGAATTGATTTTGTGAGTTTCAGAACTATCAAAATGTTCTAAATGCCAAAAGCTGACGATTCAAAGGAGTTTGGAGCTGTTGTTCTTCAAAGATGCACATTCCAGAGCTTGTTTTTGATGAAACTTGCTCTAGTGTGTTTTTTAAAGTCTGTTTTATTTTACCATGCAGCAATTTTTTGTCTGATAAGAGGTTACTATGAGCTTAGTTAGAGCCATACTGAAATCTTACCTTGTTGTTTTCAAATGCTGCGGAGTACATTCAGTTCTGACGCTGTTTCTCTCTGAGAAATTAAATTTTCACTTCTGCAGGGCTGTAAATTGAACTTCATAATTGATTTTTTTTAAAAGTCAAACTTTTTCATTCACTGTTAGCTGAGGAATGTGACTTGAATAACATGTGAGAAAGCTTTTGATTGTTGTTTTTTCTTTCCCCTGGAAAAAAGAATTCTTGTTTTGTTCCAGGTGGTTTGTTGCATCAAAATCTTGGAATGATGCATCATATGTTCAGTCTGAGAGTTAATCTTTGGAGAAAAAAGTTAATTCTGGGGTCAGTGATCCAGTTGATCACCCAAGGACAAGTAGAGAACAAGGGACAAGTTACAAGAATGGATTGCTGTGCAGGGAGAGCCAACAGCCTCTTTGTCTGCATTCACAGTGGTGCAAGTGTTCAGGAAACCACACCTGAATACTGGTGGATGCTAACAAATACTTTCTTTTCCAAGTGCAGGCTGCAGTCCTCAGGTCCACACTTGGCTGGTGCATTCTTTCCACAATGAATCCAGTCTGGCAGTGTGACACCATCCAGAGCTCAGCTGGAGGCAAGCTTTCCTCCTGAAATCTGTCTGTGATTTATTCTTTACCTCAGTGGCACTAAAACCATCTTCTGGAATGTGGGTGCTGGCAGCAGTGCTGGCCCATCTGTCCCGTCTGCTGGTGGGTTTGAGGGGCTCTGTACATCATCTGATCTGGTGTTCAGCATGAGTTGACCCCAGGAAATAGCAGCCCCAGAGAGGACAAAGAGGGGAAATGAAGAGAACCTCTGAACCCTCATAAATTTGTGATTGTAGACAGTCAAGTTGTCAGAGAATGACAGCTTGAGTGCAGTGAAGACTCTGATGATGAGTTGCTTCTAAGTAGGTAGGGAGCAACTTAATACCCATGAATCCATAGTGAAGAAAATAGTTGGGAAGATTTGCCTCTGCTAATGATTTGGAAAAAAGCCCAAAACCCTGAACAGCAAACAAGTTAGGAAGCTGTTTAAATTTTACTTTTGATTTTTTTTGGTCTAGGCCAGAAAGCTGCTGTTCCATGTGATTGGTCAGTTTTGTCTTAGCACTCATAAGGCAAGTATGTCCCATTAACACTAGGGTACCTCACTGCAGCGTGGTTTGGGTGCTGTTGTGGAGGGCAGGTGCCTCTGGGCATGTTCAGGAGGTTTATGTGCTCTTTTAAAAGAATCAGACTGTTAACATTTTCAAGCAGTTTGAAAAATCCATATCTTCCACTTGTGCTGGAAGTGGCAAGCAGACTGACACCACAGCAGAAAAACCAGTGCTTGGAGAGATCAGCTGAAGTGTGGTCTCTGCAGCAGCTTCTTCTGCTGAAGCCTCTGACAGTCAGGCTGCCCAGTCTTTCAGCAAGTACTAGAAATGAAAGATAAGAATGTCTTTGAGTGGTAGGCAGAAAGTTGGAAGAGTTTGGCTGTCAGAAAGGTGTGGCTGAGTTGGCCAAGCCAAGCTGGGTGAGAGGAGTTCTTTAGGAGTTCTTTAGGTATATGCAGCTCCCTGATTTCTCAGGTAGAAATGCCAGACCTGAGATTCACACCATGTTATAACTAATGCAGCAGGCTTTGGTTTGAGCTCCTGTTAATGTGCTCCATTTAAGAAATAATAGGGCTTATTCTTGGTCAGAGATCTGCTTACACCTGAAAGCAGCATCCTTGGAGATATTTAGGTACCACTCCTTTGTGTTTTGTGCAGTTGTCAGTTTCTTTTCCAGTTTCAGGATCTGTCAGAGTTCCTGGGCTTTAAAATAAATTTGCTTATGGGCAGGTTGCAATACAGTATAACCCTCCCCCCACAAAAAAAAATTACAAGATGTATTTCAAAATTAATTTTCCTAAATCCTTGGTGATGTAGGTTTTTTTGGCAGTCATATATCTTGGATGATTATGTAAGGCTTATTTTAAACCAGAGCATGCACAAATACTGTGATTTGAGAGCACGTGGAGGTAGCTGCACTAACACCTGCTTGCTCTAAAAGGAGGTCTGTAGAGGCTGATGTTGCTGTCAGAACTTTTTTTTCCTGGCCTGGGGTTTCTGGTGGGCTGTTTTTATCCCTCACCCTGCCCTGAAAAGGGTTGGAGGTGAGTTTGGAGCTGGACTGAAGAATCCAGTGCTACCGCAGCTCTCTCCACAAAAGCAGAAGGTAGGAAATCAGCACAGCAGAGAACTGCAGGAGTCTTTCCTTAATGAAGTGCAAACCATTATCCTCTGAAAGAACAGCTTTAAATATAGCTAATTATTGAATAAATTATTTTGAAACACTTTACTGTAAATAATTAGAAAATGTGCCCATATTCGTCTGGCACTTTTTCACTGCAATTAATGATCTTTGTTGCTTACTCACTTAGGCAATTTAACTTTGGCAATTTACTTGCCTTTATCCATTCTTGCTTTACATCTGGGAAAATAATAACTTGAATGACTTTGTTTCAAAATCTATTTCTAAATTAATACTTCTGTTGATTTAATATTAATTTCATATTGGCTCTTCTCTGATTCATTGCTACTTTTAAAATGAAGCACTCTGTAGTTAGTGCTTTTCTTAAGAGAGACTTGACAAGCACTCTGTCATGATGCTGGCAAGTCTGCAGCCTCCAGTTCTCATTTCATGTGTCTGTCAGGGCTCTAAAATACTGTATTTCCAGGAGGTAACACTGAATGTTTCAGCATGACCTATGCAGTTTGCCCTGGGTCAAGTTTTGGAATAGTGTGCTGCTAAGAACTCATAATCTAAATTTTAGGAAATGCTGTCTAGCCCTGTTGGAGTAGTGCATTTGTAATGAAGCAGTACAATTCCACTGATGAGCAGACACCAAGAAAACACTGTCTGCTTGTTAAAATAATTGATAGATACATGTGATAGCATTGCTGTAATTTTCACACTTAATTAAATTAAATGCAAATGAAATGAAATTAAATTAAATGCAGGTAGAAACTCGCAAGCCAGTCCTTGCATGCACATTCCAGCTGGAGTCAGTAACTGTGGCTGTCAGGGTGCTGCTCTGACTCAGTGCTGCACATTTCTGCAGGTGTGAGGTAGGTCTGTAAAATAAAATGAGAGTGGCTGCTCTGGGCAAGGCCACACGTCTAGCCCAGCATCTTGTCCATGTCTCCAGGTGGATTACAGAATGACAACACAGCAGACAAGCATCAAACTTCTCCCACATATTCTCCAAGCTTCTGACAGTTTCCTGTGTGGTGGGTTTCCCAAGCCAGGTGGGGATTCCTGCCTGGTTAGTTAACCCTCCATGGTTATTCAGTTCCCTCTTGATTCCAGCTCCTGCATCCTTACACCCTTTAGCTAGAAATTCCCAAAATTTTTTTCCCCCCCCTCTGCACAGAGAATCATTTTTCTGTTTGCTATGAAAACTTTTCCTCTAGGCTGAATTTTGAATGTCTGTTCTTGTATTGGGAAGGATGGTGAACAGTCAATCCCCATACATGTTCTTGGTGCTGACAATGTTCTTGTCAACCTCTGGTACATTTCTTTTGTAGACTTCTCAGCTGCAGGCTTGAAGAGTATTTTACTTTGTACTAAAAGCTAACACTTCTTACTTGCTCTTGCCTATGGGTGGCTGTTTCTGATTTTTAAATTCTTGGAGATACTGCCTGGTGATGTGTTGTGAGCATGTTTTACTGGTGTGTCAAGCAGTGAGCATTACTCTGCTGGCCTGGGCATAATGTGACCTCAAACACAAGACAGCTCCATAACAGAGAGAAAATTCACAGGCTAAACTCAAAGTGCCATCTTGGCAATGTGGCCTTCCTTCTTGGTTTGCTCTACAGATCTGCTGCTCTCCCTCTTAGCAGACCTGTGAATTGAAGACGTGCCAGAGAGGGGTCATTGATTTATGACCTGGACTGCTGCTGGTTTTAACTTATATTCAGATTTAATAGAGTCATGGAATATTCTTAGTTGGAAGGGACCCACAGATTTGATTGTCTTTACTCATCTTAATAGCAAATATTTTCACCTCCTTTGATCCTTTTTTCAGTTTATAAGTGAGCTGAGCAGCATATGAGCATGTACTGGTGTCAGCCTCTCCTGGAACCCTGTGGGTGCAGTATCTTCCCCACTGTGAAAACTGAGCAGCTTCTGTTCCTTGCTTTCTTGCCCTGAGTGCACCCTGAAAGTGATGCTTTTCTTCTTCATCCCACAACTCACATTTTTAAGAACCTTTGAGGGATCTGAATGGCTGCTGCTCCATCAGTGATCTTTTAGAAAGGCACAGGTGCACATGTGCTTGAAGTGCAGACCAAGAAGGTTGGATGTTTATTTTGGGATTTTTCCTTTTGGTGAATGGGGGGAAGCACCTGACCTTGGGGCCAAGATGTCCTGTGACTGTACTCAAACCTGGTGAGTAAACTTGTTCTTTGTACCACAGTATCTAAGGACAGCAGAAATAACCATGAAATAAAATCTAGGTCCAGCTGAAGTTTGTAAAGGTGTTTCTGTGCCTGTAATGAAATCTGGATTTGATTTTTGGTGGTCTTATTTGTGCCTCATACATCATGAAGTGATATAAAAATTGCATAACTCTCAAATAAGTGATATGGAATTTTCTTTTTTTCCTAGAGTGCAAATCCAAAGGCCTCCAGTGGGTGATAGATACAACCATTGCATATCCCAAAGCTGAACCCATAGACATCCAAACCTGGATTCTGGGCTACCGACAGCCAGCAGTGACACATGTACATTACAGGTAGGAAATGAAGCTGCTCCTCCTGCACTGAGCTCAAGTATTCACTAATCACTTGTGTCCTTTCAGGATAGGGGAAATCAGGAGCAGTGGGAGTGGTTTTTTTTTGTCTCACACAGGTGGGCAACTCATATTATTCAAACACAGTACTTTTTTTTTTTTTTAAAGTTTAGTGACTATTCTGTATCTTAGGACAGACATTTAAGTTTTGGACTCATGTCCTGTGGTTGAATGGAGTTTTGAGGAATATATCTGAAGGCTAGGTCATCTTTTTCACTTTAGTGTTAAGGTGCTGGTAAACCTAACTTGAATTTTTAAAATTTTGGTTTTTAGTAATGACAACTAAAAACAGTTAAAAATTACTGTTGTTAAGTAAACAGATTTCCTAACAAAATATTCTATTTAACTTTCTGACAAAGAAATGCCAGCTTTTTCACTCAAAGAATACTTTAAGTAGTTGAGCAAAGCAACTGGAAAAAGCAGCTTGAAAAAGTTGCAACTCTCATTGACAGCTGGGATGGGAGACTATTGAAACTTTTCTCCTCAGCAGTTCTTTGTCTGAAGAAGACCTAAACTGATGGAGAGAAGTTGAATTTTGCTTTTAGTTTACAGTGAATTCCAAGTCACTCCAGGAGTATGTTAACACTTTTCCTATACTAAGAAAGTTGTTGCATTTTATCCCAAAATCACAATATTTTGTCTTGCTCCTTCTGGATGGTTTGGAGTGCTTTTTTTACAGAAAGCTTTCAAGTATTCTTGTGTGGATCCCCTGGGTGGCAGTTCAAGTGGGAATGACCTTCACCATCATCACTGCTGTGTCAGTGCTGTGTGATGCAGAGTACAGGAGCTCCTTTCCACAGCCGTGTTTAAATCTGTCCTTACTTTTTATAGAAAGCTGCCTTCCAAGTTCCCTGAAGGTGAACATACTAATTTATAGTATGTTCATATACAACCCTCATTTATATAAGATAGCATTTTATCTGTTGTCCTTTATTCAGGTCACCTTAGTACTCCCTCAGATCTCTGATATAATTGCAAGTTGAATGTATTTAGAATTCTTCTGAAAAGTAGTTCCAAAAATACATTCTTTGAAAACAACAGTAAGTTAACGTAAGTTGAATTCATTTCCCGCTTCTAAATGTATATTGAGACCTATTTTTGATCACAAGCATAAATATGATACAGCCTTTTTTGCATTTAACTTGAATGTTTAAGTTCTTGTAGTACTGAAATTCTAAGAAAAATAGAATTCTTTGGGGGGGAGTGGGGGTGGGGTGGGGGGGTGGGGAGTGTAAGTTTGTTATTTTCTTCCAGAGGGTCTAAGTCACTGGGTTAGACAGGGGCAAGCCTCTCTGTTTCACTACTTTCTGTGTGTTTTTAATAACCTCTGTTTGTCATGGCTGACCTTGTAATAACAGTTGAAATGTGTCCCAAATGGAAAGCTGTGCATTATCTCTCCCTGGCCAAGCACAGGGTGTGGGGCTCTGAAATGAACCCAGAGTGTCTTGGGTTTGCCTGGGGCTCATTCTGTCTTCCAGTCCTGGTGGTTCTTGAGGCACATGGCCCCTGCACTCTGAGGTGGGTGCAATTGGGCACATGGATGTCCTCTGAAATTTTCTTTAAATGTACATCAAGTCTGTCTGCATTGGTGTTATACTTTCCGGCATTTAGTGCAAAATCTTGCTCATTTTTTGTAATTTGGAATGTCTTGGGAGATAACATTGGAAATAAATTTTGAGGGTAATTTTGAAATAACTGGAAAGAGAGCACAATAGTTTCTCATGTAGTTTCTTTCAACTGAGTTATAGGGGGCAAAAAAGCACCCCTTTGGAAAAAGCGAAGAATAGTTTTGTCCAAATGCCATCTGTGTTGTATGGAAGAAGAATCAGGATTTAAACATGCTTATTCCCTTTTAGAGTAGTCCAGAGCGAGGTATTGATGTATGACAGCAGTGGGGAAAAAAGGAACATTTTCTGTGCCTCTCAAACTGGAGCAGAAGAGACTGCAGAGCTGCTTTTGTTCTGGTGGCTCAGTCAGTCCCTTCTGCTGTGCCCCTGGATCACCACCTGTCTCTTTCTGCCTTACAGACTTTAAAATCTGGTGGTTGCCTTTTCTCATAGCCTGGGCCTTTGCTGCAGGATTATTTCTTTTTCATCCTGCTCAGGGAGCAACAGAAGAGAACACAACAAGAAGCCTTATGTTATAATTTTTTGGTGCTTTTCTAGCTGATGGAAGTGGCAGAGAAGGCTTGGTTTAATCCAGTAATCTTTTTTTTTTTTGAAAGCTCAATTTTGATAATGAGTTGAACCTTGCTTTTCAAACTTCTATTTTCAGTACAAATGACACAATTTTCAGAAGTTCATAATTAGGCTAAGCTGTGGCCTGATTTTCCTCAGAATGTCAAAAGAAACCTCCCTAGGAAAAAGAACAATTACCACATTTGGATCTATAAACAACAGGTGTGAGAACTTTACCCATGTATTGAATAGCTTTTTGACCCTGACTGACTTTTCTCATAACTTACTGGAAAGTGCTGCAAAACTCAGTTTGCTATCTAAAATACAATATTCAAGGAAAATACCTAATGAACTTCCTCCAGGCCAAATGGCCCTGGGATTTTGTGGGAGATGTCAATCCCTCTGGTGCAAAGCATGTCAAACTAGAGGCACCACTATAAGACCTGCCTTGTAATGAGTCTGATGGAAAGGTTTGTTTGCTCTTCTCAAATAGTTTAGGTTTATGCTTGGCTCATTGTGTGGTGTGTGTTGCCTGTAAATCCAGACTCACTACAATTCCACTCAGCAGAAAGAAGCTGAGTGGTTTGGTGACCATGTAGCAAGGCCATGGACTGGCTGCCATTCTCAGCTCCCACCATTTCTGTGCCGTGAGTAGAGTTTGGGGTTTGTTTCTTTTCTTTTTACACCAGGCACTTGTTTAGTTTGATTGGTTTGGTGTTTCTTAGCTGAACACCAAGTTTCCTCAGCAATAATTTTTTGTGTGCTGCAGTTCTGTTGGCAGAACCTGAGACTTGCAAATATGAAACACCCTGGCTGTGAAGGTGGCTCGGTGCTTAGCATCTCCTCAGTCAGGGATGGTTTGAGGCTGGGTTTTTTGCCTTGGTTTCCCTGCAGGGTTATGCCCTTGGATGCTCACATCCCACTGTGGGGCCGTGTGACAGTGACTGTCTGCAGCAGCCCTGACGTCAGAGCCAGCCTGAGTCAGCTCTGACGCAGGGCTGGCCGTGCATGGAAGTGTCACACAGGCTGCTCCCAGCTCTGCCGCCTTTCTTCCCCACACCAGCTTTTGTGCCGTGCCACTGCTGAAACCAGCTTTCAGCTGCTGAGGGAGTTCTATTTTTGAGTCTGCATTGATACAGATTTATTGAAATAAGCCAAGCTCCGAGCTATAAATAAGATGAAATGCATTGTGGTTGCTGAATGAATGTTGCAGAAGGGCATCCCGTTTGGCAGTGTATTTTAATGTACTTTTATACACAAGTAACTTATTTTTGGTCATGTCTGACATCTACCAACAGCCTCCACTGTCCTGGATTTATTTAGAGCCATTGAAGGAGCAAATATCATGACTTATATGGAGTAGCAAGTAATACAGGACTTCAGGGTAGGACAGGTGATAAAAGGCAGGTAGTACTTAAAGTGGTAGCCATAAATTTCAGAATTTAAGTACAGAATCAGCGGTTGTTTCTCCAGGAAGGACAAATTGAAAGAGATAAGTGTTTCTAAATATGCAATATTTCTGAAAATCCTTTGTGTCTTCTGAGAAACAGCCTATCAGTAGCTAATTCTCCACAATTCTCACATATACGAGCATGTCTTTGGCAGTTAGATCTCCTGGGTTTTAAAATCCTTTTTTTTTTTCCCCTGGACTGTCACTTATTCTAATATAATCTGGTTTGGGACATGGACACAAATCTGTGTAACAGTTTAAGAAGTGGCCATCCCTCAGTCAGGTACCAGACTGTCCCTGCAGCTGCTGTCACCTCGCAGCTGTCAGTAGGCACCTCCAGCTGCAGGGTTATGCTTCATTACTGGAAAAAGATTCTTTGCAGATTCCCATGGAAATGTGTCTTTACTTCCACCACCACTTTTCACTTCCCAGGGTGCAGCCTATGCTGCCACTGCTTTTAGCCCCTTTCCCACTTTTCCTGGGGACAGAAAATCAGCTGTTCCTGTAATAGAAAGCAAAAAAATGTATTTCCATTCTGCTTGAATTTTCTGGTCAGTTTCTTATCCAGTCCTATTAAATTCCTTTTTTTGCCACACCAGAAATAAAGATGCTCTTATTTTAGTGAATGTGAAGTTAGTTTTTCCCAAAAGCTGGAAAGATCCAAGTGCCCAGGAGAGACTCCAGGAGCTTCAGATGTTATATGTTGACCTTAATCCTTGCCTTGGCAGTTCTGTGCAATGGTATTTTATTCCCCTGAGGAGGTGAGCAAACTGTTTGCTTCTAATGGCATTACTGATCCTGCATACCCAAAGGTGGGGTAGAGCCAAGGTGATGCTCATGCCTGTTTACATATCTCACTGAAAACAAGGAACTTTTTTCTGCATCCTTTAACACTGGACCTGGCAGATGCCAGCATCCAGTGGTTGGGGATGACCCTGCTCCTGTCAGAGCAGTGGCTCTGTGCTGTTGTTTTGGATTGCCTGTGTGGGGAGTTTTGTAACAGTAGACTTGTTCACTCACCTTCCTGAACCCAGTCTCCTTCAAGAGAGTGTTCTTGTAAAACACAGATGCCAGCTGAGCCATCTGATGGGCAGAGAACCATGGCATTAGCAGTATGTTCAGTTTAAATATAGGGGGGGTTTAGCTTTGCCTTATTGAGTACAGAAAGGGCTTCTTTCCAGAGTTTGAGGATTTTTTTAAAAATATTTAATCTCTAATTTAGATCAGTCATTAGTAAGAATGTTCTGCTGGTAAAAATAACTCTGGATAATCTAAAAATACATTTGAAAATGCTTCTAAATTCACGAGCACTTACCTTTGCTGAGTTGTGGTAGTCAGTGTAGCATTACTGGAAAACCAGTTGTTTTTCAGTCTGGGTGTAGCAGTGGCTGCTTCTCAGACTTCAAAGCAGCAGAGTTTATCTCCAGAGATTCAAGCATTCTGGCAGCATTATTGATCCACACAAGAGCCTGGATGGATTCAAGCAGGGAAGTGGTGTGCAGTGGTTCCATTAGTCTCTCACAGTGCTGGTATCACCTGTGCTGCTTCACTGCTCCATTAAAGTGCCAGCTCAGAAATTGTTTTTAACAGGTGTCTTGCAAGATCCTGTGTTGTTTCCAGATTAGGAGGAATGTTCTTGACAAAACAGAGTTGTTATCCATTAGGTCAGGGAGAAGTGAAGGCAGAGGTGAAGAATATCTTACAGTCTACAATGGAGACTGCTTGTGAAGCCAGGTAACCCTACACTTCTGTCCTGAGGCAACACACGTTCTCTTAGTCGTGAACCCTCTTAAAACCTGTGTAAGCAAGCACCTGTCCTTTAAAAATACTCTGTGAAACACAATATTCAGTTGCTGAGCCTTTTATCTCTTTGCAGCAGATGAGCAGAAGAGAGTAAAAATAGTGCTTGGCAGCCCAGTTGTGTTTGGGGACACAGAGTAAGTCTTTCTTAGTGTTCTGCCCTCAACAAAATGGTCCTTGCTCTGTGGGTGTGTTTTTTACTTGCTGCTAGGTGGTTTAATTTTAACCTGCTGTACAGCATCTGGGCTTCAAGATAAAATAGTTCTTTATTGTTTGTCTTTGTTCCTGATATGCAGACTGAAAACTTGAGCTGATTACTGAAGCACCGTTTCATAACATTTGTCTTTGGGCAAAGACTTTCCTTCAAACTCTGTTTTATCTGAGATAACAGTTGCTAATTTCTGGTTACCAAGACTGGCTTTACTGGTGCATAAAGAACTCCACAGTGCCAGGAGGGCGTAGGTAGAGTTACTCCAAAGGCTACAGAGATAACTGAGTTCATGTTGATACCATAGTGTGTAAATAAAGTCGTCCATCTCCTTATATTGAAGTTGTCTCTGTATGCCAGAGCACTGTGATTTGTAATTCACTCCTTAGAGCAATGCTTGCTGCTTGACTCCCCCACTTCCAGCTTATTTTTGTCCATGCATCAGACTGAAAGGAGAAAGGACAAATGACAAATGAACAAAGCTGGCAAAGATGTTGAAAACTGTAACAGCAACAAAAGCATTCTTCAGAAGTGCCTTATTTTCTTATTCTGATGTTCCCAGATGATCGTGGTGTTACTTCCAATTCTTGGCAGTATGATTAGTTGAGAAAGACTGTTGAAAATGAGATGAAAATTCACTAATGAAAACAGAAGCATGGTGTAAATGAGAAGCTAAGTGGGAGGGAGCTCACCTGGAAAGAGAAATCTCCAGTAAAGGCCTTGCATTTCAGAGTGGGAATTTTTCAGGTCAGCCTGATACACAAATCTCTCCTGCACTGGCCTTCCAGTACAGCACAGTGGATGTCTGAGTTCCTGTATATATCAAAAGGCACTGAGGGCCTGCTAAGGAGGTTTCACAGTTACTGTAAGATTGGAAATACTGTTTTGAAATAATTTAGTGTGGTATGGTGGGTTATGTGGGAGTTTCAGGGTGTGTGTACCACAGTGAATTCTGCTCTGGGTGTCTGTTTTTCTAAGCCACCTAATATTCAGCATAGAAGTACCAAAATACTAGCAATTCTCCCGTTGGTGTTTTTAAAAGAGAGCAGCAATATTGAGTACAGGGTCAGTTTTCATTGTAAAATGTGCCTTGTAAATTTCAGAGAAAGCTGCCAGCATCCTTTGAAAAGCACAGAGGGCTTGTTTTCTGGGAAGTGGAAGAGCTGTTGGTGCTTAGTGATGTCATTATGTTCCTTCTGCCTGCTGAATTGTTTCTTCAAAACTGCGAATTAACTTTCTCATTTTTTTATTTCTTTCATTCCACTTGGTTTGTATTCTTTTTAGAGAATAGTAATATAGTGTGGTGGTATTCTATTAAAAAAAGAACAAATCAGTGCCTTAGTAGTTTTTATCCAAAGCTGTAGTACAGCACTTGGTGGAGACTGATGCCAGTGCCTTCTGTGTGGTTCTGGATGGCAGCCTGGAGTTTCCCACTCTTGTACCCTTAATGCCTCTGTGATCTGTGAGTTGGAGAGAGTGCAAATCATGCAGTTAGATTTATACAAAAGTCTTCTTCTCTCTGTTTTGAGATAGGCTGGGGCAGAAGAGTTTTGTTCTCCACATGCAGAGTACATTTGTTAGGTTTAATTTGTGTTTGTTTCTTTGATAGGATTTTTCCAGTGAAAGATGTCCCTGCAGAGCCTGAAGCTCTCACAAACTGGCTGTATCAACGATTCATTGAAAAGGAGAACCTGTTGACACATTTCTATGAAACAGGTAGGATGTTAACCTAGCAAAGAGAACTGTGCTTTGCTAATGACTTTCCTTACAAGGATCTCTAAATGGTTTAAGAATGTGTAAGCATCCTTCACATGCGTACAGGAGATACAATTATTGCTATTATTACTGTTTTTTATGTGGCAAAAAGTATGATTAAAAAATGATCTAGGAAGGGTAAATTACCTGGGCAACACTACAAGTAGAGTAGCATTTGGGAGCTGTCAAAAAAGTAACACACAGTTGAGCTGTGAAACGTGCTGCTATGGGATTTCATGGCAGAGATCCATGACTGAAGTATGATTGGAAGGACCTGTGAGAATTACATGGAACACATTCTCTGGAGCTCTGATCTGCAGCCCTGTGCATCACAGTTGTTGGGATGTGTTCAGTGTCTCAGATCAGCTGAGTTTAGTATTCCTGGATAACTGTGTTAAATGAAGATGCCTCTTCTGTGAGATGATTTATTGCAAAGCCTGCTTTAATTTAGTTTTGAGTACCTAATTTATCAATCCAAGTGCTTAAAGAGATTAATAGAATTCTTTAACAACCCAGAGTTGTATTTCATTTTATGAAATGTTGCTGTCACTCAGCCACCATTGATGGCAGAGTTCAGACTCTGCTATATAAATCACATCCAAATGCATATACTGGACTTTATTAGACAAATAACTTTGTGAAAATCTTTTAAAATACAAGTGTAGCAAATAGATTGTAAAGAATTCTTGGGTATGTGACATTATTTTATGCTGTTGAAATAAGCCTTACCCAGAAAATCTAACTAGTCCAGAATTTCTGAGAGTATAATTAATATAATCAGATTTATTCATTAAAATGCACTTCCAAAATAGCATAATTGGTAATAATTTGCCAGTGCAATCAGTATGAATTAATAAAGACATGTTTTAAATGTAAATGCTGTGACATAGGACCTTATTAGGCATAAATTAGTGTAATTTAAAGTTACTGCCACTTATACTTTTTGAGAACTTGCTTGCATTGCTTTAGTTGGGCTACTGAAAAAGTGCTGCTACAGTTTTTAGAAACCCCTTGGAAAGGTCTGAGGTTGACTCTGAGGGGAGTCCCTGAGGCTGCTTAAGAGCCAGCTTTGTACTCACCTGGCACATGGTCACAAGAGGGTGTGCTTTTAGGACTTAGGGCTGTTTCTGTTATAAATAATCATTATTATTATTATCATTATTATATTATTTTACAATGCACACTGCTTAGGAACTTCTCTCTCTTAATAAAGCTTACTTCAAAAAGCTGGAGTTACATTTAATGCTCCATGAAACTTTAAAAGGTTGCATTGACAAAGCCAAGAATACATTTCTTGGCTTATTTTTATTTGGGAAGAGAAAGAAACAAAGCCCAGAGCACCTTTCTGCATTTTTCTGTATTCTTAAGTGTCAAGAACTTCAGTCATCTGGGAAAACCTGTAATATTAGACCTCTGGAAATCCAAACCAAAAGAAAAGTATGCCTAAAATTTGACATGAAGTTAATCCCAGAATTTTTTACAGGTGCATTTTACACATTTCATTTATAAAATTAGAATAATTTCAAGTTCATAGCTGTAGGTAACAGACTCCTGTTTTAGGCAGTTAGTGGAAAACTTGTATTGGCAAGTTCTTGATTTCTCTGAACTCTTCAGCAAGAAAACCTTGAAGCCCTCAGTGACACAAGTGAGATTGCATTTAGCAGGCCAAAAACACTTGGGGACCAGTTAAGGAAAAAGCCCCAACCATAAGCTAGGAGCAGTTGGAAAAGAGTGATGGTGTACTGAAGTCACTGTGCTCCTCATTCCCTGTGCTCAGAAGCCAGGTGGTGTGAGGTGATGAAAAAAGTAAGGAATGGCTTCCCTAATGCTATGGAAACGCTCTTTGTTGTGCCAGATCAGAAACCTCATCTGGAAATCCTGCATACAAATCCATTCTCCCTGTCAAGGAACACAGATTGAACTGGGAAGAGGGACAGATAATCAGAGCTGAGATTAAGGGAAGGTGGAGTAATTTCTGTGGAGGACAACTAAAAGTACTTGGCTTGTCTCAGCTGGGAAAGGGAAGGGTCAAAGCTGCCTTGGGAGGGAGAGGAGGAGACAGCTCTCTGTACCTACCAGGGAAAAAGAAAAGGTATTTAAAGCAGAGGTCAATGTTGGTACAGAAAAACAAATTGGCCATGGAGGAACAAATCTAGCCTAGAGTGGACAGATAAAAGCTTAGCTGTGAGTTACTGGGGGATTATGAGGTGGCATATCTGCCCAAGTGTGAAATACCTGTCAGGGAGAGGTGGATGGGGCTCATCAAGGATGTTTTTAGGCTTTTTCCTTGTTTACTTTTTTTTTTTTTAATTAAGAGCATTCATGCAGGAAGAAAAGCTTTGTCTCAAATGCTTGATTGCAGTTCCTCCAGTGATTGCAAATGTGAAGCACAGAGATAAGCTGCTGATGGTATCTAATTGCCCAAATTGTGTGGTTCTCAAGATTAAAAATTGACATTGCTGCATCTTTACTCTTTGAATCATTAATTTCATTTTCTTCTGAGAGAAGTTGAGACTCCATAATGCTGCAGCAAGTACATCATCTTCTCTGGTGTATTCAGAGTTTTGTATCCTCGTTCAGGATTAACAGCAGTAAAAGTGCTTTGTGTCATCAAGTCTTTGTGCATCTCAATACAATGTAACACAGATGATTTAATATGCTGATGTAAATATATGCAAATAGTTTGCTTACAGCCATAGAGCTCTCATGTATTCAGGCACATTTAATTAAGTGTTGCAAGTCAGAAAAAGTCAAAGTATGGAAAAACCAAATTTTATTGTCAGATGAATCTCTTCCAGTCTTTCCCATCTAAGCTAGGATTTCAGTAAAGAATTTCTGGCAAACTCCATGGCAAATGATAATGTTTCCTTTGTCAGTATGACTGAGTGTTCAAACAATATGTGGAAACTGTTCTTCAAAGAAGGGGTGTTATGTGTGTATTTACAGTTTCAAGAGGAACCTCAAGAACATATGTGTGTTGCTTCTTCACAGTATACAGTATCACCACCAAACAGCTGTAGAGTTTAATATGGTATCCATTCAATTTGATCATGGAGGTACTAATAAAACTTCAAAAATAACACAAAACTTAGTTGACAGTTGGATCTCTCTGCAAAGGTTGAGTACAGTGATAGCAGCTTCTAAGGAATGCTTTCAGGTTTACACTTAAAGTTTATAAAGAAATCAAAATTGCTCTCATTAATTAAGGAGTTGTGTTTTGGTTTGGGATTTTTTGTTTTCTCGAAGGCTTCTGGAGAATCTTTCATAAATTTGACAGCATTAGAGCATAGAGCAGTACTGAGTTAATTGTGTGCGGGCACCATTGCTGGGACAAGCAGTAAAGAAGCAATAAAGTGGTGCATTAAGGCTGTCATCCCTGTGCAAAGCATTGAATGTGTTTTCTTTTCTCTTGCAGGAGCTTTTCCACCACCCAAGGGTCAGACAAAAGCGATTTCTCGGGAGATGACCCTCAGTAACCTGTGGCTGGTTGCCATACAATCATTTGCATTTTTGTCAGGAGGGATGTGGTACTGCCTCTTTCAGTATTTGTACCATTGCCTATTTTAAAAGTGGAATGGGACCTTGAGGACACAATGGGAATCCAGGCTCTTGCAAATGAGTATCATGTTGTATGTGCAAATGTGAATATTCAAGAGTAAAGGAAAAATACTGGATGGACTTTTACCTCTCTTTGGGGGAATTTTAAACTCCACTAAAAGTGAAGATCAGTAACATAGTGACCTGATGATGTATTATTTTAAGAATTGTCTGTATTTTTAAAAATGTATACTCTCACCCACACTTAAGCAAATTCAGCATTTGGACAAAAGGTGCAATCGTACAACCACCGTAGAAGAATGTCTGTGACAAGAAAGCTTTGTCACCGCAAGTATTTCTTGGCATTGTAGTTAGAGCTCAGAAAATTCAGCAACTTGTCTCTTCAGTAGTGTGTACAGCATTGGTGTGGTAGAGATTCCTCATTTGCACAACGTGTACTTTATTGCAGCTCATTGTGCTGGAGTCAGAGATCCTCAACAGAGCTGGTGGAGGTGTCTTTGTGGCTACGCAGTCAGCAGTTGTTGTAGCAGACACATTGATCTGAACCCAACACCCAAATAAGATCTGGTGTCAGGTCTGTCCTCTGAGGCACTGGTCCTCAAACAAGCATTGCAGCATCACAGTGTGATTAAAAGCTGTCCACGTGGGATGAATCAGCCCATCCCTGCTGTGGTTTTGCCATCAGCTCTCCAAGTTCCATGTGCTACCAGTGTCTCGTGTTATAGGGAAACTTGGAAAATACAAAGTCTCTCAGTTAAATTCCCTTTTTGTTCAGAATGCAGCTAAACCCTCACCATCAGTTTTGAAAATGCACTTTCAAAGGTGAAAAGTCAGTGAAGGAAAGGCATAAAACTTAGGGAACAGAGGGAAGCTTTGTTTGTCACACGTTGGAAGGCAGAGCAATTCTAGCTGTTTCTGAAGGTCTGCTGGTGCTGCTGGTGATTTTTAGCCACCTTTGTATTTTGTATACTGCAGTCCAACCAAGGTGACCTTGGAGTGGTTTATAGAGGCCTTTTTCTCCCCGCTAGTTGCAACAGTGCTAAATATACTTGTGGGAGAGTTTAAATAATTAAATGCCAACCATCTTAATGTTTTGCTAAGGAGTAATAGAAGAAAAATTAGTTTCATAAAAAGAAAAAATAGGTATAATTGCTATCATAAATCTGTAGGAAGATACTACTGAAAAAATAAGTATGGTAAATATTCTGAATAACTACATGGAGGACAGTGTTAATTAGCTCACCACTAAATCTCACTGCTAAAATCTTACTGGAATAAGGATGGTTGAACTGAAGGGCAGATGGGAACAGAAGACACTTTCAGATGTGTAGTGCAGGATCCTTTTGAAAGGATGTCAGTGATGTACAGCCTTACTTCTGGCAGGTCTGGTTGGCATTGTGTTTATGTGATTATGCACAGATTTGCGAGAACGGTTCCTAAAATAAAACTAATCTCTCTAAATACAGGCAGGGTAGCCAGAACTTCAGATGTTGGCATACTGCCTTCTACAGAGTAATTTTGTTGAGAACAAAGTAAGCCCTCAGTAGTTTTGGCTCTGAGCTAGCAATATTGATTCCCCTTCTGTTTCCCTCTGCTGCTACATGAATCACAGGAGGTGGTGTGCAGAATACAAAACCTTGCCAGTGTTCCCTTTCGGGGGGGGGGGGCAAACAGCATACCAAAACACAAGGCAGTGCCAATTTCCCTGGCTTTGTGGAAAAATACTTTGTCAAATACGCCATCCCTGCCCCTCCCCATGCAGCAGTGGTTGCTCAGTGGGGATGGATGCAAAATTACACCACAGTAAGGTCCCCTGAAATGTGTGTTCCCTCCCTGACTCCACAGGCAGCTGGAGGCAAAGTACAGTGGTTGCTAATAGCTTCATGTTTGAGGCAAGATGCTGTTTATAAATGCCATCTCTGCACCTGAATTCTGGTGTAACCATTAAAAAGAGGTAGGTATGCCATGATAGGGAGAGAGTCCGTGGAGTATTTGTTGTTTCATGTTGTTCTTGCTGAAGTTCAGCTGATGGAATGAATGTATTTAATCTGCCGTGTGACAGGGCAGTGTTGGGGCAGCCCAGCACTGTTTTGTATAAGTGGTTATTTCTGCTGCCCATGGGACTGTCTCTTTCAACTCCAAAAGGCAGGTGGCAAGCTACTCACTTGCTGTCCTCCCCCACGTAGTTTGATCAGAATCAGAGCGATGCCCAGAGTACAGCTCATTTTATTTTGAGCTAGGACAGACTGGACTGATGCAAAAAGGGAAGTTTATATAAGCAGAATGCACAGCAGTTACTCACAACAGGAGGTTGTTCCTTATAGACCCTGTGAACTCCATGTAAGAGCATCTTGTTTTGTCAAATGCAGTATTTTTATTTTCCCAGTGGGTTGCAGTCAATAGCAAGTGTTCACGTGCTGCCTCAAGAAATTAGCACTGCGCAGTAATGTTTCAGACAAGCGTTTGATTGATCTGGTCCTGTTCATTTTCACTTTGTTCCTCTGTAGTTCTTACTCTTACAAGAAGCTTGTTTCCAAGCACTGGTTGTTGTTTCAGTAGGGTGTGGAAACAGCGTCATGTCCCAGGCTTCTCTCCTGCCTGCACTGGGAAATGTGAAGAGCACCTGACACCACAGCTCCGTACGGCCAAGTTGCTGTGGGTGACGCCAGAATGAAACTGTTGGAAAGCGACTCCAAAGGAGCCTCCCAGCATGATCCTGGATGCTGCTTCATGAAAGATAATGATCAGATAAAATAAATTTTGTCATGAAGGGAAGAATGTAAAATGGATACAATAGGTAGGAAATTCAGTGCTAAAAATACCATGCTGGTCCAGCTGTCTGGAGCTTAGCAGGCAAGTTTGTAAAACACAAATTTCTGTCTGCTGCAGTTCGGTTCTACCTTCTGGCAGTTGGCTGCAGTTGGATGTAATGGGTATTCTGCTGCACCATCCATGGGTTGCCTCCTCTGGAGAGTTCAAAATATGGTTTGACAGAAGCATGAATGAACCATATAGTTGATCACAAACTAATATCACTTTGAATTTATATTAAGGGAAAAATAATGGGAAAATGTGTAAAATTATCAAAAATGAAAAATTCACAGAAAAATTCCAAGTGAAAGCTGTTGCACGCAGAAATGAGGACAGAGCAATTTGAGTGCATTGCAAATAATAGGAATAAAGATGGTTCTCTGCCAAGGTTGCCCACAAAAATCTCCACATTTCTAAGTTGAATTGTTCATAAAGAAGTTAGAGTTGAAGTTGTGTCAGTCCTCACAGTTTAGCTTTGCTGCTCTGTGAATCCCATGATGTGAAGAGCACTTGTCCATCCACCCCAAGCAGTTTCTTCAGTGCCCTGGGGTGAGTGCGCCATCATTTCAGTCTCACTTGGGTTCCACGTGTGGTTCTGTTGAATCTTGCAACAGTGGTGTCTCTTTTTCTTCTTTTTTTTTCCTTTTTTTTTTTTTCTTTTTAAAAGTTGCTGTCACCAGATGTTGAGAAGTGAAATTTCAGTTTCCCTTGATTTCCTGGAAAATTAAAAGCTTCCCTCTCCCTGCTCCCCCAGCGTCACAAATGAGGTGCGTCTTCTTGCAGTAACAATAAAGCGATCACTGTGGTACTGTTCCTTGTTCACTTGGTTTGCAGATGATAGAACTTTTCTTTGTGTGACACTGCCATAAAGTGCTGTTAACTTTCTCACCTGTTTGTACAAGATAGATACCGATCACTGTGTGTGACAGGATTCAACTGCTCCGCTTTGCCTTGACATAAATTTTGGGACCAAAGGTACCTAAAAATGGGATTTCCAAACCACGAGCCCAGGGTTGGATGCATTCTCTTGACAGTCAGCTGAAGATTTTGTGGTGATCTGATACAATCCCACAAAATAATTATACATCTGGGATTCTGTATTTTTTGGAAATAATGGAGCCATATGAAATAAAGGGTTATTTTGCAAAATTGCATATTTGATAGTTTTTAACTTCTTTTAAAAAATACAAAGCAACAATGGGAAGAGCAAAATGGAAACCATACTCTGGTTTAAAATGTCTGCATACATTAGAAATACTTCTGAGCAGCTCTGCTTTTTCTGTAAGGGCTGTAGACTGCCTGGCTGTGATAGAAGTCATTATTGGAAGGATTCTATGCATTTTAAAGTTAGACCTTTTATTTTATCATGAAGTAATGAAGTAATTATTCACTGAAAAACTGTCCTATTAAAATGAGTTAGTTACTTAAAATTACTCCACCATGATGTTCATATTGTATGATGAACAGGAGTTTTTTTTATAGCAGTTATCTTCACCTCCAGTTTTCTCCTTCCTTTCTCTGTTACCTGCATTTTTGTTTCGTGTGATAAATTGGATGTGGAAGCCTGGAGTGACTGTCAGTGGTTTTGTGAAGGGCTGGTGATGTTTGGAATTATTTTGCTGAATTTATTTCATTGGGTAATTTTTTAATAAAATTTTCCAGCAGCCAAGATGTCTTTCAGAAATGTAGATAGATACCAGAAGCAGCATTTCTCTTTCTTTTTCCTGGGCTGAGTTTTTTTGGTTTTGTTTTGGTTTGTTGGGTTTTTTTGGCGGTTGTTTTGTTTTTGTTTTGTTGGGCTTTTTTGTTTTGTTTTTTGTTTCTGTTTGGTTTGGGGTTTCTTGGGTTTTTTTTGTTTTGCTGGGTTTTTTGGGGGTTTTTTTTGGGTTTTTGGTTTTTTGTTTTGTTTTTGGTTTTTTTGGGTTTTTGCTGTGGCAAAAATAGAGTTGATTTTTTTTCAAGACTATTTCATATGCTTCTGGTCCTACATAATTGAGAAAATTTTCTTTGATGGTTGTATTTATTGTGCTTATAACTAATGGATACACAACCTTTACTGTGCTTACCATAAACACAACAAATAGTAAATTAACTCTTGGTTCACTGTACAACTGCAGTGTTAATTTGTGATAGATAAGATTGTTTATTAGGAAGGACACAGAGACAAATGTTTCAGTGCCAGAAGTGGCAAGAGGAGGAGAGGGGAAGTAGGGGAGAGGGAGAGAGGGGACAGCAGCTTCTGCAGCCCTCACTCGCTGCAGCACCCGTTAGAAGCTGTGTCAGTGCTCAGCTGCAGAATTCCTCTGCAAGTCACTGTAGTAGCAATGAGTCTTCTTAAAGTTTCTGAGAGCGTGCCAAGAGCAGAACCTGAGCCCCCTTGACCCTGGTTTGCCTCCTAGAAGGACGTGACTGCAGCCTTGTTGGGAGAAAGGCTGTTGTCATTGTGAGATCCATAGTTTTAAAGAGGGATCTGGTTTAAGCAACTCCAGCTGGGCAGAGCAATGCCAGGTGGGACAGCCCCACCTGTTCTGCAGCCCTGCCACCTCTTGGTGGCGGTGGCTCTTGGCTCCTCTCACCTCTGGAGTTCACTGCTGGGGCCCAGTCCTGCAATGTCTAATGAAGGGAAAAGGAACTCCTTAGAGCATCGTGAGGCATCTCGCACAATTTCCCAAACAGCGCCATAGTTGTAGTGATGTCTACCTCTTTGTTTCCCATCTGGGTTTTGTCTTGTTTTTCTGTGTGGTGTTTTTCTGTGTGGGGTGGGGGGAATTGGGGAGTGGGAGGGAAAACTTGAAATCTGAATATTAAGACACTGGTGGGGTATCCAGTGCTTACCAGCCGTGTTGTCATATTGAAAAAGCCATTGTTTTTAATTCCTGCCTAGTATGAAATGTTTGTTTTTAAAAAATCCTTCCTGCTGGAAAGAAAAATGTATTTTTAAAAAGAAAAAACATCCCTCTTGGCTATAAGAATGTCAGCTGTATGAGTTGTGACCATATCATGACATGCTGATCAGATAATAAATTTTTATCTCTCAGGACTCTGTTGTCATTTTTGCTGTTCTTGTAACTGTCAGCTTTTCTGAAAGATGCTCTTCATTTTTAAAGACCACTAACTTCAGCAGAAACAGCAAATAAAAAAGGTGTGGGAATGTCATGAGTGCCTACTCTGGTTTACAAAAAAACCCAACATTTTTGTCTTGATTTAACCAAAAAAAAAAAAATCATCCTTTGAAAAATAATGAAAGGCTACAGGTAAAAAACCAGGCACCTGAGGTGGTCAGGTGTTACATGCTGCAGTTACTTTGATCTCAAAGGCAAAGAAAAGGTATCTCCTGGGGGAGAAAAAAGAGGTTTTCTGGTCAGTACCTTTCTATAGCTAGAATCTGTTAACTTAAATTTCCCATATGTCCTTGGGCTCTCTGTGGAATAAGGAAGGAGTCTGTTGGGTTGGTTGTCCTTTCTAATGTCAATCTGGTTTTGTACCAGGTTTTACTAAGACTTCTCCATGGGCTTGGAGAAGTGGTGCATCAGGAATTTCAGAGCAGCTAGTGCTGGGATCTGGTGCAGCTGAAAAAGGCTGCCAATATTTTTGCTTAAAAATAAATCATCAAGTTTGTTGCAAATGTGTAAGTATTAAAGGCTGCTAAGAACAGATAGGTACTGGATTAAAGGTGGCAAGGAGCTCATGGGATGGTGGCATGCAGATTTTTAAGTTTACCTTAGGAAACTGGAAGTTCCAAAAAAGTGTATATTGTGAAAGGGATCAATAAGATGAAACTGTGTCTATACAAAGAGTAAGTGATAAGGTAACCTCAGTAGAGCTCTTCTGTGTGTGGCTTTGGGAAAAAACAACATTGGTCTTGCTCAATAGAACTACAAGACTAAATCAGATGGCAAATGTGGCTCATTATTATATACCACAATAGAGTTGGTGTTTTATAATCTCACTTGAGAACCTGAAGGAGAAAAATGAAAAGGTCAATTTATACTGAATTACTTTTGAAGAGGAGATTTTTTTCATTTGCAGTTAGCTAGTATAATTCTGCAGATCTGTTCAATTGTGTACAATATTTTCATCAATTATATTAAATGAACCACTTTTTAGTACTGATTTGTTATTAATGAGGACCAGTTGCTGAATGGTCCGAGTCACTTAGTGCAGTGTATGGTGGATGCTGAGCAAAAGGAAGGTCATCTAGCCACTAGGAACAGATGTCTTCCAGGAAGAGAAATTAACCCAGAAAACACAAGAGTTGAGAAATTCTGGCAACTGAGGGCTGCATCTGGATTCCTGCTGTAAATACATAAAAGTAAAAAAAAGGGAAGATTTGACCCTTTGAGCAGATAGACCAAGTAGGAGCTGAGGGTGGTAGGATTTCCCTCTGCAACGTTAGTGAGACCGTATATTGGATATTGGCTCAAAGTGGCAAGGCAAGACAGAAAAGAAGAGCCTGTCAGTGTTTTCCCCTAAAGTGAATCTCTTGGGTTTCTACTACTCCTGTGCTTTTGGCAACACTGAAGATGCTTCTGATACTGTTCTTGTGTTCCCTTCTCTCTGCATTTCTCTTAGGCAGACACACTGGGTCTTCCTCATCAGCAAGGATTTTAAGGGGAGAAACCCAGAGCTGTTAGATAGGGGCTGTGCTGCACTTCTGCCTTAAAGTGCACAAGATGTCAGAAAGATGCCTGATAAAAAGACAGGAGAAAAAGCTCCCTTTGCTGGATGAGACTAATTTTCCTGCAATGAAAATGCCAAACTTAGAATCTGTTAGAACAGAACTAATGGTTTGGTTTGCTTTTTGGTTTTGGGTTTGGTTTGGTTTTTTGCCACTGCTCTGACTAAATACTCTCTTGCAGCTGGCAAAACCAGTGGAACATTTTATGTGCAATGCTCTCCTCTGTTACACCATGGCCAAATAATTTACAGGACCTTGCCGACAAGCAATTTTAAGAGCCTTCAGAGCTGAACCTTGTGTCCTGTGAGGTGGGTGGGGTTGCTTTTTCAGGAGATTCCTTATCCAAAGCTGATGACAAAAACAGACGTGAATAATATTTAACATTTAGTAGTCTTAAAACTAAGCTCTGTTAATTGCCCACAGGCCTGCAATAATATTTGCTGAAGCAATGTTGCTTAGGTAGCACTGGATTAATTTCTGTCAAAAAAATTCTCTCCCATTTCTGTTTATTCCAATATTAAGTGTTGATTCCACTGTCAATTAAGGCAGTAACTGATGGGTTTTCTTACTCCAGCCATTCCCCATGGGAAATACTCACAAGATGCAGTTTGATATTCCATGTTTGTACCACAGCTGATCCCTAAAGTTCAGAACAGGCAGCTAAGGATTTGCTAAGTGGGCAGAAGCGCCTGTAGGTGAGAACAGTCACCAAAGGTTGCCTCTTGACACCTGCTCCTGTGAGGCCTTTACCCAAGGCTCTCTGTTTGCTGAGAGAAGGATCTAGGTTGATTTTTAGCATTAATCATTGAATAAGCCTTACACACATGAAATGAAGCTGTACCAACACAACCCCTAAAAGACCCCAGGCAGAGACAATTAAAGCTACAAAGGTAATCTGCAAAGTCTTAGAGAAAGAAGGAAGTCTTGTCTGCTTAGCTTATCCAAGGGTTAAGTAAAATACCACTTTGCTATGTACAAGTACACAGCAGGTGCTGTCAGTCATGGACTCCAGGATGGAAAAAAAAAAAGGCTGAGGAGGCAGCAGTTCCATGCACAATATAATGAGCTGAGCTCAGAATGAGGAAGGGAAAGCCACAGCTTGGGCATGTTTTCAGTTCTCCATCCTTCAAGTCCTGAAATCAGAACTGCTGCCTTAAATGTTTTATTACAGAGCTGAAATAGAAGAAGTTACTGTTTAGCCTAATTACAGAGGGAGGTTGTGACCTACATTATGCAGGTAACAAGACTAAATAATTCATGGGCTTTGGCCCAAACGTCTGTGAAGCTTAGAATTTTATTAGCAGCTGGATGGCAAATTCTTCTTTATGCTTTACCTTCTCAATGCAACATTTCTGTTTTCTGCACCAGGCTTACAAATCCCAATTCTGCAAGAAATAGCAATAAATACAATCCTAATTTTTCAGATTAATCATTAAAATATCTTCCTTTCTTATATAAGCACAGATGCATAGAGAGCTGCATAGAGAATCAGGCCCCAGATATGTCTGAGCCATTATCCTCACACCCAGAAGTGCCTCAGAGAAAATTGTAAGGATCCCTGGAGTGGAAAAGCAACAAATAACCTTGCAATATATAGGAATTTTCTTCCTAATCCTTCCACTAGAAGTTGGTTTATGTCCTGGCCCGCTGAAGTTTACATCCCTCTTTTGTTTTACTTTCAGTTTACCTCCTTCCTGTCAGGGTTTGTTGGTTTAGTTTTTGGTTTTATTTTGTTGACCTGATGATTTTTGAGCTTGGGAAGGTTAATGAGTCCTGCAGGCCACTTGGAAATGCTTTCAGAAGTGCACTTTTTTCAGAAAAAGTTTCATTCTTTATAAATCTTCTGGGTTTGCATTGGTTCTTCCTTTCCTCTTGTGTTACGAGAGATTTAAAAGAAAAAACCAAACCCTGATGTAGTTTTTTCCCTCTGCCTTTCCTGCTTTTATATCCTCTGTCAGTCTACCACGACTGAGTATTTCTCTGAACTATTTAAATTTCTGTTCTCATTGTGGTAGATCCATCACCTGCATAGTTAAGTTCCTTCTGCTTTTTATTACAACATTCAGAGAATTGATTGTCCGATCGGTATAATTTATTTAAATACTTATCCATACAGCTTGATGGTGAGAGGATTAGATTGATTAATGAATTAGTAATTTCCTGACTCCAGTGACACATATAAATCAAACAACACATAAGTCAGCAGCTACAGAACAAAAATTTGCTGCCAACAGTTTTTAATTCCCTACACAAAAATGCCCACATTTAATTTTATTGCATAGTGAAGGCTAAAAAGATAAAGCTGTTCCCTAAGGTGAAGTGAGAACAGGGAAGTTGCTTCCTTCATATTAATGTCTTTCTTTTAAAAATTACAAAAAAAACCCAAAACAGTCAAATGAGGTCAAGTTTAATAAGCTTGTTCTGCTATCTCCCTGAAATTTTTGAAATGCCAGGAGCTGTTCCAGAAACCAACAAACTGCTAACCTGAACCAGAGCCACTGATCAAGAGCACTTTGGGGAGCTGCCCTGTCTCCTAAAGGGTCAATGAAAGGTTGGCCCCTGATTTTTATTTGTGAATTTCTAATTTGTTATATGAAAATAAATACAAAAATATTCAATGAAGCCAAATGATAAGGATGTGGAGAAACTCCATACAGGCTCCTGACCTTTATTTTCTGGTTTGCATTACTCTCTGCAGCACTTTGTTGTGTAAGGAGGTATTATATATCCTGGGTATGTTAATGCAGGCAGCACAGCCAACCTGGGTGTATTAAGGGTAGAAATCACAAGGTCAGAAGTGCCAGTTGTACTAATTAGTGCAATCCTGACTAAGAACAGTTACATGACTTTATTTTTAATGAGCACAAGGATTATGGGAATTTAGATAGAACAATAATCTATTTTTATCTGGTATTTTGTAAGCTCAGAAGATGAATCAGGAATAAGCTGCATAGTAAGACAGGCCAGAGCTGCAGCTAAGTTATCAAAACTGCAGGAACAAAAATTCCTTCCTTAGAGCACTCCATGGAAGTCTCCAGGTTAGGGCAATAATTCTTACTTGGTACCAAAAGTATGTGTTACAGTGACAAGGTGAAGTACAAGCATGGCACCCACCTCAGAAGTTAGTATGACAAAAGTTGTTAGTTGTGTGTTTAACACCTTGGTGTCTGCAAGTCAGGAGGAAGAGAAAATACATCTTGCTAGTGGTTAATCATACTTAATTTTTCTAAATGCTGCATCATCCACTATTGAAGCCTAAGAAGGCTAAAATTGTTAAAAGGGAAAAAAAAAACCAGCAAAAAGGAGCTCTTGGGATGGGGTTTCCATAAGGAGTAGGAGTTGACTTACATGCTTATGTAAAATACATGTTCTCTGTATGCAAAGTCTCTGCACTGGGATTTGCTTATTCTTTCCTGCCTTGTGCACTGGCTGCTGGTAGTTAAACATCAAAGGTGGGGTCTCCTTCTTACCAGGAAGGCATCTGCATTGCTGCAAAGCTGGAGGCAAGCAAAACCAAATCAGTGGGAAAGTCAAAACAACTTTCTACATCTTGGGAGATGGGAAAGGGAACACAGGACATTTAAAGGATCATTAAATCAGAAAAGGATGGGGATAGAAAGCCAGCTTGTTTCTCCCACTGGCCTCTCTCTAAATGCAGCCTGGCCTGGAACCTGCAACCCACTCATGTTAAGTGGGTAGGCACTTAAGTGCATTTGCACTTTGTCTGCTTTACACCTGCCCTTGAAAGTGTCCAGGATTGGGTTCAGAAAAGTAAAGTTGACTCTTTCTCCTGTCCTTCCAAACCATAGTAAAACTCTTCATGCTTTTTGCCACTGCATTTATCTCCACCTGAACAAAGTGTATTTTTATGATGACCAGATCTCATGAGTATACTATCTCCTTGGATATGTAATTCAACAAACTGACACACTCTGGTAGGTCTCTATATTCCAGCACATTTTCCAGAGAACTGAAAAGATAATGAAGTGCACCCCACTACCCTACATGAGCTTTTTGAATCATTTGAAATAAAAACATTGCTGTGGACAAAATATTTTCTGGAGATTCACCTTAACTGGGGAGGTAGGGTGAGCCACGGTATCCTGTTGGAATTTGTATTAACAGCTGATAATTTAGAATTTTTCAGATAGCACATAGAACAGGATTTTTCCTGTATCAGAATTTAGCATTAATGTCAGAAAACTTAACTTTAGATTCTGATTTAAACTGTGCTGCTCTTAGTTAAGTAAATTCCCATGGTACTAAAAATCACCAGGTGATTTAACTTTTGGATTGCTATTTCATGCCCAGGATCCTGTTTTAGGTTGAAAAGAAGTTAAAGAACACCTGAAGAAACTAAAGTTTAATGTAAAGGATAAAATTAATGTTTCAGCTTGTACAAGGCTTTGGGCTGTTCACTTTTTTTGTTCTTTGAAGTTTAAGGATTTGCCACAAACAATTGCACATGCCATCCTGTCTTGACCTTGGGCAAAGCCCAGTTTCCTTAATATGATAAATCTCTGCTGAACACATCCCAAATGCAAAATCCTTCCAGAAATTATCTGCCACAGCTAGAGAGAAACGTGCTGTTGCTATCTAACTTCTGCTTGAAGGCTGGAGAACATTTATCAAAGAACATCCCATAGTCACCAGCTGCACCTGGATTGCTCAGTGCCTTTTTGTCTGGTAGTGCAGCCTGACAGTGTTACCTGTCCTGCTGTGGTGCTGTAGAGGCTCAGCTACTCCAGTCCTTCAGGACACTATCTTTCTTCCAAGTTGCATCACCAGTGGAAGTTTCCAGTACTGAAATGTTATGAGTCCTTCATCCCCTCCAAAAGGAGATATATAAATAAGAGGATTATTACATCTGTGCTGAGATTTTTGGACCCCACTTGTTTGTTATATAAGATCTGTCAAACTGGTTTTCTCAAACTGATTTTTCAAACTCAGTTTTCTCAGGTGATGCAGCAGGTTACCAATCATGCTGCATCCCCCTGATCCCTGGCAGGTATCAGGTGTTTGATAAACTGACTATCAAAGAGATTAAATAGGAAGGCCTGGGCTTCTGTGGCATTGGCTTAGCATTGGTACCACTTCCTGGGCTGTGCTGGCCCAAGTAGGAATTTCTTAGTCCAAGATCTGTGGAAGCATGAGCTTCTGCTCAAGCAGTGACTGAGATATTTTACAATAAATGCTTTAGCTAAATAGCCAGTGAGATGCTGCTCTCTTCTCAGCCTTACTTTCTTCCTGTTCACCTGTTGTCCCAGAGCTGGGTAAGAACTCTGCTGACAACATTCCATCTGGATTTTTAGCTGAGTAATGGCTCACACTTAAACCTCAAATGATGAGAAAGCTCACTTACTTATCTCTCAGGACTGCACCCTAAAACACAGAAAATAAAGAGGCTGGAAGGTGCTTCTATTCAGCTGAGGCACAGACCTACAAGAAAGACTTAAAAAGATATTTAAAAATTGAAACTTGCTTTAACATTTAGACAAAAGTGGAAAGAAAAGGCAGTAAGTGCATATGTGTCAGAATCAAAAAGAGAAGTGGTATTTTTAATGATAAGTAGACAAGGGATGAAAGGGATGCACTACATTTTTGCACCGTACTAGAAAGTCTTTTCTTCCAGCTTTATAAAACATGAATTCTTATCTTTTTATGGGAGGGAGTGAATTACAAAGTAAATGCCTGAGGCTGCAGCTGGACCAGATGATTGCCTCACTGAGGTGAGATATGCTGTGGAAGAGAACTGCTCAAGCACAATCTCTCAAACCCAGCCACATTGACATTGCTGGTACTGTTCAAAACACAGCCTGCAGTCAGTTCCCAGTGCTGCAGGCAATCCATGACAAGCAGCCTCTGGAGCTACCTCCTCATAGCAGTGTCTCTCCTGTCTGCAGTACTGGCTCTCCCAGGCTTCCCAAGGTGGGAAGGATGGCCCCACTGGGGGTCTTGATTCATGGTCATTTCCTGATTTATTTGCAGCAGATGCAGAACTTGCTTCCTACACTTCTCAGTTTCTCTGCTAGTGGTGACCACTACATTAAAAAGTGTAGGTGGCTGTTCTGCCTTCAGATATTCCATATAGAGGGTGGCTTATTGATTTGGACAGGCTTTGATTTCAGTCTGTGTGAACACACCAGGCCAAGAACCAAGGCAGCAGAGGCAGCTGACTAATAGTGCTCGTTAGATCTCACGGCACCAGGAGGTTTCCAGACAGAGCAAGAGGAGGGAGAGGAAAGTTCAGTGAAAGAAACAGACTTTAGGATGAGGGTCTGGTGAGCTCACCACTGAAGACGAACTTATGGGACAAGTACTCAGCATTCACCCTGATGGGGGTTGGTGGTAAATTTAGCAGCAATTAAATGCCCCACCTTGCACTCTTCTGAACCGTTCCTCATTAGGGGACTCAGTATTTTTATTACAATTACAATCTCTTCCTGCCTTTTATTCTTTTCTGATATAAGCACCTTGCTTCTAGGCTGTTCTTTCCAGAAAGCTGAAGAATTACTTGGCTGAAGCAATATTTTGAATGTTAGACATAGGAAGCAGCTTTGTAGAAGTAATTATCATAGAACCATTAAGGCTGGAAAAGATCTTGTGTACTTGCATACAGGCTTGCCATGGTTTAGTTAATTGGCTCAGGCATGCGCAAGCACATTTATTTAGCTTCCTCCTAGGTTTCCAAGTGCACCAGTTGTAGTGTTGTAAGCACTGCCATGAACTGGAGCTGCTGTGTAGCTCTGCGTGTAGGCCAATTTCCCCCTTTTCCCCCCTAAATCCATTGCTGCAGGAGTAGCACCCTGAGTTCAGAATTTTTATAATGGTGAAATAGCCTGTTCTGACAAATTGTGGCAAGCTTTGAAAACAGATTAGCACAACCAAGCAGAGATGACTTCGTTCTTGCTTTCAGGAAGAATGAGAACAATGTCTTGGAAACCCAGGCTACCTGCTCCTGGGATCCATTTCCATGGGGGTGCTGGCTCATCCCTCTGATGCAATGTGTTAACAGGGACATTGATCCCTCTAAGCATATGCCTCTTGTCCTTGTTGACAAATGCTCACCAATAGATGCTGTGGGTGATGCATCATTATGTAATTGTGCTTGTGGTGCAGACATTGAACCTCCCGTGACATTACAGATCCTGTATTAAAGACAGAAGCAGCTTTACCCTAAGTATTATTGCTGATGGGAACAGACCTAAACACAGACAGATGCACTGCTACTACATGCAATGTTAGGCAACTGTGACATTAATAATTTTCATTTTAAAAGCTGTGTCTTGTTTAATTTGTTCATAGAAAGAACCCAAATATTTGGGTTCTGAAGATTTTGTAGATTAACCTTTGTGGTGTATAGAGTTGGTATTAGAGAACTCTAAGATGTACATTAAGAAACATATTTTGACCTTGACTACTCGAGCTTTGATTATTCAACCCTTCCAGTTATTATAAAAAGGGTCAGGTCCTCTTGTGTCTACTAATTAAAATTAAAAGCTAAAATGTTCCAAATTTGTCTGAAACCTCAAAACAAATTTAGTGTACCAGCAGAGAGAAAGAGATTAAAAATACGGGAAGGGGGGAGGGGGAAGAAAATGAATGTTCCAATCCATCAGAATGCTATTGATTTTGACACTGAAATGTTGGAGACCGTTTCAGTATTTTAAGCAACACATGAAGCCTTGTGGTCTCTCTACTAGACTGGCCTTGGAAAAGCACTCGAAGGCCTTCCCCTCTGGCCTACTAAGTCACTTTGTGGCCCTGTGCTTTTGTGTTCTGCACTAAATAGCACTGACACAAACTTTAGGCCCACCCAAACCAAAGCTAGCTATTTTCTGTCAGCACAATATGCTAAATTAGCTTGTGGTGGGATCAAAGAGACACCAGATTCTGTGGTTCTGTCTAAAGTGAAACTACAGAGGTTAAGTAATGGGTCAGCATTTCCCACTGGATGTGACCAACATGACTTTCACCTCAGAAACACAGGACTAACAACTCCATTTCAAATGAGGTTTAAATTGGGGTCCTGCACCTTGTGGTATGTCTTCTAAGTTTCCTCCTTTCTTCTGGATGTCCCATGCAACCGCAAACTGTCCTCAGATCATCTAATCACAGAGACCTTATTTGCAGCCAAAATTACAATTGATTTTACTTTATCACTTCAGTACACTAGCACTATTCAAACAATGAATACTAGAGGACATTGCTATTTTTCACAGGCAGTTGAATCACAGACAGCAGCAATCTTCATCTGAATTTTTCATTTAAAAAATTGAACCTTTCATGGAGCTGACTAAGCTGTCTGTGTGAGCCACCAGGAGACAGGATTGATGGGTATCACAGGGACTGTGCAAAGTCAGTGATCTGAACCACTGAGAAGCACAGAGCACATGGTCACTCCCTTACTGAAGATACTGAGTTAAAGCTATCAGTTTAGAACTGTGCAGTCCAGAATATCTTAAACAAGAATTCAGAGCCAGCTCTCGTTACATAGGAGTCACATTATTATGTAGTATGTTTTTCCATTAAAGACATTAGGGAAGGTCTTTTGGGAAAAGAACTGTATTTTCTGGACTGAATAATAAAAGTCTCCTCATCCAATTTTGACTGAGTCATATCCATGTAGTTGCAATATAGTTGGTGTCCTTACAGCTGTGAGCTTTTCTGGGTGCTCCTGTTAGCTTAGGTAAAACCACACTCAAATAAAAAACTGAGCCTCCCAATGACCTTGCTAGTGCTAATGCTGTAAGAACAAATGCAAGATACTTTAATACTCCTAACAGAGTAATATGTATTAAAATAACTATTTGGACCGACTGCAGTTAGCCAGGCCAAAGAACAGGAAGCTGCTTCTCTTATTACCTACACATCTTTCTTCAGCCTGTGACTTAATGGAATACTGATCTTAAGGCCAATGGAATACTGATCTGAATTCCATTGTAAAAGGGACAGCTTTAGGATTAGGCTCAATACTTTAAATTTTCAAGGCATTAGAAATGTCTGTAATAAACTACCCATACGTGACATTTTCCCTTATGAAATTTTAGACAAAATTACAGTCTCTAATCACTCTATCCTACTAGGAGTTTTCAATAAAATATGCTATAAGAATTATCCCCAAACCAAGAGGTTTGAAAATCCATAATGATTATATTAAGATGCAAGATTGTTAAATGCTTATCTAGAACATGAAAAAGGATTTAACCCTATCGTGACAACATATGGAAATTATCTTTAAAACATGAAAATGCCCTAAGCTGATTGTATTGCACTGTATTGCCATAAAACAGAGGGTTGTCTGGGAGTCATTTCCATCCCACACATGAGGGGTGGGAGAAACATCCCCAGTTTCCTAAAAGGAGAAGATTTTTGTGGTTGATTAATCTGTTGTTACTCTGCCTCACAGATTTCAGGCATACTGGCCATCCTCGGCTTCTTTTAAATCCTGCAAGTGTGATCCTAAGAGGGATTTTTACTTAAAAAAATAAAAGCTACATAGAGGGCAGAGTCTCCAGCTTAATAACCCCCATGAGAGGAAAAAAGTGGGCAGAATACAGGCATTTTATTTAACCTGGTCCGCTGGCCAGTCTGTAATGTCTGTGGTGACTGCAGTGTGTGCTCTCCATCCCCAGTGGGTGTTGCAGGGAACATACAGCAGAGCTGCTATTAAGGCAGGAGGAAGCAGCGTTCAGGAGACAAAGAACTCAAATATGCAGGAATCCAGCATTGCCTGGTTCTGTCACTCATAGAACAGCTTGTGAGGATTTATCTTCTACACTTCTTTGAGGAATAATTCTTGGCTTATGCAATAAATTACTACAGGATAAATGTATGAGAATATTAATAATGAAAGCATCTTGCTCTTCTATGCTGCAGCTTATCAAAAGATCAAAATCTTGATCATTACCTGTCTCCTGAGAAGTTGGTAGCAGAGCTCATTTCATTCCAGAGAAGCAGAAGTGACACACAGCCCCTGTGCCTGCCTTGCCCATGGCCACACAGGAAACCAGCAGGGAGGGTTTTAGTAAAAACAAACCACCCCATTTTTATCAGCAGCATGTGGGATAACTTGATGTTCCTGTTGTCTGTGTTTAAAGCACAGGAAGAACTTACTTGACTGTATTCTGTTTGAGTCTACTGAGATGTTTGCTACCTGGAACTGGCAAACATTATTAGATTAGTCCAAGTAGGCGGTGTTGTTATTCTTGTAGAAATTACATTTACAGAACTCTCCTGGAATCATCTTGTTTCCTGAAGTTTTCCAAGTATCATACTGATAAAAAGCACAAAACTGATTGTTATACATGATATCTTCTTATGATAGTTGCTGTGGTACAGGGCTAGTTACTAAAAAAAGCCTACACCAGCTATTCAGAGTGAAGTCAGAGATGAGGCTCCTATTGACTTGAATGGAGCTGAGACTTTGTGTTAATACCTTAGTAGAACATTAAGTTCTGATTTTACAAATTTAGCTGTTGAGACATTAAAAGTTGAGGAAATTTCTTTCATCAGCTGGATAGGAACCTGTCCTTGCTTTCAATGCCTATCCTCACACATCTTGGCATTTTTGCCATGTTTGGATTTCTTCAGTGACCACTCCAGCATCTGTCCTTAGCCTGGCTCTCCACAAGCAGGGCACAAACTCATTATGTCCAGCAGGTTGGGATCAAGGAGAGGCCATGTACTAGTCACTGGCAGTGAGCCTGGAGCAGCTCTGTGCCGTGCTTCCTGTGGGTAAGTGCCGCAGCCTGGGGGCAATGCAGCCCTCTGCTGAGCAGGATGGATATCCGGCATGGCAGGAGCCAAGCTCCCACAAGGCAGGTTGGAATCACATTTCATTTGAGAAATGGAAAGAGAAGTCCAAGGGAAGTGAAGTGGTTTTGAGTGCAGTATAAAGAGATTGCTGCTGAGTTTTTTTCAACCTATGCCATTCATTTTTTCAGGACTTTGCCCTCATTCTCAGAGTTGCAAGACCCAAATTACAATGTGGGTGTTAATACATCAAATCATTGCAGACAGGGAGAGGAACCACTCTGATATTGTGTAGTGATTGCAGCCAGTTGTGTCTGGTTTTATAATTATATTGGCCTCAGTGCTATTCATTCTGCACTGATACCTGTGTTGGAAAGAAAGGAACTGCACATATTGTAAATTAAACCTGCACTGTTTTTTCTAGTCATGTACCCAGAATGCATCCTTCCACCGCCAGTTTCTTTTGGGCATTTTAATTAGAAAGAGAGCCAGAAAGAGAATAATGAGCATTTTTGCCAAAGATATTCTATGATTTTAGCAAGGTGTTGGACCACCCAAGCTCCAAAAATTCATTCCAACCAAAATTAGTTTATGATTCTAGGCCTGACTCCTGTTTAGAAGGAATTGCCCCTTACCATGTACCTGTGTGCGTTATATACTTTAAAGCCCCTTGCTGATGGGGCTGTTTTATACCTCCAAGCTGCAGCTGCTTTATCAAAAGAAGCTAAGTCCAAAGTTGCTGCTGTTCCTGGACAGCAGGGTATATGTGTATACATTAGGGCTGTCTGCTGCTCAGAGATTCCAAAACTTGGTGGGGGGCCTGTGGGGTATGTGTGAAATGAGGACAGGATGACAATGTTCATAGCAGAAATACCTCACAGTAATAGTTGTCAACTCCATTACTGTCAAATTAATTCTGAATTGTTGCCCATCATACACTGGTTAGCTTGAAGGCAGTGAAATGGTGGCTTTGCCTCCATGGCAGAAATAAGAGTAGCTCAGCCCTCCGAGGAGCCTTGCAAAGTGGCAAAGGAAATGTCAAACATCATTTGGTCAGAGAGCATTTTTAAAATCCTCCAAGGAAGAGTTCTTGTTTAATACACTTTATCTCCACTACATATATGAAACAGAGGGAGCTCTTTATATTAGGAAGTCTCA
Source organism: Fringilla coelebs (assembly GCF_963513975.1). NCBI lineage: Eukaryota > Metazoa > Chordata > Aves > Passeriformes > Fringillidae > Fringilla > Fringilla coelebs. The sequence continues at coordinate 92,267,066 of NC_140030.1, read as the reverse complement.
GCTTTCAGACAAAGCTGGGGATATTTGGAGTTGAGGCTACGTTTGGATTGAGACAATGTAATTTGATTTTACAGGTCAAATCTGCACCTCCAAGCAGCTAAACTTCTGACTTGAGAGCAGCAAAGAACAGTAGATGGAAAACCAGAGTGATATTCAGCACAAGCAGGCTCAGTTTCTAGATCAACAATTAACTTGGCATGTGACACTAGGCAGGTCCATGGCATTATCAGTACTCCTCCTCTAATCTGGTACAGTGAGAATCAGTGTAGCAGACCTTCCAGTCCAATCCAACTATCTCAATATTTGAACTCTTAGGCAATATCTCCACATGTTTACACACTCTGGTAACTGAGATTGCATGACAATGAGTGTTAAGGACCTGAATAAATTAAAGATTATCTATTTAGATGCCTAGTTAGAATTTAAATCCCAAAAGAAGTTTGTTTCTACCTTTGTAGTGCATGTACTCTGTCTAGAGAAAGGTAAAGATAAGGACAGGCTGAAAACAAGGGAAACTGATCCCTCAGTGGACCTGAATAATTCCCTGGATGCCTTCCTGTCGAGTTGCTGGCTCATTTAAGGTTTTTTCCTTCCCTCACAAGAAAAGATCTACAGGTGCTTTTTTTGAATCTCCAGGCTTACCAAATTGAAATTTTGTGGAAACACATTGAGAAAGACAAGGAAGGTGCAGTGCAAGTCTGTGTCTGTGAGCCAGGTAGAGATCTTGAGAAAGAAGCTGAGGGTGCTGAATGCGACACTCTTGTCTAGGAAACACAATGAAGCTGAGTGCTACCAGACCTGTACATTAATTCCAGAACTATCCTAGATGTATGGAGTGTGAAATAATGACCAGGCCTTCTGATCTGTTACTGATGAGAATGCTGCTGGTACAGAGAGAATTAAATGTTTAAGAGTCGTATACTTGGGGTAATTACACAAAATCTGGATTATTCTCTGGGGTCAAGCAACTGCTGTTGTTACTTAGGGCTTCACAGACTAGTGGTCATTCTCCATCTTGAAAAGTGACCTTAAAATTACAGTCAAAAAGGAACTTAGAAATTACAATGACAGTCTGCACTAATTACTCTGTGTACAAGTATTTTGCTACCCATGCATTCTGTGTGCCAGGCTAACAACAGTGCAAGGTCCCAGCAGGTGCTGGTGAGAAAGCAGGTGTAACTGGTGGGGTAATCTCAAGGAGAGAACAACCCCTGTTGCAAACTCCTCTGGCAGGGACATTACAGACGCGACAGATTTTGCCTTCTCCCTTGCTTTCTTCCCTGGGCTCACAGCGGTGGCCGTGTGGCTCCCTGTGGCCAGAGGGAGAATTGCTTTTCCTGAGCAATCCCAGTGAAGATTTTATTTGTTGGGTCACTTTGACATAATTCTAGGAGGTGGCATTGTAACGTTTGACTTTTAAATGCTTCAGTCTTATCCATATAAAGCTCTGGAGCGTGACTAATTAATACAATAATCACCTCTTGCAGAGAACACATTAACTCCCTGAACTCTCAGGACTTACAGGATCAGAGGGAATACTGGAAGTTGCTGAGAAATTGAATTAGCAGATTCTCAGGATGGCAGCCAGTAAGGGGCTTCATGCACTCATGTGTGCTGAGGGATGAGCACCATGCCCCAGGGACATGGGGCAAAGCTGCTGTCTTTACTTGGATTACACCATGTGGGTGCTTCCCTGAGGACAAAAGGGAATGAGTTCCAGAGAGCTCTGGAGCCCTGTATTTATTCAAACTAATATTCTGTGAATCAAATGATCTAATTAGCTAAACATGCATTTGACCACAAAAATGTTATGTTATTTTTAGCTGACATTGCAAACCTACATCAGGGTTGCATCTTTTTCTCACTGAAACTCTGCATTTATTTTCTACAAAATTCCCTTATTCCTTCTGCTTTAATTCATCAGTGATCTGAGTGACTGCTCTTGAATTTTGATTCTCAGAGCTTGTTATGCCTCTTCATCCTTTTTATTGATGAGATAAGCTTCTAACAGAAAGATAGACAGAAGTCATCAGGGTGTTGGAAATGAGTTTTACCCAACAATACAAGTAATGTTTTCTTTCTGTTTTTAAATAGAAAAGGGGAGGGCAATTACAGATCAGTGTGATCCATAAAATTCTTTCCAATCTGGATTTTTATTATACATTTCCAGGCTTCAAGGTAAATTCACGATGATACTGAAATCACCAAGATGGAAGCAAAATAGTCACAGATTCTGAGCTTCAGCCCCTCCAAAACTGAATGAAGTACCACAGAAATCAGATTTCGCATTCAGAAAGAGCAGCTCTCCATGGTTTGAAGCATTTATTTGTCACATACCACAATAATTGTTATCACCCTAATTTTGCAGACTTGGGGGCTGTGGACTGCCTGAGGTGTCAGCAGCCATTACCCTAAACTGTCTCATGTATACTGTAGCTACTCACAATGTATCACCCTCTTGTGTAGCATCACTGTAACATTTTGTCTCTTTCTCTCTTTCCAGAAGGATGGTAGCAATCTGGAAGGAAAAAAAAAACATAATCAAAAGCTGCACAGATGGTTGTGTAACAGCTGATAGGTAGCTGCATTTGCTGATGAGTATTTTGGAGGTGGCAGACAGCAAGGGCAATGAAGAAATACTGCTAGCAGTTAAAGGGACTCTGCCAGCCACGAAATAATCCTGATAAAAGAAATACTTGGCAATTTTTCCAGCAATAAGACTATTTAAATGGGAAGAAATTAAATTCCCCCAAGGACAGGGACTTTCTTTCTTTCTTTCTCTCTCTCTTTCTTTCTTTCTTTCTTTCTTTCTTTCTTTCTTTCTTTCTTTCTTTCTTTCTTTCTTTCTTTCTTTCTTTCTTTCTTTCTTTCTTTCTTTCTTTCTTTCTTTCTTTCTTTCTTTCTTTCTTTTTCCTTCCTTCCTTCCTTCCTTCCTTCCTTCCTTCCTTCCTTCCTTCCTTCCTTCCTTCCTTCCTTCCTTCCTTCCTTCCTTCCTTCCTTCCTTCCTTCCTTCCTTCCTTCCTTCCTTCCTTCCTTCCTTCCTTCCTTCCTTCCTTCCTTCCCACCCTCTCTTTCCCTCATTTTGAAGACTATTTTAAACTGTGCTTTGGAGAAGTTTCCAGAAATTACTATCCTGGAAATGGAAATGTCTTGGGTGTCTTGCAAAAGCATTTTGCTGTGCCCCGCTCTTTCTTGTGAGAAAGAGCTTGGGTTGTGACAATAACCACAGATCCCATCAAGTCAATGTCTGATGGAGTGCCAGTCATGCAAACTGCAGAAGGGGCCTACAGTGCAGTTTGTCTGACTCAGGAAGGAGATCTGCGGATCCTTTAGGAAAAGCCTTGGCAAGCACCATGAGACCAAAACCATCAGCAAGTGGTTTTCTTACCCCAGAGTGCTGCTGGCTCAAGGCACAGTCAGCCAGACCAGAACTGCTTTTCATGTTTCCCACTCATCCTTAGCAGTGGGTTTGGAATGTGGTGTAACAATCAGACACAATTCTGACATAATGCTCTCTCAAACATTAAGCCCTGAATGACGAGGACTGGTGTTGGTTTAGGCTGTTGTGTTAGGAACTCATCCTCACTCAAAATTCAGGGTCATTCCTGATGCATTTAGCCTCTTTAGGGCTAGCCCCTTTAGTCCTGCTCATTTTATAGGTGCCCTTGCCTTGTTTCAGGGTCCACTCTGTGCACAGACAAGTGAAGCATAGCTAAAACCTGTAACTGAGTTCTGTTCCTGTTGAGCATTTTCCTTAAGCACTCTGAGCTGCCTTTAATTTCTGATAGTGCAGTCCAGCCTTTCCAGGAAAGCCTGACAAAAGATAGCTAAATAAAAATATAGAACTACCCTCTATTGCAGTGACTTTTTTACCCTCCATGAGCTGTCACCGGACTGAGGGCAAATAATCCAACCGACAGGTAATTCCCCTGGAAAATCCTGAGTAGAGATCTTCCATGCAGCAGGTTCTCCCTCTGGGTCCAGATATTTCCAGGCAGCTTTTGACATTTTCTCTTGCTGGATTTGCTGAGTGCCAGAATAAGTCCCCTTTGAACATGACAAGAACAGCTTCAGTGACCTGTAAAATCATAATCTGTTTCTTCTCTTCCACTTGGAAGATCAGCCTTGAACTTCCTGTGCTGCCACCAGCAGCTGAGTCTCAGTGCTTGGCAGGTTGTGACAGGCACCATGGCACAGTGCTGTGACCTCAGTGCTGAGCCTGCCTGGTGCCTATGGCTTCACAGGAATTGTAGAAGTTCCCCATCTCTGATCACAGGTGTCCTAGCTCACTCACTGAAGCATCCTGAGCCTGCTTTCCCAGTCCCAGCCTCACACCTCTCCTCTGCAGTGAGGGTAATGTGTGTCTAGTCAGCACATCAGTGTGGGCTCTGTGAGGGGATAAATCAGGCTGTGCTATAGGATGGCATTCAGGATCATGGGTGAAATACAGAAAAGGCAAATACACTGTGACTATTGGAGACTCCGTCAGTAAAGGGCTGTGCTAGATTTAAGAAACAGCCTAAAAAATTATATATATGAAAATATTATATGTAAGTATGTATGTATATACTTCTGGTTTTGAAATTCCCTTCTCAAGGTATTTCTATATGAACAAAATGTGAAGCAAAGGACAAGCTTTCATAACCATATTGGCTGTACCAGTCCTGCAATTGCTGGCTCCCTGCTTTTTCCTATTAACCTGAATGTATTGCGCCTGCCTTTCCATAATAAGTTCCACTCAGCTGGTGCTGCCTAGGCAAGAGGTCATATTGATGTCATTAAGTGTCTTCCTGGAAGCCTCTTACAGAAATAAAGCTTAAAAACTGTGAAAAAAAAGAAGTAAGGTGGCCTTGCTCTTTAAATACTTAGGTCTACCCACAGTGTTTGTTCATTGTTTCAAATCAGGACAGCTGAAAATATCTAAACATATAGGAGCATGAAAGCAAAATTTGCTAAAATGTATCTGTCAAGTGGAAATGTTTTAGAGGCATAGATGGGTCCTGCCTTACAGAAGGGATGTGATGAGGCAGTGAGTTCCTTAAAGAGTTAGATGCCCTTCCCTTCTATTATTTCCATTGATGACAATATCCCTACAAGCCTCACTGCCCACCTTTTGCTTGCTCATAAAGTTTAAACCACACCTGAAACAGGTATTCTACTTGTAATAGATAAGTACCATTTTCTCTTCTCCTTTTGCTACTAAGTATGCAAAATTTAGGACTGATGAGGACTAAACTCTGCTGTTGTCCAAACACAATAGGAATAGGGATCACACTGTGTCTCTACTGACAGCTGTTTTTTAGAAAATATATGACCAGTTCTTGGGCTGAGAGATGGCAGTTATCCTTTGTGAAGAGAAATATGTTTCATTTGATGCTCTCTTCTGGTGTGTGCAGGTAGCACAGGTTGTAAGATATTTTATGTTCTGCTTCACAGCATCCTCCCTTGAAGGCAGTGGATGTGGAACTTTGAAAGTTAGATTACAGATAGGCTACCACATAGAATAAGCCAAGCCATGGTCTTCATAAGCAATATGTGGTGGCCAACTATTTCCATTTCTGCTGACAAATCTTTATGCCTCATTACACAGAGAAGGTAGACGTGACCATTAAAGATCACCAGAGCACTTCCCTTAAAGACGAGAATTTCCAGTTGCTCTCCATTAAGACTAAGAGATGAAAGTATTAACATATTCTTATAATCCTTATTCTTAATATTGGTGAGTGATTTCAAAATTCCTGAAACAACACTTTTAGATAACTTTACAATAAGAGGAGAGGATCTTGCTGTCTTTCTGTCTGTCTCCTCTTGTGCAGCCTCTTTCATTGCGGTTATTTGGGAACACTTCCCATCTTCAGGTAAATCAGGACTAGAACGGTGTCTTGTAAAGTTTGGTCTGCTTTGTATCAAAGATTTTGGAAAATTGCACCAAAAGGAGCTGGAACTCTCCTCCACTGTTATTTAATGGCCATACATAAATTACAGATTGTGTTTCTGTAGCTTGCCGTACTTCAGAGACACTTTTTGCTGAGTCTAACAGTACATGCTGTCATTTCAATGGCAAAAAGAATAATGGTATTGATGTGATTTGGGCTTGATGTGGTATCTCTAGATCAGGCTTTAAAATTTGTGCCTGAGGTTCTTCTTGAAGAGAATGAGAGATTTCACAAATGGATGCTCTGTCCTCTGCTTAGCATGAGTTAGTGAGAAGCCTCATGGCAGAAAGTGCTTTCCAGCTGAGGTATCATTGCTCTGAGCACTAAAGTTTGCTGTAGTAGACAATCATAAGAACACAGCTGAATTTATTGTAGAAGGAAATGTGAAATTCAAATGAATGTGTGTCATGAGAGAAAGGCAAAGACGGAGATGGATTAAAAACAAACTAACTTTGAATTAACTGCTGCTTCTCCAATGATTATATTCTCCTAGGAATAACCTACTCATCTCAGCACTACAGGCTTGATTTTGTAGAAAGGAAACACAAAATCACATTACTTACATGTCAATCACTCAACTCTAAGGTGCTTTTTAACCTTCCTAAATATTAAAAAAAGCAGTGAATTTTGCCTCCATAACTGCAGAGTTTCTACCACTTAACTTACCAAAACAAATGTAAAAAAGATAAGTTCAGTGAACCTCTGTTTAGGATCATGAAAATTAAACTTTGTGAATTTTTTATCTAGTAAAAATGAATAAATTGAAAAATAAAATTACATTTCCTCCTCATCTAGGCTGTACCTTCTGCATTTATGATGCATGCATCTAGATGTAATCACATAATTCTAGAACTCTAACCAAGAATAATTAGAAATAATTATATCAATTTTCAACTAGTCATTTGAATAATTAATTGCATATATAGGATTAATGAGGCCTTCTGCAGAAGCAAATTGTAAATCAAATTTTTTCCTTTGCTTTATCTGATGAGTGGGGATTTTTTTATTTGTTTTTTCACTTACGGTTTTAGGGATTTTTACCACATCCAGCATTGTGGTGTGATAAAGATGGGACTGGTCTTCTGACCCAGAAAGTCTCTTAGTATCTTAAAAACAAGAAAGTTTTAGAAACCCAGGGTCATGAAAAAGGTTTTGAGATAGAGAAATCCTGGTTAACTGTGAAGCAGCTTTAAAAGCAGCAAATATAGGTGCAGAAGTGAAAGTCTCCTTGATTCTCAGAAGCTACAGCTCTTCTGTGAAGGGTCTGAACTTACTGATGTACTGATTGGCTCATTTGCCATAGTCTCCAACTTTGCCCCAAGATCCTATGCACCACTTTAAGACTTCCTAGACAGCTGTCATTGTCAAACAACTCCCTCAGAAAGCATAAAAAAATTTTAAAAATATATTTTTTGACAAAGACACCAGCAAAATAGAATCAGAACTATTGTGTCACTGTGGTAGGAAGGCTTCCTGAGTTCACACAGATTGAAGGTGGCTCAGAGAGGGGCAAGCTGCCCCATTCCTCTTGCAGGTGACTGGAAGCCTTGTGAGTATCAGCACTGTTAAAGCACTTCAGTTTCTCTTCCCAGCAGACACAGGGATGCACACTTGGTGCCACTGCCACCAGCTCGTGCAGGGGACATACTTTTTGCTCTGTTCATCAGAGGTGCCAAGGCCCCTTTGGGGATTTCACCTGAGAGAGCAGGGAATGTATCCGAGAGCTCTGACCAAATGTCCCTGTACTGATGGTGTTGAACTTGTGGCTTGGAGCTCGATGTGACTCACCCAAACAATCCTGTCAGAATCACACAACAGTTTGAGTTGGAAGTGGGGCTTAAAGATCATCCAGTTCCAACCCTACTGACATGGGCAGGGACACCTTTCACTAGATCAAGTCGCTCAGAGCTCCATCCTTCCTGGCCTTGAACACTTCCAGGGATGGGGCATCCACAGTTTTTCTGAGCAACCTGCGCCAGTGCCTTACCACTGCCAGAGTACGGAATTTCTTCCCAACAGCTAATCTAAACCTGACTTCTTTCAGTTTAAAGCCACTTCCCCTTGTCCTGTCCCTATATTTCGTCAGTCCCTGAGTTTAAGAGAGAATCACTTGTGTCACAGATCTCAAGGTCCTCAACATTACAACATTCACATACATTAAAATGTCATTATTTATACACTTTAAAAAAAAATCTGTAAGAAATCCTTTCTTCTCCCACCTCAAAACTCACTGACTGCAAAGTAGAACCTCAGACTTCAGAAATAAGCAGCCCAGATTTCCCTGTGACTTCGAGTCCATGGATATAAATCTTGGGCACCTGAAGAGGTCTCACGATCTGATTGTCATGATTGTGGCTTACCCTTTCTCAAGTGCAAGGCAAGGCAAGGCAGATTCTTGCAGGGCTCCTCTGTCTCCTTTGTGGACACTGGCTTTCACAGCCCGGTTTTCTGCACACTACTGAGGCACATGACAGATTTTTGATTTAACAACATTTTGGTTTAGGAAACCCACAGAGTTTTAGTGGATTTAATGCAGTGTAAGTGCTTCATTTACTATGTACTTTCCTGAAAACATAGGTTGTCAACATAAAAATGCTAGAAAGCTTTCTTTCATTTTTTGTTCCTCCTACTCTTGTAATTTTCTCTTTTATTTATAAAGCCTTCCACTGATGCATACAACAGTTTATTTGGAAGCTTAATAACAGAAACAGCACAGTGGAAAAGACTCTTCAACTAGAGGATTCTGAGAGGCAGAAGAGAGTAACAGAAGGATGAATATCAGTCTTTGTTTAGTGGAAACAAAACCCTGATGACAGTCTCCCTGACACTGCTCTGCCACTTGTGGAAGCAAGGAGAATAGTCCTTAGCTAAGTACGCATTTTTGTTAAAATGTAAAAGGCAAAATACTGCGCATAGTGCATAAAATGTCAGTGATTTTCCCAAGCTGCCAAATTCCTAACATTTCCCTGGCTACAACCTACCTCAGAATTTTGGTGACAGGTTAATCAGCACAGCATTTCAAATTTTCAAAAAATATTTCACAATCTCAAGCCACTTTTTTTTTTTCCCAATAATTTTTTATGACAGTATTTTCAACTTCATCATCGTGTGATTGAGAACATCATGATAGGCCTCTTGCCCCCAGGATGGTTGTTTGAGCTCCCAGCAAAGGTAGGTGACTACATCTGCCATCAGCTCCTATGTGTGCCAGCTGTTCCCAGGAGTTCTACACACTACCTCACTGCCTTGGGACCATCCCTTCCAAGTGTACAGAAAGGTGCTGCATTCAGGGAAAGCTGGAGCTGCTCCACATTTTGCAGGTGTGATGACCTGGGAGAGAACCTGGAAGAGATTCTGCCATCATTGCTCATGATGAAACTTTAATGTGAATTCTGTGCATTTTTCTCCCACAGGAGATACAAGGCAGGGAAGAATCTTATTATTGGGATTATATCATGGGTTTGTAGATATTGGGAGTTAGAGAAATAGTGACTGACCTGATAATGAAAATATCTGTGACAATAATGGTGCACAGAACTCTGGTGGTGGTTGAAAAACTTTTTAAAAATATATTGAAAAATTTGAAAAACTTTCTCCCATTATATCTGAAGGACTATAAGCACAAATAAATTCATGGAAAAACATTTGAGACTGGCTGTTCCATAATAAGAAACTCTAATATTGTTGCTTAAAAAAAACCCTAAGCAGTTTTACTTCCTTACTGTATCACTTAAAGCAAAACATTTACTTACTGTATCGATTATAGCATTTTTTGGGCATTTTGAGAGCTCCTAGATATGAATTTTAATTTGGAAAGCTTCCCTTTCAAAAGAGGATAAATTGAGGCACAGATCCTAAACTTGTCTGCTTTCCTAGGAATGACTTTGTAAGCAAACCAACAGAAATAATGGATTATCATACTGGAATCCTTCCTTAGAGACAATCCTAATACTTTAAATTTTGACTTATTAAGGATTTAAGAAGACTCCGTAATTTCACTTCTGAAGTTCTCTACACATCAAATAATGAGTCTTTAAATCAGTTTAAATTGTGGTCTTAAAGATAATTCAAGCACTTTCTGTTCTTAAGGTTAATGAATACTATTTTGAAAATTAGCATATATATGAAGACATACATAACATATAGGGCTATTAGTTTCATTACAAGAAAGAGAGTAAGTAATTACATACTTTCAAAGTGTCCAGCTGTGCACTGTATTTAAATATTACTTTACGGAACATAAGGAATAGTTAATAAAAAAACTGGAGTTAGTAGAATTCATATGCTCCCCTCTCTGAATGCAAAAATGTCTTTTCTCCTCAGTCTCCTCCTCATGGCTTCCCATCCTCTTAGCTTGTCAAGTTTACAGTCCTTTGTGCAAAGACTTGACCTGCTGCTGAATTTAAATCATGGGGGTTTATGTTTTCCCATCTGAAGGGTTTCTAATGCAAAACCTTCAAGGTTTTGCTGCAACAAACTCCCTCACTGGAGCTTGCCTTGCTGCACACATTGCTCTTGGAGTCCCAGTTGCCTTTGGATCCAGGCATTACAGAAGATGAAAAATAGCATGGTCTCAAGTACTAGAATAAATGCTGCTCAATTTTGTTCCTTTGCTGTCCTGTCCATAGCTGTATTGTGCAGAATTTCTTCAATGAACATGGTTTTTGTTTCCCTCACAAAGCAATAGAGGGAAATTTTATCGTCTGGCACCTTTTAGAGTGTTTCTCTCGAATATGCCAATATTTTATATGTTTTTGTTGATCCTGCAGATGATTTTTGTTGTTAAAGTCAGTAAATATAACCTTACCAAAAATTATGTCATCTGTGTACAAGAGTCCTGGGTAAATGTAAAATATCTGGGCATGGACAGAGATGAGAGAAAGTGAGGGGGGAAAACCCCCTCATAAAGATAAGTAAGGACATGCATAAGTAAGGACATGCATAAAGATAAGTAAAGACAAATGCAACTGAATGCTAAAAACCCCAAACTACTTCTGTGGCGAAAATGAACTCAAATAAAACACTCATTGTCTCAGTCCCTCCAGTATTTATAAGTCCTCTTGTAGTCACGTAAAAATATTTCTAAGACCTCTTACCTATCTAATATTGAAAACTCAACTCCTCCTTTTTTTGCTAGAAGACTTCAGCACATTTCTGAGATCCTGGACTATGACTTTACATGTCTTTCACCTCTTTGAAAAGAAAAAAATCAATGTTTTTCTCAGCTGTTTTTCCTAATTTTTTTTAAAGTGCATTTATTTTTCATTATTAATAATTTTTATGGTTTCATTTTCAGTACTTTTCCTATTGAGCTTATTTTCACTTTCTGAACCTGTGAAATCTTCTCAGATTTCACAGGTTCAAAACAAAACAAAAAAAAAGCTGCCAGAAACATAACTTAATTTCCTTCAGTACTTTACCACAAGTTTTTTGCTATCAATCTGTATAATTATATTGTGTTGGACTTTCACAGCAAAGTGTTACACATTTATTTTTACCTATTTCCAAGTTCAAAAAAGAAAGTATCTTTAGAGAAATATCAAATGGTCTACCATACTATATATTTTGTCAGATAACTGGGTCCTGGAATAAGAGAAAATGTACTCCCTTGCAGCACAAAGGACAGATGTCATCAAAACTGAAGAACTTTGTGGGCAACTATCAAAGACTACTTTAATTTTGTTTAAGGTTTGGGAAATAATTTTTGAAATTTTATGTTAAAAAATAAAAAAAAGCAGAATATAATATTAGAAGTAACATTATAAATATATTATTGAGAACTATTTGGTGGCTTTTGAGAGCCTGAAGTCAGCACATGTATTTTCAGGACTAGAAATCTGAGAGTTGCTCCTGAACTAGAGAGACCAGAATTGAAAATACATGACAAAAGAGGCCCCCATTTCAGACTTGATACATAGTTTTGGAATTTATTCATGTCTGGGTTCACTTGTCCATATATAAAAGGAAAAAAAAATCTTATTTTTATAAGGTGAAAATCAGAAAGAAAGAAAATGGAGGGCCTGTCAAAAATTTTAATAACCACTTTTAGAAATACATTTTTCTCAAAATTAGCCAGCCCTTAATAAGTATAATAAAAAGTAAAATGACTCTGCTGCTGCCTTTTGAAGCATGACATTTTGACATTTCTCTGATTCAAACCAACATTTCTAAAGAAACTTTTTAGATAGTGGCTAGACAAAACACAGTATTGAAATCCTACTCTATTTCTTTTGAAACATAAATAGAAAGGCTCCGATTGATACCAGAGGGAATGCACAATGACCTTTTGCTAATTTGAACGTACAGAAGTTGGAAATGGAGATATTTGAAACCCATAATAAAGCTTAGAGCTTAAATAATACATTCTGTACTGCTTGTCATTTTTATTGTGCAATGCCATAATTTATTCACTATGCTTATGGTTCATGTGAGGATTTTCTTTCAAGGTAATTGAAATCAGTAATAAACATGAACCCTTTAGATGAACCTGTTACTCATTAATTACAAAGCCAAAATATCTTTACACTGTAGAATTCATTTGCTCATTTTTTCCTGTAATGACCATACATTCTCTACAGATGGAAGTCTATACAATTTTTATAATGTACAGCAGGAGTTTTTGTGCCTCCTGATGATAAAAGTAAAGGTTTTGGTTTTTCTAAAGACTAATAGAATAATATTTCATAAATATTCAGTCATAGCATGACACCTACTCAAACCTACTTCAAAGCTGAAAGAAAATTGGGAAATAATTGTGACCCCTTGGAGATGCAAAATGAGGAACTACTCAGTCCTGTTGCTGAATTTCTAGGTCAGGACATACAACTGTTCCCTTTCACACCTGATTCAGGAAACGTGTCCCTGCCCGTGGCAGGGAGCTGGAATAAGATGATCTTCAGGGTTCCTTCCAGCCCAGGCCATGATGATTCTATTTATTACAAGTATGTTACAAGGCTTTGCTGAATGAGTTCCTGTTCCAGTCACAGCTACTGCCACATGGAGAGAGATTAAATTGCATCCAGAACTGCACCTTGGTATCGTTCCTTATCATAAATGATGCCAGAAAATACACTACATTCTTCTTAAAATGTATATAATGCCATTAGTAGATCGTGGCATTACTCAGGGCCATTTAATGTAACCACAGTACTTCCTGGCTCAACGTTTGGATAGGGACCCACAGTTTGCATTTTCCAAATGTTACATTTTAAGCAATTCTTTGGTTCTTTTCAGCAGGTGGTTTGTGTGTGATGTAGCATGGCTGTTCATATGTGGTGGGACAGGAGAGCTGCCATGATTTTGGTAGTTATTCATGAGTGATTTTTTTAAGAAATTTTCCACGCTGGTTTTAAAGGGCGATTTTTACAGAAGATGCTGAGTTGGAAGGGACCCACAACGATCTTTGAGTGCAACTCCTGGCCGTGCACAGGACAACCCAAAAGTCACACCATGTGCCTGACAGCTTTGCCCAAACACATCTTGGGCACCATCAGGCTGGTGCTGTGACCACTTTCCCTAGGAGCCTGTTCCAGTGGCCAGTTGGAACCCCCTGGGTGAGGAATCTTTTTCTAATACCCAGCCTAAACCTGCCCTGACACAGCTTCAGGCCATTCCCTCAGGTCCTGTCACTGGCACCACAGAGCAGAGATCCCTGCCTGCCCCTCCTCTTCCCCTCACGAAGAAGCTGTAGACCACAATAAATCCAGACTAGATCTACATTATTTTAAACAGCTTAAGATTTTTTTCAGCATTTCTGAATAGTGAAATTATCTATCATTATCTATCCAACAGATGTAAGCATTTTAGGAAAGCTGATTTTTAATGGATATTTTTAATGGATAGAACCCACCCTTTCCTGCGAGCTATGAATAAGTGACTTATTGATACCTGCAGGCCCGGTGATTTGTCTAATCAGGAAGAAGGAATGAAAAGAAAGGAAAGGGAAGAAAAAGGAAAAGTGAGAAAGTCGGGCAAAGACAGGGAAGCAGAAGCAAAGCAGCCGAGGGCGTCTCCCTCAGCCGCGGGGCGGGGCCTAGGGGGCGGCCTGGCCCCGCCCCGGTCTCGCGATGGGCGCTGGCCCCGCCCCCGGCGGTAACGGCCGTACCCGTCGGGCCTCGCGGGCGCTGTTTACGGCGGCGCAGCCAATGGGCGGGCGGGGCGCGCGGGCGGCGCGGCCAATGGGCGGGCGGGGCGGTGCGTTTGAACGTCGCGGCGCGAGCGCAGGGGCCCGCGCGGCCCGGCGCGGTCCGTGCGCTCCCCGCCATGCCCGGCCGCCCCGACGACTACGAGGTGCTGCTCACCATCGGCGCCGGCTCCTACGGGAAGTGCCGCAAGGTGCGCCGCAAGGCCGACGGCAAGGTGAGGAGGAGGCGGAAGCGGCGGCGGCGCGGCTTTGCCGCTGCCGTGCGTCCCCGCCCGGTGCTGGCGGCTCTCCGCGACGCGCGGAGCGAGCGGCTCTGGCAGCCGCGCGGGCCCGGCCGCCGTCCCGGTCACTCCCCAGGGTGTTTCTGCCTCCGCAGATCTTGGTATGGAAGGAACTGGACTATGGCGCGATGACGGAGTCGGAGAAGCAGATGCTCGTGTCGGAGGTGAACTTGCTGAGGGAGCTGCGGCACCCGAACATCGTGCGCTACTACGATCGAATCATCGACAGGAGCAGCACCACCCTGTACATTATCATGGAGTACTGCGACGGGGGAGACCTGGCCAGCCTGATCGCCAAGTGCGCCAAAGAAAGGCAGGTGGAGTGTGCACGGGGCGTCTTTGGAGGGTCTGGCACGGGTCTTGGGCAGCCCGGAGAGAAGGGAAACTTACTTTGTAACTTCTGAGCAGTTTCGGGTTTAAACCTTTGGACCCAACAACTCCTCTCAAATGTGAAAGGTTTTGTACAAAGTTACAGCAGCGATGGGAGCTGTCCTGTTGACTACATCACCGGATTGGATGTTGGTGCTGAAGTAGTAAGAAACCTCGAGCTGTCCTGTGAGGCAGAAGCTGTTGAGGGGTTTCTGGCTATGAATGGGGTTAAGAACATAAACCAGGAGGTTACAGCTCTTTTTTTGACAGGCAGCATGGTCTTCCCCATGAGTAAAGCTCCTGGGACTCTGGGGTTTATGAGAACACCAAAGTGTGTGGAAGGGAGGAGTGATTTTGAATCCAGTGTGAAAAGCTATTTTATCTGCCTATATGTAAAGCTTGGAGAGACATCAAGTTGATAAGTCTTCACCTTGGTCTAATCTTAGACTTAGCATCCTACTTAAGTAGAGTGTCGGTTTTTACATCCTTAGGTCAAACCTAAGGATGATACCACCTCTTTGTGAGGATAGTCTAAAATAGTTCTGCAGCTGCCTGCCAGCATCAGTGTTTTCATTTAAGGAAGTTTGTATTGAAAAATCAGCCGTGTTTTGGCTATTACTGAATGTTGCTCTTTATTAACAAGCGACAACATATTGTTATCTTAAGTGATCAAAGGGACAGATCTCATGACGAAAGTATCAAATTGATGTTTGTAAGTAGTGAAAATGCTATGTGTTTGTTAGATGGTTTGGGGGAGGAAGGAAATACTGCAGGTATTCTGCAATGAAAGCTTCAATGTCATCTAACGTATTTGCGGTGATTTAAAAAAAATCGGCTTTAAAGGGAGAATATGTAGAGGTCTGTTGCTGATAGTGCTTATTTGAGTGGCATTTTATGATAGTACTATGAAAAAAGTTATGGAACTGAGTGTCAGTGACTAATTAAACTGATGTGTGTTCAGAAAATCCATTAAACAATGTGTTCATTTTCCAGGCATTTCTTGGATGAAAGCTTTGTTCTCAGAGTGCTGACTCAGTTAACGCTGGCCTTGAAGGAGTGTCACAGACGGAGTGATGGTGCCGTCACTGTGCACCGGGACCTGAAACCAGCAAATGTCTTTCTAGATGGCAAACAGAATGTGAAACTTGGAGATTTTGGACTGGCTAGGATATTGCACCATGAAACCAGCTTTGCCACAACGTTTGTTGGCACTCCATATTACATGTCTCCAGTAAGACCTCCCTTCTATAAATTATCTTCCCTGTTGTCCCTCCAAGGTGTGCTGTGTTGGTCTCAGAGTCCATGAATATTTGGGAGGTTTTAATGAAGCCTTATTGGTCTTAAATGCAGGTGACTTTTTTCATAAAGTATGTGTGTTCTGGAGACAAGGTTATTCTGCAGTTATTTTCATCTTTCTTCCCCACACAATCAACTTCTAATAACAGTTGCTCTTTGCTGTATAAGTTTTGTTATATTCTTGGGACACTAGAGGTGTTGGAGTATATTGTTCCTGAAAAGGAACAGGGAAGTTAAAGAGCTTTTATGCTTCATACTGTTAAGGCAAAGAGCTTATTAAATTACCTCCTAATGGTAGGATTTTAAGTTGTAGTGGAAATGAGCAGGAATGACTTATTTCCCTGATACAAGGCACTTTGTGTGGGAAAGATTAATGTTGACTGAAATAGAGTTGCATCAATTAAAGATTGGTGCAACACTTCAGTCTTCTACAGTGTAGTACTGCCACAAATAGTTCTAGTAAGAGTAGCTTTGGATATTAAGATGGAATATTAGAAGTTGCTCCAGTATATAATAGTTTATTTCAGGTTTCAATAGTAGCTGATTATCCTGCAATAGTGGAACTATGTCTTTGTTAGCAAACCTAAGATTGTTCTCTTTCTTTAGGAACAAATGAACTACTTGTCATACAATGAAAAATCTGACATCTGGTCGCTGGGATGTATTGTGTATGAATTATGTGCTCTCTCGTAAGTATGGTAGTGTAATAACAAATGTGGAAACATAACTGCTAATGTAGGTGTGATTATATTTTGTGTAGATGAAAACTTAAGTTTCAGAGACTAGTCCTAGTTTTTTATTTCTCTATTGGTCTCGATATTAGGTAGTGAAAACAAACCTTGACTGCAGTTTTTTTTCATAGTCTGATACAAGTTTTTTTCCCTGAAAATAAGTCCTGTAAAACTAATGAAGGAATCCAAGAAAAATTTTCTTCTTCAGGCCTCCATTTACAGCTTTCAACCAAAAGGAGCTGGCAGAAAAGATAAGGGAAGGGAGGGTCAGGCGAATACCATATCGTTACTCAGATGAGCTGAATGACCTTCTCAAGGATATGCTGAATGTAAAGGTAAGAACCAATTACTAATTTTTCCACCTATAATTTGAGCTAGTACTGAAATCCTAGTTTTTCTTCTCAATTATGAAACAAACCTACCTGAAGTAGTGGTTGTTATCACCTTGTCACTGGCAGTGTCACTTGTAGAGAAAAGAGGGAGGAGTTTGCTCTGAATCCATCAGAGGCAGCAGCTCAAGTTGTCATGCCAGGGTCACAGGATGCCAAAAGGTGGCCTCAGTATTGGCTTACATGGGATTTCCTGATTGCATGCTTATTGAGGCCTTGTAATTTCAGGGTTAAGATGATGGTTCCAGTGTGTTTAGGAGCTGGAAGGGGCTGTTTATTCTTCATTTTGGGTTGGCTTTATATGGCTAATGTATAGCTTGTTCCCCCACAGCTGGTGTGGAAGTATTGAGAAGAACATGGCAGGGGCAACAAAGCTGTAACAAGCACCCAAGCCTCCAGCAGGCATGGATTGTTCAGCAGAGTGTTAGCTGAGCAATGTGCTGTCAGCTGCCTCTGCAGGCTCACCCACCCCCTTCTGACTCTGCAGAGAGAGGGTCCTTGCGCTGGGAGACAGAGTCTTGCAGCTCTAGATCTGAAGGCTGGTAACAGCCTTCTCCCTTAGCTTTTGTCATTCCACTGTGCTACAGCTTCCCAGTTCCAGTTTTCTCCAATCTCTCCTTCACTTTGTAGCACCTTAGCTATCTTGCTTGGAAATCTCTGGCCTCACTGTTTCTTCTTAGAGATGGAATGTGTTGGTAATGCCTTTCCATTTCCTGATTTCCTTTAGGATTACTGTCGACCTTCTGTTGAAGATATTCTGCGGCACCCCTTGATCGAAGTTGTCGCAACAGAAGAACAAAAACAGACTTCTGAAAGAAAATGCCTCAAACTATGGGAGCCAGAAAGGCTGCAATTCTCAGATGTTGTAGTAAATGAGCTGAAACGAAAGGAGCAACAATTAGAGGAGCGAGAGCAAGCCATTAAAGAAAGAGAACAACGTCTGGAGCGTATGCTATTCCATTTTGGGAAGGGGGTGGCAATGGGATTCTGATTCAGTGGGAGGAAGAAAAAGTAGACAGTTTTCACAACCCTCATTTTAATGCACTAGAATACTGTAGTCCTGCATTCACCACTAGAATTGTCTAAAGACCAAACCAAGAATGCTAGAGGCATACTCTGCTAGCTTCTTTTTTAAGTTACTAAGATAGAATTGGTAGTTTGGATATGGAAATCTGGTTTGTGAAAATTATTAAACATGAGTGGTAGTTAGGAAACTATACAGAAACGTAGGGTCTGCACTGTGCAGTGTAGGTTGCTTTTTCACCTACCATGTAAGTAAACATTGCTTATTCTAACATGTAACCTAAGGTGAATCTCATGCTAGAAAAAAATCTTTGAGTAAATGGTCAACTGCTTTTATAAAAGCTGCTCCCCACATATAGTTTACCTGTGAGTCTATAGATGGCTGGTCCTCAAGTGTTGGTGTTTCCTCCACATGAAATATCTCTGCATATACAGTAGGCTCTGCAATACAGTTTTTAACCACATGTATTTTTTTATCTGAGCCTGAATAACAGCTGCTGCTATTGTAAGTAGGCTGTTAAATCATAGCTGAATTATGATATCTGGTATATAAATATTTAAACCTGGTGTCATGTGTGCCATGAGTTAATGTGCAGAATAGAAAGTTGCTGTCTCTTTGTTGTTGCAGACGCGTCAGAGTTTGGGACAGAAGCATGCCTGGCATTTCAGAGTACTTGTCAGTGCTTTATTAGTGCATTGATAAAGGTGTATCTACACAGCAGTTTCCTTTGTTTAGAGCCATAGAATCAGAAGTGTGGGTGCACCTGACTGGCTATTACTGCTGTCTTTCCCTGTAAGAGAAGCCCACCATGCACAGTCACTCTAACTGTTACATGTTCACGCTGCATACTACCATGTTTCTGCTTCCAGAGAGAGAACGGGAGCTCAGTGTTCGGGAGAGACTGGCAGAGGACAAACTTGCTAGGTATCTTACTAACCTATAATAGTCTATATTAGAAGCTCTACAGTCTTACAACAAAAAACCTAAACTTCTCTTCCCAAACCAGAGCTGAAAGCCTGCTGAAGAGGTGCAGTCTCCAGAAACAGCAGCAGCAGGAGGTAACGTGCGCGGAAGGTCCAGGTATGCAAATACTCAAGAAGGCGCTTGCACGGGTCGATGTAGTCTGGTGTGAGCAGAAGAAAGTCCTTGGTGCTCAGCATGCTCGGCACAGTCCCCTTGGGCCAAGGCAAAGCCCACTTATGGCTGCAAGGTTGAGAAGAGACTTTTGATTTTCTGCTTTGCAAAAGGACTTAATGAGTGATGCTCAACCGTAAGCCTGAGTTAGCACTGTTTGCACTGAAGTTTTGTGCTGTCTGAGAAATCAGGTTGTTGTGGTGACCCAAACCTTTCTCAGAGTTGCACTTATTTTATGTATGGATGTCTTTTTACTGACCTTCTAGTTAATTTAAATAAAATTGCACATGTCTAATAAATTCAGTTTTCATTAAATTTCCAAAAGCTTCAACATGGGAAATATGTGTTGCAAGGGACCCAGCTGTGACTGGTGGGTGCATCATATAAACTATGAAGAATACACACTGCTATTATAGAAAGCAAAACGCATATTTGAAAATGTGCTAAGACACTTCCTGACTAACCTCTAGTTCAATCTGTTTTATAGTAGTATTTTATACTCACTTTGCCCTTGGTTGTTCATTCTTTGTTATCATAAGGGTATAATCTGTTAATTGCTCCCATCTTTTATTATTAAAAATAATATTCAAGTATCTAAATGCCTTTTTAAATATTGGTAGGGATAGTGAAGGGCTGGGTCAGAAGTAGAACTCTAGAACAAAGATGTGTGAACACTCTTTAACATGCAGTAACACTCTCTTCATTTAGTTTTGGTCTGATAAAGCAAGATAAGCATGTCACTGCCTCCAAAGCAAATAAAACTGAAGTAGCTTTTTTTTTTTTTCAAGAAATGCCTAT
Organism: Fringilla coelebs; assembly: GCF_963513975.1. Taxonomy (NCBI): domain Eukaryota; kingdom Metazoa; phylum Chordata; class Aves; order Passeriformes; family Fringillidae; genus Fringilla; species Fringilla coelebs. The sequence goes on along the minus strand of NC_140030.1, from coordinate 92,246,965 downwards.
CAGAGCAGAAAAGGACACAAGTAAAATGCCCCTAGAATGTGCGCGCTCCTTGAGCTGTGTCTAACATTTCTGTCAACTTTGGGAATTCCACCCGTCTCTCAACATCTTGTCTGACATCAGCACATTAAAGAATTTGAGAACAAACTTGCTTTTGGCTTTCTGATGTTGCATCTAAAACTGGATGACTGAAGGCAAATGAGCTTCAGCTCTTACTTCTGTTCTCTTCTGCATTTCCCACCCCTTTACATGATAGTTTGACCTTACCAGGCATATTAGTTTTTGAGGATAGGCAAAACCTGTTTGGGTGGTTAATACCTTGAGCTCGATAATGCAGCAAAGTGAACATAGGTATTACAAAACTGACCAAATTTTGCAATATCTGTAGAGCATGTGATTTGCTACTCTTCCATTTCATTCTGTGGTGCTCTTGTAACACTGTTTCTAAAATTATGCCTATTCCCATTCAAATGGACCAAGTGTTTCTCCAATAGTGGTACTAAGATTGCTTGCTTGTTTTCAGTTGCTCAAATATTGCTGTGCGTTTCATAACTGGATTGCATCTCACACATCTCTTAGATCCCTAATTTCTCCTAGAAGTCCATTGGGTGGTTCACTTGACAATAAAATAGATTACCAAAAATCCTGGTTTTTAAGATTGTGTCCTAGACACTGCCCTATTTTTACAGGGATGTTCTGATTCTTAGTGAACCATTTAATGTTGAAACAGATCTGACTTACACTAATGAAGCTAAAAAATGCCGAAATATTTACTGGCTTTTAAAATTCTTTCTTGCTCTTTTGTGCTTTTTGCTTCTTTGCTGTAGCCTCATAAATTGAAAATTAAGGCTTCAGTGTTGAGATTAGAATAGTTGATTGAATAAAAATCACACCTTAAGTTGGGCCTTGTGAAGTTGGCTCTTATGTGAGGCAACTCTGCTGTTATATAATAGTTTTTGATGGCAGTTTTTCTGCTCGAGTCATTAACTGCATTTTTATGGGGCATGCTATAGGATATGCTATGAAAATTCCTGTTCTGAAGGCTGCAGTGAAAGTAACTTGTTAATTTTTAATTCACCTAAACTCATTACTCATCAAGTCAGAGCCTAATTCGTACCCCAGTGACTTAATACAAGGATAGAGTTGGAACAATGTGGTGAAGTACAAAGACCACTGGCCAGGTTGAGTCTTCCCCTGCTGTGAAGCAAAGACAAGTTTTTTTCAGTAACTGAAAATTCATTCTGCATTTTCTTTTGGAACTGGCTTTTGTTACTGTGTATTTAATTCCTGTCCTTCAGAAGAAACGTCTTCTTTCCTTAATCAACTAATCTTTCCTTAGGTATTGGGAGGTGCACCCTAAAAACTACTATGGCATGTATCTTTTTACCATGATCATTTAAAAGGCTTGTTTTCAATATTTTTCCTCAAAAAATAGAAAATGATTGTTGCTATTAACAGAGATACATTTAATTAGATGACAAATTGGGCATCAGGGTTAAAAGCAATAAATGCTGGAAGATGCACTAATGCAGTACTTTTTGATTTCTTAAGATAACGCAGTCCTGCCTCCCCTTTCTGCAACCAAGAAGAGCTCACACACTGATGGAAGTGAAGAGAAAGCTGTACCTCATAATATGGAAAACAATTTCCTTTCCAAAGGGAAAAGCTCTGATCTCAAAAGGCGTCTCTATGCTGCAAATCTACGGGCTCAAGCACTGGCTGAACTGGAAAAAAACTATCAACTAAAGAGCAGACAAATCTTGGGCATGCGTTGAAACTGTAACATATATTTATCTTTGAAAGGAAGATTAAATGTATAGGCAGATACTTGTGCCTCCCTCTCTTAAGCTAGAACCTACTGAAAAGTTATTTTAACAGTTTTACAAACTCTTAGTTTATGACAGGTAGTTTATGATAAATGCATAAGATGCTATATGATAAAAATAGGTACTTTTGATACCAAATAAAACAAACTGAATTAATTGTATTATTAAAGAAAAATATTTTGGTCCTCCTGTTTACCATACTTTACTCTTCTGAAAAGATAAAGAATGAATATATATAAATTATTTGTTTAAAATCTGATGTGAAAAACTTTTCAGGTGAAAAATGTACAGAGATTTACAGTCTGTAGGTTAAATTGTTGTATGTAATGCACAGTTGTTGATAAAGGAAGTATTGATATTCTGTGTATGTGGGAAAACAGTGCCTTCTTTTCTGCACTTGTAAATATCTTTTTAACAAAAGAGCACAAAGATTTTGTGCATCTCTTCCTACTAAGTAAGAGCTCTATCAAAGCAGGTTACTTTTAATTTTATGTTTTGACTAATGTGTGGGATGGGTCAGAATAACATAAGTTCTGAGTTTATGTTCTTTTCTGCCTGAGCATCTGAATGCCTTGTCCATCTCCTACAAGGCCTGTGCCAGGGCAGAGCATTTGAAATAGCACGTTCTTTGCCTTGCCTTGAAACTGTGTTATAAACTGATCCCCTGAGACTGCTGTCCAGGATGGGACAGCATCCAGCGTATTAGCATCTGGGTTTTGGGGTGGGGCAGTTGTCCTTTAAATAGTAAATCCTTCTTTTCTTGCATAACTTGTGTAACCCAACAACAGATCTGCTCTAGCAGATTCTTAACAACCCAGCAGAACTTAACATTTGCTTGCAGAGTGATTGCTGTTTTCACCACAACCTGTGCTTAAAAGAATTAGACATTACTATTTTGTTTGCTAATCTTAAACTACCAACATTTTGGTGGTCATTTCCTAGGAGTAGGTGTGGTGGGAATGTGCCATGTGGATCAATGCAGCTTTCCTCTGCATTCTTTCATATTTCTGAAGCTTCTCACATGTATGTGGAGGGTAAATCCCTGCTTTGTCACCATGTTTGCACACTCAGGTTTTTCTGTTCTGTGCCTGAATCACTGCATTGCGCTGCAATACAGTTCTGGCCTTCATGTGGATCTTTATGGCTTAACCCATAAATCATTAAAGGGTAAGATACAGTGGTGTCAGTACAATTGGAAAAAATACAAAGGATTCAAGAATGTTTTGAATGGAAAGGAGGAAAACGTAGCCAAAAAAAAGAATACTGATTCATGAAAACCATATTCATAGAGTCACAGAATGGTTTGAGTTGGAAGGGACCTTACATTACAGACCATCTGGTTCCAACCTCACAGCCACGGACATGGACACTTCACTAGACCAGGTTGCTCAGAACTCCATCCAGCCTGGCCTTGAACATGCCAGGGCGCATCCAGGAAACATCGATAATTTCTCTGGGCAATCTGTTCCAGTGCCTCACCACCCTCACAGCAAAGAACTTCTTCCTAGAATCTAGTCTAAACCTACTCTCCATTAAAAGCCATTCCCCCTTGTCTTGTCACAACATGCTCTTGTGAACAGACTGTCATCTTGTAGGCTCTGTCCAGGTATGGGAAGGCCACAGTTAGGTCACCCCAAAGCCCTCTCTAGGCTGAACAATCCCAATATTCTTAATCTTTCCACATAGGGGAGGTGCTCCATCCCTCTAACCTTGTGAAAGGGCTGGCGTTTACAAATGCTTTGCTTTTAACACAAGCAAGGTAAGAAAATGGTTGGACAGCATTTTTTTTTCTCTTGGGACACACGTTTCTGTTTTTAAAAGTAAAATGCCTTGAGAGAGCACTGTCTGTGGCGTTCCTCTTCCTTTAATACTCTAGTAACCTCAAGATGGCACTGTTGCCTTGTCATTTATAAGAATATCCTCTATCATACATACATTCAAAATCTAATATCTTATTTACATTTATTTTTACCTGGTTTGTTCTAAGCACGTTGTTGCAAGACGCCGACTTTCTTTGGCTACGGATGCTTTAGTACTTGCTGGTGCAATTAATGATAATTATCTCTGATTTGCCATTTTGCATCTTTGATGCATGCATTATAAAAATAGCTGAATCAAAGTCCTGGTTCACAACTACACTGTTTGAATCCAAAATGCTACAGTGTGCAAACTGTATCAATCACAGTGGCAGTAATAAATGAGAACAGCTTAGGTTACAACTGTAGCATTAAGCTGTTTAACTGTATTCATTACAACATCTTCTTGAAGTATTATCACTCTAATATGATAAATGCAGTATTTCTTGAGGTTTTTGAAATAAGAACTTCCTAGCAGTACATGTCAAACATAGCAAAAGGCATCTTGGAGATGGTCTTCATTCTCTCAGGATTTTTGCTTTGGAATACTGAAATTCACGCTTTCCTACAAGGGTGTTATTGTTTTTCCAATAGAACGTGTGTAGCATTGGAATCACACTCAGGATGCAATTTTCAAACATATTCAGGAAATAGAACATTCACAAATAGAACATTTATAGGAATGGTGACTGCTTATAGAGTGCTTCCAAAACATTGCCATCATGCTGATGGATGTACTAATGTCTTAGGGAAGGGAAGTGTGTACATATGGATATGGTACAGCTTAAGCCTTACAGGATGATAATAACGGTGTACACTGTGGAATGTTGTGAGAGAAATTAATTACTGTTTAATAGAGGAATTTTAATAATATGATTAGTTGTGAGCACCTCTGAAATTGCAGAAGTTTTATATGCATAGAAACATCAAGGATAGCCGGAAGGGGAAGTTGCATCATCTTTGAAAAATACCATCTAGTCTCCTGGTTTTCAACAGTTATGCCCTGTCCCCTCTGCAGCCAGTTGAACAGCACTTAAACAGTGGGAAGGTGCTGGCCAGCTGGGCAGATAAGAAATTTAATAAAAATCAGACATAAATAAAGAGGACCATTAAGCTTCTTTGTAAAAGTGGGAGATGCCAGTTCTGAGCCTCTGTCTCTTTGGTCCCTGTGGCAAATGTGGCCTCTGTACCCTAGAAGTGTCTTCTCTACAGTGGTAAATCTGCATTTCTCCACCTGTGGCTGTTGCTCATCACCCATTTCAACAAAGGGATGTGGAAAACATGTGGAGGGACCACAATGCCATCAGGGGAGCTGATGCTGTACCAGAGATCCAGTACCACCCCCCCACCCCCCCCAGGGTGTTAATAGAGTCTAGGTGTAATAGTATATAAAACTTCTCAAAACCACTATCTGACAGCCAGAACACACTGTTCTCTGTCATGTTCTCCACATCCAAAGAAAGTTGTAAAACATCAGTAGCAGCATGTCCAGGTTTTCACCCAGCTTTAGTGGTTATTGCTTAGGGTTGATGGTTTAGCCTTCAGTGTTTGCCACAGATTGTGAGGAGTTTATGGCTCACAGGGTATCCCTGTGGTCCAGGGCCTGTGGTTTATTGATCCCTGTGCTCTCACACCTCCTGCTTTTTTGTTTAAGATTCATAGCCTATGTTTAGTGTTTAGTATAATTTACTAGAGTAAATTATAAACTCCTGAAAGATACAATTCTCAAATTCTACCCCTGAAGTAAGACTTGTGATCTTCTTTCTTCACTGCACAGGATTCATCTCTCTGTGGTCTGTGTTGATTGATACTGGGACTCCTCTTAGTTTAGCTAATGAATTCCACAGAATGGATCAGACACCAGTGAAGGAAGGTGGTTGGGTGGGGTGGTGTCAGGTGTCATGCCAGGGTCGGCATTTCTCTTCATGAGGAGCTCCTGGGGACAGAAAGGAGAGGCAAGAAGAGACTTCCCTATCTCCCACAATCCCCTTCTTCCTCCAGTATCCATTTTCCTATCAATACACACTATTGTTTATTTCATCACTTTCATTCCACAGGGCACTAAGCATTCCAAACTGAGCCTTGCCAGAGTCCAGCTCTGCCGGGCCATTTTGCAGGGGCCTACAGGTGGAAGATGAACAATTTGGGCAGGGGTTGAGCTGAAATGGCATTTTGCCACTTCTGATTTCCTCCCAGCTTTCACAGGAGCCGAGACCTCAGTCCCTACAACCCACTTGCTTTTCACATTCACATGTGTGCCTGGGTGGCATTTCAGAATCACTTAAGTGGCTGCTGCAGTTTGAAACAGGGGCTGCTGTTTCCTTCTTTGGGTTGCCTAACCCCCTCCTAAAAGCTGGTGAGCAAGGACACAAAAAGATTGCCTTTTCATGGAGGAAAGGGACCAAAAGCATAAAGTTTATTTTTAACCACAAATAAAGTGTTTCATCCTCACAAAAAGTGTTTTCTCCTGACCCCCTTCCTTCAAACTCACAGGCTGAGTGATGATGTTTTGATGTGGTGAGGTGCTGGCACTCCAGGGAGATGAAGAGAAGAAAGAAACTGCTGGCCAGTGGAAAAAACTCCTGTCTACCCTCTCCCAGTGTCCCCAGTGCCCCCAGTGCTCAGGCCACACTGGGGCTGCTCAGAGTTGCATGCAAGCATCCTAATCGATTCTACATTTTGGAGAAGAGCAGGATGGAGGAATATGTGCCACCTTCTCCAGAGATGCAAGCGTGGGATGCTTGTGTGCCACCTTGCACCCTCCCACACTGTTACTTGCTCTGTGCCATGAAGCCAGGTACCCGCACTGAGATTCCTGTGGCATGAAGAACAGCCAGCCCTGGATGATGCCCTCTTTGTTGTGACAGGAAGGTCCCCGCAGACCACGCCATAGAGCAGGATGTCCAGGGACTGGACCACCCGCGAGTGGCCGTGGTAGCAGTGGAAGCAGATCCGCTCTGGAGGGCTGTAGTACTTCGGCATTCCTGCAGGACACAGGCAGAGTTCGTCAAGTGCATGCTGCTCCCTCTCGGACCCTCCTTTGTTCGGGCATCCCTGGGGATGTGAGGGCACACCCACTCCCTCCTCACCAGCACCTGTCTCTTGTTTACAAGCTTCGGGTTGTGAAAGAAAGCTAGTGGTGCTGGAAGAGAACGGCTGAGTAGGGAAAACCCTGAGTAGGGAAAACACTCCTCTTACCCCCTACACCTGTGCTGGCCAAGAAAAATATCATAGGCCAAAGCTGGAAAAGGGAGTAGAACAGCCCAAATCCTGAAAACAAGAACGGAATCCCTGCTCCTGCAGGACATCCCAGAAATCCTGAGTGCACTCTGGATGTTCCATCACAAGCACAAAGCCCACGGGGAGCTCGAACCTCCCCACGAGGCTCATGACGGCCGCAGAAGTCACAGGAGGACACCGTGAGGAGCAGCACCGGTTCCAGGGGAGGGGGAAACCGCGATGCCATCAGCGGGGCTGAAGCTGCCCCGGGGGTCCGGATCCACCCCCCACCCTCCAAAGGAAATGCCCCCCGTGTCCCGCTGCCCGGCCCTGCAGTGCTCGGCACTCACCGGGCCCGGATGCTCCCCGGTGACCCCGCAGCGTCCCGGGGAGAGCCCGGCAGAGCCGCGACCGCGGCGGGAGCCCAGCGGCGGGGAGAGCATCGGAGGGATGGGCGGGATAACGAGAGGAGAGGAGGCAGAAAACCGCTCGGGAGAGTCACTGCTCCTGCTGCTGATGCTGCAGATGCTCTATTGGTCACATGCTTTTCTAAAAATTCTTGGTTTTTCAGTTTATATTCAGTTTATATTCCGCATTATTACCGTGATTTGCAGCGTTTGCACGAGCCTTGCCATATTTGCATTGCCTTAGTCGCATGCAAGACTCGCTGTCAGGGAGATTGATTCTAAAGCTTTTCTGCAGGTCCTGCCCCTGCATCCCTTACCGAGCTGTTTCTCCACATCTTCAGCTTGGGAAATTCACAACTTTATCAAAAAAAACCCAACACATACCGAACAAAAACCCCAAAACCAACCAACCAAACAAAACCAACCCAAACACAAACCAAAAAACCCAACCAAGCAAAAAAGAGCCACCTCCCGCCCCCCTCAAACCCCCCACTTTTAGAAAGTGGCATTGAAGAAATTAACTATGCTGCAGTGAACTGCTTTGAGATCTGTATACACTGAATGACGCTATGTAACTCCTTCTGGTTAGTAGGGGATAAGATGCACTGTATGTAAACAATTGGTACAAAGTTGGAGAAAGACTGTGCATGTTTTGCATGGATTTATTATTGTCATTATTATAAAAACGTACTATCAAATATGCTGCCAACTTCAGTCCTAATCCAGTATCCCACAATATCGGGCTGTAAATCAATATTTTTTAGTGATCTTACAGTAGAATCACCAATTGTTCTCTTACAGAAAATCAGAGGCATCGACAAGGAAGGCACTGAAGAACATTGAGTGTTTGCAGGGGTGAGGACAGTTTTCAGTATATGCAGACACAGAATTGTCTCCTACTCTCCTTGTTAGTAACCAAACACAGGACAATGATCATCTTCCCCCATTTACAGGCTAATTCTCCCTGGTGACTCAGCCTGGAAGAATAGGAGCTGCTCCCTTCTTTAACGACAGGAGGGCTCCTTCCAATGCTGTAAATGCTCCTGTGCTGTGCCAGCTCCAGCAGTGCTGAGGAACGGGACATGAGCCCAGCCTCACACCGCATGTCCCCACATGCATTAACACCCACAAAGGGTCCCTTCCTGTCCTTGGCAAGTAATAAGTAATAATAAATGCATGAAATAAGCATGAACATAATATATAATACATATTATTGTATTTTGTGAATAAATATATAACATTTACATGCAGACATTAAAATACAAAATATAACACCTAATAGATACATGTATGTAATGTAAATATATAATATAACAAAGCATTAAATAAATGCATGTATTAGACATTTCTCAGCCTGGGAGTTATTCTAAGGAAATTCCTATTTAGGCCTTGCATGAGCTGGCAGTGAGTTTTTGGTCTGTTTTAAGTATGTAGCTAGAAGAAACAACCCCAAGCTGATATATTGTCTTTGCACAGCTGTTGGGTCCCTCTCAACACACCAACAAAGGCCACAAGGTGAACGGAAAATGGCCCTGTGGCAACATCCAACCTTTTAATTTTGTTACTTAGATTAAGCCCAGTAACTGATGGGAGGAAATCCACCCTGAATTAGCAGGATGAGCCTGTTTGTCTGCGCACTCAGTGCTCTGCTTTCTCACCTAGGTTGCCCAGAGTAGCATTGCTCTTGCTGATGTGTTTCATGAAGTGATTACTTCTTCAAGAAAGAGGAAGGATAATTTTAGGTAATTTAACCTAGATTACTGAGAAGGTATCAAAAGACTATATTTGATATGTTTGCCATTTTAAAAATCTTGTCTAAGCTAATTGTCCCTTGTTATGGGAGGGAGAGTGCTTGTTGCAACAATGGTAGTTTATTTACAGGTACTTAGGGTTTCACTGTAATTTCCCTGTGATGGTAGAAGCATTAACCCTAATTCAGCATAATTGGAAGCAAAAGATTTCCATGTAACTGCCTTTTCAAGGCATGTGTTATAATTGGGAATTCTAATTTAGTACCCATTTCACTATTATATTCTCCTCTGTGAATTACAGAGAAACTTTTGATAAAAATTTGGTCTAAACGTCATAATAAAAAGCCCATTGACCTCATCAGTTGTTTATTAGGGTCATCTCTTTGCAGTGTATTATTTCTGGATTTTTGCTTATATTGATCCTCATTAACGCTTTATTTATCTGCTTCTGAAACATTTCCAGTGTGTGGACCTGAGTGATTGGGGCTGCTCTTGCCAGAAGACACCAGCAGCCAGGGGATAGCCAGACTGCAGGGCTGAGATGCTGAGGAATGAGAAAACCTGAAACCTTTCCATCACTGCTGGATGGATTTCAAGAAGACAGTACACAGTTTAAGCAGGAGTTCCTGACGTGAGAATCTCTGAGTCAGGGTTTAAAGTTATGTCAAAGCCACAGCTCCTAATGATCAGCCTTTGAGCAATAATTTCAGAGCCCGCCCTCGAGATTTTCTTTAAGTTTTCTTTCATCTCCCTTAGAGCATCTGCAAAGGATGGAGAATTCCTAAGAAAACCTATCCTTTTCCACAAAATATAAATCCTACTAAGAACTACTGTAGTAAAAGCCGTTGACAAATGCATTTCCCCCATCCCCTGCTGGTAAGTCCTTTAAGTTTGAGGCATGAGTGACATCAGAAGAATGACAGCGTGGGGGCTGCACAGCTCTGGGAGACATCTGCCATGCCTCAGACACTGATGAACTGAGGTTTGCAAACTACCAAGGAAAGCTGCTGCATAGGAAAAACGAGGACAAGATTATTGGGTTTTGTCCTTGGCTGGTAAATGCAGGAGGAGTTCTGGCCCTGTGGGAGCGATTGATGCTATTGTGGCCTGGGCTGTGCACAAAGTCCTGCCCTTTTGATTTAGAGTGTTTATTTGTTTCCAAATCTCTTTCCCCACCATCCCTCATTTCTACTCTCTCTGGGGATGATTCAGTGGAGTAAAACCACATGAGTATAACACCCATCCAGCAAAAACACTTGAGGACACACTTTAAACTGAGCAAGTGTTTTATTACTTCCTGAAGAAGAATGTTTTTACAAAGTGATACCCTTATGTTTATTACAAATAATACGTCTTATAAACAAATCCTTTTAACTAAAGGGAAACCTGTAACAACTGCCCCTGTTGCCCAGCAATCAAAGAGGCTGGCAGAAGGAACCAAGAACTTTAGAATTAATAGAAATTACTAATTCTGACTGCCAATTCTGACTACTTGCTTTTGATTCTCTTTTCCCTCTTGCTCTCTTTGTTCCTTCTTGTCTGTCTGCTCCATTTCCTTTGCATTTTTCAGTCACACTGTTGCTTTTTTTTTTACTGAAACAAACAAAACCCAGAAAATTACATTGTTTGTTTGACCACTGTGCTGAGAACTCTTTAGAGGACTGAGGAACTCTGTTCACTGAAACCATCAGGGTAAATAGATAGCAGCAAAGAAATAAGTGTGTTCAACTCAGGCCAGTATTTACCTTAGGTGTCTGCATATTCTTTTGATGTGAAAGGAGTATTGTGCTCTCCTAGGTGCTTTGCCACAGTAGCATTTCTCCAGCAGTAAAACTGAGAAAGCAGGTTTAATCATTAGCTGGTTTGCACCTTGGTGGCTTCAAAAGGCTGTGTGGAGACCTTGCAGATCACGGCCCTCAGGCACACCCAAAGGCTGCACAGGCAGTCTTGAAAGGAAGAGCTGGAGGTGACCATTCCCTGTGCAAGGCTCCAGCTGTCCCAGATAAACACTCGTGCAGGAGTGAGGAGGGGGAGCCGGCAGCAGTGCTGCAGGTGGGAGGGTCCCCAAGCAGATGTGCTATCCTGCCTGCCCAGAGGGTTCCCTCGCTGCCTGAAGCAGATAAAACAGAAACTGGGCTGCCTCCAAGTCCGGGGTTACACTGGGGCCTGGCAGTCAGAGGGCACAGCACAGCTCCTGTAACTGGTTGTTCCCTGCCTTGGGGAGGCTGAGCACTGGGATTTGGCTGCCAGAGATCCACATCCATACGCTGGGATCTGTGTCACCATCCCGACCAGCACAGGCAGGCTGTGTGACACACTTACAGCAGGTCAGAGAGAGTAAGGAGGCCAGGAGGACTGAGAAGGTCAGGAGGATGCTGTGGTATCTGGGGCTAGGATGAATCACCTCAGCAGAGGGAAGGCTCACTCATGCTACACGCCCTGGTAGGAAGTGCTGGGCTCTTGCTGCCCTGGCTGCTGGATTGGGCCAGAGCCGCCATGTAGGACGATGGCAAATTATAATGATGGCTTTATTAAATTACAGCGATCAAGCAGCTCCTCCTCTCCCTCCTGTAACACTTGCAGCCTACACAGTGCCTGTGTGTTGCCATACAGAAGATCTCAGGAGCAGCCACTCGTGCACACCCAAATCCTTGTTCACCCACGCAGTGTCCTAGAGGGCAATCCACTGGAATGGCTGTCTCCCACGGAGGACTGGGTCAGCCCAGCCTGTTACAACTCCTTGGGGATATATGAACATACAAACACTATTGGATGACTTTCTGTGCTTATAGGCTGTAACCAAGTCTCCATGAAACATTTTTCCTATTTAGGATTAGATACAAAGGTTTTGGATATAATTATCAACAACACAGAAACATTGAAGACCAATTTGAAAAAGATTTCCTAATTTATTGATTTTTAACAGTTAGTGTCTGTAAGTGTTATGATATTGCCTGTGGTGATTTTATAGCACTACAGTGCTATAAAATGCATACACTGGAGCTTGAACAACACTGGCATGCTATACTACTTCTCCTCAAATATATATTTTACTTATTTATACATTTCCTTTTTTACAACAAGAATATCTTTCTGTAGCAGAATTCTCAAGAAAGAGATAGGTCCTGGTTTATTTAATTGGTAAGGACACAAAGTTTGTCTACTTTATGTGGCTAATAAAAAACTGAATAAGCATATTCTTAGAACTTTAGTTGGCACTGTTCAGGATCCTAAGGTTATACACAGTTTAACGGCAGCTTTTTACACAAGAGCTTGACAAATGACAAGAAAAAAGACCTTTAGCCCCACAGTTAACTAACCAGATAATATACATTGTTAGTCAATAAGGGAGATGGAACACGTATTTCACAAACAGATTACTTAGAAACTTGACTGACAAGTCCTTCCTGGGACAGCCACTGTAACTTATGGATTTAATAACTGCTTTGTCATCTCAGCAGTGATGGAAATGGGTTCCCCCCCATTGGCTCTGCAGCTACTGTAGAACATCATTTAATCCACCCATGCCAATCTGAACTCTTATTTCCCCAAACCTTAAGACAGCAACATCTGGCTAGGTATAAAGAAGGTTAACACAAATAAAGCTTGCAAGAAGCAATGCTCACAGTCACTATTTTGCTCTGCAAATAGCCATTGCCAATAAACTCTATAGAATTAGCTTGTAAGATCTGGATGAAGGTGTTTTCAAAACTCATGCCCCAAGTGAGGCTCCTCCATGTTTAATCACCTACATAAATGACCTGCTTTCCAAAAGCATCCACCCCTTATGTTTGCTTCTGAGGGAACTGTCAGCTGCCCAGGACTGATTAAATCAAAACACCTCTGTTGTGCCCGTGAATTTTAATTTGGAGACCCAGGCTTGAACATAACATTTCTAGCATATTGGTATAGCCATTGGTATTGGCAGGACAGGCCACCCAATTCTACTCTTCCTGCTGGCATTACTCAGTTTGTGTCATTAAAGAACTCACTTAACTCATGCTCTTTAATGTAAGAATAAGGAAGATCCTTGTTTTATAGTGGGCAAAACTAACGGTGGGGGCAGGAGTCACTTCATTAACCACTGACCTAATCTCCAAGCAATTCACACCAGGCTTTCTTTATAATCCAGGGCAGAAATGCGCACTCTAAGGATGGAATTCTTCTGATCAAGTACACAGCATTGTAGGAGGAGATAAACCATGTTGCAAACTCCACTGACAAAGCTGATTAGATCTCTGCTGACTCTAACAGGAGACTGGTGATCACAAGATGTTTGTGTATCAGCTACCAATTCCCAAACATGAATCCCTCCCTTCTTGTCCAGTTGAGGCTGTGGTTTCATGACCAGCATCAGTGGATGCCAGTACATGGTCACACACTTTTCGCTGCCTCAATCACATGGTCCTGTGTGTCAGCTCTAGCAATCCTGCTGCCTAGGTAAATAAGATTAGCTTGCTGAACTGACTGAAAAGCAATGAAGATGAAAAGGAATTTGGCTTTTGGTTGCACTGGCAGGCAAGGCTGATGCCCCTCATGGGCATGCCCTAATTGCTAGATCTGAGGCCTGGTTGGGAGCAGAAATATAGTTTCTGAAAGGGATTTGCAGTGGCCCTATTTAGCACCACCTTTTAGTTAAACCAGCTTAAGTTGAGAACAAAATGGCCTCTGTAGAAGGCAGTCTGGAAAATTAATAGATGCAGTTACAGAACATAAACTTAACATGTCTATGTTTACTGCCTTGGGATATGATTTGACAAACATCAAATATAATTGATCCTTAAAAAGAGGCCTTCATGTCTCCATTCTTATGTGAAGGCCAAGTGGTGTCTGGGGAAAGCAGCAGTGTCCAGCAGGTCTCAGAGTTGGGATTGCAGCACATTCCAATTCAAAGCATCAGTATTTACTGTGTAACAGGCCAATTCATCCACCTAAATCTGACACAGTAAATATCTAATACATCAATGGTAAAATGATGAGTATGCTATAGTTCAGCCACTTGAATGACTTTATACCCTTTGTGTCAGGACAGACGGCTGCAGCTCTTGCCTGGTGTGTGCTGTGGCAGCAGGAGCACACAGCAGGCAGCCTGGTGTGTGGCTAGGTGAGCTGGCTGGGAACACCAGCAGTACCTGGGCTGCCCTCCAGATCAGACCTGCTGGCGCCAGGTCAGAGCAGGAGCCTGTCAGGGGTGCTGGGCAGGGCCCCAAGCCTGAGCATGCCCTGCACATCCTGTGCCACCAGGCTCAGTGCCATGCTGCAGGCAGGCCTGCCTCGCACAGCACAAATGATAGGATGTGCCGTATCCTGTGCTCATGGCTGTTCCAGGAAGCAGCCTGTAAACTCTGCATATACACAGCCAGGGGGATGGCTTCCTTTCCAATCTGCCTGGGGATCTTCCTCTTCTGGAAACATGTTCTTACACAGCCTAGCTCGGTCGCTGCGACTGAGCTCTTTGCACAGTGTGCCCTTGATGTCACTGAGCTCCCAGGAGACACCATAGCTCGGTTCCTCAGGGCAAAATGTGCCACCAAAGGGCATTGCTTCTTTGCAGCACTACATGGAGGTGCTCTGCAGCCTCCCACAACTCAGAGCTGCATTTGTTGAACTAGTTTTGAACTGCCTTTTCCAATGCCAGTACATGCACGTTTACGAGTTCCTACAGTATTAACTGTTCCTGCAGGGACTTACCTCAAAGGACCTGAGTGATCTTCTTCCAACAAGAGACCATCTAGAGATCCTTCACCAATGAAATCCAGCATCCTACTGAGACCAAGGAAATTCCTGCCCCCAATTAACCAGCTCAGGCACCAGAAAGTATTGAGAGCTCTCTGAAAGGACCTGATACTGTAAATAGGTGTAGCAGGCACCCCTGTGATTAGCACATCTCTCTCTCAGTGTCTGTCCTCAGCAACTATCCATTGATTCCTTGATACTCATTACCACGGCTCCAGGAGAATTGGCTTGTTCTCATGTTCTTCCTAAAGATAATAAAAGGCAGAGCATAACAATATGATTCATTAAAAATGCCATAAGAAGGACAGTGATTTATTTCAGTAATAATTAAAAATATTATGAACCAATCAGATGCAAAGACATATTTTCATTCCATATTTACAGAATTTTCCAATCCCTCTTGAGTCATTGTTACTCTTTCCACCAGAGAGCCACACTGTGTGCAAAAGTGAGTAACACCACAAGTTCTCCTGCCTTTTTTCCTTTAATGATTAATATGGTGGTGATTTTTCTACTTGGATCCACTCAAGCACTGGCTGAACAAGGCATTAGCTCTAACTAATACCTTATCAGTATTAATTTCACAGCTGATTTGAGCAACTATTTTGCCTGCCTACTTGTGGATTTTAGGAAAATACTATTTGTGGATTTTAGGAAAATAATATTTGTGGATTTTAGGAAAATACTAATATCATAAGGACTATCAATACTAGTATCATGAGCTTTAAAAATTGGTAATCAAAGCAGCCAGGAAATGCTCTTTAGTCCACCAAAAAGGGCACACCTGTTCATTAGAAATAATTACAGACTTACCATACAGTTAATTGTGCCCAAAGTTCTGGAGCATTTGCAGGATACTGAATGCCACTGAATCAAGTGAGCAGCTTGAAAGTAAAAATGCAAAATAAAGATCAAAACTGGACATAAGAGAGGCATATTTTAAAAAACAGCTGTTTCTTCATTAGGGAGAAAATGTTTCAGAAGCAAAAAAAAGAGTTTTTAATCTGCTTTGCAAGGTTCAGAAGAAGTATAGTGGATGACATACTGATCACCTTAACTTGCCTGGAGTTCTGCCACCGACTTCCAAAGAGCCCAGATTTCACAGACATAGTAATCAGGTAGAAGAAGAAGAAATCATTTTGTAGAGCAAGGTGTCCTTCATTTCCTATCTCAGTGCAAATTACTGCCACAGTCTTTCTTCACAGGTCACAAACAAAAGCATGCAAGCACACCTTAACTTGCCTCTGTTCAAAGAAGGCCTTTTAATTAACTGCAAACACATGTCTAAGTCCTTTCCTTGACAAAGCTGCTTTCCTGAATCAGTGCATAACAGTGAATCCAACCTAGAGCTAGTGAACAGTAACACGCACTTTTCATTTGTGTTGTTTTTCATTCCAAGGAACAACCTTTTTTATGCAGGTATCTGGACAGTGAGTGCTTCTGTTGGCTGTGGTGAGGCCGACTGCATCTAATTTGAAGAAACCTTGTAAGGACAGCTACCAGAGAGAGAGACACACTGCCTGTGAGAAACACAGCCTAAAATGAACGCTGACAGCCTTGAAGTGGAACAGACAGATGGAGACATGTTTGCCACAGTCCCACAAAGCCCTCATTAAAAGCCGACAGGTCTGATGACTGCACAGAAAAGGGAAGAGTTAGGTGTTAAAAGGAGGCAGTGTGCTCTGTAATATGTGACTGCATCGGTGGTTTCTAGGCAGGGTTTCACCTTTTCCAAGTGGAAAGGCACAGAGTGATGCAGAGCCCTCAGTGGTGGAGATCTCTCCACTGGCAACTCTGCACAGAAATTCAAAGGGAAAAAGCAGTGGCTTTATTTACTCAGCAAACATGCTGATTAACAGCACAACTGCCAGCCAAAGTCCTGTTCTTCACACAGGGCTCGGCTGGCTCAGGAGAGCCCAGCAGGACTCGGTACAAAACGTTTTGATGCAGGACAGGTGACAAGCAGCAGCTCTCTGTTCAGACTTGTCACCTGGCTCTGGGAGGATGGGGGGAGGGGAAAAGAAGTTGTGTGCCAGATGTCCACAGCTACTTCTCTCCACAGAGCACAGAGCTTTTATGGTAAGTAAACAGATTTTAGATGGGTCCTTCCACATCTGTGGGCCGGAAACTGAGCCGAGAAAGAATTCTTTGAGTCATGAACAATGCCTGGAAGCCTAAAAAAAAAACCCAACAAAAAATCCAGAGTCCTCCCTACTCTGAAGACAAAGTATTCTCCCTAAAAGCATAAGCAGGGACATTGTGTCTCCAGTGAAACACCATTTATGGTTTCATTAGGTACCTGTATCAGTCACTTTCCCATTAATCTTAAAATTGATGATGGTGCCAGATGGACAGCCCTAAGTTTAGGAACTATCCCTGTTCCTCTTGGCTGCTGGTGCATGGTAATACAATAGAAAAGCCTGGAAACAGCAGCATACAGTCCACTAGTTTACAAGAAAGAGTGTGGGGAAGAGGTAGCAGTGTGAACTCTTGTGTGGTCCAGCTGCCAGTCCCTGCCTGGCACATCCAGCAATGAGACTGGGCTGCCACAGGGGATCATTCATCAAAGTCCCTGTGTTTGAAGCCTACAGAGACAACAGTGGCTGGGTCAAAACTGTATGCCCAGCCCTATTCATCAGGGAGAAGTGGAAGGCCTCAGGAACCATTTTTTTTCCCTGCCTGGGAAGAAACCACGCCCTCCCATTCTCCTGGGGTATATTGTCCATGTCTTGTGGCTTTTGGCCCCAAGTAGAATTAAGCATTCAGCATGGTATAACAGGACAAAAAGCTATCCCTGGACATGGCTAAGGATCAACAGGATGCCATCCTCTAATGGAAGGCTGCAGTACGCTGACCAGTGGGTGGAGCAGATCAGGAGGTCTCCTGGTGGAGGGACGTTAAAAGGAACACAAATGGATCAGGACATCATTTGCATACTATGAAAGGAGTCCAAAAAGTCCTAACTCCCCTCCTTAAATCAGGCAAAGCTCTTGACACAGTTTATAATTAAGTTATTCATCAGGGTTCTACTGAGATTGATATCCTGTTTATTTCTCTCAGGAGGGGACTGAATACTTTTAATCAAGAAAATGATGGCACCCCAGTGGCAACCAACTAAAACCCAGTTTCACTAATTCCTGGAGCTGAGCCAATGAGAGACACCAAACTTGCTGTCCTCCCTTCCTTCCTACCTAAATTCCACTGGATTAATAGCAATCCCTGTAAAATGATGACCCACTTCACCTGCAGGAATTAAAAGAGCTTTGAGCTGTACCAGTTTCTTTGACCCATATATCCTAATTTTGGACAATTCTTCCTTGTTAACTAATGGCCTTGTGTGGGAGTGAGGACGACACAACACGGGCATGTTGCGTTTCCATGCAATCACTGTTCAGCTTCCCGGTTATTTACTTCTCAGTAAGTGACGTCAGGGCATACGGGAAGCCAGGCAGGTGAGGAGAATGTTACAGCAATCTAATTGCTGACTCTCTTTACAATGGCCATTAAAGAGCTCTGGGTGGGCCGCTACCGCTACGTCCAGCGCATAGCACACCTAGATTTTGACACAAGAAGCAGAATTTTACTCTCCCAGAAAACAGGATTCAGGATGACAGGTCAGCACAGCAGTGCCCTAGCCAGCTGTGCCATGTGAGGAAGGTTACGCAAAGGTGAGGGAAGGGCACACATGGATAACAATGTGGTATCCAGCTGTGGGCTCATGGGAGTGCAGCCGAGCACAGGGGAAGCCTGTCCTGCATCACTGCTCTCAATTATTCTCTTTGATACCGCTCTCCTTGTGGACATGTGAGTACCTTCTGTCATTTTACTGCCCAAATGAAGTCAGGAACCTTTGCACGGAGCCTGAATCACAATCCCTTTGAAATCTCCAAGCATAGGAAGAACATTTTGCATTCTGGCTAGCTCTCCCCTCTCGGGGCAGCAGTTCTCCCCCTGCCTCGCTGGGCCCACACACAGCTACACCCCACAGCCGCAGAGCCAGCGCTGCTGCCTCCTCTCACCTTCTGCCCATGGAGTACTCTTCCACACTCCTTCTCTTGCTGCCGTGTTTCTTGGCTCCCTAGAACACAGTGGGCAAAGTAAGAGGTCAGCTCTGCCTTTTTGTAACTTTGGTGTTTTTTGTTTTTTTTTTTAAATTTTGTGGTTACACTTCTGTGGTTTTTCCAGATGTCTCAAAACACTTGCCTACCTTTTCCTAACTACAAGCCTAACAAACACTGTCCAGGAGCTGACCTTTTAGCATTTACATATTTTCCCCAATATTATTATTATAGAACAATTATTATAAAATTTATTAATTAGTAGGTAACATTTTAGCAATTATTATATAGTTATTTTATTAATATGCTACCATATTATACAGCCTTTCTAAACTTCAAGCAAAACTTTTCTTCTCTTCCAAGATTTTTAGGCGCCCATCAGTTATTAGATCGCGTCCGCACATATCTTCCTGCCCTCAGCGGCAGGACCAGGAAAAGACTTAAACAGAGACACCCCCCCAAAAATTCACCGAAAAAGCGCAAACCCCACCCGAAATCCCTGCTCAGGACGCGTGACGTCACAGCGCCCCTCACGCCGGGCCCCGCCCCCGCGGCCCGCAGGGGGAGCCCCGCCCCCAGGCGCGCGCCGGGCAGGGGCCGTGTGAAGCGCACCTTTTGCACGAGTCCCGCTCGCCGCGGGCGGGGCCTGCGGGGGCGGGGCGGGAGGGGAAAGCCGGCGGCTTGAGCCAATGGGGATCCGTCGTTCCCCAGCGCGTCACGCGTGGCCCCGCCCACTCCCCCGTTTCAGGCGCGGGCGGACGGAACGGGGAGGCCGCGGCTCGCTGGGCGTTACTGGGCGGGGGCGGGGCCCCGCTGTCGCGAGGGCGCGAGGGCCAATGGCGAGCGGGGCCGGGCGCGGGGGCGGGAGGGCACGGCCGGGCGGGCGGGGCGCGTCGGCCAATGGGGCGCGGGCGGGGGCGTGGCCGAGGCGGCGCTCGGGTTCCGTGTGAAAAGAGTGAGGGGGCTCGGGTGCAAAGTTTGCTCGCCCGGCGCCTGCGGAGGGAGCGGCGGCGGCGGCGGCGCGGGGGGAGCGGAGCGGAGCGGCCGCCCGAGCGCTCGGGGCCCCGACCGCCCGCCGCGCTCCTCGCGCCCCCGCCGGGGTAGCCGCGATGTGCGGGGGGATGGCGGCGCACGGTCCGGGCGGGCCGCGGTGCTGGCAGAACCGGCGGGCGCGGCTGCTGTGCATGCTGGCGCTCACCTTCCTGTTCTTCGTGGTGGAGGTGGCGGTGAGCCGGGTCACGTCGTCGCTGGCCATGCTCTCCGACTCCTTCCACATGCTCTCCGACGTGATGGCCTTGGTCGTGGCGCTGGTGGCCGTGCGCTTCGCCCAGCGCACCCGCGCCACCAAGAAGAACACGTTCGGGTGGGTGCGGGCCGAGGTGATGGGCGCCCTCGTCAACGCCGTGTTCCTCACCGCCCTCTGCTTCACCATCCTGCTGGAGGCCATCGAGCGCTTCACGGAGCCCCACGAGATCCAGCAGCCGCTGGTGGTCATCGCCGTGGGGGTGGCGGGGCTCATCATCAACCTGCTGGGGCTCTGCCTCTTCAACCACCACGGCGTCGGGGGCCACGGGCACGCCCACGGCCACGGGCACTCGCACGGCGGCCGGCAGCAGCACCCCCGCTGCGGCCCCAAGCCCGAGCAGCCGCCCGGGGACGGCGAGGCTGCGCTGAACCGCGACGAGACCAGCACCTTGGTGGAGAACTCCAGCAGCTCCAACGGAGTCAGCCAGGAGAAGCTGGGTAAGCCCCGCTGCCCCATTCACGCGTAGAAAAGCGGGAGGGGTCCTTTCCCCGACTAGGGCGGTGGCCTCCTGGTCCCACTTGGTGCGGGCTCTGTCAGGACTCTGTGAGGACCATCTGTCCCCACTCCTGGGAAAGAGGCGAGAAACTTTCTTGGCAGCTCTTGGGGCACATGGCTGTTGCACCTCTTCCTCACGCCTTTCCTTCAGATGCCCTAAGCTGCATGTCTTGCAGACCGGTCAGAGTGTAAAAGAGTCTTAGGATAAAGCAGTTTGCCCTGGGAAAAAAGTTGGTTCTGCAAGGGAAGGCACATGACAAACGTTTCTTGCCTAGTGACACGAGCTGTCACAAGACGCTCTCCTAATGCCATCCGAACTGGCTACACATCAAATGGAGCGCGGCTCAGTGCCTCGGTCCCAGCGGCTGGATTGCTCCATTGGGTCGGTTATCAGCTACCTGGAAGCTACTCTCCATCTAAACCAAAGATACCGACGTGTATTCCACTGCAATAACGTTGTGCTTCTTCATAGCATCGGTATTAATAGGAAGAAGTATTGGAAATTGCCAGTCAGAACTGTGGAAGCTGGAATGTGGAGCATGCTGGTGTTAGGGCACATGTGTGGTGTCTTGGAATAATTTTTGTTTAGCTTTCTAAAGCATGTGCCTTCCCACTGACCTGCATACGTTTAAAATCTTCCCTTCCCAATTGTGGTTAAACAGTAGGGTAGGAATGGGTGGGAATTTCTAGGGTTACTTTTTTAGTGGATCCACAAGCCTGGATAGTTGATTTTGAAGCTGCTTGGACAAAGCCAAGTATTGCGTGCTAGCGGAGTGAAAGCTGTGTGTGATTGCCACTTCTCTGTTCCTAGGGCATCCTTGTCATCAGAAGGAACGGACTTCAGGCTTTGGAACCAATTTCTCTCCTTCAGCTTCAGGGTGACATCAGCAGACCACTGTTTTAGTTTAAAGGGAGCTTTAATTGATCGGAATGAACTTTGCTACAGTTTCAGGTTTTCTGTGATCAGAGGTTCCAATGCACATTTGAGAAACTCAGTTTCTGTTTTTCTGACTCCATGTTGGCTTTGGAAAGACAGGTTTTTCAAGAGGATAGGAAAGTTCCTCTGAATACACTACACCATCTTCTTGACCATGCAATAAGCTCTTAATGTTGGTTTAGTTCCAGCAAAGGTGGCCTAATAATTAGTTTCAGACAATGTAAAATTCCCTTAACCCTTAGTCTCATACATATCTTGGCTTGGGAATGATTTTTTAATGGTGAAAGTTGTGCTTTTAGCCAAGTTTTGGACTAGTTAGAGAAAAAAGTTATAGCATGGATTAAAATGCATATTATTGTGAGCTAACTTGTCTGGAATGTCTCATGGATGTGCTTCTGGCAATAACAAATAATTTGTTGTGGGTGTTTACGTGGTAATAGGACATAATTTTGGTCACAGTGAAACTTTGAAATAAGTTTGTATTTCCTTCATTGCCCTGTCATGATTATGTAATGGATGGAGCTACTCATAGTTTGCCTGTGAAAAAGTTGCAGGTAGAGGTGATTGGAGGCTTGGGAGAAGATATAAGATGTAGAGATGATGACAAAGGTGGTCCTGTGCCTTCACTGGAAATCACAGAGTGGAGTAGTCCTGGTTTCCTAAGGTGGAAGTGAAAAGTAGGCATAGCCTTAGGGGCTAGTCCTGCACAGGCATTTCTATGGATGCACTTTGTGCAAAATAATCAGGGTTTTGTTACATTTCAATTAACATATTTCAAATGGACATGTTTTAACCATTTGCCATTAAAAAAAAGGTTAGTTCCAAGTTAGTTCAAGAGCTTTCTGGAACTATGTTTGCTGTTACCCGCTCATATAGATACCTGTACTGACTTTTCAGATC
Source organism: Fringilla coelebs (assembly GCF_963513975.1). Taxonomy (NCBI): domain Eukaryota; kingdom Metazoa; phylum Chordata; class Aves; order Passeriformes; family Fringillidae; genus Fringilla; species Fringilla coelebs. The sequence continues at coordinate 92,224,477 of NC_140030.1, read as the reverse complement.
TCCATTATTCCAAGTACTTGGTACAAAGTAGAGCATTCCTCTTTCCTTGCTCTTATTGTGGACCTTGAGGTCTGAACTCTGTAACCTGAGATATTTCCCTCTAATGTATTTACTTCTCTGGAAAGTTACAGGTCCCATGTTCCATAACTCCTAGGGGTACTGTGGAAAATGTAGCTGGAGCTTCAGGGCAGAAATGTACTGGATGAGGTAATGAGCTGGGGCTTGGAACTGAGCCTTGGTAGGAGCCCACTCCCTCTTCAGAGAGGAGAGGACTTGAGCACACTGCAATTGCAGAATCACAGCCACAAGGGCAGAACAGCAGAAGCTGCGCGTCTTGTTAATGTTTACAAAGCTCTAAACTCAATAACCTCAGGAGCAGTAAGAGCTCCTTGTTTCAGTTTGTTGGGCCAGGGGCCAGTGCCTGTTGCTTTTCTTTACCACTGGAAGTAGCCAAAGAAGAACTTCTGATGAAAAGCAGGAGGTTAATCATGTACAGTTCTCTCCAATTTGAACATTGGAAGATTGTTTTCTTTCAGAAAGGATTCTTCTTTGTAATGATGTGTGTGTTTATTCCCATGTAGCTGGTTAGCTGTGTTGGAGCGATAAATATTGCAGACAGTTGTGGCAAAGGAGAGCACTAAAATGTTAATTTATGTACAGTCCACGACATAGGACTTTGGACATCAGAAGCTGTATGTCACTCAACAGCTATATGTTACTTGCATAAAAAATATAATTTTGCTATTTATTAATTTATTCTGAAATATAAATAACAGTAGTTCATATCCTCACAGTTTCAATGATAATTTAGACAGTCCTATAGTCAATTCTGCTGGTAAATTCTGTGTTTCAGACCTAAAATTTCAGCTGATTGTATCTAATGGCCCTGCTAACTCCATGCACCATCTTGGAAGAACTTCCTTTTCCTTGAATGCAGAAGCCTCTTGAAAAGGCATTGGTAAACCTGAAAAGAAGCTACTACACAGCTGTATCACACAGCTTTTGAGCTTCTAGCTTCAAATTTTAATATGAAATAGCAATGCAGTCCTACAGTTAAAGATGGATTTTAGCAATGTGATCAGTCTATTGGTGTTTCAAAAGAAGGAGCAAATGTACTTAACTAAGCTACTTAAATCAGCTTTTTTACATACCCTCTGTAACTGCATTTTGTTTAGGAAAGAAGCAGTGAATAGGCAAATGGTTATACAGCTGGAAAGGTGAAAGTAGTTTTTCAGTACAGTAATTAAAATGCGGTCATCTTCATTCTGTGCCACTCTGTCTTTAATCTCCATGTAGAAACAGTTGCCTTCTAGATTATTTAGATCACTTATTGGGAAAACTGAGTTTTCCTCAGCCAGAGAAGATGTTGCTAAGTGTGTGGGTTGAGTTGCTTTTCAGTTTCATACTCAATGTGCCATGCTTGGAAATGATTTTATAAGGAATTACAGTACCATGTTGTATTATAGCTTGTGCCTAACTGTTTTATTGTTTTCTTGTCAGGTGATGTGAAAGATGACATGAGTGACGTACAAGTGAATGGGAATGCTGGCCATTATCCTCTGGATGAAGAGGAAGTTGAAGAAGACTCTAGTGCACAACTTAACATGCGTGGAGTTTTTCTGCATGTTTTTGGAGATGCCTTAGGTTCAGTAATTGTGGTAGTAAATGCCTTGCTCTTCTATGGCTTGTGGAATCCATGCCCTGAAGATGGGCCTTGCTATAATCCATGTGTCAATGATCATTGCATGGAAAATAATACTTTATTCCGAGCACTTGGCAGCACTAACCTGTCAGAGCAAGAGAGCATTACAGTGGCTGGTCCTTGCTGGTTGCTATATTTAGATCCTGTCCTCTGTTTGATTATGGTCTGTATACTCCTTTACACAACTTATCCGTTACTTAGGGAGTCAGCCCTCATCCTTCTACAGACTGTTCCCAAACAAATAGACGTCCATTCTTTGAACTCAAAGTTGCGTACCCTCGAAGGAGTCGAAGCAATCCATGAATTACACATTTGGCAGCTAGCAGGCAGCAGGATCATTGGCACTGCTCACATCAAGTGTCCTGACCCTTCCACGTACATGATGGTGGCCAAGCGCATCAAAGAGATCTTTCATGACGAAGGGATTCATGCGACTACCATTCAGCCCGAGTTTGCCAGCGTTGGCTCTGAGTCAGGGAGAGGGAAATGCGAGTTTCCTTGCAGGACTCAGTGTGCTTTGAAGCAGTGTTGCGGAGCAGGAGAAGATAGTACTGCAAAGAAGACAGAAAAATCGTCGTCACTTAGTATTTCTTGTTCAGAAGTTGTCATTGAATTTCCGAAAACGAGGAGGACTAAGTCAGAGGGCATCCCTTCAGTGAAGCTAGAGGCGAACACCGATCAAAATGAGCAGTTTGAGTCATCTTTGTAACCCCCTGAAGGGTGCTACCTGAGTTGTGGAGACTTTGTCAACAGCTGTGTTGCAAGAGGAAGAGACAGACGTTTGAGATGCAATTTTGCCAAATAGTGTAATTGCTGAAGTCCTTGTTCTTGTCATATTGCTAAATATAGAATGCTTGTTTTAAAGAATATAATGTCACTGTCATGATACAATGCGTTTGTGTTGACTTTGTTTGATTGAGACAGACAGAAAGTGCATCCATCTGTAACACTTCAAAAAACCAGTTTCAACATTTCAGCAGAGACACTTTTTGCTGTGCTTCAAATTAAGACACTTTTTTCCAGTGAAAAGGTTTTTGAGGGATAAGCATGTAGGAACTCAATTTGTGTTACAGATTTCTTGGACTTACTTTTTCCTTTAATATTTGATTTGTAGATACCTTAATATATTGTTTATTTAGAAGCCCTAAGAAAACCAAAGTTCATAGAACATTTTTAAAGATATAACTACTAAAAACTGGAAACCACTTTGCAGTTTCACATATTTTCTTAAAGCTATCTAATAATAATAAAAATTGTGAAGGCTTTTCTAGTGAATTTATCGCACAGCATATTTTAAAGACAACATCATGTGATTGTCAGAAATTGTCCCCTCTTCTTCTGGTAAGGTAGCTAGGTAATTGAAAACAACAGATGTGAAAGGGTTTTTTTCTGTCAGAATGGCAGTTCAAGCTACTGTATACTGCTCTGTGATCCAGACATGAGACTGGTTGATAAAGTAACACAGACTTCTATGTTTTATGGATTTTCTGCTGTTTTCTCTTACTTCCAAGTTGTGTCCAGTCATGAAAGTCTTTGAGGTTTAAGGAACCCTTAACTCAACAGTGCTATGAATAAATATTTAGCTGATGCTGAATTTACTAAGATAAAATAATTAGTTCAGTCAATAAGTGCTCTCTTGGGGAAGGTCTGCCAAGCACTGACAGTATAATTCCTGCTTTCAAGCACAGATAGCAGCTCCCCAAAAATATTGGTGCATTTTGCTTCTAGCTGAGTGTGTCTGTAAACACTCGCAGTGACTTCAGTTCTGGTCCCCCACCATGTCCTCAGGAGCCCTCCACTGACTTTTGAGGAAGTGGTGCAGGGATCACTGTATTTCACACTTCGAGATGCTTATGTATCATATAATTTCACTTACTCAGTATCTGAATCTATGGTTTAAAATCTTGACTCAGTTAATTGACAACTGGCTCTAAAGAAGCTGTTATGGTGTGCTGCCAACTTACACCTTAGGAAAGGAGAAACTGCTCTGTGGACTCTGTGAATTTGGCAGAGATGAGATGAGAGTTGAAAGATAGAACACACAAGAAATCTAATCTAAAACCCTGGCCCTTTTGATCCACTCTCATGTCATGTACGGGAACTAATGTCTTGTGATTAACGGATTGCTCCTGTGTGCAAAACTGGAAAACTACTCAGATCTTCCATTCTTTGCTCTATGACTCTGGACACGATAAACACTTTGCCTCAGTTTCCCTGTCTTCAAATGGGGATAATACCTACCTCACAGGGGTGTTGTGAGGCTTAACTATTGTGTGAAGAGCTCTGAGATCTGTTACTGGAAGGCACTGGAAAGAGGATAAGATACTAGATTACCTGGCATTTACTACTTCTACAAATGCATTGCAATACCTAGGCACAACCAGAGGGAACTGAGGATAGTTTTGGCCTTATGAAATTCTTTGATGCTGTGGTTTTCAGGTTTTTAACAGTATTTAAATAGAGATTTTTTTAAACGAATGTTTTGTTAGTGAAGGGAATGTAGCTTTGCCTCCAGATACAGAACACCTCCCTAATTTGCATTTCTAATTTGTGTCTTGCATCATAATTGCTCCTAAATAGTACAAAAAATAGTCCTGCTGCTCATCGGACCTGGATTGGCCAAGTCACGTCAGTGGTCTTACCCAAGCTCTCAACAGAGCATTGCAGTCAACTCTCGATTATCCAAGGGTGGATTACAGTGTTGTGCATTACCTGTGCAGTGTGCAGAGCCAGCACCAGCCCCCGCCTCACGCCACGCTCTGGCCAGGCGCTGTGTGCCAAAGCATGAGAAAGCTGGAGGTGCTGGCTCTGCTTCCAGGGAGCCCCATCTCAGGCTGCATTGCTGGGGTGCAGTACAGCACTGCCCGGGGGTTTTGCCTCTTGGCTGCTCAGATGCATCTGCAGGAAGCTGTGGGCTGTGGATGGGTGGGCTCGGCTTTGTGCTGGCTTGGGATGTTGGTGCTTCGCAGCCACCAGCATTGCTCACCTTTTTCTGTGTTTATGCTTGTTGTATAGTCTCATAAACTAACTTAAATGTGTTAATATAGTATTTATATATGTTTTTGTTTTTTCTGCATTATCTTAACTCTTTTTTCTGTTACCTGTATATGATCTAGAGTTGACTGTTAAATGAGATCTTGTATGAGACTACATTTGCTGAGTATGCTACCACTGCTACTATACTACAGAGTATTAACCAAGTAAATTTTGAAATGAACAAAGTACTATTTTTTTAAATGTGTATCCTTGCTTTCTATGGTAAACTTTCACTAATTATTTTCATCACTAGCTTAAAATTTGTCTCAGTTGTTAGTGTGAATTGTTGAGGTTCTGCCGTATATCACTAACGCACCACAGAACTACTGTTCTTTAGTTTATTTTTAAAAATACCAACAAATCTAACCATGGTAGCACTGAGAAGTCTGATTAACTTCTTTCCTGTTGCTCTTATAAAAAGAGGGCAACTGGTAAGTCATAACAGTTACCGTCATTGGTTAATAGTCTCAGTAAATGCATCTGAATAGAGGGAGTTGTAGTCACTAATTCCATTTTAAACTATTTTAAACTATTTAATCTCTCTTCTTTTTTTTTTTTTTGTGCCAGAAGTCATATTTTTCTATTTCTGTGTCCATTGCAGGCAATGGCTAACTAAAAAGACAAAAGGCTCTCCCCCCCGTTATTTTAAGTATCAGGACAGGATGCAGAGGTGACAGTGATGATGGTGATGATGATGGGGGCAGGAGGGGGAGTTGCGTGGCGTCCGTCACGTGCCCTGTTGCATGTGCAGCACCGGCTGGTGTTACCAGGGCCCTTTAGTCTCCTTAGCCCTTGATGATAAACTCCCTGAAAGCATAGAGTGAGGTCAACGTGGTGGCTGTGCAGCAGCAGGAACACGATTTCTCCGTTCTGGCTGTAGGAGACCCGATTGTAGCCCACTAGCTTGTGAAATAGCTTGGTTTTTTTTAACTTGGTCTGTCTGGGGTTATACAGACTTGATTTGTTCTGAAGATCACAGTTTAAGAATACTGAGAGCATTCAGAAGCACTGCACAGTCTCTCTTTATTTTATTTTTTTTCCACAAAGCATGAAACTAGTGAATCTCATGTGAGTGAACACTGCAGTGGTGGGGAGCTAATTGTATTGTGTATCACATTCCTGAATTTTTAAAATAAAAACAATTATGGAACACTGATTTTAAGGAAAAATAAGTTTGTATTTCAGTGTTTAGATTGTTTAGGCTTCTGATTAAATATGTCAGAGATGTACCAAACATCACCAGATGAAATATTTTACTACGTCTCATCCAGGAATATGCTATTTTTGAATCACTTCCTAGATTGTATCTGCACCTAAGGTGAGGTGCAGAACGAATTCAGACACTAAGTGGGCTAGCCACAGTACCATCAGTCTTCCTTTTTAGCAGAGTAAATTGTTTCTGTGGAACCCCTAAAAATTCTAGCTCCTTTGCTTTCACCACCCAGTGTGGGCTTTGTTAATGTCTGTAGTTGCCACATCGCAGTGTGCGGTATGGACATACACGGAGTTATGTAAGAGAACCAGCCCCAGCTTGTGACTCCCCAAAAGTCATGGCAAGGGCTCAGTCCTGAAAATTTCCCTATTCTTAAATAGTTTCATCAGGCTGACGAGTACTTACTTGCACAGCAGCTATTACTTGTGGGACTGAGTCCAAAGCTTCTGCCAGTGTAGCCTAGCTTTTAAAGAAAAAAAGTACCTAGATTGTATGGGTGTATTAAAATCAGGACTGCTATGGTGTTTCTAAATTTGCTGTAGAAATACTGTCAGTTTGATGTAATTCCAGAATTTATTCCTTTTCCCCATTCTCCAAAAAGAAAGGGAAAAAAGCCCACCGAGTGTCCTAAGACTTGTTAGCAAGTTTAGCTAAATGGACATTGTTAGCTTCTGAAATCGTGCCATCTGAATTTTTTAAACACTGCCTGGTGGAGTTTGGGGAGGAGGGATAAAGATTCTTGCCATTCTCCTTCCCCTGCCCCCTGCTTTGACTACACTTTCTAATCTCTTCAGCTATGGAGAGACCGGGAGGGATGGAGGGGGTGAATTTTGTAACTAGATGTTCCGAGTTCCACGTGGAGGGAATAGGGAAATACTGCTAACTATATTTAAAAGCATATAAATATGCTCTGACTATTTTAGCTCCATAGCATAGCATCAGTTACACCCTTTTTAGGTATGGATTTAAGTGGTTCAGGTCCACAGTATCTTTGGCTTTTCCTTTCTCTGCTAGGCAGAAAGAGGTGGATGCTCCATTTGCCTGAGCTATAGCCAGAGCTGACAATTTTCCAAATCAAATGTAGCTTTACTGATAACAGTCTGATTATTCCTTGTGACCTTTGCTTTGTGTGGTTAGCTGCCTGTGAGGTACAGCACCATGCTTTAGCAGGCTCACATTTATATTTTTTGCACTCACTGTGTTGTCTAACTAGTTGAAAAGCAAAACCACAAAGCTGAAAAATATCTTTCATCTGTATGTCTCCAAAAAGCACATGGGATTAATTTGGCTTCTTTTTGTTTTCATGTCCTGGATCCCGTTTCTGAACAATGTTAAAGTATAATTGGCATAGCTTGTTCATTGATGATACTTCTTTTTGCCTTCTTTTAAAATAAAGAATAATGTTCTTTTTTTCTTTTCTTTCTTTTGTTTTTTTTTGGGTTTTTTTTTTTTTGTTTTTAAGTATTAAAGTGCAGAGAAAATAAATGGAGCTCTTGACTATCAAATACATTTTAGTTGGGAATTCTTTCTCAGATCAGCTCCCAGAAAGGAATCTAACTAGTAGAAATACACATTCACTATCTCTATCACATTCACTAACATCAAAAAGAGATGAAAAGAGCACAAATAGAGGAGGTGGATGTTAGTAAATGGGTTTTAAAGTCTTGGCCTCCAACTGTCTGTGTTCCAGGTGCAATTAAAAGAATAGTTGCTCAGTTCTAGTATGGTGAAGAGTTAATTATGCAAATGGCATTTTTTAATATCAAATGAAAACAGCTTTTGAAAATAATAAAAAAATCATCTTGACCTGTTATTTGGCCATGGTTAAATATCTGACATAAGGGTCAATAAGGTAGGCTTCCTGGTAGGACTCTATACTGTTCTTTCAATATCTTTGGAAGAAATCTGCTTTAGAGCAGATGATGCTTTGGTGCTTTTCAATTTCATTTGTTTCAACTCAGAAAAACTACAGTTTGCACAGTTTTTTTGGGAGAAAAGGACTGGCTGTAGATGCCAGCACTAGTACTGAGGAGGGCAGGATAGTGACCAATACCTGCCTTGAGCTATTAATAAGCTTGCAGTGGTGAGTTCATTTTGGAGCCCTTCAGCAACTCCTTTTTCTGCTTCAAGAGGGAAAAGTGATTGCACGTTATTAGTTATATGTGCAAGAGGGTATGTTTGGTTGTGCTGTAAACACTGCATGTGAGCTTGAGTTTTGCCATTTTCCAAAGTTGCTTCTACCTCTCCATGAAATGATGTGATTTGAACTTACTATGCCCATCCTTTACGAGACATGCTGGTGTGGGAATTTTAAATTAGCAGGAAGGGAAGCTTCAGGTCTGTAGCTTACTTTTGCTGCACATGCCTTCCTCCATGTCATTCCTAGACCTCCTACTGCAGATAGTTGCCTGACCACAAGGACCACCAGATCCAGCTCCCAGAACAACTCCTTGCTGCTTTTCCATTGGAGGAGCTAGTTCCACAGGAGGGGGGTGGGATGGGAGGGTCTGACTCCAGGTAGACAAGCACTTTCAGCAGGCACCTTCTCAGGCTGATCTGTGCTAGCATCCCAAACCTGGCATGAAAGCCTTGCCACTGAGACTTTGGCAAGCATTTATATATATTTGTGGTTTGGTTTATCCTCTTTTTTTCTTTTTTTTTAAATTTTTGACAATCAACACAAACCTTAAAGTATCGCTGAGACCAAATGGCAACCCCCACCCCCCATCACCCAAGCCCTGTTTCTAGTTACAGCATTGGTCGGCTTCCCAGCATTTTCCTCCTGTACCAGCTCCTGCAGCTAAGAATAGCCCTGGTGATGCTGTGGAACAGGATGTGCAACCTGCTGGGCTTCCTGCATTTGTGCTTGTGTTGCTGGCCTGGGCTGAAGCCTGTCCTCATCTTCCCCTGGACTTGCTGGGTGAATCTGTTAGATTTAATTTCTTGGATTAGGTTTGCTGTGGGTTGGCCCACACGTGCTCCAGTTGCCTATATTCTGTGCTATAGGCAACTGCATTCTGCAGTATAGGCAAGACCTCAGCCGAGGGAGATATTCACTTGCTGCCAGTCTTCTGTGCTTCAGAGTGTGTCTGCTGAGTGTAAGTGGATGCTGCTGGCCTGCTGCAGACCTGGATTCAAGCTTCACTGCTTGGTTTGATGTTACCGTGTGATCCCTGTAGCTGAGGGTGCAGAGTACAGCACGGGGAGTCTGCAGGTAACTGGGTCATTGCTGCTCACCTGAGCTAGGTGCTCATACCCTAGTTCAGGAGTGAACAACACTCCCACAGATAAATGCTGCACATATTGCTATACCCTCAAGATTTTTTCACTAGGCAGCACTGACTGGAGACTCAGTCCAGTGTTTTATCCTCTGCTGCCATGGGCTCTCTCCCAGTCAGTTGCAGACAAGCATGTTTTTCCTTGAGAAAGGGATTATGTGAATTAACAAAATTCAGGTGATGATTTTCACTTGTATTTTTGTGGGCATGTGGGAAGGTTCTGACCCAAATGGATGGAGTTGATTCTGCATGCTTCCAGCTGAGTGTTAGAAAGGGTTGGGCTTAAGTACTAGGTAAAATCTAGGCTCAAGTAATTAATCCTAAATATCCATAGTGGCAGAGGTCTTAGGTTTCTGTGTCATCATAGTCTGAAGTGGTTTTCTCTTCACATTGCTGTTCATAAATAAAAAAGGAAAGAACTATGTTTAATTATCACAAGAATTATTACCCAGACCTGGTAGGTGTGTTTCCAGTTTGTTGAAAACCTCCCTGCATGCAGCAGCCGCACAGTAGAGACACTGACAAGTTAGTTGGCAAGTTATTGCTAAAAAGGAGGTGTTTGGTACATATGCTTGAGCTTGGAAGTGGAATGACACTTGGCACCATAATGTCCCAGTTATATTTTTCTGAAGGAGTAGGAAAACTGCAGAACTAAATATTGAGTCAAGCTGCGTGGGCAGAGCTCCTGTGTCAGAGCTGTGCTGACATCACAGCCGCAGCATGACATCACGGGCTGTATATGAAGAGCCCAGAGCATCACCCAAGCTCGATGTGCTATTGAAAACCTCAGAAACATTTACTGGAAACTTACTGGGGTTTTTATTCCTTTTCCCATTCCCTTAATGCTGAGAACTTTAGCCACACAGCTAAGGGGAGAGTGTGTAGCTCAACTGCCTTGCAACACTGTGTGCTGCTCTGAAAAAAAGGTGCCATTGAACCCAGAGTTTGAACTCTACTGTACTTGGTGTGCCCTTTTAAAAAGTATCTACAAAAACAAGGTGATGTCAAAACAATGTTTCTCTACTGAAAGCTGGGGAGATACTCAAGTCTACAACTTCTGCAGTAGCTTTTGTGATGCTGTTATTTGCTGCCCTCTGCCCAGAGAGTAACCAGAGTTACTATTACTGCATGTGCATGCAATAATTAATGTGGCGTGGTAAAACAGTAGGGCAGACACTGGAGTTCTTTAGATTTTTTCCTTAAAAATAGAAAATGTGATCTATGAGATTTTTGCCAAAACTTCTTTCATCTCTGATAGTATCAAAAAGGCAGGTCACTTCTCCCATAGTGGTCTCTCTGGTTAGTAGGAAGCAAATGAAATCATGGCATCAGCGGAGTGTGTGTGGGTTTTGATTTTGGAGTGGTTATATTTTCTCCCTCCTGCAGCTGTTTTAATGAGGGTAATGGTTTTATTTGGTTTTCCTCTATAGCTCTGCAGTGCTTAACAGCTTGTTACCGAGGGACCTACACCTGGAGTGCATGGAAATCCAAGTTAGTGAAAGACATGGAAAAACATGTTTAAACAGATCACAGCTGAAGCTGAGACCTTAATCTTTCTGAGACAGAAGGTAGCCAGCACAGGCTCAGCTGTGCCATCAGGAAAGGTTAGTGTGAAGTACCAAGCTTAGCTCACTGCTAGAGAAATGGTGCAGAAAATCAGGTAACAGCAGTTTAGTTTCACACCCCAGCATAAGAGGAATAGCCTCTCTCAGCAAGAGACTGCAGCTTGGCAAAAATAATGTCTTTGCATGGGGGTTTGTTGCTGGCAGTGGCTAAAACCCTGAAAGTGCAGTATTTATCCAAATGACTTAAGGTAAAGTCAGATATGGAGGGCTCTTACGCAACGTGAGAGTTCCCCTTTCGAAACAGTGGTTGGGAGAGAAAAAGTCATTGGTCTGGGCTAGGACAAAAATTAAACAAGATAAACAAGGATGGACTGCTGCCATCTTCCCCTTTATCTCTAAACCTTAACCTTAAACTGCAAATTTGAGGTTAATTCAGTGCAGTGTGTCTGCAACTGCTGAAACCAGCTATGTTTTGATAGATCTGACTTATTTTGATGATGATGAAGGTTTTAAAGTTCCTCTAGGTAACAGAAATATTTCTATGCTTTTAAAGTTCAAATGCAAGTATTTTTTAATATTACTAAGAATATTTTAAAATTAAATAATTAATTCTCCTGATAAAACATTTAATTATTTACTTATTCTGTGTCCTTGTTTCTAATCCACAGGACATAGAAATGAGATTTATTTTCAAAAACCTGTCCAATTTTTGCTAACATATTATTTTTCTTTAATATCAGCTAAAAAGAGGGGAAGTGTCAGTTCATAAAAAGTGGAGCTAACCACACAATTTTGGTAGCAGGTCACTTTCCACTAACAAGTACTTCAGCACTCTACAGAACTCTGAGTAGCTGTAGAAGGTATTGCAGAAACAGGGATCGCAGCAATAAATTAGGTTAGAAAAATATTTGCTTGAACTTCACGAAGAAGAAGCTGCTTTAGTGAAACATAAGAAAATGTATCTGTTCCTGAGTTGCATTTTGGCCTGCATTATACATAGCATTCTGAAAAACTAATCCTTCAAGATGCTGGTGATGTGATGGTGACTCTATTCCATAAATACAGATTAGATCCTGTCCTATGCACTGATTTATCCAGCCAGTTAAAGTGTGGCAGGGGAGTAGTGAAGAGCATGATAGATGCAATTCTGGACTGTGCATCATTCAGCTACTCCTTCCAGTACATCTGATCCTTCTTTTAAATAATGTGAGAGTTTGTTGGGGGTTTTACCCAAATATGGTCATCCTACTTTTCAAACAACTTGGTTCTGACAGGAACTTTGTTCTGACAGATTCTTTTTGAAGGGAGGTGTCTTAACTCAATTGGCTTCAGGGTATCTTCCTGTGATAATGCCTTCGGGAGCCACATGCTGGCTGGCTGAGCCAGTGACACTGTGTTTTCCTGTGCTCAGTAGGAGTGCAAGACTCTGAACCAAGTCGGGCTGGATGGAGACCTGGAAATGTGGAAGAATGTGTTGAAGATAAAGCTAGATTAATTCTCAACACTTTAAGCCTTTATTAAGAAAAGCTGGGCTCTTTGATTTTGATAGGATTTTTTTTGTTTTGTTTGGTTTGGCTTTGGTTTTGTTTTTTTTTTTTACTTTCTGTGTCTGTGACTAAGCCCCAACAAAGCTACTCATAGGTAGAGGAGGAAAACTTAATATTCATTGAAACTTCACTGAGGTGCTTTTTGGCAAGTCTGAGCTGTTTACTAAGTAAATCAAATAGGATGGTAATGATTGTTACTGGACCCCTTAGAGCATGTTTTCCATCTCACTTTTCATCTCTGATAAGTAGATTATGAATATTATAGCCTGTCTTCTATTGGGAACTCTGACAGGTGAAAAGTGCTCTCTGTTCATAACACATGCAGGGCTCTGACCTCAGGCATGCTTTTCATCCCTCAAACTCTGCTAAAAAGTGCTTAAAGAAATACAAAGTACTCACTGAGACTCAAAAATGTGACCACGGTAGAAGCTGTGGCTCTCTGAGGGATCTAATTTACCTCCATATGGATTTCAGTTTCCCCCAAAAGCTAAAATTTCAGTTTAAGGATAGCCTCAGAAATAGAGATCAGGGATGGCTTGTAGAAATCTCAAGAAGCATTGAGCAGGACTACAGCTGTTCTAAGGAAAGAAGCCATCCTCTCTTGGATTGGACCGCAAACTGACCCAACCTGAAGGATGGAAAAACAGCAGTCTTCCTCAGAGAGGCCTGGATTGCTCCTGGCTGATCCTGGCTGTGCTGCACCAATTTTAGGACCTCAGCACAAGGAAGAAGTGAGGGCATGACTGCCATGAGCTAGGATGTGCAGGCCAGGTAATCTGTGCTCTGAGCAGCTCCCAACACAGGACACCCATCTACCAACAAAGGCAAGCACAGCACTGCCCAGCCCTCAACACTGGAAACTTCCCCTATGTCTATAGTAAAGGCCTCCACATCCAGAGCATGTGTGGCATAGGTGTAAAGGGAACGATGGGCTGGTGGAAAGGGCACCACCAGTGGTGGAACAACCCTGATACTGGGCTGCCACTCCAGTTGTTCTGGGATTAACGCTGTTGCTGAGTTTAGAACCGATGAATGAAACTCAATATATGCAGAAATAACTGCTTAGACCTGGTTATTTCTTGTTTCCTTGTGCATGTGGCTTTTCTAGGCTGTCTGTTTTTTCCACAGGAACTTCCAAGCCTTGCTTGGGAAGGGGTTGTCACCTCCTAGTACAGCACTAATCACAGAGGTAGGTATCCTCCAGGCAGGGCTGCTGGATGCTTTTTAATCTGGCAATCAGGAAAAACACCCATCATGAGAGAGTTTGCAGTGCTTCACTAAATAATTAATAGGTACTAAAGTCTCCAGGACTTCAGAATCACATGGAGCCTGACTTTTCATGCAATGCTGTATAGTGTTTAGGTAAAAGGTAAAACCATACCTACTCTAAAACAAATCTATACTATAACATGGAGGCAGAAAGACAGAATTAGTAGTACTGCTTCCTCCTTTAAAAGGAGTCAAGCTGAGACAGAGAGTTTATAAATGTTTTCTTTTTAGTTTTTTTCCTTTCACGTGACTTCTTGTTAGAAGGCTGGAAACAGACTTCTATTAACTTTTGGTTATTAAAAACCAAAAAGCAGTCTTAGAAAGAAATCGGGGTCTGACAACCCAGCAGGGTAATGGGAAACTTAATAAATATCCTGTTGTTATAACATCTGTCATTTTAGCATTAACAAGCTCATGACTTTAGCTGTTGTATGATCACAGCTCCACTCTGCAGATTAAGGGGAAGGCTGCTAGACCTCTAAAGTAAAAGATTTCTGCCCAGCAGGGTGCTTTAACCTCTTGTATCCTGAAGCAATTTAGCTAAAGCAGCTTGAAAGTGATACAGAGATAGACTCCACTGCAGGTCAATTAGGAGGGAAGCAGCTGGACTCAAGGGTTTTCCTAATTTTGTTCTCTTTGATGTCCAGAAGAACCAGGGGAACAAAAACAAAAAAGAAACCCCCAAAAACCAAACAACCAAGCCCAAAAGAATGTGGTGGGGTCATACATAGTCATACATAGTATGACCATTAATTTGGTCATACTTTGATTTTCTTAAAAGTTGCAGAGAGGAGATTTAAGAGACTGTCTTATTAAATGAATAAATATCACTGCAGCAAAGCTATGGTAGCTGCCCATTGCTTATAAGACAGTAGATATATGTCAACCACAAACACAGAGTGGTATTTTGGTTCATTTAAAACAGGCCTATGTAAGAACCAGAGCAACTGCACAAATACTGAACTCTATACAGCGTCTCTCACCACCTGTTTCTGAGATTTCTTTAGCCTGTTGACTCATGTTTTTCTTTTCTGGAAGCTAAAGAAAATGCCTGCCATGCTGAAAATGCTCCTGGTTTGGTTTTAATCTCAGACGAAGTGCATCCAGAACAGTTCCATGGTGATAATGTTTCTGACTTCTTTATTTTTTGCTTTTATGTGTCAGGTGGTGAAATGAGAGCCCTCCACAATCTGCATGCAGCCAGTGCTTCCCTGGTACACAGCTTCTCACGCAGGCAGAAGCAGAAGGGCTGAAAGAAAGAAGTTGTCTTGCTGCTCATGAGGAGTCTGTAGTGTGTTGGTTGTGAGCAAGAGCTGTGGAGTTCAGTGGAGAGTAAATCCATCTTGCCCCAGATGGCTCAGCTGTCCTCCCTCACTGTTCTCTCTCAGGGCAAGGAAGCACCACATCCAAGTCACAGCCACTTCCAGGACTGCTTGCAGCCTACAGAAGTATCACAAAACTATCGTGGACCTCATTGTCTCACAGGACATAAGGATAACCAACCACATTCTCACACTGCTCAAATGCTTCTAAAAAGTCCAGAGGCATCAGTAGCACTCCCAAGTGCCCCCAAGCTCCTGTGTACTTTAGACAAGTGAGCTTGCATAGAATTTAGGATCCTTAAAGCAGGTTTGTTTGCTTTAGACTGAGATTGTCTTGTAAATACTACTATTCCATTTGGGGGAAAACCCTGATGTCTACAGCAGAGATGCTGTGTCATGTGGCGTGATTAGGAAGCCCAGACATGATCTGGGGCACTGGGGCACCCAGAGCCCTTGCTCAGGTCTTTCGTAAGCAGATGGTTTACCTTGCGTACTTTCAATTTCTATTCCTTTTAGTGATGCTAAGGCAAGAAGAGAAATCCGTACCCTCCCCCCAAATTTTGAAAATACCAGCACAAACATTTCAGTAGCTGGTGGTGGTTTCACTGCAGAGACAGACTTGAGGGATGATGACATTTTGTTTTGTAAAACGCCTTAACTTCCTAAAATAGTTATTTAAAAAAACCTGACTCCAAACCACTTTCTGTTTTGAAATACGTTTGTAAGTGAAATTACATGTTCAAGTTCTCTCAGTGTTTTTAGCAGAACAAAACATTTGGACCCCAGTAGTTTTTGCTAAAGGCTTTCAGAGCTGCTAACATCTAGAAAGTCTGTTTTTGCATGGGGCTAATTAGAGCCCGTAAAAGAATAAGAGAAATTAAACCCAACAATGCAGTTCAACTGCGGTGCTAAGATCTCGCAATTAAACCGTGCTGTTGGATTATGTGTATTAGCACATGAATTACTCTTTAAGTGATAAATGCTGAAGCAAATAATTATCTAAAGCTTTGGGGAAGGAATAATCAATAAGGTTAGGCTGAGAAAAGAGAAAAGACAGTACTTAAAAAAAAAAAAAGAAAAGAAATAGTAGGATGGCTTGATGAGAACACAATAAATTGTTCCCTGTGAATGAACTGACAGGTTAGTCCACGTTTCTTCTTTTTGAAATATGGGTGGCACCTTGTGTTACTTTTTTCCCTTTAAAACCAGGCAAAAAATTAGAATAATGAAAATCTTGAGGAACGCCTACCCCATCTCCAGAGGCGGGTGGCAAAGACCCACGGAGGCGCTAATTTACCTCCTTCTCACTCCAGCACAGAGGCGGCTGGGCAGGGCAGAGGGGAGCGTGTCAGGGAGCGTGGCTGTGCCGGGATCCTGCTCTCCCCTGGGTGCCAGCACAACCTTGTTGACATTTCAGTCTCTCTGTCGGTGCCTGCGTCTGTAGGAGCGGCTGCCTCTGAGGGGGCTGCAGCACTGCGATCCGCATTCTTGGCCTCAGTCTTTGTGCGAGGCCATAGTCACCTTGCACGGCTGCAATCCTCTGTGCTGGGATGGCCACGGACGGGTGCCAGGGGACAGATGACAGAGGCCAGGCTGCCGGTGCAGGGGGCCAGCCCCGCACTTATCTCACCACCCCGCCTCTCGCCGGGCCCTGAGGCAGCGCGGGCACCTCCGCCCTGGGGCTGGGGCTGGAGCAGGCCCTGGCCAGCGGCGGCTCGCCGGCCCTCACGGAAATTCCCTGAGCCCTCCACCGCTGCGCACTCGCCCGGGAGGTTTTACCCAGCCCCCAGGCCAGTGCCCGCAGGATCAGCCCCACTTTCTCCCATGTCCCTGTCTGGAGCTGCCTCACAGCTGCCCCAGAGGGCGGCGGTGCCGCCGGTGCCGCTGTGCCGGAGCAGAAGGCACCGAGGAAGCCAGCGCGAAGGGGTTTTGTGGCAAATGGAGCGACGGCGAGGCTTGCCACAGGGCCACTGCAGCACCCCAGAGGGGAGAGCCATTGCCCTCAGGCTATTAAAATGCAATTTGCTGAAAGGAAACCGCCCCGGCCGCATGCACCCAAGCAGCGCTGGGATCGCCGCCACCACAAGAAAGCCGGCAGCCCGCATTAGCAGGGAAATCCATCTTTTACAAGAGCCACAATGGACCATTAGCTTTTAACCAGGTTTTAGGGGTGGGGAACAGCCTTCCTGTTGGGCAAACCCTGAGAAGGAAGTAACTGGCTCCAAACATCCAGGGGCGGCGGGGAGCTGGGAGCCGAGCGGGCTCTGAACCGCGCAGCTGGAGCTCGCTGGTACAATGCCGGCAGCCCCCGCGCGTGGATGGGCCGGTGGCGGAGCCGCAGGGAGCTGCCCTTATTTATTTGTTCCTACGGCACAGGCAGAGACAAGGGCCCTGTTTTATGTTCCCCTGCAGGAAAGTGATAAAGTGCCCGGGAGCTGCTGGAATCCATTCTCCAATAAATTCAAAGGGAAAGGCCATTTTTTGTGCCCTGGAAGCTTGTGAGGGCTGAGGGATGCTGGAAGGCAGTAAAAACTGAGGCAGCGCATCGCACACTAGTGTGGAAGGAAGCCACCAGAGCAATTTTTCTGTTTTGTTTTGTTGCTTGTCCTTTTTTCCCCCTCAATGATTTTTACTCTGCCTGTGGCTAAGCAATCAATATCTCTTTGCCGACAATAAATATTCCAGGCTTTTAAATGATGATGTATTCCAGGGTGAAACAAATTAGGTGCGTTATTGCTGCCCTCTTGTACTCAAACTAATTCTTTGGGTCCAAATGGAAATTCAGAGAGAGATTCCTGAACCAGGCTCGCTGGTGGCAGCAGATCTGAACAGGTCTGGCTTCAGCTGTCAGCTCTGTTGCTGATCTCTCTTCTTTCACTGAGATGAGCAGAAATTCAGGAGAGCTGTGTGAGTAGCTCCGCAGGCTGAATCCATCAGGCAGATGCATGCAGCTGAGCATGAGCCTGCCTGGAGCACTGCAGCGCCCTTGTTTCCCTCAGCAGGAGGCTGCAGAGCTGGATTGGTGTGTCAAGCACAGCCCAGGCTGAACAGCACCGGCCCAAATGCTGATCCTGGGATGTCACACCAGCAGGGACTTCAGCTCTGACCTCGTAGTGCAGTGGCTGGTCAAGGAGTGTTTCCCAAGGAAAGCAATCCTTCCCATTTGATACCCACACAGGGAGCCAGGTGGAAATCTGTTTGGAGCCCTGAAAAGTCTGCAAGGCTGTGACAGCAACCAGTCCTGCTCCCATGTGTCCGAGGGAGAGCAAATCAACTTAATTAGGCACCAAGGAAGCAATCTGATTTGCTTCTGAAGTAGAGTTGGATGATTTGTGCAAATAAATTGTTACAGAACATGTTATTCTCTTTGGTTTCCTATACTGTTTTGCTGAGGTGGTGGGGGGACTGTCTAGGGACTGTCCAGCCACTTCTGCTGTGTTTCTCCCATGGCATCAGTGCTGCTTGAACCCTCTAGCAGAGAAACTTTATAGGACAGTTCAGGAAACATCTAACTCCACTCCCCACCTACTACTACAAGAACTCTTGGTCTGAAGGATTGACTGTGGAAGGTGGAGGGCAAAGACACTGGGCATTTTTGCTAGGAGACAATATTGCATAATAAAACACAGCCAGCCAGAGCCGGTGGACGCCTCATGTCAGTGACCATCAGCCCCACTCCCTTATCTCCCAGAACTGGCATCCCCAGGGACTAACTCCCTGTTTATTAGGGGGATGGGGATCCATGTAAAATGATTTCTCTCTTCTCTCCTTTTTTCTTCAGGGGGAGGCTGCTGCTGTTTTAATAGTGGCAATAGTTCTCGTGCATTAATCCTCATCAGCTTGTATGTGCATACAGGCAAAGCATGATGGGCTTGACATTTGCCATCAAGAAAATGAAATCCTCCCAGTTTTAGGTCACCCTGCCCTGGTTTTCTACCAAATCTTTTCAAATCAACAGCCATTTCATCTCCATAAGCTAATAATAACCCTTGCAAAGCCTGTGAATCAGCAAAAGGCACTCCACAGCTGCAACTGTCAGCAAAACAGGAGCTAACACTGTGGAGGGGTGGATATTGAAGAAGTTTGATCCCTGGCCTGTGGTAAGTCTTAGGCAGCATTTGCTGAGCCAGACCCATGTCAGGGCTCTCCCTCTGTCACCTCCACCATGCTTGTGGTTGTCATTTGTGAGAGGAGTGAGCAGCATAAGACCAGGCTGCACAAATAACTACCAAAGTCTTTACTTATCCTTTCTCTCTAAGGAGAGTCCTCTGGATGCCAGAAGAAGCCAGATAAATGCTTTGTGTCTTCTACTACAACAGGATCCAGATCTGAAAAAAATCTGCATTGGTGTCTGGCGGGAATATCTGGAGCATTGCTGCTTGGCCTGCTGCTTCTCATTGAAATGAGCAGGAATTTTGTCACTTGCTTCTCTGGCCCAAGTCTGCTCCTGTGGCTGGCTAAGGAAAAGCAGGTTCTGCTGCAAGGGTATTTGCAATGGGAGTTGCCAGGTAGTGGGCAGGCTGCCTGAGTCCCCTTGTAGTCCTGATATTCTTTTTTTTCCCTTTGTGTTTTGCCCAAGGGAACCTGCAGGTTTGCTGCTGATCAGCAGGCAGTGCATGCAGCTGGAGGCCCAGAACTGAGGATGAACTGGAGAGATAAGCTATCTGTGAGCACAAATGACTGTCTAGCCCTGTACACCTTGGAGGAAAAAGAAGAATTTCTGAAAAAGACAACCCGCCAAGAGAGGGGCTGGACAGTGCATGCCTTGTTTCTCACTCTTTTTCCATCAGCACCCACTGCCAAGTCCTTTTGGAAGCAGGCTACAGAAGGGAAGACCTATCAGACCCAGGATGGCAGCCCCTAGTGACAAAACTACAGCGATTTAAGAGCTTATGAACATGGGATGTTTCAGACACTGTGCAAATAGAAGAAAGATCCTGCCTAGCAGCTAATCCCTGAGACCTTTTAATGACCACGGCTCTTCTTGTGGTTTTCTTCTTGTGACTCCTGGGTCTGGGTACCCTGACATTCCTCTACGTGGCATGAGATTTGAAGAACATTCTCCACAAGCCAGTGAAGAAACAGTGGTTTGGACAATTTTTCAATCCTCCAGCATAATTTGGAGCATAACTCTCATGGGCTGTAGTGAAACTCCCAGGCAGGCGAGGTGGCTGAGCCAGCAGAGGTGTTGCAAGGTGCAAGAGTGCCACTGCTGCAGCAAATGCTGTGAGCAGATGGTGACTCAGGTCTCTGCTGTATTTCCTAATGAAAGTCTGAAGGATCTGGAGTCTTTGTTAATCACTACAGCTCAGCTCTCCACTGTTAGTATCTTCCCATGGTTTTGTGTATCTTGGCATGGTTAGATAACCAAACAATTTTTTGAGTGCTCAGATGAGAAAAAACAATGGTAGCAGACCCCCAGGAGGCAGCACCATGGGCTGGGTTAAAACTCCAGAGCTGTTCTTTGTTAGGCTTGTGGCAAAAAACTCAGGACCACTGCACCATCACCGTGCTCCCTATTTCAGGATGAGCCTGACATGGATGAAAAATAAGAGCTGGAATGGCTGAGCAAAGAGGTCTGCAGCTGAGGAGAGTTTGTTTCCACCACGCTCTGTGGAATTTCTGTGAGTCCAGCAGCTCCCAGGATGCATTAATAAACATGCTAATTTAGTGTACCACACTCAGCCCCTCCCTGACAGCCTGTATGGAATGAGCCACATCTACTGCAGCCAAGGGGAGCCGCATCCTCTTGATTGCTACATTGCTGCTTTGGTGGTACCTTTTGTGTCTGAGAGGTTTAGAAGCACCTGAGCACCCAGAATTTAACACTATGACCCCACTATATGTGCTCCTCTGTGAGCTCAGTCTCGATGGCTCCCTCTTTGGCCTGGGACATTTTAGGTCAGGTATGTTGCTCTGCCAACAGCCTCCTGTGCACCTGCCTCAAGGTCTAACTTGCTGCACTGCCTACTGCTTTTATTTGCACAAGTTTTCAGAAGTGTCAGAGTGGCCAGACCTGATGGATTACCTGCCTGAAGTAGGTGGATGATCAGCTGAAGTGTTTGCTTGAGCATATAGATTCCTACTTGTGTTGTGATATTTTAATTGCTGAGTTCAACCTGCAAACTGAATTGGTGAACTCTCTTTGGTATTCTGTGTTCCTAAAGTGAAACCCCTTTGTCTGTACACGTCCCTCTTTCCTATATGAAGGAAAATAGGATTTTATGTTTGAGTAAATAGAACATAAAGTGCTATCCAGAAGGTCAATTTAATGTGAGATTGCTTTATGCTGATTGGCAAGAATACACTTCTGTTTGTTATGCTTAGGTTTTGATGATATTCTCTTACTGTGAGAAATGAGCACTGCCAAGAAGAGATGCAGACATGGCTTAGCTATGAAGGGGAAGTACAAAAGGCTGACAGTGCAGGAAAAATACACTGCAAAAAAAGTCACACAGGGGACTGATCCTCTTTAGCTGTGTGACTGCTGGGGCACCCAAAGACTTGTGGTTTCCTGGAAAGGCACCCACACAGATTTCATTTCCCTGCAGTGCATGCTCATGACCCCATGGTATTTCTGGCAAGTGCCCATCATGTGCCTGCCAGCAGCTGCGCGTGTGAAGCACAACGATCAGATGTGCTACTGGTTGGGGGAGCCTGAAGTTTTCCTGAGGCAGAAGCCTGAAGATATTGAGGTAATGGTCAGGAAGCATCATCCCAGAAAACCATCTTAAACAGGGCTGGACACAGAGCTGGCATTTCTCTCCTCTCCCAAAGTCTCCAGATGCAATTGCAGGTGCTGATGGAGTAGCCAGCATTGCCTGGCACATGACTCAGAGGGGGAATGGGAAGGGGATGTAGTGCTGCTACCGTGGAGCTAATGGCAGCAGAGCAGGTATCTCCTCTCCTCCTGCTGCTGCCAGAGAGGCGGGTAATTACCATATCCATTTTAGAAATGAAGAAACTAACGCAGAGTGCATGGGCGGAAGGGGAGAGTTTTAGGAATATGTGGGTGTCTGAGATGCAAATGCTTTGGGAAACACCACGTTGCGCCTGATTTGCATTTGTAGGCAGCTAAATCCTTGTACTGATCTGACCCAGAGGGCTGTGTGAGGGTGCAGCGAACAGGGTGAGCTCCCCACGCTTCCTTGCTGGGGATCCCTCAATCCTTGTGGTGCCTGGGCCAGTCTTTCCCTTCTTTGGATCTGCTCCAAGGGTACGTGTTCCTGGGTTCCCTCAAATGGCAGCAGTGATGGGATGGCTTGGGATGGGATGATGTTTCCCTCTTCACTCTGCAAGGGCAGCCCACACTGGCAGCCCTTTTGATTCTCCCAGCTGCTCCTCCATGCTAACTTTTCTCTTTCAAGTAGAAGTCTATTTCAAAACTCAGTGGATTTATTTTGCTTCAGGACCTACTGATTTTGCCTGCTTGGATATTGCCCCTACCCAGGCTGAATGCTGCCAGGTGCTGTTGATGTTCCTGGGCAGGAGGCAGAGGTGATGCCTGCTGCTTGCCCCTCCCAGTCCCTGCAGGACTTTGGACACTCCTTTTTATGATGATGATGTAAGTGTTGAAAACTGTCACCTGAGTTGAACTGCAAAAGGGTGAGGGAGTTTACTTCAGTGGAAAAACAGATTATAATTATCTGTAAGAGACTCAGCAACTGTGTATGCAATCATTTCCTCCTGAAGGCCTTGGTACACCTGAGAAGAGAAACTTTCTGGTTTCCCTGCAAATAAAAGCATATCATGATGATTTATCATTAATGAACCACCCTCTTCCTAACCTTAATTTTCCAGTTTTCAGTATAGCTCTGGCATTATTTTCTCTAGAGAAACAGCCAGAGTCTACCTCATATTTTTTGGGGGACTTTGAGGTCAACATTGTTAGATGTCAAGAGCACTTTTTCAGCTGCAGCCAAAGGTTTTTTTTTCTTTATGACCCAAATTGCTGGGTTTGCTAACCTTTGTCATTGCTCTGAATCCACCTGCAGGCATCTGCTCAATTGTTTCTATTAGAGCATGTCCCCCCATTTTCCCAGAGGGCACCTAGACAAGCAGTAGTGCCCTTTTGATGTGCTTTCCCACTTTCTTCTTCTGTAGGAGCAAAGAAACAAAGGTCTTCATTCCCAGTGCTGGGACTTCGATTCATCTTCATGCATCAGGAAATGCAAGGTTGCAAAATACTGGGGTTTTTTTCAAGAGCCTTTACCATAACAGTGATAAAAATATTTCAGTTTATTTTCTTGTGCTGTGTGACCTCAGCACAATCTTTGAATGAAAGTATCCTTTCACCCATGGCTACTTGCATCAGTCCAAAATGCAATTCCTTTTTTCTGCAAGTAATATTAAGATGATTTAAAACCAAGCCAAGATGAAACAAAACCAGGAAGAAAACCTGAAAAAATAATTCAATTTTTTCTTTTTTGGGGGAAAAAACCCCATATAAAACAAGTGAGTGAGCATGTGATGGAATAGCACAGCCTCTGTGTGGGACAGACCTCTGCCATGGGTGTGTGTAAGTACTGTGCAGAAGACACCAGAGCAGTCAGCACTGCTGTGAACTGGATGGCACAAGCTTCCATATGGGAGCCTCAAACCAGCATGGGATAGAAAATAAATGGACCCCCTGGTGAAACTGGAAGTCATCAAAGAGGGTGACAGTCAATTGGGCAGCAGGATCAGTGGAGGAGCTCTTGAGAAATGTGTGCTGCAACCTCTAATATTTCATCTCTTATCGGGTTCGAGTCAGTGTCTTTCATGGCACAGTTAATGTTGAGTGGCAAGCTGGTTTCAGCAATAATGTGTTTTGTTCCACTGACCTCGTTTTGTTGAATGTCTTGTCTTGGATGTTTTGCTATTGCTAATGTATGTTGCTACAATGCCAAGAAGATGCCAATTAGAAAACCAGTGTGGTCTCCACTTTCCCCAGCTCTTTGCTTAGGATTCTCCAGCCTTTAAAATCAAATTACAAGTATGCCTAACTACCTACTCCCTGGGGTGCTGGCTCTTTTGAAGACTACCGGTCCTGCAGGAACCAGTGTTTGTGCTACGTGGGTTTAGTGTCACTGTGGGAGTGTCCAGGAGAGCTGGCATTTGCCTCTTCATTCACTGTGGCTGGAATACAGAGGTGGCTGGGCAGGATGAACTGTGCCCTGGGAACAAATAAGTGAGCCTTGGATCAGAGTGGCCTTCACATCTCTCAGGTCCCCTGCGATGGGTTAGAGGCTGTGGTGGGGCTGGAGGTGGCACAATTGGGAATGGAAGCCCTGGCCATGGAGAAGGGGTGCTTCAAGTGCACATCCCTTCCTGGATGTTTTTTACCCCTCTGATATTTAGTTATAGTTCTCTTCTGCATTTCACATCCATCATTTTTTCTTGCCTTTTTCTTTTTTGCTTTTAGTCTTGTTTGAAGACTCTCTGCTTGGACAGAGGGGCAGAGCTAGCATCTTCCCTCTTCCTTACTGAGAGCATGGATTGCACCATGCTTTTCCTTCAATTCCTGAGAGAATTTACTGCCAAGCAAAAGTGGGTGAAAACCCACACCCCGAGAGCAGTTATTTATAGCTGAGTATCGAACTGTCATAAATTTACTTGCTTTCAGGGCTGTCATTCAGTTCATGACAGAGCAGTGAACACATTCCTTGTGGGAGCTCAGCACCAGAAGAAGTTGCAAGCCCGTTCTCAGGAGCAAAGACAAGCTCAAGCTGAATCACTCAAGCTGCAGTCAGTGGCAGAACACCGCTGCAGGAAGGATCACGCCTCATCAGCGGGTGTTGGCTTTCTAAGGCACCTCAAGTACCCTGCCAGAGTAATTAGTAGTGATCTGATTCAGACATCACTATGTACATGTCTGTCTACAATGGTGACATGTTTCCCCATACATCTGCAGTCAACAGCATTTTTGAGGTGGATACACTCCCTAGCCTGCAGTAATCCCCTGCCTTGTGCTTGTTGTCACTCTGCACAGGAGTGTTTGTCCCAGATAGATCCTTGTGTTTTCTCCATGTTGCTCTGGAATCCCAGGCTAGCTAGGAGCATCACTGAAAAGTGAAGGATGAAGCTGAAAGGAAATGTGTTTAACTGGGACAAGTCAGACATTGCATCTACCAAAGAAAAGAGCAGATTTTGATCCCACTGTGTTTATGTTTGTTTTGAAGGAAAAAAATGGACAGTTTATTTGCTGCAACACGCTCATTTCGCTCTCAACTCCAGTAGCTAGGTAAACACTTCCAAGTAATTTGCCATAAGCAAAAGCTGGAAAGTCGGGGAAATAGTGTTATTCTTTCACCAAAAACATGAATAACATGCAGCATGGACCCTGCCTTTTCTGTGACTGCTCCATAAAATGCTGTGGCATCAGTGTAGCAACAGTTGACCAGGTGCAGACACCGCCTCTCGCTCCGAGCGGTCAGGCTGAGGTCATGTCCCAGTTAATTTTATTTTATTAATTTGTTTTCTAATGATTTGCTTTCATAAAGGGCTTGTAATACGTGATGGAAAGAGGAGAGAAATTCACTACTGCACTTTTGTACATGCTTCCTGCAGGAAGGGGCCACAAGGGGTGTGGGTACCCCTTGTGCCTTTGCAGTGCCAGCTAAGGACAGTCCACAGCACTCCTGAGGACGTATGTAAGAAAGGCAGAGCCCTACCAGCCTGGCAGGAGACAAAGGGTGGGAGCTGTCCTTTCCTAGAAGGGAGCTGTGGAGACTCAGGCCCTGTCAAACCAGCAGCTGGGGCAGGATGAGGGGTGTGGGTGAGAAGGACGGAGATGCAGCCCAGTGGTACCTGTTTGTGCTACTTCACTGTGACTGCTTGTGCAACTCTTCAGACCTACCTTTGTGTTTCATTTTTTAATCATCCCCCAAGATCTCAAGTAAACTTGCTTGTCTCACCCTGGCTGGGGCCAGCCCTCCAATCTATGCCCTCTGTGCCAGCCATGTTCTGTCTCCTTCCCCAGAAAGCTCCCTTTCCTCTGGCAGCCTGTGATGGCTATCCACACCAGTGTGCACATTAATTCTATCAGGCTGCCTTTCCCCTCTTCAACCACATTAAATTAAATGGGGCACCTGCACATAGTGGTGTGATTTAGTTCAGCCTCCAACATTGTCACTTTTCCAGGATTATTGTGGCTTTCATGGTGCATATGGGAGGTCCATGAACGTGTGCAAGGTGTCCTGCAGAACTTCCCAAGCTTTGGACTGTTGAATGGTTTGCTAGAAAGTGGAATATGACAATCCTGCCTTTGGGTGGGATGGGATCCCATTCTCTGTTGCTTGTTCACATGGATTGTGTTTGTCTGCAGTGCTGGTAGACCAGATTTATTCACGTACGTCCTGTCTTGTGTTTCATTTGCTTTGGCAACTCCCTAACTCCTGGTCATGGTGGACCATCACCATGTGCCCAGCCACCTGCATGGCTGACAGGACAGTGATAACCCACCTTGTCTCTTGAGGGTGGCTCAGATTACAGCCAAAGAAAAAATATTGTCTGCTCCGTTGGTCTCCAGGCCCAACACTTGTATGTGACATGTTACCTGCTAGGTACTCCCACATGACTCATGGCCACAAAAATAATAAAAAACGAATGGGTAAGCTGGCCTACAAGGTATTACTTGTTTGCTGTTATTGTCCAGGGCTGCTGACTGCTGCTGAAGGATTTCTACTGTGTAATTATAGCCCAGCATTAGCAGCTCTGCCAGTCTGAACGGTGTTGCTGAGTGGTGTGTGTGCTTCTTGCTTCCATGAACGTGACTCCAGAAGATAATTACATGCACAGGAAGAAGACAGGATAGAAACCTGATGGGGAGGATAAGGAGAACCTGCTTTGTGCCATCATAGGATTACATGCAAGAGTGTCGTATTGTCTGAAGGGAAAACAGTCAAGATACCATCGGCTACTCCTGTTACTACACCCCAGAATTCATCAAGGACTGAAGACAAAGAACCAGTTAATTATTCATGACATATGCATAAAAGGGGAAGGCAGAAACACACAGAGGGCTATTTCATCATTTTTCAGCCTACTGAGTCCTATTGGCTCATATTAACCAGCTCTTCTTCTTTTAAATCTAATTTTGAAATTGGCCAACACACTCTTCCCCTCTGGCATTGGTCATGCCAGTGGTAAACTCAGATTTCTGCTCTCCTTGCTTAATTGGTACCTGTGAACCTAGGGTTTATTTTGCCTGCTTGCTCCAGCTTGTCTCAGGCCCTAATTGTAAGGCCTCTGGAGGAGGGCTTGTGCTGTATAACGGGCCAGTGTTCTTCACACGGCTCCGCTTTTCCCCTTGGAAGAAGCTGATTCATCGGCACGGAAACATTTTGCACAATGCTCTTCACTTCTCTTAAATTTCCAGTTAAAAGAGTGACTCATTTTGATATGGCCACAAGTCTTTTCTCTTGTCTCATGTTGCAGTGTGGTGCACCAGACCTGCCTGGCAAGCTGGGGGCTGTCCTTCCCCAGAGGAAGTGTGGGATTGTGCCTGGGCATGGGTGGTGGCACAATCCGGTGCTGTATCTGACGCTGCATAAAACACCTCTACGTTCTGCAAGGCTGGGAGCTGATGGGAACAGTGCTGAACTTCAGGCCAGTCTCCTGCTCTTCTCAGAGGTCCACCTCAACCATGGCCTTCTCCTGAGAGATGTCATGTGGCCCTCAGGTGCCCCTTCCATAGTGTGAGCAGTGTCCATAGGCCAGTGTAACATGTGCCTGCACGTTTTCCTCTACTCAGGAACAGCTCTCACTTTGCTATAGAGCATTTTGCAGTAAGACTGAAGTAACTCCATCCTAGTGAAGGAGTGTCTGACTGTAAATTCCTTTCTCTGTCACTTACTTTTCTGCTCCTGACTGTACCCCTTTTTTAGACCCATTTCCCAAGAGCACTTTCATTGCTGCATAACAGCAAGTTTTTAATGAGCACATTGTTGTTGGGATTCACAGAACAGGCTTTGTGCTGCTTCTGAAGAAAGTACATTTGGTAGGGATTATTCTTCTGGAATGGTTTAATGGAGAGGAAACTGAATGTGTCACCATAGTGGTTTTCTTTCAGGATGAAACTACCAGAAGGGAAGGAGCCAAAGCCAGCCTGGCCCCTGCATCTGTGAGTGCTTCAGGAGGAGCTCGTAGCTGAGCTGGTCAGAGAGGCTGACCTCTTCACCAGGAGAGACAGTGGCTTGCAAATGATGTTCCCCTATCCTGGTTCCAAAGAGCTCAGCTTTGCTCTTCCCCCTGAGCACACAGGAAGGCTGTTGGTATGTCACCATTGGCTTTCTCTTTGTGCAACATGCTTTGCTTTTTAGGCAGTTCCAGCTACAGCCTCATGGATCAGAGGAACTGAACACGGTGACAGACTAAGAGCATGGGGTGGCAAGCCCATTGTAAACTCAACAGAAGTCATCAAAGACTGCCAGTTTTCAGAAAGGAACCAAATCATTCCCATCTATATGTATCTACTGAGTAATCAACTAGGGGAGAAAAAGTGAATTTTGAGTATGATGGACACCACAGCATGGAACTGGGCCGGGATTCTTCCCTCCCAGCTCAGCCTGAGCAGAAATTCTTGGGAACTGGACATTGCTGCAGGTGTGATGGCTTTTTGTTCTTGTTTCTAGTGTGCATGTTGGACACATCAATTAGGAGTCCAAGCAAGAAGAACCAGAGGGGAAGGAGTAAGAGACACAACATCCTCGTCATCCTTGTTGGCATCCTGTTTGTCTGAGATGTGAAAAAATGGCTAAAACCTCCTGAATACCAGATGAGTGGTTAATTGACAAAATTGGAACAGGAGTCTTTATGTTTAAGGGACCCAAAAGTCAGAAACATGTCACCTCCTGTTTCAGGAAGTCATGAGTTGAGCAGCTGAACTTATGTGAACTTTCCCTCAGCAGGGGATTTTGGCAGGAAAGCGTACTATTTAAAATTTGGTGAGTTACCAGGAGTTTGCTTCAAAAGGATCTATCCTGCCCTTAATGAATATCCTTAGATCTAAGACTTTTATTTTGTTTAGGTGAACAAATGTTGTGAAATGCCTTTGTTAATCAAATCTAATCAAGTCGGTATTCCCCAGCTGGAGCCTGGAAACCTGCCCAGAGTGCAGGGCAGAGGAGAGCAGTGTGATAGGCAAGGTGTGATGACAGCCTGCCAGAGGAGAGCTGAAAAAGGTGGAGCAGTGAACTGTCCCTAGCAGACAGTGATATTTCCATGCTTTTCTTCTATAAAACGCTCGAACTCCAGGACACACTGGGTGTGTGAGTTTACTCCAGTGAGCCTGAGGCAGTTTCATTTATGCAACTGTTTGCTCAGCAGATGAGAGGCCCAGTTCTCTCTGATCTCGGTGATATTCAGAGAACAGACTCTTCTGTAGCATTCTCCAGATCCAGATGGGCATCTGCCTGATGCCAGGTGGGGATATGTTTTCCATTTTTCCAAGCCATATTTTGAGAGGGCTTGAAAATGAATATCTGAGGCCCCTGAAGAAGCTGCTAGCATTCGAGGGACAGGGTTAGCAGAAAGAAGAGGCATGTTCCTGAGTTTTCATTCTGGACATGTGGGGATGGGTCACCTCTAGGGCTGGGATAACACATGCCCATGGGTCCAGGGCAACACATGCCAAGGGGTCTTGGACGCAGAGATACACAGCCCTGTCAGCCTCAGCACAGCAGCATCTGCAAGCACCAGTGTGCTCCTCAGAGACATTGGCAGTCCTGGTGTGTGGCTCCCAAGGGGCAGGCTGGCCACACGGGGAGCCGCAGCTGCAAATTGACACCTCAGAAAGCGCTGATGTCTCTGCTGTACTGGTCTGCACAGCTGGAGTGACCAGCTTGGCTTGACATGTGCTAATCCAAGGGGCAGCAAGGAGTCTTCTTGTCCTGCCATGTCTCCTCATGGGAGTCTGTGGTGCTGGCAGTACAGCGCTGTCCGGCACCAGCACTGACCACATGCTTATTAATGGGAAAATTAGGAGAAATGTACCCAGCACGTCCGTTCTGCTGGGCATCACGGGGCTGGCAGCCTTCAGAGATGCTGTGGTTCACAAAGTGGAATGAGAGGACAGCATCAGCTCACTTCTCCTTCGCAGCAGACAAGCAAGCAGGTGTGTCCCCTGGGCAAGCATCGTGCCCGCATGCTGTGTTGAGTGCAGGGGTCTCTGGTCTTTAGGGAAGGCAGGGAGCCAGAGCCCTGCAGCACAGGAGCCGGGAGGATTACCACAGCCCTTCAGTATCGAATCCAAAGATCCCGACGTGACCCAGAGCAGAATGTAGGACAGCCTTGCATCAGGCCCAAAGTACACACCTGCCTTTTAAAAACAATCAGCAAGTTTGATTACAGCACAGCGTGACAGCCTGAACGGGGAGACAAACAACGTGCCCGGTACTTATTATCGGGACTGTAATTACGCCTGGAGGTCCCATGCTGCCTGCACCCCCGCGCGGGAAGGGTTGTACCAGACATGATAAAAGATCATCCCTGGCCTGAAGAAATCAGAATCTCATTTAAAGCATCCCGGGAGGGCGAGCCAAATGGGGATGGTGTAAGGGACTAAGGTTGGGGAAAAGCGGGGTGAGTTTGATTACAGATAAGGCTGCTGCTTCCCGGAGGGTGTCGCGGAGCCGGGAGGGTCTGCCGCGCCGCCAGTGGGAATGGGCATGCGGGGCGTGGAGGAAAGACACGACAGCGTTATAGGCTTTGAGTCGAGGAGGAGGGAGGTGGGCTGCAGCTATATATATACATTTTTATATATGGATGTGCGTGTGTGTGTGTGTATCCAGAAGGAGAGGAAGGCTCATCCCCCGAGGAGGATGGGGGCACGCAGAGCCCTGTGTCAACAGCCGAGAGCACGGCCCCCGGCGGAGCAGGCGCTCCCCCCGCGGTGTCCCCGCCGTGCCGGTGCCCGGGGCCGGTGCCGGTGCCCGCCGCGCGGTGTCACTGCCGGCCCGGCGGCCGCGCTGCGGCCGGGCTGCGGGACGGAGCCCTGGGAGCCGCCCGAGCCCCTTCCCTCCGCCGCCCCCCATCCCCGCAAATACCGCGGGTGATCCGGGAGAGCTCTCGGGAAGGGGCGCCCCGGAGGGCAGAGCACGGCCGGCGCCGGGAGCGGGGAGCGGAGCCGGGAGCAGCCCCTGTCCCGGCCGGGCGCTGGCAGCAGGAGCCAGCGAGGCCCAGCCCCAGGAGAGAGCAGCCAGAAGTGACTAACCCGAGCTGGGGCAAAGCCGGGCTGTGTGCCAGTGGTTGCGCTTTGATTTATTAACAGCCTTATTGATTTTCACCTCTGTCTGGGCGCCGGCTTTGGAGCAGCTCCCAGCTGGCTGCCCTCCATATGCTGCCGCCTCGCCAGCCCGCTGCACCTTTCCCGGGCGGGAGGCGCTGCAAAGCTCGGGCCTCGCTCTGCTCCTGGGGAAGGCACATCTGGCGTTCCTCGGGTGGCTTGCTGGTAATTATTGACACCGGACATCGCAACTTTTCTGGTTACAGATGGGACTTCTGCACTACTAGGAGGGTCTCCAGCGCACTTAGGGCTCTTTTTGGCACATGCTGGATCCTGTATTTGAGTAGGGAGAGGCTGATTTCTGCAACCCCCAGGCTGAGCACTCTTTCCCCTCCATTTTACTTGGAAAAAGTGTTCTGCAGGCTGTAGATTTGGTGAGCTCTGTTCAGGAATCTAGCCATAGGAAGAAGGAAGGTCTCTCAGTCCCCCAGCAATCTCTGTGAGTGTGGTATTAAGCCACTCACTGAAAAGTGCCAATTTCACCTTCTTGCCAGAAGCCTGCAGGGCAGGATTGTTGCAGATGAGTCTTCCTAACAAACAGACATATCTGAGCCACTAACCTTGCTCTCACAATGCACAAAGGGCAGCATTTAACCATGTTACATTTTCAAGCAATCTTAACTTAATTATCCTTTTGAGCAGATTTTAATAGTTTTCTCTGCTTCCTCTGGCTTTGAATTTGCTTTGATAATTAAAGAACCTAAAATTTTGTACGTTTCTTTATGATGCCTGAAATTTACTACAGAAATGCATTTTCTCCTCCAGTTTGAACAAGTTACCAGATCTAATATGAGATGACAGGCAAGAATTTTGCACAGCGGGTTATACACCAAACAACAGTGTCTCTGCAGGCACCTGCCCTCTGAGACAACTCACTCAGGGTAGTTTTGGAAGGAAAAGCCCCTTATTCCCTAGGCACACTTAATCTCCAGCACCCCTGTGCTGTTTGTATGTCTGTGCACAATTGTTCTGGCATGTGTTTGAAGCACTTTGTGAGCACTAACACCCAGTGGGGCTGGCGTGGTGGGCACTCAACCTGCTCCTGCTGTTTGTGTTGGGTGGTGGTGTGGCCAACCAAAATCCCTGGGGCAGGCCAGGGAGCAAAACACATGAGGAGCCAACCTCTTTCCTTCCTTAAGCTTCTTACACTATTCACTGGTTTTTGCCTTTTAGGGGTATTCTTCAGTTTACAGGGTTCCCCCCCACACCAGATACAGGTATCTCAGTGTGAGTGGCATGAGCTGCAGTGGTACAGTCTGCTATCATTTTTCTGTGCAAGGTCTCATAGGTTTTTGTTCTCCCTGGGTGCCTTCACAGAATTACAGAATTCTATGACAGTCTTGATTTTAGATTAAAAAAAAAAAAATCTGGCACTCATCTTCCTAGAAAGAAGCCTCACAACAGAATTGGAGCACACCCAAGAGGCTCAAAATCAGAAGAGAAATTAAAATATCCTGAACTTGATTTTATGTTAAAGCTGGCAATTTTGAAAGCACATTTTAAGTGCAAGGATAGGGAATTAGTGGATTTTGATACATTTCATGATTTTGGTTTTGGAAATAACTGTCTCAGTGCAGGTGGAAATATTTGCTTCCACCACATGTCTAATGCAGAACTGATCTGTGCATAATGGTGGGAGCTGAGAGTTGTTAGGATCATTCTAATCTGATTCAGTTTTAGAGACTTCTGGGCCCAGAGGTGCAAGCTGGCACTGTCCTGCTTGTGCACTATGCCACCAAACCATGTCAAGCAAAGTTCCCTTCCCAAAGGTGGGTATCAATAAGCACCACTTCCTTTGGTGCTTTCCAGTACCTCTCTTCACTCCCTCTGCTTCACCAGCTGCCAGTTTGCTTGGTGGCCTCTGAATGTGGCAGGTGGATGTGATTTCCTTTTCTGACCATTGCAGCGACTCACACCAGATCCTACTGACCTCTCTTTTGGGTGGAGCAAAATTAGGTGGTGCTGGGTAGAGTCCTGTGTGAGTGACAGTGGTTTTGGGGGGCTGAAGATCTTCCTCCCAAAGCACAGCCTGAGGGCAGTGCCAGAGCCCCAGCACACAGGAGACTGACTTTGTGTGTCTCCAGAATGAGCTGGAGAAGGGCTGCCCCAAGCATGGGACCACCTGATCTCTTGGAGAAGGCTGAGCTGGGCAGGAGGACACTTTCTGGAGATGAGCACCTGGCAGGGATCCTCCTGCCTGGACGGAGACTGTGAGAAATTAGTGAACAGTAGGTTTCTGTAGTATGAAGGAACAATGCAGCACCTGGACAACAAATAAGCTATGCAGTCATTTTAGCTGCCTTAGTGCCTATACTCCTGCTTGCTTGAGGTATTTAGGAGATGAACCAATTTCTGCACTCCCACAGATAAATTAAATGATGCTGTGTACAGCAAATATTGTATAACAAGTTTATTAAAGGCTGGAGAAGGCTTGGGCTGCTATGAACAAAGATGTGGGCAGAGATGTGGATTGATTTGAATGCATCTACATGATATTTTTGTGTATAGGGGTATTTAAAACCACCTTTACAATTGGAAAAGTGGCTTTAAGTTGTAAAAAGAAGTCAGACTGGATAGTAGGGAGCAATGTTTCCCTGTGAGGACTGTTGAACCCTGGAGCAGGTTGCCCAGAGAAGCTACTTGCTGCGTTCTCAGAAGTTTTCGAGTCTCTGGTGAATGAAGCACTGAGCAAACTGGTGTGGCCTCGTTGTTGACCCTAATGTGAGCAGGAGGGTGGGCTGAGATCTCCTGAGGTGCCTTCCAGGCCTGAATTATTGCTGCTCCTGTCTCCATTCCTGGGAGGATGGGGCTCTGCCACGCAGCCGTGGCTCAAGCGGTCTGTGTGCGCACACCCACGCGCGGCTCAGCCCTTCCTTCCCTCCCTCCCTGAGCAGCTGGTGTGTTGCTGGTGGGTGATGTCATCCCATTTGCTTACTTAGGAGAGGCTTCATTAGCGAGTAAGTAATTTATGTAATGCTGCTGCTAGCACAAGCGAAGGTAGAGCCGGGCTAAGCAGGCCCAGGGCAATGAGGGCACGCTCTGCACGGTGGGCTAAGGAGAAAATTGCTGCAGGAGGCCAGCAGGACGGATTGCTGGAGATAGAGGAGTGAGGAGGGCTGGGTTTGTTTCCCATTCACCACACCCTTCGAGGCAAAGTAGCAGTGGGACAGGGTTTTTAGTCTGTTGCCATAAGGGAGCTCAGTAAATGCCTCTTCCCTGGCAGTGCCCTTCACCCAAAATGACCTGCTTTTGGTGATCAAATGCAGGCTCAGCTTATTGAAAAAAGCAACTTACAAACATCAGCCACTGATGTAAGATCACCTTTTTTCTTTGTCTCTGTGGATTTCTGTGTCAGTTTTGCCTTGTGAGACTGGACCACACCCCAGGGCTACCGTGGCACCAGAGCAGCTGAGGATTACAGCGTGGGGGGGATAGATGGATCCCACAGCATCAGGAAAAGATGCTCTGCAGACTTGAGGGAAAACTTTGAAGGCAAAACTCAGGAAAAGAAGGAAGGAACTTCTTGGAGGTTGATTGGGAAATAGAGACACCCTGGTGGTTTCTACTCCCCTACTTGAGTGCTATTACTGCTTACACTGCAGTGGCAGAGAAGTAGTAGTAGTAGTGGTGCTCTTTTGGGGCAGAAATGGTGCACAAAAGAGTGTTTGCCACTGAGGAGGTATCTCACACCAAACAGAAAAGAAGGTAAAGGAAGGACAGCAGCTAGAGAGGGCTGGCCAGGGCACATGTTACCCTGTCACCTGACTGTACCATAAAACTTACCTTTGGAGATGTGAGTCAGACTGGATTCTCAGGAGCTCTGAGGGAATTTCGTGTAGACAGCTTATACCCATCATAGCTCAGGTCAGAGTCTAGCCCTTCCCACCTCATATAATTAAGCAGATGATGTTCCTGCCCAGTTTAGCCTACACAGCACTGGTTTGCTCATGTTACTGTTAAAGGTCTTGTGTGGATTAGCACACGGGACTGGGTGATCAGCAAGGAAAAGAAGTGCAAACAGTCATTGCTCATAGGCTCACTAATAAGGATTTTGCTGTCGTGAAAGAATAAGTGTTGTTGAACAACATCCTAAAACTTACATTCTCTGTAAGGAGGGAGATCAAACCTTTGGAGGAGAGGAAAACAAAGTGCAACTGGTGAACTCCATAAACATTATTGATTAACAGAACTCTGAAATGTTATTATATCGCCATGTCTCAGGTGGCTGAGGGAAGGCAGGGAGACAGCTTCCAGCAGGGCTCAGGGCATCGCGGTCTGTTCTCCCGCTGATCCGAGCCCCCTTGGCGGGAATGTGGCAGCCGTGAGCACTTAGTGTGTGCCGGCTGCGAGCGCGGAACGCCCCCAGCGCCAGCTGCGAGTCGGGGGAGCGCTGCTGGGCACGCAGCTGGGGTCGGGCTGGAGCATCAGGCGCTGGGACATGCTGCTCCCTTCTGCCAAAGCAGGAGCACAGCGGGAGGCAAGCTGAGAGCCCTGCCATGGGAAATGACAGCAGCGAAGGTGTGCCGTGAGTGCGTGCGTTTCTGCACAGAGACCCTAATGGGAGCGAAGGAAGCGATAATGGAAGGGAACACCCTAGAACCACGTCAGCTCTCGGGCTTTTCCAGCAGAGGAGCTGAAAGGGCCGTGGAGGATTGTCCTCTGCACCCACCCCTACCTTATCCCCGCCGAGAGGCAGCTGGGGAGGAAAGAGGGAATTTTCATCCTGCCAGCCTCTGCCAAACACTACATCTTTGCTATAATTTGGGTTAAGGACAAAGAATCACCAGCTAACCTGGAAGATTCCTGTTCCCAGTATAAATCAGCCCGTGATACCCACTGCACAAAGCTGGTATTAACCTAAGCCTACACCTCAGCCTAATGTAGGCACAGCCCTATCAGCAGTTTTGTTTGTGCATTTAATCACCAGTCCATGGACCACTGGGAACTGATGCGGGCACCTGATCCTTCTGGGCATGATTCCAAAGAAGCTGGGAGCACACCTCTGTCCCTGAGGCCAGAGCCCACTGAGATTGAGATGAAGCATCTCAGCCACCCTCTGTGGAGAGAGGATGGGCGTGGGTTCTGGGGAGGATCCCCCTCCTTGCACTCATCCTGCCTGACGGACACAGCCTGCACCCCCTCCCTCGGGCAGCCTGCCTGATTTGTGTCCATCTGTAACATCCCTGGGCACTGGCCTTGAGGCTGGCTGGCCAGGGAGAGCTGCTGTCTCCTTGGCTTGTCTTTTGGTACAGTTTTGGGCAGCTCCAAGTGTGTTCGGCCAGTCTGAGTGTGATGGAAATCATATGGAATTTAAAAGTGAAATTATTTGTTACTACACAAACCTAAGTGCACAGTTACTGCTCTATATATAGTTTTGAAGCAAAACTATTCTTATAATCACATTCATTAGCAATTAGCAGTTTATAGATGGAAGTCTAGCTAAAGATATGCATGTTGCTGCTTGATTATAATGAAAAATTGCAGAAAGAAAAAAAGGTAGTTTTCTTTGTTCTGCCTCTCTTATGTGAAGTAAGAACTTGGTTAAATCAGTTAACCACCATCCTACACTTCAGAATAATGCTGCTAAAAATGAAACATGGAATTAGCCTGTCAATTTTCTGTCGCTCACTTGTGATTCAAGCTGTCCTTCTGCAAAGCTTTTAGTTTCCATTAAAATACCTTGCTGCAAATGCCTGGAGCTTCAGCAGCAGCAGCAGTGATCAACCCCGGACTGGTCCAGTGCTCATCTCCTTCCATTACACTCTGCCTGGCCAGGGCTGTCTTGCTCAGGGGCAAGTTTTGCTAATCCTCCCTGAAAAGGCCCTCTAATAGCAAATCCTATCAGGAGCACAGCCACTCTCTCCTGCCTGCATGCCCACACTGTGCCCATGGGCACATTTCCAGCCCCTCCTGGCTATGCCAGGGATGCTCATGGTTACTCCATGGCCCTGGCAGGGATTAGCAGGGCTGCCTGCCCAGCACAGCCCCCGGCATTGTGCACTGAGATGGCCGTGGGGCTGCCTCTTTTCTGCTGCTCCTGGGAAACAGGGAGCTGCCAGTGGGAGCTTTGGGAACCTGCTGTGAGCCTCAGGAGTGAGCCAGGGAGGAGGACAGATGTGACCAAGAGCAATCTCCTCTCCTTCACAGTAAGTCTGTGCTGCTGGAATTCAGCTGGGCTTGGCTCAAATGGCACAAGGAGCAGCTCTGGCAAGAGCCCAGGCACGTGCATGAGAGGGCCAGAATGAGAGGGACGTGGGCCAGTGTTCTCAGCATGTGCTGTAAGGAGCCAGCTTACTCTGGGAACAGCAAGAGGTGCAGGTCAGATCTGACACAGGACCATCCCTTCCATGCCAGGAACACCATCCTGGCATTTCTGTCTCAGGCAAAGGGTCCTTGTCAGTTTTTGCAGGACATTGCGGGTTTTGATTATGCCTTATCTAACAGATGGGAGGCAGTGCTATTTAGGTTGTAATACACATTCAGGTTTGTTTAGGCTATTTTTGTGCTGGAGGAAAATTTTTCTCTGCTGGATCATGAAGAGACCTGCTCGACTCCCATCTGTTTGAACAGGGAAGTGTCTTTGATCAATTGGCCAGGCAAGCTGGCTAAAATTCCCTCTGAGATTCTGCTCCTTCAGTCCTGAGAACTTCTAAGTTTTATGTTTGAGCTGTTGGGATCAGAGAATTTTTTGGAAGCCTGAGGAGAGTCTAGAGGTGATTTTGTTTCTCGTTTTAGTTGGAAGACCCTATGTGTGTATCAGCTGGCACACAGCCATGTCCAAAGCCACCTGAAGCACTTTGCCCCATAAAAACTCCTAGATTTTCAATTTTATGCCTTCAATCCACAAGCTGTCACTCTGATTTTTCAGGCAGTCACTCTGCATAATGCTAATTTTAGGATTTCACCTAAAGTTGGTAACAAAGCTTGGCCTTGCTTTTTCTCCACAGGTTGAAATGTCTATATCACATCACTAGTGCCAAGAAACTTGTGCCATCTGAAACCAGTTTAAGCCAGGGTGCAGCCTCCATGCAGGCCTTGTATGCCAATGTGCATGTCTGCTTGGAGCAGGGATAATCCAGTACTAACAGCAGTGACCAGGACTAAGGACAGACCTAAGGCAAAGCTGGTCAGTGTTTGCCACCACCGCACCAGCATCTGCCAGAGCAGGGCTCAAGGATATGACAATATAACCTGGTATGGACATGTTCAGGTACAGAAACCTGAGTTGTTTCTAGCAGTTAAACAGCTCAAAGGTAACTGGGAAGCAGGGGTTTTGCCAGGGAGGGAAGGAGGCTATGAGAGAAAGGGACAACTTGGTCCT
The DNA here is from genome assembly GCF_963513975.1 of Fringilla coelebs. Taxonomy (NCBI): domain Eukaryota; kingdom Metazoa; phylum Chordata; class Aves; order Passeriformes; family Fringillidae; genus Fringilla; species Fringilla coelebs. The sequence continues at coordinate 92,185,960 of NC_140030.1, read as the reverse complement.
TAAAGATGCCACATTCAGACTGAGCAGTAATAATTTTCAAATAGCTAAAAGCCTTCCCTTGGTGCAGGGGGCATGTGACCTTGCAGTGAAACTGCCTTGCTTCTGGCTATTCAGTCTATCCCTGCTCCTTTGGTGCTGCTGACAGTGCTGGTCAGGGCCAAACCCTTCTCCAGCTCTACACAGGGGCTCACTTTTGACCTGTAATATTTGGTGGGCCTTTTTTTTTTTAGCAGAAACTGTCAATCGTGTTAAGAAACGTGGAGGGTATATGCTGCTGCTTTGGTTGTTGTCACCTCTAACCCGAGCTACATCAGGAAGTTTTGCTCACTCCTGGGTCCTGCCTGGTGGATGCATAGGAAGAAATCTCAGTGCTCCTGGCAATTCACCTCTACTCTCAGAGATCAGCCCACACTTGGTCCCAAACGCCCTTGGAGTGCAAGGAGCTTGACTCTGCTTTGATAGCCCGTTTTCCTTTCAAAGGCTGCAGTGACTGCAGTTGAAAGGCATGGGTTTTGAAAATAACACCCCTCCCTGAAAAGAGAGTTTTTAACTTTCTCAGAGAGCCTTAAAACTTCTGCTAGGGTCTCAGGAAGAAAAAGCAGTGATGGTAGGAATGAGTGAATGAATGGATTAATGGAGCGAATGAATGAATGAAATGAAAGATGCCTTTTCCACCACTGCAGCTCATCTGTGCTCAGAGCTGTTGTGCCTGGGACTTGCCCATCACGAGATTTTGGGGTGAGCAGTGACTCATTCCCCATTCTGCTGTTTGCACCTCCTCATCTGCCCAAGTGCTTAGCGTGGCACTCCAGTGAGGATATCAGGTTGTTTATTCAGTGAATACAACATTACCAGTGCCTCAAAAGGCTCTGGCTGGTCCTGCTCTTGGTGAACGGCATCAGTGGTTTCCTTGCAGCCAGCATGCAGAATGGAAGGAGGGCTTGATTTTCCACAACCATTTTTCTGAAGTGACCTCCACACCCACTAGAGGCAATGCCTGAGCAGATGCCTAATCTGAACCTGCTGGTAAAACTGCAGGAGCATCATTATTTTCAACCTTAAAGAAATTGGATCATCTTATAATAAGTTGAGCACCTTTTACTTCAGAGTCAGTAGGTTCCTTTTTAAAAGTTTTCTCATTGCACAGTTACTAAGAAGAGACTTCTGTGACTCTTAGATTTTGTCCTCTGTCTGCTAAGTATGTGTTAAAAAAGCCAGGTGTGGGTCTGCAGGTTTGTGTGTGGCAGGGCAAGTGGAGTGTGAGCTGGTAATAGAGATCAGCAGGAGATCTCGATTTCCTGCTCTTACCTCTAAAACAAGGTGCTCCACAGCCATGCAGTGCAATCTGCAGCTCTCAGACCGCACTCTATCTTTGTCATTTCAATTTCTTTCTTCTTTTGCTGACCTGAAGGACTAATCCCTTTTCTGTGCCTTGCTGTCAGTCAGTTCCTGACTGCTGTCGTGCCTGAAACACAGTTTAACCAGTGACAGGAGGTTTTATTCTTCAGCCCAAAACCTGAGAGGACAGCTCAGTGCATATAAGCAGCTCCCAAAAGGGTTGTGCGTTGAATATTTGTGCATCCTCCACCTTCCCTGGCCACGTCCATCATTAAATCACCCCAAGCATGCCAAGAGTGCAGACACACGTGTTCACCCTGGTACAGAAGAATGCCTCCTTACAGATTCCAGGCTGTCTGAGGCACGAGGTGAGCACCACGCTGGGCACCGGCTGCGTGCAGGCTGCCAACCCTCGCAGCACGCGGCACCTGCTGCACGCTGGCTGGCCTCTGCCAAAACCTTGTCCCGGCAGTCGCCACACATTTGGCCACGTAAAGGGTGCCAGAGCCCTCAGCCTAGCAGAAGCCTGTAGCATTGCCTGTGGTAAGGGCAGGCTGGGAGAAGTGGCCAGTCCTTGGCTGCCAGGGGTGGTTAGGGCTGTGCTAGCCGCAGAGGCGCTACCTGCAGCGTTTCCAGGGCATAATCACCACCGAGGAATCCCCTCCATGGGACAGATGGTCCTAATCCACTTCTTACTGGATAGCTGTGCACATCACCAGTGAGACTTACTGGGCTGTTCTGGGCAATCAGCAGAGACCTCAAGGACTAAGTGTCAGAGCAAACGGAATGATTGCTGCCTCTGCAGCTGGTCCCTCCCACCAGGCTGGAGCAGATGGCAGGCGGGGAGCTCTCCGTATGGTACCTGTTCGGTCACTGGAAAGAAGGCCATTTCTCAGGACACTTACAGCTTCCATAAAGAATAAATAAACCACCCAGTGAGCTGAATAATAGCTCTAACAGCTATGAAATACCTTAAAGAATAAATGTGCAGGTAAATCCTGTCACAAATCCATCTGAATCAGGATTCTGAAAGCCATGTGAAAATTGACCGATGTGTTTCTGCTGAAAAAGCATTCCTCGATGGTGTGATGATTTTGTTACAGTTGGTAGCATAACTCAAAACTGCATTTATCTGTCTTTGTCAAGCACCAGTATGGTATGGAGGGAGGAAAAAAAAATCTGTTGTGTAAGCTCAGTGAACATTTGCTGCAACTAAATCTTTCTTTCTTCTTTACCTCGTACTATTGCCTCAGCCATTTTAGAGCTGGCCCTGCTACTTTTTATAATGTCATAGTGCCCATGGGTGTCTGTCTCCACCTCCCAGCCTTCTTTTGCTAGCATGCAATGAACATCAGTTCAATGCCGAAGATCAGGCCCCTGGAGCCAGTGTGATTTTTTGGCCCCTCTCTGTGTCCCTTTTCAAATCCTCAGAAAAGCTTTTCAGTAGAGATAATGAATTATTCTGCAGAAGCCAGTTCAGTTTCTGGAACGCTGGACTCAGACATCACAGAACTAATCCTCTTGTAGCCCTATCACTGAAAACACATTAATGTTTCTTCCCTTAGGCTTCCTTGCATTTCAGCTGCTGGTCCAGGACCAGGTTCATTCTGGCTGAGCTACGTTTCACGAATCATGACAAGCCACTTTTTGCAGAGATCATAATCATTCTAATCTTCTATCATTATGTCCCAAAGCATCAGTAATGTGCTAGATAAATATTTGCAGCAGAAAAGAGACCTCCACTCCCTGTGGCTGTGCTGGGTTAAAATTTGACTTTCTGTTATGAGCTCTTCTCCAGTCTGAAGTTTGAGTGTGTGACAGGCACACTCTTTTCTGCCCTGCTCAGAGCAGGGCTGAAATGAGAGTAAAGAGATGGTGAAAGCATCCCCAGCCAGGTTCTGCTCTGATGGATGCATGGGTGAGGTTCCATGCTGGTGTGAACAGAGTGGGGTCGGCACAGCTTGCTGGTATACTTTACACTGAATATCCAGTCCTGCAGGGCAATAGTGACTGACCTGCAGCCACCAGAAATGAACTTCATCAAAAGGAAAATATCTGAAACATTAGATCACCAGGCCTGCTGTTTGGCCTTTTAGAGCGGACTCAATCTACCCTGCACACACATGTGCTTTCTTGCTCAGCAGGGCACTGACTGCTGCTGCTCTATTTGCTTTAGCCTGTCTGCTCCTCCACAGTCACCAGACCAGCAACAAGATGTGAAGAGGGCTTTTTCTCCACCTGCTCCTTCTGCACAGGGCAGTGCAGCCCTCTGTGAAATGAAGCAGCTTCCCAGTTGTGCAGGACCCACACTCCTGGTGGGCACCAGGGTCCTGACCCAGAGCCTCTCTACACCACATTTCATATGAGCGCGCAGGGCTGGGCTTTGAGGAGGAGCCAGAGACATCCAGGGGATGGAGGGAAAGATAAGATGGCAATGAATGTCACAGGTTCTCTTCTGCTAGTATCTCGCTCCAGAAGTTACATTTCCCACCAGAATTAGGCTGTGGGAGCACTTCCCTGTCACAAGCACTCAGACTGTCAGAGAAAGCTGGTCACTGCCTGCAGGAATCTGTGCTGGAGTGTCCTTGCAAAATGGAGATGGTACAAGCTGCCAGGCCATGACAACATACTGTGTGCTCATGTCCCCCTTGCTGACAAGTGATTTTGCTTTAGCAATAAGCAGATGGAAGTGGAGCAGGTTATTTGTTTTGCATTTGACTTTTTGTCAGTAATTTTTCCAGGGGAATCTGTCTAGTTCTGCTACCTGCTGCTAAAATGGGTCCTCAGAGAGGGCAGTGCCTGCAGCCTTCCCTCTTCAGGAGATTAGCCTTGTCCATCAGGTTTCTGTTTTGCCTTCTGCAAATTGAGGCTTGACTGCATGAAAGAAATAAGGCAGCATTGAATCTTATGGAATATGTTATTTGGGATAATTGGGGAAAAGCAGTCTCAGAGCAGAATAAGAATATCCTTGCAGTAGGTGCTCTCAAATGGCAGTCTCATCCTCCCTGCAGGCAAGCTTTGAGCAGAGACCATTTCACAGTAATAGCAGAGCTCAGGAAAGAAAGGAGGCTTCCATTTTTAACCTATTCCTTTCCATGCTCACTTCCAGACATGGCCTGAGGAAGTGACTGGTGTGTTTTAGCACCAGCACCACTTGCAGGCTGTCAGCCCTTGGTAAGCAGAGCTGCAGCATCCACCTCTGAACAGGCAGAGCCATGGGAGAGGCTGTACCCACTGCCATAAAGGAGCTCCATCCCCTCTGATGGACTGAGCTCCAGCCCTGGAACGTGGCTCAGTCACCTGCCCATCTCCATGTGTGGCTTTTCTCTCCAAACTACGAGGGATGGCACTGGGGATGAGGAGAGTCATCCTCTCAGAGGCTGGAGCAGCAGCAGTGTTCACTTGGTGCACTCAAGTCTTTTTCCTCTCTCAGTCCATGGAGACACCAAGTTGAGTGTGATGGGACAGGGACTGCCTTTTTACAGAGGATTAATCAAAAGCAATGTTGAACAGAGATGTTCAGTATTTTTTTTCTCACTTCCATGAGGGAATGGCTTGTCGTTTCTTGATATAAGGGGGTGGACAGCTTTTGCATAAGAAAATAACTTATTGCTTCTACATTTTCTCTCTACACTGCTTCTGCTCTTGTTCACAGAGCTGTCTGATCACCCAGTCCTCACTTTCCCAGCAACTTCAGTTCCTTTATTTGGACAAATAATCCCATTTATTAAATGGGTGTTTTCCACACTGGGCATAAGGTACCAAAATCCATCACATTCTGGGGTTTTCTGCTAGATAAGGGCAAAAAAAGAGAAAAATTCGTTGGAAAACCAAGCCTACACATTCTGAATTTTCATGTTGTGACACTATTCTTAGAAAAGAAACAAAATGCTCTGGTACAATGGGTGCGGTTTTCCTGGCACATCTACTGGAAGGGCATCTTTAATGAAGTCCATATAATTTCTCTTTTGTCCCTTCAAATTCATGCACATAACCCAGGTTCAAATCTTCCTGTGAATTTGCAAACAAGTTCTAGCTTCAGCCTGAGAGGATGTGTGTCAAGTACTTTGGAGGCTGTGTGTACATATGTCTAAAATGGGTGTCCTGGGAGCTATGCTTGGCCCTGACTGCCTTTGTCCCCAAAAAAGGGAGCACTTAGGGGAACATATTTCTCTGTTTTTCTTCCAGTGCTGTGCATTAATGCCACTACTCAAGCTAAGAATAGAGAGTCTTCATCTTGATGGCTTTGAAACAGACCAGAACAGCAAATCTTACTAATGTGCAGGCCAGATCCTGCTCTCAGCTGCACAGACTTCTGTGCAACAATTTAGTAGTTAATGATGCACTAGGGACCCTGTGGTGTAGATGAAGCACCATAACAAAGAAATGTTTGTTGAAAAACCACTCTCTGAGCTCTCTCTGGTTCCTTTATCTCAGCAAGAGGTAATTTCAAATAAGGTCTCACAGGGATGTGCTATGAGCCCGTCTCTACTGGATATTTTTACTGTTATGTCCAGTGGTGCTAACTGGAGAATGTATTTATATAATTTTGCTATGACCTCCTTGCCTGAAAGGACTGAAGGACTCACCTGGAGCGATGGCCTGAGTTAAAGATGATTTGGACTAACAGGGAAAATGGCCCAGAATGAAATTCCGTGATGATGAAGGTGAAATTATATATTTAGGAATGTACAACTACACAAGTGGCACAAGCACTGCAAACTAAGAGCAAGGGGTCACAGCAGGTCATGGGATAAATACAACTCATAGGTATTCTACTGTGGCATTTGTTCTCCCCATCTACTTGGTACAAGGTGAGGGCAAATCAGGTTAATCTGTGTGAAGGAGAATTTATGTTAGATGAGAAAAAAAAAATGTTACCATGGAACTTGTAGCTAGGAACCAAGGGAGGCCACAGGATCCCTGCCACTGTGCATTCAGGAATAGATTAGATGGAGAACTGTCAGGGAAGGCTTCGTGCTGTGCTTCATGCTGTCCCAGCACTGATGGTGGCTGGGGTGACCTCCCAGCCCCTGCAGCAGCAGCCACATCTGCCTTGCAGCTTCTCCAGCAAAGTCCTTTCCCCGTGTTTGGGCCAGCCAAAGATCTGAGCTGAGGAGGGGGAGCACTGATGTGGTGGCACTGCTCACACTGCTGCTTTGAGAAAATGATTTAAGAGGATTAGATTTTTAAGAATTCATGTACATTTTGAATAGATCCCTCTCTGCACAAAACCCCCAGATTATTTCAAAAAGTTGTCAAGTAACATAGAGGCCATAAAATCCTCACTGGCCATAAAATGCTCACTGGTGGACATAGAGGCTGTAAAATCTGTATAATCCAGACACTTGATTCCTAAAAAATGAAAACAGTATTTGAAATGACAGGTCAGGAAAATCTCGCTTTTCTGCGTCTCTGTTGGATTTCTTGTCCCTCTGCTTCTTCTGCACAAAGGCCCCCCTCCCCTGTCCACATATTCCTTCCTTGCTTCATTTGCTGTGTTGGGAAGAAGATAAAAACAGTGTGGTCAAAGAGACAGCAAAAAAACCAAATCAAACCAAACCAAACCAACAAAAACAAAACCACAACAAACAAAACCAAAAAAACCAACAAACTATAAGAAGAGGCAAAGCTATTGGAAGAGGCAAAGCTAAGTGTGATAGCACTGCAGTAAGTAAGGAAACACCATTGAAATTGGACATTATCCATGCAGTTTGCATTTGAGCATAGCCAAATAGATCTTGGTAAGTGCAGCCCAGCTCTGCTCCATTTACATATCCCCCTTTTCCAAAAAGAACAAAGGTAGTTGCTGTAACACTCAGGAGAGGAAAGGGGAGAAAACCAGATGGATTTAACGATACACTTTCTGTAATTTCTTTACTATTTTTGGTTTTACTCTCTGAGGGAGGCAGGGAATGAAAGGCTTTATTTAAAGCAGCTGCCTAGCATTGGTGTATAAGAGCTGGGGAAATGCACACCTTGTGTGTGCAGAGGGGTGGCAAGGACCTATGCAGAGTATTCATCATGCTGCTGCTTCACTCCCCAGCAGACCAAGCCTTAGAAGCCCCTTCCTCTACATTGTGCACTGCACTCATCATTTCCCTGTGTCCTGAAAATGCCAAGCCTTTCTTTTGAAAATCTAGATGTTTTAAACTTCACTTTTCAGAAACAGGTGGTTGGAAAAGTTGTCAGCCTCTGAGATGCAGTTAATCTTTGGACAAATATACTTTCAGTGGTGCACTGTTGTCTAGCAACTATACTATAAACAGCCTTCCATTTGTCTCCTGTGGGTAATCACTGATTTCTTGGGGATTAAAGCTTAAGTAACACTCCAATCTAGGTGCATGCATCAGACCACAGCGCATTACAGCAGATTATGCCTCCCAGTATACAGCTGGCTTAACCATTTAGAATCACAACAGAAGACAGACAGCTGCAATGATAGCAAAATGAGCACTAGACTGTCAAGTAATTAGTATTTTGAGTTAAGTTGTGGAACATTCCACTGGCAGGCCCAAAACAATTCCTGTCATACAGAAGGGTGGGGTGTCAGATAAGCATTGTATCAGAACATCTCATCCAGGCTGAGCCTGAGTTATTCCAGATATGTCTGGGCAGCTCTCTTGGTGCAGAGAACAGCCTCTGCCTGATCTCCTGCATCCGCTGCCTCACGCTGCACGGATGGAGTTTTCTCTTCCCGTGGAGAGCAGGACCCTGCTTCAGCGAGGTTCTGCAGCTCACTGGTGGGCACAGAGGCTCAGGACTGCTTGAACAGATTCTCTACATGTTGGGAATACAGTCTACAGATGCATCTGCTTCTGCAGATCACCTTCTGCTTAAGAGACTGAGCCGTGCTCTTGCTAAATCACTGCATTAGCACCTGGCCCAGCGGAGCTGCCCTGGGCTGCTGATGGTGCTGCTGTAATGCTGGGGAATGAATGAGTGCTGTGCCTTCAGGAAAGGGCAGTCCTTCGGTTGGGTTTAAATGACATCTAAATCATTTCACTAAATAGATAAAAATGACAGGCTCTAGAGTTAGGGTAAGTCTCAGCATTTTTGGGATTAGAGTTTCTACTGTTGACCTCCCACACTGAAAGAAATCCATGTCTGTGCGTGGGTAATGCTACATGTCTTTTGGAAAATGGGCGTTTAACTGGAGGAATTGTGTTCAAGACATTTAAGATTTACCTTAAGAATTCACATTTTAAAGAGAGAAAGTTTGATAAAATCTGGAAAAACAAACGCAAGGCTTTCCCCACCTTCCCCTTGTGATGCTTTTTTAGCGGCTTGTTAGTGACCCACAAGGAGCAACTCAAGTGTCCCCTTGTCCCTGTGACACTCAGGCTCTCCAGGCTTTAGCCATGAGGTCAGGAGCAGCAGAGGCAACCCTCTAACTCAGCCTGACCAAAACACTGCGTGCAGGAAAGGGTAAATTGTTGTGCCTGCCCTCTGCTTTCCAGCCCATTTGAGCCAGGGTCTCTTGCAGCTTCTGCTGCAGCAGATCCCTCCGTGGAGGCTCAGGAGGTGAAGGCAGGTGGAGAGCAGGAAACAGCCTCACCAAAGGGAAAATCCCCTCCAGGGCCAAGCCAGTGGGAGGGCTGCAGTATGCCAGCTTTTGCTCCCAGCTGTTCCAAGAGGTATTTGAGGCTTATGGCCAGTGTTGGAGTGCCCAGCGGGTCAGTGGAGCAGCGCAAGGAGCGCCCCAAATGCGGGGTTGAAACTTAGATGTAAGTGCTTCCCATGTGCTGTGTGGGTGACCCTGGAAAGAGTCCATGGATATAAATGGTACCTCAGAAAATATGGGCTTAATCCAAATGCCCACAGGGTGCCCCTCTCTGAAACACAACCATTTCAGAAACTTACATTCTTAAGCAGTTGTTGGCAACAAGGAATGGCTGATCCTACTTCCCCCAGCTGCAGAATGTAGGCTTTAAGGTTTCAGGATGTAATGACAGGGAGATTTTGTACCCTGCATCTTTTCCTAAGTGTTTAAAAGAAGCAACTCTTGGACCCAAGCAGGAGCACAGGCACGCTCCAGAGCTCCTGGAGTGGGAGGAGTTGGCTTTCTCTGGGAGCCTCTACACAAACAGGGTGATCCCACTGGGACTCATTGAGTTTTCAGTTCTTGCCTCCAGAGAACCTTACTACTGTTTTGTCCTTCACTTCCAAATCCCCAAAGCAATTACTTAGGTGTCCTTGTCCTTTTTTCTTCCTACCACTCACTCCTGAAGGGGATTCATGTGTAAAAGTTTGTGTTTCTTGCACAACAAGAAGTTGGAAGTTTCAGTGATACAATGAGGTTGCACACTGAATGGAGCAATTAATTAGAATCCCTCCATATTTGTATCCAGAGAAATGATGGCATTATCATTACACTCCCCCCACCTTTTAAAATTCCTTTCCAAATCAGATTAAATCCTTCCTCTGCCTGCACTGATTTCAGTTGACTCTGGAAAAAACTCAAACACAGCATGGGCAAAGTCTTGGTCCTGTTGAATTTAATGGCAAAACTCCTGTTGCACTGAATTTTGAATGGTGAAAAATTAACTTTTGAATGAAAGAGGAAAAATAATATGAAGCCTCTTGGGGCTAATGAAAATCTGTCAATTGCTGTCAGCTGGATTTGTATCAGTGTAAGATAAAATAATACATATTTTGGTAAGACAGAGACAAAACCCCTTCAGATATTGTGTGAAAGTAGTTACATGCCTCGTGTTAGAGAAATTTTCATCACATAATGAAAATTAATGTTTAAGAAATTATTACCTCTGCAAAGGTGGTATCATGCACTGTGTCAGCATTTGAGATGTGGTCATTTAAAGACCCAAGAACCTTGGCAATGCCCTTTGGAGATTATTGTTTGTTAAGAGTGTACATCAGGAATCAAGCAATCACAGAGAGTGCAATTAAGTGCATAATCACAGATATTTTTGACATCTGTCTACTTACAGGCTCCATGGCATTTTTTTGCATCTCTCTCCCTTGTGTCTTCAATTAATTTATCGTGACCATCTGTGTTGTATTTTTTTGCTGCTCAGCTTGCCTTACTACATCTGTTTTTTGGCTGAGTATTTCATGACACTTCATCATTTTCACTCGGAGCTAAAAGAACAGAATTTGCATTTACTCAGTTAAGTTGCTTGGTTAAGGTAATCAGCGATTAAACAGACCACTACACTACTATGAAATGACTCTGAAGTGGTGAACAGAGAGGCAAGAAAGAAGCAAGAGCAGTTTAAAAACTGCAGCTCAGGTTCTGTGGTTCTGCACAGAGTTAAAACCATCAGGGTTCTACCTCTGCTCAGAGAGAGGGGGACATGCCATGGCAGGAGGGGTGCTGGTTATTGTGCTCTGGGGGGTCTCCAGGGGTGTGGAAGTGGTTTGGAGGTGCCCAGCTGACTGCACTCACGGCATGGGGCTGGCAGGTGCTCACACAAGGAGCAGGGCAGACCCAGGCTCCCTTTGCTGACTGCAGTCTGTCAGGAATCAGCAGTGCAAGCTGACTGCACTGAGTGGGCAGTGCAAGCAGCAGAGGAGAAACATTTGCAGGTTTTTATTTCTTACTGCCACTGAGGTTAGAGGTATAGTGCTCCTCACAGGCAACTCATTCCATCTTCCTACAGTGATGCAAACATTTTCTATTGCTTTCCTTTGAAATGTTTACTTCAGGGGCTCATGCAATAAATATTTGGCCATGATCCAGATCTTTTCTCTGAGGTCACCGCTTATGCCTGATTTTCTGTTCTTAAATTTCTTCCTTTGCTCTAGTTGCTACTAATTTTAAACAATCTTTTCCCACCCCTGGCATTGTAACACCCTGTGATTCTCTTTTCTATGGCTTCAGGATTGTATGTTTTAATAAACCATCTTCTCCTAAAAAAGGGAAGGAGAGCAAAAAAACCAGCATCAGAGCCTACTCAGATACAACAAGGGGCCTGTCACTCAGGAGCTTATAGAAGGTGACAGTAGAAAGGCTGTTCACTTCAGTCACAGCTCTCCCTGCAATAATTCCATGGTAAATTTATCCAAAAGTCCTGGACTAAGTACAGCCTGCTCTGAATAGTTCTGACTTTTCCTGAGGAAGCCCTGTATACCATGCCCATCATGGTATACCTGTGGTATACCGTGGTATACATGGTATACAGCTGTGCTCTGGAGCCCCGTATCTAAGCGTGTGTCCTTTACTGGCCCAGGACACCTTTCTGAGCTGATTGTTTCAACCTCCTGGGCCCGTGGTCCCTGCCAGTGCAGCTCCACAGCAGAGATATCAAACCCAAGCCTTTCAGCCCTTTTGGGCACAGGGAACAACCCAGCAACCCAGCCACAACGTGTGGATGGAGAAAGGGGGCAGGGAGAGGGGAGAGAAAGAAATATGTGCTGGAAAAGACATGGCAATATTAGCAGTTATTCTTAAATGAGCCTCAGCCTTGCAAAGCCTGGGGACTGCTGCTGGAGACTGAATGAACTTTCTCTTGTTTTGCTCATGATACACTTCTGTGTGGGTGGGCTAACTGGATTTGAAGTAAATAACATGAAGATCTTTCCAGTAAATGAAAAACTGTTTTGCTGAGGGAAAACAAGCACTAAAAAAACCCCCAAACCAAACAAGGTATATTACTCTGATTACATTGGAAGTGGCACTTTTCTAAGCAAGATTGTAAGTCTGTGAAGAAGCAGGGTTCCCTTTGTGAGCCCCATTATATTAGCTAGCACACTTCAGCAACTCAGACAAAAGCCAGCAGGCCAAATACAACCCTACCATATTAAATTTGCTTTTTGTCAGTGGCTGAGCGAGATTATTTGCTTGTGGTTGGAGCCATGCAGAAGATAGCATTAATATGATTGTTACTGGTTGGAGAAGTCCATCCTCAGTGCCATTGTCAGAGGTCCATTACTTTGACACCAAAATATGAAGGCTCTGCAGGCAACACCTCAACACCTGCAGTGTTAGCAGTGTGCTCAGGTGAGTCAGGGCATCATCTGACAAATGGTGAGAAGTAGCAGGGCCATGTGCACGACACTCCACACTGTTCAAATGCGCTACAAATTGCAGTATGGTGAAACCTGACTGTCATGGAGTGTCCTGGGAAATGTACCACTGAATAAATCTTCCCCCCATCTATGTTACCAGAGCGTTGCTACCAAGCAACTGATGATCTGAGTGCTGACTGATCTGGTAAGTCCTGTCAGTACAACAGTAAAAGAATCCTTGGTTTCAACTGCTAAATAAGGTATGGGAGAGATGAATGATTTTTCAGTTGTGAGGCTTATATATCTGCAAGGAAATGTTCCCAGAGATAGTCCCCAGTCATCAGTGTCTCTGATTCATGACAAGAACTTCCAGGAATTCACTGCATTGAAAATATAACCTGGAAAATATAACTGAAAACTAAGCATTTTCAAGAGGGTTTTCTTCTGCATTAGTCAGAGTTTATGACTTTTGAAATAGGTTTTAATGTATGAAAAGTCATTTGTGTAAGATGACTTTTCACTTAAACTCAACAATCCCATTTAGAGCAGAGCATACCCAGAATGCTATAAACCTCTACAAACTGGGCTGGCATTGAAGCTCAGGACAGACAAGTAATCCTCCACAGATAATTAGCACAGAAAAATGCTTCTAATCTCTTTGTAGTCCAGTTGTATTTTTTGATCTAATAATAAACTAACCTTTAAAACCCCCCATCCTCATACATTTTAATTTAGGCTGCCCTGGGAATCTTGTATCTGTAATTTTTTTAGCTGGGCTGTTTTGGTTTGTGTGTGTGCTGTACATGGTCTGAAACACCTCTGTCCTCTGCCTGTGCAAGTGCTGCATAAACACCAAGAACTTGGGGCATAATTTATGAAAGCTTTCCAGTGGGGGCATGCTGGCATGCTTGACTTCACACACATGCTCAGGTTGCAGGTGTCATTGAGTGCTGTCACCTGTCCCTGTGCTGTCCTCGCCCAAGGCTGTAGCTCTGCAACCCTCTGACACAGCCTGGCTGTCCTGGGATTTGGTGGGGGTTTGGCCAATGATTCTAGGGATGGTTTTGCACATTTTTGCACTGTGAGAAGAGGCTGGGTGAGGAACTGCGGGCTCACAGAGGACACTGTGGCTGTGTGTGACTGGGACCATCTAGTTCAGCCCGCTGCAATGAGCAGGGACATCTTCAGGTAGGTCAGGCTGCTCAGAGCCCTGTCCAACGTGCCCTCGAATGTTTCCATGGATGGGACTTCCAACTCTTCACTGGGCAACATGGGCCAGTGTTTCACCCCCCTAATTGTAAAAACCTTCCTCCTCTTCTTGTCCTCCATGCCCTTCCAACTCCCGCGCCGACCCCTCATCCTTCTTCATCCCTCCAAACCCAGCGCAGCTCTTGTGGCTTTTGTGACTGCAGACCGCTCTGTTCTGTTCTGTTCCCAAAGGACTTGGCGAGAAATGAATGAGTAGTTCCAGTTTCCGCGCCGTTATTTGTCGGTACAAATTCCATCTACAGCAGCGAGTCCCCGCGGGGTCTGACGCCGTGCCGGTGCCGGTGCCGGTGCCGGTGCCGGTGCCGCTGGGATGCCCGGGCGGAGCTCGCAGCCCCGGACCGAGCGGGCTTCTCGTGGTCGCTATGGGAACGGCGGCGGGCGGGGCGCGGGGGGCGGCGGCGGCGGCTCCGCTCAACTTCGGGGAGCGGCGGCGGCGAGAGGCGCTGCCCCGGCTGGGCGCCGGCGGCGGGACGGGAGCGGGCACCGCGGTGAGGAAGAGGAGCGGGAGGAGGAGCTGGGGACAGGGGACACCGCCGGCGGCGGTGGCGGCGGGCGGGGTGCCCGGCGGGGCGGAGGTGGTGCCCCGCGGAGGGGAGCGCGGTCTCTGCGGCGAAGAGCCCGGGGCTGGGCTGTGCCCGTTCCCGGTGCCGGGGCAGCGGTCATCGCCCGGCCCGAGCGGCTCCCGGCAGGGCGCGGGGTGCGGCCGCCTCCGCCGGGACGGCCCCGGGGCGCCGAGCCGGCGGGCACGGCCGGGGGGCGGCGGGAGCGAACGCCGCCTGCAGCCTGCAGACAGTGCCAGTGCCCTCCGGTGCCTGCATTTCTTCAAAGGGCCGCCTCAGCTGCAGGGTAGAAAACGGCACAAAGTTTTCGTGGTTTGGAGGGACTTTTTAAACAGGGGCCGAAGTGCGGCTGAGCCGAGAGGGGCCGGCTCAGCCGGGAGGCTGTGAATGTGGAGGTAGCGGACCGAGCGCTAATCGCTCCAAAGCACTGCCGTAAGCCCAGCTGTTCTATCTCGTCACCAGGGCTAATCCATAGCCCGGCGTGGGTTTAAGCCTGCTGTGCCAGTTTAGAGGGCTTGACTTCAAGCCACGTCCTCCTCCTGGTACCCTCTCCGCTCGCCCTGGGTCCGTCTGTCCGCACGAGCAGCGGGAGCGCAGGTGCCAAAGGTGAGGCGGGATGGGTGGGCAGGGGAAGGAAGGGAAGGGGCCGGGGGCCCCTACAGCTCTCCCAGGTTGGGCTCGGGCACGGGTGCCTGGATGATGGATAAGCGCTGGGTAACTGGTTATGTAAGGACAGGCAGTCGAGGAGGAGAGCATGGTTTATGCTGCCTTATGTTTATGCCATATTTAAAATCTCTGATTAGACACCTGCCCTACTGAGTGTCTGCAGGGTGGAAGTTCGGTGTTCGTCAACCCCAGTGAGGTACCACGAAGGTCGGTCAGACAGCTTCTGAGTTATGGCAGTGTAACTAAGGCTAGAACACACCGTACATCTCCTAGCGCTGATACATTAATTAAAACCCATGTGAGGACAGTGCTGTTCATGCTCACAGAGGCTCTCTGTGCCTGCAGGTGGGACA
This sequence comes from Fringilla coelebs, assembly GCF_963513975.1. NCBI lineage: Eukaryota > Metazoa > Chordata > Aves > Passeriformes > Fringillidae > Fringilla > Fringilla coelebs. The sequence continues at coordinate 92,170,803 of NC_140030.1, read as the reverse complement.
TGCAGCTATTCCAGGGCGGAAAGCATGAGCTTTCCCAGAGCTCTGCCAATGCTGTGGGTGATCTCAATAAAGACAGGCTTAAGTTTTCAAGCTGTAAATTTAGCATTCTTCTTTTGGTTTCTAATTTTAGAACAATGTATATTTTTAAGTAGCTCCTGTCACAATGATCAAACTTAAACGCTGGTCCTAGTATTCTGCAGTACAGAGAAAACTCTGCAGTCAGAGTGGGACTTTGAGGACCTTTGGTCAATATTCTTTCTGGTAGATGCCATAACTAAGGTTCAGTCCTGAACAGAAATGTACAGGGTATCTGCTAAACTGCATTCTCACCTGTGATGCAATGAGTTACTCCTGCTTTCCCAGAAGAATCAGTCCTCAGTCTGGATGGAGAATGCACATCCCACCTGCCCATTTTCCCAGCACTTAGTCTGGTCTTCACCATAATATATGAATAAAAATACTTCAGAGGACCTGACAACAGGTGGAATATGCCTTTGGGTCAGAGTTTCAATCTCTTTATATAACTCTATATATGACTATCTGCAGTAATTGAAACTCCAATCTGTGACATTATTGCCCCTTTAATAACATTGTGTGGTTAGTAGTAGAATAGAGAAGGATGAGCTGGGGATCTCTCAGAGTTTTAATTCTGAAAGCCTTTTGTATTGGAGCCTTCCATCAGATGCTATTAGAGCTTTATTGCAGAATATTTTTTTCTGGTGGTTTGGATGATTTTAATGACAGAAAAGCTCTGGGTCTGTGCTACCTTCTGAACTCTCATTTACACAGCTGAATGAATGGTGAAGAATACTTTACATCCCTCTCTCCTGACTGGAAACCTGGCTTTGTAGTCTGCAGAGATCAAAGCAAGGTGTAGAACTGAAGATGTGTTTGATCCACCATGGCAAGATCTGAGCGATATATAGGAGTTTTAATAACAAGTCAGTCAAACAGAGCAATTCATTGTGCTTTAACTTCCCGTCTTCTGTAGGTTTAGGGAACAGTTTAGCGTGAGTTGTATGACGGAGTGCTTTTATGGTTGCTAGTAGAAACATTGTTTCAAGCATGAGTGAGATATTGGCATGAAAATAGTCCTGTTTTTCAACAAAGGGAACTCGTTTGCTTTGATAAGTAGACAAACTGCAAAATGCTGCTCTGCTCCATGAGCAGATTTGAGTAGAACCCACCCTTTTGCTTTTGCAGATAACACAAAGATTATCTTCTGTAGGGAGTGCCAGGCATTAGGAGAGCTCCAAGCTATTGGGCCCTTCCTTCACTCTTTCTTTAAGACTGGATTTTCCTCTGGAGTTAATCAACAGAACTCTTGTTTATTTCAACGAGGCAAATCTGTTTTACACTTGTGCAGCTTTGCTCTAGATCATGAAGCTGTACCTGTTAGATCAGCTACCTTTCCTCTTGGTGTTTTGGTTAGTGACTGAAAATCATCTTTCTCATTCTTACCTGAACTTGGGGCCCAGTTTGCACTGAATTCTTGTTTCTTTACCCCTCTTGCAATCAGAATGCAGATGTAAAATGCATCAGATACTCTTGTTTTCTAGAAGATTGAAACTCTAAGAATGTATTACAAACTACACAAGTACTGGAGGAGATAAGAACAGTACTTCTAGTGTGTTCTCAATTTTAAAGGCTTTCATTTAAAAAAAAATCTTATGAGGGCTACCAGGTGTAGAAAATGTGACGTATTCTTATATTTCATCACTGTTGTGGTATTTCCAGAAGGCCACTCAACCTTTCCTTTGATAAAAATAGTACCACTTTTGTTTCTTTTCTGTCCTGCAGCCCCTTTGGTTGGCTCTGAGCGCCCTCCTGTCCCGTTTACCCAGCGGTGATTGTTAGTCATGCACCTTCACTAAAGGCTTGAGTGACTTGTGACTCTGCGGCAAGGACAGCAGACAAAGAGCCATCCCTGTCTCTAGTGCTGACCGTGCCAGCCTGCTGGAGCAAAGGGAATACAGAGGCAGCACGGCTGTCCCGCTCGTTTGGGAGCGGCTGATCCCGCTCGTTCGGGAGCGGCTGTCCCGCTTTTTTGGGAGCGGCTGTCGCTCAGGAGCAGAGCTGGCAGCAGCAGCAGCAGGGGCTGGCAGCCCGGGGCAGGCAGGTCGGACCGTGAGCGCAGCCGTGCTGGGACAGACAGACATTGGCTGGCATGCAAGGGCTGCTGGGTGCCACGGTGCCCTGTCACAGCTGGCTTTGCTCCTGGACACTGCTGTGAGGCTGTCCCCAAACGCCTGACACCACGAAGAGTTGACAATGAGATTGCATTTAAAGCATTCGCTTCATGCCCTGCGCTTCTGTTATTCAAAGCTCCTTGCTACTTGTAACAGGGTCATGTACCTGGAAACGTTAACCACTGTGATTTTCCATTTTTTTTTAGTCCAGAAATAGCTTGTGTCCATCACAACAGGGCAATCAGTGTGCTTACAAAGCAAAACACAGGTTTTACACTGTGGTCTCTAAGCAGACCCCTGAATGTCCTCCAAAGTTCTCTCTTTATTCTGCAGGTCAGAATGAGGAATGCTGCTGTGTTAAAATATCATGATATTTGCGCTGCTTTTAAACTTCTTGATTGACAAGCTCTACCTACTGCTTTTTCAGCATTAATTGCTTCATAGCATCTCAGGCTGAGGTTATAATAATTTCCACTGAAATTGCAATCACGTGGCAGGTAGCTGTAAACACCTTAGCCTTCTGTGTCACTGAGCAAGAAAGGAGATTTCAGACACATAGGAAGTAGAGTTCTTTGGGCCCTGGTAAAGTACAGTTCTCTGTTTGGAGAGGATAATGGCAAGTAAGTTAAAAAAAATCATAGAATATCCTGAGTTGGAAGGGACACAGGAGGATCATGGAGGTTCAGCTCCTGCACCTGCACAGGACATCCTGAAGTGTCACACCATGTGCCCAAGAGAGTAGTCCAAATGCTTCTTTGACTCTGCCAGGCTTGGTGCTGTGACCAGTTTCCTGAGGAGCCTGTTCCAGTGCCAGCCACCCTCTGGGTGAAGAGCCTTGTCCTGATATCCAACCTAAACCTGCCCTGACAACTTCAGGCACTGGGCACCACAGAGGAGAGGTCAGTGCCTGCCCCTCTGCTTCTCCTTGTCAGAAAAAAACTGCACTGAGGTCTCCCCTCAGTTTCCTCCTCTCCAGGCTGAACAAACCAGAGAGTGGTGGAGAACAAGGATTCTTTAACAAAGCTACAGTGGACTATATAAATAAAATTGAGAAGGTGTTGGCAGCAGTTTCTTAGAAGTTGCTAAGATTCTTTGGAACAAAATGAAAATATCTTCATCACAAAAAAAAAATAGATTTTGAGGTTCATCTTTGATGCTGTTGCTACTTAATGCTACTTCATACAGAGAGAGCAGCAGCATAGCCATGACCACAATTTCTGCCTGAGCAGCTGTTAAACATTGCATCAGTGAGCACAGAATTCAGAGATGGGTGCAGCCAAACCAAGTTCAATCTACCTATGATGACACCTTTTGGTATCTGAAGGACAGTAGACTTTCCTGGACCATGTAATCCAAATCTTACTAAAGAGGTAAATAATTTAAAACAGATGTTAATGTGCTCTGCAGTTTGACATTATCTCTTTTCCCCATGACTATGTGTCTTCTAAAAAGTACAATTATGGGGACAATTTGGAGATTGGACCCACTTTGGAAATAAATTTCCTTGTTTGTTACCCTGTGATGTGACATGTGTGGAAAAAGGCTAAGTGGGTATCTTGCATGAGCAAATTCTGCTCTCTGACTGTAGCTATAAGGAACTACCACCCCCAAGAAGGGAGGGAAGGCATTTCCCAGCTCCTCAGCCCAGCTTGTTGGCATACTTTGACTGGATGATGATGGATTTCTTGGAAATGTGTCTACAGCTGAGTGACAGCCTTTCTATTGACTTCACTGGATTATGGATTAGGCTTCTATCATGTAACCTCTTTAAGGCTTCTCCTGCTCCTACACAATCACCACACCCCCAAGGCTTTTAAGAGTCACACAGGATTGTCACAGCACTCCTGGACTGTGAAGGCAAAGGCAAACCACAGGAGACTTGTCCAACAGAGGACATGCCTTTACAGAGAGTCCTGTTCTACTCTCATTTTTATCAAAATGCACATTTCCCACCCTCTGCATACTCCTCTCCTGTCCTGGAGGGCATTCCAAGCTGGGGGCCGGGAGAAGGATCAATGGAAATGAATATTTGATTCTCAGAAATTGGTCTTCTATACACTAAACTGGCCCTGCTGATTGACTCATGGTTTAAGACTGTAACAAGTCTTAGCAAGTGGTGATGAAGGCTGGAGGAGCCTGTGTCTGTCAGGCTGGATGAACAGCCTCCAGCTGGCCAAAGACCAGCCAGAGAGCAGGCCAAGGAAACAGAGTCCCTTTGCTGGTGAAAGGGCTGGGGAGGGCTGAAACCCTGGGCAAAGAAGGTGAAAAAACAGATAAGGCACGTGAGTGTTGGCATTTCTGATGGTTCTTTGGTGCATTCTTTGGAACAAGAAGAGGAAATCACATGGGGAAACATGGGAGGAGGTAAAAACATGGAAGATGAGGTGAAATTGTTCAGAACGTGCCCTGAGAAAAGAATGGAGAAAGCTGCAAAGTACATGAGGAGAAAAATGCAGGAATTGCTGACAGCATAGAGAACAGTGCAGGAGTTTTGAAGAAAGGCAAAACTAACAGGAAACATTTCCATGAAAAACTTTCAGCAAGACTTACTAAAAATGACTAAAATTTGAAGAACCCCTCAGAGACTGTGAGAGAGGGGGAGAAAGCCAGGTATTCCAGACTTTAGCATAGCTAAGGTAAACATATGCTTAAACTATGCTTAAAACTCTGTGAGGTGCTTGGTCAGACTTGCAATCAACAATGACCTTCTGGACAAAGGTCTAGGGTCAATGACAGCAAAGTCTCAAAACCCAGGTCTCTTTCTGGAGTGGAACTTGTATAAACACCTCAGAAATTTTGGTTGAATAACACCAGAGTAGTTCATCAACTGGATTGTGACAGCTCCCAGGATAGCCTCTTAGAAGGAATTAGAAAATGGAATAATTGGGCAACAGAAAGATCTGTATTCAGCTGGGGCAATGCCTTTTTAAAAATAATTTTAATGTGAATGCTTGCAAAGTGTAAATTTGTCCTTTTCCCCAGCAAGAAGGTCAGGCTGTAACTTTTGCCTTTCTTTAGTTGTCCACATCTTGCCAACAGTCCTTTGAGTTTTTCCACATGGGAAAGCCATTTTGAGTCAGTTAATGATTAGCCTGCCTGTGAACTTTAAATTAAAACCAGCAGCCACAATTAATGGAGCCCACAGTATCTTCTGCAGGCTGCTAAGAGCAGCAGTGGGAAGAGTGGTGGCTCGTTGAGCCTGCTAAATAGACATGGCCACTTGCCAGCTCTCAAAAAGAGGAGATGATGGATGGGAGAAGGGGAAGGAAACAATCTCATACAAACAGGACTCCCTTAGGAGCAGCCAGCACAAGCTGCCAGTGTGCATGAAAAGCTTGCATGGGTTTTTCCTTCATTTGAAAACAGGCTGTTTTCACTGCAGGTGAGGTGCTCTCCTTCCTTCATAGTCTTCTCATCTGGAAGCAGACTTTTGGGGTCAGAGGTATCCATGTTCCCACACCAAAAGCAATTCTGGCTTTTACCAGAGCTTTCTGAAAGCTCTGGGACTGGTCAAAGCTCAGGTCCAGCAGGCCTTGGTATCAGCAGACAAGGTATCCAAAATATTTTTCTCTTTATTCTCTGTAATACTAGTGCTAGGTAAAATGGTTCTCATGCAGAATGCCTTGCTTTGAGGGAGACCTGTGGAACTAAAAATCATAAATGCAGTAAGAACAGCCCAGGCTCATGTAAAATCTAAGTCTCCTTGCTCTCTTTCCCAGTCTGACCACTAAATTCCCTTCTTGCTCCTTTTTTAATAAAACAGCTGGTGAGCTAGGAGGAGCTGGAAGGGCATTCCTCAGCTTCACAATTGTAATGCCTTATAGTGATTTACCCCTAATGCCACTGAAGTCAGCAGAGTTAAACCAGTGTGAAACCAGGTCATAGCCAGAATTAAAATACAGAAGGGCATGTTCACCTTCATCAGATAAAGGCACAAATGGAAATAATAATGGTACCTGTAACAGCTTACAGAAACTACTGTCATTACAGAAGCTGAATAGAAACAGGAGACTTTAAATGATTGACAGCAGCTTGTGGCCTGATTTGCCCCTCACTGTTGTTAGGGATGCACAAGGGGTGATCAGACCAAGGAAAAGGTCTTCATCCTTAATGCTGTGTGATGGTGAGTGGAGGCCACCACGTAGCAAGACCCAGGTACCTGCTGGAGTGGCAGGGTCACAGATTGGAAGCTGTCAGTGCCCCAGTCCCAGCCTGAGCCTGTTCCTGTGTCAGAGCTCTGCCTGCTGCCGTGGGAGCTGCTGGCTGGAGCACCCTGGCCATGGACACAGAGGGAAGGACTGGCTGCTGCTCCTCCTCCAGAGGACAGGCATGAGGCAGGGGCAGCAGTGATGCAGCAGCTGCTGGCCGTGACTGCTGCCCCCAGGATAAGCACAGCTGATGCTCAGGGCAGGCACTGCAGCCATCTCTCCTGTGCCAGCGCTGCAAACCAGCCCAGGTGCTCCTGTTTGCAGGGAGGGGAGAAGATCTGTGCCTCAGACTCTGAGGTAGCTGCACCTGTGACCTGTGGAAGCTTTCAGCCCTTTCATGTCTGCCTTCTGAGGAAACTGGTATTGCTTGCTGGGAGAGGTAGGGTACAGGACTAGAGAAACTAGTCCTTTGATGCAGTTTGGAAAACTTCCTGATTCTAGAAAAGTCCAAGCATTAGAGCCTGAAATAATTTCAGATGTGGGACACTGTACAGACTATGCAGGTTTTTGAAGCATTTTCCTATAATGGTGTGATTTATTTACATAGTATGAACACTTTGGAAAGTGAACAGGCTGCTTTAGGATGAGTGAATGACGCATGGAAGCATCTTTTCCTTGCAGTCATGGCAGAATGCTGTTGATCACTTCTCATCCAGGGAGTCTGGGAGCTCATGGCTCTCAGCTCCAGCAGGAGTGCTGTGTAGTTATGAGCTTTTGGTGATTTTTATTGTCACTAAAGGTGGAAGCTTAAATGAAAAACATATTTTTCTGTGTCCCAGTAGTGAGGATTTGCTCAGGCCTGCAGAAGCAGACTCCTTAATCCTTTGCCCTCGTGTTAACTTTTGACGCCATGTCCTGATTGGGCTGCTGCCAGGAGGAGCCTGTCTGTAATCCCAGCTGCAATCATTATTTGTGCCACCCCTGCTCCCCGGGGGCCCATGGAAGGGAGCAACACGGCACGTAAGTGCGCTGTGTGAAGAAACAGATGCTGTTTTTCTCCTGCTCAGCTCCCTAGTGCCTGTTTTGGGTTCCATTGTGTTTAAATACAAGTACAATAGGTAATAACTTTGTTCCATGCATTGTCGTCCTGAAGGGACAACGTGAAGGGATTGGCTGGGTGGGGAGTTAATTCCTTCTTTTTCTGAGCCAATTGATGCAGTTTGTTCTGTCTGCAAAGTGCTGGGGAACTCCCCAGCAGCAGAAACCTCTCACTTAGAAGTAATAACAGTTTAAACCTTGCTGTGCTTCTGCTTCCCTTTCAGAGCAGCCTCAGTGCCCTTGGCACTGGGGGTGGTGCTGAAGGAGTCTCCTGCAGCAAAGCAAATAATTGGGCTTGAGCTTGTAGAAGGTGGTGTAGCCTCTGCTGCATGCAACAACACATTTGCTAAATAAGGGTTCAAGCTCTGTTGGCCTTGTAGCTCAGGCCCCCATGAGTGCTGCCCAGGCAGGGCGAGCTCTGCTGCTGATGTTGTTACAGCAGCAGCAGCAAACCCACCCAGGTGTGTTTGGTTTGTGTGGCAAGGTTTTGGTAGTGATGGGGGCTACAGCATTGGGACACTGCCAGAAACCTCCCCTGTGCCTGACAAAGCAGATGCCAGATGGCTCCAGCAAGGACCTGCTGCTGGCCAAGGCTGAGCCCATCAGTCCAGCTGGCAGCACCTCTGGGATAACAGGTCTAAGAAAGGGAAAAAACAGAAGAGCAACAGCTGCTGGGAGACAGAAGGGAGGCTGTAGGAGGGCAGGAGCTCTAAATACCACAAGGTCAGTGGGCAAGGAGGGGCAGGAGGTGCCTCAGACAGTGGGGCAGAGATCCCCCTGCAGCCCATGGTGAGGCAGCTGTGTCCCTGCAGCCCATGGAGGTTCAAGGGGATGCAGAGAACCCGCTCCAGCCCATGTCCAAAAGAGGTTGTGACCCCATGGGAAGACCACAATGGAAGAGGCTCCTGGCAGGACCTCCTGGAGAGACAATCCCAAGGTGGAGCAGGTTTGCTGACAGGATTGGTGACACCACGGGGAACCCACACTGGGCAGCCTGTTCCTGAAGGACTGCACTCCCTGTGAGACACCCAGGCAGGAGCAGTTCATGAGGAACTGTAGCCCATGGGAAGGACTGACACTGGAAAAGCTCATGGAGGACTGTCCCCCATGAGAGTGACCCCACACTGGAGCAAAGGAAGGAGGTGAGGAGTCCTCCCCTTGAGGAGGAAGGAGCTGCAGAAACAATGTGAACTGACCACAACCCCCATTCCCTCTCCCTCTGTACTGCTTGGGTGGGAGGAGGCAGAGAATTTTGGAGTAAAGAAAGCAGAGCCTAGGAAGAAGAAAAGAGTGGGGGAAGGTGTTTAAAGATTTCGTGTTATTTCTCATTATCTAACTGTGATTTGATGAGTAATAAACTCATATACCCCCGTTGAGTCTGTTTTGCACCTGACAGTAATTGCTGAGTGATGTCTCTGTCCTTATCTCAAACCATGAGCCTTTTAATACATTTTCTCTCTCCTGTCCAGCTGGGGAAGGGAGTGATTGAGCAGCTTTGGTGGGTACTTGGTGGGCATCAGCTTCAACCCACCACAGCAGGTCACATAATCCTGCCTCCTCTCCAAGGATCCCCTGGCTGGAATGTCGCTCCCAGCAATCCTTTGACTCTGTGCACTGAGTTTTTACAGGCAGGGCTGCTGTGAGGTCGTGCCCTCCCGTGAGGGTTCAGCCAGGCGAGCCCGAGTCCTGTGTGTGGGCAGGAGAAGCTTGCCCAGCCCAGCCTGGAGGGAGCCAGGCATCCTTGTGACCTGACTTCAGGTGGCAGGACCGTGACTCATTTTAATTACGTGCTGGGAGGAAGTCGAGGGTGCCTCTTCACCCTGTGTCTCACCCTCTGAGCAAGCTGGCTGCTGCAGGGGAGATTTCTCAAGGTCTCGGGGCTCCAGCTGCTCAGAGTGACCCCGAGACGCCTTAGAAAGTCTCTTTTTCCAGCCTGGCCATCGAAGAAGGAGCCAGAGCTCTTCATTTCTCGTTCTCAAGGTTGTTCATTGTTTCTTATCTATAACATTCTTTCTCTGACCCACCGAGGTCTGTCTGGAAGGTCAGGTTGAGGCACACTGCCCGCCTCAGAAGCAGTGTTGTCTTTTTATACTAAAAACTATGTGTTCATTATTTACTATAACTTCCCAATACCTATCACCTATGTTAGACAGTGAGCTTCTACTCTAAACCAATCTAAAAGTGCCAACATCACCCAGAAGATGGAGGCTAGGAAGAAGAAGGAAAAAGGACAAGGCACGCCCAAATTCCTCCATCTTGAGACCCCGAGCCCCCATTCTGAAAACCTCAAAAATCTATTTTTCAGCCCATGACAAACTAACCATTATTCTACTCAAACTTTCCTGACTTGTAATTCTTCATATAAAGGTTGGTAATTTTTTCCATGGGTCAAGATCAAAGGCACAGGGGGCTTGGGCTCTGTGCCAAGGTCTCTGAGTCCCCCAGGCAGGGGCTGGAGTCCTCCAGTAACTCGGTCTCCTGCTGGGTTCGGGTTTGCTCCCGAGCAGGTGCACGGTCCGGACAGCTCAGTCCTCTCACGGGACAGACTGCCCAAGCCCCCAAGCAGTTCCCAGCTGCTGGCAGCCATAGCAAGCTTAAGGGATATCAGCTCTCCAGTGATTCTCAGCTCTTGGTGATTCCAGCTCTTAGCCTGCAAGGTGCCGCAGGGCGAGAGAGGAGAAGGCTGTTCTGGCATCCCACAGCGATGTCTTTTTGGGTGTTCTGTGAAGTTCCAGTGACAGCTCCTCCAGCCAGAACGGGCTAAAAGAGCCCATTATATAGGATACAGGGGGATCAGAAAGTGTCCAGTCGCCGGGGTTAAAGGAGAGTGGCCTCTAGGGTGACAGAGGGATAAGCAGGGGTCCAAAGGTGGAAGAGAGGGGCTTCTAGCTATTCACCATGACTTGGCCTTTCCTATCTTCCTGCTCTCCTTGCAGGCCCTGTGCCTGCTACGCTCCAGGGCAGCCAGAGGAATTTCCTGGGTTCCAACATCAAGGTGCCCAGCACCAATTATTTCCAAGGGGTTATCCAGCAGCAATTTTAACAGCAGACTGGAGGGCTGTGTGGGGAAGAGCGTTCTCAGCCGAGGTGTGTTGATGACGGCACTATTCTTTTTCTCTCCCTCTCCACCCTCAACGCGCTCCCAGCAAAGACACACGGAGCATTATGTCATTGGCATCCTGGTTCAGGTGGAACGAGCCCCCAAACCGCATTTCCCAGAGGAGCCCCACAGAGATGGTGGTGGAGACGCTGATGATGGAGCTGAGCTGGCAGATGAAGCAGGCGGAGAAGCAGCAGCGCGAGCGGGAGAACGAGTACCGCCGGATGAAGACGGGCGTGGACTACGGCTGGCTGGTCAGCTACCCCAAGCACGGCTACGACATCAGCCCCGGGGAAAGGCTGCAGCTGGAGGACATGTGCACCAAAATACATCCTTCCTACTGTGGGCCTGTCATACTCAGGTACCGTAAAAGATGGGATGATGAAGAGCCTGCCTTTCCCCCTTTCCTCTCTGTGATGTGTGAGGAGGGAGTGAGAGTTGCTTGGAGCGGCAGAACCGAAACTTGGCATCCTGTATCATGAGTCGTGCTGGCATTGTGGCTTTGTGAAAGAAGGGAAATCTAATGTTTTAAGTCAGTTTAACATCATTTCCCCCAAGAAGTTACAGGATGCTATTTCCCTCTGACATTGGCTTGAGTGCTTCGTGCTCCTGAGTAGGCAGAGCAGCGTTACCTTGCCTGATGAACAGGTACCATCTCAGTATTGTGAGGGCTCTTTTTTGCTTCAGACTTTAGAATCAGAGAGAAACTGACGTTTAAAGGGACCTGTGGAGGGATGTACTTCCACCTCCTACTTGGAATGGGGCCACCTTCAGAGTTAGATCAGGTTGTTTAGAGCCTTGTCCTGTCCACTGCTGAATATCTCTGAGGGCAGAGGTTCCACAGCCTCTGAACAGCCTCCTTTGGTGTTTCCCCCCTCTCACTGGAGCCTTCATTCCTGGATTTAAGCTGTCCAGCAGGTCTGTTGAGGCACTTGTCCCCAGTGTCCAAACCTAAAAGTGCTATTATTTTTTTAGCCTGTGAAGCAGGTGCTCCCAGAGAATGTCTCCCTTCCCTACCCTCCCTCTTACCCTAGACATGGAGTCATGGGATGCAGGTGAGGATGAGTTGGTTTGAACAGCCAGGTGATGCTTCTGACTTCTGCAGTGTAGATGTACACACAGCCTCTCTTTCTGTTGAGCCTTTCAAGTGCTGCACTTAGGGCTGCTGCCTGCCAGCTGAGTAACCTCCTGTGAAAATGCCTTTAGAAACTGATCTAAGCCTGCTGTAGCATGCAGACTGGAAGGGAAGGGTATGGCTCTTTTCCTTTTGGGCTGGCTGTTCTAAGATAAACTCTTGCACTTGGCACAGTGAAGGCAAGCTTGGCAAAGTGAGGAACAGTGACTCTGCAGTGCACCCTAGCCAAAGCAAAGTTGTGAAATGGGCCTTTACAACCAACTTCCCCTGTTCCAACATGTTCTTCAGTTGGGATTAGGGTGAACACAGTCCTTGCAGGACATATACAAGAGGGCTCTCAGCATCCTGCAGTCCCTCACTGTTTAAGCTGGCTCCTGTTTTCCCTTGGGTTGCAGCTGTAAAAGTGCTGGAAATAGCTGGTGCTCTGCCTTACAGTGGATGTAGCCAGGAAAGAATGCCAAAATTACCTCTCTAGCCCTCATCTTCCTTGGGGCTGAACCCTGGAAGCAACCTGGCACACAGAGCCTTGGCTCTTGCAAAGGTTGCCATGGTGGCAGAATTTGGGATCATTCAGTGACCAAAAGCTCTCCAGTGAAAATTTGCTGGGAACAGCACCTGCCTTGTGGTTGTATAACTCCAAGCTATGCTGTAAACAAGCCACTTCAAACCCTTGGGATTCAGAGCTATCTTTACCGTGCCCAGGGCCACTGAGCAAGGCCTGTCTGGCTAACAGGTTATTTCCAAGACAGCAGGCTTCATTTGCTGGAGCAGAGAGGCCCCAAGGTTCATCCTCTTCAGGAAAGTATGAAGCTGAACTCTATACAACTTGCTGCTCTGCTATTTGTTTTTTGTTTAATTGATACAGATCATGCAAGAGGTATGATTGCAGTGCAGCTTGTAATGGTTGTTCACTGTTGTTCAGGATTCAGCATACTGATGGCAGTAGATAAATGTACTCCACAACGTTGGTGGACTCTGTGTGGGCATGATTGAAAAAGGCTGAAACCATCCTCTTAAAACTCCTCTTACAAATAGGGTGCTGTCATAAATTGTATTACACTATGATTTGAGAAGTGGCATGTTTTACAGAGCTTGCAGAGCTTGCAAAGCCACACTAAAATAAACCCTGAGGATTTCATAATCTTTGTTGGTACAGTTGTGTGACTGAGAAGGGGCTGTCACAGCCACAGAAATGGTGGAACTGGATTGTGTCAAAGGTCTGGCTGATCTGATGGGCAGTCTGTGTGTGACCAGGGGCATCTGTGCAAGGAAAAGAGCAAAGGACAAGGAAGCAAATCCAACAGCAGGAACAATTACACCTCATATATAGCATCCAGCTTACTGTGCCTTGTAACTGGGAGACTTCTGGAGCCACAAGTGGACCTTCTATCCATAATTGGCCCATGTGGCTTTTTCTTTCAGTTGTTTATATTGTGGGAGCTTTTCTGTTTTTGAACACATGTAAATTTAAAACCTTTTGGCACCCTGTGTCAGAGTTCTACTCCTGAACTACAATTCTGTTACAAAAAACTGTGTTTTGCTTGTCTTAAGCTAGTGTCCTAGTTTTATGTAATAATCCTTTCATCTTGTGTTGGAAATGTTAAGAGTTGACCCCTCTTCTTTTCTACCTTCTGAGAGCTCTGTCATTCCTTGGAATTTTCATTGCTGGTGAGGAAACAAAGACAAATAATGGGGCTTGCCATGTTAGGAGAAAGAAAGAAAAAAAATAAAGAGCCTGCAATTTAAAAGAAACACAGCCAAAATTGGATAAATTCTCTTTTCAGAAAGAGAGATAAGATGGAGATTTTAGTAACTTCCCCAAAATTGCCCAAGATGAGTATAATAGGAATGCAATGAAACCTCCACATTTCCAGTGAAGTACTATTAATAATATCATTGCACTGCTGATATTTTTCTCAAGTACTCTGTGACTTCCTAATATGTAGCAGCTTTTAGAAAAATCTTCCACCAAAAAAAAGTTTGTGAGTTTGCTTTGGGAAATTCAAATGCAGAGCATGTACCCTACCAAAGCCCTTGGTTCTGACTGAAATAGCAAGCTTGATCCTTTCCCTTCCATTTGAGATATTTGAAGAGCTGAGGTCCTTTTTGAAGTCCTTTTTGCACTCAACAAGCACGTAATTCTTAAATAACACAAGTAGCAGGCATCTTGCAAGACTGCACACTTTGTTTTGTTTGTGTCATGCAAGGTCTCCTGCTTTGTGAGCCTCTGAGTTCACAGTCAAAGCTAGAACAAAACATTTTTATATGAGTTGTCAGAGATGTCACTTTGTTCTCTAAATGATTATCCAAATTGTCCTTTTCTGTGGGTATGGGCTCATTTACTGAGAGGCAAAGTTTCTCCAAATTTGTTTCTTCAGATGTGGAGGAGGCTGGAAAGGAGCACTTCACACATGAACAGGGGTTTTTTTCAGATCCAGATTGCCTATTTTGTGTCAATAGAAGCTTCTCTTTGAGGCTCTTGAAAGTCTGGAAGGATTCAAATACACTGAAATAGTATCAGATATCTGGAGACTCTGATTCACCTCCTGCAAATAAAGCCATTGCATTCAGGAGTGACTTTGCTTTAGGTTACTGGGTTAGAGATGGCTGTTTATTTAAAATTAAATCCTGGAGCCAGCTGAAGGAAATGACAGTGAGTTTGGTGAGGTCTGTAGTACCTATCTGCCCTGGTTAAACTGAACAAGTAGAATAGAATTTTGCCAATTAAAAATGCTGGATTTTTCCCATCTTTACTCAGAGCTTTAACCCTAGTCAGAGCTAGTTAAAGTCTGTTTAATTTCTTTCAGTTTCAGCAAAAGTGAAACAGTTGGTTTCTGTCCTCCTGTGCCCAGAGGGAAACAAAAAACTCCTTAGTATGGAAATGTAGACCTGCATATTGGTGATCTGAGTTGTTATCAATATCACAGGCTAAGGACTGTAATTTTATAAAGATTGTGTATAGCTGAAGTGACTTTCCTAGTAAGATTTCGTGTAAGACAAATGACTCAATCAGAAATGGATTTATTTACAATTACAAGCTTAAGTTTGAGGTGATGTGACATGAGTGTTGCAATTAGTGTGAATGCTGTAATTCTTGGGGAGACAAGGAACCTTTTCTAGCACAGCTGTTTGAGTGTTACCCTAGAACCAGAATTATTGCTCAAAATATAGATTCAGGAGTCAGCAGCTAATTATTAGCACTAAGCAACCCCACGTTTTCTTTGAATGACTAAATCTACTTAGAGCTCCCCATTCAGGCAGGCACTCAGGAATACCCTGAACTATAAGCACATTGTTTAAATCCATGGACTTTCAGTGGATTTAACAGGTCTTTAAAGTTCAGGCTGTACTTAGGGAACTTGCTGTATGGGGGACCTACAGAATAACACAGGCAGGTGACAGTGCTTTAAAAAGCAGTGCCAGGATGAGCCAAGCACAGCAGGATTCTTGAAATGTGACAGCCCTCTAAGGCAAAGGAAGGAACAAATTTGTTTGAACTGTGATTCAGACACTGCCTGGACTGGGGAATGTGCTCATCCCTGTGTATGCCTGTTCATCCTCCCCAGATCTGTGCTGGTTCAAGGTGAGTTTTTGTCACGTCTCAGTCGCTGTGTGACGTGCATGACGTGTTCCAGGAGAGCTACCAGCACTTCCATAGCTTGAGCCACAAATAAGATAGGAGGTCTGCTTCTGTGGTGAGTAAGGAAACCCTGTTGAGGTGTTTCTGGACATGGTTGTGCAGTTGCCTGGTTTGAAACTATCCTATGCAAAAGAGTAAGGCTATTAACCTGTGGTAGAGGACAGATGAGCCTTGTGCAATTTTGTGTTCTTAACCCCACTGAGCAGCTTTGTGTAGAGTTTGCTTCCCAAGATACGAGACCATACTCCCTGATTCCAGTAGTTTTCTGGTTTTGCATACTGGCTGTTCTGTGCAGAGGGCAAACTGCTGGAGCATCCAGCACATCAGCTGGTGCTCACTCATACCTGGGGAAGATGGCTTTGGTTATGTGTAGGTGCCTGCAGCAAAACCATCTTTTTCTTCTGATGCACAGACTGGTTTAGCTGGAGCTCAGCTCTGATAACCTGTCCATCTTTCCTGTTCTCAGTTTTCTGTTGAGAAATATTTGTGGTGTGCACTCCTTTAGGATTTCTACAGGAGCTTGTCCCTTACACAAACGTGCTGGTACTGAGTTAGGTGGGCATTAATAAAGGGGTGAACTTAGTTCATCCTGTTAGGGGAGAGAAAAGGATCCCCTTTCCCTTCTCCTTCAGAATCAGGGTGGCTTTCCCTTCTGTGACTGGCAGACAGTCTTTTGGATTGCTTTCTCTTTGTTTTTTAGACCTGCTAAAATCCTTACAAAGTAGTTTTGATGTTGGTCCTGAAAAGTTAGAGGTAAATCTTAACAGCAGAGTTGACAAAACTAAGCTAAGAAGAGTGCAAATGGGCAGATAGCTGTGCAGGTGGAAAGCTACCCTGATTTCAGAAAACTATTTCAGCTGGATTGGTTGGGAGTGTTTCCAGCGACCCAGGGCATTAGCATTAGAGCTCTCTGCTCAGGGGGAATATTTGCTGTCATATAATTCATTTCCCCTCTTGTACCCAGAGCCAGGCACTGGCCCATAATAGCCTGATGTGTGCTGCTCCCTGCTCTGGAGCCACAATCCAGCAGTAGGACACACAGCCTCAGAAAGTGGAGGCAGTGATGTTGCCTTTTGGGTGCACAATTGCCAGTACAAAAGAAGAGGATGTAATTATATACATATATATATGTATAAAATATGATAGCACCTCTCTTTAAAACACACATTGAGATAAAATAATGAAATGTCTCATTTTAGTTCACTTCTGCAATAGAAATCCTTTGAAGCTGCTTTCCCCGGTATAATAATAAGAATGTTGTGGAGACTTGAGTTTCTGTGGACTCACCTGTCTATGCTTCAAATAGGAAAAAGGGAAAAATATATTTATTGTGAAAACTGTATTTTGGGCTCTTTGATAATGAAACTGAAGTGCCTCCTCAAAAGGCAGAAAGGAAGTGTGCAATGTCCAGCAAATCCCAGTTCCTGCTGTTGTCTGCTAACCCTCAGCAAGAGACCATCTCTTTCCCTTTCAGGCACAATTCAGTTTGGTGTCACTGTGGCAGTGCTGATAAGCAGCATGAGCTACAGCACCTCAGAGGCCTTTTGCACCCAAACATTCAAAGTTTTGAGGGTTTTGGTGAGGGGGCAGAGGAGGGAGAATAAGAATTCATCCAAAGCGACTGAAACAGTTAAAGAACATTTTGGTGACTGGAAGGTTTTGTGTCAAACTGCTCTGGCTTGACACTGGAAGGACTGGTGCTTCTGCTGACACCGAGTTCCCTCACTGAGCAGCACTGGTGTCTCCACAACTGTACCTGTAGCTGCCAGTACTTGCTGGGAGAGGAATATCTGGGATACAGCAGGGTTTCAAGATGTGTGGCCAATTTCAGGCCTCCACAGTCAGAGTCAAAATACATAAACATAGAAAAAGTCTTTCTGGTTTCTCTTTGGCTTGCTTTCTGTCCCTATTATCTTGGGTATCCTTTGGCACACCATTAAGCAATGCAATTCCATATGTGCTAAACTCCTTCTTACATTCCTGGGGCTTTTCAAAAACCCAAGAGGCAATTTCTCATTCCATCAGCTTCTGCTGTATTGGGCTCATTTAAATACAGTCCTACTGTTTTCCATCCTTGTCCAGTTCTCTTGGAGGAAAATATCAAAATGCTTACCTTATACACTTTAGCTTCCCTGCAGTACAAATTCCTTGATTTTAGTGAAGTACTAGTTTAGCTCTGTGTCTGCTTGCAGGTATAATTTTACCTTAAGAACTGATTATTTATTAGAAGAGCAGCCATATTGCCATCTATCACAAATGCGTGCTATTACAGAACAATCAGAGTATCTGCATGATCAGAGGGTGAACCTTGGCAGTGGCTCCCACACTCTCCAGGCTGGGGACAATTCACCCAACAAGGTGTCAGCAATGGCATGATCTCTTTGTTGCCCAGCCAGTGGTCCATTCAGTGACTTCAAGAAAACTATTTTGCCCTGCATCTTATTTTCCTCACCTGCAAAATAAACAGTGGTGATTCTTCACTTCCTTGGTACTAAGCTAGGTTAATAAATTTTGAAAAAACTCAATTTTGAGCTCTTTGCTGAGAAGGCACTGAAGTAATTCAGTGTTATCTAATTAGATACAGCATTGTGCTGCCAACCAAGATGTTTTCAGCTGAGCCAGTCCATTATGTTACAGAAATTCATAGGAAGATGAAACACCACAGAAAGTTAAATATTGAAAGACTACCAAAGAAAGTGACTGGATTTTCCTTTGTCTAGAGGCCATTGGGTAATGCTGTCAGGAACAAGAAAGGAAGACAGGGGAAGTCGTGGGGCTTTCCCTGGTCTACCTTGAGCTTCTGGTAAGCTGCAGTTCAGGGACTGCCTCGAGCAATGATGTGCATTTGGACAATCACGTTTAATCAGCAGCGCTGGAGACATTTTCCACAAACTTGTCCAGTAATTTTGTTTCTTAAGCTATTAATAGCATTGAGTTCTGGTTTAATAGGTGTTGTGTGAAAAGAGCACTTCCTTCTGTTTCAAACTTGCCTTCTAGCTTTGTTTGGTTCTCCCTATTATTTCTTGTGCTTATAAGAAACAGTGATTCATCTCTTCCTTACATTCCCTGGCTTGCTTGTGATTTTAGAGACCTTGGGCATATCTTCATGGCGCCTCCTTGTTGTTGTTCCCTTCTGTCCTGGGAGTCCCATTTAGCAGGAAAGTGCAAGTTGCAGGCCTAGCACAGTGATTTGGCAGCAATCTG
This sequence comes from Fringilla coelebs, assembly GCF_963513975.1. Lineage (NCBI taxonomy): Eukaryota > Metazoa > Chordata > Aves > Passeriformes > Fringillidae > Fringilla > Fringilla coelebs. The sequence goes on along the minus strand of NC_140030.1, from coordinate 92,152,289 downwards.
GAATTTGATGTTTTTAATCAAAGCTGTGCCTCGACTGTGCTTCCAGGTTCAGGCAAGTGGTTGCGGAGTACGAACCAGAAGCGCAGGAAGTATCCCGGCTCTTCCGCTCCGTCCTGCAGGAAGCTGCTGAGAAGATCAAAGAGGAGGAAGAGGCCAAGAAGCTTGCAAGGCAGTGGAACACAAAGAACAGAACCAGCCTCTCCTTAACAACATTTAAATCTCGCTCCAGGATTTCCCCATTCATCAGTGACATCAAGACCATCTCTGAGGATGTGGAACGGGGCACCCAGCCCAACAGGAGGGTTTGGAGCATGCCAGAATTTCGGAACACCAAGGATTTCTGACTCTGTACTGAATAAGGTTTTTAGACACTGATCTTTCAAAAGCCCAGTTAACCCTTTTTTAACTCTACTGTTTCTCCTTTTTTCCGTCTCTCTTTTCCTGCCTGTCTCTGTCTTGGAAGCTGTGTCCGTAGTAACCGCTGCTGATGCCTGCAGTCTGTGACACCATTTATTACCAAACATGGTAGCCTTTCCTGTAACTCAGTAGCTATTCAGTAACCTTAAGGACAAGGCTCACTTACTATCTCATTTTTATTACTGCTTTCTTGTGGAAAATGAATTAGGTTTGCTATGTCTGTCTTCTCCCTTTCCCCTCCAGCCTGGATGTAGTTATCTATAAAAACTTTTGGCTCAAGCTACTGAGAGCTGCTGCACCAATCTTGCTGAAAGCAAGACAGCCGCTTAAATGAGTGAGGCTTGCAGGATCAGGCTTGTGAGCTAAAGCTAGTATCTGATTTGGAACTGAACTTCCTTTTCCAACTAATAGCCTTCCTCAGTGCTACAACAAACTTCACAGGTAACCTCAGCACTGCTCTTGATCCACTTTTTTGCTGACAGTTCACAATCCAACCTGAGCAGAAACAGACCCAAGCTTTTTGAGATTAAAGACCAATCATGTTCCACAACCACCAGTTTATGCACGTTCAAATTTTTTGGGTACTTTCTCTTTTGTGCAGGCAGAACCCCCAGAACTTTGCACCTGCAGAGTAGATAGAAATTTATCAACCTGCTGTGTAGATACACAGGTGGATAACTCAGTGCTGTGTCAAGTGCTGTTCTGGGGCCTCAGTGCTCTGTGTTGCTGAGTGCTCCACCCTACACCCCAGAAATAAATCAGAAATCACCCTACACACTAGAAATTAATGTTTATGGCCAAGCCTGAAATATCTGTGTCAAGGGAAGGGCAAAGGGACTCAGCATTTATCTCTAGGGCTCTCTGTACAGTGGCAGCAGTGGAGATCATGTGAACTTTTTGCTGCTGTGACTGAAGTGCTCTGGCAGATGAAGGTTCTTCTGAGACCTTGGAGAGACAGGAAAATGCCACTAAGGAAAAGCTGCTAAGGCCCTAACTCAGCATTGGCAGGGAGAGCTCTCACCAGCAAAGGAAACAGCAGGGCACGCTGTGAAAGTCAAGTGTCCTGCAGAGAACCCAAGGGCAGGGATGCTTTGTGGTGACCAAGGGGAGATGGGGAACGAAGAGAAGGATTTGCCTGGATGACTGGCTTCTGGGGAATCATCTCAGTGGGGTATAGCCTCCTGGAGGACCCTGAAGCTTTGTTGTTCTTTTGTCCGTTTCCAGCTATTTTTCCCCTGGGGATCTTTGCAACAGCATGTGGGTTCTACAGCCAAGATTAAAACCCTCTGAAGCTGTGCCAACTCTGGGAAGAATTCCAGTGCATGAAATCTATCCTAGACTAGAAATGTGCAGCTTCTTCCAGAGATGGAGGAAGGCAGCATAAAACAAAGATCAAGATCAACCCCCTAAGAGCTCTGAGACTGGGATTCTGACTCTTCCTCTCTCCCCTCTGGGCTATGTAAGATTGAAGACAAGGCTTTCTTAGCAGCAGCAGGCTGCAATTTCTGTCCCTTGGTAAGCATTGCTGCCAGCAACCCTCCTAGGGACAGAAAGCAGCTCACTTTTAATCAAAAAAGTCAGGGCTTCCACATACAGCATCCAGTTTGGGACAGGCTATTCCAAGTTGAGGTCAGTGAGGGAGAGTTTAAAGCCTTCTGACAATCAGATTAGTGTTTTTCAGCCATATGTCCTTGTGAAGTAACGTGATTGCACACATGAAGTAAAAACCAAGGCTAGACATACTTAGCATAACCTTAGCTGTCTAGAAGATGTAGGATCTCTAGCAAGGGGTCACCGCAATTTGCAGAAACAATTCTTGTTTGGAAAAGAGTCAGCCATATTTTTTAAAATATATTTGCAAGCCACTGTATGGTACTGAAGACTGAGATGAGTTCATGAATTTCATGCTGCAGCTCTGGATTCATTTTATTTGCACTTATGTTCTGTTTGGCACCTTCAGTATTGACTGCATCGATGTGATGTTTGATGGACTGCTGGGAGACATGGGACCTTCTGCCACACTGCCACACAGCTCTTTGTCACAGTACAGTGTCAGCAGCATGCTCACTCTTTCTTAAGGAGAATCAGCAGTAAGTACCTTCCCTGCAGCAACGTTCTAAGCCAAGGAAATCCCTGACAGGTGTTCACACTATCACAGCGGCCTGTGATTGTGCTGTGTCCTTCATTAACAGCTTCCAGCTGGCAGACACTGTTCTGGTGCAGCCAAGGAGGCAGAGCTGACCTTTGGTCAAAGCCCTGCATGTTATGGAGGCCAGGCTGGGGCAGTGCTTGTGACAGCTGTTTTGCCTCAACTTACCTATCATTTATAATTCCACAATAAAACGTAATCCAAACTCTTAAACGGTATCTCTCTCCCTGTACCACTTCTGGAAGTTACACTAGGCTCCAAGTAGGATGGTAGAGGGATATTCAGATACCAAGCTATGAGAGACCTATTCTTATTCCATGCTCTCTAGTACTCTTACAGAGGTAGAAGTAGTACCATGTTTGCCTGCAGCCAGCTGCTTGGAGACTGACTGAACTCCTGCACTGTGTGTGCAGCAGGTACTGAAGCAGAGCTGGGAGGTGATCAGGGTGTGTGACTGCTGCACTGCTTCTGGTGCTCATTTTTCTTAGAAATGCTGTACACTGAACCTTAAATGATCCTTTGGTCTCAGCATGCAGCAACAACTATGCACTCATGTTTGCCTTGTCCTAATTCCACATTTGGCATGGCTAAATTAGTGTCAGTTCAAATGAGGAGCATGAAACTCCTGACTGTCACCACCTACTGTGCTATGGTCCCTGGCACTGGGCACACACAGGAGGCTAACCAGATTGTTTCTGGCTAAAGCCAACCCAAATGATCCACTGCAGGTGGCTCACAAACCATAAATCTGGACTAATGGTGGTGTGAAACAAACTCTCACGAAACTTCTGTAGTGTGAAGATCAGGTCCTCATTGGTAACTGTGTGACTCCACAGCTCTGTTCCTCCTGGGCTGCAGTACTTGCTAGTGTAGAAAAACAAACAACAACAAAAAAAAAATCTTGATGAGACCCCCTGATCTGTTTTTAGCACCTCCTGAAAGCTTGTCCTGTGTCTTAACTCTTTAAGGAGAATGAAACATTAACTATCAGCATGTCGTCATTAACAAGCAGAAGTGAACTGAACAAGAATCATTCTCAGTCCTCAAACATTCTTTCAGAACTGAGCAAGGCTTTTGGTATCAGCTCAGAGCATCACTGTGGCCCCATTGCTGACAGTGTTGTGCTGTCCAAAGGACACTGTCACACCCAGGAAGAAGCAGTCCTAGACTTGCTATACCTGCTAATAAGTAATGGCAGCAGCTCAGCCACACTGCCCAGCTCCCAGGGGCTGGCACTCCTTAGAGCCACTGCTCTCCTGAGGGAGGCTGTGCAGCCCTGCTCCTGTGGCTTCTAGAGATGAGCCTGGCCATGGGCTGTGGCAGCCAGAAAGGATGGGCAGGCAGGAGCTGAGGTTCCTCACCCACAGCAGCACAGAGTTCAGGCAGGTGTCATGCCATGGGGAACTGGAATAAGCTCTGAGGGAAATGCCTGTCTGCTGACACTGCACTGTTTATACATTTCAACACAGAACCTTGGAGAATTAAAGCAAAGCTATGGAATATAGAACAATTTATTTGTACTTGTTGTCTTTAATTAAAGGTCTCCTGAAATATAATCTATATCTAGATATATAGTCTATATCTAGCCAAACACAACAGCTGTTCCACTGCCCTACTGTGTATGTACCAAAGCAGGAAAGCACGAATGCTAAAGGCGCTTGATCTAAACAAAAAAACCTCCATCCTCTCTCTACAGGCTACACATGCAACTGCCCACCTTCTATCTTGCTACCTCTACAATCAGATCTCAAGGTATAAGGTGATAAATAACCAGGATTAAGCAATTGAAAAGGTCTGAAGTTCTCTGAAGCTACGTGGTCTGCAGATACAACTTTGAATCAAAGTCTTCATCAACATCAACGTGCTTCTGAGCACGTCTTACATTAACCAGTATTACCACAAAAGGAGATGACAGGAGAGACAAAATGGGTGTTTTGTCTCCAGATACTTTTGAGTCACTCTGCTGATTCCATACCTGATCCTGTGTACTGGAACACTTTAATATCAGCAGATGGCCCCAGATGGCTCAGAGCTCCCTGTGCTAAGCAATGTATATACAAAGCATGCATGTGTTTTTAACAAAAGGGAACCATTTTTTCCCCACACGAGGTATTACTGAAGCATGAATTGCATTGCTTAGCACATTCTGCACATCAGACAGATGAGTGGTTCCACAAGGGGACTGTGTGAGTACAGGGAGTTAGTAAACCACAGTGCTCTAGACACAGCCTTTAGCACAGAGTTACTCCTTGCCAGAAGCTGTGGACAAGCAAATCTGTTGCTGCTTACACTACTTCCCCCAGACACTGCTATAGGCCTTTCCCAGAAGGAAAACTAGTTTGAGTGAATGGCCACTCTGATATTCCTGTGTCCTGCTGCACCTCCCTGCTAAAGGATATGGCACTGCAGTTTTGCCCAAAAATCATTCTTACAAGAACTGGACTGCATCAGTCACAGTCTTCCTGCTTGTGCCCTGCAATAGAGGAAGGGCTATTAGGCCTCCCTAGTTCCACCCACCTGTGCCAGGCAGAGACATGATAATTGCAGTGCCTGCCTTTCCCTGGTACTGCTGTCTGCGTGTGGGCTGCTGGCACAAGGGACCTCTTGTTCCCTTTGCATGGTCAGACAAGCCATGTCTCAAGCTGGCTTACATCAGAAAGATGCTCCGCTGGCCCTGAGTGCTGGGTCTTGGGCCCAGGGCTCCCAATGACTACCAGGTGTTTTCTGTGCATTTCCTGCACAAAGATAATCTCAGACAAAGGGAAAATCCTTACAGATGAGATCTTAAAAAAGCACAACAGAAAGGTGAGAAAGAGGCCTGCAAGAAAACACTGTATACACTGTCACTGGACACTTCATAATATTATAAATTTTTAGGGTCCTGGCTAGGATTATCCCATATAGCATCTTACCTCTATATTTTAGCCACAGACCCATGTTGCCTTTACCAAATAAATGTAATCTAACTCAGGAGCAGAGACACCAAAGTGAGGAAAAGAGCTTCTGTGTTTTTGACATCAGAGTATCTGCTCTCAGAATGTAATTACTATTACATCTGTTTAGTGTTCACAATGCTGTATCCTCAGAGGCCTCTATCAGGTCACAGTTCATCTGCAGTACTTTTCCAACCTGATTCTTTCCACTGTCAAGTGGCTTAAAGCAACAGATTGCACTTAATTTGACCTGAAGACTATTTAAATAACCAGATGTGTTACAAAGCAGTGACACCAAAATCCTTCTTACATTGGAGAGTTTTCTTTCTATATTGTGTACTGGTATTTAGGAGATGGAGAAGAGCAGAGTGCAGTTTCTGGAGAACTCAGCAGCCCCAGGTAGGGTGGTGCACCTTCCAGGCCCCTGCTGGCTCTCAGCAACCTGCTCCTGTTGAATTCAGCTACTGAGAAGTTAAAGGCTTCCTTCTGCCTTTGGCACACAGCAGAAGAGACTATTGTCTGTCCTCAGCACAGCCAAGGGCAAGAAAGGAACAAAGACTGGATTAAATTCATAGGACAGCAGTAACACATGTTCCCCATAAACAACCATAATTAGGATTTTGCGAGCTAATTATAGGGTTTCAGAGTAAGAAAGTGCAAAGCCAATGTCCAAAGGTTAAAAAAAAAAAAAAAAGTTTCTGTGGCATTCCAGCTGGACAGCATTGCCACCTACTGGCAGATATTCCAGCACTGACCAACCAGGGAACAGGCAGCAGCAGCTTCCTTAGCAGGCATCTCGGGACAAATGCAGATTCCTCACTCCCACAGCACTGTTCTGTCACCCCTTGAGCAGCTCACGAGCGGAGAGCAAAGTGAACACAAGAGATGTTAGCCCTGGTGTTCTGTGCCTGAGAGGAAGATGGCACCAGTGGCCAGCACGCTACCATGGGAGCAGCTGCCACCATGGACACGGGGCTTCTCAGGCTGGCTGGGGATGATGTTCCCCAGGCTGCCCCAAAGGGCTCTCAGGGGGCTTCCTTAGACCCTGCTCATCCCTCAGACAACACTACATCAGTAACACCCCTGAAGCACAATTTAACACTGAAATTGAACAGGCAGGGAGAAAAAAATACCTGCTGCAAACAGGCAAATAAATCTCAATCTCTGCACTGCACAGTAATTTTGATGATTAATTTTGTCCAGAGATGGAACTAGGTAGATGGGTGTTTGCAATAATGTTAAGAAGCAGGTCCTCAAAAACTCACCCTACAGCTTGAAATACAACCAAGTGCAAACTGGTTATATTCAGTTTCTCAAGTATGCCCAGGACCTCATTCCTTCAGGAAAACCCACTATGACATAAAATCCAGCCATTCCACAGAGTCCTTAAATGACAGTGGAGGTCCCAACCTTGAGTGTTGAACCAGAACTTTGGAAACTTGTTTCTAAATACATACAGCAAAGACCATGAGGAGGGTGTTCAACACAAGAAAGGACATCAGAACTCCACCAGCCATCAAGGCCCTTGCCCACACCAGGAAAGGTTCAGCAGGTGACCTCAGGGCAAGTCACTTCAAGCCTCTCTGACCTCTGCTCTTCCCCTGCATGTAGAGCTCATACAGTTTGTCCTGCTGCAGAGGATGACTGGGAATGTTACATTCCTGCAGCATGAAACCTCAAGTACATCCAAACAGCACAACCTGCCCAAGTTTACCCACAAGAACTGTTACCAAAATGGCAGGCCCTGCTCAGCTCTGCAGGATGAGACACTTTAGTTCCATGGAACCAGGCACTTCCAAGTCAAAGTGGCATTTATCAATATTGCCTCAGCTCTTCATCTCCGCTACGTTTCTGTGTGGGCAAAAGAGTGAAGTTCAAGCCAGCTCCAAAGGAAATGAGTAACAAAGGATTGCACTGCCCACAAGAACTGGCTGGGATAGAATATTTTGGAAGATGGGCATGGCAGCAGCAGCTCAGAGAATGTATCCTTCATCTCCTTCCCCTGACAGTGACTTCTGCTTCTGAAAATTCTGCTGCTAAAAAAAAATCAGTTGAATTCTGCACAATTCTCAGAATGGAAAATGGTGCAGAACATAGAAGGTGAGTGTGATAGGGAAGACTGTCACACATACCCTCACACCAAAAGCAGCTTTCACATCTAAAGGCTTCTATTACTTGACATTTTAGGAAGAACCTCAACTTGCCCAGCCAGGCAAGCTTCTGCAGCCCCTGCCTCATCACCTGACCTCTGCCCACTACACAACTTCTGACAGCAGCTGTCTCCTCCACCCCTGCCTCACCTTTTCCACTGCTCTCTTGTTCCAGCCTTCACCCTTGCCCACAACATGCACTACTTGGTGGACCTGGCAGCAAGTCTCTCTATCAGCCATGTGTGTTATCAGGTTAACATCCCACAGTAAACTAATTCGCATTTCCCTCACGCAAATTTCTCAACCTGATTTTCACCACATTCTTCCTGTTGCAACCTTCTCACCTGGTGGTGCACCTGCCACAACAGGGATCTGAAGCAGTATTAAGAAGCCAAGCTCTAGTGCATGGGTCAGTGAAATGAACTTCTTCCCTGAGGGTGCAAGGTGTGGAAAATTATTCTGGCTGTAAGGGCCTGTGCTCACTAGGGAGGATTGGAATCTGGTGGCCTTTTCCCAACAGCAGATACTCAGTCCCATGAAGATGCACAGGGTTTCAGTGTTTGTGGGGAAAGATGGAGAAGGGAAGGATGCAACTTTCAAGCCTCTTTAGAAACCTGAGAATCTACATGGAGATGGGTAGAACAGAAAAGGAGGCTTACAAAAGCAGTAACTGCTGGGAAGTTTCAGAGAGCGCTTGTAATTGGCTGGGCAGGAGAAAATAAAACAGAATCACTGCCACAACGTTTAAGCAGCTTGGCTTTGTAGAAGAAATGATAGCTTAGAAATAAATGCTGGCACAGAAATATTTTAAAGCATCATCAAAGCATACCCAGCATGTCAGGAAAAATAAACAGAAAATTTCTCTGTCCTGAACACACACCAAAAAAAGGTTTGTTTTGTAAGAAGAAATAGTTTGACTCATTTTTGTACCATGAGAGACAACTACCAAAACCCTAAAGGAAGAAGAGTCCACATCATATTACTAAAAGCCCTTTGCCTTTCCCCTACTAATGTGGAACAGGGCTGGAGTTTTTATGATCTTGACCAAGGCAACAAAAAGCAAATTATTTAAACTAAGTATGAACATTCCAACCAATGCAGTTGAAAACAACTGTGATCTCTGGGTTTCCCATTGCTATTTTCTTTCCATTTTCCAAATTTCTACTCCCTACCCCGCACCAAGTTTTACAAAATTACACTGTCTTTACATAAAATATAACCTAGGGAATGGGAAGGATGCTGTCTTCTAAGAGTGTGTTTGGGATTAACCTTGTTACGCAAAGTCCAGAGACAAAAGCTGCTTATCTGGGCAAGATGCTTTGACATCACTAGCTAGAAAACACCAAAGTAGCATAAATCAAAGCATAATCCTCATGATAAATAAAAGGGGTTTTCTTATTTGGTTGGTTTTTTTCCCCCCAGTGACATTTCAGAACAGTGCTTTCAAAAAAACCCTTTTGATTGTTGGATTATATGTCAAGGAAACTCCATTTCTCACCTATGTTTTTGCAAGTTTTATGTTCATAAGGATGTATGGAGTTTCTCTGCTGGATCAGGGCTTTAGTCTCTAAAGAGTTACATCTCTGCAACAACTACAAAATGCTTCACAACAAAAGATAACTAGGGAAAGGAGAGGATTCTAGCATCTTCAGAAGGTTTCACACATCAAAACACTTATAAAATTATCCCTTGAGCAATGGTACAAATCTTCAGGTTCATTTCAAAACACCGTAGCAAACACAGACACAGTTTTCCATTTGCTCTTTAATGATCTCCCCTCCACTCTGACTGCTGTACACTTAATGTTTTTGTCAGTCAACTCCCCTTGAGTCCTTCCTTCAGGCATTTCTAAACCACAGCTCCTGAGGAGCACCTGCTTCATGAGTGATTCCAGTGAACTCCCACAGCAGGGTTATGTACAGAGGGACCTGCTGGGTAACCTAGAGTCAAGGTGTGGAAGGAAGAGTGCAGGCACTGAGCAAATTACCACAGCTGCACACCCACAAGCTGTGCTGGGCTCCTGCTGCCTGTCCAGACCTGTCTCATCTCACAGTGGACTGCCAGCAGACCTGTGAAGTCCCTGTCACTGCCTGCCTCAACACCATTCCACAGCTCTTTCTCCATCCAACTAAGGCATGTCCATGGTATGTGCCTTGCTGCACTTCAAAGAGAGAAAGATTTGATACAGGCTCACAGGATCAGAAAAGCAGGCCACAACTCCAGAACTTTCATCTAGGAACTGCAACTCCAGATGGCGGGGGGTAAACTATCTATTATGAACTGAACAACTGTTTCAATGAGCAAACAAAACCAGAGACCTTTCCTGCTTCTATTTCAGGATAAAAATAATTTGCTACCATTATTGCTCTAGAGTATTCTGCTGTTACACTTTCTAATGAGAGAGAGCAATAAACTGTCCAGAGAAACACCACATCTCAAATTCCAAAATAAAGTAACATATTAGGGAATGAACTTTCAAAAAAAATCATTTATGTAAAAGAATGTTCTATTTACAAAGGTCAGTTTGCTCTTTATGATACGCATAACCACTACGAGAAAAAAATACACATGAAAGAAACTCCTCATCTTTCAAATAAACATTTACAAATACTCTGCTTAAACTACTAGAAAAATTAAGACATTTGAAATTAAGAGTGCATTCTGCATGCAGTTAAGATAGAAATTACATTGCTGGACTTCAGTGTGTCATTTCTTATCATTGTGAACAACACACACTTGGGCTTTTCTAAAACACCACAGCCTGGCTATTACCTTAGGATCTCAAAAGGAGGACATGGATCTCCATTAACAAGTTATTAGCTACTCTGTGTTTTGCCATTAAGAAAGGACATCCCAATTTTCTTCTCAGTAGACAGGTCTGGTCTTGTCCAACTTGGTGTCCTTTTCCCTGAGTTCCTCTTTAGTGTTCTGCTAGGATGATGGTTGGCTTGGTACATCTACCAGTCCTTGGTGAGGACTCTTCCCATTACAAGGCAGAGTTCAGAAATTCCAGGAGCTGGGCACGGTTCCGGTCTCTCTGTCGAGCAGACAAGCAGAGGCAGTGGTTGAACACACCTGTACTCAGGAGCAAGGCCACAGATCCCTGTTTTCTGTAGGGTTTCCACATCCCAAAGCAAGTGCCATTGACACAGCTGGGTCTAATCATCTACCAGTGAGGCGTGGGTGCCCAGGGGAAGTGCCAGGCAATGGCTACTGAGGAGACAAGTTGTCACTATTCCATGAGACACTTCCTAAGTGGCTCCCTAAGGAGACTCCACTGGGCTGTCACCATGCAGCTCACAGCCTGCCCAGGAGGGAACTCACAAGCAAAACAGATGCTCCTCTCTGGTGGTGAGGCAACTTTCACTGTACTCACAGCAAGTCCTGAGCTTTGGGAAGTATCTTTTTTTCCCCTCTGTATAAACAGCAGCTTATGCAGCATAACAGAACCCTGAATTTGGGTTCTCTCTTCAGAAAAGAGATGGCCCAACCGGTCAATTCCACAGATTTTTCTAAAAAATTACTGAATCTTTAAATATTGTAAAGAATGGATGTTGTTCAATTCAGCAAGACCACAGGCCCCAATCAAAAAATGGACCAACATCAAATATTTGACATCAAATATTGTAACAAGAAGGCTACTGGAACAAAACTAGCAAACATTCAGCATAATTTAACACACACTTTGGTGTCACAGAGAGAAGGTAATGTGTTTTCAGTCAAATTTAACTCCGAATGCTCAGGAATGCTTTGGTAGCTGTAGAATGAACTACTAGAGCTGAACCTGAATCTGCCAAGCTGGATACCTCAAAGAAGTAACACTACCTGACCAGTACCAGAGCCCTCTGCAGGTCACCCTAAGGTGTTGAAGAGTGAAGGTATTATTTAACTGCTGAGTCCAAACATCCATAGCAATAGCACACAACACAGTTCATGGTATTTATTTCCCTGGGTACCTCAGCAAAAACATTTGCCTGCTCTGAGAAAATGCAGGACCATGTGGTCCTAATAATACAACTGGGTTTTTAAAAATTCCTCTCTAAATAAAGTCTAGTCTTGCATGTGTTAGAAAAACAGAGTGAAGTAGCAATTACCACAAGTGATCACAAGAGACTGAAAGAAGATGAGTACAATTAGCACCAGTGTAAGAGAAAGCTACAAATTGGCTAATGATTAGAGGCTGAAATTCTAAGAACCTGCACAAGCATCCTTTGGTTTATCTGCTCATAACTGAGTAGTCCAAGCCCTTTTATAACATAAAACCTGCCAAAAGAGTGAATTAAAATTTCTCAGACGGCATCACAGCAACACTTAAAGCTACACTCGGTTTACAACTCTTAACTGCAAGACTCACACTTTTACAAAAACTACTACTACAAAAAATATTAAAAGATACAGCATTTTTTCTTAGGGATATTTAAACTAATTAACTCTTACCTCTATATCTTCCTTAGTCTTCTTTATTTTCATCTTAATTTTCTTTCCGGTTATCATGCTGTAGTTTTCATTCTTCTTTTTGTTTTTGAAGAACTGAAATGGGATCACATGTTAAAAAGGCATAAGCTTCAATCTGTACAAATCTTAAGTAAAATTACAGACAATAATCTTTTATACTTCCTTACTGTTCACAACAACAGAGAGAGGTTTCTACTGGCTGATGACCAAACTGGAGATCCTATAAACATTTTTATGACAGGATGGATTAAGTATGTAGGTGAGAAATAAAACAGGGCTTCACACTCAGACCAGCATACCTTGGAAAGCTGGACAGGTCCTGTTTTCTCTTTCCTTTTCTTCTTTTCTTTCTTTTTCTTCATTTTGTTCTCCTTTTTCCTTTTCTACAAGAGTTAAGACATACACTCTTATGCTTACAGGCTAACAAGGGCAAAACCCCCCAAACCCACAAGGATCTCTCAAGGCCACTCAAGTCAAGACAGACACTGCTACTTGCCCTTACCACTGCTGGACAAGTAGTAGAAAGTAATGCACCAGAGTTAGCAACCCTTGGGACTCTGAGCAAGAGTCAGAAAAGGTCTGACTTCCCGTTCTCTCTCTTTTAAAGTAACCCCAATATATAAAACCATTGAAAATTGAATTTAAAAAATCAACATCAGCAAGAATTTAGCACTCACCGACTATAAATAATTTCTTCTCTCAAATTCTCTAAAGTTATCAAGATTCCCCACTATTTTTTTTTTCAGAGACTACTCTAAACTCCAGCTGGACCAGCAATGATTGGCAATAATAACTTTTAAATTATTTCTCTTTTTGGCTAAACTCAATTGTTCATTAATCAGTTCAGCTACCACAACCTTAAAAGCGTGATTTAGATTTACACAGCCACAGACAAAAGCCTTGTCTTACATGACATTTAAGGTTATTGAAATATAAAGAACTGTTTTGTTAGCTACTTATTTCTCTTTGTAAACTGTTACCTTTTTGTTGTGTTTTTCCTTTTTCTTCTTCTTTGACTTAGACTTAGGAGAATCTAAAATTAAAGAAAAAATAACAAAATCAAACACTCAGTTTAGCATTCTGAAAAAGGCCTTTGATTTACATATAAGGCAGAGAAATGTGAAACATATGAAGAAAGTGCTTTAGTTCAGCTATATGTACGGACACAGGTTGAACTAACCCTGAGGAAGAGAATACATTATTGTTACTGCCACTTACTGGACTAACATGGAAGCTGAAAATACCTTATTTACTGATTCTGCAGATGTGCCAGCTCCACCTGAATCCTCAAAGTTAAATGCTTGAAATGCTAAGACCAAAGGAGGACTAAATCAAACCCACAAGTCTGGTCTAGATAGATTGGTGAAGTAAAAAAAAGACCTGCGTTTTGAAAATGCAACAAATTGAGGGGCTTAAATATATACAACATGTTGTTACCAGGTAACATTTATTTGAATGGCAGTTTCTATTTAGAAGGAATTCAAATTAACATAAGAACATTGCAAACTGTTTACACACAATAGGAAAGGATTATGAGATAAACACCCTGAACAAGCAGCACTGGTATTCTGCACTGTCACTTTGTGGTGGTTTTGCCACTTCTAAAACAAGCTTTAAATGCTCTCAGGAGTGCTAGCAAAACTGGAAAACATATGTGCAGGTGGAAGTAGCTTACCTCTGCTACTACTGGAAGAAGATGACCTTGACGATGAGCGTGATGAGGAGGAAGAAGTGGATGTACTGCTAGAAGACGATGTGGATGAAACAGATGAGGATCTGCTTCTGCTGCGCTTTCGTTTCCTTTTTTCTTTTCCTTAGGGCAACACAAGGGAACAGACACAAGCCTGCTAGTAACTGTGGCCTACCAAAATGACTCTCAGTAGAATTTAAACGCAATAAACCCCTGTTTTGAGGGGTTGGTTGTGTTTTTCCCCGCTGTTCCAGTGTGCCATGGTCTACTGGCATCACCAAGCAAGCAAACCCAGTAAGTGACACAGAGGGTGACACACAAACAAACACCAGAGAACAACCACAGATCACGGCACCTACCTCGGGCCTTCAGCCCTTCTTCTGAGGTTGCACACAGCGTCCTGCTTTTCTCATCCTTCCTGTTATCCATATCTAGTCAGAGGCAAAAGGACATTCAGTGATATAATTTCCAAAAGACTGTGGCGGTGGGGGGGGGGGAAATTCAGGAACAGTGGAAACGAGCGCCATGGAAGCACAGGGTGGGACAGGTTGGAAGGGACCACAGAGGGTCCCTGGTCCAACCTCCCCGCTCCAGCAGAGTCATCCCGGGGCACACGGCACAGGACCACATGCCTCTCCCTCTCCCAGGACCACGACACCCCCACACCGCGGGAGGAAAGCACGTTCATGCCCTCGCACCAGGAACCGGAGGCCAGACCCGGCTCGGGTGCCGCCGCCGCAGACGCCAGGGGGGTTTTACCCACACCTACGTGTCGGTCTGTCGCTGCATCACGGATCCCGCCCACGGCCCTCAGCGGCGGAGGGCCCCGCGCCCCGGCCCACCCTTCCCCGCCCGCCGCCGGACCCAAACCCGGACCCACCCGCGCTGCGGCCGCGGCCGCCCCGGTTCCGCCGCCCCTGGGCCGGCGCCGCCCGCGCCCCGGAAGGGCTGGAGCCGCCCGCCGCCGCTTCCTGCCCTCCCTCACGGCGGCCGCGGGCAGAGGGACGGATCGCAGCCCCCGCTCCGCCGCTTCCTGCCCTCCCTCACGGTGGCCGCGGGCACGGCACGGATCTCAGCCTCTGCCGCTTCTTGCCCTCCCTCACGGCAGCCGCGGGCACGGCACGGATCGCAGCCTCCGCCGCTTCCTGCCCTCCCTCAGGGCGGCCGCGGGCACGGCACGGATCGCGGCCCCCGCTCCTCCGCTTCCTGCCCTCCCTCACGGCGGCCACGGGCACGGCACGGATTGCGGCCCCCGTTCCGCCTGCCGGGGCTCTGCCCTGCCCAGCGTCCCCTTTCCGCTGCACAGCACCGTGTTCCCAAGCACGCCGTAGTCGTGGGATTCTGGAATAGTTCCTGTTCGTGCTCTGAACCGAAACAAATCCAAGCCCTGCTGAGCCCAAAGCCGGCCCAACCGCGAATTATCACCGCAGTGCAGCCTCAGGCCTCGAGGATATGCATCTGATCTAGTTTAGGATTTACTGAACTTGCTCTGCGATATCCAGGTGCGAACCAAAATGCCCGTGAAGCACACTGATTCCTAATCTTAAGCAGTGTAGGTTTGGTTTTGTTACTTTTTAAAATTAGTGTAAACAAATGCCCAGTACTCCACATCCTTAAAAGTCTGCTTCAGTCCAGCCAAAAGGAATATAGGCTACAGTCCCTCCAGAAGGATGATAAAATTATTTATTCTTACATTAGTTTATGTACACAGTAAAGACATTCGGCTAGAAAAATGCCTCTATTGTAGTAAGAGATATTCAAACAACTACAAACTATCAATAAATACATTAGAAACATATGGTACGCTGATGTAGAAATACCCTATGCTCTTTTGGTTACTTACCCAGTACAATATTATTGAAAAGTTTTTTGGTATTCTTCATGCAACATCAAAATTCTTCTGACAGTTCATGCTATACAACATTTTTTCTTAGGAATGGGATGAAATTTAAAACCCTGTTTACAAGCAGTTAAAAAATCACTGAAAATTTTAACATAAATTTCTTAATTTCTGTACTAAAAACAACAAATTTAAAGAAGTTTGTCTTTAAAAAAATTAATCTTTTCAACTAATTCTTTATAAAACAGGCAGTATTTCAAAAGGGATGTTTCCATCACCCAGGATGAATTTGTGCTTCAGAATTTTAAAAGGAATATTCATGGCAAAAACCTAAACCCAACCAGTAGGTAGAGGAGAGACTGCAGTAGGAACTGCCTAAAACCAAACATGCTTCCAAAATCTGTCTAGGAAAACACTAAACACTTAGCCACATCACTATGTCATCTATTCTAACAATTAGAAATGGAGTTTTAATAATACTTAGCTCTTTTCATGCTCAAACTTCTTCACAAACATTTAAAAAGCCCTAACGCTTCTGCAAGTATTATCCCCATTTTACATTTGGGGTGGTGGAGGCAGAGAGGGCTGGGAATTTGCCAGGATATAGACCACACACATCCTTTCCATCTTGCCTCCCTTGCTTGTCTGAGTTCTTTATCACCTTCTGTATTAAACACTCAGTGTACTGGAGAGCCCCAGGACACAGGGATGGTACATTCCCATCAGTTGTTAGTGGTTATTATGGAAGTTGTGTCACTTTGAAGGTTACATGACAAATATTAAAGTAATGAGCGACATGAAATCCAGGCTCAGGGTTGATGTCACAGAATGGCACACCACTGTCAAAACAAGCTTGCTCTTTCTGTAACCAAGCATTATGCCTAATTCATTCTGTTTTACAGCTGAAATGACTCCTGAGGTCAGTGGTGGTGGTACACAAGAAAAAATGTGTGCCTCCCAATCTGTCCCCGGGAACATGGAAAGCCCCTATGGTGGCTCAGTACATCTTGACATTATAAAACAAAAAGGACTTCTAGATCAAAACAAAGATTTCCCATGTGCTAACCCACCATGAGGTACAGATTACTAAGGTCTCTTCCCCTCCACCCCTGAGTTAGAAAATACATGTGTCTGAATTAAGCCCTGAAAACCACGTGGGAAAGTGAATGTCTAGCAAAAAGATTACAGATATAAAATAAAGTATTTTGCCTTCATCTTGGTATCAATCCTTGAACTATTCAGATTGTTATCAACATCCCTCACAGGAAGGGCGTTTTTCATTTTACCACATTTGCCCTCCTGAATTTTCTATCTTACGCCTTTCAGTCTGTGCCCTGTTTTGATTTTTATCCTGCCTAGTTTACTCTTACTCCAAAACCAGCTTAGTTTCTTGCTGTCTCTTGATAAGCTTTGGAGCAATGGATAATGCTGTGATGTTTCCCTACCTGACCTGTAAGAGATAAGAGATGCAAAATTCTGCCACTTGTAATAACAAAATCACTGAGCATGCAGAATTACATCCCTCTTACAGGCACCAAAGGGCTTTAAAAAGGCACATGTATTCTGTGTCAGTTGTTCCTCAGTGTCTGACCTTGGTGGTTTTAGTCTGTCTCAAATAAACCCTGTACAATGCACACATTCCTTTGCAATATGGAAGGAACTTGGAATAAAAATTAAGATCTTCAGACATCACAGCCAGCAGCTGTGTTATCCTTTAACAAACACTAAAGCTGCACTGATTGTCAAAATTGGGTTCTTACAACAACCTAACTCCCTATTTTCCCCCTTCTTCCCCAAACTTCTAGGAGAGAGGAAAAGTGCATGTTACGTAAGTGAGCTGTTCCCCAAGCTCTTCCTGCCTTTTATAGAGCTGGTAAGGCCAGAAACATCTCTTTTGCACAGATGTGGAAGCAAAAGAACAGGACTTTTGCCCCTTTTCCAGCAGTGCAGCCAGGAGCTGGCAGGCTGGCTGAGTGCCCTGCCTCTGGCCATGTCCTGAGAGGTGAGAAGCACCTGCAGCTTTTGGCTTCAGATGGGGACTGTGGATGTTTACCACCAATGGAAACCAGTCCCAAGGCACTAGGCAGGAGTGGAAAGGACACAAGAAAGCTGTTGTGACTTGGGGTACTCTGTACAGCTGAAAAAACAGGCTAAAAAAGTAAGAGGAATTGGCTCCTTCCTCTGGGTTTTCTGGAAAAACAAATAAAAAAGATGCAAGATACTTGGCAAATGTTTACCCTGCCTAACTGAAGCCATTCTCCCTGCTTCAAAAATTCAGGAGATAGAGGGATCAAGACACATTGATTCAAATTTGCTGATGTTGAAATGTTTCCATTGCAGACAGATGAAATGCACTCACATGTTTGGGCATGGCTTCACTTCTGTGTGAGGGAGAGGAGCCCACAGGCCTGCCTGGGCTCCTGGGAGTTTACTGGAGGAGGTTCATCTCCAAATGCCAGTCTGGGGATGGAGCCAAGCATTCCCCCCAGCCTGGACTAAACCAATCTGGACTGAATGCATGTTTGTGCCAACCTGGACTTCTAGCTGCCTTAAAAATGCAGTCTTGAAAAAAAGGGTAGAAAAGGAAAGGCTGATGCTTTGGCAATTCATTATCTGTCACGTAGTCCAAAGCCATGAAACATTCTCAGTAGCTTGACTGGTGGCAATTTGCTATTGCATGGCACCACAAAAGCAGTTCCTCATGCTTACAGCAGTCACATTGACCGGGCACGCTTTTCACAATTCCTCCAGATCAGTTAGATCCACGACCACTTTCAAGAAGAGAGTGTCATCTCTGATATAGGTGTTCTTCGGGCTCTCCAGGACGGTGTGCGGCACGAAGCGCGGACAGCCGGAGGCGATATTCATTTCTCCATCCGGCCGTTTGAAACTGCTGCTGTTGGGGTCAGCTCTAAAGACTTCCACGATGTGATTTTTTTTCCCACTTTGGTCCAAGAGCATGAGTGTAACCTTCTGCTTGAAAGGCCACAGCAGCAGCGAGTCAAACTCGCCCCTCATGACCACGAAGTAGAGGGAGATGTGCGTTCCCTTTCCCGAGCCGTCCCCGTTCAGGTAGGCTCTGGCACACAACCTGTACCCACAGCGGCTGGTGTAGAAGGGCTGGCTGGCTATGGCCAGCACACGGCCTTCCACTGCCTCTCTTTTCTTCTTCTTGTAGTCTGTGATTTTCCAGATTAATTTCCCGTTGTAGCACGTGCCTTCCAAAAGCTTAAATCGTTCTTCGTTTTTATTGAGCTGCGCTTTGTGATCATTGATCTGGACATCATGTTCGCGGAACTGTTTTTTCAAATCATCTTAGAGAAGAGGGAAATAAAAAGAAATAGAAAAAAAGAGAGACATTTGGTAAACTAAAACCATCAGAGCACCCAGGCTCAAGCTGGCAAAACTGATCTACCCAAGCCTGAGTACAGGCTATGAACTACAGCTGTTAACTTTTTAAAACTGTAATTGCAGCTGGTAGTTGAATAAGAAAAGCTGTCAACTATAAATCGTGAATGCCTGAATAGCACCACGGCCTCCATCACAGTGCAGGAGCCAAACCAAGGCCAGCTCTGTGGCTCTGCAATGTCACTGGAGGTCAGGAGACACTGTGCAGTGGGAGAACACCACACACACCATCACGGTTTGGTCTCAGAATGCAAGAAGAAAGCCCTTTGTAGTAGCACCAGAGCCTCTACCTAGCCACCAGTACATCAGCAACCCCCCATGTGTGCAGGGAAGTGCCAACATACCCAAGCGCTTGTTGTATGTCTCCATCAGGGCAATCTTCTGTTTCACGGTTTCAATTGTGTCAAACAGGGGCCGCAGGTCTAGTTTACTCTGCTGCTGGTTTGCCATCTGTATTAGCTGTTTTACTTGTGATTCTAGGCGTGCAGACTTATCCAGGTGAGTGGCCAGAGCCTTCCCATTTCATGCCATTGGAAGAGGGTGGGAAGTAGAAACAAGAGATATTCATGAAACCAAATATTTGCTTTGAATTAAGATAGTGAAGTCTTTAGCATGTCAGCAGTAGCAACCATATGATGCATTCAAAGTGCTCTGCTGGCTTAGGAACTTATCCCACTGCTCCTTCATGATTAATTCAGCACATTTACAGACTGAGAAGCCATTCCCCATTCAGAGCCCATTCACACTGCACCATTTCATTCAACTCATTATTCAAATTTGCACCTGCACATTTGCCCTGGGCATCTGACCATGAGGATTTGTACTGTGCTTTTCACCCAGATCATGTATCCAAACTTCTGTATCGATTAAAATGAAAAGACAATACCATATTGTAAACAAATGAGAAGGTCTTGGGGAGATTTGTTATTGCTGTGCCATTAATAAAAACTATTACTGGAGAAACATATTTCAGGATGCAAAAAAGCAATTGGTAAAAAAAGTAAAATCAATGTCTCACCTGAGTGCTTACCATCAAGTTGCTATTGTTACCAAACAGTTGTGTATACTGTCTGAATTCCTTCTCACACTTCTTAATGGCATCTGCTAGCTGCTGGATTTTAATCTCTTTACATTCTAGGCTCTTATACAGGTCAGATATCTATGGATGGAAAAATCAGAGTATAAATGCTAAGGAACACCAAAACATACAATGCAGAAATTATAGCGTATCTGACTATATAAGAGACAGTGGTAAAGTTTACAATGCAAATCCTCTAAGTGAGCTAGATAGAGCACTCCTTCATTCACTATTTGTGAATAAGCAGTAGCAAGAACTGAATAGATCTGTGTGGCTCCAGGTGCAAAGAGGCTCCTATCTCTCATTTCCATCGTGATGATCCATTCAGCTCTATAGTGGGATAATATATACTTACATGCACAGGTGCATGTGTGCGTATATGCATTCGTTTCCTCTGCTGAGGTCTAACCAGCAGAAGAGATGAGTCAGTGAGGGATACACACTTCAAAACCAAGTTTTAGCAGTTTGGGACTCTTATTTCTTGCATAAACAAGCAAAGAATAAGTCCCCCATCGACTCAGTTAACAGGACTGGGCGTACACCCAGTGTCCCCTGCTGAGAAGTGATCTTGAGCAGAGAGGTGCTTGCAACTGGCTCTGCTGTCCTCTGTGCTGCCTCCACACAGAGCAGGTGACCTGGGCAGCTAAAGGCTGCTTTTTGGAGCAACCTGGCTAGTCAATTTAACTTTAAAATACTTTATCTCTAAACCTCATATCCAGTGTAAAGCAGAGACTGAAAGCAAATGAGGTGAGCAATAGCAAGGTGCCTCCCACTGTGCCTGCTGGAGAATATATGTGCCTGAGCACAGAGAGGTTTCCCTGTAATTGACTGGCTTCACTAGAAGAGCTTATTCTGTCTTCTGAGGTGTGAAAAACCATAAAAACAGTCTTTTAAAATGTACCTGATCTAAACCAGGCAACAAATGTAGAATCTCATATCATCCTCTAACCAGTCAAGAACTGCTGAAGAGTGCTCATTAAATATGACTTACTCGCTCTTCCAGCCGGGAGTTCTTGTCTAAAATCTGCAGCATGTGTTCCCTCAGGGCACTGTTTTCATGTTCAGCAAGTTTCCCTCTTTTAACCTTAGTGAGGCAGAAGGAGGAAGTGAAAGAATAAAATAATAAGATAAGCAGATTTTTGAAGCTGTTGGTAAAAAAATTATTGATGCAAACATTCAAAATGTCTCCTTTATGCCTTGAAAGGGAGGGAAGGGCAGTCCTGATTCTCTAGTATTTCAGCTTAGCCAGCAGAAATGGTTGTGAAAGGAC
This sequence comes from Fringilla coelebs, assembly GCF_963513975.1. NCBI lineage: Eukaryota > Metazoa > Chordata > Aves > Passeriformes > Fringillidae > Fringilla > Fringilla coelebs. Next base: position 92,130,899 of record NC_140030.1, on the reverse strand, counting down.
ATAAATTGGTTATTTTAATTATTCTGATGGTTTGGGAGACAAATTCCAGTCCTGGTACAGACAAAGATCTGTAAAACAGTACCTTCACATGACAGCCATACTGCTTATATGGACAGTCCACTTCTGCCTCGGGACACACAGCGTGGTGCTTTTCAATCTGCATGTATTAATGAAGCAGTTTGTGATTAAATAAATACTTAGTAATTTGAAGCACTAATAAAATTTAAATACCTGAAAAAAGGGCGAATAAAGGCCATTGTCATGACACCACAAATCACTTTACCAGGAAAACAAGTATTCAGAATCAATAAGCAAGCCAGGTATTTTTCCATGCTGCAAAACACCCATGGCTTGCAGTGACAGAATAATCCACTTAGAAGATGGGAGATATATCCTTTCTAGGATCGAACAAAGGAAACTCTTAGAGCAATTAAATTTTATTGGCATGGGCCAGTGTGGTCTGCAGCTTTCAGTTTTCATAAATTTATGTGATCTGCTGAATTGCAGTAGCAGAAAAAAAATAATAGTACCTCTTTTTTCAGAATTATTTGTGAACAGTTTTGGAGACAAGGCACAGGATAATCAGGACAGTCATTTTTCTCATGATTCTGAAGAATAAGAAAACAGAACAAGGCAATGGCTTTCATTTTGTAAAGTAGTATATACAGAGGAAGCTATGCAAAAAGTAATCCCAAACATACAAATGCAAGTCACATATCCCTCTGTTGTTCATAAGAGAGCATCAATAATTGGTATGATTTAAAGCACATTTATTATACTTTCTCCTTCAGCTACTCAGCCAAATTTTGTTTCAGGAGTTAAGTGCCATTGCAACGCTAGAAACTTTTCACTCAGCAATATCAAGGGGAAACAGGTGATGGCTTCCCAGGAATGCTTCATAATCTTACCTTTATGTTAATTAACACCACATATGTATTACAGTACTGGCACCTCTCTTCCCGAAATTTACAGTGCTGGCTCAAGTGCTCCTTCAGGTCTTTGCGAAGAATTCGATCCTGACAGCCATCGTTAGTGCACTGCATGCTTTCAAACAAACACTGCTGCAGATGCTCCTGCAACACACAGCAGCAGGTTAAATGCCAAATGGCCAGTGTGGTTTCCTCCAACCAGCAATCACCTAAGAATTCAGAATAAGAATGAACACTGTGATTTACAAAGGCTACATAAAGCAAATGGTTCTTATTGAAAAAACAACACCCTAAGGCAAAGCTGGAACAAGCTAAAAGCTGTAATATATGCTACTTACAGTGTATAGCTGTCATAATCTTTGTACTTGAACCACGTTGCTACAATAACTCTGAAGACAATCACAGGAATTTAGCTGATCATAAATACACAGAGCTGTCATGAAAATCAAAGGCTTCAAAATTTGATCAAGCAAACCAACCTGATATCGCCCCAGAATTACTTTTGAATTGCAGTCAGGAAAGTTTTTGCAGAACACATGCAAGTTGAGAACTTCTCTTTTACAGCAGTTGTCTTTGAATACCTGTAAAGGAAGCAAACCAGCTTTAAAATGCAGTCACACGAGATGTTATAAATAATATAAAAGAACAAAACATCACTAGAGATCTTCTAGGTGTTCAAGCACAGACACCACAATTGTGAGTATGGCTCTTGATAATTCGTATTGAAAATTTGTATTGAAACTATAAATTCAACCATTTATGACATTTCTAGTAAGCATAGGGATTTTTTCCCCCACGTAGTTATTCCGGAGATGCTGATCCATCCCACAACCAGCAGGACTAGTAGCAAAGGAGCTGTATAACCACTGCCAGCTAGAGCTAACAGGCTCTGAAAACCAAACCAGCTCTGTGCATGCTCCACTCTGTTCAAGCAGTGCCTTTGGGATGGAGGTGATGCTGAGATATCCTTTCTGTCACTTCTGAGAAGCAGCACTGTTCTCAGCTGTGTATGCAGAAGCAAACGAAGCCCCCAGAGCAAACTCAGCCTTATTTAGAGATCTTCCTGCATTGTTGTCATCGAAATTTGCAAGAAGATGACAAATGAAAAACAAAAATCCTGTGGAGAGTCTGATTATAATTTCCTATCAGGATTAAGAGAGAGAGGAAGGAGATTTTTTATTTCCCTGGAAAATTTCTGGCAGGACCAATATATAGTATACTTTTAATCTTTGGAATATGAATAAGGACAAATTAATCCATTATAAAGCAAAACAACAAAAAGCAACAATAGCTTGCAAAATAAAAAGTATTATCTCTCTTTTCCTCTAAAAGTTACCCAAAAGTAAATTAGGTCTTCAGGGTTAATGAGATCTAATGGAGATAATCAAGAAAGCAAATTATAGCCAAGTTAAAACGAAGATAGCCAGATAAAGTAGATACCCCAGCATAGGGCTTTAAAAAGCAAGTCAGTAAAATCTCCATTAAAAAACCAGACATCTGGTGACTTGGATTCAAAGCTTTGTGAAATTCTTCAGCACTTTACTGGAAATACAGAAGACTGAAATGAAATAACTTTAGAAAATGAGTTATAAAATTAAGCTTAAGTTAGGCAGCCATAATCCCTTTCTGGGAGAGCATCACTGAGTACACTGCTTCCTTTAGCATTATTTCAGAGACAAAAAAACCTGCTCTGCCCTGAGGACTGAAAGCCACCTTATTCTCAGCTCTCTTGCCTTTCCCATGTATATGCTGACTGCTGAAATAAAGCTATAGCCACTTACCTCATGCATTTTTATTGTTTCTTTGTCGACAGGACAGGTGGGTACTGCATTTAACTCTCTAGATCAAAAGAAGAGTCGTGTTAACCCACAGGAAATTCAATTTATTTTATGAAACTGGGCTATGCTATAATCCGACTCTGACAGAAGTCAGCAGTAGATAGCATTAAAACAACAACAAAAAGTCCTTTAAAAACACTTTCATCTGGCAACTGCACAGCCAAATTCTGCCCACAGCTCAAAGAGGACATAAAGCAGTAACCGTGAATACGTAACAGAAGGCAGAGTCTGTCCTAAGAATGTTCAATGGTAAAAACCACAAGCTGTTTTTTAATTAAGAGAACATTGTCGCTGTCTGACCATCTGCAGATCACAAATGTCATATCTCAAAATTCTCATTGTGTGCTTTAAACCCAGCCTTTGTCTACTAGAAGCAGTGCCCTCCTTGCTATGCCACTAAAAGGAGATCTAATGGCTTTTTTTAAAAGGCATAGGAATCATGTAAAATCCGCAGTCATAGAGGCAGTGCAAAAGGAGTCAACCCAGAGACAAAGCAGCAAACAGGAGGCATCTAAAGTTCACCAAAGGTAATTAGTGACATCTATCCACATAAAGAGGCTCCTCTGCAACCTTTCCAGGTGAAATCCTGCCCTCAGGTATAGTACAGTCCATAATGTATTCCCAGATAGGTCTGGAGGGTACCAAGCAAGAGGGATGCCAGCAGCCTTGTGATCTGACTGCACCATCAGGTAATATTAACATCAGTTTACAATTCTGCTAAATTCAGAGGAATTACACAGAAGCAAATGAACACAGTCTTGTCTAACCACCAGCACCAACACCATGAGACATCAAAGCAGCAAATTCCTCTGAAGAGCACCATGGCAGACAGACAGACCACAGCAGCATCTCACACAGCACTATCAGCTTACATCAACAGTTTCTTTATGCTGACTTCCCTGTGGCTCACCAGCACGGGGTAAGGTCTTCAGAGACACCTTAAAACACTGAGCATGCAGTCAGTGGTGTGAAAAGTGCGTATTCTATGGCTCTACGCAGATATTTACTGTATGTATTTTGTTGTATTGATCAGTAGTGCTGTATTAACATTTTAATAGTATGGTAAATGTAGTTTTGAGGTTAAAAGGTAACTTTTGTAGTTAAAATAGGACGTATGTACTTGGAATTTTTTTTTTTAAGAGAGGAATGAGGTACTCACACCAGATAGCAGCCACAGGACACCTAAATCTTTCAGGGAAAGAGAATTTATTGCTGTCTTATCAGAAGAAATGAACTTCTTCCTGCCTTGCTCAGCCATGAAGATGCCGTTTAGGATTAAGAGGAAGAAGTTGACACTGACCAGACTGAATCCTTTGTTTGGATGGAATTTATGCATCATGTATGAGATGTATGAATATGCAACTGGCTGTTACTTTTAAGGGTTAATCCTTTGTTAATGGGTGTCCTTTTTCCGGCTTGTGCTGCCCAGAAAGAGCTACCCAGACGTCCATCACTCTTTGTTTCTGTTGTCTCATATTGTCCTAATCCAAATTGTCCAAATCATTATTACTCTAATTTTATTATTATTTTTATAACCATTTTATTACTATTAAACTTTTAAAATTTTAAAAACAAGTGACTGGCGTTTTTCACCCTGGGTTCAACAGAGCCCTGCCATTGACTCCTTCAGCCTCTCACTGGGTGGGTAATATTACTATGGCAATCACTGCTGATTTATAGGAGACGTGAGCTGCTTTTTTTAGGAAGGAGAACAGGGGGAGCCTGCGGACACGGGAGGAGTCTGCTCTCACCTCAGAGTGAGGATGCACTGCTGGCAGAAGCGGTGCCCACAGCCCGTCTGGTGGGGGTTGTGCAGGACCAGGTGGCAGTAGGCGCACTTGTACCGCTCCTCCAGGCTCTCCACAAACTTGTAGTCGGCGTCAGGCTCGAAGTCCAGGGAGCCAGTGCTGGAGGAGTTCTGGCGTGTGAAGATGCCCGAGAGAGCAGCGGGTTCGTCACAGGCCATGGGAGCTGCGCTGGGAAGTGAAGCAGATGCAGGGAGAAGCTCTTCAAACACTCCCTGGCAGCCACTCTGCCTCGGCTACCGCTGGCAGCAGGCTGCTGCTGGCAGGAGGGCTCTCATCTGCAGGGGGGAGACAGGTTTCAGAGGAAAACGTGGTGCCAGCTATGGAAAAACAATAAACCACTCAGAGAACCACAAAACAAAGATCACGCTGCAAGCATCAAAGCACACTTCTTCGGAAAAGAGCTTCACAGTCTGAAAATTATTCCACAGAATTGTGATTTTTATGGTTTGCTTGGTTTTTGATTTTTTTTTTTTCTTGCAGCTGTACTTGGTCTTAAAAAACGACAAGAGTCAGACACAGCTGGAGAAAGCAGAGGCCAAGTCTTGGCCTTAATGTTCACCAGGAAAGTCTCCACTTAAAGTAGAGCCCACCCACATGAATTTACAAGTTCATTGCACTGGTTCAAGCAGGAGATGGCATTGTAGTTCACAGCAAGGAGCATACAAAAAAGAAACCAGCAGGGGGATTTTACCTTCGGTTTAGGTGTTACAGGAGTTGAAGCCTCTTAACTCGACATCTTTATTTTCCTGCTGATCATTCATTTCTAGCAGTAAACTCTTATTTTACTGAATTATGTGCAAGTTTTCGGCTATATTAATTCTATCTGAAAGAAGTGGTGGGGGAAAAAAAGAAAGAAAAGCAGGGTTGCGATCAGAAGTGTGACATAAGTTTTTCTTTCAACCTGCCATAACTCAAACACAGCACAGGAATGCAACGTTAATCTTCCAGTAGGAAAAACCTTCAACATTTGTTCCAAGCCTTAAGCCACAAACCTTGAGATTTGCCACCAGTCCCTCAACTTTGCAGTTTTTATTTTTTTGCAAGCAGCTCAAGCCCTAGAGCCACTCTGGTTGGCATTTCTTGCAGCTTTGCACCCAGAAGACGTTTTCCTTACAGGACTGTACAAAAGCACAACACACCTCAGCTGCCAGATCCTGATTTCACGAGGGAAGTGCTCAGTTTTACAGCTGTGCTGTAAAGGATGCTGTCTTTTCTGTGTGCACCACCCACCCTGTCAGTCTTACTGGCATTAGCACCTGTCTGAGAGCTCTCACTCATCTCCTGTAAGGTCACCGAGGGCATTTGCTGCTTTTGGAGGGAAGCAGGGCCAGCACATCACCATTAACAACCTTGTGTCTGGCATGAAACAGTGCACCCAGCGCTGACACTCTGCCCTCCCTCTCTGCTGCAGTGGCCTCCTGGCCCACAAAAGTAGCAATTAGTGAGCTGCCACAGAGCACCTTGGGCTTCAGAGAGCAACATCCATTTTCCTTTCTACCTTAACAATCCATACCGGGCGAGGAAATCCTGCAGACAGATAATGTGCCTGATTCAAAAACACACCAAAGCACTTAACCAATTAAAATGTATTCCACAGCCAACATTTAAGTGCTCCTGTAACTCAGCACCCTTGTTAGTGGCTGTACACAGTATTCACTTCCCCAGCTTGAGAGAGTCTCCCTGCCTTTTACCAGGCTGAATGTCTGACATACTCCAGCACAGCTGAGCATCTAACATTGGTAGCCCTCAGGAATATGAACTGTAATCATATTCCAGCCATTAAAGACTTATTATTCCAACAGGAGTTTGCAAATTACCCTGTTTGGTTCCTCCAAATGAACAGCCTCCTGCTTCAAACCAGACAGGGCTGTCCATTTGCTTCTTTCATTTTTAAACAGTTGATCTTTCCTCCTCTGAAAATGCAGTTCCTGGTTCCCTGACACCTAATAAAGAGCAATTCTCTTTTCCTCACGTCAACCAGAGATGACAAAATGCAGCCTGAGGGATTACCAGTCTCCTGTCTGGGCTGCCTCGGTAGCAGATGCCAGCAGCAGCGGAGTGTTCCTGCTGCTTCTAAGGCAGATGGAGAGCTGTCACCATTAACTTCCACAGCATGGACCACCCACAGGATGAGCTGCCTAAGAACTCACTCTGCCGTGGGTCGGTTGGTGACAATCCTGAAACAAGTTTCCTTCCTCTCTCTTATTACTGCTCTCTCTCCCGTTTACTTGGCATACAATTCCCTCAATCCTATCATGCTCCAGCACATACCTCATCTGATGGTATGGTTTAGCAAGCTAATGCATCTCTGTGTAAAAACACACTAAAATAAAACCACCACCAACAACAATTCTATGTTTTACCCATTTTGCCTTTAGGGATCTTCCTTAACTCCAGAAACTCCAGCTGAGGTTACATATTTTAGGCAAAAAAGTTATGGGACACATTAAAAAGAAGCACTCAGCAGCCCAAAATTCCATCAAGAAACTCCTCCAGAGCTCTCACTGCTCCTTAAATAAACCAAAACCACTCCCATTTCTTTCTGCAAGGAACCACTCTGCTGTGGTACAACACATTCCAACTCTCCTGCTGAAAAGAGAGCCTGTATCTCTTTAAACACCTTCATAATGCACCCGACCCAGATCCCACTCCTAAAAATGGATACTCTTGGCATCTCCGTGGAAGCACCTCCTCCACCTCAGCCTCACCCAGGATAGTACTGCACAGCTGAGGGCACCTCAGGACACAGGAAAGAGCACCCCAGGTGAAAGGGGAGGCTGCCTGCTCAGAGGGCAGAGCGGAAACTCAGAAGATGAGGGAGTTCACCGCTGCTGCCAGCCTTGCAGGAGCTTTGCTGAAGGGCATGCAGCTGTTCTGCTGGAAGAAATGGGCTGCTCCAGGAGGGGGCTGTGGATGGCAGCGCTTTGCCCAAGCTGGAGAGGTGCCCGTGTGAATCAGCTGGGGAGACTCAGAGGAGCTGAGAAGCAGCAGCACTCGGTGGGATGCGATCCAAAGGAGCCATTCCCATGTCATTCCCATGCCAGCACTCACCAGTGACTCAGGGCGCTTGCAGCAGCTCTGCTCCCACTCCTGACTCCCAGCGCTCGGGCTCTCGGAACTGAAACCAAAGGGAAACCGTCAGGGGAAAAAGTGCTGGTAGGTGACAGTGAGAGCAGCCCAGGGTTATCTGAATCAATTTCCTGCTTACGCTGATGCCTGGCCAGCGTAGGTAGGGGCTGAGGTAGCTTTCACTTCTGTCTGCTCACAGCTTCCAGCAAGGGGAAGCTGTTCTGCCTTTGTGTGTGCTGCAATTTCTCAGCACGCGTGTGAACTGTAACGCCGGTTTAAAATAGCAGAGAGCGGCAGGCTCGTGCTGCATAATGATGCTCTTGTGGCAGACACAGTGCATACTGTAAAGGGATTTTCACTGCAACAGCACACACACAAAACCCCCATGGAGGGTATGGAGACTGAAAACCAACACATTAAAAAGAAAAGGATTTCCCTATACTGAAATAAATAGAATTAATTATGCCCACACATAAAAAAGTGGTATGAATCACTAGGAGCTAAGCCCAAGTCCTATAAACAGCTACCAATGAGTGGGAGCTCAAAGGCAGTGCAGTACAAAGGGCTCCCAGCTGCACCTTCCCACACTTGAGCATCCCAGCCCTGCCTGCACCACTTGCTGCACAAGCAAAATGCTTCTGGAACAACTCTTTCTATGCAGATGCCTTAACCTCACTGGAAATAATCCAAGTGGAAGAATTTTCATAACAAACATAAACTTTATAAATTGGGAGCTATCCTGTTTTAACTACTACCACACCAAACAGAGCCCAAATATTTCCAGTAAAATGCTCCACACTTAGAATTGCTTCTTGTTCAGAAACTGAACAGAACATAATAATAATGAGAAAAATCAGCATGGGCATGACTTACTAGAATATAAAATTGTATCAACATTTTAAAGCCATGTTCAAACAGCTCCCCTCCAGCACGGCTGCTCTCTATCTACAGCACCAGCAGTCAGAATGACAGAGGCTGTGTGGAACCTTGATCACACTGAACTACTGTGGACGGATTAACTTCTTATAGCAACAAAGACATACTTTCTGCACTCAGGAAAAACCATTCCTTACGATGTGGTTGCTTTTTTAAAAGAGAATACATTTTTGCTGTTTTCTCTCATATGAAGCCAATCATTACCCCGTGAGCTGTGAGTGCACCATTACAGCCAAAACCTCCAGGACAGCAGAACCAAGCACAGGCACTGGGTGCCACCACGTCTCAGACTGAGAAGGGAAAATGTCCAGGTTGTTATCACAGATTTGATCACCACACATGGTCAAGAAGATAGGATCCCTTGTCCTGCTGCCCAGAAAATGGGGCTGAGAGCTCTGCATCTGCCAGGTTTACTGCATGAGGGGAGGGTGAGGCTCAGCCACCTCCAGGACTGGGGTATTCCCAGTAAAAAGCACCTTCCTCACTTACCAGCTTCCATGACACACTTACAACAGGGTACAAAAAAAGGTCATGCACCTACCTTTCTGTAGCTCTAGTCCAGCTCTCTTGCTTTGCACTAAGACACTTGGTGGGGACAAGGCTGAGAAGATGCCCTGTCCCTCCCTCTAAAATTACCTACCTTTTATGGTAGATCAGAACTGTCTTAGGCACAGTGGGAAAAGTTTTGTCAAATCTGGAGGTCTAAGATCAAGTCACTTCATTGGGAGGTAACAGACAGAAACAGAATGGAGGGGAACACATCTTGCAGTAAAACAACCCTCTCCAAGCTGCCTTATAAACTATTAAATTTATGAACAGATTAGCAGCCTCCAGTACTTTTGAACTAAAATAACAAAGTTGTATGATTTACTACTTTAAGGTCCTCCAAAACTCCACTATTTTGGGGAAAAAATATATGCCTCAACTCAACACACAGAGTGGAAGAGCTAACAGTTTCCTAAAGAATGACTGAAAGTATCTATACAGTCTGAGATACATATTTAAGATATATCAAGTTATAGGGAGTCATGTGGAAACAGGAGATGATGACATCTGACATCACTGGGGGATCATCCTTGTCCCTTCCAGCCCACGAAGAGTTAGAACATTTTGACTGCAGACAACAGAACACACTTGCAGAGCCCCCATATGGGAGAAGCACCCTGGCTGCATCATGTGTGAGGAGGGAAAGGATCCCTTGTTGCACCAACACAGACCCACTGCCAGTGCTCAGGGCTCACTCCCACTTCACCTGGCAGCGAGGAAACCTCAGGAACTGCTCTGCTGTTGTCCTGATCACTTAAAAGCTGCAGGGCAGTGACCAGCTGGTACCCAGGAGAGAGTATTTCTAACAGCAACAATTTCCTATTGGATATGTGCCTGAGCACCCCCAGGGGATGTTGCTGCAGAGGACAGCAGAATAAACATTTTCTTTTGCATATAGACACCACTATGCCATTGAAGTTCCAACTGTAATATTACCTCATCCGCAAGGCACAGTAAAACCTTACTAAGCAAGCATCAGTTTGCTCATCTCCATAGGCAAATTTTCACTGAGCAGAGTAAGACAGTAGGGTTTCCTTTGCATAGAGGTACAGTCAAGCATTACAATAAATTCCCATAAGACTAGACTGCATCAAGGTTTTAAGACACAGGTTACAACACTGCATTTAAAAAAAAATTAAAAATACACTCTTACAATTAATGAAGTGTGTCTGGTGCTAAAGCAGCTTTGATTTTACAGCCAGTTTACTTATTTGCTACATCTACTGTTTTCCCTGGATGTTCTAAAAATAATTAATTAATTAATTTTGCATTAGCAAGAAATCTATTTCTAATCAACACAATATTGTTATGCCTTAAAATAACCTCATTCACAGCTGGAAAATAAACTTGTCATCACTTCTGTGGCAATCCCTGAATGCTTTATCACCTTCCCAAGCACCAACAGAAATCTCGGTAAGAAGGCTCTGCCTCTCACCCTTACATCATGACACCACTTTGCCGGTTCAGGGGGTGAACGTGTTCCCTGAGATGTTTCTGGGTCTGCAGCCTTCCCCCAGCCCCTGTGTGACAAGCCCCTGAATAGCCCTTCAGAAATGAGAAATAATTCTGGCAAAGTTAAGCTCCTGCCAGCATTAACAGGACACATTTTGGTAAAGCCATACCTGGAAGCTGTAGCTGGTCCTCAATGGGGAGAAAATGAGAGAGAGACAGAGACAGAGAGACAGAGTCTACCAGCGTGAGCTTTGTGGTTAACATAGCAGTACAAGCATTTTAAAACAGCAAGGGAGTGGAAATCCCCCAGAGGAGCTTTGAAAAGATCATGCATAAAAATGTTTTAGAAGTGTTAGGATACAAGGCAAACCACTGAAAAGTATTTTGCCTTACTGCAATGATGTAGGGACTGCAAATTTACCATCTGGAGCAACACAAGGTTACCAAGGACGTTTCTCACAGCTGGAATCCAAGATACAGAGTAGATTTCACCTTCCACAAAACTGGTGAGTGATGTGATCAAAGAAGAAGTACAAGGGCAGCAGGAAGCACACAAGGACATAAGAAACAGCCAGGTCCAATCCTGGTGAAGCCCTCCAGAGTAGCCTTGGCAAAGCCGGGTGAACCCACCCACTGCAGGAAGTGAAGTGGCAGCTTACAGAGGAAGCAGCACTGGCTCGCTCACATCAGATCATGCCACAGGCTGCACAGGCATGAGACATTCAAACAGAACTCTCAAAGGGAAATAAAATCCGTTTTAAGAAAATAAACATTTTATTTGGTTTTGTAATAACTTAAGTGGCCATAAACCCTAATGGTTTTGTAGTCTCAACTTAATTGTACACGCAGGATTCTTGGTAGCCTCTCTCCCCAGTCCAAAATGTGCTGCCCTCGAGGCAGTGCCTTAGGCTCCATCTCAACCCCCACTCTTTCCTTATCCTCCTCTGCCCTCTTCCTTTGCTTTCTGGTCTCTTGTTTTCATTTTTTTCCCTTCCTTTCCTAAAGTAACCTATTATATTTTCCCTGAAAGCAGTAAATTTAAAGTCTCCTGTTATTTAAAATACTAATTTTTCTAAGAAAATGTCTATTCTCCTTTGTACTTAATGCAACATATAGCCTCTTTCACCTTTTCCCAAAGCATTTCTAACCTATTTCAATTTCCATCTCCCCTCCAGGAGGTATCTCAGCCTATGACACGTTTTCCTGAACCTTCCATGAAGCTCTGGAACACACTGCATCATGAAGTCAGTGGCCAAGGGAAAGGCACCAATTTGCAGGCATGCTGCTTCTTTATGGGATCAATTAAATTGATTTGAGTTGCATTTCTCAGCACAGCCTAAGCTCCCTTCTACAGTCAAGCTTTTTAACCCAGAAGGTGTCCTTTCATCCCTGCCATCAGCACCTGTCCTCAGGCTGCTTCCTGGTCAGGCTGTGCACTGCAGACAGGCAGACACCAGAGCAGCCCAACAGCTTGTACACAGACTTCCCTTGAGCCTGCCAGCTCGGAGGGAAGGGCACATCCAGCTGGATTCCTCGGGAGGAGGCAGCGCTGCAGAAATTGTAGTGCTCTGCAAGCACAGCTCCAGGAAGCACCATCTGCTTCTGGGAAGCTTTGGGGAAAACCCCAAATGGAGAAGTTGAGTGGGAGCAGGATCTTAATTTTAAACAGTTTGACTCTGCAGATGAGTAGAGAGCAGCAGGCCAGTGTTACTGCTCGTGAGCAGCCCTTGACCTCCTCCAGCAGCAAGCGCAGTGCTGAAACCCTGACCAAGTTTCAGGCAAACTCAAGGGGATGAACTCAAGTGAAAAGACAGCAACAGCATTTAGGAATTAGAATGAAGGAAGAGACAGAAAAACAAAATAAAGAAACAAAAGCTACTGAAAAAAAATAACAGTAAGGGAGAGAAAGCCAGACAACTAACAGGCTTTATTTTTTTATCTTTTAGCGTACTGAAGCCAAAGTGACTCATCACTTTTCCTAACAAATAATTGGCCATTACAAATTTTGCAGAACTAGGTCTTTGGGGCTTCCAAATTCACATCTCTTTCTCTGCCCTATAGGGACACACTATTCAGGACTTCAGCTGATTTGACCACTCTGTTGGTTTGGCCATGAATATCTGTTTAAGGCATAAGAAATCCTTGGTTTAATTTTCCACACCCAGACCCTTTGACTCAGTCTTTATAGAGAACTTTACCAGCATCTCTGCAGAAATCTATGAATCAACTCAATGGTTATTCATCTGAATTACTAGGATGAGCTCAAAAATTTTTTTAAAATACATACATGTGTCTGATGACATGTAGACACACATGCTTCTAGCCACAGCTGTCACTGAAAATGCAACTACTAATGTAAAACCCAGTGCTCTCATGAACTTGCTGTTGGGAAAGTGGTGACAGCAAAGATTGTCACCATTTTCTTTTCTTCAGAAGCAAAAAAAAATCAACAGGAAAAAGGATGTGTTCTTAAAAAGTCCTTCCCATGAGGACAGGCTGGAGATGTACAGAGGTAAGAACCAGGAGCGGTGCTCTCCCCTGGCCCCTTCTCCAAATGCAGTGCAAAGCTGTGCTGCTCTGCCTGAGCGTGCTGCCACAGCCAGGCAGCCACAGCATTTTTTTTGTTTCTTTCATGGGGCCACAATCCAGTTTCAAGCACATGGATATAGCAGACAAGACTGTGAGCCATATGATCTTAGCACAGGTCAGACTATTTCATATCCCACAGCATCTACTTTGGGAAAAACTGCTTTGCAGATGGTTCCAAACCTTGAGGTTTGGTTAATCACTAGGTGATTTTGCATAATAATAGTAAGTAACTTTTATATTTTGATATAACCTTCTGCAAAGTAAGTTCACAGAAACCTACTTAGCCATACATACTTTGTATGGCTTCTGCAAAGCTACTGTATGCCTTTGTATGCCCTCTGCAAAGTAAGTTCACAGCAACATAATTAGCCATACAGAATCTAAACAGCAAACAGCAGCATATTACACACACAAACTTGCTTTACAGTCCCACTCCCAGAGACAGACATGCTTAGCTACTGAGCACTCTGGCCAATCCCATCTCAAAAGCACTGTGGTTTAGGTGCAAACAGTTTCTCACACACTTGTGTATTTGTTGCAGTATCGAGCAGGGGAAACTGGAAATTTTTGCAGCATTTTTATTAACAATACAGCATGACTCAAGTTTCCTCACTTTCCCGAGCCCAGCCACACACCAGGGTAAAGAGGTGAGCTTCTTTCCTGGGCTGAGGGAAGACAGTGGAACAACTACACACTTGCAGCCCAAACTGCTTACTGATAAGGGACTGATGACTAACAGTGGGATGGATCATTAACCCTTCACAGTTATTGCTGAGAAACTTGGACAGAAAAGCCCCAGAAAGCAAAAGAAGAGGTTCTGAAATCCTCACCTTGGGGTGCAGACCCAGGGGCACGGTGGCTGTAGGGTGTCCCAGCCAGCTGGCCGGGCCCTGCAGCAGCACCCTGAGGCTGCCACGCTGCTCTGGCAGGGAATGCTCCCAAGAGCTGCTCTGGGCAGAGAATGCTCCCAAGAGCTGCTCTGGCAGGGAATGCTCCCAAGAGCTGCTCTGGGCAGAGAATGCTCCCAAGAACAGAATGTCTACGGGACAACAGAAACCACCTGAATCCCTGAGCCACCAGCAACTGCCTCCTCAGGATCAGGAGACCAAGAAAACTACAACTCACACAGACTCCCTGAAAAACCAGAGAAAGGAGTATCTCTCTCCAGCCAGATAATTCCTGATGGTGCATTATGTCTATTTATGCAAAATCAAAGGGTCAGACAAAGAGCTGAAGAAGACAGAGGACTATAGGGTAACTTAAAGGTGCACACAATAAAGTCCAGGAGATGAAGCACCCTAAAAGTCTGCACCTGCCCACTGAAGGGATTTTGCAAAATGGCCCAAGCAATACAAGGCACAGAATGAAGGGCTCTGACCTGTCCCACAGCTTTGACAGCTGTGTAAGAACCGCTCTTCTTCACTTAGGGAGGCTGTGTGGTGAAATAAAGAACTGTCTGGTTTCTGCCCTCTGCACTTACCTGAATTCCTTTTGTCCAAATCTACAAGAGCAGCTTTCTAGCTTCAAAATCTTGTCCCCTCCTGGCTGTGATTCCTTACCCTCTCAAAACTCCATTAAATACCCTGTGAGCACCACAAGCTTTTCTTTCTTCCTTCATGCTGTTACTCTGAATCTTATCTTTCAGCAGCTTACAACTCTTCAGTTTCTAACCCTAAAGTTTCCTGGGAGGTACTCAGAGATGTGCCCTATCGCTGCAGACCATCTTCCTGCACAGGCTGAACTCTCAGCCTTTCCTCTGATGTCTGGGCTGTGGATGATGGCCAGCCCAGAGGCAGCATGATGACCCCAAGCTTCCCCTGCAGCCCTTCTTCTGCACAGCCCGTGTCCCAGCCTGGCACCAGCAGACCCTGTTCCACTCAGCTCCGTAACCTTCACCTCCCTCTCAGGCTTTAAGTGTTAGATCTTCACAATACCTCACCAACTTCTCCTGCTTTGTGTCTCTGTGTGACACAGTATTCCTTGTCTGCTAACACTGCCATCCATCACCATCATCCTCTGGTTTTCATCGGATCAAGGGTTTGGGTTGGAAGGGACCTTAAAGATCATGTTGTTCCAACCACCTGGCCATGGGCAAGGACACCTTCCATTAGACCAGGTTGTTCAAAGCCCCATCTAGCCTGGCCTTGAACACTTCCAGGAATGGGGGAAACACTTCCAGGAATGAGGAAAACACTCATTTTCAAACACCTGTTTCTCTTGAAATGTAATATTTTACTCATTTATCCACCCTGTGTGCTGCCAGAGGGATAATTTTTCTAAGCCACAGCTACAACCACATCACTTCTCACCATCCCTCCACTTTCCCACTGCACCAAAACCTCTCCACTTTCAAAGCCTGTTCTGGTCTCCCTCCACCTGCCTCTGCATTGCCCCCAATGATATAAAGGCTTCCTCCCTGTTCAAGCAATAACAGGCTCCATGGCCTCCTTGTCATGTATTTGAGCAAGTGTGTGCTGGGAGGGCAGATTTTTTTTTTTTTTTGAGAGATATTAGCAGGCTGCTCTACTTCAAATCTCTTCTCCAAGATCTCCTTTGCCCAACAGCTGGGAACAACTGGCTTCTGACTATCAAGGTGATCCAGAGGGTCCCACTGTCTCCTGTTGCTCCTGCACACAGGCAGGTCCCTCCCTCCTGGCTTGAAACTATGAACTCCCTTCAGCCAAGGGGTGGAGTTCAGCCTTCTGCTCACACAGAGGGGTCCTCAACCACAGCAAACACTTCTCTGCACAACAGAAATAAAATAATCAAAGCTAACAGCAAAGGAAGTTGTCATGGGTGGTTTTAGGCTGAGCACAACACATCACCACCAAACCTCACGTTTAGCTCTAAAGCAATAATACAACACAGTCCTCAGAGAAAAGAAGATGATGTGAAAAACCAGCCAAGCCCAGGCTCATGCACAACAGCATTCCAGACCACCCCAATTTTACCTTCATCATGAAACCTGCATGCTCTGTGTGCAATCAGCAGGGGAGTTTAAAAATACAACTGTTTCTGCTGCCAGCCTGGAGATGTGCCTGACCTGAATACACCCAGCTATTTTTAGCACATCACTGCACTCTTTTCAGCCATCCCGTATTTATAAAACGGAAGTTATGAGGAAAGTTGTTCTTGGCTGGCACCGGGAAGGCACAGCCAAGCTAACAATAGGCAAAGCAGTTTAAGAAGTGCCAACAATAGGAGCTCTTCATTTTTCCTTCTAAATATGAAGAGTGTTGAAAACGTTTGGTTAAAGCCTGCTGCTGTGAGATGCTCCCAGAGCGCTGTTAATCAAGGAAAATCAGAAGACCCCCTGCACAAGCACAGAGGGGAGATTCCCTCCCTCCAGCAGCACTCGGCTGACATCAGCGGGGATGCTTGTTACAGGTCCCTGCAGTCTGAAAAGATCGGAGCTGCAAAGCCATTCTTCATTCATCCGAGCAGTCCCGGCTTTGTCTCCTTCCCAGACTCCAAAATTTCGGCGATGCATCAACCTCTGGGGCGGGCACCGGGCCTATCTTTCCCTCCGGCATCCCCGGGGGGCGGCGGCCGTGGCGCATCCCGGGCAGGGCTGGGCTGAGCCCGGTTCCACGGGGGAACCCCGCGCCAGGGCCGAGGGCTCCGCCGCACCTCGCACAACTCCCGGGGCGCCAACTTCGGCTCTGCCACCGGGGCCTCCTCTGTGAGCGGAGAGGAGCAGCCGAGCGCAGACTTGCTCTGCCCCGCGGGGCTGGCAGAGGCACTTCAGGAGCTGTCACCCCCCGTCCGCCCGGCCAGCACCCCCCGCTGCCGCCCGCGGGCCCGGGCCCGCTCCCCGACGCGCCTCGTTCCCCGTCCCTGCTCTGTCCCGGCCCCGGCGGGTCCCTCGCCCGCGGCCCGCCCGCCCCGCCGCACCTGTGCCGGCGCTCGCCGCGCTCCGAGCCGGGCCCGGGGCCGCCGCTGCCGGCGGTGCGGGGCCGGTGCGGGGCCGGCCCGGCTGCGCGGGCGCGGCTCCGTGCGCGGCTCCGGCGGGCGGGGGGCGCGGCGAGGACGCGCTACTGCCGCCGCCCCCGGCTGCCGCCGCCGCCGCCACCCCCGCGGGCGGGAGCCGCTTTCGGTTTCATGGCAACCCCCGGGCGGGGAGACCCCGGCGGCGGCACCGCCCCGCTCCGGCAACGCCGGCGGCGCTCCCGGGCTGGGGGAGGGGGCGGCGGCGTCCCCCCGCCTCCTTAGGAAAGGCAGCGCCGGGACCGCGGCTGGGGAAGGGTCCCCGGCAGCCCGTCCTCACCCGCCGCCGGCCCCCGGCTCGGCACACCGGCCCGCAGCCTCCCGAACGCCCGGTGAGGCGCGGTCAGGGCGGCAGAGCCGTGCCCCTGCCCTCCCGGCAGGCCCGGGAGTTTTCCAGGAGCGGCTAACGAGGAGCGGCGGCGGGGCTCGGACGCAGCAGTCGCTGCCTGCAGGGAGGGCAGGCATTCATTGCTCTTTCAGTATTGACACCTGCGGGACTGATGGAGCGAAACAAAGCCCCTGCTCAATAGGCAAAGGACGCGGACGTGCCACATGCCTGTTATTATTTGCTATTATTATATTACTGTTACGTGCCAGGACTACGGGCTAATGACCCGAGACGTGCCGAAGGGTTCCTTACAAAGGCAGGTTACGCCGCCCTCCTCCAGCCAACACAGCCCTGGTAACCTTCATCCCAGTACTGATGCGAGGGCTTTGCTGCCTGTTCCACATCACCTGCTGCTCCACTTTGTTCTGTCTTTCACATTAAACCATTTCTAGGAAAACCAGTCTGTAAGGAACATTCCATCCTAGCACACGCACAAAAGCACTAAGGCTAACAAAAAAAGAAACAATTGGGTCACTTTATCTTCAAAGGAGCTCTAAAACCAATACTAATGAAATGGTTTCAGAAAGATTTTTCTTTTGCTAAAATGACTCAGAATTGTCACTCCCGAGGGAGTCAGTCCATAGTGCATTGAGTCTGGGAGCCCAGCAAAGGCATTACTACCACAGACATTTTTGAAAACACTCCTTGCAAAAATTAGGTTGGTTTTATTTTTTTATTAACTTTTAGGATATCCTGATTAGTCTGGGTACTACTTGCCGGAAGTTCACAGGAAGATCCGTCAGAACAACAGGCATTATGTTTCTGTAATTAAATATTTATAAGTTTAAATTAACAGCTTAGAGATGGGATCAGGTTCTCTAGCTGGTCATTGCCTGCACTATCCTCCCAGTGCAGAACATATTTCCCCAGAACACTGCTTTGTGGGGAAGAATAAAACCATCAGATATCACGGTGCAGACATTAGTTTAAAAATCCCTCTTCGCTTAAGGCTCAGCGAGCATAACAGGATGCCTGGTCTGCATTAAGACAAAGTTGCATCCTTGAAGCTGCAGCAGAGATCACAATCCCTGAATCTCAGTGCTTCCTTTTGAGCCAATCCAAGGGAAAACTGCCAAGTCAGTAACAGCAATGAGGATTTATTGTGCTGCTAGAATTCTTTCAGTGTACAAAACTTCACTGAAAAAGAGCTTTAAGATTAAAGAATTAGACAGAACTAAAAAGTAGCAGCCTTCACTAGTGGTGAAAATGAAGTAATTACTTTCCAAAGTTGTATTTCAGAATTAATTTTGAGGATGTCTGTTCTATAAAAGGGGGCACCTGCTAATTAAACAGTCCAGATACTGTTGCCTGTATACTCTGCTTCTCCTCCCTACCTGACTGTACATTTTTGACACCTAATTCATCGGCAATGGACTGAGTAGTGTTAAAGAGTTCATGTTTGCCTCTATATCTCATATACAACTCCCTAGGATCTTAAAGCAGATGTCTATCCCATCAATGCCTGGCTTTAACTCACTCTGAGAAAGGCAAACTCTGCCTCAGCCTCAGGAGAAGCTGGAGGTTCACCACGTTTAGCAGGATGACTGAGCTGTATTCAGTGCTGCTTACAGTGCAACATTGCTGACTTCTCCACAGCTTCCCTTGCAATATGAAAAACATCTCCAAGCACACTATTTCATGATGTTTGGCTTTGCTTTTTTTGCCTGACAGCCACATTTCTGCCTGGCCTCAGCTCTAAGTGTATTCCTTTCTTTTGCTCTAAAGAGGCACAACACAGTCCTGGTAACCTTCATCCCAACCTATTCCCTAAACTCTGCAATTCATCTCTGTCCATACACAAACTCCCATACCTGTAAGCTACTGGTTTGTGTTCTGTTCTTGATGCATTGTGAAGTTTCCAGAGTAAAGAAAAATCCCAACACCCTAAGGAGGAAAAAAACCCTAAGGACAAAAGTATCTATTTCCTTTTGCTCAGGAGCAACAAATTAAACTGCTTTACTATGATGTGCAATGTTTAGTGATTGTTTTATTAAATGCAGAAATACCTGCTCAACTTCGTACCCATTCTGATTTAAAGTGCAACAAGTAAATCTGATAGTTCTTGTACATCCATATTTTGCAAGTGTTGTTTCTTGAATACATGTTGTTCCGATTATGCCTTGCATTTGTAAAATGTAATTTTTTAGTACCATTTTGCTTTATTAACTAAAATAAACTGTACAAAAAGCTGTAGAGTTACATTAGCTTTGAACAATGTAGGATACACGTTCTCTGCCAAACGTTAGTGTGCAAACATTGTACATTTTTTAAAGTGACAAAATTAAGCCAACCTTGAAGTCAGAGTTCATTACTACATTACAAAACAGGAGACTAGATATGGCAAAAGAAATTTCCCACTGAAATCAACACCATTGTATAATTTTATTTCTAATTCTTAAAAAAATATAAATGAATTTAGAAGAGAATCACAGTATAAGGGCCCTAACATATTAGACCATTACAAGGTACATAAAAATAGAAGACACAGATTTCTTTGAAACTTTAATCCTTTGATTAAGCAGCAAGCAAATCACTCTCCAGGCAAACACTGCTTAAAACAAACCCTACCCCCCAAAACAGGACGTGCAAACTGTATGCACATATTCTGCAAAGCACACAATAAAGACATTTTGCTATGTACATACTTATTTAGTACTACAAATGCTAAGAGTTCCCTACTGTGTGCTACAGTGTAGGTAAATTAAGAAATACTACCCTACCTATCTCTGACCCTCCCTCCCCCCTTCAAATACAGCACCTTTGCCCAGTTATAGAATATTTAAACAAGATTAAACGGAATTACAATGTACCGAACAGTTTCATAGCAGTTGGTGGTGGCCAACTGTACTGTAACACCCAACATTCTGCATACTGAAGTCTATCGACAAGAGACAAGACAAAAATTGGCAGATGTACAATACACACACCTGGGAGACTCAATGCTTAAAAGTAAAAAAAAAAAAAAGAAAAAAAAAAGAAAAAAAAAAAAAAGAAAATAAAAAAATTCCAAAGATGAATCTTACCACTGCCAACAATTAAACTGTAAAAATGTACCATCTTGGTTTTTTATTGGTTTTAAAGACCAGAGAGCAGCCAGATTTGTGTGCAGCTGATGAGGGCACACTAAAGACTCATGGCTTCCAGAACACAAGTTTCCATGACCACTAACTCCTTGGTGCTTGTTTTAAAATTCCGCTTTACTTAGACATGGGATCATCTGATGCTCACATAGTGGCTAAGCACCTACTCTGATGCAAAAGAAAATTTGTAAGAAAGACCTTTTGTACGACACCTCAGCACACCAGTGAAAGCTCTTCAGAAAGAAAAATCTCTCAAGTTTGATCTGAGAGTATTTTAAAATGAAGAACTAAAACATAAAGGTCAACACTTCAACTGCAATTCAAGTTACAACTATCAAACTTTAACACTAGATTTTCAAATGAAATAGAATCTGACAGTACAGGAACTTCCCTTTGAACATCAAAAAAAGACCTTATTTAGCTGCTAAACTGATCATTAGACCACCTAATTTATCTGTGAAAAAAACCTAGGGAGAGCACATTCCCTTTGCATAAAAAGTCTCATTTTAGTCAAGGGCAAATCTAGTTAAAAACAAAAAGGAGTTAAAATGACTTTTAGACACCATTTCAGCTATAAGCAAAAAAAACTTTCAAAATAGTACAACACTCAACATGAATATTGTTACATAATCAAGAATGCATTATTTTTCAATAGCTTAATTCAGATCACACAGTTTCAAACAGTGCTACTCATATTTGGAGCCTGGTTTACTTGGAGGTTAGAGACCATCTGCTTTTACAAAAAAAACACAAAAAACCCCCCACGCCCTGAAAGATTTCTAGGCATCAATCAAGGTTTCAGATGAGAATGCAGTGAAATGAGTTTCTTTCAAACTCCTATAATTTGGAAGCAATATAAATATCTATATGCAGGTTTTACTGAGTCAATAAAATAAACAAACACGCTCGTCCTTCCCCCAATACCCTCAATTCATGTAACCAACTTTGCCAGAAATATAGCAGGAGTCAAGAGATAATCAAAAGTAAGACTGGGTTGGCAGCAGGTAACTACTCTCATGATACTCTACCAGCACCACCAGCCTCTACACTTCCCTCATTAATGCTCAAGCAAGTTTTCAGTGATCTAACGTACACAAACTGCAGACAGTCATTCTCAGAGGAATGGAATTCTACTGTACTTACATTAGAAGAATTAGTGGAATAACAAATTAAATTAATACTTCTTGCTAGATGGCTCCTGTCCTGTCATCCCCCTGGGTGGTGGAAGCTGCTGCCACTCTATCCTGCCCAGGCCACAAGACAAGACTGCAGCAAGAAACTGGACTCCTGCTTCCAGTTAAGTTCTATGAGTAGAACAGGCATGAGATTTAATTAATTTGGTACAATAGCTCACTGAGTCTTCAGAATACTCTGAAAGAGGAGTATTTAATAAGCCAGTACCTTTTAAAACAAGCTAAGATGTTGTGGGAAAAACATGGAAAGAAGACCTACATTTTACAAGCGTGTGAAACGGTTCTACGTAATCTAAACGGGGTCAAACATTCTGAACCTAAAGCCATTATTTTCTTTAACTAAAAGGTAAAAAAAAAAAAAAAAAAAGTTTCAAAAGTCACACACACAAAAAACCCCAACACTACATTTAAGTCTCCTACAATATTATCTATTTCTAGATTTGCCAGACTACTTTCCTGTAGTTAGATGCTTGACTATAAAGAACCGTAATAAAATAAATAGAGTAAAAATCAGTTAAACAAAATCTTGGTGTGTTGAACATTTATTCATTTAAGAAGTTAGCTTCCTTCAACAGTTATTCATACAGAGGAGAGCTGCAGTGTAGGCATTGTTTTGCTGTACAAGTCTTCGGCATAAAAATATTTTTATACAGGTGGTCATTGACGTCGTTCCGTTTCTAGTTCTTAGCTCGCTCCTCTGGAAAACTGGTCTGATCCCTGTGAAGGCTCGCTCTTTTCTCCCCTTCATTATTTGGAAAAAAAAAGTACACGGATACAATATTTCAAATGCGGGAGTTAGCGTAATTCTGCTCGCATTTCTTCAGTGCAGAGTGGACTGAGATTCTGTCTGAATTCCGATGAGCGAGGGCGGCTGCTGGCCGCTGCCGGCGGTCAGCACGGGCCGGGGGTTGAGGCGGGGAGGCATGGAATTAGCGGGGCGGATGAGCGGGGGGGGCGGCTGGTTCAGCGTGGGCCGCGGCTGGATGAAGCGCGCCTGCTGCTGGAGCGGCGGCGGCTGGCGGTGCAGAGCAGGAGCGGCGGGGAGCGCCGGACGGAGTAACGGGGGCGGCTGGTTTAGAGTCGCCATGGGAGCGGCAGGTGCCGGAGCAGATGCGTGTGCTGGAGGTGAAGGGCCTAAACACTGAGTGGCCGGAGTGCTTTGTGCCTGCGCAAAGGACAAAGACAAGACTGTGTGAACGGCCGGCCCGGCCGGGGCGTCACGCGGTTGGGCTGCCACTGGCCACTACACAGGAAACAGCATTTAAAAATATAAAACCAAAGAACCGAGAAGTTACTGAAAAGAAATCACCAACCAAAACATTATAGACAGCAGAACTAAAAATATTTACAAAGAAAGTCTTCTTCTAGAGCAAGAAGTGTATTTTAACAGTAAAACGCTATCAAAGGTGCAGTCCTGCTCCCGGCTGGTTAACGACATTGGCTGAAGTTCTATGCAAGCTCGTCATCATTCTTTAGAATGCGGTTTGCCACTCCACACCAGTTAACCTTATATTTTATCGCTACATAAAATGCTGTTCCTCAACCCATGCTTACTTATTTCTGGTACACAAAACACACCTCATCTTCTTCATCAGTGCTCTTTCCTGATGGCACATTAGAAGTATTTTTTGTGTCCTCCCCTAAAGCAGAAGCATCACCATTAGAAGCCAGGGTTCCTTGTTCCGCTTCCCATTCCTGCAATACCTCCTCTAAGTTAAACCGACGCCTGTAGTTTACAAAGAAGTTCTTCACTTGGCCAACAGTCTTGTTGCCAATTACATCTGCAATAGCTTGAAAATCTTTACCATATTTTCGGACACCTGGAAGGCAAAGTAAATAACATAGCTGTGAAGAATCAGTCAGACACAGCTACGTGTGATGTATTTATAGAGAGAACCTATGGGACCTGCAAACCGAGGACTCGCTAATTAGGAGAACTTCTCAATTAGGAGAAAGCCTCAATTTCCATTAAAACAAAGTAATTTTTAATAGCGCAGCTATCAACATACAAATCAAGAACTTCATTAAAAAGTCATTACCCATTCTTAAAAGATCCTGCCTTACTCACCAAACCTCTCAAGCTAAAACCACAGAGATCTGGCCTCTGACAAACAGTGACTCTTCCAGTGTGCTCACAGTAAGGGCAGAAGCCCAAGACCAGCTCAAGAGGGGAGGAGGGGTGACTGAGCACGTGTGAATGGCTGTAAACAGAATAAAATGCTAGAAATACCAAGTGACAAACACTGACAGCTCCTACAGGTTCCCTGCACAGCAGCTGCATGCAGAGGGCCCTTTCCCACGGCCAGTGGGGCAGGAGTGGCAGAGGGCAGAACCAGGGGGCACAGCTCTGTAATCACACTACACTGCTCATCCCTGCACTTGTGACATGCTCTACTCAGGCTACACAGAGCAACTGGCAAGTGCTCATCTCACAAAGCCTGTTTGAAGCTTTCATTCACCATTCAAACTGGGTAGAAAAATCTGGGGGTTTACATTTACATTCTCCACCTTGGAGAATGTAAATATATTTAAGCTACTAGTGTCTGCTTGTAAGATGGCCTAGCAAAAGCCTACAGGATTAAATCCCCTACTGATAAGAAGCATGGCAGGTGAGATTTGTGTTGTTCTTTTCATTAATTTTTGTACTGACATCAATAGTCACTTTCGTTTATGAGTGCTTCAAAAGAAAATCCCAATATATTTTTTAAATACTTCTGAAACTACACTTGCATATAACAAAAAATTAGTGCAACATTCCATAGTTTTTAACTTAAAATTTGAGTTATAATAAAAATTATATCTATTTTGTTATATTTCGGCTATGTCTCTAGATCTTCCACTCTCCTGCTTAAGAAAAAAAGCTCCTCAACCTCTCCCACCTCCTAGAACACAGCTTTTAGCTGCATAAAGTATATTTTTAATTACAAGTGTCAAAAAGTTTGGAGACTTGAAGAAATAAACCAATTTTGTTCCAGAGTGAGTAAACAGAAGTCTTTTTTTTGCTGTCAGTTATGCATGAGAGGATTACAATTTGACTTCTCCTGCAAAGCTTGTGATAGTTAAACTCATTTGGAACGTATTACAGTTCTTAGAGGACAGGCACTCTTTCTCATTACAGGAAAAGAAATTTATGCCTGATTTCATGCCTCACTTCAGAAAATGAAGCAAAGTGTTCAGAAAGTGAGAGTTGTTTCAAATCTGAAAGCTATGTTCCTTTTCAACATAATTGTGAAAAGTGTGACCTTCAGTTTGTTCTGCTCCTTTCTACTTTCCTTGTTATTAGGCACTTCTGATGTGGTAATGTACACTCTGTGCAATTTAAAAGAAAAGTTCACCTCCAGGATAGTAACAAATTCTGTAGCTGAAGCTGATGTTTCAGCTGTCTGGAGCCCAGCTACATTATTTAGTATCTTTTTCTGGAGCGTACAAAAGAATACAACCCTCCTGATTGCAGGAACCTTGGAAAGATTTCAGAGCCATGTGGGAGGGCATGGATCCAGGCAAAGCAAAGACAGGGATTTGGCTCTGTGCTTTATCAGCTGTACAAGGTATCAGCTGTACTCCTTAAAAGCTGTGTGCGCCCACAGAACATTGCCTCCAGTATTTTAATGTTCTTTGTCTGCCCTACCATTACCACCCTTACTGATTTATAATGAACACGAAATGTCCACTGCAATATATCTAACATCCTGTACAATTAATCAAGTGAACAAGGTGCCCAGCAGAACTAAGCACATTTCTGTTAGAAAACTAATATAGGCTTCTAGTGATTTCAGCCTTTTCTGTTACTATGGTGGCTACACTTCTTTCCTCCCTTAATCTACAAAACAACTGAGCCTGTTGGCTATCTTCAACTCAAGTTGTCAAAAAAAAAAAAAAAAGGTCTTAAGGCCTATTTCCAAGCAAACAGCCTGAAAACAAGGTGTTCTTGCCTTCACTGAGAACCCAACTCTTAAAAAGAAAATCTAAATAAACTAAAATTTCCCTAGTTTAGCTGCACACAGCACTGCTCATTTTGGATTCTTTTCAATGTTATTACCACTGCTCTACCACAATGATATAATAAAAGCTTTTCAAGCCACGTAAGAAATAGAGAAAATTCACAGTGTTTGTAACACTTTAATGTATAAGGTGATGGCATATCTCTAAGAGTTGCTGCCAAGTCACTATCCCTGTCAAACTGGGGCACATTTATTATGCATCTTTATACAAATTCAGTGCTAAACACCCCCAAATTATTTCTCATGTGTTCAATCCGTTATTCAATAATTTTATTAGGCTGATGAAAGTGAAGCTGAAAAAGGAAGACTGCATAGCCTCACTTCCCATGTATGAATGGTTTTCTCCCAGCTCATTTGAAAGCAGCCCAGCTCACAGGAATCCTTCAAGCTCTTCAGAACTTCATCCAGCTGCAAAGGTGCGCTGGAACACGTGCATGCTCTTGATTACAGTATTTTATCTTGAATGTCTCTCTTGGAGAAACTCATAAATCCAGGTTTGATTCTGTTTACACTGCTTCACGTTGTACAGCATGGCAAACACAATATTAATCAGGGTGCAAAGCAATATGATACAGCACCACAAGAAGGCAGAAATAGTTGCCAGGAGCGCTGTAATCCCATCAGAGTGGAACCGCAGCTCCCATTAACTATCTTATGTAGAGTTAGATCCTGATTGTCCCAACTGTTTTTCCCTGCAATGCCATGAAAGTCATGCACAACTTTTCAATGCAAATTTGTTGTCTTGAGCAAGTGTTAAACCATTTTTGCAGAAAATTTAAAAATTTAAACAGAATTGCATTTTTATGGCCAAGATCATAGTTTGAAAATGTGATCATTCTTATACATTTCTGTACATAAAAGTTTGTAATTTAAGAATGCTAACTGATGAACTAGCCCATTACATTCAACAACTATTCAAAGCTGAATTGTTAGCTGATAAATTGTACTGTGAATATATTGGCTCAGATCATAAATCTGAGTCCACAACCCCACTGCAGGCACCCACACTGCTTTTAAGATTACACACAGCTCTATTTTAAGATAGGTTTTCTCATTACCTCTTCCTTAGTTACTGGCAATCCCTTGAGATTAGCCTGCAGATAACGAGTTTTTTTCATGTTTACGAAAAACAGTACCAAAATTATATTACTGCAGATTATATTTACAATTTCCTTGGTTAGAGTTATTGCCCAAATTCAAGTGAACAAACCATCTAAGTGCCACCTACCTGCTTAATGCTTGTGATTTCTGTAAAATTATTAAAAGCATATACCAAAATATACCAATACATTTAATGAAATTAATCTATTTTAAAGTGTATGAACTAAATGCCCCCATGTTCAAGTCAACATTCAAATCCAAGCCTAATGCACATTATGGAAGCTTTTAGTAGAGCTACTGTGGCTACCTTCTAGAAACAAAGCCAGGGAAAAACACAGCATGCCTAGAGTCTACTACCTCAAGCAACTGCTTTGAAGGCAGAAATCGGGGTCCTTAGCCTGAGGGGTGGGAGACAGCACTCTCATTCCAGGAGAGAGAGCACGCAGTAAGAAAGGGAGGGATAATTAGAACACTTTGTTCATGTCATTAAGATTCTCTCTCATCTCCATTTTATATAGTGACAAGGGAAAGGGTCCACAGAGGAAACAATACATATAAGAAGCACATGTCAATGAAAACAGATTTCTTCCAGCAAGCCAGATTTCTCACCCCATCCTTAAGGCTGACTACCTTTATAAAACACAGAACCATCCCTAGAGACCTGAAGACTGGATCTCCTTCCAAGGAGTCACCACCAACCCTCACTCTCTTTTGCTCAGGCTCTAGTTTGTCTTGTTGGTCACAGAGTGTCATAGCTTAACAAAAACTTGACTGTATTCTTATCACTTCCCAAACTGTTGCTTAGAGAGAACTCCAATAACTAAACTATGAAAAGGCGAGATGGTTTGAATCCTTTCATTCTAAGGCAGGCACAATGACCCTGGATTTTCCCCACTCTTCCAGTAAGTCTGTCTTACTAGTCTATCGTACTAGAGACATCTCCTTCAGTTACATCTGGGAACCAAATACTGAAGTATTTAGCAATAGGGAGAGAATGAACTCAGGACAGAGGACAGTTTGGAGATGCAAATCCAAGCATGAAGTATGTAAGTTGAAAGACATGATTTAAGACTCACGAGGTCTTTCTGCATTTCCATTCACACTTCAAAATAACCCAACTTTAGGTTCAGTCATCTGACTAATAAGTAAGTACCAGGTATGGCATACCTGACAACTTTACACCAATATCCTGATCCACTGAATATTTTAATATTAAAACTTGGTCTCTCATTTTCAAGGTGAAGAATACAGAGGAATAAAGCACATAATATAACTGAGCTCTTATCTTTATAAAAGATGATTCCCCATAAGTGAGTCAATATATGCCTTCAAGACAGCATCTCCAGATATTTCCTTTACATGTTCCTTGATTTGGCAGTGCATGCTAATACAAGAGTCAGTTTTCCTTCATATAAATAAATGTAAATAAACTGTATGAAAAACTTATCAGAAAATGCTAGGGTTTTAGCCCAGTAAGACTATTAGTCAAGCAGCCATATCCAGCTTTAGACTCTTAAAAGGCCTAATGAGTAGATACCTGCCCATTACTCCCTCATGAACGGAGAAAAGCAATAGCAGAGCAGATTTACTTCTGCCTTTTCCTACTTTAGGATACTGGAGATGTCTTAAATGCTTCAAAATGTATTACTTTAACAATTGCTTTAGTCTTCCACATTAGAGAAATTCATGTAAAGTGATTTAGAAGATGATTGAAGGCACTTTCTGGTACTAATACAGTTGTTCAATCCTGCATAGTTTTTCTCTTTGAAATTTAACATGGGTAACGGAAAGCCTAGTGTCACGTTGCTTGAATAAATGTCCTAAATATCCTCAATAGTTTTGCTGTTTTCCTGGTGACCAGATAAAGTTTAGCGTTGCATTAGAGGGAAACACAAATATAAGCCTAAGCACCTCTTCAAATCCTTTGCATCAGATTTCAACTTGCTGCTACTATTAACATACCTTGTACTGCAAGAAGCTGCTCTTCTGTGGTCCAACGGGCATTGATTTTCTGATTAGACTATTAAAATTAGAAAAATGGCACAAAGATCATTAAATTGTTTCAACAGCTGCAAGATATCTGAGCATCAATGTATTTTACTTGCACTACAGTTTGCAAAATAGGTAAAAACCTCTTGCTTATAAGCCAAAAATTTATAGTTTAAGATTGCTTTCATGCAATCAGATTTGAGCTTAAAACTATGCCAGCAGTTTTTCCTCTGTTTTATTGCAATTCTTAGTATCAGCTATATAATAACTTATGCACAAGCTAATGATCTTTATGCAGACAGAATTTGAATTTATTGTAACATTTACCTAAACTATTTGGACTAGGTGTTTAGAGCATTTTGCATTCATGGTATGTTTCATATCCAAGCCTTTAAAACAAGCAAAGCCAGAACTTCAGTAGTAATAGATCATTCATTTAGGGATGCCAAAATGTATATATAGTCTGTTTTCACACAGAACACCATTTATTACTGGCAAACTACATTACCTATTTTTAATCCAAAAAGCCCCCATGTATCAGGGCTCAATTTCAGCTCCCTATTACTGTGAACAAACATGATATTTCAGTTTTTTCTGCTTCTTTTTTCAACCAGTTGCCATAAAAAAATCGCCTACCACCGATTTCTTGTAAAGAAGCCAGACTCCCACCTGCATGTAATTTAATGGATCCTGTTTAAGCTGCTGCTGGAGTGCAAACACTAGGCTGTAGCAAAACACATTTCTGCAGCTTCCCACTAATGTAAGTGCAAGGCCACAAGTTTCAGTGTTTGTTCTGATTTACCTCAGGAGGTTTGAATTCTTCAATCCCGCCTTCCATTTTCTGTTTAAGTGCACTGTTTACTTGCTTAGCATTTTGAACCTTGGTCAAAAACAACAAAGTTAATCAGCTCCACAAAGAAAGTTGGTCACTTTACACATTTATCTTCACTAGGATTGCCACAAGTGTACCTCCTAAGTTAAAAAGAGAAATATTATGGTTTAAGGCTTCACTACTTTTAACTGTTTAAAAAAAAAAACTTTAAAAAACCAAAACAAAACACATCAATTTACTACGGAGAAAAAAATTAAGCCAGTCTTTCAAAAGAACAGTTTGTTTGCAAGAATATTAAAAGTTGTTCACAACAAGTAATTTTTGATAAGGATGCATAGGTTCTTGAAGATTTAAGAATACTCTAGACAAAAAACTTCATTCTTAGACATGTGAGATCTATTGCATATATTAACTTATTAACTTCTTCCCTCTAAAAAAAAAAAATCAATTCATGAAATGTTTTCAGTTAGTTCCTTCTG
Organism: Fringilla coelebs; assembly: GCF_963513975.1. NCBI lineage: Eukaryota > Metazoa > Chordata > Aves > Passeriformes > Fringillidae > Fringilla > Fringilla coelebs. The sequence continues at coordinate 92,100,682 of NC_140030.1, read as the reverse complement.
ACAGATGCTTTTCATTGACCTGAGATCATTTTAATTTAATTTGGGGGGATTCTTGAAATTATTTTAAATATTTCTTGGTTTATAAAAAGGACAGACCTTCCAAATAGTACATATACACATCTATGAACCACTTAAATCTGACATTGATGCACATAATATAGGTAAGAAAATAGTTTTGCATACTATGGTGCACAGCTATTACAAGGGTTCTTAAGTATGGACACAAAAGCAGACAACTCAGTGGGAGATTCCAAAGGCTGCATCTCTGAGATCACTGCAAGAAAAGAAAAAAAAGAAAAAAAAAGAAAAAAAAAAGAAAAAGAGAAGCACAACCTCAAGGCTGAAACTCACCTACACTTAAGGCTAAAGAGTGAAACCCACCTATGCTATTTAGCCCCAGAGTCCTGCTGTGACAGAAAGAAGCTTATTTCTCCTGTAAAAGAACATAAGGGAGCAAAAACTCCATGAAAAAAAACCCCTTTATTCACTCCATGATTTTGCAACATGGCAGCTCTATAAGGAGGCAAAAATTCCAGAAGATAAGCCTTGACTCTGTAGCCCCATCGCTCCTAGAAAGCAAGCATGCACATCACTACTGTACCCTTAGAAGCTGAATAATTACATGTTTCAACTTTAAATGCCAAAATTTAATTTCTTCATGCAAAGGATGCAGGCTATTTTCCTCTTAAAGGTGAAGACTAAAAAGCTTTTCTAAATTTAATAAGAAGTAGAAAACTTATCAATTCAAACAGAGAAATAACTAGGTCCACACATCTAGGTTCCACACACCTCTCATACTTTCATAATATGTGGGAAAGGACATCCATTAAAAAAGCTACAATTTAAAGCATAACAAATGTAACTTCCTCTGCTCCATTGGTCTCATTTTCACTTTTCAAACAAATACTTCTAACAAAGTAAAAAAAAAAATCAAATCAAATGTGACTTGATTTTTCCTGTCCCCAAATCTGTAGCACTGTTTTAATGCTACCCTTTTTTTGAAAAAAGTAAAAAGTAATCTTGCTTCATTTTATCCAAAAGAGCAGATGAACGTAAAAAACAAAACTGAAGAGCAGCTACTATCCAGCATTTGTGGTGATAACTGTGGAACAAAATGAGGAAAACTCACATTAAAGAAGTTTCAGAATCTTCACAGATAATCTTCAAAACCATTACAATCAGAACAATCTGAGATGAAAAAACAAAACAAACCAAGACCAATAACCCATGGTACCTGTCGCTTTAATGAGATTAGTTCCATATCCAGCTGTCTAAGAATTGTGTTGGCTGCATTGGGGCTACAGGAAACAGCTATCACATCTTCCTGGGTCAGGTACATGCCTTTGGGTGGACGGCATTTGGAACGCTGGGAATGGTGGCGATGCTGCAAGCTCTGATACTCTCTTCTACCCAGACCTATTTTGCTGGTCTGAACAGGCTGCTCATTATTGCCCTTTAATTTACAAGAAATAAATCATTAAAGAATAACAGTATCTTGTATACAACTTTACTAAAAAGAATGAAGTATCAGATAGCATTGTAATGTCATATTTATGACCAATAAAACTTAAGCTAACATCCTCCTTTGCACTACCACCCTCCTCACTGGTCGTTCCTGTTCACGCCACTCTTTCACATGACATCACTGCACTGTCTTAGCTCTAAGCCATTGCTTCTCTTTAAATGCAGTCTCTGTGTCACAAAAAAAAATTGTTCTGTCTATAGCTATACAAGAAAAGTCTAGTTAAAAAGCTACTCTATTATCTCTTCTTACTTCCCCCTGAGAGTTCTCTCCTTTTGACCCCCTGTGTTCTCAGAAGCATATCTACATCTTCAATAGCCACACTAAGTGCCAATATTCAAATCTCAGCACTTATTAGTTTGACTACCAAACTCTTAAAAAACTCACTTCTTTTTCAAACCAGGACAAGTATGCAACTATGTCTTGCAGATGAGTTGATGGAGCATACCAGTCATCTGCTGGATAAGCCTGCATTACTCTAAGAAAGGTCAGCTTTCAAAACTTTTTTTTAATATGGCCACAAATACAGTAAATGGTATGGAAATCTGAGTACTGTGACAGAGGGCAAACATTATGGACCTCTTACATATACAGAAGACAAGTAATATACATGTATCTTGTTTTTAAAACAAAATCAGTGACTTTATACATTTATTTCTGATCAAAAATGAAGAATTTGGGCAAATACTAAAGGAGAAGAATGACAAAGTCAACTAGGCCAGGCAAGAATGCAAAATTACATTTCTCCACAAAGAAACTGTACTGTTTGGTTTGGGGGGGATGGGGAGGAGCTGATCTGAGATTTGGAAGAGAGAGTATGGACATACCCCTGCAGTCCTTATAAAAATCTATGTAATTTAGAAAACATGGGCTTTAATTATTTGCTTCTTTGAAAAGGAAAGGAATGGCAAAGAGGAAATTAAGTCTTTGTTTTGGTATGTATGGGCACCTAAACATTCTCTGCATGCATGTGACTCCCTCAGAGCAACTGAGTAGTTTCCCTGCAGCCCAGGAGCAGAGACACAAAAATTACTTTCTCTGCAAGGATATTGTAATTCAAAGGAATGCTTAGTACCAGAACAGAAAGAGAATTCAGGCTTTTCCCTGCTTCAAGTAGCTCCCTACTGCTCCTCCCTGCTGGCATCCATGCATGTTAAGAGGAGGTGGTCATCTGATCACAGTGACTGCAAAACCAAGTGCAGGAGCCATTATTATAATCATTATTATTTTCTGTAGTAGTAGTGCAGAGCAGCAAACAGTCTTGTTTTACTACACTTGACCTTGTGCCACATTCTCTTCCCCAGCTAATATAACATCTTAATCCAGCCCACAGACTTCATAGAGGCCACCTTAAAAGCACTTAAGGTATGTGGTCTTCCCTAGAAAATTGATGTAGAGCTTTACATCTTTGACATGTAAAAAAAGTCAAGGTTAAGCTTACTTCTGCCCTGCTTATACTTATTTGGGTTTTGCTTCTGCATTGCTCTTTCAGTATGAAATTGCAGTTCCCATGTGTTCAATCTGGATTTAAAGTGAAAATATTCTCTCATAATTTTGTTTTGCCATTACAGAGAGCTTAGGTTATATTTGTTTTATCTGGTAACAGAAAGTTTCCATTGCTGTGTGTGCTCAAGCAGCCTACTCAGTTTATATTCTGCTTAGGAAGTGAAAGCATGCAAATCCTACCAGAACTATTAGATCACAAAATTATCTTGTGCAGATCCAAATAGCTCATCAGAAACTACAAACCTCTTTGTCCTTTTCCTAGAAGTCTATCAACACACCACTTGCATTTTGGACTGCATGTCATGATTCAAACTATAACCAAGTAAATTGAGCAAAATAGCCCTTATTGAGACATGGCTAAGGCAGCAACTCCCATCATTAGATTGCAGGGACATTGTTAAAACAGCAAAAAGTAAAAAGGTACATTATCAGACCATGTGACATTGCAAGTACTATAAAACATCCCCATGCTAAAAAAGTAATCTCAAACTCTTTCACTGAAAGGGAGAATTGTCCTTTTCTTCCCACAAGGCCAGTAGATAAAGGGATACGCTGAAGGTCACTGCAAAGCTCAGAACAGCAGCTAAGCTTATCAGTCTCTTACTCAATATTATTTTCATGAAAAGTGCAAAGTTTTATTCATAATCCTGGATACCACTTATGGGAGTGCTGAAGCTTTGCACAACCTCTCCTCTCACTCTTGAGAAGCATGAACTGGCTGATTTAGGAAGATGACAAATGTTTAAAGTTGATCAAAGAAACAACTTAACACACACTTAAGTGTGTTTTTCTAGTCTTGTTCATAGATAGCTTAATGTTTAGGACAAGAATTCAAAAAACTCCTAAAAGTTGAACATACCCTGAACACAGCAGTCATCTGTAAAGCTAACAGTAAGTGCTCATTAGGACAGAAATGTTTTTCCTCTACATCTATTAGTAGAAAGCATCTCAGTAAAACCACATATTAGTTGAAATGCCTCACCTCATTGTGACTTTGAACAAACAACAAAAGTTGTTCTTTGAAAAATGTAATTTAATTTTAAAATTCAAAAAAAACCCCATTTTGATTCAAATAATTCACAACCAGTAAAACTCTAAACATATTAACAAGACTGTAGGAGGGCAAATACAACCTGTTTTACTAGGTTGTGAGAGGATACATCTCTTACAAAACTTGAAGATTTCTCAGGACACAGTAGAGGTAATGAGATATGCATTTACAGCCACAAAATGGCAAAAATATGATAAAATTTTGTTTCAATGAGAAATCATCAAGATATTGACTACTTAAAGACCCTGGGAGTTTGGCAGGCTGAAACCTAAACCTCTGTACTACAATGCACTCTTCACAGTAACACATTCACTAAAAACAAACAAACTGACATTCACCATTAAGTTATCTGTTACCTCCTTTTTGGCTTCTTTTTTGGGATCATAATCACTATCATTTCCATCCATTGGATGAGATTCTTCTACGTCATCATCACTAAAGACAGATTATAAAAAAGCTGGTCACTTTATTACTTCTTAAACTTTATTATTTTAAATATAAGTATGCACCAGGGTAAGAGTTATCTACTTGAATTTATCTATTCTGAGAATATGGCATCTCAAAATTATTTGTACTTTTCAAAAGACAGCTGTTACAAGCAGGATTTTCTGTATTAAATACTAGTAATTATTACGATAAACAAGCAATCCTAAACCACATTTTCAAACTTACTTTAAGCAGCGCTGGTACTGCTGCCAAGAATTTTGGTGTCACCTTTCTTCAATTCAACCATTTGTGCCAGCGTGAACACTTACGTGGCCAACTATATACCAAGGGTAGAAATAACCTTTCATTTGCCCCATTAGTTTAAATAGACCAATTTTCAAACCACTGCACCAGGTGAATAAACCCTTGCTGAAGTCTGTGGGGAGCACAGGGCATATGATGGAAAAATATGAGACTGCTTTTTCACCAACGTGCTTAAAATCTAGCAATTTAGGGGAGGGAAATGAAATTTACTGAATTAAATCAAAGAAAAGGTTAAAAAGAGAACAGTCAATTTGGAGCCCGATCCAGTCATTCTGACAATATAATTTCTGAATAAATTAATGCAAAAACAAACTAAAATTTCTAGTTATTACCAAACCCCTCCAAACTGCTATTATAAAAGCAAACTAATTTTAGCTTGCAATTTTTCAGAAATAGGATCACTAAATAAGCATATGAACTTTAGATTCAGAAGTTATTCAAAATAACATATAATTTAAAAAAACCCTTTTGCTCCAGTCAAGCAATTTTCTATAGATATAAAATTACAGCTTCCCATACAAACATAGATTATGTTACTTACACATGCAATACATATCACCTTTTAAAAAGTGCAAGTTAATTATTATGTATACTGAGCAGAATAAAATTTTAATTTTATAATAACTGTGAGAAATGTTATTCCCTTCTATGCAAGACAACAAAACTACTCTGAGCTCTAATTCTCTCTGATAGCAGTTGTAAGTCTCCTAAAAAACAACTTTATATACATTTTTGTTATAAAACAATGCAGAGGCATTCTAACTGCATCAGCTCGTTATGGTGGTTGTGCTTTCAGTGCTTTCAGTTGTAGTTCTATATTAGCACAAAAATCCAAACAAAGAACAATTCCAACCCCACCCCACACCCACAAAAACACCCTCCTGCACAGACAGTAATAGACTTTAGGGTTTAAGTCCTTGTTTTTACAGTTATCCATTAAAACCCTCCTGTCTCCTATTACAACTCACACAGACTGGAGTGATAAAGTTCTTAAAGCACAGGTACCAAACCCCTTGCTAAAATCACAGATAGCACAACAGGGGTTCAAACCTGGAACACATGGTTCACACTGAAACAATGGCTAGAAATGAGTTCACATCTCTACTTAGGAAGATTTCAGTCTCTGGTTAGCTACTTAAGAACATAAAACTCACCTGTCACCTTGATTATTTCTATTAGCTAGCTTACGAGCCTGACGATCCATCAAACTTGTTCTAGAGCGAGTTTTTTTCCAAGAATAGTAATATTTTACAAGGCTTGCGATGGTCTTGTCTGGGAGCTAGAAGAAATCACCAACAGATTAACACTTAGAAATTAAAAGTCTACCCAGAATTATAATTCTGCTCTGTTTACAACCATCCTTACACAATATTTTAAATGCATTGGTAAGATTGAAAGGAGGGATGTATTTCATACATATTTTTAAAAGGAGAGAAGGCTTATTTTCATTAGACTGAAAAAGCTGTATGTCCAAGAGACATGATGAAATTAAATTAAATCTTATATTCAAGGTTCTTCCTGAAGCTTTTACACAGAAATCAACATGAAATGTTAGCCCAACAGGAGCCTTTGTTCTTAGTGCATCTGAGTTGTTTAATGCTTCTGATTAAAACATTACTTTACCATTTGCTGGATCCTGTGAAAGCTCTTTCCATGGAAGCTAAATGCTTGTTCAAATAGGACTTTATCTTCAACTGTCCATTCATCAGGGAAAGGAGTGAAGTTAGGGAGATCCGCAAGGGACTTCTCAATATTGTGTTTATGCCAGAACAACATGCCGAGAGCCTTTGAAAAGAAATAGTCCCTCTTTGGATTTAGTCAATTTTCTAAAACGTTGAGACAAGTTAAATAAAAACAGGCAATTCATTTGTTCGAAATAAAATTTGACTAGCAGAATCCCTTCTCAAAATGTATTTACAATTTTATTGGCTATTTACTATAGGTTAAAAAATTCTCTTTGGACTCAGTGGGCACAACTATACTTTATTAATGGTATGAAAGCCAGACAATTTAAGGTTGGCATGGCAGCAGTAATTCTAGAGCAGCTTGAACTAGGCTGACAGGCTCAAATCTGACCTGCTTTCTTACTTTACAGGCATATATCACCTACACAGCTCCTTACAGGCCTTTATTACCAGCCCACTCAGGAAAGAAAATGAAAAAATACTTTTAAGTATCAACACTTTTAAATAAAAATACTTTTCAGTAGCCAGAGGATCATCCAAAACACAAGTCTGAAAGTTCAAAGTGAGAGTGGTCTTTCTATAACTCTCCAGTCCACAAATAACAGCATGGCCACTTTGTCATGTGTGCCTAATAAGGAATGGAAATTTAAATATACTTTCTTATACAATTTCATTTCTCAATAGTCTAAAAGGATTTTATGTTCATTGGACTTTCTGCCAAAGAATCACAGGCAGATTTGATGCCAAGATTCGGGCATGGGAACCGGGCAATGTAATCCACTCCGTTTCAATCACACAGCACGGACACGATCACCAGGCGTCTCTCCAACCCCCTGATTTCACATCCTCTAACAACCTGGACACAGCAAACCTCTGCTCTTGTTAAAATGGCAAGTGACAAACACCTCTTGCTAAGAGAATTTCTATTCCACTGTGAGGAGTCTACAAATGTTTTGTACCAGAAGTTATTTTGGAAATCCATCTCTTGGAGACTTGAGATCCATCAGTTCCTCCTCTTGCCTAACACAAGCCAAGCATAAAGAAGTAACAGCAAACCACAGGTATATTCTGGACAGTGTAACACTGGCAGCCTCTTTGTCAGACAGCAGTTGATGAGCAAGCTTCCATCCTCCAAAATTTGATCATACAACTTCTTTTCAATTGTACAGAAATTTTTTTTTTTTTTTTTTGCAACAGGTAATCTCACTTTTACATAGACTGGTTAATTTTATGAAGAGTTTTGTGATAGAACTACATGCAGACCAGCAAAGTTTTATCCTTACTTTTTAAGGAATGGTGAAAAGGCTGTTAAATAAAAAGTAAACTTGTTTGTTACTTTCGGAGCTGAAACTTGAGTCTGTTCTCCGGCCTCTGAAAAAACCCACTCAATTGGGGTTGGTTTCCAGGTTTTTTTTCAATATGAAAGAAACCTTTTCAGTGCCATCCCTATCAATTAATGGTTCAAAATTGTACCATAGTTTCATTCTAATGTTAAACCTCAAATTTGTAAGCTGCTTCCCTAAGAAACTCTTTAGCTAAATATACACACACAATTGCATGACATGCCCAGTGTATCAAGAAACATACCAAACCTTTCAAAAGTGCACATTACAAGCTGAGCATGTCATGAAAACAAAGAGCTCAATCTTTTGCAGAGAATCCAGACCACAACTGTATGCAGATCCATTTAACTGCAGTGTTTGCTGCCGTGCCTGAAGAGAAACAGCGTTAATTAATGGTAACCAAGGGGAAAAATAAGAGTTGTGTTATAGTTTTATATTTAAAAAATCCTTTAAATAAGCACTCTCATTCCATAGCACTTACCTGTTCCACATTGTATCCATGTTTTTCCTTTGCTATTGCTATATATTCATCCACTGCAACAAAGCAATGTCAGAATTACTCTTTAATACTTTTAGCTCTGCTCTATGACAGAATTAGCCATCTAACATAGGAGAAAAGTCTCCCCATGCTTTAACACACTGCATAGGCCCAGGTCCTCCAAAATGTTAAATATACTTACAGCTTTATTAATAATAAATAAACCTACTGACCATTATTTAACATTTAATTTTATAAACTTTTTACACAAGCTAATTCTGCTTTCTTTCATGTTTTCACTACAACAAAACCACAGAGACTCAATTTATTTATTTAAAGCAGAGACCAGCTAGTTACTGAAAGGCTATGCCTTTTTGGAACCCCCTCCTGGGTTAGCTTTAAATTTAACTACTTCTACTGCTTGTATTCCCAAATATGTTGAAAATTACAGCAAGGAGATCCAATATCAATGATTATGCATATCCTCAAGATTACTATAGCTTTCACTAACCAATATGGATTTTAACTATGACACAAAGTCAGTTTTCAATGGACAGTATGAAAATTAAATAACTAGATAATAAAACTAAGGAATAAAATTTTTAAAAAATCATATGTAGCAATATTAGAGCCAACTTTGAGTTGAACACTTATTTTGAAATTAAGTCCCACTTTTTTATTTTTAAACAAAACCTTTTCCTATTCACCTTCTAGAGCTCAAAATTAAGTGGCAACTAAATAGGTGGAAGGAAGTACGATCAAGAAAAGGAAATAATCAAATCCTCCTTCTTCAAATGGACAAGGGATATCCTTGCCATGCACTGTTCCTGCAAAGAGTTAATTATACTTTAAAGGAATGAAAAAAGTGTTTAATAATCACAGCTGTATTTTATTTCTAACTGTTCTGCAGTAGTTGAAGGTGCATTCCCTCAAACATAGAGGGACACAAATCCCTAACTACTGGTGTTAGACAGAAACTGTCCTGAGAATGAGGTTCTCATAGTTGCACCCTTAAAGTTTACTCCCCTATATTACATATGGGAAATTCTAGCACAGGAAACAAGTTGAAACTAGATTAAACAGATAACTGATCACATTTATCAACTGAAATACAGATGACTCCTGTACTTCAGGTCACTCCTAAAGGGAAAAAAATGTTTGCTTTTTCCTTCTGTGACAGCAGTAATAATTTCCCCTTGAAGTGGGCCTCAACAAATCTTTTCTAAATTCATCCACTGCAACTTCTCCTAGGAATTTAAAGCAGCAAGTTCCTCATGTTCAGATATTTTATTCTTTAATTAATAACAAAAGGTTTCACAGACGATGATGATAATACAAAATAGGCAGTATGATTTGAAACAAAGGCTTTACTAACATAAGAAAAGATCATCTCTGCTTTACCTGGAGTTCTCTAAATAAAGAAAAAGAAGATTGTATTTAATTATTTGCAGTTTCACTGTATGTAAAATAAAGAGCAAACAGGTACACCAGAAACAATTTAGTTTACTTAAGCACCCAAGTTCCTAAGCAGACAAGGACTTACACTTGGCATCAGGAATATTATGATATGGAGACCATACAAGCATCCCTCCATTATCTTTATCAGTGTATTTTGTGGCACCTGTAAGAAAACAAGTAACTCTGAGTATTTATTAAATAACTATGATCTAGAGAACAACTATGTAACAGTAAGCAAAAGCCAGTAAGAAGTCCAGCTACTAAGGGGGGGGGGGGGAATAATTTATTCACAATTAATTCCTTAAGATATCAAATGGCTGAATCTGAACACTACTCTTAGGATGTTCAAGTACAACTAAATATTAGACAGTATCCTGGTTACCACAATTAAACCAGTGAAGTGCATTGCTTCAGTTGGAAGGAATCTTATCTAGTTCCAAACCTCTTGCCATGGGCAGGGACACCTACCACTAGACCAGGCTGCTCAAAGCCCCACCCAGCCTGGCCTTGAACACTTCCAGGGACGGGGCATCCACACTTCTCTGGGCAACCTGTGCCAGTGCCTCACCACCCCATAGTGAGGAATTTCTTCCTAATATCTAAATCTATCCCCTGTGAAGTTGGCAAAGATGCAACTTTGTTCTCCTGAAGTTTGATTGTCCATTAGGGCTCTAACATTTATCACTATCATAGGAGTCCTAGGACCTACTGTGGTTAGTTACACTTCCTTAAAACAAACAGAAATAGGTAAGAGCTAGAATTCAGTCACCATCCCCAATCCCTTTCAAGATGAAACTATACTAACGACTATGCCAGAAACAATTCTGTTCATCTCTCTCTAGTTTTGATTTTTCTAATTTTATAATTTTAATATTCATAGCCAACCAAATTGCACAGCTGGAGAAAGCAGTCAGACGTAAAAGTAATTTTTGGTTTTGGTTTGTTTACCCCCACCTCAACGTAGCAAGGGAAGCAGTACAAATTACCCAACCCATCAGGACAGAGCAATACCGATGCAAACACTGAAGCACTAAATCAGAGCATACTATTTTTGAAAACATGCTGTAAAAGAAAACTCCCTGATACTGTAAAAGCATTCTTCAAGAGTCACTTTCCATTACTATTTCACAAATGTATTCTAAAACATAAAGGCCCTTACAATCTATTTGTTTACAACAGTTTATCTCACTAAGAAATTGCTCAACAATTGGATTTATATCTAATGTCAGTATGAATTCCTTGAGTAATCACCCTCAGAGGAAAAATCCTTGCATCCTTCTTGGAGAAGAACAGCTTTTTTTATTCAGTGAAACAAGTAACTTTTCACTCCATTTTAAGCTTACACACTTTATATTTAGGCTCTACATCTTGTTTGAGGCAAACAAAACACCAAAACCCGGTGCTTTGGAAAAAAGAACAGTGTAGTGCTTTCCCTTGATGTACTATGTTTTGTTGCTCTTGCCTCCTCAGTTTGGCAGTGTTTTGTATTTGCTATCATCTCTGCAATCTTGATCCATCACAACTGTGAACTTGAAAACAGTTAATTAAAGAACTCCTGCGCCTTTCCAAAATGAGATGTGTAAGGCAGATAAGTCCAGTGCAGCATAAACTCTGTAACAGGTTAAGAATGTACATACACTCATAAAGCACCAGGTTCAAGGCACAAGCACTACTAAACTCTGAAAGGTTTTTGGTATACAAGAATAAACTCCTTAATATAACATTCCACTTTAGAATAAAAAAGCATGACACTCTTAGTCATTAGGAATGCAAGACTTCATGAAGAATAGGGCAAGCTGTTACAGGCACAACATTTCTCTTGTCACAAGTAAATGACCACTATCCTGCACTTTATTCTAAAGATGAGGAGAAAGCAGGATGACCAGAGAATGTATTAGAGTCTCAGGTTGTGAGGAAAAAAAGTCTAAACTTAAGATACCTGCAGACAACTGGAATGGAATATCATGGACATTACCAGGTACTGAATAAGCAAAAAAAAAAAAAAAAAAAAAAAATTAGTTTCAGAGCTCTTGTGCCTGCAGGAGATCATGTATGTGGTGACACTCCCCTAATGAGGTGCGACCCCCACATGACAAGCAACAACCACCAGAACATCCCCTTTCAAAGCAGTGCTGTGTCCCCAGCAGGAATCAGACATCTGCTTCCATTCAGGTGGCACCTTCACAACTGCCAAAAGAAAAGCCAGGATGACAAAGGAATAATGAGATGCATAGAGGTAGCTTGAGAGAAGGCACCCTGACCTCAGCATGAGTTGTCCCTAGCTGTAGGACAGGGATCCCTCCATCTCTGATGCCTTGAGAGGCTGATCTGGAACAGACACTAGACAGATTTAAAGAATAAAGTAGGTATTTATCAAAAGGCCTCAGTGGATACACCTTGGGCAGTACAAGAGCCTGGCCAGGGCTACACCCAAGATGGACCCAAAATGGTCACAAGATGGACAACAGGTCACAAGGTTTCACACTTTGATAAGTTTTGGTCCATTTGCATATTGGGGTTAATTGTCCAATTACAGCTTCAGGTTATGAAGGCCCATCCTCCTTGTTTGCTCTCTTCAATTCACTGTTGTTTATGCTTTTTGGGCCTGAAGGTTGTAACCTTGGTTCCTTGTATCCTTGGTTCCCAGGCTGGAAAAGGATTGTTTTGTCTAACTAGCCTATGAAGAGAACTTACTAACACTAAATACGAAGCTCAGAGCTACACACCAAGGCAGCACAGAATCTGAAAAATATGAAAACTATAACTTAAGACATCATCTCCATATACAAGACCATGACCTACCTTCCTGGGAACTTCTTGCCTGTCCTTTGTGCCCCAAGCACTCAAGGAAGCAGCCATAACCCCCAAAGAGGCTGTGTTACACCTGAAGGGCAACATGATCTTTTTTACAAGGGAGGGGGGCTGGAAATACCTTGCAACATGTTAACCAAAGTGCGTTAGAAGACTTGTAAACCAGTAAGGAAGAGAAGGACCAAGAGCTACATCTGAAAAATAACAGATGTAGCTCTTTCCCCAAAACATACCTCCAAGCCACTGAGGAAGAGACTTCTGCACTTCAGCTGCTGCACCCCTCTGCCAGGACCAGTTAGGAAATGCAGCCAGCTGAAGATGACCAACAGGCACTCTGCACCACCTCCAGAACAGGGAAATCATAGCAGCAAACTGACCCTCTCTACATTGCAGCTTCACATTAGAAGCTGGGTATGCACAGCTGGTGCAGCTCTATACAGGATTCTAGGTACTGAGAATAACATGATCATCCAGAAGCATACAAGACACAGTGAGGGCACTATAGGGCAGCATGGCAATTTAAAAGTATGTTGGTTTCCAGCAGAAAATGTGCCTTCCTCTGCTTAAGACTAAGCCATTCCCACACCATTTAATATTTCAATTTCAAAAAGCCTGTTTTCCTATTAGAAGACTAGAGAGAGAAAAGTTACAAAGACATATAGACAAATGCTTTCCTAAGTGACCTTAAATGGTATAAAACATTCTTCTTGACAGCCCCAACTCCAGCCCTGAAAAGAGGGTAAATAGGGAAATTAAGTATTTCAGCATTAAGTAGGCAAAATTCATACTAAAACCATTGTGAAGTCTAAATCTGAGTAGAATAAAACTTTTCTAGCAGCTGTCTGTGGGTGACACAACAGGGTGGTGCATTCTCTACTGTGATTTCCAAAAGAATGCAAACCCACAATGTAAGGATACCAGCTTTGTAACATCCTGTTGGATCTATAGGTGGGTCAGAAAGCACAAGCAGAAAAATTTTCACCAAGAATATAAAATACTATAGCAAAACCAGGAGGAGGAGACAGAAATCTGAGTGCAAGAGATGGTATGTTAACTCAGCAAATTAGGTAAAGTAAAAAAACCCAAGTTTACTCTTTAAAATTGTTTGTTGCAGTAAGAAAATCTCTTTTATTGCTGTAATAGTTGGTGACAATTAAAAACTTTACTTCTCTTAAGCGCTATCTGAAAGTTTGCTTGTAAAAGTAATATGGTGTGGAGGGGGTAAGAGAGTAAATTTAAGTGAACTTTGCCTAACTGCTGCTTCCAGCCACAATCCACTTCCATGAGACAATGAGAAACAGTGGTATCTTGTTGTATACCTAAACTAAATTTAAAAAAAAAGTTTACTGCCATCACAACATTAATCATGAATATTTTGTTCCTATTGTTGTAGAGCATTACTTATGGCTATTTTTCAAGACAGGCTAAGTGAAAGGATTAGTATTATTCCACTCATTTTAGTATTTTGTAGGTTTATCAGGGCTAACTTTTGTGTCTTAGAGTTATGTCTACTTTTATCCATCACTGATTCCCTTCTGCCACCTATTTATTTCAAGGAGCTTAAAAAACAGCACTCAAGAGTACTGCAAATAAACACATACTCTAAAGTATCTGATAAACCCTAAAAAAAGAGCATTAAAACAATTCCAAGAAGAAAAATAATTAAAGATAATTAAATCCACTGTCATGTCCATATATGCAAACCTGGAACTAAAGAGGAGCTTATTACCTCACTTGCTACAAAAGAAGTAACCGAAATGTACCTGTAAGAGCACAGATGTTTGTCTCTCATTACTTCTGTCCCTAAGAAATTATGCCTCAAAACTCATCAGAAAAAAAATTCAACCAAAAAAACCAAAGAGATGAAAGAATGAGATCTCACTGATATCTCCTCAGATAAACAATCTGTTAACTTGGTAAATACTGTACTTTTAAACTTGATGGACTTTTAAATTTATTTTGTAAGACTTAGGTACTCCAAGATAAATCATTACCTTCTTGCCCTAAGAAGCAAAATATACACACCAAGAAGGATAATACCTCAAAATAAAACATTATGCTTCTAACTCAGGAATTATTAAAGAAACATTTCCATCATTAAGGAAACTGATAGGGCGAGTATATATTAACCCCAGTCACTGGAGAAAGAGGCATTAATTGAATACCATCCCGCAGAAACACTTAGGAGCTCTAAAAAGTCTGCTTATAGGAGAGCATAAAATTAGTTCTGTAGTCAGTATTGTAATGGTACTATTGCATATACAGTTTACAAAATTGAAACCACAGAACCTCAATTGTCCTAAAAGGGCTGAAGAGTTCTTTTAATCAAAAGAAAAACAAACACTAGGTGTTTTTCTAATTTAAGTGGCCTATAAGAAAAGCAAATCCAGGCTGGAGGTTAGTAACCATCATTTTTATCCGTGTATAATTTTACGTAGGCAATGTAAAAATAAAGGGTGCAAACAATTAGCCTTATTAACAAAGAGACATAGCCTGCGTGCTCCTTCCTAGGGGAAAGGCATTCCCTTAAGCCAAGATCACACATTCATTTAATCCCACCCTGGCGCTTTCCTTCCCCCGGCCTTTTCTTTGGCCGGCGGGGACTTGCGCCCATCCAGAGGGGCTCGCTCCAGCCCTGGGAGGCACCCTGAGAGCAATCCTCTTCCGGTGAGAAACCATCCGACACCCACGGAGCCTGCCTGGAGAGCAGGAAAGTAGATAGGCTTCATCTGACCGCTACAGCAAAACTGCTGAACGCTCCCGGGCTCTCCCTGCCTCAGCGTAGTAAGGCACGGCAGCGTTCTCGCAATTAACTTGCTAAAGCTGAGTACCAGGCTAGGCGAGCGTACCCATATTCCTCGGGGCGGGGCTGGGGGGGCGAGGAAGGCGGAGGAGAGCAGCTCAGCCTGCCACGGCGGGGCCAGCGAGGCTACTACAGCACACAAAACCAGGAGCAGGAGTTTCCCACCGAGCGCATCTTCCACCCAGCAGCCAGGTCTGCTCCGCTTCCGGCAGGGCGCATCACTTCCCACCCTTGCCCGACAACATCCATCACCCCTCGTCAAATATTTTTTTATGGTTATAGGTTTAAGGAGAGGGAGGAGGGAAAAAAAAAAAATCAAGGTTTTTCTGCTTCACCGCCTCCCGCCGGATACACATAATGCGGCCGATAATGAAGTGAGAATCCCCCGCCGCGAAGCCCCCCGCCCCCGGAGCGCAGATGCTGCCCCGGCCAAGCCTCCCGCCGCCGGCACCGGGTCGCCGACACAAAGGCTCGGAAGCACCGTAAATACAGCCCCGCGGCCGCCTCCCGCCGCCGGAGAGCGCCGGGCGAGCCCGCCCCGGCGGCGAGCCCACCCCTCCCGCCTCGGGAGATGTCAGGTTACAGCCGAAAAGCCATTTACCGGGCTCGAAGTCAGGAATGCGCGCCTGGTATTCCGCTCCGACCCTCATTCCTACATCTGCAAGGCAAAGGGGGGAAGAGAAATTAAGGGCTGGAGCGTCCCCGGGCGCCGTCCCAGGCTCCCGCCGTGCGGCGGGCGGGCGGGCTGGCGGAGCCCCCGCCGCGGCCGTGCGGAATAAGCCACCTCCTCCCCCCGCCACCCCCCGCCCACCGCCGCGGATTAAGCCCCGACGACCGCCGAGGAGGGGGCAGGAGGAGGCGGAAGGGGGAGTTTATTCCAGCGGAACAATGGGGACGGCGGCGGCTCCCGGGAGACACTCCCTCCCCATCGTTAAGTACCGCGGGGGCAGCCGCGGGGCCGCGCCGCGCGCTCCCGCCCCCCCGCCCCGCACACGCGCGGCCGCGGCTCGGCCGCGGCACGGACGGAGCGGCGGAGCCCCGGCACCGGGAAGGGGGAGGCGGCTCGGCTCGGTTCGCCGCCCCTCCCGCCGCCTCCGCCACCCCCCTGCCGCCGCCGGCGGGGCGGCCCCAGGCTCGCACCGTGCTCGTCGCCACTGTCGCCGCCGCCGCTCTCCGGCTCCGAGTAGTGCCCGTTGGAGGGGCTGCTGCTCTTGGCGCCGTTGGGGGCTGCCCGGCTCTTACCCCCCAAGAGCTCCGCGCCCTTCTCCATCGTGCCCGGCATGCCAGGGCTGGGAGCGGGGGAGAGCGGCGGCAGCACTGGCTGCCGAGGGGGGGAAGTTAATACGGAGCCGCCATGTTGCCCCCTCCCCGCCCCCCCCTCGGGCACCTCCTCCCCCCGCCCGCCGCGCCCCCCTCCCCCGGCGCCGGGAATCCCTCCGCGCCGGCCCGGCCGGATCTCGCCGAGGGGCGGGGATGCCGCTGGAGCGGCGGCGGTGCGGCCGAAGGAAGGAAGCCTTGCTCCCGGACCGCCGCCGCGCCGTGGAGCTCACCCGGCCGGCGGGCCCAGAGCAGAGAGGGGACTATTTCCCGGCGGCGGCGGCGGCGCAGGGATCCCGGCGGGCGGGAGCGGCGGGCCCGGTGGTGCCGCGGCCAGGGCGGGAGGAGCCGCGGCCGCGCAGGGGCCGAGCGGGGACGGGAGGCGCGGGAGGGGGCCCGGCCCGGGGCCGCGGAGTGGGGAAAGCCGGTGCTGTCACATTGCTGAAATCGCACGATGTGTGAACCCGTGCTGGTTTTCTTGCTAAATTCAAAAAGTGATCTATTTATTTACCTGCTTAGTGAATTCCGGTGCGTTACCAAGTGCTGCGGTGTTACCATCCAGTTTATCTCCGATATTCACGTTTTATGAGGTAAAAAAGGGCTGAGACGGGCTCCAGACCGACTCTGAGTTACAGTGTGACAACAGTCTTGCTGCTTAATCTGGAGATGCATTATTAGTCTGGTTTGTTCTGTGCAAATACATTTAATGTTCTTGTGGCTATGATTTAATATGTGTTATAAGTATTTTTAATGATGCAGTGATAGTTTGTCAGTCTGATTTCCAGATGTAGGGGAAAAAGTATAAATTTTAATTGCTGTATATCAAATTAAAGTCTCCTGTTCCAGCTAAGAGTGTCTGACACAATCCATTACCCTTTGTCACATCTGAGCAATTCTTCCCAAACTTTGCCCTGGTGACTGTCTGCCCCAAGCTGCTTGATTGATTGATTGATTGATTGATTGATTGATTGATTGATTGAGGAGTGCTAGCGGGAGTATTGCAGCTGCTTTCTTAGGGTGAGATAAAGGGGAGATGACTACTTGTGTCCATACTTATGGCTACTAAGTGTTCATAGTGGTTTTTAGTTGGATTGTGACATGATGTAGTTGTGTTTGCTGTTTCTTGATACTTGCCATGAAAGCAGCACATTATGGTAAAATGAAGTACTTTTGAAAAATCTTTGGTGTATGTGTGCTTCCTAGAATATGTCAGGAAGATATTGTCAAGACTTTTCCTGCTTTGGGAGTTTTGTGGTCTTTGAATAACTGGTTTTGTGACAACTTTTGGCAGATGGCTATCAAAAATGCAAGTAAACCAGCTGTGACTCCTCTGTGCTTGCTGTTTTTCATGAGCTGGAGGGAAAGATTAGCAAGGACAAGGTAGGAGCAGCAGTGGTTGCCTGCAAGTGCCTCAACAATTGAGCATTTGCAGTCTCACAGTTTAAAGTACACAAAAGAGCTCACAATAAGAAAACACTGAAATGCCAGGGCCACAGGAAAATCTTGAACCAATGTTTGTACTTTTAAGGCACAAAATCATTACGAAAACTTGCAGGAAATTGGGATTTGTTGTTTTAGGTCTCCTAAGGCCATCTATTTGAGACTTTTAATCTTTATTTTCTATGGATGTGAAATTGGGGCATACATGTGGCACTATGACTATATTTGTCTGATAAAAGCTGTTGGAAGTTCTAGTAAGCTGTTACAGCTTTCAGGATTGTTAAGTTCTTACAGGTGTCATGAAAGTAACCACCTGAAAGGAAGAAAGATTCCTTGTGGCATGGTTTGGAGGAGAATTGTCAGAAGAGCTTGACCTTTTCTCTTTCTGCTGCCGATAAAACTGCATTTTGGAGGTTACAATAAAAGGGCTTAGGTTCACTTAGTCAAGCACTTAGATATTAGCAGATCCATATAATGATTTTATTTTTCCCCATGCAGTCTGGAAGTTGGCTTGCTTTGGGCTATTTCTTCTCTTGGATTCTTGTCTTTTCCTTCTCTTGTCTTCTGTTTTAATTTTTTTGTTTGGTTGTTTTTTATCCCTCTCTCCCCAGTTCCTCTGTCACATTCAGTATAGGGGTGCTTCTGGATTAGATGTGACATGATAATCAAGTAATTGTTTGTGAGATTGGTGCTGCATTTGTTATAGAAACTATGCATAAGGAGTTATCTTAGATTAATGTTAGCATATAGAATCACAGCATAGGCTGGGCTGGAAGGGACCTTAAAAATCATCTAGTTCCAAACCCTTGCCAAGGGCAAGGATGCCACTCACTAGATCATGTTTCTCAGAGCCCCATCCAGCCTGGCCTCGGACACATCCAGGGATGGGGCATCCACAACCTCTCCTTGCTTTAAGTTCTCTCCTTTCCTCTGTATATCCTTCCTTCTCTGTATCCCTATTTGTAATTTTTGTTTCCGGACATAAGCCCTAGAGGGCAGCAAAGCGACCAAAGCGTTCACAAGGTGCAAATTGGGCCAGTCTGAAGATCCTCTTTATGAGCCTGTCAGTTTTTCATTCTTGGACATTATGCCTTTCTTCTTAAAACGTGTTTCCCAAGTCATAGTTTCTGGGGAAAGGTTTGTGTTTAGGCAGGGATCCTTGGGGTACAAAGTGGATTGCAACAGAGGAAGGGAATTAGGGAATGGACAAGTCGAAGACAAGGAAGGTGAAGCAGTTGCTTCCTCCCTTTTAGTGAAATTACTAAAAAGTAGAAACAGAAGCTCAAAAAGAAACAGCTTTTCCTATCCATTAATTAACTCAGCTTAAAACCTACACGGCTTCTGAGGATTCTCCTGAGGCCTCTTGCAATTTTGGTTGGCGTGGGTTCTTGGAGTTCATTGCAAACCAGACTCTGATTGGAGTGTGGACTCCTGCATATTATTACCTTACAGTGAGGGTTAATGATGGTATTAACTGTTGAGTGGTGAGCTAGGGGAAAGTAAAGACTGTTTAGTCAAAAGAAACTAAATTCTTAAAGCAAGGCTTTAACGTGTCAGTATTACTATAGAATCATTTAGGATGGAAATTACCTTTAAAATTGAGTCCAACCACTAACCCAGCACTGCCAAGTCCCTCAATAAACCACATCCCTAAGTGCCACATCCATGCTTTTAAATACTGCCTGGGATGGTGACTCCACTACTTCCTTGAGCAGCCTGTTGCAATGCTTGACAGCTCCCTCTGTGAAGAAAGTTTTCCAAATACCCAATCTAAACCTCTCCTGGTACAACTGGAGGCTGTTTCCTCTCATCCTGTTATTACCTGTGAGAAGAGACCAATCCCCACCTGGCTATAGCCTCTATTCAGGCAGTTTTGACAGCCATGAATATTCCCCTCAGCCTCCTTCTTTCCAGGCTTAACAACCCCAGCCCACTCAGCTGCTCCTCATAAAATTCATGCTCCAGACTTTTCACCAGCTTTTTTGCTCTTTGGGTGCTCTTCAGGACCTCTTGTATGTTATGCCCATCTCAACTATAAATTTCTAACTCATTAAATTCTGGGTCAGGGAAAGTATTGCAGATCACATGTTTGTCGTTTTTATCTTATGGTGACAGTTTCATGCTTTCAGTTTTTTTGGAAAGAACATTTTGACAGTTTCCTGTCTTGGGAATGTTGCCTTACACCATTTAAAAATCTGTGTCTTTAAATATTTTTAGAAACAGGTCAACAGATTTGTGATGCTTCACTAGAAAAATTATAGATAGCTGATGTGTGTTGTGTGAAACCCAAAGAAAATAGGATGACTATGGAAACCTTTTGGCAATATCCAGCCTGGAAACTTGTGCTTTAATGTGAAGGTTTATAATTGGTCCATAAAGAAAAGTAAGCTCTTTGTCGTCATAAGCACATTAAGAAAAGCATGCCTGGATCAAGGTAATTTCAGATAAATTACACTGCTTGGAGTCTGTTCACGCCTCTGCTGGAAAATATATAGGTGTCATCCATCAAGTCCTGTGTTTCTTTTATATTAAACACAACTAGGCCTGCTGGGTGGTAAGTGGGAGGCTTAGAGTGGACAGGGTGAGATTTATTAGTTCTTTTACACTGATGGTTATTGCTGTGTTTCATTCAACATTCTTGAATTTTTCAAGGACTTTGCATTTTAGTGGAACCAGTGGAAGATGGTGGGTTTTCTACAGCTCTAGAAAATAAGGCCTTCAGTCTCAAGCTAGCATTTATTAGTATTTTTGAATTCTAGTCTTAATGTTTTAAGGCAGAAATCAGTAAAAATTTGTTCTGTAACTGGCCATTAAAATGAAACAGCAAAGCATTTCTTGCGTTTTTACTGTTGGTATCTCCCAACTAAGATTTTTTTCTTTGTTTTCTTTCTTTTTGTAGTGCTCTTTTCCAGCTGAAGATGTCAAGAGTTATCTGCTTTTGAGATCTGAATGGAATTCTTTTGCATCAGAACAGTTGGTAACTTATTCTTGGGAGACGAAGAAAGTCATGTTGCAGTTCTTTGAGAAGTTTAAGGACTTCAGCAGCTGTAGACACTTCTTCCTATTTAAATGCCTGTCACCAGGTATCATATCATATTGCCAAAATTTGAGACTCAGACTGTGTTGTACAGTGTCAGTGGTAGATACATTGAATGGAGTGGGGAGCGTTAGGACTTGGCACTCTGTTAAAAACAGTATTTTGAGATAGATTATTTGTTGCACTGTCGAAAGGCTTGTTCAGGAACGAGCATAATGGGTTAGTGCTAACATCCATCTTGCCCAGGACTTTGATCCTGACAGTTCTACAGAGGAACTCATTTTGGAGTGGGTGCCATAGTCTCCATTCTTTGTTGGCAAGAAGCCTATTCTTGGTCTTCTAAAGATTTTAACTCTGAAGTGTAAAGCTTGGTATCTTTAAAAAAAAAAATCTTATTCCTATGGATGTGTTACAAAAACTTCTGCTCCACCTTTACGAATTTGTAGACTTGCTTCAGTGACTTCCTACTTGTGAATTTTACTGACACTGTATGATTATATTTTTTTCCTTAAAAATAAATTATTTTCTCTTTTTCTTGACAGGAGGGACAGCTGTTCCTGCTCAGCAATTTCAGTATCATTGTTCATTTCTCTTCAGTTAATCTAAATATCTGGTGAGCTGTACTGTTTGCAAAGAGTAAAGAGGTTCTGTGTCCGTTTGAATATGATAACACACTGCGGGAAAAGCTGAGTGTAGCTGACTTCATCTTGTGCTACATAAGCAACTCAGGACAACAGGTCATTTCTGAAAGTCAGTCTACAGATATCATTTAACCACTTATGTTTTTGCATACCCTTTTTAAAGGAAATTTTGGTAATAGCTGGCAGTATGTCTTTGAATGAGAGCATTGACATTCAGTATTGTCAGTGAAGATTTTCAGACTGTGTATGAAGGTCTTGTATACGTGACTGAAATGGTAGCACCTCTTTACAAATAATTTGGGTTTAGGGCCAGTTGTTTCCCCCAAAAAGGAAAAAAGATACTGTAATTGTTTTGGTAAGCCAGTGTGCTTTTACTTTGTCCTCTTTCACTCTTGCATAGTTACCTAAACCACTTTTCATGGGACTGTTCAGCAGAAAGCAGAGGTCACTTAATTGATACTTAAAGTTGTTGAACTTCTGTAAGAAATGTACTTTGTTTCTCCTGCATGTTGTTTACATTTTTGTGTGTTTGTTGTGGTTTGGGAGGGGTTTTGTTTGTTTTTCTAAATGCAAAGCAAGTGCTTTGATTCCATGCGGTTGGGGAAACTGTGCTAAACTTAGGCTTTACTCTTCTCAGGTTGCCTGTCGCTGTGCTAACTTGAAAACTTGAAGAGGTGACCATTTGCTGTGAGGTAATGATGTTTATGCTCTCTCCTGTGGATCTCTCCTCCTTTTCTTTCCATGAAGCAACATCACAAAAGGAATACACTGTGCAAGATTTTCTCCTTGCAGTTAACAGTACCAAGTGCTTATTTTGATGAGAAAAATGTTCTTTAAAACATTCTAGAGTAAAAAAAGAAAATGCTCTGCTGTGTTACCATTGTTGTGTGCCTAATCCTGAAAAAGAGAGAATTTTGCCCCAAACACCTTACAGTTTGTTTGGGATCCAGCCAGTGTATGTAATAGGAAATTGAATTTCCAATCAGGAAAGGAAAATGAAGGGAGAATAAAGGAACCATCAGTAATATGTTGGACAAATTATGTAAAATTACTGTAATCCTCTACTGCCCATCCATTTAAGATACAGTGTTATTGCAGGAGTAATCTTGGGGGATCTGAAAGAACCAAATGTTAAGAACTTCACTTGAGGAAGATGATGTATTTTTTTTTCACATGATGCACATGTGGAAAAAAGGTGTGAGGAGTGGTGTAGTAACCTGAAGTGGCAGCATTTTTTGCTGTATGTCTTAGGCCTTGGACTGTCAGAACATTTTATGCTGTAGCATACTGGCACCTTCTGCTGAATTTTGTCCTCCACAGGTTATCCTACCTGGCTTCTTGTGATTTAAGGGTGGGGGAAGGAGGGAAGTGTTAAGTGGAAAATAACACTCTCTAGGGCCAAAAGAAGGTCCCTGATGAATTACAAGAGTAATTCTGTATTTCTGCATTCTATCTTGTTTGTATAGAAAAGTCTACACTGTTTCTTCGAAGTCCCTGTTTTATGGAGCTGTGCTGGATTTTGAAGGTCAGTGTTGCTGGACTGTGTAGATACCAAAACATTACTATTTAAGAGTTATATCTTTGCCTGCTGTAACTACTGTTTGACTCATAGATATCTCTAAGATGGAGTTGTAAGCAACAAAAATATAATAATTAATGAATTATTACTCATATAAGTAAGATTTATTTTTGCATGTGGAAATTGTTATTATAATATAATTTCACTGGAATTTTCTAGGAGTACAAATGGTTCTCTTTAAAGTATCCTTTTAAAAAATCCAGCAGCTAAACAACAAACAAATCAATATGGCTGTATCTGGCTCTTCAAGTTGTATTGTACAGTGTTTCCAGGAATTATGTTCGCTCTTCTCCTACCTGAGGCAGATAGTGACTACATAAATACAAAACTGAAATCTGCAAATTTGCATTTGAGGGTATGGATCAGTACATAAAGGGTCAATCTACAGTAGCAAAATTGTCCTTGGAAAGAATGAACTGTTCACAAAATTTCTGCTGAAGTGTTTGTTAAACTGAGAGGAAAAACAAAAGCTCATGCCTACACAACCTAAGGGTGAAAATGTTGGATACCACTAGGACCTTGCTATTGTTGGTTTCCACAGAGTTTTTAGAAAAACACCCACTCAACTTCACTCTCAGCCACTGCTTTAAATTCTCTTATTGCTGGAGATGATGTTTTTACTTGCTCTTACTTAGTTCACTATCTTCCATCTAAATTACATCCCTTTTAGTGAAGGTGGCTTTTGTCCTCAGTTAAATGAAACTAATTAAAATTGAAATATGTTACAGTCTGGGAACTTGTTTTAAGAGGTCTGTTTGTGTTAGACCCATATTGTTCTACAAAACCAAAGAGATGACCCAGGTTTGAGAGTTATGCTCTGAGCCCACTGCCAGAGATCCCCCCCTATGGATACTGCAGAACTGGCATGGGTATTTTTGATATGTGGTGTTCTGCTGGTTTATTGTGTAAACCTACACTTCTAACAAGTGCGTTCCCACCCGTTCCCTAATTTCCCCTTCGCATGTGCCACATGCTGTATTTTAGTTTGGGAGCTGCAGATAGGTCTGGATATTGTAAAAGGATGTCCTGATACCTCTCTCTGTGTGGCACTGTGTGACTTTACAAAGAAGTTTTTGTATTAATTAACTGGTACCAGTCTTTTCTTCACAATAATAGATGGAAGCAAAAAAAAGAATCCTCTTCTACTTGTAAAAAAATTAACCATAACTGGAAAAGACAAAACTCCCCCCAGCAAGTATTTATGAAAATCAACAGCTCATGTGTTACTAGTTACTAGGTATGAATATGAGTCCAGTATATGATAAAGACCATGGAAAAAACTGCTTTTAAGATATGTTAAAAAATTAGTAATTTTTTTCTCAGTGCAGTTGCTGGAGATAACAAGACACAAGTTAGAATGAGAAAGTTTGTTACCACTTCATTTAAATTTTAAATGAAAAAAAAAGGCAGTACTATGCTAGTTACAAAACCCTTCCTTCCCTCCCTCCCTCCCTGCTAGATTTATGCTCCTCAGTTCTTTGGCTGCTTCTGCTTTTCCCTCCCACTGTCAAAGAATGCAACAAAGTTTTGTCTACACAGAAAGCAGTAATGCATGTGAGTAATGTGAATAATGCAGTCTGTTGACATCAGTAAGTGGGAAATATGTGATGAAATGCTAAACTCAGAAAAAATATGAAATAAAGTGACAAGAGTTTAGTCTGCTTTTTTTCCGTCTCTATTCTAGGTTTTTTTTTTTGTTTGTTTGTTTTTTGTTTTTTTTTTTTTTTTTGTTTTTTTTTTTTTGTTTTTTTTTTTTTTGTTTTTTTTTTTTTTTTTGGAGGAGAGGTTGATTTCTGGCTGTTGATAAACCTTCCATAACTGAAAAACTGAAAAGTACAAGGAACTGGTATGGTCAATTCTTAAGGTAAGAAACTTTGTAATATATGTGACTTCAAAGCAGGAATTCTGAGTACGTGTAAGGCAAAACCTATAAAATGTAAGCTCTGTGCAAGAAATTTATTCACTGTGCTGATGATAGTTTTATGCTGGGTATCTTTAAGGTGTGTTTCTTGGAGAGACTGCTTGGAAAGAAGCACTAGCAGTGCTTTTACTACTGTCAGCCTCCCAGGTGGGATGCTTCTGTCCAGAAAACAAACAATGAGGCTTTTAAGACTGTTGGGCTTTTTAAATTAACCAAAGAGTATAATCTGGGGAGTGTGACTCAGTATTATTTGGGAATTCTTGGTATTATTACATTCTTGGAAAATGCTATATAGTAGAATACAAAGAAGAAAAAAAAAAAAAGAGGACCTACTAGCTAGCACAAGCATATTCTTAACTAGGAGTTATTTTTTTCTGAATCTGGGCCTAAACCATCTAATTTTCATTTTTTTTTCTTTGGACAGTATATAATGAAAACATAGGATTAAAAGTGGATTTTAAAAATATTGTTATATTAGAGACTACTAGACAACAGTTGAGAGATAAAGATGCAATTAGTAAAAATACAGTAATTCAGCCTTCAGAGCTCCTTGCTGCTTTACAAAAAACAATCACCCAGAACTATGAGTTCCTGGGTTTATTGTGGACAGAGCATGCAGATAAAATTATTTGTTACAATTACTTAGCAGGGCCCTGCATTCTGTTAGAATTCAAGCAAACTGCATCCAAACTGCTTAATTTTGCCTTGTTTTATATTGATCGAGAGATACAGGAAAAATGAGGTCAGTGAAATACACAATAGATGTGATGATTAAAAAGATCCCACTAAACCTGGAACCAAAGAAACTATGGGTATTTTCTATCCCTTCTCTGAGTAACAACACCAGCAGGTCACTGCCTCTGCTCTGAGGCAGGGAGAGACTGTGGCCATGCCAGGACAGGGTTGAGCCAAGAGGATTGAGTAGACACAGCTGCAGTGAGGGGAAGGGTGATAGTGGCTGTTGTCCCAAACAAGATGCATGATGACTTTATGTTGGGTTCTAGGAGTTTTATTTTTTCCCTCCCTTACTCTGGAAATCCAGGATGCTTCCTCCTGTTAAATGGAGATGGACATCCTGTCCAAATGGGGGAAAATTTCTCTACCCTTTTGAGGTGTTCTTTAAGAAGGAACAGTTCCTCCCTGTTAGCCCACACTCCAAATGTTAGATGTATAAATAAAAACTGGCTGTGTACTCCCTCATCAGTTTTATTTTGAGATTTTTTATTTTCTTACTTTCAGAACATTGGATTTTTTTAGTTATTTTTCCATAATTGTTACCCATAAAAACTCTGGAGGAAATTCAGTAGTTCCAAAACCAGAGAAGTGTTAACATTTATTGTTTGGCAAATTTGTTATGGCTGCTTAGAAATATTAACATATCTCAGTTCCTAGGTTTACAGTCTGCTGTGCAACTGGATATTTCTTTGGAGTTTATTTCAGACCCCAGAAATAATTGGACCTTTAGGAACCTCAGGCTGAACTTGATGAGTATTTCAAGATAGTGTAGAAATAAATGGAAGAGTTTCAGTAAGACACACAGATATCTTCTCAAATTCTTTCCTTTTCATGGACACATGTGCTTGTTAAACTACTGACTTGCCTTAGTTTTAAGGACTTCTGTTTCTCTTTTCTCTTCCCACAAGATAGCCAATAAGGTTAATCACAAGCAACTAAGTATTCATGGATATTATTACTTAATAGGAGGCCTTTGCCTGCATTCCTTTGGGGGTAAGAATTTGTACAATAATGACTGCTTTATTGATTGAATGTAAAAATTATAAATAAATAAAGTTATAATTGTTTCTCCATCTTAGCTGGAATTCAGATTTTTTTTTTTTTTGTTTAGTATCTGTATGGCTGTGTAACTTGTGTATTATCTTCTGTAATTTGTAATTCTATCAATTAATGTATTTTATTTTGACAGTTTATCAAAAGCCATATGTTAGTATACAAATTGAACTCAATTTAAAGATTGAATGCTCTTTTTGTTTTTAGGTTGGTGGTAGTTTGTTATAACTGTGTTATGATTCTTGGTTTTGACAGTTTATTTTTTACAAAGAGCAAAAGGAAGCGTACAAAACAGAGAAAAAATCAAAAAGACCTTAAATAAACCAGTTCTTTTCAATATAAACCAGCTAAATTCTTAGCCTATGAGACGTCCCTAACTACCATGTTTCTTTACCCATTTGATGCTGTGACAGTGAAATGAGAAGTCCCAAAGTACTGGCAGAATCTTAACAGCAGAAGCCTTGCACAGCTTTGGAAGAACAGGGTTTGTCCAGACTGTGAGGCAACGAGAGCTGACAGATGAGCATTACACCAACTTTTCATGCATTTGAAAACTTGCAAAAGGGTTGGTGATTTTTGTGACTGCAGAAGGAAGAGTTTTTACTGGCTTCAAAGACCAGATGACTTAGTGGCATTTTAGGAAAAGCTTTCTCACAGGATTTGTTAGAGGTTGGAACAGATTGCCAAGAGACTCTAGTGGCTGACAAAGGGAAAGTTTTTAAAGTTACTTTAGTGTCTCTCAAGGGTGAACCATGAGATACAGTGAAAGAAGTGAGCTCTGTCCAGTTCCAGTTTTTTATTTCATAAATGTGGGGTTACATGACCTTCCCATAAATTAATTCTTGGAACTGATGTTGTCAAGGTGTTTGTGTGTATGAACACTGGAAGTTGACAGTCGTGTTAGTAAAGGGGTTGATGTAAACACAGGCTGCTGCCAAAGAGGGACATGTCTTAGCTGCCCTTTTCAGGCTGGTTTTCAATTCAGTGGGGTGACAAATATGCACAGCTTAGATGAAGGCAAATCTGTCCCTTTTGCAGCAGCAGCTGCTCAGTGTGACCATGGAACAGGAGCTTAAGGCTCTGCAGCCAAAGGATGGTCACTTACTGGGGTGATTGATACTACATGTCCCAACCTAGGGCCTTGTTCAGGAAAGAGCAGCATAATGTAAGACAGCTGAATGTCTTTTACAGCAAACTATCACTTTTTATATTAGCCTTAAGTGGAAGTGTTAGATATTTACTTCTGTCCAGTAGGCTTAAGCAAACCTGCAAATTAAGCAACTCCAGTTTTCAAATTAAAAAAAAAAAAAGATGGCCAGAGAGAGGTAACCCAGCCAGAGTACCCAGCCTGCTTCAAGTGGGGTGTTACCACTGGCTCTGTATTATTTCCAAAATTTACCAGTGATGGTGAGAAAATCAGTATAGAATTCAAAATAATCACAGTAGGACATCACAGTGTCCCTCTGCTCTAGTGGTGAAAAATTCATACTTGCAGATTCCAAAAGAATCATATTTTGCAGGGGGTAGAAAGTCCAAAGGAGATAGAAGATACAGGAGAAATCTTCCATTTGTTATTGGGCCTGGCAGAGATGGAGTTCATTTTCCCCCCAGAGCTGTGCTGTGCATTGGCAGCTGTGAAGGTGCCCATAAGACAACACTGTGTTGGCTGCTGCTGAGCAGTGCTGGCACGGCTCAGTGCTGTCACTCCAGCATCTTCCCCTCACCAGGAGGGTGGGGCTGGGCAAAATCCTGGGATGGAACATAACCAAAACAGCAGACTCACTGACCAAAGGGATATTCCATACCATGTGATGCCTGCTCAGATACAGAAGCTAGGGAAAAGGAGTAGGGAGGGGGGGACATTTGTTATTTACAGTGTTTTTCCTCCGGAGCAACCACTGTGTGCTGAAGCCCTGCCTCCTGGGAAGTGGCAAGACATCACTCACTGATGGGAAGTAGATAATAAAATCTTCGGTTTTTTCCTTTGCTTGTGTGCACACTTTTTTTTCTTCCTTTTGCCATAGTAATCTGTCTTTTCTTGACCTACAAGAGTTTTTCTATCTTATTTTGCTGGGAAAGGGAGTGATAGAGCAGCTTGATGGGCATGTGGCACCCAGCCAAGGTCAATCCACCACAATTCGCTATAGCATTTCAGTCATTTGCAATGTTACAGGGTAGATGTAAAAGCAATGGAGATAAAATAGCACCTTTGATATGAAACTTTGGATTAAGCATGACACTGAAAAATTAGGTAATCAGAGACTGCACCACGCAATGCAACATAAACTGCAGGCAGCCCACACTTCATGGAGTTGTAGGAAAAAAGTCTTCAGTTTCTTCCTCTTAGGTCACCTCATTCCCACTTCTGATTCTGTACATGCTGATTCAGTTTGAACCCTTTTTCCTTTAAAGGCCTCAAATGTATGTCAGATGCCAGGTGTCTCCTAAGTCATAGATATTCCTGCAGCTCTTCCAGCAGAAGCTAAGATACAGTGTGCACTTATTCCTCTGGCACAGTGGTTTTGAGGAATAATGAAACACTACTCTGCATCCCAGTTTTCCAAATCTCACTCTTGGTTGTTAGCAGTTGTGTAAATTCAATGTCAAAGGCTACATTTACAATTTTGTCAGAGAGCTTAGACTCTCTTCAGGTTTGGCCTGTGCTGCTGAAGCTAGCAGGAACTAAATAAACTGGGGTCTTTTATGGATTTGTTGGTTTTCTTAGCTTTTATAGAGATGGGGTAACTGAGAGAGGTTTTAAAAGATTTTATTCTGTTATCCCTCTTGATGAAGGGTGAGACATAAGAGATGTAAAACTCAATGCTATTTCATCAGAAGCTAACTTATTTTCTGATCACAATACTTTATAAATGTTTTTCAACCTATTAGCTTTTACCACACAATGCTGCTATTACTTCTAACACTAATCACCTATATTTTTACCCTAGGTAGTGTTACTACAATATATCTTCCACAGTTCTAATTCTCTCAAATATCTAGTCTTTTTACAAAACCGTATTTTACAAAAACTTATTTCAAAACTTATTAAAACCTATTTCTAGTTCAATCTCTCTCTCAACAATGTTATCTCTATTCCATGACCTTCATAAATCAACACACATTATTTCAATGTTTATATACAAATATACAAAACTATATGAACTTTCTGTCAAGTTTTAAAAGTTCTTTCTAAATCCATTTCTCACATGGATGATTCTTTGGGGTACTTAGATGTGTAAAGATGCAAATAAATGCTTCTGTGGACTCTTTTAAAACCCAACATTTCAGGGATAGTTAGTGGCCTTTTGGCAGCTTCAGCCATTTTTTTGTTTGTTTGTTTGTTTTCCTCCTAACCTGCCTGTTTGGCAGCAAGTGCAGGTGCCCAGCATATAGATAATCACCAGTTTAAAAGAGGCCCCTGTGGCACAGCCAATTCCTGCCTGGCAGCTGGGCTGGCCCACAGGTCCTCTAGGAGTTCCCAGGTGCCCAGCTGTGTGAGGGGCTGCTGGAAGCAGGAAGCTCAGGGTCTCGATCCGTAGCTGCTGCTGCAATGAAACTGTCACCTGCCTTCACCCCTCGAGTCTCACACTCTTTGCTTAAAAATGCTGTAGGAGCCTGGTGGCAGGGAGATCAGACTTGTCTGGCAGTGTTGTGTCACAGTGAGCGTTTGGTCACAGCTGTGTGCTGAATCGGATCATGTGCGCGGCTGTGCTGGAGCTGGCCGTGGTTCCTGGCTGTGCTGTGGTCCTGCCCCAAGCCTTACCCAGGACAGAGCAAGCTGGGCAGTGCCAGCATTCTGTGGGAACAGTGGTAGTGGTTAAAAATCCCGGCTGACACAGGCCATCGTGTTTGCCATGCTTTATTTGCTCACACTGTGAGAAATAGCTTTTCCTCTAGCAGATGAACTTGCAGAAACATACTCTCCATGTCTCCAATACGCCTTGAGCTGCGGAGCCTGAAGGTGTTACACTTAATGAGGCATTACAGCAAGTAAATGCCAGCGCCAGCAAGAGAAAATATGCCTTTTAAATTTAAAAGATCTGAGTATTTTCCATTTACTGACAGATTGGTACGGGGAAACAACAAAATCGATTAATCTCTGAATGAAAACTTGGTGTCAGTTAAATATCGTAAAGAGTTCAAGACCTGTCAAAGGTTATACTTAAACAGTTTGTCTCGCTGCTTCCACGGAGCTGTTAATCAGTTTGACCACTTAGTACTAAGTAGCCTTCTAAGAGAAATCATCGCAGGCAAGCGTGAAGCGCGACCCGGGATGAGGGCGGCGAGCAAAGGCTCCGGAGCTTCGCGGGGACCCACCCGGGGTGGGACGCAGCGGTGCCTCCCGCCGCCAAGAGAGCGGCTGCCGGCAGTTGCGAGCGGTCTTTAAGCACTCCGCGTTTCTCACCGGCGAGGGGTCGAGCACGGCGGCAGCCATCCCCGAGCGGGGGAAGAGGCCGGCGGAAGGCGCCGTCCGCCGCCGACGGGCCGAGCGCTCCCGGGGCTCGCAGCTGGCGGCGCGGCCCCAGACGATGGCGCTGCAGCCCCGGCGTTGCGGCGCGGCGGCGGCCGGCGGGGGTCGCTGCGGGGCGGGCCGGCGGCGGCGGCGCGGGGCTGCGGTGCGCGGGAGGCGGCGGCGGCGGCGGTGCCGCACAGCCGCTGGTGCCGGTCCCGGCGGGGGCATGAGGCGCGCGGGGCGGGCGGGCGGCGGCGCGGCAGAGCGCGGGTCGGCGCGGCCCTGAGCGGAGCCTCCGCGCCGCGCTGCGCTCCCGCTCAGCGACTATGGCCGGGGGAAGGCGAGGGCTGGTGGCGCCTCAGAACACGTTCCTGGAGAACATCGTGCGAAGGTCTAACGGTAAGGGGGCACCGGGGGCCGGCTCTCGCCGGCCGCAAGGAGCCCACCGCGTCCTCGACGGGGACAGCGCCGGGCGGTGGGCGCCGAGCCCCGGCCGCTGCCGGGCGGCTCCGCCGAAGCGGCGCGTCCAGGTGCCGGAGCCGGTGCCGGCTGCGCCGCCCGGGTCCTGCCGAGAGCCCCCGGCCCGGGCGGCGGGGCTCCGGCTGCAGGTGCGCCGGCACGGCCGGTGCCGGCGAGCCCCGGCGGCCGCGCCGTGCCCGCGGCGGGCCGGGATCCGCGCCCCGGGGCGAGCGGGGGCAGCGCCCGGGCCGCGGCGGGGGCATCGGGGCGTCCGGCGAGCGGCGGGGGCGGCAGCGGCGGCTTCGGACCGGGAGAAGGTGCGGGGATCCAAGATGGTCCCTGGGCTGGGAGAGCCCGGTGCGGGGGCATCGGCCAGGGCTGCCTGCCCGAGTTGAAAGGGAAGGTTTGTCATAAGTGAGGAGAGAGTTTGCCATTTTAAGGGCTGAGGGCAGATATTGCTTTTTTTGCTTTTTTTGCCTTTTTTTTTTTTTTTCCTGGTGCACTGTAACCAGGTCTGTCTCTTGGAAAACTGTGGAGTGGAAAATGCCTCGAATTTCACAATTGCATGCAAATATGTATTAATGCTATCCAGATTCTTTCACTTAGGGACTTACCAAAAGCTGCTCCCTCTGTAAGCCGGCGACCATGCAAGCGTTCATGGATTTGTTTAACCTAGGCATGTGCATTTCTTTTAAAGCCCCGAGCCTAAGTTGTACCATTTTTAATGTTCCAGTGACTTCAATGGGGTTACTTCAGGGATTAAGAACTTGTAGTATGGTTGAGAATATGAGGATCAAGCTCCTTTTGAAGACGAGACGAGTTAATTAATTAAAAACATAGTCAGTTTGTTCTGATAAGGCAAAGACAACCCTCTTGATAAGCAGCTAAAAACTCAAATGATCCCAAGAATGATTTTCAATTTTTTTAATTAGGCAGTATTATTGGAGAACTAGCCTTTGATGAGACCATATTTTCACATAAAATTGTGAGGCTCTTTTTATAGGTTATTTCTCTCTGCAACTTTCCTGTAGAAGGAAGGGTGCTGGAGGCTGCATTCCTGAAGAAATTACTTTCCAGTCTTACAGTGAATCTTACCCTCCTTTTTTTTTTATGTCTTTAAAAATGAATGTTACATGTCATCACATTCAGGCTGCTTCTCTAATCTTCCAACAACAGTTATTGAAGGTTTTTCTCAAAACTTTCTCGACTTTGTAGATTATTTTCTTCATTAAAAACCAATTTCCTCTTTTGGCTTTCAGTGCCAAAGCCTCGATGCAATAAGTCAGTTGAGGCTTGCAGATGGGGGAAATCATGCAGCAGAAGCTATGCTCTGTTTCTTCCTCTCTTCCCCCATTATTAAGAAGGTGTCATAACAGAGCGTGGTGCTAGACAGCACATGTAGAATGACAGCACTCCATTTCCAAATGCTCAGCAAGTCCTGAGGACTGTAATCAATACAAGTTTTTAGATTAAGCTTGGTGGGAAGTGATGAACAGTTCAGACCTTACTAGGATAAGCTTAGAGAATTGACTCGGGTTTAGAACACTAATTCTTCTGTGATGTGCCTTCAAGTTTTTGCTCTAAATGTGGTGCTGTCACATACCAGTGTTGGATGAATTAGTTTTTCTGACCTTAGTCTGTTTGAAGAGACAAGGATAGACTCCTTTCTCTCGTGCTGAGGCAGGGCTGTGCTGACCAGCACGGGGGCAGTATGGAAACATGCCACGTCTCATCTTGTCCTGCCTACTTGGCCATTGAGATGATTTGGGATGCCCACAGGATGAGTGCTTAAATGAGCCCATAAAGCTTGAGGTTTGGCTCCCCTTTCTTGGTTTTGTTCAATTGGGCAGTAATGTGACCCACAATGAAGCTGTCTACGCCATTTGGGATTTGCCAAATAAACCTTGGGCTTGTTGTCAAGCTTGTATTTGCTGGCACCTGCAAGCAAGTTGAGTGGTGCCAACAGATATTGGGTGATACAGATATAGGAATGCTCCTGATTTGCAGAGGATTCCCTTTGGAAAGAGAAGAATTTTGTCATTGAACAGAAATAATGTACTAAGGGCTCCATGTGAAGGAATTTGTACATGTTGTGGGTATCATCAGTCATAGGTGGACAGAGGAAAGAGTGTTTTGGAGCAGGGGGTGTTAACTCAGTGGAAGGGGCTGTATGGTGGTAACAAAGGGATGGGCATGCAGCTTCTTTTGCAAGCATTGCTCTAAGGACAGCACTAATTTTAACATTCTTTTACCAGTAGTTTTGACAAGGAATTCTTTGGACAGCCTTTCTGTCATGTTGGATGTGGGACTGGTGAACTGCTGCACATTCTGTGGCTAAAGGTAGTAGCAGTGTATGTAGATGTGCAAGTTCAGGGTTTTTGCCATTAGGGTTAAAATTTGGCTCATGTTTATAGCACACCTTCTGCAGCAAGACTCACCTCTAACTCCTTTGGTCTGAATTGTCTGCTTCAGAGTTATTAGGAATGAGAGCTTCTTCCCAGGCTGCAAATCAACTGAGACAGGTTCTGATGCACTGAATGCCAGCCAAAGGAGCTGTGCTAGGGTTAGAGCTGCAAAGCACTGCCTTCCCACACACGGGAGTGAAGAGAACATGGGATGGCCTTAGTAGACACAGGAAAGAACATGTAACCTGTCATCTTCTAGACCTGTGGACCTTGTCTGGTCCTCTGTGATTTCTTCTCACACAAAAACCTTCTGCATGAAGTGTGAGCCTAAGGTTTGTCCTTTGAAACAAGGGACACCATAATTCTGATCATCTTGTATTTAACGTTCAAAATATGTGTTTCTGTACTAGCCATGCAGAGCTAGAGAAATAAATGCTGCATGCAGTGGTTGGCTGACAAATATTTCTTTGAAGCATTGAAATATTTAAAGACCAGAACACCCAGTGGGACAGAAAATGAGCCCATGCTG
This sequence comes from Fringilla coelebs, assembly GCF_963513975.1. NCBI lineage: Eukaryota > Metazoa > Chordata > Aves > Passeriformes > Fringillidae > Fringilla > Fringilla coelebs. The sequence goes on along the minus strand of NC_140030.1, from coordinate 92,065,706 downwards.
TAACACAGTGCAGTATATAAAGAATCACTAGCCCCTGATGCTTACTGCTAATGTGATATTAATATTTTTCTTGGTAATGTAATACATCCACAGTATACAAGCACTGTAATAATAACAGTTATAAACCTGGATCATGGCCAGGGCACCCAAGTCAGCTGGTGCAGCTTATTGTAGTGGTTATTTGCAATATTCCAATGCTTTATCAATATCTGGAGAAAAAAATTGTTTTGATTTATGTAAATGTCAGCCAAATTTTTCAGTCCTTCCTTGGTCAAGATTCTCACTGAGGTGTGTGATAATTGGGCATGTATAAGGATAGCAAAAGTAAGTCCTGTCTTTACATGGCTTTGGAATTTGAGTGGAAGTCACAGGTACTTTTCTGATTTATGGACAAAATAAGGAGATTGGAAGAAGGGTAAGTTAGAAGGCATAAGGCTCATGTGAATTTAATTTTCCTTTCACAAAATCCCCTGGGAACACACTAAGGAGACATTAGTTATGGAAGCAAACCTGCATCTTTTGATGGAGAATGTAGAGAGTTCCCCATAGAGGGTAAGAAAAAGCACCTTCAGACATAGATCTTGAGTATAACAGACATTTGCATGATTTATGGCATTGCTTTCATTACAGGCTATAAAGTCCCAGTACAATAAACATTTTGCATCCTGGGCATGCTAACCTTGTACCATCATCTGAGACCTAGGAGAGAAATTAACTTTATTGTAAACACTTCTGAAACTGAAAAGACTGTTTTTGTGTTCAGCCAGAGAAAAATGCAAAGGAAACTTAACAGAGAATGAGGAATGAAAACAGCAGACCTTCAGAAACTGCAAGAGGACAGCTTGTAGGTTCTGTGTTAAGGACATTTTCCCAGAAGAGAATGAAACAATGGGTTTTATTGCTTCCTGATCTTCTTCTTTCCCATGTTTCCAACTGGAGTGGAGACACATATATTTTCATGTATATTTTCATCCATGCTTTTCACACAGTTGATCAGTACATTGAAATACCTATTCACTACTGACAATTTTTTTCTCAGTATCACTGGAATTGAATGTAAAATGTTTTTTTTTTTCCTGCTGGCTTTTACTAGGCTAAAAGTTTTGAATGTGCACCTTCATGCATTTAGGAATGTACGGCCTGATTTCGTTAAAATTACTTTTATAGATAGTAAGGGAAAAAATGTACAGCACAGAGATGACAGGTAATGTGCTTTAAAATTAATGTTCTGAAAGCTCAAGAACTTCTCCTGTGATAATTCAATGCATCAATCCAGTTTTACATTAAATCCTAGAACAAGATTATAAAACAAATCTTAATGAAACCCACTTCTTGGAGAATTGGTTAATGCATTTTTGTAACTCATAGATAAAAGTGAGTGGGGAGTTAGGTCTTGTCTCAAATATTTTTAAGGCTATAATCACTAAATCAAATGGCTTCTTTAAACTAAAGAAAGACTCATAATCAATGCAATTAAAGTATGCCTTTTCTGGATTAGTGTTCAGATCATATGGGATGGGAAAAACAAAACCCCTCTGACCAGCTGAATGATGAACTCTCACTGCTAAACAGTGGTTTTGTTCTTTGATATGAGTGGTGCAATGTCTGCCTCTTACCAACTGATGAACTTTCTCATTTCTGAAAATCATCTAATTATCTCATTCTAACATCACATGTGTGTAGATGGTGTGGGATTTGTGTTTTAGTGTTTATTTTGGGTTTTTTTTGGGGGGGGGTTGTGTTGGATTTTTAGTTTCTCAATATGGACAGAACTTCAAGGATAGGTGACAAATCATGCTGTCCAAAAAATACATATGATACCTTTGGCACAATTTTGGTGCCATTTCAACTATTCTTGTTCTGTTATTCTGCAGTAATATGCTTTATTTTAAATATATAGATAATTATGGAGATTTTATAGCTACAAGTGTTAGAATGATGCATAGTTTTCAATTTAAATTTTTCTCATGGTAGATGCCTACCATGAAATATTTTCTATAACAATGCAAAGTAAGAATGTTGAGGTGGAAAAGGTAGTTTTTTTCTATTCTGCTGGCTGCAATTAGCATTCATTTTCTGTAATGATTTAAAGTGACTCACTTGAAGTTGTTGCTTTAGTTGGAGTCTCTTGTTATTTGTGGAAAGACTGGTGATACAAATTTTTAAATAATTCTTTTCAACTTGCACTTGCACTTTGCTCTGGTGTACACATGACAGTGTAAGTCATATTTGAGTAAACATGATATATCTGTATTTAGGGAATTGGGTTCATGCTGTAGCAACCAAGGAACTTTTAAATCAATTTTGTTTTGGAAATTAAACAAATAGTTATACAAAACTTTTGTGAAACAGCCCAAATGAACCTATCTATAGGGGTTTATGTTTCTTGTATTACCGTGAGCTTAAAAATTTTGACCTCAATATTAAGGAGAGATGATTTTGAGGCCACTATATCATTATCCTATAGAATGATCAAGTTATTCAATGGGATATTGAAGCACTTCCACTGTAGGGATGAATACAAGGAGATACTGAGTGAATGTATTTGTGTAACACCACTGGCTTCCACAGGAGGATGTGGGTGGAAGAGCAGAATTATTCCTTATTATTTTTATTTTACCATATAAATAGTCTTTCTGTCATTTCAGCAGGTCTGTACTTGCTCTGGCTACAGTTGCACCACTTCTGTTAGGATGAAAATGAGGTGGGTCCCAGAAGTGCAAGTCTTGAATCACATGTGTGCAAAGAAAGGATTGAATAAATACTTGAAATTCAGTGTGACTTATTCGAGCTGACTTAGGGCCATATTTTGATCTCAGAAGTTACATCTGAACAATGTAACTAATCAGTGTGACGAAGTGCTTCTGGTTTTCCTTTATTTTTCAAAGCTAAGACTAAACATGAGCAAAGATTATCATACCTATCCTTTGTTAGCAATTTTGACAGGCCTACTTATACACAATGTTTGATTTCTATGCTCTGGGAAGAAATTAGACAGAAATGATGCAATCTCTTTTCCCCCCAGTATCCAAATGATGCTGTTTGTTTTGCAAACTCACAAGTTTGTAAGTACCACGTGTCCCTTGTCCTTAAGCTGTAGGATACAATCTTTACTGCTATGACAGCAGCACATGATTTTTGCCTGCTGCACGTTTCTTACCCTGGCTGTGACACAGCATCTCTGCTGTTCTGGGCCCAGCTCAGGCAGCGGCAGCTGTATCCTCCATCCCTGTTCCATGGGGAGGGTGAGAGACACGTGTGATGTGCAGTGCTGTTAGTTCTGCTGTAGAAGTGGTTTGTGCTTGCTAATGCTAAAGAACTAGGTTTGCTCCCCTGAAGATCCATGGCAAGAGTTTGAGACAGGATAAAAGAAGACCTGCTGATCTCAATAACCAGGGCTGTCATCGCCCAGCATGTGGGAGGCTGTGGTCTCAAATGAGGAGAGCAATCTCCTCCTTCTCCTCCTCCTCCTCCTCCTCCTTCTCCTCCTCCTCCTCCTCCTCCTCCTCCTCCTCCTCCTCCTCCTCCTCCTCCTCCTCCTCCTTCTTCCCCTTCCCTCTTATGGGAGAACAAGAAACTTTGGTGAGGAGCAGGTCTTCCCACCGTGCTGAGCCTGGTTCTCCTTTTACTCAGGGGGGAATAAATTGGGAACAAACCTTTTGAGTGTTGCCTTTGTATGATGACTGTGGGGAAATATATTAATATATTTGAATCCCATTAGTACACTACACAAACCCAAGCACCCTGAGGGATTTGACTGCCCCAAACATGGGAAAGTGCAGTGGGCACCAGCCTCTCCTGTAACTGAGGTGTGCACTAGGACTGCCTGGGTAGAGGTTTCCCCTTGGCTTCCTCTGTGCAATGAGGGAATACCTTCAGTGTGGGAATGTGTCTGGCAGTGGGAAGATATTTGGCTCTTGGTCTCTGACCTGCCACTGTTTCCCAGGAGAGGACCTGTGCATCACTGGTGGGACTGGGAAGGTAAAACCGGTGTGCTGGCCTCTGGAAAGAGGTGGGGGGGGATCTCAGCTTGGCAAGATCCATGTTACAGGAGAGGCTGGAATGCACTGGGAGCAAATACGTAGCTGTGCAGGGCAGTGAATGGTTTTGGGGAAGCATTTCAGTGACTTGCTCCACCTTCGTGCAAGGAGGTGACCACTCCTTAGTCAGTTAGTCCTGGCCAGATAAATGTCTGTGAGTGCAGCTTATCTGCAGGAATTCTGGAAGCTGATGGGCAGTTTTGGTTAAGCAAAGTACTAAATGTAACAGTAGGATTCAGTAGATAGAGTAGTTTTGGTAGAATGGGTGCTCTAGACTCCTGTGATTGTTAGTGTTTAAAGGAACAAGGTTATTTAGAAAGACATTTTCTGATTCTTCTGTGATGGTCTGTTTTCTGAGTGGAGGAAAGTACTGGTTTCAGTGACTGAGTGAAATCCATTCTTACATTTTGGAAGGAGCTAAAATGTTTTTCTTGTTGCTTTTAAGTGGCCATGTCTACTTTAAAGTGATAACCCAAACTGGATCTGACATTTGAGTGTGTAGATGCTGATGTGGGTATACTGCAGTGAGCAGAACTAACCTGGGGAAAATGCAGGCTAGAAAATAGGAAGTGATGCCCCTCACAAAGTAATCCATGCTGCAGAAGCCTGCCCTACTCATGCAAGTAACTGTGCTGCCTTTGTGATGCTACAGCTCTTACTTGTGTTTCTGCAGCACATTGTGCTCTGTGCTGCACCTCTTCATATTTCCTTGCCTCTCAATGGTCTTGTTCAGACTGTGCCCAATTCAGCACAAGCCAGAAGCCCAGATCTTATATGAGCCTGCCCTCTCCAGTTCTAGCTCATAAGAAGGGCCAGTGATGCTTACAGCTTCCTCTTGGGCCAGGCAATACTGCTAACACAGTTGCCATTGTGATAGAAACTGATTTCCAAGTAGGGCAGTTCACTGAGTCCTTTCAAAGAGGTGCTTCAAGTCACCAAATAGTTTTGATACTGCTGCTATTACTATTACGTCCATTTCATCCCTGTCTTTGAAGAGACTTTAGCAGTGGATTTCTTCATGGTGTTCCTCTGGCCAGCTCCTTTCCTGGCCTTGCTGACCCACTTGTGAGTCCCCAAGAGTCTCTGCTCTCTGATACTCAGAGTTCACTAGAGCATCCCTCATGCTTGTTGTGTAACAAGGCCGCAGATGTTTCCTGGTCTCTGGGACCCCGTGTCTCTGCAGATGCAATGGCAGTATTTGCCTCAGTGGATGTTATTCAGTATTTTCTTATGTTAGGAAAAATTACCAGGTTATGAGCTGTCCTCAAGCAGCACATTGTCAGGGATGTCACTGCAACTGAATGTAAATGATAGCAATGAGGACAGCCCTTCTACTCCTGGGCTGTCTGTCTGAACAAGCTATGCAGTGGAGTTGTAAGTGGGAGTCCTTATTTTATGCTGTGTCTTGCCAGCATTCACACAGGCAAAACAGTGTTGTCAGAGACACTTCTGAAGAAATGAGATGTATTTGTCAGCTATGTAAAGCCGAGATCAAAGAAAGGTCAAGATGCATGAAGTTGGAATTAGCTAGAAGGGAGAGACACTTAAGAAACAATGGGATCATCAAAATCTCTGACTTGTTCTTTGGTTTGATAGTTGTGCAAAATTTTTCCTTTAAAGCTTTATGGGTACATAACGATCTCTCAGCTTGCTTCTAACTCACAACTAAGCCCAGCCTGGACTCTCATGAAGCATTGTACCTCTACAGGCTAGAGAGGCTCACCCAGTGCTGACTAATAGGGACGCATAAAATACAGCAGCCAAGTCATACTGACTTAAAAACTCACATGGTTAGGGTGTTGACATCTATTTGCTGTGGTAGCTTGATGATTAGGACAGTCATTCGAGAGCTGAAATAATGTCTGAGCTCTCGCTGCCCTAAGATAGCCTTAATCTTCTAGGAGACTGTCCAAACTGCTGTTGAGGGAGAGAAATGTGTGCATGTTCTCTATGCATCCTTTGGAAACTGCCAGTCCAAAAAAATCGGGTTTTGCTAGGCCAAAACATAAGCAGGAGCATGATTCTTCAGCTCCTACAATAATGGCAAAGAATTGAGTATTAACTGTGAGAACTGGGCTTATGTTCAAATATTAGGTATTGTAACAAACATGAGAAAGGGGGAAAAAACCAGCCTTAAAATATCCCCCTTTTAAATTGTTTTCTGTGGCTTAACTTGGTCAGATTTCTATTTGCTGTGCTAAAGTTTTTCAGTTCTCCTCTCCAGCACTGCTCCCAGAGCTTCTAGCTCCCAAGTCCTTAAGAGCTGGGCATCTAGGGACTAGACTCTTGCAGTCTCAAATTTCGGAGCTTAAATCCCTTGTGGACTCAGGGCTTTGTTTTCACCTGTAAATAGGAGATAAGAGCATTGTTGTAACTCACAGAAGCCTTGCAAGGCTAGATAAAAGTAGTATTATCACAGTGATGGTTATCAGAAATGTGTCCTATATAGCCCTCAATGAAAAAACACCCAAGAGATTATTTATCTGAAAACAATAAGGTTTAAGTGTGAAAGGCAGGCAAATTCTTAACAGGAACTCTTTAGTAAGTGGAGAGAAGGGAAAGTTATCTTTTGAGAAGGGGAGGCAGTCAGAAGGCATTCTTAAGCAATTAAAGCATGGAATATGGAATAAATGGAAAAACACTATTCAGATCAGGGCAGGACCTTGCCTAACATTTGTATTTGCCTTTTTTTTGGTCATTTTCTGTATTTCCTGATGAAATTTTAAAATATCTTAACACAGTCTAATGTAGTGTTTATAACAGACACTCAAAAGCACTTGCTTTAGCAGTGAGAAATGACTTGGTTTACTTATTTGTAGGAAGGGGTAAAAGAGTTGTTTTGGGGAGAAAATGTTTCAACTGAGCAAAACCCATGGTATTTAAAAGAGGCTGTGAGAAACAAAGCAGCTAAAATATCCTGAAGTTATATCACTGGTGTATTTTATTCTAAAGAGTGTGTAAAAATACACTTAATCATGCTTCTGGAATTGGGCAGTAGCTTTAGCTAACTACAGGACTGCTTTATTTAAATCCACTTGAAGTTTGGGGAGAAAGATTTTGAAAGGGGAAATTGAAACAAACTAAACTCTCTGCAGTTAATAGGTAAAATGACATTTATTTGGAGGGAGCATTAATGAGCTCAATGGATGTGTGAGCAGCTGGGAGTTGATACTGAAAAGTAGGCAGTGTGGTGGGCTCCTGTAAGGACTCTCCTTAAAAATGGGTGCCTCTTCATCTCATGAGACTGCCCAGCCTTTCTTCCAAAAGCCAGAGGGTCTTTGCAGCTGTGACAGGAGCCACCATCTCCTGCTGCCTGCCAGTGCCCAGGGAGCAGCCCTGCTGTCTGTCTTGGCACAGGTGTAGGTTTGAGTTGGCAAGCATAAAAATGTGGCATGCACAGCCCCAGCAAGAATGGAGGCGTGAATCCTGCTTAGTTGTTTGGGGTTTTTTTGTACTGATTGGAACCGCTTCTGGCTTGTGTTGCAAACAAGGAGTTCCTTCTACTGGTGTAATTGCTAGCCCTTAGTGTGGAGTGCTGTGCTGTACAGAGTATTGGAGCTTGTGTGGCCAGCAGTGAAGGCAGTGTTGAGAGGAGCCCCTGTGTCTGCATTCAGGGAGGAGAAGTATTGTCCATGTCTTGGTTTGGCCACCTGTAAGAGGCTTCACATTCAAACTCGGCATCATGTGGATCAGTGCTTGTGGCACAGAGGGAAGCAGTTTGGTGGATCTGTCTTCAGTCAAGAGATGAATTTTACCTGCTTAACCATCATGTGTTTTATTTATGCTCTGTCTGAGTAATTAACACTTCTTTAAAAATAAAAATTTCCTTAAAATTAAAACCAGGAATAATCCTGTTGACTGCAGTGGGAATGATATCTGGGAAAATTGTGCAGGGGCTGAAGCAATTGGGATTGGGTTCTGAAATGAGTATTTCCTCTAATGCAACCATAGCTTTGACTAATGTCTAACTGATGTGTTTTTTCAAACAGATACTAATTTTGTCCTGGGTAATGCCCAGATCGTGGATTGGCCCATTGTCTACAGCAACGATGGATTTTGCAAGTTATCAGGATATCACAGAGCAGAAGTTATGCAAAAAAGCAGCACCTGCAGGTATTTGAGAACAGATTTATTTTCTGTTAAATAGCTTGTAGTGTTGTGGCTGTTCTTGAGGAGAAAAGTAATCTGTTTATTCCAGTTTTGTCTTTTGTCTCCTGGGGCTACATCTGTCAAATATGCTTTCCAGGTGAAACAAAATCAAAGAAGAGCCACTTCTAAATGGGTCCTTTTTACACAGTAAACAAATGGCTTTGTGTCTTTGTCTGGTATCTGACTTGAATTTCTCCCTTCATTTGCAGTTTTATGTATGGAGAGCTGACAGACAAAGATACAATTGACAAGGTCCGGCAAACATTTGAGAACTATGAGATGAACTCCTTTGAAATCTTGATGTACAAGAAGAACAGTAAGTAGTCAGTTGGTTTATTCATTAATGTAAGTGTGTAAAGTTCTTCTCAATTGCACTGTAAACTGCAATTCTGTCACCCTGGAGGACAGTGCTTTATCTGGGGCTAAATAAGCCCCAGTTCTGCCACTTGATCTGAAAGGGAGAAATGAGAACATTAGAGATGAAAGTCACTCAGGGAGGCAGAGGAAGCTTTCTAATTTGTTCTGACATTTAGAGTAATCTGTATGTGATGCTTTAAGACAACACTGAAGGTTCCATCAACAATGGTAGTACACAAACTAGGTTTAGGCAAGTTTCCACTACAGAGAACATACTTTCTCAGTTTTTGACAACTTGATATAGCAAAGCCAGTATATAGTAATTTTGGAATAAAAAGAACCCATCTTTTGTTTTAGAATCTGAACTACTTCTGATGTTTTCAGATGAAACATCTTTTGTTTTGGACAAAAAATTCTTAATTGGAATTTGATTTTTTTTCCTAGGAAATTCAGTCTGTCTGTAACTGCACATATCAGCAGATGAACTTGCCCCAAACTCGGTGTCTCACTTAGTGTGGACTGTGTCATTCAGTTACTTTCATCTATTTATTGAAGATGAAAATACTTAATCTACTTAATCTATGTCACCTGAAGCATAAATACACTGAGATCTTCAGCCTAGCAAGATGTTAAGCTGAAAAAATTGCATTCTGTAACTTATTTTGCTCTTAACAATTTTGCCTTCTAATAATGAAGCTGGTACTGCCTGTATGCACAGTCTGCATGGCCTTGCTTTGTGCTGCTTTCCTCCTAGGGCTACCTGCCTCCAGTATTTACCTATTTTCTAAAAGCTGATTTCTGTTCCTAGCTCAGTTTGTGGCCATGGGGACCATATGCAGCTCACATCTCTGCATCCAAACCCAAGTAAATAAGCTGCAGTCCTGGGATCTGGGAGAGTCTGGAATCCTCTCTTAGTTATCAGTGATTTGGCACCGAGAGACGATGCAGCCACTCTTCTGTCACGCTGCAGCATATGGCCTGCAGTGGGGCCTCTCTGTCTTTTCTGCAGATTTAGAGCAAGGTAACTGTGGAGTGAGGAGTGTTTCCTGCCCTGCTGTGCACTCCTCCAGGAGAGGTGGCCTGGAATGACGCCCAGCTGTGCGGTAGCTGTGTTGTGTGCCGTGCCGAAGGACGGAGCTGCCACGGCTGTGCTCCATACACAGAGGGTCACAGGCATGGGAGAAAGGGAAGCACAGAGCTTGCTTTCAGGTTTAACAAACTGCAGAGCACCTAATGTTTGTTAGATTTGCAGCTTTAGAGATACATTAACTACTGTTACAGAGACTGACTAATAATACTAGAGAGTTTCAACTGAAAAATATCTAAAAGGGGGCATCCTGGAACTTTTCCTCAATATAAGCCACATCACAGAAAAACACAGTCCTATTTTCCAGTCCCTTTAGCACCCAGACTGCTAAGTGGATTTTCCTTTGTGGTCACTTTACCTCTGCCTGCAACTATGGCAATGGTTCAGATAATGAACCTGATTGGTTCTAACCTGCTCTCATTTGAAAGCTTGGGAAAGGACCCTGAATTTTGTTAGGCATCTTTTTTCCTGCTCTTTGTTTCTTGTTTGGTCTCCCTGTTCTTTCCTCATTCTATTTTTCTTTTTCAAATTAACCAGGAAAATAGATTTTTCTTGTTCTTTACCTGTCTACTGCCTCCTTATAAACTAACAGACACGACAAATAGCAATTTTTTTCCCAGTTTTGAGTTGTTGGATAATTGGTACATTTTCCACAGCCTGCACATTTAATGTAATTCTGGTTGTTTTAACAGTACAGTCTCTATCCTTTTGGAGGAACAAAGGAAAACAAAATAGGAGTTTTAAGTTAATAACGATGTTGTAGTGCAAGTCAATCTTGTACTTTTGGGAGCAGCTATTTTTTTCTTTCTCTGAGAAACAATTATTCCCTGGTCTTACATGTCAAAGCAGATTGAGACATTTAATAATGCTAGTAGAAGTGATGGGCTATTTTTTTTTACATGGCACTCTCCATGGTGGTGACCCAGTGTTAGTATTTACTTGGTTGCCTGATAGGAGTACCCCATCCAGCTGTTGATAGGTACAGTATATCCACAAACTTCATTGCAGTTCACAGTATTAACTCTAGTAACAACATACAATTTCCTGCCTTCATCATGTTTGCATTTATGGATGCTTCCTCTACTCTGCCTTCCCTTCCTTTACCCAGTCCTCCCCACATCCAAAAGTGACTACATTCCCTGTTTTCAGAATTTGAAATTAAGATGTGATAGAGATTTGATGATTCCTTGGGCTAGGCCCTTAATAACTTAGCAGATATGTAAAAAACATTGTTATTCTCTGGAAGAATTGCTTCCCAGAAATACAGAGCTTCTTCAGGATAATTGGAAGCAATTAAAGCAAACAGGTGCATAGCCACCAGATTTTTGTCATTGTTGTTTTGATGCCATCCAGTTGCCAGTTGCATTCAGAGGGGATTCATTGTCATACCTGGAAGGAGACAAAGTGAAAGCTTTCTTTAATCAGGACTGCAAAATGACAACAGACAGACTGACAGTAATTTCACATGAGAGCTTCAGTTCCATTGTTTAATTAGATGTGAGCGCCCAGTGATGCTGGAAGTATTGTTTATTTTTATATGGGAAAATGAAAACATTACTAAATCTGAAGTCAGTGGAGATAAATGAACTTATTTCAGGGAAGGGTACAGCCTATGTATTAGAAAATATTTTATATCTAGCCTTAGTCATATCTTACCTTTCCTGAATTGATGTGTTTTAAACATTTAACTTCTTGTGAGACTTTGACAGCCATTTGTTAAGTTTTTACACTTTATTGTCAGCCTCACGAGTTAAAAATGTCTGAATAAATGAAACTTGGATTTTCTTTGTCTTGTATTTCCTCTACAAGGTAGGCCTGACATACAAGCAGCACAAAAGCAAGCTTGTTCTATATGCACTTGCTTTCATTACTGATGAAGTATATTTTTGTAAGAATACAAAATTCACTTGCTTCTATCTGTCCCTGAAGAGGTGGTGTCCAATTGAAATCTAAACCCCTTTTCTGTGCAGTACTTGACCCACTTTAGTGGAAGAATATTTGAAGTGGGGTGAACTCGTCAAAGGTGAAGTGCATCAAGAGTTGGAAAGAGTCTTCAAGTGTCCCCTGTCTGAGCAGAGGCATTCCCATTGCTTATGGTCTACAGCTGTGCTGCAGAGGGAGTGTTAAGACACCTTTTTTTTTGTGTCTCAGAAGTTCTCTACTGATAGGACCAGCAGAATGCTTGCCAGATTGCTGGCTTGGCTGTAGGTAACTACTTTGCACACTGCAAAGCAGTTTGGTAAAGCAGTAGCTCTTTGCTGAGTAGACGTATTATGGTGAGAGTCCCAAAGGCTGGGATGCACTTTCAATTTGTGCTGGGCTTCACTTCTCTGTTTTCTGGGTGCTTGAACATTTAACAAATTTAACAGCATGAATATTTGTGTGTGTGTTTTCTTTTATTTGATTGCTGAGTTTTAAAATTTTCATTTTAACGTGTGCACAGTCTTTTCCCCTCCTTCCTTCTCCCTTCCCCCAGTGTATTAGAAAGCCTTCAGGTGTCAGAGAATGACAAATCAGCCTGAAATAGTGATTTGGTAGATTCTACTTGCATTTATCTTTGGGACCAGTGCTTTCCACAGAGGTTCAAAAGCAAACACCCCATCCTAATTTATAGGAAGCAAAATTCACTTCAGGGAGGTAGACCTGTGATTGCCCACCACCCCAGTTATGAGAAAAGAGTTTCTCATATCTGTTATTGGTTAAAACCATCTAAACCCATTTATACTTGTGTGTGCTCTGCCTGTAGTGTCTCCAGATGGAAACCTTTGCTAAGCCATATTGTTGCATAGGAACAGAAGCAGGAGAGAATGAGGGTGCTGGCGTCAAGTGACAGGTATCCTCAGCCTCTCACTGAAGTGTAGCTCCATTATTTGTCAAGCAGTATGCACACCTGCATCTCCTGTGAAATCCATCTGTGTGAGTTCAGTTACCTTCAGCAAGGTCAAATTAAATATTTTGGACTCATAAAACTGGTAATTGCCATTTATCATTGTCTTCAAATGTGTTGGCAAGCAAGGCGTGCTGTCATCTCCACAAATATGCACAGAATTCCCAGTAGTAATCCATAAGTATTTTTCCTGCAGTAAATGGAAAGAAGATCTCAAAACTTTACTGTGTCTTCCTTATACTCATGTTCTGTTCTTCAGAGAGCTCAGAATCAGGTGAACTGTGCCAGCACTACTGCAGTACAAGACTCTGTGCTGAACCTTGTTTTCTACTGTGCTGTTTCAGTGTCATAGGATAACCCTTGTGAACAGCAATTCCACCTTTGGGGACTAAAATTGATTTTCCTTATCTTAGCATGTAAAGATTTGACCTTTAGAAGCATTAGGTGCCACAGCATCCAAGCACCAGATAGAGAAGACACGAAGATAACGGCTTTGAAAGTGCTGGGAGTGTATTTTAAAGGTTTACTCTTTAAAAGGGTGGTGAGCTGCAGGCTGAGTTGGTCTGTTCTCATTTGGTACACGCTCTCTGCTCAAAGCTAGAGTCTATAGGAAGACTTTTGTTCTTTGTCTTGCACGGTCAAATGTCATGGGCTTCTCTGAACACCTGGTTAGAATCTGTGTGGGTACAATGGCTTGCCAAACTCTCTCTGATCACACCTCATCTGTTGTTTGGCTAGTTTGACACTGGACAAACTGTTCAGTCAGCGTGGGATAATACTGAGTACCTGGGAAGAAGTGAAACCCTAAAAGGGGGGGGGCTGTAATGGTCAGCCATGCTGCTAACATAACTTAATTTCTGCTGTCTGCATTGCTGCATGTAGGAATTGGTGGAGAAAGGACACATTTCTGTTTCCATACTGCCAGACTGTTTCCCTTCAGGACAATAGGTGTCTGATGACTGTTTGGCTGAGACATTATCAAGTAATACAGAGGTTGTGCTGCTTAGAGGAAACTTGCCTCATTAATTAATGGCAGTGTAGATGTCAACTAAATTGTCAAAATATTTTTTTCATTGTATTTTAAAATTAATTAATTAGTGGAAAGAAAAATTGTGTATTCCAGTTTTATTTAAACTATGCATTTTGTACTTTTGAAAAACAGTTGTCCTCTTTGGTTAAATGGCTCAAGGTATGGGCAAAGAGCACATTTAAACAGTGGTTTTCATTTTCATATAGCCTATTTTTGTTTGGCAGGAGGGAAAACTTAGGAGAGCTCAATGGTATGCTCATGGAGAGGCTGGAATAGACCTTTAAGATCTCTTTCACTTTGATGATGTAAGAATTTCTGAAAGACTTCAACCAAAGTTAAATAGCATGTGAAATGCTGGTGTTCCTGCCCAACAAGAAGCTGAACCTATCATTGTTGAAAGACACAGGAGTGGTAAAAAGGAAAGTGAAGAGACAGTAGTATTTGTCTTTCAGATGGGAAATTGAGAGGAATGCAGGCATTTAGAGTGTGTTAATCTGGAGAAGACTTGGGACTTGAATGGGTCTTTGCTTTAAGGCAACACCATAAGAACTGTGCTTAGGCCATAAAAGCCTATCAAGAGCTGCACCTGTTAATTCTGGATTGGCTATGTAACTTGGGTACCACGAGCCAGGCTGGTCCTGTGGCTGCTGTCAGGCATTCATAGTAGATTTTAATTTCTTCTCAGTTGTCCACACTGCTCGTCCTGCAGCTTTGGAGGGGCATTCCCTTTTCTAGCATGATTGGTGCTATGCCACTAGACTAATGCTGGATTCTCTCACTGCTGATTCCAAATCTAACAGAAGCCAATGTAGCTGATGAGTGTTTACTTTTTTGTTTGTGCACTGGTATTATCACTGAACTTTACCAGGGAGAGAGGTTGCCAGGACTAAAGACAAAATGTAAATGGAAGTAGATATATTGTTGGAAACACTGGTAAACACTTTCTGTGTGGCTGTGCATCAGTGCAGACTGGGAAGTTGCTCTTGTTTTGCTGTGAGAACTCTGGAACTGCTGCAGTTTCACTGCCTGAATAACCACAGGCTGAATCTGAAAATCACATTTTTCATTTAAATGGCCTTTTTTGTGCCTCTTGCTAGTCATGGTTGTCTGGCTGATCAGGGATGTTGGCTTTGACACCAAGAGCATGAGGGCTGCCTGTAGGACGTTGAAATTCTGGTTTCTGACCTGATTTATAAGTAGTTTATACTTTAGGCTTTCCTGTTTAATAGTTAAATAAACTGTTTAAGAAGTAAAATTCTTCTGATAATTAAACCAGCATGCAGCACAAAAGCTGAGCATGGCCACTTCTTGGCTGAGCCATTTGGTGTGTTCCCACGTTTCAGATCCCAGTTCTGCTGTGAATGAGCTCCTGGTTGCAGAGCACTGTGGAAAGCCCATGTAACCCAGCACTGTGAGCACACGCCTCATGACTGTATTTTTATATCCACTTGTCTCCTATTCACAAGAGACATTGACAAGATGTTAGGGAATGCACTGCAGGGAAAATTCAATGTTGTGGAGGCAGGTGCAGAATTTTCCATCTACTTATTTCTGCCTTTGTAGTGTTACTGTGTAGATCCCAAACTGGAAGATGATTTCTGCAGGCCCTGCGTGCCACCCTGACTTTGCATTTGGCTCTGATGGTGGCAGTCTGGAAATTACAAGGATACCCAAATAGTGCATTTCATCAAACACACCCACTTTTAGCTGTCAAGAACATCTTGCTCTTTCTTTTAGCCTGTGGGGCGTATCACTAAGTTATACACTTGGTTCTAGGTAAAAAAATGTTTTGTCTTCCTTCTTCCTATAAATAATGCAACACATCAGTGGGAGTCAAGGGAGCCAGAAAGTAAAAACCTTGCTGATAAAAGCTCCTTGCCCTGCAGCTGCCTTCGACAGGTTATTGGGGAAAGTCCTCTTGCTGGATTCAGAACATGTTAGAAAATGCTTGCAACAACATACTATAGCATAACCATAAAGGGAAGGTGACATCATTCATCTGACAAATAGCCAGAATAGGAGGGTGAATTGCATCCTTTCTGTGCTGAGTACAGCATCTTCAAAAGCACAGTAGTAAGTTTATATAGCTGTGAGAGGCAGAGAAGAAACTGAGTGTGTAATTCAGTCTCAATGCTATGAAGGTTAATATTTTGAGCAGCCCATACAGAATAGTTGCAGCTTGAAGTAGTAAAACAATGCAAAGTGGTTTGGGGAGGGGAAAAAAAAATCCCTAATCAAAAAAAGGGCATGTAGATAAAGATCAAAAAGCAAGGCTGTTGATGGAGATCCTGGCTGATTAAAAAGTTGCAGTGTTAGTGAAGGGTGTTGAAGTGGGTAAAATGAAAAGCAGTTAGTCACCAAGGAATCTCTGTAAAAGCAGGATATGGGTTTGATCAGCCTCAGAATAGTTCACATGTGAAGTTGGGAAAAACAAGTAGGCAAGAAGAAATTGAGATAGGCAATTTTAGGAGCTGTTGAGAAAGAGTAGTGTAAAGGGTGTTACTGTCTAGAAAATTGCTGTTGGCTGCTTTGTGGCAGTGTCTTCTAAGCTCATTAGCAAGTTAGTGATGATTTTACTGGCACGGTTACTTTGCTTAATCTTCTTTCACACTTAGCATGTTTGTTTGTTCATACTTTTTTGAAAGGGGTTGTTCAGGAATGTTAACTCTTTAAAAAACCAGAATATATTGACCCTTGAATACTTTCTGCCATGCAGGCATATTTCAGAAATGGCCACCAGTGATTCCATCTGGATTTCTCTGCTTTTTGAGCAGAGGCCTCCATGCATCATAGACCCTGCTGTTTATAGAAGTGGCTGTACATATGGCATGGAATCTCAGCCAGAGTTTGAAACTGCTTGTGTGTTATGCAGGCACAGTGGGAGCCTTAGGAATTGAACTTGGTTTATGGAAGTTGTCCATGGGTTTTGGAGATGCCCTACCTTTCTGTAGCCAGAAAAGATTGCTCAGCACTGAGGCTGGGAAACAGCCAGGTGATGTCCTGGTAACAACAATCTCTCTTATATTAACATAGGTGGGAAAAAAGCTGCCTTTGCTTCCTTTTTTGGACAGTAACTTGTAAGATACTGGGGTTTTCTTGTCACCCTTTGACAGCCAGGAAACACAAGTTGCCCTTGTTACTAAAAACTATTGCATGAAATATACCATGTCATGCTCATGTTAAAATACTGAGCAATTCAGGTGAAAGAGAATCTGATCACTAGCAGAGAAAATGGTCCTGTGACTGAGAAAGAAAAGGAGTAGTCTTCTAAGATCACTGTTTCTAAAATAGACTTTGCCACATGAGTGAAATAGATTGTGTGGTGCTCTTTATTCTGGCTTTCCCAGAGAGTCAAGCTCCTGCTGATCTTAATTTGGCCCCTGGTATGTAGATCCTTCTCTCCAAACAAATCTTAAAAGGGACACATAAAAAAATGTTGCTCACAGCAAGAAAGCCCGAATTTTCTCTCTTACTTCTGGTGCTTGTGAAGGCAATGCTGAGTTGTTTTCATCATCTCTGAGAGTGTAGGGCCAGTCTGAAAACCCATGTAGAAACTCCCTGAAGGCTGAGGTCTGGAGTGTCCCTACTGTGATGTACCTCAGAGTTGGAGAAGTCATCTTTTTATCTCTAAAGTTAAGACTGCAGACTTAAAAATGGTGCCTTCAGGGAGGACATGTTTTTGCATACAGGAGCCAAGTGCTTTGTTCTGAGCCCTCCAATCAGCTTATACTCAAATATCACTAAAATCAGTGTGAGTCACAGGACTCAGTGGTGAGACCTGTGAAAAGAGTGGTAGACACTGCCTTGTTGCATGGAACTTCATTGGTATCGTGAGGGTCTTCTCAGCAGTCTCAGGAGAACTGCCAGAAATATGGAAAGGCAGGGCTGACTGACAGATTCTCTCCTCAAGGTGATCTGTGTGGATAGAGATCAAGGAGAAATGGCAGCAGCAGCAGCTGAAGGGTCCTATTGTGGGACCATCTTTTTCTGTGATGTGCAGACTTTAATCTCTCAAGCAGTTTTAATTAGCAGTTCATCTGCTGCAGCAATTAGAAAGGTGCAGTTCCATGCAGTACAACTTGATCCCATCCACAGCATCATGTGTTCTGGTCCTAATGGCTTGTTCTCTCCTGAATTCAGTGGAGTCTTGCTTCACACTGGAGTGATTTGGAGTGGGCTCAGCTGGAAAGCAGCTTGTGAAGGGTTTCCCTTGCATGGGGGGATTTGCCCCATGCAAGGGAAACCCTTCAGAGCCCAGCTCTGAAGCTAGACATAGACTACTATAGTAGTTAGGGCATGGTCTTTTTTAGGTCATTCCTTGTTGGCAGGGAATTATAAAGTTGACCAAACTGGTCGTATTTGTGAGTTGAGACTCTGCGTTATGCTCATGTCCTAGGCACAGCTGAGCCATTCCCAAGTCCTTCGAGAACCAGCAAGACACTGGACCAGCAGCCTTTGCACATATATGGACTCTTCTTTCAGTAGATCACAAAGCAGTTCTTAAGTTCAAGTGTTAACTTTGCAGGTGAAGTTCAGAAATAGGGTGATTCCTGGAAGATTAAAAAGCTAAGAAGAGACAGAGCAGAGAACTTAAATAACAGACTCGTCAGCTGCTTTGTTATTTTTCCAAATAGGTGTTTGTAAAAAAAGCCAACATTAAAGTAACTTCTACAGATGGCTGATTTGAGATGTAAACATCTGAACTGGCACATTTTCTGTTCTGCCTGCTGTTGACCAACTCTTTGATGTGTTTGTTTCCAGGAACACCTGTCTGGTTCTTTGTGAAAATTGCTCCAATTCGAAATGAGCAGGATAAAGTGGTTTTATTTCTTTGCACTTTCAATGACATAACGGCTTTCAAGCAGCCCATTGAGGATGATTCATGTAAAGGTTGGTCTTTTTTACAATTACATATTTATGCTGCTTTTGTTTGTTTGCCCTGGTCTTGAAAGAGGTGAAGTCCTTTAAATACCCAAGCCAAAGAATCAAATGTTAAAACAGCTTGTAGCTGTGCCACTGGGGATGGCATTTGTGCAACAAATGGTTGCTGATTTCTTTAGGAAAATTGTTCTGGCCTGCACTGGAAAGGGTCATTGCTAATGAAAGCCCCAAGTGCTTCAGAAAGACCAGTTTACATAGTAAATAGGTACTGTTCTTCCTTTAAAATACACTATTAACCCACTCTCCCACACTCATAGCCCTCAAGGATTCACAGTCTTGCTCAACAGCCCTGTACAAATAGTGTGTGAAACTGCATGAAAAAACTGAGGAATCAACCCTGGCTGAGTCTAGCAAAGATCAGAATAATTAAATTCTGCCTATCTCAATGTTAACTTGTCATTATTATGGGATTTCTTATGTTAAAGTCCCATTCTAGTTTCCTTTAGCCTATGTGAAGAGATTGCAGTTATCTTAAGTGGAATCAGGTTTAAGCTGTCCTGGAGAGTGAAGTAGGACTGCAGTGTTCTGCTCTTAACCCTTTGCTGAGCTACAGCCTGGAAACCTGGCAGCAAACTCAGCTGTGACAGCAGCATAAACTTTCACTTGGCTTCAGATCCTGTCAGAAACAGACCTTTTGTACCCTATGGAGGATTACAGAGACTTGCATCCTCTGGGGTAAAAAAGGATGTAAGTTCTCCTGTTGTTTGCATTTTTGTAGTATTTAATAATATTTGTAGTATTAAATTAAACAGGAAACTTACTGTGAAGATGAACTGATTTACATTTGTTCTCAAAATGTTATTCTTTAAAAACATAGTTTCTCAAAGTGGGAACACCTGTTACCCTGAAAAAGGAAGTACAACCTTGACAAACATACCCTCTTCCAGGCTATGTGGATAATTTTTTTCTCCTGTTAATGCTATTTGTTTGGTTCCTTATTGCTTTAATAAAACTAAAAATCTTAGCTTGTCAGAAAGTTTGGGTCTATTTTTTCCCTGCCTAATGGTGCTCACTGTATACTGATGAGGAGTGACAGCACAGATAAATAAGCATGATGCAGTAAAGCTGGCTCTCATTTATTTGCTGCTAGTGAAGGCCCTTGCTTCATTTAGTCAGTTGATAAGCAGGACTTTCAGTCAGGAGTGCTAGCTGTGTCCTCTTGCTTTCACAGGGGTTCCCTAGTATGGTAGAAATAGCCAGTTTGTCCTACACTTCCAGCACAAAGAAACATTTCAACTTTCTTTTTTTCAATCCAAGTATGTTGAAGAAAGGGAATGATAATTTTGTTTTTCTTTTTAAATCTCCTTTGTATCTTAAAATTACGCTGTTCTTGCAGTGAGCATTGTAATTCTCAGTGGTTGCACATCTGCAGCAGTATAGGCACTAAACCTACACATAAATGCATGGACTTGCAGAGGAGTTGATGATAAGCAGATTTTCTTCCTCTGGCCCACAGAAACTGGCAAAATGACTAACAGAGGTTGCAGACAGAAGAACTGAATGTATTATTTAGAGGCCACTGATTCACAGCTCTTCACTCTTTCCCTGAGTGCTATGTCTTTATGTACAGAAGGGCTTGTGCACTAAATGAGTCTTCCAAATGTTATTTCTGGATCTCCTAAAATTAATAAAGTTGTAGAAGTTTCATGCCGGTAAAAGTGTTCTCTGTCACTTAATACACAAATCAATCTTGATGTAAATGGAACTGCACTTTCTGTTTTCATCCTTAATTTATCTCTTTCTCTTCCATAATATACTTGCTGTAGGAATTTTGTTATGTGATACTGTATTATTCACTTGATGGCTAGATGAGCAATTTCTTGGAGGAGCTGATTTGTCAAACAGAATTTTACCTGTGTGTCCATGTCTTTAATGTAAGATCTCATTGTGCAATTGTATGCTGTGAGAGGGGGAAGAAAAGGCAGGTATGAGGTATTAGATAATCATCTGTAGTAGGCTCTGGGATTCACAGAGTGGAAAAATGTTTTTGGAAGATCTAAAAAAGGTAAAGTTGTACTAGCTTGTTCTGAGAGCCATGGACACACGTGAGCTTTGAAGAGGGTATATTTTTTGTGCTGTGTGCAGTGTTTACACCGGAACTTTGCAGCATGCTTTTGAAAGAGGGCAATTTTCTTAGGAATATTTCTCATATTCTCAACCCAAATGAACTCTCAATCTAAAAAACTAAAACTGTGAACTGAAAACTGATTGCTAAATCAATTCCTTTTCCTTCTTTCACCTTCAGTCAGCTTAGCAAGTACTTTCCTTTTACTGTGTTTGTATGTGTAATCAGTTTCGTATGCTTATGAGTACTTGATATGTAACAGGTTGCCTGTAGATGCAGATATGTTAATAAAATGTGCTATTTGCACAGTTGCAGGACATTATGGTTTAAAGCATTTCAGATTTTCAGACTCAATGCCTGTACATCTATGTAAAGAAAAACATTAAATCGATCATGTTCTTGTACTACATAAAGAGCAACTGATCTGTCAGGCTAAGCCTGCTTAGCTGTGGTGTATCTTGGTTTTCTATCACCTGCTGGCAATTTCAAGCCTGATTGTTTGGCTGCAAATGATGCAGCTCCTTGAGTGAAAAGTGTAGAGCTGTAATGGCAGGTGTTTGACTATACAAAGATGAATAGGCATCTTTCCCCTGAAGGTGACTCAGAGGAATAGAAGGTCCCATTACCATTTTTCATGCTTACTTTTTTTTTTAATTGATTAATAATGTCAGACATTGGAATAGATGAAACAAGAAAGTCACATAAAAAGTAGACTTCTCATTGTGGCCTTTTTTAAATTGATTCAGATAATTTAGAAATTTTAATTGTATTATTTCCATGGAAGGTAAGTAAGCTCACTTTTAAATGCAGCAGCTTTAAAAATAGTGTATTCTAAATAAAATGGC
Source organism: Fringilla coelebs (assembly GCF_963513975.1). Lineage (NCBI taxonomy): Eukaryota > Metazoa > Chordata > Aves > Passeriformes > Fringillidae > Fringilla > Fringilla coelebs. Next base: position 92,044,305 of record NC_140030.1, on the reverse strand, counting down.
TTAAAAATAGTGTCAGTGATGTTGATCATTTTTTAAACAACCTCTTTCCACTTTTCCCCCTTTGCTTGCCCCTTGAAAAAAAATCAGGGAAACGTAAAAGAGGTTTACTTGAATAGAAGAAGGCAAAATCAAGCTATAGCATAGCTAAGTTTGGCTTGTCAAGTGCTAGGTCACCTTCTTAGCTGAATTTTAAAGTTTATACTGTATTTGGAATTAATGCATTTTGTCTGTATATGTCTCTCCTGGTTTGAGATCTCACACACCAAGTATGAGAGGCTTGAGAATAGTGTATAAAGTGGAATGCATCACTTTATGCAAAACAATTATTTGTGCAGACAAATAGAAACTCTGCTTGCACTCTGAGTGGCTTGTAAGAAGTTTGCCTGAACAGGTTTTGAATGTATAAATACAAGGTGAACATATCCAGAATCATCTATGCTGTCTCATAAGAGCTTGAAAACTAAGCTTTGGAACCTAATTTATGCTTTTGATACTTCATTTTTATACAAAGAGATGGTCAAATTCAGCATCACTGAATCAAGTAGTGAATAGTTGTTATCCTCCAAGATGATGTTGCCTTCTGTGCTTTTGCCATCTCCTCTGCAGAAGATGCTTTATTTCATGTTGCAGCTAAGCTGTCCTTTGCATAACAAACTGGAGTACAGACACAAAAAATATTTTTGTTTGTCTCCCTCATCTTAATTCAGGGGAAAATTCGCCCTTCCTCTTTTTTTTCCCTTTTTGTTTCTGGAGGTTTTTTTGGAGGATTTTTGGTTCTGTTTTTAAAGATGTATTTATATGAACAGAGCCAGTGTTTGAAATATTTTGATTAAGATATACTCTGCTTTCATCTGGATGAAATGTTTTCTTAAAAAAGAGGAAACAAATGAAGGGGAAGTAGTGAGTATATTAAAAACTTCAGTATGCTTTCCCAGTCCAGATGGAAAAATGATACTGTTTTAGTCATGAGGTTTCAAAGAGAAGGAGCACTGCAGAGAAGCTGGATGGATGTAAGCAAGGATCTTTTATGTGTGGGAGTACAGAGGTGGCTTGAGTGGAGGCAAGAACTGCTGGAATCTTGATTTAGTCACATTTACACAGTTGTGTGAACAACAGAGCTGTGGACAAACAGACTTTTTCTCTAGCAGACAATGGTTTCTTGTTCTGACTCTAGGACGTGTCATGTCATGGATCAGCAACGTGGTAACAAGGGTTCTGTAACTGCCACAGTTCCCAGTGTTTGAATTCTTGAGTTAACAGGAATGAATTGAGAAGAGTGGTAGGAAACAAATAGCTACCTACAGATAAAAAATAAGTGCTTTGTGCTTGAGTATCAACTTACTTAAAAATACAGAAAATTCAACTCAAGGCCATTGTTAAATGAAACTTCATGCTTTGAAGAAGAAAATTTTTGATGCCACAGCACAAAAGTATATTTCAATGCCATATTTCCACATGAAACAAATCTCAGGGGACAGCTTTTGTAATCATCTTGTCTTGGGTGTTATCAGAAGCAATTTCTATTCACCTTTTTGTGAAGAAATGGTGGAAAACTGAAAGAACAGTGTGGAATGCAGGAGCGCTGAAACCAGTGCTGTTAATCTTGAAGGCTTTCCATCCTTTTGAAGCTGGAAATGTTTTACTGTCATTGCATTGCTTTGTCTGTGCATGATATTTTCTGCAGAACTGAAAAAAGAGACCAAACAATGATAAAAATGGATTTAAATTAAAGACAGGAGCACAGACAAGCACTGCCATGGGATGGTATCCATCTTTATGATTGGTTCCTCAGTTTCAAGATGTCTTCTCTGTGAGGTTGTCTTGTTTGAGGGTTATATATGCCTATATTAGAACCATCTAGGATCACTAGATTTTACATTTAATTTATATTTTCTCTGTTTCTAGAGGAAAACAATGGATGTAGGGCTTACCAACTGCTTGTCTTGAAAGAGAACTCCTAATCCATATCATCTGGTCCCTCTGTTTTACCAGGACTGACACCAATATATTTTTACACCATTTTGAATTTTAGTTCCTCATCTTAGAAAGGTCCATGACTCTTAACATTTAGTGTTTGTGTTCAGTCCTATGGCTTAAGTCCACTACTTGAGCTGTCTTTGTTGGATAGATAACTGACCTGCTGTTGATTGTGTCTGTCCTTAGTGTTCTGGAGGAAAAAATGCAGTAAATTCAACAGGTACTGTTGTCTTTTCAGGCATTACTGGAGATGTTATGATTCAAAAGGTTTAGTACTGGCATTCTGTTTAATTTTTTCTGTTTTCTTTTTCCTGCACTACAATCTGCAGGTCTAACTCTATGTTGGAGTTGCCACATTTTTATCTTTTTCTTTCACAAAAACCAGAACCCCAAAAGGCAATGCAAGGAGGGGGGTGTTGGGTTCTAAAGATGAAATTCTTGCACCTTGCACATGGACTCGCTGCCTAGTTTTAGGCATACCATGGCACAGTAGTGGGAGCATCTCCTACCTGGGCTCTCAAGTGTGGTACCCTGTGTGTGGAGAGAATTAGGGTATGTAGTCCCAGTTTGTGTCCCCACTGCTTTGAAAAGCCAAGCTGAAAAGAGACACAATCTCTTGCCTAGAACAGTTATATTGCTTTCAGATCAGAGCTTGGAGTAGAGGGAGGGATGTCATGTTTGTGGAAACAGTTCTTTTGGGAGCCATTTAGGCACCCACAAGTGAGATGTTCAGCACGAAGGGCAGAGGAGATGCTTGCAGGGGATGCTGAGGAGAGAGGAATGGGTTGAGCTGTGCCTTTCAAAAGGAGATGACTCCTGGGAAGAAGGGGGGACACTCGAAGTTGCTCAGCATTCATAGCCACAAATTGTGGCTATAGCACAGAGTTGTTTGGCAGTGCTTTTGTGCAAGAAAGCTCAAACGAGGTGCTTCCTTTTCATCCTTTCTCTGGGTATCTTCAAATAGCCCAAATCTTAGAATAATGTTTGGAAGAAAATGCACACTGAAAGTTTGTCCTCAGGTTTTGAACCAAATGTTGCATCTTCCAGGATAATTCCCTCCCCATCAATCCGGTTTGAGTTAGTTAAAGGAGCTGTCTGTCATCTGGCATTAGAAAAATTTTGCTCGTGATAAGGGGGGCGGGTTTGGAGTTCCCGGGCGAAGCTGGAACCCCGTGCTCTGTTCCCATTCCCGCCGGGGCTGACCTTTGCCAGCGAGCCCCGCTCGTTCCGCTTCAGCACCACGGCCAGCGCCGAGCGCCCGGCCCGCCGCCGCTCCCTGCGGGCCGCCGAGGGGCGACCGACCGACCGACCGACCGACTGCCGCTGCCCCTTGGAGCGTGTCCCCCTCGGGCCGCCACTGCCAAGCCCTGCACCTGGCTCGGGAGGGAGGCTGGGCATCACTAGGCCAGGCGCACTTGAAGCTCATAAAGCCAGCGGTATCCTGGGATGTATCAAAAACGGCGTGGCCAGCAGTCAAGGAAAAGGATTTTCCTTCCCTGCTGCAATCCTGTGTGACCCCGTGTGGAGTACTGCACTCAGCTCTGGTCCCCAGCGTAAGAAGCACCTGTCGAGCGAGTTTAGGGGAGGGTCGCAAAGATGCTCAGAGGGCTGGAGCACCTCTGCTGTGCAGGCAGACTGGGAGAGGTGTGTGCGCTCAGCCTGGAGAGGAGAAGACTCCAAGGACACCTTATAGCACCTTCCAGTACCTAAGAGGGGTCTGCAAGAAAGCCGTGTAGGCAACGTTTTCCAGAACCAGGTGCTTATTATAAACTGAATCTTCAAAGTGCTGAGCATCCTCAGTTGGAGTAGAAGATGAGGGGTAGGAGCTCAAGAGCTCCCAGGTGGTGCTAGCATTTTTCAAGATTGGGATTAAATGCACTGATACTTTCCTTTCAGTATACCAAAAATATCCAGATGTATATACTCTGCCTATCTGTTATGGCAAAGTACTGCTCATAAAGATTATAGTTGTAGTTAGCTCTTGTGACTGTCATTAAACATCTTCTATTTTCAGGGATATTTGAAATCACTGTAAAAAATATTCTGAATTAAAATTCAGCATATGACTTCTCTGCCAGAAGCTGCTAAATGTTTAATTCGTGTTTGAGAAAATCTATCAGTATATTCCCCTTTTTGTTTAGAGAGAGTAAAATTAATGATTTTGTTTTGTTTTTCTGCTCTGCTTTTTATTATCTTATGTATATTTCTCTGCTTATTCCAGATGTATGCTTGATGCATCTGAAGCTAGGTTCACTTCTGTTACAGACAACTGTAATTTTCATTGTGCATGACTCTAGCCTTACATCTTGATTAGTCTGAAGTGTCTTCTGCAGTGCTGTGAGATCCAAATCTGATCATTAGATTTAATATGAGATTATTGTATAGTGGACATTTATCCTTGCAAAATATGCGGTTCATGTGGCAGTACTTTTGTAGAGTCATTGAATACAAAGTCACAGCAGTCATGGGTTTTATTACTGTACCACGCTGACACCTATTCTCTGACTTGCTTTTATCTGGTACTTGGTTAAATTATACTCCCTTCTGGTCAGTATTAAAGCAGATTGCTCTGTTTTAACAACTTCTTCTCCCTTTAGTCATAAAAGGTTTTATGAGGTACACTTGCAGCTTTTTTTGGTAATGTGTGTCTAATCTTGCATGTTTTCTCAAGGTTGGGGGAAGTTTGCCCGCTTGACGCGTGCCCTCACGAGCAGCCGAGGGGTGCTGCAGCAGCTTGCTCCCAGCGTGCAGAAGGGAGAGAACGTCCACAAGCACTCAAGACTTGCTGAGGTAATTTTTTCTTTCCCCAGGAGGCAGTAAAGAAATGTTTTTAGCCTTTGTGGGTACGTCATCTCTGGGTGAGCCAAGAACTGTCAGTCCTCCCTGCCCTGGGAATCTGGTACGTGTGCAGTGAAATGTGTCCTGTGACAGCAGAATGAAAGCAGGTGTCCGTCCCAAAGACTTCATGTAACCTAATTGCAGTGTTGTGTTCCATATCATCTTAGCAAAGTCTTAGAAAGGTGTTATTAAAATAATACTTTCTCACTCAGTTTCCATTCTTCTGAGGATCTTAGTAAGAGTAGGATCTTGGACTATCTACTTATGTAACACTGAAGTGAGAAAAACTCAGTCTAGTACACAAGGGAATCCTGGAGAATCCATGGCAGGGTTATTCTCTGAATTAATTTATGTCTAGTTACTTTCTCAGTGGGATCCCAACCCTGCATTACCAACTGGTTAAAACCTATGTTTAAGTTACTGCTTTTATGGACAGAACAGTTGTAAGATGCCGCGAGCAGCACTGCAGGGAAATTGGGAAAGTGAAACCTTGTGATTTAAGTAGCCTCTCAAACTTTTGAGATAAGCTCCAGGCAGAGAAGGCCCCTTGAAACACTTAGGGTTTGAGGGCTTTCGCCACGAGGGGGAGAGACTGTCCCAAGTTTCCTGTAGCTGTTTCCTGGGCCAGTAGCAGGGTCTCCCTGGTGTAAAAACAGCCTGGGGAGAGGTTTGACCTGGTGTTAATGACAGCACAGCCAATATAACATGGCAGTCCTGTGTCACTTCTGCTATGAATGCCATGGCAGCAGCTATGACTTGGCAGTAATTCTTGATCTCCCTGTGCAGCTGGGGGTGTAAGGTGTTGATGAGTTCCATGGGCTGTCCACATAGTCAGTTGTACTACACTCTGCAGGTTCTGTTGTGTATGTCTCGGTTCCTATGCAAACTGAAAGTCACCTATCTTCTTATCATGTATAATGGCAAAATTCCTGCAGACAGGATCTTACCTAGCCAGTATTCAATACAGAAGAACTCAAGAGGGGAAGCCAATTTCTGTTGGAGCAGAGAAATAAGATGGATCATGCTGGCACAGGGGAGGGACAGACATTCACACGGACACCATACTGCAGGAACACCATGCGATTAACACATGTCCACACTGAGGTTGCTTTAGTGTCCTGGGATTTGGAACAGTTTTCCTCCTAATCCTACTCAAGGCTTCATATCAAATAATCCTTTCTTCTCTTTAGATCTCTACCCTTGAGTTTTAGTTACTGCTAAAATGTAGGCAGCAAAATATAAGACAAAGGGTCAGAGGTTATTCTGTTTGGCAACAGTCTGGACGTCAGTGACTACACATTGCTGAAACTTTTTGCAAGTCCATGTGCTCAACAAGTCTTTGCAAGTATTCTTACTGGCACACCCAATTGATTCATTACAAATAATAAAGGGCAAGTGTATAGTTTACACGTCTGAAATGAGTTTCTTTAATTGCTGACTGAATATTGCAGTCATAATTTTACAAAGAACATTAGCCCCAGCTGTGATGTTAGATAGCTTTTTTTCCTGCTCTAATTCCATTTAAGCCAATAGAACTACACTACAGAGAAAGGAATAGTGCAGATAATCATACAGACAAGACCACCTTTCTTTATTTGAAGATATATGGGGTGCCAGGCTTCTTATTCTGCAAAGGTGTTTTGATAATATTGAATAAGGGATCTCTAACAGTTCCCTGTTGTATTTTCAAATATTTTTTCTTTTTTTTTCTTCATCCCTGCAGTAGCCTGTCTGAAATTTTAAAAGTCATCCTTTTTCTTTTGCTACTCACTACGACATTTCACATCAATCTTGTTTGTGTGAGAAGGCTCCACGTTTATTGCAGTGTTATTTGAGTTGCTCTTAGTTATTTATCACTTATATATTTGAATGTCTTGGGAGGCTGTTGCATCCTAGAACCTGAGTAGAGCAAGGTGTTGGAGCCTGCCACAACAGCTTACAATTTTTTATTGTTTATGGAACAGTTTAAGAAAGGTGTTAGTGACAGACTAACAGGCCATGGATAATACAAGCACTGTCTGTGAAGCTTCAGTCTCTGACTTTTGCCAGTAGGCACAGATTTTTTTTTTACCCTGACTTCTCTAATAGCAGTCATATGAAAACTACTCAAATTAATTATGCAATTAACACAAAGGTGTTAGGTAACTGTGCAACAACATTTTGCAATAGGAGTTTGTAAAAGTAACTGATGCATTTCTGTTGCTTAATCACCAAGGAGCTGATTGTAGGGATGGTTCTTCCTGGTCACTGCTGAATGAGTATGTTTGTCATCTGAAACCTGTGGTCTTAGCTGATGTGTTCTGCACCTTTGCCAGGCAGTTCTGGGCAAACAAGACTGTGTCAAAATGAAAAAAAAAATAGTTATGAGAAATAAAAGCAGAGAAATTATAATGGTGCTTAGCACCACTGCTTAAGAATGGAACTTCTGCCAGTTTTTTTTTAACATTATTTACCAGAAAATGATAACTGCCATTAAAACTGCCAATCAAAATATTGAGCCTTAGCACCTAGCCCTTAGTTTGGGAGCAATTTGTGTGGGTGCTTGGGAAAACAAAAGCGAGGGAGAGTGAGAGAAAGCAAATAGGTGCAATTGAAATCATGAAAAGGAGAGATTAAGCTGGAAATGAGTGAGTGTTTGTGTTAGCTTTTTTTTTTTGCCCCCCAGTCATACTGTCATAAAAATAAATAAATCATTGTAACCACATTTGATGCAATTTATGACTCTTGACTTGAGATATATTCACCATTTTATTAAAAAAAAAAAAGGATTTAGAAAAAGTTTGCTGTGTTTAAAAAAGAACAGAGTCTTGTAAAACCCGTGATGAAATTTGGCGTTTCTGCTCTTGGAATAAAATTCTCCAGCGTTAGAGAGCTATTAAAGCATCATGCATCATTACCACAAATAATAAATGCATATAATACAGCAGATGAATTATAAGTAACTTTATCTGATGAATAGTAAGTAACTGAAATGATACTTTCATTAATAAGTTTCAGAAATAAATATTTCTTTTACCATGATAAAACTGTACAATAGTGAAGAGTCTTCCAAAACCAGAGCTGTTTCAATTATTCAGAAAATTGTAGTAATCAAATTGTCCAGTGCATGCAAAAGGAAGCTCAGCATATTGGTTTATATAGTTGTGTACATTTTCTTCATGATTACTTTTATATCAGTCTCTTGGGGTTTGGTTTTTTTCCTCTCCAGGAGAAGTAGCTTTACAAGCAGTTTCAATGTGGTTAGTTCACGTGTAACCACACCTGACTACTTCAGCAAACCTGTCTCAGGTTGGCACTGCTCTCCCTAGAGGCTGAAGTGCAGCAGGAATAGGGCAGAAGGAACTTTGCTGGATGGTGCAGAGAGTGGGGTTTATGGCTCTGAATCCAGATGAGCCAGGGCTGGTGTGTGTGGGGGGAAGGATGGTGAGGACATAGACTTGGTGTGGCCCTTGGTGGGAAAAGTGGAGCAAGGAGCTCTTGTAACTTCAGTGCAGTGACCTAACAAAACCTTGATCTTTAGCACTAAGCTCTGTGGACCTCCTTCCCTGGTTTCTGTGCAGTACTGAGCTCTTTTTTGTGCTTTATGATAAAGACACATGCTTGTTCTCTGAGATTAAGCTTTGTTGTAGGCGTGTTTCTCTTCCTTCAGTGAAATGAAGAATTTGGTGCCTTTGAGAGCTCCTGGCTGGCACTGTCAGGCACTGTGAAGCTTTTGCCAGTGTGCAAAGCAAGTTGCCTTTGCTGGGAGAGATAGTGTGAGCTGGGACAGTGCCCTTCTTTCACCTCAGGCTGTGAAATCATCTCTAAGCAGAGCCAGCAAGATGGGGTGGTTTTACAAAGGTGTGTGTTAGTGATGTAGAGAGAGGGGGCCCAGGCTAGAACTTGTCACCTCCATCCCACCCAAAAAGAGGACTGGAGGCACCTCTGGCTTTCTGCAGGTGGCTTTTCCCATCTGGTGAGTGATTGGAATCCCTGTGTCATTCCTTGATGCCTGTCTCCTGCCCCTCCATTCAGGATTCATGCCCACAGTGCTGGTGCACATCTTTCTGCTGGAGACCAACTAAAGCCATTGGTCTCTTTAAATAACCATTGCTAGGGATTCTCCAGAGACTCCAGGGGGGAAACAGAAGTTCAAAAGACTTATTTATAAGGTCCCTAGCTATTCAGATAGTTTGGAGTATGTTTACTTTCTAAATAGGATGGGAAGGAGATCAATCAGACATCAATCCTTTTATTTTCCTGTGCTGTAGCCCTTGAATCTCAAATAAGTAAGGAGAGAGTGCTTTGTATTTGGTGATGACATTTTAAAACACTGAAGCAGCAGTTTATTGTCTTAACAAGCTGGAACTAGAAGTCTGTTTTTTCTGCTTTCAGTTCAGTTCCACTGGTTTTATTTTAATGGCTTTTTTTCTATTTACAGCAAAACAGTGAACACCATAATTTAGCCCCTTCTTTTTTGCCATTTCCCTAATTGGGTATGCAGGTATACATTAGTATATTTTGCAGTAAATTTAATTCTGTTGATGCAAAATTTCTACAAATTCTTGGAGTACAAAGAGAGCAGCAGTGACCAAAATGGAGTGCATTATGCAATTATCAATCTATAATTTGTGTATGTATAGATAAGAACCACCTGACAAGAGCAAACAATTTTTTTTCCAGTTTTTCAAGGTTGAGGCTCCTATGCTGATTAGAATAGTTACCAAAATATTGGACTTACTCATGTAATACCAGGGGCTAAAAAAAAAAAGCTGTAGTAGGCCTGTGATTGCAGAAGCAATTATGCTTTCCTGCTGCATTTGAAGGCTGATCCAGTCTCCCCACAGCAGTAAAATCTCAGCACTAGAACTGAAATCCTGCTCAATGAAAAATGTTACTATGTGATGGAGGTTCTTGTTTTGCTGATCAGTTATTCCAGTGAGTGAGGAAGGCAGAGGACTCTCCTTGCCCAGTGAAGCATATTTCAGGCTCAGGATCCTCTGTTAGAGCTGCTGCTCATGCAGAGCCTCATGAAAGCCAGGAGTAACTCATTGCTTTCCAAGTGATTCAGGCACAGCTGCAGTGTGCAAAAGGGAGGGCAGGAGATATTTGCAGTATTGATTTGGGCTAGAGCTTTTGTTGGGAAAAGACATCCCAACATCTGTCCCCAGGACTGTGAACAAGCCTTGAAGGGAATGGTGCTCTGAGTACACACATGAGCTCAGTACACAACCTCTGCCTCTTCCAGTCACACCAGTGACTTTGGGGACTGCATGGGCTGGCCAATGCTTCCTGCAGGGAAGAGAGACGGCATGTGTCTTGTGCTCCTTCCAGCTCCTCTGAACACAGGACAGCTTAATTCCCTTTTATTTTTGGTGATGTGGAGAACATACGTGAATCAGGGTCAGGATCAATAGACTGTGTAATACTGCAGTGAACATGTCTGAGTCCTAGTTGGGTCTGCTGGAGAAATGTTCATTTCTCCTCTTTGCTGTCATTCTAGACACTCACTAACAAAAATACAGTCCTTTTTTTTTTTTTAATACAATTTTTTTTTCCAACTCTTAATGCCTCTGTGGTAGCATGCAGGTCTGTCAGAGCAGGTCATGTTAATTCTCTTCAGGAGAACATACTGGGCTCAAAGTCAGCAGGCTTGCAATTCCCATTCTCATTTACACGTGTGTGAGGAGCTGTGGTCTGACAGTGTCTGACCCCTGTTGTGTACACAAGTAAGTGATTATGTGAGGCTCAAAGCAGCAGGGAATTTCATCTGAGACTGTTTTGTCCAAGTAGATCTTGTGTAGCTGATCATTTTTTTTTTGTCCCCTTTGGCTGAAAGTGTTGGAAAAAAATCTCACCAGTTCACCCCCCCCCAAAAAAAAAAAAAAAAAGGCACTCAGAAAAGCTTGGAGATAAAATCCATGTCTAAATAACAGGCATTAAAAACGCTGAGATAGGAGAATGAAAGGAAGACATCCTTCTATTCTAGCTGTATTGTCTTATCTTTTCCCAGAGAAAAACAGACATTTAATTTCCTTCCCTGCTTCCTATTGCTCTGAACTATGTGTAAATAAAAGTGAAAAAGGAACCATGCTCCTAAATACTTCTCACAGGTTCTGTGAGTTTGGCATTACCAAACACATTTCAATCAAGCAAGCCTTCATGTTTCTTTCAATTTTCATTCATAATTCATCCAGGGTAAAATTTGCTTTAAAATTTAACTTCTCTTTATTTGGACACAAGTTCTTGATGTCAGTTTCACCGTCACGTATATCCAAATAAACAAACACATTCTTATTCATAGGTATGTGAAAGAAACTTGAGTTCCCAAGAATTACACACATGATAATATTGTTTTTGCAGCAGTGGGCAGAACTGGAGAGAGAACAGACATAAAATGGGCAGCATTGATTGAGACTGCAGTTATGCAAAACAGTGCTCAGTGTCAGCATGTGCTCAGCCTGAGGTCCAGGGTTTAAAACACATGCTGGCAGATGATCTTCTACAGAAGTGCTTTTCTGAATTCAGACCTAACTGCAGTGTAACTCAACAGTGTGCCTTGGCAGGTGCCCTAAATCCTGCAGTCAGCCCAGAGGCCCCCACAGCCAGAGGGACTTGGAGGCCTTGGATCGTGTCTGAGAAGGGCAAAGAAGGCAGTGAAGGGTGCAGAGAACGAGTCTGATGAGGAGCAGCTTGGGGAGCTGGGATTGTTTAGCCAGGAGAAAAAGAGGCTCAGAGGGGACCAGCGAGGGGGAGATCTGTCTTTTCCTCCAGGCAACAAGTACGGGACCAGGGGAAATGGCCTCAAGTTCCACCAGGGGAGATTTAGATTAGATATTAGGAAAAATTTCTTCACTGAAAGGTTTGTCAAGCATTGGAGCAGATTTCCCAGGGAATGGTGGCATTGCTGTACCCAGAGGTGTTCAAAAGGTGTGTGGATGTGGCACTTGGGCCATGGTTTGTTGGAGAACATGGTGGTACTGGGCTAATTGTTCAACTCAACTATCTTAGGGGTCTTTTCCAACCTTAATGAGTCTATCTTTCTGTGATTCTACACCATCAGGTAGTTAAGATATTGAACTTCTCTGAATGAAAAGGTGAAGTCCAAAATGAGTTTATTGAGGCTGATGATAGATATCCATGGGCTTTGGACCTGCACAGCCCAGAAAAGAGGAAGAGAGGCCTGTGCATTGGTGATAGATTGTAGTATGAGATTATGTCAGACAGGGTGTAGTGAAGAGTTAAATAGCCAGTGTTGAAAAAAAATGCGGTCCAGCGGTCCTGCTGCTGGCCTGGAGCTCAGTTGTGTGTTGTTCCTGGTTTTGCCATCAATTTCTATTCACCCTGGCCTTCCTGCCTATTCTTGCCCATCATTTTTCTGTCTCGTCTGTCTAGCTAGCTGAAGGGGTTCTCTCTTCTCTGTTTGTCTTGGATATTCCACACACTAGACTTAGTGTCAAAAAATAATCAATGGCATTAAAAGAAACAACTGTTCTTAGTTTGAAGTTGATTTGTGTGACAGAATACTTTTCTTGGCTTGCTTACCATTTGGTGGTGGTAAAAGGAGTTAATGGACATGAATTTTTATGAACTGTTGTACTGAGCTTGAGAATCTAGTGTGAATAAAATTAAGCATGTTTTCTTTTTCCTCTCAAATCTCTCTTGACTACAGGTATTGCAGCTGGGTTCTGAAATCCTCCCACAGTACAAACAAGAGGCACCAAAGACTCCACCTCATATAATTTTGCATTATTGTGTATTCAAGACTACCTGGGACTGGATCATCCTGATTTTAACCTTCTACACTGCTATTTTGGTCCCTTACAACGTCTCCTTTAAAACCAAGCAGAACAACGTGGCATGGCTAGTAGTGGACAGCATTGTAGATGTCATTTTTCTGGTTGACATTGTGCTCAATTTCCACACCACCTTTGTGGGGCCGGCAGGGGAGGTGATCTCTGACCCCAAGCTGATCCGCATGAATTACCTGAAGACCTGGTTTGTGATTGACCTGCTCTCCTGCCTGCCATATGATGTCATCAATGCATTTGAGAATGTTGATGAGGTCAGTACACCGCTTCCACTTCCATTTATTACGACTTGATGGTTGGGGGGGGGATCTGCAGGACACAAGAAACACGTTTTTAAATTTATTGAATTACTGTACGTATGTCTGTCTGTAGCCACCCACAGCATGCACAGAAGTTTGCTTATGAATCCTAGCCAGAAGGCTTATTCTTTAATTTCTGCTGTAGTTTTTGGTGTTAAAAAGCCATGCTCATTTTCCTTCTTTCTGCACCCTCAGGATTCAGGAGGACAGGTAGAGGCAGACAGCAGCACCTTTATACAGGTGCTGCTGTCCACAATTTTATGCTGTGGTTTTCATCCATAATGCCATAAGATGTAATTTGTACAGCTCTGAGGGAAGCTGCTCCATCTGCCTTAGCAGGAATAGTTTGAGCTGTGTGTCAGGACAGTTTGTTGGGGCAGGCTGTGCTTGCTTTTGCCGATGACCGATCAGGGCAGTTCTGCTAATTCCAGTTCTGCACAGGAACAACTGGGAAGTAAAATACACATTTCTCAGCTGCTTCTAGTACACTGTGGCAGGTGGCAAAGAGGCAGGGAGTGACTCAGTGAATCTTCTTAGAGCACCAGAAAGCACTGTGAAGGTGCTTGTTTGGTGGCTTCATAATTAAATGAAAGAATGGGGAGAAATCTGGAAATCTAGACTGTTCCTCAGTTCTTCATTTCTCTGGGAGTAGATCACAATCTAGCAAAAGAACTAACATTAAGACACTTAAATCCAGAAAACTAGTATTTTTTAGCTGCTTGTTTTTTTGGATCAGTCTGCCAAGAAAATATTTCTAAGGTAAATACATTAAAGTTCCCTGCCTAAATAGTTCAGAAAGTTAATGAATTTTTAATAAAATCTTAAAGAGGATTTCAGAAGTCTGATTTCTGGTTACATGTTATAAAATCATCAACTAGTTATGTCTCTGAGTTTATCTGTGGCACATGCTAAAGCTGTAAGATGCAGGATCATAGAATCAGAGGGTGGCTGGGCTTGGAAGGGATCTCTGGAGATCATCTAGTCCAACCCAGCTGTTAAAGCAGATTCACCCAGGGCAGGTTGCACAGGATCACATCCAGCTGGGTCTGAATACTTCCAGAGAAGGAGAGGAATTTACATTCCTACCTCATCAGGGCTTAGTATTTAAATTTTAGCCTGTAAAATTTGAATTTTATGACTTTCTTTAAGATATGCCCATTTACAAAGGACAGCCTATCTATCAAAAGAAAATTATGCAAAGTGAAATATAGGCAAAACCAAACCCCATTACTTTTTAAGAATTACACTATTTAAAATAAAATTTAAAGTGGTTTTCTCAATAACTTGAGGACAGGTGGGCAAACTATTAAATGCAGTGGAAAAAATGTGATGTTATTTGATATTTAATTCCCTAGAGAAGTTTTCATTTTATATCAAGCTACAGACTGAAATAACACAAATTAGATCAAGCAAAAAAGCCTTGTGAGACCTGTCCTTAAGTATCTGTTTGCCATATGAAAGACCCAGACTGCAGATTATTCTGCAGGGCTTTCACAAATTACTTTGCAATGACACTGATAGAGCGATGGGAGGAGTGGCCATATGTCAGGTTCTGACATTAGACAGAGTAAAAATAATAGATAAAAGTAAAAAATAAACGAAGCAAGAGACAAAAAACCAACAAACCAGGAAGGAAGCTCTTCTCACCTATGGCAGATAGAAGCAGCCGGGTGATGATTTTGCTGAAGGAACATTTCTTGACTTTAGACTGGTGATGTGACCTACAGAGCATCCCTGAGGAAAACATCTGTACCAGTGGCTGTGACAGCCCTCAAACTGAGCTCAGATGATTTTGGACTCATGGCAGCAATTCTGCAGAGAAATTCTTGTGTGAGTTTGTATTTCTGCAGGTTCTCCATCTCAGTCTTGCCTTGTAGCAATGAGAAGCTGATTGGTACTTCAGTTTTCCCCTGGCTCTTCAACAGTCTCCTTAATCAGTATAACAGTGTTAGTTTAAGTTACTGTGCAGTTGTGCCCAAGGGGAAAAAAAAAAAAATCAAGATTTTTCTTGATGCTGTCCATTCAAGACTGTTCATCTGCATTTCCCATAGTGGCTGCTGACATTTGGCTGGTATAAATTGTTGTGGGATCATTAGAGCAGAGTTTCCACTGGTGTAAATTGCCATGCTTCTACTGAGGGCTCATAGGCTGGTTTATGGGACCTGAGGGGTTTTGCCAGCAATGCCAGCAGAATTACACAGTGCATATCAGGAGGGGGTTTGGGACAATATCTACTGATCACTGTTTCAAGAACTGCCTGTAGAGAGAAAGATAACCTTTTAGTGAAGGAGAAAAAAAAATAAAAGCCACATTCAAGGAATCTTGAAAGCAGAAAATCTTTGCCTTTTATCTTTTCTTTTTCTGTTGTGTAGAGCATTCCCTTGTGGGTGAACTCTTCCTTTCTTGCTGGCTCAAATTTACCTCTCTTTTGCCCCAGATTGTACACCATATAAGTTTGCAGCTGCATTAAGTCAGGTGCAAGGCTGCCCTGCTCAATGAGCAAATAACCAAACTGAACGGTTATCCCTGTGGCACTTTAATTTTGCTAGAGGGAGTTCCCTTGGAGCCATGGCAATGGAATCAGTAGCTGGCCATGGCTGCTGCAGGATTACTTTTTTTTCTGGAAGCCGTAGTGAGAGTATTCTTAAAAAATGGCCACAGATGAAATGATACCCAGTGTCAACAGTGGTGCAAAGATGAGATGAAGAATATGAATTGCTGTTTTCCCCAATCTGATGTTTTCCATACATGATTTCAAACAGGAAGAAATAGAATCCTGGCTTTGTTGCAGTCCCTATAATGAAGGGGGATTGGACCAGGTAGAAGCTTGCTTATTTTGCTGGCTGCTGTCATCCTCTGTTTAAAAAAAAGGTGCTGAAGGCTCTGAGAATGTCATGGAGGAACTAACTTGACAAGTCAATTTGTACTTCAGAATGTTGTAATTACTGTAATGGAGACTAATTGATTTGCAAGAGACATGGGAGCTGCAGCACTGAATAAGTAAAAAACTGTATAATAGGGCATTGAGATTTTTTTTTGCTCTGGGCAGTCTTGGGACTGTCCCATTACTCATCTCTAGATTAATAGTGAACTCATTTTTGTCATCTTTAAAATGATCCACTAATTATAATAGATGAAACTGGAGTTGATCAATATTTTTGGCTAGCAGATACTCAATTGAAAATATTCTAGTATTGGATATTTTTTCCTATTTTGAAGTAACATTTTGTTTTGCAATTTACTTCATTATTCCATTATAAGATAGAACCGAAAATATTTTCTTGAAACAAAATTGAGTGTGACTTCTGTGGTTTTCAGACAATTTCAAAATTCTTTGGGTTTGTTGCAGTTTGGAAAATTAGTATATTTTCAATTCACATTTTTCAATATAATCGAAATTCCAGTCTCCTCTCTGCATGATTGAGAATATTTTGGTCCATAAAAATAATTTGAATTCATTAACTATTAATCAATACAACTATTAATAACTACAATTAATTCAAGAGGCACTTAAGTATGAATAGCCACATTCTACAGATGAGAGAGGAAAGAAAAAACATTAATGTCTTTGTTCAAGTCCATATAATTATATAAGAGACTGATCTCAAGTGCTGTGCTCAGAGAGACAGTACAGCATTTCATATTCAGACATGAGCAGAATTCAACAAATAAAGAAATGAATAGCTGTAGAGAAATTTCTGTTGTTACTCAAATGATAGTAAAGTTATGGATGTTTCTCCTGGCTTCTATATATGGGAAAAAAATTCTATAGTTAAATACTAATTATTTTCTTGACCTGACAGAATTTCAACAGAAGAAAATATACCACATTCATACTGATTGATGAATCAACTTAATGCTAGGCTTGAACTTTCTATTGTTAAGAGAATACATCATGCTGCAATTTAGTCTGAGTAAGAAAAGAAAATATTGGTCTAAAATTTAAACAGCCCTTGAAACATGTGGTGTTAGTGTCTTTCAAGTTTGAATGATCAAAATAGCATTTGTCAGTAATTCTTTACAGTAATTAGTATTATTCCTCACTTAAGGAAATACCACCTACTTTGGGGGATAATGTTATCTTTTTCTGTTCAGACATCAATCAGTAAATTTAACAAAAACCAGGCTTAAAGAAAATTCCACAATTTTTGCCAAGAACAGTGCAATTTAAGACTTTGAATTCCTAAGCATATTTTTGCAGCGTCAGCTTGAGCAATTTTATACTGTGGTTTTCGTCCATAATGCCATAAGATATAATTTATATTGGAAAAAATTTGACTTATTACATGTGATGCTGTTGTGAAATCTCATGGTAGGAGCGGAATCCAGTCATGTCACCACCATATAAATCTCTGAAATAGGGAGTTTGTAGTAGTAATTGCTATATGTGTTTGAGCAGAGAGCTGTGATCAATTGTTGGCTGGTGCCAAATTGAGAACCATGTTTCACTCTATTAGTTGAGGTAGAAGAGAAATAAATGCATAGTAAAAGATCATTAAGAAAGATATATTCAATATAAATGATCTAGTGCTCAGCTAAGTGAATGAATAGGAGAGAAGCTTGCATGTAGGCAAAGAAGATGTACAGCTTGAAAGGCCAAAATTTATGATGATAAAAGAAGTCCCAGAAAAAAATACAATACAGAATAATAGAAGTAAATGAAGATAATTAGTGCTAAGTGAGTGTGGTGTAGCTGGAAAGTAAACAGAGAGTTGAGAGAGGAAAAAATGAATGTGTTGCTGGTCAAATTGTTGGCAACTCTCTGAGGCAGTACTTTTGCAATAGATTAATTTAAACCTTGTTAATGGAATAATCTCTCATGCTAATACAAATTAGCTATTTAGGAATTACTGGAGCAGCTACACTGGAAAGCATGCAACTTCCCTTTTTTTTTTTTTTTTAACCACTATATGCAATAAGGGGCAAGGGAATAAATTATCATATGTACAGTTTTATGGAATAAACTGGGACCTATAAAGAAAGATTTTGTGTTAGATGAATTTTGCAAACTGGAAAATGTAATTTTAAAAGTATTTTTAAACTGTAAACAGCTGAGTAATATGAAATCTGTTTGAAACAGTAGCTCACCACTCTTATTTGAATCTGTCCAATGAGGCAGTGCTGTATTTTGCATGTGAGTCTCTTGCTAAATCCAGCAATGAATGAATAATTTTCTATGGCTAATTGAAATTTAAAGTAGTCATAACCTACTTTTTATGTCACGTTTAACAAAAAACCCCCAGCTGTGTATCACAGAGCGTGATCCAGGCGTAGAAGAGATGTTGGCAAATTGTGGCTCTTGGATGAGATGAAGGTGGATGGGGAGGGATGAGTGAGACCCTGTGGACTGGGTGACACCTACTGGGGCTTCTGGGGAAGGATGGAGCAATTGGGTGATTGTGCCCTGGTGGGGCAGGGGAGGGCTGGAGCCCCTTGGGTTGGGGATGATGCAGGAGGTCTGCTTGGTTGGGCATCGCTGTGTGAGAAGCCCCTGAGAAACAGGGCACGCCCATGGCAGGTGTGTGCTGGGGGCTGTAACCTGCCCTGGAGCACGGCCAGCCTCCTTGCTCGGGCTCCTGCGGTGTTTGGAGCTTCAGAGGGAGCTTGACAGCCTTGAACTGTGGAAGAAGGGGGAGTGCAGTGGGAAGGAAAAGCAGTGGTGGAGGAGGAGGGCTGCTTTTCTGACTTTTCTAAGTGCCTCTGTTCTCAGCATGGCCCCAGAGGGCTGTGCCAGGCAGGAATTACTCCTTAGCAGACAGGTAGGTGGAAGGAGTATTTTGGGGAAATGCAAATGGCGTAAAGCAGGTTCCTGGGGGAAAGTGCACAGCCAGGATATAAGCCAGGTAGACAAAAGAAGCACTTGCTGTTCAGAGACTCTTGGGGATTCAGGTGAGGGTGTCTCTCTTTTCTGTCTGCCTTGTTCCACATTTTCTCACCTCCCCTCGCCTCCATTTTTTTTCCAGTCAAATATGAGTTTTTCTACCTTCCTTCCTTAAAAACCCAACCTCCATGCTACCCATCACATGCAATTTTTATGCTACCCTGTGAAGGGGCAGGCTGTCTTTTCCCCCAAAATCCTCAGCTTTCCAAGTTATCTTGATGTATATAGTCACTGCAGAGCTCTTATGCCTTGGGAGGCATTCTGGGTTAAAGTCTCTCCCATGCTGTAAGCCTGATTCTGCTGCCTTCCCATGTCTTACCCAGGCTCATACACCTTGGTGGCTCAGACACATCTGCTCTGTCTGCTGATGGATAGCCCCTACCAAAAGCAAATTCCAGAGCAGGATGTGTTGCTGTGTTCCTGCCTGATGTTGACCTTCTCTGTGGGTTCTACTGAGGCTGTTAAGACTCCAGTTGACTCTTCTTCTGCACTCCAAATGTTCAGATTAGTCTTTCTGCTAAGTCACAGATAAGTAAGGGTGTTACTGGATTTCAGGGCTACTTCTTCATGGCTTTGAAATGCCTGACATGATTTATCATTCTGTTAAAGAGAGAACAGTAGTCTACATAAGCTATTCAATCTGTATCAGGCTAAAAGAATTAAAAGCTGAATTACATTTTCAGTGATAATGTATGGTGATAGCCTTTGTCCAAGAAGGAGAGCTAATTGAATATATTAGAGTCTGAATTATTTCAAAAAGCTGCTGTTAGAGCGAGACTTACACTGTGTGTAAAGGGAGGCATGTTCCAGAGGCAGGGATCAGTTACTCTCCTCTTCTCCCCCCATTCAGCACACTCGTATTGATCTGAGGCAGAAAGTCAGATGAGATGACAAAGGGTATTTGTTTGAGTAGCTAAGTGGTTGCTCTGTAGTCTATTTCATATTAGGGATGGAATTAGAATTGGAAAAGATGGAGAGGTATTAAATGCCAGTAACATTTAATATTATTTGGGTGTTTTGCTTCTTTGAGAGAAGTAAAAAGCTTCTGGAACTGGCTGTTGCTTTGAATCAGAAGCATAGGGAAGCAGATTGTTGTCTATTGGGGTTAATTTTTTATTTGCTACCACAGAAAGTAGTAATTTCTTTAGGTTACTTATGTGTTATCTTTAGTCTTGTTTTTCCTCTCAAAGTAAAAGGAAAATAGAGTTTGTTTCCTGGTTTGGTTTTTTTTGTTTGTTTTTCTGAGTGTGCATGCATGCATGCATGTAAGGCAAGCAAGGACATAGTTTTACAAATGAAAAATCAGCCTTCCCATCTCTTCCCACACCCTGTGCTCTAATACATGAATTATTGCTGTTTCTCCCCCATTTCTAACCAAGCTCACAAATGTCTGACTAAAATAAGCTTCAGGGATCTAGAGATCTGTTTTCTTCAGTGCTGAAAACCACAGCAGTATCCAGAGGGCTTGGATATTGATTTTGACCTGTGCACATAATGCTATCTCATCTCTTGGTTGCTAAATATGACCATCTGATGGAAAGGTCATGTTCTCAGACCTAATTAAGAAAATCAGAGGAGACAAATGACGGAAATGTGTAGTCCTAATGATGACCTGACAGGGCTGCCAGGTTACTGCAGATAGGCAGAGCCAGGTTGTGGCATGGCTGGCTTCAAATAAAGTGTCAAGAAAGAAGGCAGTGCTTTCTGCGGCTTTTGCCTCACAGTAGGGATAAATTTGGTTCATTGCCTCCCCTTTTGGAATAAATAATTTATTTTTTTTGTCTGTTTCATTCTCTTTCTTTTAATGGTTAGCTTTTAGTCTCCTGCATCTCCCATTAATTGAGATGAAGCCTGAACTTTAGCAGTTCCATGTGAGAGAAAAGTGCTGAAAAACTTAGGAAAGATTTGTGCCAATACTGAATATTTCTCTTTTTAAAAATAGGTAGTAAGTAGGAAGTAAATTATCCTGCCTTTGAGCCTAGAAAAAAATCTTAATGCTTGGGTTAAGTGCATTTTCTTTCTGTACATGTAGAAAGTGAATAATGGCCTAAAAAGTGAATACTGTCATGTAGATTGAATCTATTAGTAAAGTACTTGTGCTACTGCAGCTGTAGGAGGTGGGGTGAATGCAGCATTTTAGTTATTTTCTGCAGTTATTCATGCTGCATCTTGTTTGGAATGGAAAATGAAGTATTTCTCACGTTTTTTGGGGGACAGGTGGGGTGACCTCAGTTACTTTTTATGGCTGTTCTTTAAACAATTTGTATTTTAATTTTTTTCTAGGTGGACTTTTATTAGTCAAAGAATTGAGCTGAATTTGATTTTGCATGGCAAATGAACAGCAGCAACTGCTTTTATCTGTGCAGCATCTATCACTGTGTGTCCGCTGTTACTCTTCTTGGACCACAATGACACAAGGAACAGTAATTGCTCTGCTTGCAGCCCTTGTTTTTTCACAGTGTCTCTGTCTCTTTTTCTGGGTGTGGAAGTAACAGCAAAAATCTTATATTGTCGTATTGAGAGGTAGAGCCAACATATGGATATCCTGGATCCTGTATTTGGAAAGAAGGCTACTTACATGCTGAGGTATCAGTGTGAGGCAAGGGGTGCACTCACAGTAGGTTAGATCTTGCAGAAAGCAAGGAAATGCAGAAGAAAACCTGTGTAAATGTGCACTGTATATAGTGAAGAAGTCTAATTAATGACAAAGTGTACATGGAAATTTACTTTTGGCAGCATTTAATGGACAACTTACGAAGCCTTTTCTTTGAGTATAAAATATGGGCACTGCTTTCCTCTGGAACTGAGGCTGGTCTGTTTTTCTGTTTTTGGGGTAGACTTCTACTCTGCAAAGCATGTGTAGAAGGAGAGGGAGGGGAAGTGGTTGTGTTTATTATTTTAAGAGCTTTTGACATTCAAGTCTGCTCAGTCAGTGGCTATGGAATAATTTCTTGAGTGTCTCAGTGCCTTGGGCTTGCCCTTCGGTTTGGAGGGGACTGGCTACACTTTCTTCCTTTTTTATGCAGCAGCCATCACTGGCAATGAAAGTAAACCTGCCAACATATGAAATATTTATCAACATCAGTACACAGGTATCAGCAGTAGAATTTTTTAGTCTCATTCAGTCGCTTCAAAACATTTGAAATATAAGTGTTTGTGAAAGTCAGTATTTTCTGACATACCTGACTGAGTGCTGCATATTGAAGTGAGCAGTGCACCCAAGTTCTCTCTGTAAAAAAATATAGTAAAAATCTATTATGTGTCTATTCTGGCCATAGAACAGATTTTTAAAAATTTATTTTTGCATAGCCTCAAGGGATGTTTTCTGTTGGATAGAGTGCCAGTAGTTGCAACTATGCTGGGGTAAATCAGACCCAGTAGAACTCCATGGAATATTACTTAGCCTTGTCCTTTCCCTGGCTGCCACATTGACATTCCTTGTGGTGACCCTTTAGAGCAGAGCATCTGAGGGTGCCTGCTTGGGACATGCAGCGCCATTTCTAGCTCTTCATCAACTGAGGTTTTTCTGTTTCCTTTGGGCACAAGGATCTCTGGGTGTCTCTTCATCTGCCTCTCAAAACTGGCAGGAGCAGCAGACCAAGAGGGTGGGACACGCATCAAGAGAAGTAAATTGAGTTCAGGCTCCTTTGCGTGACATCGTGGAGCCATCTGTATGATAAAAGCATAAAAATAATCTGCACTGATAAGAGCATTAAAATGGACAATAATCTAAAAGTACAGTTCTATTTCAGAAAGTGGTAATCTAAAATTGTCAATTTTTCAATCCAACAGATCTATTCCAGTGAGCATTAAAATATAATTTGCTAAATCTAGTGCTAAAAAGTACTGATTTAAAGTATTGCAGGACTATCTGATTTTTTTCCCCTACTTTATAATCTGTGAAACAGTCTATTAAGTTGCAGTTGTTTGTAACCATTTGAAATTCTTTCACTTAGAAATTTTCAAGAGTTATATGCATAATCATTTCTCTGTGCAGTTCTTGCTCTTGATATTGATCCATTTAGGATAGACAAATCCTTTCCTTTGAGGAAATCAAAGAGAGAACACTGTTCAAGCTGAAATAAAAATAAATTGGAGTTTTTTTAATAGAGCTTTTTCTGAACTTTTAGAATATCATTGGTAATGCAGTCAGGTGAGCATTAGGAGTAATTTGAATATTAAATGTATCCTTCCAGTGCCACCAAATCAAGTGTATATTTCTTGTAAATATTCAAGTTCTTCTTGTACAAAAAGCCTAATTCTCTCTATCTCTGGTCAGAATTTGGTAGAATCAGTTTCTCCCAAATGATGCAGTTCAATCCCATTTAAATTTTTTAATATAATTTCTTTTAGTGAATTCCACAAGGGAAATTACGATAAGAGAATGCTTGAAAAAAGTATTTTGCCTTAGACTTTTAAAATCTGATTTCATGTATTTTAATTAGTATTCCCATTTTTCATATCCAATTTCTTGAGCTCCTCTTCTGTGATTCTTTCCCTTCCCCAAGTATTTCTAATCCTTGACTCTTTTTAATTTTTAATTAAGAAATAACCAAACTCTATGCTAATAAGTCCTTCTTAAACCATTATTATTTTTTGACTTTGGTAGGACTCTCACTGACAAACAGCATTTTTTTGGGGTTTATTTTTAATTGCAGGGATATGTTTAATTTGAAGAACAGGTTTTGCACCACTGCTTTTGGACAAAAATAAAACCATTTTCTTGGATGTTGGGGTGGAGATTTCGAAGCAGTGTGTGATTAAAAGGCTTGGTTTTAAGACTAAAAAAGCTAAAAAAGCACCATTGCTGGAGACCTCTCAAAATGTAAAAAATTAGTGTTTCACTGCTAAGGTTTGCAAAGAGGAAAGGGAGAAGTGGGCATGAGCCCTGAGGGAAAAAGCCAGAAGGCTGTGTTATAATATCAGAATATTTAAAATGCAGACTAAATGTGCTTGTCAGTCCAGGACTTGCATATCGAGTTCTAAAATGTGGTTATAATTTTTTGCATTTTCCACTTTGCTTTTCCTCTCCATAGTGAGTGTTCAGAAATACCTGCTTTCCCTCCCCTGGAAATTAAGGTCTTCTGTGTCATATTCTCAGAATTGGCACGGAGGCTTTGCTTCAGTGTTTACAAAACAAATCTGGGTATGGAATGAATGGGAAATGGAAATTAACTTACTTTGTGTAGCAATTTTTGTATCAGTGACTTTGGCTTAGATATTCATTAAAAGAATAGTTCACTTGCTCTCTTCTAGATTTCTGGAAATATTTCTGATTTAAAGGAAGGCTGCTTTTTATTTCCTTTTTTTAATCTCTCTCTCTTTTTACTCCCCACCCCCTGGTTGCATTAGATCTTGTCCAGATACTTAATAGAAATTGCTGGTGTGTTCCCAGGTAACAAATTACATCTGTCTCTGAAAATGAGTCAATGTAATCATGACAAATTCATGAAATAAAGGGAAAATATATTGCTGCAGTCTTGGGGAACATGAGTCAATATACTTTATGTAATTATTTAATAAAACATCTTTTCTAGTGCACTGAAGCAGCCTAAGATACTGAGGCAGTTGTATTTATGCAGGAATAAACAAACTTCCAGTAAAAGCTGGTGACCAGAAGTATGCAATTATGCATTTCCAGAAATACTCATTAAACCAGTCTGCTTAAATTTTAATCAGACTTCTATGTATGAAACAGTCTTGGTAAGAGGAAGTAAAAAAAAAAAAAAAAAAAAAAATTATGATAGGCTATTCAGATCTTCTCATGCTCCAAATGGGTTTGATTTTTTTTTATTTGACTTCTTGTGCAAATCTGTATAAAAGTTAACAATACCAAATTCTACATGGTGGCTTAATTCCGTTTCAGGGGAGCCATGTTATTTTCAGCACAGAAATACTGCATTGCTATCAAAGTTGTCATAAAAAGGATATAATCTGGGGATTAGTGAGATATTTGAAATATTTAAGCTTTGTGTAGTTCATATGAGAAATGTCAGAGGACTGAATTTATATAGGACAGTAAAGTCATAGGAAATGCATTGTAGGAAATAGGAAAACTACAAATTGCCAGGTACTGCCAGTGTTTTATGGCTTTATTTATCTTCCTGATATGTCTGAGCTAAATATTGCAATCTCTGTTATGTCTGGGACGTTACATCTGACGTGTTGCATAAGAATTCACAACTGGCTATGCAATAAATAGACAGACTGTCATTTGAAGTTTTTACAAAGGTATTGGTAAACCTGTTCAAATAATCTGGAAAGGGAGAGAAACCCACAAAATGGTAGTGAATGAAGGTAAGGGTGCTACATTCATCCCCGGAAAGGGTCGCTCAGCTTTTTGTGTTTCACAGTTTCTCTGTTATCTGGTGACTATCTGCTTTTTACGGATCCCCTTGTGTCTTTGGAAGCCGCAGTTATAAATATTGTTGCTTTCACGTGAAACCCTAATGGCCACCCTTCTTTGTCCCTCCAGGGCATCAGCAGCCTCTTCAGCTCCCTCAAAGTGGTCAGGCTGCTCCGGCTGGGTCGCGTGGCTCGCAAGCTGGACCACTACATCGAGTACGGGGCGGCCGTGCTGGTGCTGCTGGTGTGCGTGTTCGGGCTGGCGGCGCACTGGCTGGCCTGCATCTGGTACAGCATCGGCGACTACGAGGTCATCGACGAGGACACCAACACCATCCGCACCGAGAGCTGGCTCTACCAGCTGGGAGAGTCCATCGGCACCCCCTACCGCTTCAACACCTCCGGCTTCGGCAAGTGGGAGGGCGGGCCCAGCAAAGATTCCGTCTACATCTCCTCGCTCTACTTTACAATGACCAGCCTCACCAGCGTGGGATTCGGGAACATCGCTCCCACGACGGATGGGGAGAAGATCTTCGCTGTGGCTATGATGATGATTGGCTGTAAGTATTAGAGATTCTGTCTTTCTCGTACTGAGACAGAGTAGAAATCCATTTAGGTTTAGGTGAAATGTACATCTTTGAGTTAAGTCTGTAAGCTTGCAAACATAGCTGTTTAGTCTGACTGCCTGTTCTCGTAAAAGTCTATGCTCAAAGAAACTGCTTCAGCTGAAGGACAAGAGGGCAGACAGAGAGAGGGGAAAATGACCCAGGAATTCTTTCTGATAAAGAAGAATAAACATACTGTAATAAACATACTTTACAACTTTCACCAGAGTTGTGGAGTTTTGTTTGCTTCTGGAAATCAGTACGCAACGCCAAATAGCTGCATGTCATCGGTGCTGATTTCATAGGAACATCTGGAATCCTGTAAATGTGATGCAGCTAAAATTTTTTTTGGTGGCAGTATAAGTGTTACACACTTTCTTACTGCTTAGGTTTAAATCACAAGTAGGAGTATTGTGGTGACTAGCAAAAATTCAGTCGTTTTGGAAAAAATATTCTGTCCACATCCTTTCAATATGCTCTTGTAATATCCATAAAATGCTTAAAGCCTGAAATGTTAAGAATTAATGCACCTTTTTGCCTTCATTTTAGTATGTGGCAAACTCTTTTCATGTCTGAGAGCTGTATACATTTGATAAGTGGGTCAGAGTGTGGGAGGAGGTCTGGGAGCATCATCTTCTAAGGGAGAGAGAACTGGGACTCTTTAAGAACCACAAACTCTGCCGTGGTCTGAGCACACAGACATATCCTGAAGCAAGGGGGGTGCTGCTGTGCTTGGGCACCTCTGGCTCAGACATCCTTGTTAGAATGGGTACATGTTGCCAAGCTGTCCAGCTTTTGGCCATGTTGTCATTTCAGTGCAGGATCTGCATTCAAAGTGCCTTGAGAGCTACTTGGAGTTAAGAACCATATGGTGGCCACTGTTAAACTAGGTCATGGTTTTCTAGATAAGGGTGGAGTTTGAACCAAAATGAGGAAAAAAAAAAATCTGCTTTGTCCATGGGAAAACTTGTCATTGTATGGAGGAAGATAGGCGCTTCTGTATGGTAACATTGCATCCTGAGGAGGAGAAAGTCAGTCCTTGCTAAGCAGAAAATTAAAACCAAATACATAATGAAACTCAATTAGCAGCGCAGTGCCTGCTGTAGAAATGCAAACCTTTGATTCTGATGTGTCCTTTTACAGCAACACTGAAGTCACACACTGAGATTATGTGTGCAGTGTTAAATCTGTTGAAGGTTAGTGAAAAAAACTATCAAGACAAGCATTGTTGATCACACAGGGACTGGGATATTTTAGCTATAAAATTTGTTAATTTTGTTTTTCTAGCTTTTTCCTCTGCCGAGAGTCCTATCATCCTAATAAAACACCCTGTAGGAGAAGGGAAATTTTTATAAAATATGGATAAAATTTTGCAGTTTTCTCATGAGAAGGTGCATTAGACAATTTAGTGGTGTAGCACAAAGCGGACTTCCAAGCATATTTCCTGATGAAGGTGCCAGTTGGATAGGAAATATCCTGATCTTTGGCTTATTGTTATGACCACGATACTAGCTAGAACAAGAACAGCTAGTATTAATTGGTATTATTATTTAGTACTATGAATAATGATTAAGCATTGCCTTCAAAAACTCATGAATGTACATTATTTGGGGTTATTTTGGACTTGCACCTGTTCCAAGCTCTTCATATGACAGTGTGGCAGAAAGAAACTGAATTTATGCATAAATAATGTTGATTTAGATGAGCAGAAAGACAATGATAACCTTTCTTTTTGTGTATTTATCCTCTGCTCATTTGAATAGCAAAAAGTCCTGTATCAAAAGACTAGTGACTTAAACAATACTGTGGCCAGCTAAGCTTACAGTCACAATTTCGTTAGCAAGATCACCTTTGAAATTTTTACCTCATTTTTATTTCTCAAACAAACTGACTTTTCTGGAAATGGTGATGAAGAAGGTGAGCATGTGTGAAAATATCTTCAGGCCCCACCTTTCTTGCATGGGCTGGGTGTGAGGCTGCCCTGCAGAAAGTCAGGGTGCAGTGCATGGCAGGGGCTTGCCCTCCCACTGGTGGCTGTCCCAGAAGCTGCAGCTCTCTGGGTCCTAAATCAGTTCAGAGACACAGCACTGCCTCTGCACCCTCCCTCTGATTATTGTATCCATGGCTTGGCTTCAGTTTGCTCCATGAGCTGTGCCTCCATGGTTTGGTAGGAGCACTCAAGGGCTGCTTCCTTGGAGTACAGATGCTGGCATCAAGGGGAGGGAAAGGAAGAGTTTACTTTTAGAAGTGTGAGTCTTTCCCTCTCAGAATTATTTTTAATTCAATGGATCTGACTGTGCAAAGTTCTTGTACCTCTGGGAAAGGCTGGTCATGGTGTATACGTTGCCGACTGGTGTGGTGGCTTTGCAAGGCTTTCAGGTCCTTGTTTCTAGTTTTGTTTTGGTTTAGTGGATCCATATCTTGAATAGTTTCTTAAGAAGAGAGGTGTGAATAGTAGTGATACTCCTTTGATCTTGGATTGTTGTCTGTTGAGCCTGTGTTTCTGAAGAGGACTTGCTGTGTAAACAAGTGTTTTTAAGACATGCATTGCTGTCTTTTCCACCGGCAAATTAACTGAAAGGTTTGTGCTACAGTCAGCACAGGCCTGTGGTGGCATCCAAATGGGGTGTTTGTGCCAGAAAGGCCCAGAATATTAGAGATATTTGAAAGCATAAGCAGTTCATAACTAGTGTCCTTCCATGTGTCTTTACTATGCTTATGCCCAGTGTTATGGAGGTAACACTGGAATTCCATCTTCCATGAGACAAAATGTGGTTTGCCCTGCTGCTCAGCCATGGGTATATCCCCTGTTACTCACTGCTTCCTCCCTCTGTAAAGCTGATCCAGTGGCAGAATTTCATTTGTGTTGCATTAACTCTGTGGACCCACTGACCACCAGTAGTAGGACTTTGCTGTGATATCAGATAGCTGTTTAAAAAAGTAGGTAGAACCACTTCCATTTTCTCTTTTATTCAAGCTTTCATTATGGTAAATAATAAATACAGGTAGCTTTTAATGAAAAATTTAGAAATACTTTAGTGAAGCTGTCCTGGAGCAGTGGGAATTTTGGCTGAGTTGAGTGTAAATGTTGACCCAGTAAAAAGTTTAATGTATGTGGTTTGTAGGAGGAGTGGGTACATGATATTAGTTGTTCACAGACACTGGGAAGGCATCATTGAGGTGAATAAACTGTGTGTGGGTATTGAGCCTGTGGGGCTGGCTTTGTTGGTTGTGTTTACACTTGGGACAAAGTTTAAGAAAGCATGGCTTTGTTTCAGCAGCCCTGGTCTGTGCTTCAGGGCCTCCTGCAGGGAGGTGTTCTTGTGCTCTCTAATGCAATGATGCTCATGCTGTCCTGCTGACCTCATTGTGGCTGCAGTTTTCAGAGGGAAAGTGTCTTGCTGTTGGTTATTTTGGTGTGGGAAGGTGAAGCCCCTAATTAGATTTGTGGGGGGCTATGGCAAACTCATAACCCCAGGGATGTTTTGTCACTTCGTCAGCTCCACTGGAGGGGGTAGGTGAAAATTGCTGCTCTTGATTCTTGACCTCAAATAATGCACATCTGTTTGGGAAGATCAAGTTATTTTAAAATAGAGATGAAATGCCCAGTGGCTGCTTTAAATGATTTCTGTTCTGGGGAAGCTTGTGTTTCTTGTTACTGTGTAGCTGCTTTTCCTGAACATATGTTGAATTGTAGTTTTGCAAAGCAAAATATCTTCACATCTGTGAACTGACCTGCATGGTTTTGTCTTACTTTCTTTATTGAGTGTACATATGTGTATATAGAGAGAGACTATGGATGAGTTACTAGGGGAAGTAAAGGCAATTAATTCCTCAGCTTCATTTTAAATGAAAAACATATTTGCTTATCCCTTTCCACAGATGGCCACTAAATTGCTAATTAATAGGGAAGATGTCTACAGACAGATCTTTCAGTGAGGCTGACATTACATAAACCCAGGCTTAAAACCACTGTCTGGGTCTGCAGAAAGACATATATTTTCCATTTTTAATACTTCCAGAAAAATAAAAAAAGCTGTTTCAATTTTTGGTTTCTTCCCTGTGGAGACATATGCCTTGAAATTACAGTCTTTATATATTTTTCTCAGTGATTCTGTCAGGTTGGGTTGGGTATTGTTTATTTTTCCTAAGCACTAGCAAAAATCAGAGGACTTTCATGTGCAGTTTTTGTATCTGGGCACTGTGTCAGCAATCCCCTTGCTATGCAGGTGGAGTAGGGATGAGCAGTTCTAAAAATGCTTGGCATTCTTGACTTTTGACATAAAATAATACTGATGGATGCTTGCCTATTTGGATTTTGAGCAATGGAGCAAAATCCATCCTTTTGGGAGCCTTTTGTTGATGTTTTCAGTTGCTTTAAAAGATTCCAAGTTTTTGGTGCCTGTTTATGCTAAATTCTCTGTTAGTTAGGTAGGAACTTTCTGGAACTACAGGGCTGGATACACCCAAAATATGAAGGAAAAGGCATGTGTTTGAATGCTAAATGACATCATAAATTCCCCTGTGAAACACTATACTTAGACCAGCTAGTGAGAGGAATCATGGAAAAAGACAAAAGTAGGAGTTAAAAGGTCAGATTCATGAACATGCATGCTTGCATATTGTGATGAATTGTCAGCCACTGAGTTCATTAATCAAGAGAGTCCAGAAACCCAAGCCACTCCTCTTCTGCATGATGTGGTGTGCCACACAAGCATCATGCAGTCCTGCAGCACTTCAGCTGCTGTCTCTGATTAAGGTAGACACAGGTCCCAGGAGAATGGAGTAGCTGTCTCACTTTGATCAGCTTTGTCTGTGAATTGTTTCTGCTCATTAGACAAAAAACCCACCAAACCCAAACCAAACAAAAACACCAAGACAATCCAGAAATGAGAATAACATTCAGTAAATGTGAAAACATGGGCAGTCTTGTTTACAGCACTCTTGCAGAAAGGAGCAATAGTGTGACCATCCTTGAGAGCTTTAAGAAAATCTTGGTGGCAGGAATCATGATGCACAGGTCAGTGCTACTCCTCCACAGTCTCATAGAGCATTGGTGTGCTTTGGTGAGCTCCAGCAGGGTAAGAAGTGTTTGGTGGCTCTTGTGAAAGGATAGTGAGGAACTGACAAAAACTACACTATTGTTATCAAAACACCTGGACAAGATATAGAGGCATTGCAGCATCATGTTTGATGATCCTCCTGAGGCATGATTTCCCCCTCATGAAGCATGTCATAATTGAAAAACAAACCCCAAGAACCCCTTCTAGGTGGTGGGGGAATGTGTTGGAATCATTTTTGCAGGAAAGGGCCAGCCACGTGCCAAGTGTTAGTTAGGTTTGCTGAGGGTATCATTAATGGGTGCAGCACAAAGGCCTAAGAGATTTTAAACCCAAAGCAATTTTCTCTGTGTACATGGGTATTGTCAGTGCAGTGTTTTGGGGACATGCTGGGAAAGGAAAAAGAAACCTTGTCTTGCAAAAACGGTCTCTTTAATTCCTGGTCTTTGTCACATCCCTGGCAAGATGACAAAAATCCCTCAGATGTCATATACCTCTTGCAAGCTCCTGAAGCTGCAGATGGCAGCCCTTTCTACAGGGCTGATAGTTTTGCAATAATTTTCATTCTCATCTATCTTAGCCAAGGGCAACACCACTCTAGCCAGTAATTCCTAATTTAAAGGCCTGGATTTTTTTTTTTAATTTCTTTTTAAATAAGTATGGCCAGTCTTTGCAGTTCTGTTCCTTCACTCCTCTGTGCTGTGCCTTATTACTTTTTATTTGATGCTAGTCATGATATTTGAAGAGATGGTGTGTTATTGCTATAATTATTAAGCAACTGGTTAGGATTTCTGAATGTTATTTTGCTTGGATGCTTTCTCCACTAGAATGAATCACCAGAAGTATTGTGGATGTATTTCTGTGCAAGTTTCAGCAAAGTGATAAGGCTGGCAGAAAAGTGGGTAGAGTTTCTCTGTGTGTTAGAAGAGGGTTTAACTATTAGGGCAGGATTTGGTCTGGTTATCTTTAAAGGTGAAAATACCTCAATTTTTCGTGTTCAGAGTAAAGAATGAGTAAAAACCAAGCAAAACAAAAAGTTAACTCCAAAAATCAACAGCAAAACCTACCAAAACCTCAAAGTCATTGTGACAAATAGAAATGAAATGGATAGACACCGCTGTTTTGGGCTTTTTGGGTATATAAACAATCCTTCAGACATCTGAGTCCTGAGGGATGCAATTTCCAGCGGAGCGCGTCGGTATTTCTCATCGGTAAGCGTGGGGTGTGCCGGGTCGTGGTGGCATTTCCAGCCCCACTGATGAGCCTGCGCAGAGTTACATCATTGACATTCAGTGCAGACGGGCCATGGAGGAGAGATGCCATCAGTGCTGACAGGCTTCACAACTCAGCAAGCTCCAAAGTCTTTGCTCGTAAAAGCTGCCTCCTCTTTGGGTAAGGGCGTCCAGGACCTGCTGGTTTTTTTCAGGATTGCTTGTACTGAAGCACAACCCTGTTCCCCAGGACTCAGTATTGGGACCAGTTTTGTTTAATATCTTTCTGAATAATATGGATGAGGGGTCAAGTGTACCCTCAGCCAGTCTGCAGAGGACACCAAGTTCTGTGGCAGTCTGGATTTGCTGGAGGCCAGGAAGGCTCTGCAGAGGGATCTGTACAGACTGGATTGATGTGCTGAGGCCAAGGGTGAGGGTCAGCAGGGTCAAGTGGCGGGTCCTGCACTGGGGTCACAACAGCCCTGTGCAGCTCTGCTGGCTTGGGGCAGAGTGACTGGAAACCAGCCCAGTGGAAAGGGATCCGGGGGTGCTGGTGACAGCAGCTGGACATGAGCCAGCCTGTGCCAGGTGGCCAAGAAAGCCAATGGCATTCTGGCTTGTACCAGAAATGGTGTGTCCAGCAGGGCCAGGACAGTGACTGCACTGGGCACGGGTGAGGCCACACCTCAAATCCTGCCTTCAGTTCTGGGCCCCTCACTACAAGACCCTGAAGTGCTGGAGTGAGTCCAGAGAAGGGCAGCAGAGCTGCTGGAGGGGCTGGAGCACAGGACTGATGAGGAGCAGCTGAGGGAGCTGGGAGCATTTAGCCTGGAGAAAAGGAGGCTCAGGGGAGACTTCATCACTCTCTACAGCTGCCTGAAAGGAGGGTGCAGCCAGGTGGGGGTCGTTCTCTTCTCCCAGCTAACAAGTGACAGGATGAGAGGAAATAGCCTCAAGTTGCACCAGGGGAGACTTAGATTGGATATTAGTAAAAATGTCTTCATGGAAAGGGTGTTCAGGCATGGGAATAGAGTGCCCAGGGGAGTGGTGGAGTCACCATCCTGGAGGTACTGAGAAGACATGTGGATGTGGAACTTGGGGACAGGGTTTAGTGATGGACTTGGCAGTGCTGGGTTAGGGTTGGATTCAATAAACTTAAAGGTCTTTTCTAATTTGAATGATTCCATGGTTCTATGATAAAACACTGGTGTTAAAATCAGAAAAGAGCCTTTAGGTGGCACCTACCTAAATAGCAAATTCCTACAAAAATCATTTCCAGGTGAAGATGGACTCAAAGTTGTTTTTCAGTTTCACAACACAAGTGCTGATGCTCTAATAAATCTGCTTTAGCTAATGACCATGACCCTATGAGGAGTGGCCCATTCATCTGGGGTTAGTCCCCTCCTCACCCCAATACATTTCAAAGCAAGCAGTAAGAAAGTATTTTCTGTCAGTATATTAGTATGGTAATACTTTGTTGCCTGGCCTGGCCTGGGAAGGCTTGAATTAATTCTCTGTGAGATGTTATTTCTTAGAAGGCAAAAATGAGTAACCAGTGTTCCCTTTCTTGTTATTTAAAGCATATATGACCAGATTAAAGCTAGATTAAATTATTGCCACTAATTTTTTGGCAAAATATAATTTGGAAAGGGCAAGGGTAAATTACTTGTGTACTTATGGCTGTAGGGAAAAGAACCATAAATGTTCCAGAGGTACATATCACATACCTTCATGCTTTATGAATTGTCCCTTGATATGTTATCTTGCCATAATGGCTAAAAATTTCAGGCTGTACTTCAGCCTAATAGAGCTAGAGAATCACCCTACCTCAGAATATACTAGAATTTAGTTGCTAGAATAGCCCTAGGATATAGTCCATATCCCTAGCAGTACTCTGCAAATCCAATCAGGACAATTCCTGAAGTGAGATTTTTCTAAAAATTTTTAATTCTCAAGGTTTTTACAGTCCATTTCTCTCCTGCAGAGCTTAACATTGCTCCCCAAGACATTGGACAACTTTTGAAAGAACTGTAAATGCAAATGGAGAAAAAATAGTTCTGTTTGACAGGAGAGAAGATGAAAGCTGTGAAGTGTTAATAGTTTGGTTTTTCCAGGATTTGAGGAGAGCTCACACTACAGTAATGTTATAGATAATTGTCTTTTATCTTTGTTTTACACAGCGTTTCTAAATTTTGTCTTTTAACTCTTTAATAGGAAGGAGAAGGATAAGAAAAATAAGTAGGTATCCCAGCTGTGGATATGTTTCTTTTTCACCTGATGTCTTTATATTATGTGCAGCATTTTTCTTTCTTTAGACATTTCTAACATCACTTCCTATAAGTAGATTTAAAATGCTGAAATATGCTGGCTTTATCAGAGTTTGATTAATCAGAGTGTGCAACCATCTTGTTTTTAAAATCTAAAGGACCATGATTAACACAAGTTAATTTGTGGGAGAAAAGTGTGATGCATCCAGAACATGGACTGAAGAGCAGAGGAATATAAAAAGATGAAAGAATATTTCAAGGCAGGAACCGGGGGATAATTTGCAAGATAAATATTTTGTTCCCTACAATAAAATGAAGAATCTGCAAGAGACACAGTGCTTTGCTATGCAGGACACCAAACCCTGGGGTTCAGTTTACAAATTTATTCCTTAATTGCTGAATTACACAAGTGCAATCTAGAAGAGCATTGTTGGTCTCTCAGAACTATATTATGGATTCCCACTTGTGGAGCTGGCTAAATATATATATATATATGCAACATGCAAAAAGCACGGAATTTTCATTGTCTCTGCATTCCTGGGAGGCCTTTCCTTAAGCAGCCAACTGTAGTGCTGAAGGACAGTAATCCTGGACGAGGATTTGGTTTTACACAAGTCCATTTCTGACTAAGAAAAACCCAGTTAGATAGGCATGGGGTGAAAAGCAGTAAAATAGCACATCCACCCATATGACACATTGTGCCACTTGTGACCAAATATGTGGAATATGATGGAAGTTCTGAAGCATCTTCTAAGCGTTTTTCACTTCTGCATCATAGTTATTTTAATATCTACATTGTTGTGTAGTTATTTTAATATCTACATTCTGCTGGACCCAAACAGGCCTGCTGTAGGTTACAAAGTGTTGGAGTAGAAATAGCTTGCCTAGCTGGAATGTGTGAGTGCTTTATAGATGATGATATGACCTTAACCACTTGGATAAGCGGTCTCATGACGTCTTGAGAATGAATAAAGCTTAGTTGTGCTTACCAGATCAGTGAGTTTTAGTGCATTTGGCTGCTTTTATATTTTAAAGGAAGGTTTGGCTGTTTATAAAAGTGATAGGGAATGTTTTAGCGGAGGAAAAAGCTGCTGTAGGTCATATTCAGTCTATTTCTTGGAGTTGAAAGCTCTGAAATACACTAGATCTGAACTTGAGTTATTATCTGAAGCCATATCCTATCATAAGCAGCAGCCTGTTGGAAGAAATTCTGTTCTACTGAGAGAATGTAGAATATATGTAAAAATATCAGTATCTTTTATCCAGTGTGCAGCAACTCTTGCTGCTGCTGGTGTGAAAAATGTGGAAGGAGACAAGTAACATATTAATAGGTCCTATTGCCTGGAAGAAAAGTAGAAAATTTATTCTTCTAACCAAAGGATTTTGGCAGCCAGTAGGTTCTAAAATCTCAAGTGCCTTACAGTAAAGAATGAAACAGCTGAGGTATAAAGGCCTGACTTTTCTGACTCACCTCAACATGAATTAGGAATGCTTTTTTCCTTCTTTGAAATCAAACCAGTAACTGTACCAAGTGCTGTGGAATTCAATTTTCTGGTGAGATGATAGGCAAACCTTGCCTTCCCCTGTCCCCATCCCAAAAGCAAATATGTGTTGGTTGATGGGTGCAGGTGAGTGGGATGATTCAGGTGGTCTTGTACTTCATTCTTTTTGCAAGGATCCTGCAGGATTTTCACTACAAAATTAGAGGGAACTGGAGATTGATAGTATCTTCTAAGTGCAACAAGGCCAGATGGAAGGAGACAGAATTGGACATAAGATAATTAATTTCTGTCTTTGAACTTGAATGAGGAATCTTTTTGCAAGTTATTTTCTGATAAAATTAAGATTTACTAGGAAACCATGGAAAATAATGTTGGAGGTTTTGGGTCATCCTGGTCCACAAAGGTCTTAAAGAGTCTTAGAGCTTCTAGAAACTTAATCAAGTGAATTCTGAAAACTGTAAGCTTATTTATTAAAGTTGTATGACTTACTGACAGTTTGTACTTTCAGTACAAGTTTTGCAAAATAGGAAATAGCACATTTGCTCCAATTTGAACCAACCCTGTCCTAATGTTCCTTTCCAAACCTTTTCCCTCTTTGATATTCAGAAGGCAAATGAGTGGAATTTCATCTGCTAGTGGTCAGGCCTGCTGTGGCACTTTGTGTGTGTGGTCCTGGACAGTGTGCATCCTTTTGCATCAAACAGATCTGGCACTGATTTGGTCTTGGAAATAACCCAGTATCCACTGAGAATAGTTCACAGAACTGCACCCTAAATCTCATTTGGCCTATTTTCAGTTCTCTTTCCTAAAATGGACCACCATTTTTCTCTCACTTTTCTCTATAAACCTTCATTTCTGGGCCTGTCACCACTCTGAGCTTTGCCATCCCACACTAGCAGCATCATCCTGGCTTTATTTTTTTTTCCTCACAGAGAAAATTTAATAAGAAACGAGGAACCAGAGAAGATACTCAATTTTATTTGTTCTGCCCCTTTGATTTTTGAGAAGGGAGTTGTTATAAATTGTAATTCCTTGAGCTTCTCATTCCTTAACCATTTGCTGAACTTTAAAATTCTTGTTGAGTTTCCTGCATTTAAATCCAGAGGGAGGGAGGGGAGGGAAAAGGAAGGTGATTTCCTGTATTGCAGCAGTGCAAATAAGTCTTCATTACCTGATTCACTTCTAATTTGAATATTTTTGATTCTACTTATTTTTTTCTTCATAAAAGCCTTTCTTTTCATGGCCTAGAAAATTATAAAATCAATTTTATCAGGAACTAAGTATGCCAAAAGTAAAGATTTTAGGAGCTGTCTTTCTCACACTCCTTGCAAATGAGTTGACTGCAGGTTAGTAATGAGATGACAGCTACAGAATGTGTGAGGGGGGAAATGGGCATTTTTCTGGAAAGGAGCCTTATCCCACACGAAGTTAGCAACCTCCTGTGAAAATCATGGAGGAATTACCAAACAGGGAACCCACTTGGAGCAAACCACTGTGTTGTGTAGGTGCTGCACAGGCTGTGGGCATTGAAAAGGAGAGGATGACTTTTATCAGTGTGCCGCCTTTGGCCCATGAAGCTGTTCTCATCCACTGCTGCAGTGAAAGCAATGTCTAACAGTGCTCTGAACCTTCATGTATATGGTAAACTGAAGTGGCTGGAGGCTGTGCCAGGTGCTGTCTGGAAGGGGCATTGCAATCCTGAGGCCATATTGAGGTGAGGTGTTGACTGTGCTGTTACCTTCCAGGACCTATTTTCCCTTCTTTGCCATTCTTAGGTGTTTAGACTCTGTGCAGGGAGGGAGGGAGGGACCTGCCTCACGTTCCAGCTCCTGCTGTTTGTTCCCCCTGCTGCATGCATTGGTGTAGGTGTTTCCAAGAAAGAACTGACAGCAGTGAATCACCTGTAGATGCTGGCTTGGCACTGCAGTGTGCCATCTGACCAAGAGGGCAGCTTTCTGGAAAAAAAGGAAAAGGGGAGAGGTAGATGAGTGAGATTCTTTTTTCCCTCTCACTGGTATGAGAAAAAATAGCACACTTGTTGTGAAAACTGCAAGAGTCAAATCAAAACTTCTCCAAGTGTGTGTAGAAGTATGAGAGCAGCAGTACCTGTGAGGCAGAGAGCTGTATGACATTGCCAGGCACCTTCTGGGGAATGACTCGAAGTTGCCAAGTGGGTGGGTGTTCCTGTTTTCCAGTGATGGCATCAGAAGGTCCTTTCAGGCCAGTACAGCTGACTGTCTGGTTTTTTTGGGACTCTGCTGGTCAGTTGCTAAGTGCACTGACAGGTGTGAGATGGAAGAATGTAGGTTACTGAGGTTGCCTTGCTTCCTTTGCTGTTAAGATGAGGTGTTGTGTGGGTGAGCAAAAGGAAGAGCAGGTGTTGAGAGAGAGAACTAGAACTTGAAACTAAAGTTTCTCCTTTTCCCTAACAAACTCTTAAACTTCTTTTTGTACTGCTTTCCAAAAAGACCAGAAACTCACATGGTGCGTGTTCAAGATGGTTGTTTCCTCATGCTGGTTACTGACCTGTAGTCCAAAAGATGGGCAGTATTTCTCTTCTTTGGCCCTCGTGGCTGAAAGAGTGTGGTTTGAGGTGTGATGATGCATTAAAGCAAAGACTTGAAGAGGGAATTTGAGAAAGTTATTTATGTGAGGAAAAATGCATGCTGGGGCATGAGGTAAGTATGGCCAGTTGACTGCGCTGATTTTATCAGGTTTGATATTGTACTGTACAAAGTGCATGAGATTCAGATTGTGATTATGCCAACATTGAAGATATCTCCTTTCATGAGGGTGCAGTTCAGGTCCAGAATGGAATTATCTTTTATTCATACTCAGCCTTCAATAATGCAGAAGACTGGAGGGAAGACTACTGTTTTATGGGACCTTTGTGTTGTATCACTGGGCAGCCATACAGAAGAAAATGCTCTGAGTCATTGCCAGTTTGGGTTGAAATGGAAAATATGATACAGCAGGCAACTATATCCAAAAAGGTATGAATGGTTCAGAACATGGAGTTCTGGTACAACTGCAAGGGTCCAAAGCACAATGAAATGGGCAGTGAAATGCTGGGGTAGGTAAGACATGCAAAAACAGAGGGAGGTGACAGCCTGGGGGCAACCATATTTCTCAAGCACTTTGCCTTCAGGTGGGAAGGACAACAATCTGCTGTGAAGCTTGTCTCCTCTTGCTGTGGGGGACTAGCTGTGGTAGAACTGGCCAGGAACAGAACTAACTCTCCAGCCTAGCACACTGCGCAAACAGAATGTTGAATCAGGGTTGGTGACACAAATACCACCCTTGTGGCAGTAGTTACATGTTTTCCTTCCTACAGCTGTTCTGTAAGCAGCATCATGGCTGTACTCACTCTCCAGAGTTTTAATATGAGACAGTGTCAGAAGGGGAGAGCAGTGGGGAAGAATTCTGGGAAAGCAGCTGCATGGGAATGAGAAATATTTCCTGTAAACTTTTGATGTTGGTCATTGTCAGGGGTTGGGGGCAGGATCTGTAGGCCCACACTTTAACGTAACACTGGAGATGGCTGAAGAGTTTAATTAATTTTGGGTAAATGGGCAGTGAAACAAGCTGCTGCCCAGAAGAAGGCAATATGGGTTGAAGAAAAGAAAGAACTTTAATCTGAGACTGCTGTGTTTGTGTGTGTGTGTGCTGCTAGTGCTGCTTTTTCCTCCTTTAATTGCTGTCTCTAACCTGAACCTGCCAGAGAATACTGCTTTATACATTTAAGAGAGGAGTATCTGGTTTTGTACCATTTTCTATGCAGCGATGCACAAAATGGTTGATACACAGTAATGTTTGCCCGAGGCCACACAGCCAAATTTCCTGCTGGTTGCTAATGGGAGAGCTTGTCCTTCAGTAGCTACACAGCAGTACTTCTGTTCTAGCAGTTTTGGAGGACTTTACCATCATTGCCAGCTGCCTGGTGAACCAGAGCACTCCTGTAAAGCAGGGCTGCTTTCCCAAACAACCTGCTCTTTAAAATGCCCATTGGTTGTTGGTCATTTTAAATGCCACAGGATTTCTTGCTTCTCTCGGTTCAACAGGCTGTAGATTCATCTAAAGTGAAAAAAGAGCTGAGAAATGGCAAATTTCCTCCCAGTCTCTGCTGAGCCTACATCCAGGGAGGCAGGGGAAAGCAAGGTGCTCCTTGGTGCCCCAGTTCTGAATGGTCAGGTCCCCTAGGAGAGGGCAGGCAGCACAGAAATGTTCCAGCTGAAGAAAATAACACACAGTCCACAAAACCTATTTACCCTAAGGATCAGATTTTACTTTTGCATCAATTTCTCCTCTCCTGGCTCCAGCCATGAGGTTCCTCAAGTGTTCTGGGAAGAGTTGCAAAGACATTACCCCATGAGAACTGCCAATGTTTCAAGAGCTTTTGCAGTAAAGGAGGGTAAAACACCTTTCATTAAAGGGTTGGATTTCTTCTGAACTTAACTCAGAATCTCTGCTTGCAAATGCACTTACTTTTCTCATAGAGATTTTAAAATTATGTTGTCAGTTTTCAATGTTCAAGAAAAAACCTGCCTGTTGGAGGAGTTAAAGACTACTTTATGTGCTTTCACATCATCTTTTTTGACCAGTATTTTTCGTGGGTGCTTGATAATTTGTGGTTTAGCTTCAGATTTTCCCTGCTTGGTACACTGCAAACCTGACTTTATGTTGCTATGCTTCTGAGGCAGAATAGATTTATAATTTATTACCTTTGTTATTATCACACTTACAAAAAAACAATGAACCTGGCATTAAGCACTTTAACTTTCTGTGTCGGTGACCCACTGGAAAACTCTGACCTTAAACAACAGGAGACAAGAGACACATAAGAGTATATGATTTTTCAAGTTAGGGATGTACATACCTGTATGTCAATGGCACTTAAGCAGAATGTTTAATAGAGAAAATGTAGATGAACTGTACAAGTTAAAATGGGAATTAAAAACTGTAATAGAAAAGCCTAGCAGCACAGGCTAATCCAACCATCTTAAACCCCCTAGTTATTTGTGGAAACAGCTGCACTTTCAATGCTGGCACTAATATTTCTGGTGCTGTCAGGTAGGAGCTGCACCTTGCAGATATGCACTCTCTGCCAGTATCAACAGATAAGGTTAGTGCTGATATCTGGGCAACAACAAAACTATACTGTGTTTCTGTGTGCCTTCTGTGTGATCTCTGTGTTCTTTCTGTGTGGTGAATACACTGGGTATGCTGTAATTCAAACTGGGGACCTTAAAAATCACACTCAGATAAGCAAACAGAGCATAACAGCTGTGATAACAATTATTTATCAGAAATTGGATGGCCAGCAGGACCAGGGAAACGTTCATCTCCCTGTACTCAGCAGTGGTGAGACCACACCTCAAATCCTGCCTTCAGTTCTGGGCCCCTCACTACAAGAAAGACCCTGAAGTGCTGGAGTGAGTCCAGAGAAGGGCAACAGAGCTGCTGGAGGGTCTGGAGCACAAGACTGATGAGGAGCAGCTGAGGGAGCTGGGAGCATTTAGCCTGGAGAAAAGGAGGCTCAGGGGAGACTTTATCACTCTCTACAGCTGCCTGAAAGGAGGGTGCAGCCAGGTGGGGGTCAGTCTCTTCTCCCAGCTAACAAGTGACAGGATGAGAGGAAATAGCCTCAAGTTGCACCAGGGGAGACTTAGATTGGATATTAGGAAAAATGTCTTCATGGAAAGGGTGTTCAGGCATGGGAATAGAGTGCCCAGGGGAGTGGTGGAGTCACCATCCTGGAGGTATTTAAAAGATATGGATGTGGAACTTGGGGACAGGGTTTAGTGGTGAACATGGCACTCCAGGGTGGCAGTTGGACTTGAGGATCTTTAGGTCTTTTCCAACCTCAATAATTTTATGGTCATGTTCAATACAGCTTGATTAGAATGGGAAAACAAACACAACCCAAAAACAAAGAGCTTTTTTTACTGATGGCTTTGTTCATTCCACAGCCTGATGATGTGCTTTGTGTTATTCCTTATGTTCTGAATCCTTCCTACTATTTATGATTTTACTGCTATTATCTGTCTGCTGTCATCACCATAGCATTAGAACAAAATGTAACAACATCTATAATTAGGGTTGTCTACACATTTTCTCTCTATTTTCCATTTGACTCATGTTTGTAACTTCCAAAATCTTTCAATTTTCAAGTTGAGATAATCAAGGTCAGCCATTTCTGAGAGTAAGGGTGGTGTTTATCCATTTTTAAAAAATGATATTTTGATCTTCAGAGCAGGTATATAAGAACAGCAGAGCTGGATATTAAAATTTGACAGCGAGAGAATACTCGTAGTAGAGAATTCTTAGAAAAAACCCAAGTCTTCTTTTGAGAAAGATATCAACAATGTAAGGACACTTAATAGTCCCCTACTGGAAAGTGTTGATTTGAAAGATACACAAAATTATGCAGTTATTGAGATAGCCATATACATAGTTTCATGTCAGTGGAAGTGCTGAATAGACATGAAAATTATATGTATTGCCTTCTCTGGATGAAACCCAAGAGAATGAATCACGGAAAAAGATGGGCGTGTGTAGGACCTGAAAGTCACTGCTCTGAGGACAAGCTAGGACATGCAGGCACCCTTTAGCTGCCAGTGCCCACAGCCCAGCCCACGCACCCCCATGCTGTGGGCAAGCACCCACTGGGAGAAGCAGCATGGGCTGGCCCCAGCTGTGCCAGCAGGAGCATCTGCTGAAGAAACGGTGCTGCTGAAGCCCAGGGCATGAGGGAGGCTTAGGAGCACCTGGGAAAGGTGATGGGTGATGGACAGATGGAACTTTCAGTCAGTGGGCAGGATGTACCTACTGCATGAGCTAGGCTGGTCTTTGGTAGCTGAGCCTTTGTAAGCTTGCCTCCAACAGCACAGCTGTGGTTCTGTGCTTGACCTTGCCCAAGCTGTGCACAGGTGCTTTTTAGCATGTCTGGTTTTCAGCCAAGTGTGACTTTTTTGCTTTTATAATAAAAGTTGAGGCTTTTTATGTTGCTTTGTTTGCTGAGATCTTTAAAAGCACCCTCCTTTGTGTCTTTTTTGGGGGAGTAAATTATTTTCTGCTGTGTTTCACTCTGGTCCAGTGTGAAGAGTGTGTGCTTCATTT
Organism: Fringilla coelebs; assembly: GCF_963513975.1. Classification (NCBI taxonomy): domain Eukaryota; kingdom Metazoa; phylum Chordata; class Aves; order Passeriformes; family Fringillidae; genus Fringilla; species Fringilla coelebs. The sequence goes on along the minus strand of NC_140030.1, from coordinate 92,001,411 downwards.
CAGGCACTGATTTTTAGATATTTGGGACTGGCCATAAGTGAGTTAACTGGTGATACTAATTGGTGATTAACCTAATAATGGCTTTGATTATGTTAATTAAACTCTTGTCCCAGATGGCAGCTGTTAAAGCATTTGTCTTCAAGCTCTCCCTCAGCTGGGGTCCTTCTGAAACCTGCTGGTTTGTGTTGGCAGGGTTGAGTACTGAGTGTGTGATACCAACACAGGTGTCAGCACCTACACTCTACTCAGTTTTTTCCCTTAAACTTTAAACTTGCTCTTGTTAAAACCCTATGGTAAAAATTTAAATGTACTTCTGTAGTGTGGTTCTCTGGAAATTCTTCCAAGCATAAGTGTTCTCCAAGGTGATGGGAGAGAGCCTATGGCACCTGCTTATGCTCATCTGCCTTTTGGTGCATGTATGCACTTCATGGGATGCTTATGAATGCTGGATATACAGATCATGAGACAAAACCACAGCAGTTCACTAAACATGCAGCAGGGAAGGCTGGGCCAGGTTGTGGTTTTCCTGAAAGCAAGGAGAGAAGTGGGTCTTCTGTATGGATTGTTAACTGACAGAAAACAGTGTAGAAATGAATACTTCAGCAAGAAAAGACTGTAACTGTGGTGGAGGGAGTTGTTTGGCAGCATTGATGCTGCTACAGCTTTTCCAGACAAACTCAGAACTTTTAAACTTAAGTAAGCAGATGTTTCAGACTGGCTTGTCCACACTTTGTAGCAATTGTAATAATTTCCGTGCTGCCTTTTTAGCAGGCTTTCATCTAGTCAGAACAGTCTAAGAAACTGCAAATGCAATGAAAAGGGAAACTGGGCAGTTCCATGCAAAAGTATATTATATGGAAACATAGATCTTGCTGACTCTGCCCTGGTATCATAGCTTTTAATGCTCAGGGAATGAGTACAAAGGAATAATGTAGAAATTATGTTGTCTTAATGCTAGTTTATTGAAATTGGTGACAAACACAGAAGGATGAATTTAACTTCATGTGTATGTAAAACTAGTATTTCTACTTGCAGAATATTTCAGATTGCCCCCATTTTGTGGTTGTGGTCCTTTGGGGCACTCAGAAGCCCGACGCTGTTTGGATTGTTTCACCTGAGGGTGCTCTGCAACTTGAAGTATCAAGCCTCAGGTCAGAAAGATTGCTTTTCAGAACTGAGGAACATTTTAAATTGATGGCACATTTACAGTGAATACCTTTCCAGAAGACTGAACAGCACCAAGCCTACAGAAGCCAGTTCCTTTAAACAATGCCTTATCCCTTGTGATGGCTGTGCCGATTAAATACCTTAAGCGTGGAAAAAGTTTGAGTGGCATTTGCCTTGAGCATTCTTGTGCAGTGCTTTTTTAATGAGCTCCCACACTGCCAGCTTGCAACTTTTAGTACTTAAAGCTTTCTTTGTGCTTCACTCTTATTGCAGTGTTGATAAATTGGGTTTAAGACTTTTATTTGCAGTTGTGAAGTGTGTGAACCGTGCATTAAGGCAAGGAGAGGTTTTATGTTTGTTACTACTCAATTCTGTTCTAACTTGAGTCTAGCTGGAAGTCTAAATGTACTAGACTGTAAGTACAAGGGCAGAATAATACAGGAAAGATAAAAACTGGTGATCTGATGATAAAACCTGAATGAACCCTCAAAGATTTCAAAGTATTTTTTAAGACTTAACAAAATAGTTATACATTTTAATGAAACTGCTGTGACAAGACTTTACCACTATGCACTACTGTTGGAACTGCTAAAAGGACATTGCTCTTATTCTAAGGCTGAGGAAGAGGAGACTGAATGAAGTGCCAGCAGAGGGAGTCAGGACTGGCCATTCAATGCTGGATCCCAGTGATCATCATCTGGAAGGGAAAACATATTGTTAATGTGTGAGGTGAAGTAAAAGAGGTTGCCCTTAAGAATCTTCTGCCTTTTGTGTGGTACATAAGTATGTGTTTTCCCCTCCAGCATTTGGATTAGGAATGTAAAAACACAGTCTATTCTCTTTTGGGTATCCTCATAGTGATGTCATTCAAAAATGGTTTTCTGGGCAATTTCCCTCTTTCCTCTGCCCTTCTCAAACAATATGCATGGGATGAGGTAGCCTTTAGAACTGCTCAGGATTTAACACTTCTGGCCTTTAGAACTGCTCAGGATTTAACTCTTCAGGATTTAGCACTGTGCCTGATAGAAGAATAATGGCAAATGGGATAGATCCACAGAGGTGGGGAGGAGAAGTGGTTCAGCATGCAAAAGGTTGGCAGCATGCTCAGAAGACCCACTGTCTCCTCTCCTCCCAGCTGCAGAGCAGTGGTCTCTGAATGGATGGGATGGATGCTGTATCTGATGGCACATTGATGAGGAGAATTTGGGCGAGTGAAAGTGCTCTGAAAAGATTTGTGGCCATGCAGAAGCTCTTGAAGCTCTTTTCTGTCAGTCTAACACAAAGGACTGCATGCCTCTCTTTCTCACCTTGCTTGAGACAACTTGTTTACTTAGGCTTTGTATGAAGGATATTGTTAGGACCCAAAGAGGTTTTTGTCCTCTTTAGTGTCTTTTGCAATAATCTCTCTGGGTTTCTTGTCTAGTGTTCCTTGGCTTGTTCTAAAGTGGTGTTTTTTAAATCTTTCTGGCTTGTTCCCTAAGCTTTCATCATTGAAATAATGGAGAAAAGCAAATAAAAATCATAGAGTATTTGCTTTAAGATATAAAAATTGATTAATTTATATTCATTAGCCTCTAGCAAAGACAACATTCTCCCTGGAGTATTTGTTATCACTGGCACTGTGTTCTTTTGGTCTGACTTGCTCAGGCTAAAGAGTCTTGCATGGCAGTCATGATGTTGACACACTCTTCAAACAAAGCTTTTAGGGATGCATGTAAGCCACAGCTCAGCCTTCTGCTGCTGCATTTCACTTGCTGATCCTGGTGAACGTGGTCCCAACTCAAACTGTTTCTTCATTAAGCAGGCTTTTGGTACATTTTCTTTTTACTGGAGGAATGGAGATTCAGCCAGAGACAGCGTTTTTCTTCTGGAATTTACCAAACATTCAGAGAGATTGGTGCTTGTTACCCTCTTGAATTTGCAGAAGGTTCTGGATACAGTAAACAGGTGTTCCTGCAAAGGAAATAAGCTGATAGGCAAAGAGCAAAGCAATAGATGGAAAAATGCTATTGCTTATCTCTTCAGGGCTGACAGTGTGGGGCTGGTGGATAGGGGAGATGCCCTGGGCTGGCAGGTTTGGGCTGAGTTCCCAGCTCTGTCACAAACTCCTCTGTGGCAACATACAAACTGCTCCAGGTCTCTGCTTTGCCTGTCTTGCCACTCTTAAATCTTCACATCTTACTAGTGCAGAGAGGCTTGCACTGTGCCCTGTACACACCATGCCATTGTGTATCTGTTCCCTCCCTCTGCAGTGCCACTGAAGTGTATTTTAATCTTGGACAGTATTGATATCAGTAAAGCCAAGCCTATGCAGAAAACTGGACATTTAAACCCTCTCTGTGCTTTTTTCACAAGTTCATTTATTAGCTGCTCCTTTGTGTTCTGTGTTCCTAACCTCACCTGCATTCCTTTTCTGCTCTTTCACCCCGTGCTTACATATTTAGGTTTGTATCCCTGTCCTTTCTCCTTTCCCTTCTTTCCCTCCTTCAATCTGTGAAGAGACCCGGTTCTCCTGACCATCTCATTTAACTTCGATTCCCTCCTAGTCATTAGGCTTCTCTATTGAGGCCAAAAAGGTCTGGCAACCTCTTTGATGGGTTTGCTAAGCTGTTGATTTAAATTTTACAGGCTTTGTGATGCAGAGAGACTGCTAAATCACTGCTCCCATGACAGGTTTCTGAAAGGCTGGAGGAAGACAGGGTATTGAACAGAAAATTGGAAGAAGTGAGAGAAAACAGGAGGGTAGAACTTCTGGAAGGAAGCATGAAGAGTAATTATAGGCCAGGTAGATGACAAGAGTCTGCCAGGGAGAAATCATTTTAAAGAAGAGTGTGTATGCACGTGTAGATGGAGAAAGGCAGGAATGAAAAAAGACAGAGGGACATTTGTCAGAAGGAGCTGAAACCATGGTGACTGGATTCTGAATGCTCAGCATCAGGACTGATATTTAAGGACAACTTCAAGAGGTTCTGATCAAGAAAGTCCAGCTATGTGGTTTCAGGTAGATTCTCTTATCAAAAAACCAATCCAAAACAACAATGAAACCTGTAAAAAAACCAACCAGAAACAAACAAACCAACTCCAGCAAACAAAACACCTAAAGAAATCCAAACCCAGCATCGAGGCTGTGTACCATTCAAAGCATGTCAAGAGAGCTTGACAGAAAAATATTTTAATAGCCTGCTGCTCTTGTGCTGATTGATTACAGCAACAGCTCAAAGATAAGCATTCTGCAAAAGAATCATTAATATCTGTCAGCCAGTAGTAGCTATGCAATATTAGAAATTCAAGCTGTTGAAAAGCATTCTCTTCTTGCCTTGCGCTGAAAACCAGTAAATGAATATTCATGGTAGCACACACAGCTTACAAACAGTTCTTCACTTCACATAGCTTTCAAAAGATGAGCGTGCAGGTTATTACCACAGTTTTGGTGTGAAAGTAAGTTCCTGTTTTTTTACTTCTTTATACTTTGACAACTTAAATTCCTGTAAATTACATGGAATATATTTACCACAATTGTTTGCCCAAATCTTACTATTCATCTCCAGTCTCACTATTCATATTCCAATGAGCTGTAAGATTTTCTTGTTGCCTTCATCAGTGGGAAGGAAGAATTTAAGATCTGGAAGATTTAAGATGCTACTTAGGTGATCCTGTACATGGCAGAAAATTGAATTACAGAAGGCAAGTTCTTCAGGGCTTAAACAAGGAAAAGACTTGTGACTACTGCAAAAACTCTTCTGACTCTTCTGAAAGTCCTCTGATGTTGTGAAAGTTCTCCCTGATCTGTAAGAATTCTCAGGGAATGTGACCTTAGTGACTGCCCTGGGACTGCTGTGGGGTTAAGCTGCATCCAGCATTGTGTCAGCAGACAGTGGACATCTGGGGGGACTTTTTCTTTTGGAATCCAAAGATCAGGATTGAAGTTCAGGAGGAGCCATTGCTCTGACATTATGTACCCCATGTCACAGTGATGAAAAGTTTTCTCTGAAGTTTGACTCCTGATGATGTGCTAGGGTTTACTTATGCTGAGATTTTGGCTACTTTCACCAGTTGGTACAATTGCCGTATTTCCTTGTGATTCCTAAGACTTTGTTCATGCACATATGTGAAATCACTTCAATGAATTTTAGGAATTACTTTTCCTAGGATCTTTTCTAGAATAGTAGGTGCCCTTGATCTGCTGTGGCTGGTCAAGTAAAGCTTCTCTGAGCAAGCCTGCCAGAAAACACATTATTCACTGTGGAGAGCAGTCTGTGTTTATGTCCAGAGATATCTGCCTCCTCCATTCTAATCCATTATTTCATGGTTCAAAGGCTTCAAGGATATGGAAATATGGGGAACACACCCCTGCTGTATTTATGGAGATTGGAACAGTTCTACTAGTAAAAACTCTTTTCCTTTCCTTTCTGTTTGATTCAAAATACTCAGTCACCTTTAGGTGATGGAACTCTTCAGAAAAATGGAAGATCTGAGTTCAGATCTCTGCTCCTGCACTGATATTTGAAACAAGCCTGTTGTGTCCCAGATGTTCAGTGACTGAAGGGGATTATACTTTCAGCATTACCTTCCCAATCGTTCTTCCCTAAGCAAGAAAAAGCTTTGTGTGCCTAACTATTGGATTAGGTTTGTAGCTGCAAATTACTGACAGAGATGTTTCATTGCCTTTGAGAGTCCTCTCTACTTTCTGTTGGACAGCTTCAGCTCATTAGCATCTGCAAATGCCATTCCTGGGTGCCTAGCAGGTACTGCACAAGCAGAACAGTTCTCTGAAAAGGTCCCAGTGGGATAGTAACACATCCTTACTTCTGGCTGGATATGTATGTTTATGTGCAAATAGATTTGCGTTTTGTGGTGACTTGCTAACAAAGCACAAAATGCAGCTGCCTGATATCTTTTAGATGTCAGATGATTTCTGTGTAATACTTACTTTAAAAAGAATTTAGGCAGTATCTCTTACCCAATAGCATCTGCCCCTGAATATCATGATTATCCTTTTTAGAAGTGAGGTGTGGAACTCCCAGCTGTTTGCATGTTTACTGCTGCTTTTAGTCCTGCTGAGTTCTAATAAAAGAGGAGACTCGGCTGGAAGAAAAGTACTTTTAAGACTGGAGCCATAGGAAGAGAAATGGATACCTGTTTCAGAAAGTTAGGCTGTAACCCTCTTCACCACTCCAGAGGCAAGTATTCCTCTCACATGCAGTCATCCATGGTTTGTCATTAAAAACACAACAGTAGTTCCAGTTATTTTTTGATAAACCATCAATGTCTTCACTAGCCTGTCATTTCATTCGCCAGTAAAGCAGGGCCCCCTTGAGAAGCCACTGCCTAAGAGTTATTCCCATGTCACATTCCTGTAAATACTGTGCGCACCTCTTGGTTTTGGTCTGCCAGCACACCTGTGATTAGTGTGTGGGAGGAGCATGACTCAGACCTAGTCATTCCAGTGACAATTATTCTTTAACCACCCCAAATTAGTCTTAATCGGTAAATGTCATCTTTGTCTCCAACCTCACTGGTTTAGACAACATAATTCCAAACTTCATTATTCCTATTTGTGTTATGAACAGTATTGAATCTTTGTAACTATTTAGTGATGCCAGAAGAGGGGAGGGTTTGGACCACTTTGTCTTTAGGTTTGTTTGAGAAGCATTTGAAAACCCTGTGTAGAAAATAGTCACATAACTTGTTTGTACTTGTTGCACCCAGAAGTAAAAGTTGTGTGCGTGCAAGAAGGGATTGGCAGGTGGGTGATGAGCCCCTTGCAGTCTGGCTGTGGCTATTGAAGTAACAACACCCAGGGTAAGGGTGGCTTACCAAGCTTTTGTTGCCTCAAAAGCTTCAGACTGAGCTGCAGAGAGGCAAAGCACACAGGTGCGGTGTAGTCCAGTTAAGTGCACTAGCTTTAGGGGCTTAATTTCACAGTAGAGGAGATGTGAACTGAGAATTAATTGTTGTCCTTGTGTCCAGTATGCATTAATCCTGTCAGGTGCAGCCATGCCCTCAGCTCTTGCTGGCTGCTCTGTCACCTGAGCAGACCTGGCAGCTCCTGGGTGATGAGCACTGCCAGACTGGGCTCTGGGCAGTGCAGAGGTCACTGCTGGCTTCACAGTGTGCCTGCTTTGAGCAAAGTCAGCTTGAAGGACCTGCTGAGTGTAAACCAGATGAGCTGCAGAAGACACAGGCTTCTAGGTACCCACTTTCAGTTGTTTTCAGGGTTTTGTTTGACTAGTTTTGGGTTTGGGGGCAATACAGTTAATCCAAAGAAGTGTCTTCTCTCTGGAGTCTGTGAGACAAGGGATATGCAATTTTTCCATCAGCTGTCTGGTTGAGGCCAGCACTCTACCACCCACCTTTGGTTCTCTTCAAAATGACACCAGAGTACCTCCATCCCACTCTGCTTTTATGTTGGGGTAATTTATAGGCATTAAAATTTTACCTTTTCTTTTGTTCTCAGAGAAGACAAAACCTAAAAAAAGACTGTGCTGTACTGCTACATAGACAGCAGAAGCTTTTGTAAGTCATTGGATGAAAGTTAGGGGTTGAAGAGAAATGCATTGTCTTGTATTTCTCTGAACTGTGTCCTTAACTTTCAGCACAGGCAGACGTGCCCACATCTTGCAGTAGTGCTTAAAGCACAGCTGAGTAGGGGTTCTAAGCCTAATGAGAAGTGAGATCACTGCACTCTCAGGGGAAGCCTTGGCTCCTTCCTCCTTGGGGTCTCACTGGTCCTTTCAGATCTGAACATGATCAGCAAGGAATGAAGCCAGCTATGAACTTCCCACATGGGTACTCTGGTGGGAGTAGAGAGGAGCCACCTGAATCCAATTATCATTTGGAACAAAGAATTACTCCTAATGTAAGATTCCTTAATTAAATGAGGTTGAAGCAAAGACCAAAAGGAATCAGACAGGAGAATTTTGCTTGAACTTTGCAAGTGACTTTAACCATTAAACTCTTGTGTTGCATCAGTGATGGTGGCAAGTTTTGTCCAGAAATCCATATATGCGAGTGCTGGTTGGTGGTTTTGGTTGCAAAATTCAGATCCAGTGCTGACCTCTCAAAGACCATGGATAGGTTATTGCAAAATGAGGCCCAATGGTTGCCAACAGGAACAGGCCTGAGGCAGCTGTGCAAAGCCCAGCAGAACGTTTGGCAGCAATGGAGGGAAAGGACCAGAAAGTTTGGATGACAGATGATCTCCTTGAGTGTCCTTAGATTTCCCTCCTGCAAGGCCATGTAGAAAGGATCACACAAGTCACAGAGGAACGCTAGCAACTACGGAGGTAAGCAGTTCCAGGTGGAGAGAACTTTTCCTAACTGTGGCTTTTGATTTTGTTTTTGTTCTTTTCTTTGCGTAGCTCTATTTCAGTAATAGATTTTACAATGAGGAGAGCTGGTGTTTAATTGGGGGAAACCATTTGAGCTAAGTTGAGAGTAGATAAAACTGAACTTTGAAAGCAAAAGCTTTCATATGGGTGCAAATGAGTAAAAATCTAGAAGCAGTATCTGGAGATTTAATTTTAACCAAGTAATTGAAAATGGCCATGCATTACCCTGCATAAACTGTAGAAGAAAAATGATGCCCTTAAATGGCTCAGTCGTCATTTAAATGGTGATCTGTTCATTAGTGCTGGGAAATGAAATGGAAATCCATTTCAATTTTCTAGACAATTTAAATTTTATTGTCCATAAAATTCTACAAAACAGTAAAAGAGTGTCCTTTCTTACAAATTGCAGAGGATTTAATCAGATTTGGCATTTTATTAATTCTCATCATGGTAAAACCTGCTAGTGAATACACTGAGCTGAGTTCATCCTGTGTTGGTAAAAGTGTCCCCCTGGGGAGTCTGCCCTGGTATGTTTGGAGCAGAGATGGTTTTTGCAGCAGTTAATCTGTTGGTATGCTTACTTTCCTCTTGGTAATCAAATTGGCACATGGAGCAAGATCTTGACGATGCTCCCTGTTTTGAGCATGTGCACTTCAGTGTTGCTCTAGACTAATCCCTTATGACATTCCTGAAGATGTTGTGATAAATATACTGCTCTTTACAGGAATTGTAGTTGCTGTAACTAGTTGTAAAAATTGGTACATTTTCTTGCCATTCTGTTTTACCTTATCAGAGATAAAACCTATCTTGGGGGAAATAAAATTTAGAGAGGTGACTGGGAAGTGCCATTTTCTGTAGAAGATTCTAGTCTTTTTCTCTAGTCTTACCTTTGATTTATCATTATCGCTATTTCAGATCTTACCTGTTGATCTTGTTGTCCCATATTGTTATATTTTCTCTGAAATAAATTGATTCTGCAAGGAGTTTTCTATGGAATTGTTGATTAAGCTGTGTTAGTTCTTGGAAAGTCTTTTTTCTATCAAGGGTTAAGGCCTTAATTTCAATTAATGACTAGGTATTACTGTGTTTGGAGTTAGCCATAGCTTTCTGTCACATTTAAGAATTTACCTGTAAGTTGAGGCAGAACATACATCTTCCTGTCTGGTCTGTGATGCACTTTTGGATGTAGAACACTGCTACCCCCATTGGGACTCACTAGTCAGTGGAATTGCTGGGCCTTGCAGAGAAATGGATGCCTTCAGGTAATTTAAGTAAGAAGAGTCAGGTGAACTCATTGGTGTGCAAGTGCTGTTTGTTTACAGAACAAGAGTGTGCAACCCTGTTTCCCTGAAAGTGAGAGATGCTCATGGTTAGGGATTTCAAAGTCTGTCAGCTTGAAGTCTCACAGTATCCAAGATGCTCTTCTTTTTAATTCCTTTCAGCGTGATGCTTCTATTGTCTTGTGTTGGTGTCCCTTTACAGCAGAAGGTTAGTGTATGACCAGATTGTCACTCCTCAGTTTCACAACCAAGAACACATCTAAGTCCTCACAGGCTACTTCTGACTTGTTTTGCGTCTGATTACTTTAGTAATCTGCTTTTCTGCAAACGTTTTGGCTGCAGTAGAGTCTGTGGCTGCCTTTAAATCCCCCTCTGGTGACTGTTGGCACCTTTCAGGATAAATACAATACTAACTGTAGCTGTCAAAACAAATGAGTGATGAGTTTTGTGAATCAGGATTCTTGCCATTTTACGTGTTTGGACACTTCTCTGTTTGCCAAAATTCAGATTTTACAGTGTTAATTAGTGGGACTCTGTTAATTTAGTCAGGTGCTGCTGTGCAGAAGCAGGAGCCTTGGCCAGGGAGGTAATAGCCACCACTCTGGCAGGAGGCTTCATCCTGGCTTTTCATAAGCAGGCTCTTGGATCCAAGATGCAGCCCTTCATAGAGAGCAGGGGGGTGTTGGCCCTTCACTGTCATCTGGGAGAGAGCTGTCCGTGTTAAAGAGCTTTCTCACAGGCCTGATGCTGAAGTTTGTTCTACTGGCTTGTACTTACTGTGGCTCTGATGGCTCCTCTGATCAGTTTTGCTCTCTGTGTTTTTCCATGCTGTTTATCCTAGCCCAAACACGCTGAAGGCAAAAGCAAAACCTGTTAGAGTTGTGCTGTGCATGTTGCTTGCCAGCCAAAACACCTGTGACTGCTGCTATCAGCTGTGTGGCTGCTTCCAGATCAAAATCTAAAAAAAAAGAAAGCTTTGAAGCATCCTAAGGGATACTGGAGTTCAACATCTTTGGAAGGTTTGGTAATTTACCGACACTTGCCTCTATTCTTCCATATTAAGTCTTAAACTGGTAAAATGTAAGTCACTGCAAATCGATGAGATAACAGGAGGTTATATGGCTGTGCTGCTGTAGTAGCAGGCTGCTTTTATTTTGTAGAGTGAGGAAAGGGTGGGAGGAGAGAGGCAGCAAGAGCTGCTTCTGGTGTTTGTTCCATAGCTGTTCTTAACTTCCCTTTCTGCCCTTACACACTGCAGACAGCCTATTTTAAGGTGCACAGATGTTTCTACTACTCTAGTCCTTGGTAGTTGCTTAAGTGGCTTCTTAGAGCAGCTGTTCCCTTGTTTATGTCTCTGACGTTCATTTCATTGCGGTTCTTGTTTTTTTTTGGTGATGGGAAGATGAAAAAACCCCATGTGCTGATGCTCTGTTGTTTAGACTTTATCAATTGTGTCATCACTGGTGTCCTACCCTTCTGCAGGGGAGACATTTCCATTGTAGCTGGAGCCCAGTGTTGTCCTTCTCTGTCCCAATTTTGCTGTCAGCAGGGTGATTTCACCAAATGTGATGATGAGAGTGAGAAGATTTGCAGTAGGATTCAACTAAGAGTTTAATAAAATTTGCCTGTGGTCTCTCATCTTTCATCCTAGCAGTCAAGTGCTTGTGCCACATGGTTTGATGTGCATGTCCCTCATAGCCTATTCAGGCTTCCTGCTTTGCTCTTTGCCATTAAATTGATTTTCAGACTTGCTCAGTAGTGTGCCAGTTCTCTGATCTTTGCCATTGCTACTGCCTTGCTTCAGAGGTGAAAATTAGAAGCTGGTGGTATGAAAGAGGGAGGTGGAGCAGTGTATTGTTTCTGTCCAGAAGAACAGAGAGCTGTGGGAAGAGCAGGATTTAACAGTTACTGGGACAGCAAGGGGGAGAGCTCCTCTGGGAATTTACTTTCACTTGAAAAAATGTCTTTTTCCCAGGATGTGAAATTCAGGAAGTGATGCACATGCTAGGACTAGCAATTGTAATTTGTTTTATAACAGGTGAAAACGTTCTGGATATATATTGTGAAAAGTCATGAAGTGCAGAAAATTAATTGACCTATTAGATTTTTGGCTAAGTTGTTTACATTTATTCTTTACTGGCTAAATGGAATTATATCTTTTTGCATTGTGTTAGTAAAAAAGCAAAAGGTAGATAAAAGATTACAAATAGGAAACTTTATAATGCACAACACTTCCTAAGAAGAAGCAAATTAAGCAGCTCTGGGTCTGTCTGTACTGTTCTAGAAGGTTGTGTAGATACTTGATAAGTACATCTCGCTTCAGAAGCTTTGATATCAGATTGCAAGACTACAAATAACAATTCTATCCAAACTAGCTTTGTAAACAATTCTTTAAGATACCTGTTCAGTTTGGTATTTGCTTGCATATTGTATTTAACAGTTCAGTGCTTTTCTTTTAACTGCATGCTCTCTACCCATAAGTAGGCATAATTACCACTAATCAAGACCCCTAATCTCAAGCAATTATAAGCTCTTACATTGTTCTAATTGCACATTTGAAAATAATGTCATTTTCTCATATAATTATGAGATGATCCATACAATTAATGTCTGCTTTTCTTTTTATCTGATCAATGTTAATTTTGTGTGACCTCACAATGTGTTATCTGAAAAATGCCTTTGAGACTTGCAGTTTTTGTGGTTAATTTACAGTTGTGTTTCATATTCAGTAAGAAGTGATACAGTGCAACAAATTTTCAAGGTTGTGCTTTTCAGCCTTCTATGAACTGAAAAATTTGTTGCATATTAGGAACTTGTTGGTGAAACAGAAGTGCAATCATCTATTTAAATCATCTACTATTTGCAAATGCAGGTGCTTGCTCTTTAAATAGTACTTAGGTTAGTGCAGTACGTAAAAGGGGTTTATTTTGGTTTTTTAATTGTTAAATTGGAATTTACATGCAGACAGACAGACTTTCTTGATCAGCTTTCCAGGCAGCAAAAATGAAAGCAGTTCATTTTCAGAAAGCACTGCAAGTCCTGGGGGCAGGATATAAGAGATTGTTCACTAGCTGGTGTTGGTCTCACTTGTTGCTGTGTAGTTCTGCAAACCTTCTGTGTGCCAGGCCATTGCATGAGTGCATTTTGAGCAAATCATCGTCAATCTGTTGATTCATCTCAGGAACCAAATGCAGCACTTACATCTGTAAATGGGGCAATTGTAAACCTCTCATTCTTACAGACAGGAATTTTTCCTGGTATAATTCTAAAATCAGACCCCAGATCTTTTACCGTGGTAGCTGTGACTAACGCTGGCTTGTATTTATTTCTCTGTTTTTACTTCTTACATCACTAAAAATAGCAGATGATTTGGTAACCTTTGCAACCTGTGTCTGACCTTCATGATTCACTTGTGGGTAATTTGCTGCTGCAATTACTATGGTGCTGTCTGTGATGTTATTTAAACACTGGTTTAAATGACTGCAGTGTAAATGAGCAGCCACATTGTTGGGGACAACATCTTTTTCTTTATTGTAAGAAAAGAATATTTCTGTGAGAGGGTGAGTGCCACATAATTTCTGAGGGATCTTGGCATTCCTGGAGAAAAAATGCTGGAGATTTTGCTCTGTCATAAACAGCCCAACTTTCTTCCTTTAGTAGAGTATGTGTTTCTGAAATCATTCTAGGGCTGCAGTCTACTGCAGTGGGTTCATTTCATTATTCCTTTGAAAGTAAGGAAAGGCACACAGCCAGCTACTTCTGTGCAGAAGAGTTCAAGGTTTAATATGCTAATGTATCTACCCAATATTAGGCTGCAAAAATCCTTGGCTTTGATGTGTCTTTAATGGTAATAAAATGGTTGGCTAATGATAAATTAAGGGTGTAAGTTTGGGAATTAAAAAAATTAATCTAGGCAGGAATAATTTTTCTTGCCAAGATAATTGTCATACTGGAACTGCAGTTTGCAGTGAAAATTCCTTGCTTTATAATAATCAAAAGATACAATCAAACTTCCGGTTTTTCTTTAGGCTTCACATTAAAGCTGGACATTAATGGGACAGAGTGGAGACTCCCTTTTACCTTTGCTGGCCTGGAGCTGTACATGCCAAGCTACTGAACCCCCAGGTCTCACTGTTTGCCAGAAAGCAAAGATAAAAATCTGCTTGCCATCCTCTCTCTAATTTGTCACCCATTTCAGTGCTGGGCTGGCTGCCTTGTGCTGCTGCAGTCTCCTGTACGGTCATGTTTGCATCTGCATAACAGAGAGCAAACCAGGACTTATTCAGGGATAGGTAATGCTGTTCTAATACAAAAATACTCATGGATTAAGGAGCTGTTATGGTAAATCTGTTTTGTAAAGCATTTTATCACACTTCACTACTCATTGGACTGCCCAGTATGGTTTTGTTCAAGCACAAGTTGAGGTTAAACAGGGAAAATATATGTTTCTGGTCACTGTAATAATGCTCTCCCCTCTGAGAGAGCACATTTTTCTGCATATTTTTATACCTGTTTGTACAGAGGAATAGATGGAAAAAGGGAGAGCTGTTCTCTACAGAAACTCATAAAAAGAGAAGTCATGCAGCATCAAGAAGGAATTCTACAGAACATCAGCAGTGTAAAGGCCTTGGGCAAACCTTAACTTAAATCACATCTCTTGATGATCAGGGCAAAGACAGTCCCATAAGTTTCTTTACCACAGTATCAAAGGTTTTTGTTGGTCATAGAACCCTAGAGCATCTTAATTGGCTTAAGGATATCTGCCTATAACACTCCCCTGAATAAACAGCTGCATTCTCAAAGGAAGGAGTGGGATGATTTTTTTTTAATAGCTGGTGAGGGAGTAAATAAACAGCAAAAACGGGTACTTCAGTAAAGCAAAATATATTTTTTATAAATATGGCTTCTCATTGACTTGACTTTATTTCAAGTGAAAGAGATATGGTAATCACAATTTAGTGCTTGTTTTGGGGGGACAGGAAATGATTAAGAGGAAGAAGTTACTCAGCAAGCCAGAGCACTTATGGGTGGTTATCATCACATCTGCAGTCTGACTGTTCCTCTCCCTCTACAGCCAACCTGTCACATATCACTGACCTGATTCATAATATAGGAGAGCTCCCCTTGAGGCTTCCTGTCTCTCCCTTTCATTCAGGGCTGGATTGGCTGGAGGAGCCGCAGCCCCAGCCTCTGCAAGCCATCAAAGCTTGCTGCTGAGGCTGCCACCAGCCTGCTGCTCTGTCCTGCCTTCAGCAGATGGATCTTCTCAAGTCCTCTGTGTTTTCATCTGCTTCTCTCCACGCTTGGAAACACTGCCTTTTTTTCTGCCTCGTGTTTATTCTTAAACCCATCTTGATGAACCAGCTGGCTTCACAACTGCGTTGTGTGAAGTCAGGAGGGCTGTGCAAAGGTCTGCCTCTGAGGGCTCTAGCTCTTGCCTCAGGCCTTGCTGTTCTTTTGCCTGAAGAATGTAAAATGTAATGTGAGTTTTTATGTATTATTAAACTTATGTCTATAAATTACTGACCCATGGTAGCTGTTTATTACATATTCCATCTTCTGCTTTGATGCACTGCTGTTGTCACTCCGAGGTGGGTAACAATGACTCAGCTTACTACTGTGATAATGCACTTCAAGCCTGGAAATCTGTCACTGATGGTATTTCAACACAGGTGCTATAAACCTGAGATGAAAAATTAAAGTATTTGCTGTCAAGCTATTTCTCTTAAAATTCTTCTGTCTACTGTGGTGGTTTTGTAAGGTTTTGGGTACTGCTGAGTTGTTTGATGGACAAAGTCAGTCATGTTTTAGGAGGTCTGTGATGCAGGACATGCTCTCACAAAAGTAGGTGGTGGTCCCCAATTTGCAGTGCTGAAGGTGACCTATGAAATGCTCCTGCTCATCAGGCCTCCCTAATAAAGCACCGATATTTGCATGCATTTTTACGACCTAGCATTTCCAGTCTTAAAGCCCAGTGGAACACAGACTGATCACCACATCTTATCATGTATTTTCTCTGTGGTTTTTCTTGTTTTTCACAGCCCTTCTGTATGCTACCATTTTTGGTAACGTGACAACCATATTTCAGCAAATGTACGCTAACACAAACAGATACCATGAAATGCTGAACAGCGTCCGGGACTTTTTAAAGCTCTACCAGGTCCCCAAAGGACTCAGTGAGCGTGTGATGGATTACATCGTTTCCACCTGGTCAATGTCCAGAGGAATAGATACTGAAAAGGTAAGTAAATTAAACTGCAAGGAAACAAGTCACATCCTGAAAGTAGTCCATTAAAATAAACAGGAGGTACTGTCTTAGTAAAGGAGACAAATATTCTTTAAATAGTTCTAAGCAGCAGCTTCCCTTAATTTTTAACTTTCAAATACAGTATTTCAGCTATTCTGTCATACTGACATATGATAGTGGTAAAAGTATGTATGTTTTGCTAGTGAAATGGCATGAAATAGTATAAAAATGATTAAGAGAAAAGCTCAGTTTACAATAAATAAAGGTGATAAGTAAATAACGAGTTGCAGATTGTAACGCAACCTCGCAGTTTTTCCAAATGAGATTTTTTGGCAGCATTTCTTGTGAGGTTGCTTGCAGCTCTGTGGGCCTGAAAACAAGGTAATTTTTTTTTTTTTTTTGGTCATTGGAGAGTTTGATTGTAATATTCTGTGTGCAGGTTAAAGGTACTAATGAAAAATGGGGGTATTTAATAACGTATTGCTTGAAATCTACTTTGTGTAAGGCAAGTGTTATCATTCTGATTCGTTGAATTGATGAATAAATTCCCATTGTGTCTTTTAAAATAACAGATGGCATTTCACCAGAACAAATGTAAAAATGTATCTCCTTGTCACTTTTATATTAGTTGCCAACTTCTGTAGAGATAGACAGTTTTTCTTCTGCTTGTAAAGAAATGTGATTTGTGGGGTGGATCATTCAGGAAATCATACCAATGCTCTGCTCACCAGCCTTCTGGTTGGCAGCTGAATTTAGCATTCTGAACTGTGGATGATGCAGTTAAAGAGCAAACAGTGTCATTTCTGTACAGCTGTTACAGCATCGTTACGAAGGATGAGAATAGATGTGGCCTTGCACTGAGCTGCCTGGAGACTGAGGGGCACACAGGGCCCTGTTTGCTTTCCTAAATGGTCTTCAGCATATCTGCCATTTTTAGATCCTAGACATGATTCTGTAAGCACTGTCTGCCATACTGGCTTTCAGAAAGAAATGGTATTTTAGTGCTGGATAGCACTGGTTAGAAGCTGTTCTGTGTGTTTTCTCACAATCTGTCTTTGTGTGGGGTTGTGATTCGAGGTAGGTGCGTTTGGGGAAGCTGGAGAGACGTCTGAGGATACATAGTGTAATGAGTGCTGATGCTTTCATTCAGCCCCCATTACAAACTCCTGTCATCATTTTAACAAAACAACAAGAAAAAATTGCTATGTAAAACATGTTGGTTTTTTTTTTTTTAGCATATCTTCAAAGTTTATTCTTGGCTTCCTTTGATAAGGAGAGAAATGCTTTAAGAGGATGCATTGGAGACAGCAGAATAACCAGACCAAGCACAACAATACTCAGTGTAGCCTTTGAGGATTATCTTAATAAGCAGGAAAGAAATCTCCAATTGTCAGGACACCAAAGAGCTTAATACAGCGCTGTTTTCAGTGACTGGTGTGTTCATGGCTGAACTGCTGCTGGCCATGACTGCTAAACCAAGAACTCAGCTTTCATCTGCACAGCAAAAGCTGTGGTTGGCTCTGCCAATCCATAAACTCCCAGGTCTGAGCTCTGTTGTTTTGATGCCTGTGTATAACTTCTGGGATGTTTTGTCATGAATAAAACATGTATTGCTCATGAGGCAGAACAGTGGTACTTGTGCTGCTCTGAAACGCAGTGCAGCTTCCTACAGATGAGGCAGAGACTTAAATATGAACTGAGCACAGAACTGCTCCTGTCACTATTTTGTAGGCCACAAATTTGTCAGTTCAGTGTTCACTGCAGACATGCTAAGTTATTGGTCTAGAAAATGCCAGTACAGCAAAATTTACCCAAGAGTTACTGAAAGATTCTAAAATTGATCCACGAAGATACATTTCTTACCTCCCTTAGAAATGAAAGTCTTCTTCCATTTAGATCTCAAATGTCTTTAATCCCTTTCATTTTTGTGAAGTCTGGAGACAACTTCTTTAAATGGAGAATGGAAAATTGGTTAACTTCCTCTAAGACTGCAATACCAAAAAGTTTTTGGATAATAGCATAATTTAAAATATTCTCTGGTATACTCGGGGGGTTTTGCTACTATTTCTATTGCAACAACCCTTTTTGTGTGTGATATTCAGGTAACTGGAAAGTGTATGTGTAATTCCAGTAGTAAAATTTGGCAAGAATATGCCACTAGAGAGTATTTTTATTGGCAGAGTAAATGAGATAATGGAAAAGACAGATACGGCCGCTGCCCGTGTTCCCTGTTAAACGCTGGTCTTGCTGCCCCAGCTCATTTCTGTGAGCCTGGAAAACTGGGAACTGGCAGGTTTGGCAGCTCTTCTGTACAGGGCAGCCAAGAAAAATCAGCCCCGAGTGCCCTACACCTAAGCACTATACAAATACATGTCTTTTTAGAAGTAATATCTGTAATAAAATGTCTGTTTGGAGGTGGGCCAAAGATGATGATATTGGTGGTGGAGTTATTTGCCTTTGGAGTACCAGGCATGATATCTGGAACCAGTGCCATGCACAGAATTAATAGCTTGGTTCTCTGCTCAGAACTTGCACAGAACCCCATTTCAAAGTGTAGGCATAGCCTTAGTGCTTCCTGTGTTACCTTTTTGTTTTTCAGGAGTATTTGCAGTGAGACAGTTTTCTCCTTCCACCTAGGAGAATGTGTGGGAGTAACTCTGAAGCTCGACTGGAGTGCTCCTTAATTGGATGGAGTAGTTATTACTAAGAAAATAATAATAAAAAAAGAGGCAGACTTAGACTACTCAATGTTTTTCTCAAATAATATGTCCTAGACGTGCTTCATCATAGACCATCCCCCAAGGATTTTGTTATATCCAAACCCTGCTCATGTCACTTTCCACTTTTAATCTGCACATGCAGCAGTGATTTGGTATTCTTTCCACTTGGCTGTCCGTATTACATTAAAACCCTTCAGAAATGGCCCTGGCTGGTACCCGCTGTGCTGAGCATCAGCTCCATCAGCTCGTGTTCTCTTAGGACCACACATCATGAATCGCCGTGAGGAACATTCCATTTGGAAGATCAAAAGCTGCCCAAAACAGCATCATACCTTAAAGTCCCTTTCCCATGTAAACAAAAACTTATTAGTGCCACTCGGGGGTAAATTTGGATACCTGCAATTCTTAATGTTATGAGATAATTAAACTTTGAGTAATTTGTTTTAGTTGTTAAAGCATATTACTAGTGCAGGCTATTCATGGAATCTGCCTATCAAAAAAATGACCTGCCCTCTAGAAACAATTCTTCTGGAAGCTTTTCTTCAACACTTTCTATCCTGCTGAGCTCTTAAGATTTTTGTCTTAAAAACCTGGTCTTCAATATCCAGCAGAGCATGTTGCTGAGAGGAAAACAGTGTTTTCCTTCAGATGTTGTAAAGTTAGTATTGTTGCTTATGTGGATAAATAATATAAAAATAATATAAAAATTAAGAAGGAGGAAAGTGGTTCTTAAACCTTGCGTGGTAAACCAGCCATAGCAGGCAGGTAGAAGCCATGCACAGGAGTTGATTGCCCGATTTCCCTCCCAGGTTTTGCAGATTTGCCCCAAGGACATGAGAGCAGACATCTGTGTTCACCTGAACCGCAAGGTTTTCAAGGAGCACCCCGCCTTCAGGCTGGCCAGCGACGGGTGCCTGCGGGCCCTGGCCATGGAATTCCAGACGGTGCACTGTGCCCCAGGAGACCTCATCTACCACGCCGGGGAGAGCGTCGACAGCCTCTGCTTCGTGGTCTCGGGCTCCTTGGAAGTGATCCAGGATGATGAAGTCGTTGCTATATTAGGTGAGTTTTGGAGCTGGTAATGTGCATTTACATAAATACAAAGATGTGCAGCAGTTTATAGCCTACTCTACTCAATCTTTAAAGAGTTTCAGTAAAGTTTGTTTTTCCACTGGGAGGTTTAAAGAGCAAATTGCTTCAACCCTGTTTCATCTGGTCAATGGAAACCTTACTTTTGCATGGAGTCCTGGTCATTCTTGGGGTTTTCCCTGTCCTGATACATCCCTTCTGTTGGGGAAGATGAAACAGGAAAGCCTTATAAATATGATTGCCTGGCAAAAGATTTTGAGAATATGGAAACAATAAGTGAGATTGAAATGAGAGCAAGCTTTGAGATACCTTAGTTACTGAACAACTGGAAAACAATGGTGTGGCTGGACTGAAGGTAATCCCCTTTTGATGAAACAGTACCCTCTGCTTGCAGATAGGTCCAAGGGTCAGAGCAGGCCCTACTAGCTTGGCAGAAGGGGTCCAAAGAGTAGTTTTTAGGGTGTAAAATGTAACACAGTATGGTAATGTAATGATTCTTACAGGCTGTTTATGAATGCTATAGGATTTGTATCTTGTGTTAGATTGGTTAGTGAGAATTCGAATATTCAACACAGAAGAAGACTTATTGTATTGTAACAGGAATCTTGCTCTCTCTCTCTCTCTCTTTACCATGCTCTTGCCTTCTCTCTCTTTACTGCTCTCTTTACCTCTCTCCCTCTCTTGGGCCTGCTCCAAGCTGTGGCTGACAGCTCCAAGCAGAGCCCTGCACCCACACCTTTGCAATAAGCCACAAGTTCCACGACCTGGAACTCTCAGAGACCTCTGGTCTCTGTCCGTCCTGACTGTCCTACCCCCCATCACTCCTACACCTTCTAATTAGAAATTCCATTTACAGCTTCAGAAAGCTTGATGTGCCTGGCTTCCCTGCCTCACTCCCACCCCTCCCATAACCATCCACTTTCGTTGGAGTTTTTCCAGTTAGATTTATTTAAGATGTCGTGTTGCAATACTATTTATCTATTTTAAAGTCAAAATAGTTTAAAACATTTAGAACCGATTTGTGTTAACTTGGGTTGGAGGCATTGTAAATAAACTGATGGGGTGTGAACAGCATTCTGAGGCAAAGCTAACATAAAAGAGTGTGATAATCCAATAGATGTAGATGAATCATGGGGTGGCTGGAGCATTGAGCAGGTGATACTTATCATTTGATTCTGTCAAGCCCTTTTGTGATAAGTAAATTCTCATGGCGGCTTAATCCTGTAACTGTCATCATAGCAGCCTGGAAAAAGAGAATAAAACATCTTGGTTATCTAACTTTTTTCTGAACACATACACTCAAATCTCCTAAGATGAATGTCTACTGAAAAATGAGGGGGCTAATAAATATGCTGAGCTCCATTTTTCTGTACTTTTGAACAGGATTGCTTGTATAACATAAGGTAAATTTAGAGTCGTGGAGAATCAAGTTGGTAATACTTTGTGCCACACAAGAAGCTAAAAAAGTGAGAAGTTGGAGGATAACTAATTCCCTTTTGTTCTGGAATTACCTGTGCTGCTCAGTGCTGAATGACACTTGTAACTTCTGCTTGTCTGTGCTGCACATCAAGAACTTGCTGCCTTTTGCCTGTTGACCTGTCATGAATTAACAAATGTAGAACACAAACCAAGACCCCTCAGTTTGTGTACCTTTATGCCACCACCTGGGTTCAGCGTGAGAAGAAAACCTCAAAACATCTTGCTGCTCTATTTGAGTATGGGTATAAAAGCACTAAGATCAAATTTCTTTAAAATGTTCTTTAAAGATACCAATTTTCTCCTCATCTTTACTGGTAGCTCCTGCATTTTACTGTAACACTCACTTTAGAAAACCCTCAGCCAAGATTGCTTGAGGAATCAGTGTTAAGGAAACCTAACTCCTAATCTCTGCTGCTGCAGAGTGATAGCTACAGATAAATGAGACTGTTCCCTTGGGGTCTGGATGAATAGAAGTATTTTGTTGCTGCTCTTCTCCTGGGATGCAACTGTTGATCCTCTTCCCCCCACAACTTTTTATTTTCTTCTTTTTCTTTTTTAAAATTTGAAGTCAGTTCCCTGACTCTCGCTGAAGTTGGTGAGTTTTATTCACATTTTCTTTGTGAATAGTTTAAGTGGAGATGAAAGTAAAACAAAGTTGGATCTATTTGGGATTTTGTGAGATTTCATTTTGGATGTGCATCAATTTTTGGTGTTTCAGTTTCTGGACTAGGGAATCCCTTTCCTTCCACACTTGTGTGTTCCTTCTCCCTCCAGGGTGTGAAGACTTCTGCTGAAGGATTCTCTATCCTGAAAAGAAATTATGTATTTAACTAAGTTTTTCACTATTCTAAATCAGTTGAACTTCTTTTTTCTTCAGCATTGTGTAATTTAATCACCACACTACTGAAGGATATGCCAGGAGATGGGTCAGGGTTTCCTCTCTATCCTCTTTGTACTCTCAGTTTTCTTATCTGTAGAAAAGAGTGTTTTTGGGGGGGGGGGGGAATCTTGTGTTTGTTTGTTTGTTTTAGGGTTTTGGTTTTTGTTAGTTTGTTTTTATTTTCATAGTTAGCTAAACTTGCCAAGCTCTTGATGTATGTATACCAGAAAAAATAAGGCACTACAAGGGGGAAACAAAAGTGCATTGTACAAGAAACATGATTTTTGCTGATCACTCAGCCAGAGCAACCTATGCCATAAATTTTGTTTACCAGTCCCTACCAAGCATAGCTGTGAACATCAGGCACGTAACAGCAAACCATGTGAGGAATTCCATAGGGCAATTTTAGTTGATAGGTATGTTACAGAGACTGTAATCTTCTTTCAGGCATCCTGGAAATGAAAATGAAAAAAAAATAAGTGCACGAATTATTCAAGGTGAATTATTTGCTCAGCTCTGGCTGTCATGTAATAAAGCAGCTTTTGTAGCTTGCAATGTGGCCTGTATCTTCCTTACAATGGAGAAATGAATTGCAAGTCTAATTCAGTCTGTGGGACTGCTGTACAGCATTACATAAACCAAAGGCAAACTGCACTTAATGTTTAAAGGATCCAGTGTTTTCATAGGAAACATTTTCAAGTTCTGAAATCATTTAACCTTGCAGACTGGCATATAAGAGTGTACTGTGTAGCCTGGAGTGTATTGTGTACACTTGCATAATATCCTTCCAAATAATTTCCATGTAATACCCCAGAAACAGGTATATTCTCAGTTCAGGCTTATGTTCTTAGAACAAAGCACTGACTTTGATTGACTTGGATTAATATGAGTCCTGAGTTGGAAGAAATTGCACATAGGCCAGCAGTGAAAAAAGGCACTTTTTTTGTGTGTCCCCTAAGATTGCCTTTCCTGTTAATTTAAATTAAGACACAAATATTAAAATATGCAAATTAAAAAAAGAAAAAACCAAACCTTTGCCTGTTTTAGTAAAAATTTAAAGAAATCGGTGCACTTTGTATGAAGTTTGGTTTGTTGGGATGAAAGATACATGTTTTGAATTTTATGTAAAATTTATGCTAAAATACAAGTTACTGATGTTCACACAACACAATCTTTGGATTTGGTGTGTCAAAGAAACAGAAACAAAAATGTAGGAAATGACCAGTCTTTGGATTTGGTGTGTCAAAGAAACAGAAACAAAAATGTAGGAAATGACCTCTCAGCCAGGTGATCGATTTATTTGTGATTCATTCCAATACAAATGAGTCAGAAAAAGAAGACTTAGCAAGAAAAGCCACTCTCTTACTATGTTTTCTATGTTAATGTGTAAGTATGAGAGTGGGATTATGTAGAAGGGAAGTTTAGCTGGTGGGAAGCTGCCTGGATGAGGCACAATTCTGGTTTTGGGAGTTTGCTGTTCTTCCACTGACGCTGCTGTTGCTGCGTGGGATGAAGTGCTGACGTACGCTCAGCACTTTGAGGAGGACTGAGACAAATCACACAGTCCCTGCCCTGAAGAGATCCAAGTGAAGCACAGGTCATGCAGGGCTTCCATTAAGAGAATGTTTTCAACTTGGCTTTGCTTTTAACTTTCCTAAGCCCTCCCACTTGGCCTGATGGTGCTTTATCCACCTGAGACTGACGGTATCTCTTTGAACTACTCTTGCTTAAAGACTTGGCCATTTATCTTGATGTGGTTAGAAAAAATTTGAAGGTTTGTTTCCTCTGTTAAAACCAATCAAGTGTTTATGTGCACTTCATTTGGCAGCTCTAGGTTCTGTGTTTAGGAGCAGATCTTTCAGGCTAAGACCCTGAACATCTGAAAACTTGACTTTACTGCAAGTCTTTGAAAAGTTAAAACCTACTCGTGCTCAGGAGATTGGGTATGTTTTAATTTATCAAATAACTTCTTAAAGATATTCCTCCTGAATTAACTGTGCTCCAGGCATAGACCATAAGGTCTGACTGCAGCTTTCTTTGGAATATGCAGGGGAAAAGGCACTTTGCTGCCCTCCAGTCATTTAGTCTGAACCTTTTCAATCTCTGCTCACCATTGCTTGAACAAGTGCTGATTCCTGTGCTATGTCACCAATTGTGTGTGTGCTTAGATAATGTAATGAAAATTGCAAAAAAGAATGCCATTAGCAGCAGAAATAACATTTTGTACGTGTTTTCTGGAAATCCATGGAAGGGCTGGATAGGAGACCTTGTTAGTACCTAAGTTGGTTCAAGGTCTTTCTGCCTGAAATTGGGGTAATTTTGTGACATTTAAGAAAACATTCCAGTAAAAAACTAAAGAGAGGAAGAAGACCCTTGAAAATCAGGGTGGCAAACTTTTTTTTTTCTAGGTAGCAGTGGGGAAAGCAGTGTCTTGTACTTAAATTTTCAGACTGCTGCAAAATTAGTCAATTAATGGCTCCTAGAGGGCTTGTCTGATCAGTCAATCTTTACTTGTATGAGATGTTCAAAGCTGCTGAAATGCTCTTGGCACTTCCTGCAAGGAGCCCATCTGTGTATGGAAGGTAAGACTGGAGGTTAGTTTTGTGGACTTGATTAGAGACAGGGAGCTTTAAGCTTTTATTTAACAACTAAAATCCAAAGCCTCTGAAAACCACCGTGGTCTTCAGAGCTGAGGGCTGGATGAGAACAATAGCATTAACTAGATTTAATTAAAAAGAAAAAAACAGCACCCTCCCACCAAACAGTTTGTCCCAAGAGTTACATTCCAGCTGTTCTGCATTTATGTTCTTGCTATCTTTATTTGAGCTAAAAAATTTCAAAATAATAAACCTTTTTCTTGACTATTGGTTTAACATCACAGAATATCCTTAGTTGGAAGAGACCTGTGAGAATTGTTCAGTCCAACTCCTGGCTCCACAAAGGGCAAGTAAAGTGAATGAGACAGGAAGGGAAGTCAAGGCAGGAATTTATTGTGAGTAAGGAATACAATTTTTCTCCAACAGGTCAGTTTGCTTTTACTATTCCTTTTGCTGCTATCAAAGCTGAAAAACAATATCAGCATGGAGATATTATGTAGGTATGCAAGTGTGCAGTAACACAATGTCAAGAATGGGATTTTCTGGGAGAGGGGCAGGAAGTGTGCAAAAGATGCACACAGATTTACAATAAAGATCACACAGAAGCTGAGGAAGTGAAATTTGCATGACCCTGAAATACAGATCTTTTATTGTTATTTACAAAGCTACAAAGTTGACAAGATTGGAGACTGTGGTTTTAACGTGATGTTGTAGGGGACTTCGGTGTGCCATGTTTGATTTCAGCAGGATATTAAATGCTCCATTTGCTTTGTGTGGAGAAATTCCTGCTGATTTAATTTGATCTAATTGCAGTCTTAAAGAAATGTTATAAGAATAATTGTTTGTTTTCTTTCCAATTGCTTTAGCTTACTCATTTAGCCGTAAGCATTTCGTTCAGATGTAGACACCAGAGGATTGATTCAGATTTTGGTGGGACAGATTTGCATCCAGACCAGGACAGTGCCAGCTGCAAGGGCAGCTGTGCCACAGGGATGGTCTCTTTTACAGGAGGGACAATAGCAGTGCAGAAGTATTGTCTGTGTTAGACCCTCTGCATGGAAAACATTGCAACTCCCACACAGTCGTGTGAAAACTGCTTCTCACCACACCTGAAGATGGCAGAGGAGTTAGCTGAGCCCAGGCTGCTATCTTTAGCCTGTCCCTAGTACCTGAGCTAACTCTGGTTTCTCTGAACTGAGCTGCTCTGTGTACTGCTCCATTTTCAAAGATTAGCTCTGTTATTTTAGAGCTTGTTATTTAATTCCAAGACCTTGAAGAAGTCTCTTCCTTCTCTGCTTCATTTTTCACCTGAATTTTAAATTTAGGTACCCCTCTCTGTGTTAAAAACGGCAAGCTCCTGAGCTCTCAGGCTTAAGAAATGGTTGCAGGATTATGGATGGCATTAAGAGTTTTTTGACTGTATCTAACATCTCAGCATTGTTTGTGCTATTGAATAAGACTGAAACATGACCAGCGGTGCTTTGACAAAGGAATGATTGAAATTAAAATCCATCTTTATCCTCAGTAGTTCTATTGTGCTTTTTCTATTTATAGCTGAAAGGTGGGGTTTTTTTTAGATTGATTTATAGAGGCAGGTTGGACAAGTTGCATGTTTCTGTGGAGTGATTCAATAAACATCAATTGAAGGAACAATTTTCAGAGTTTGATTTGCTCAATGAGTGTCCAGGCACACTTAGCAAAAGCATTACAGATGGAGATGCAGCTAAACTTTTGAAAAGGACATGGCATAAAGAGGTCTACATTAATATAAAATTTTAATTTCACAGTGGATGCAGGAGCAGCATTAAAACTCTTATTAAGAAATATAGGTTTATCCCACATGGTGGTTTCAGACAGAGTATTCCTTATTCCTGTCCTCCAGACATCTGGGGTGGGCTGATATCAGGACTTGCCATTTTTGAAACTTTTTGTTTATTCTATGTCTAATTTCTGACAGACATTAAAAGCATGAATTGCCAAAGCTCCTGTCCACTGCTGTTTGTAGATGGTTTAAGACTGCACAGGGTATTGGAAAAACAGATTTTTAAAACATTTGATGGCTTTCTGGAGTAACTGAGGAGGAGGAGTATTCAGAGGCCTCAGCAGGGAACTTCTGGCCATGTTTAATGTTCTATTGTGCTGAATTTAAGCACCTTTGCATAATGTGCTCTTAAATGGTCCAACAGCATTGCATGTGGGAGAAGTCCCCCTTGGAAGCTGGCAGTGTCTGGCAGGTTACTGGCAGAAATGATCCATGACACTGGGAGCTGAAATTGAGATTTGGTGGGGATGAGGCTTTCTGTTCCAGCATGTCCCCTGATATCTCAGGATATCTGTGTTAGGAAGGCTTGCACATCATATTTGGGTGCATGCTGCAACAAGAGGTGCGAAGAAGTAGAAATTATAATTTAGCAAGGAAGTCAGCTTTCTATAAAGACCCTGATTTCTGGCAGGTGAACCGCTGAACTAATTTCTGTAACATTGTTAAATTTATACTGAAGGATTTACTAGGAATACTAAATAAAATTAAATACAAGATAGATGCAAATTTCATGAGGTTTTCAGCATGTTTACTCTCTATATTTCAGAACACAAAACTTGCTATTTAAACTCCTGTGAATCCTTTCTGTCTGAAATAAAAGAATACAATTTTGAAGCTTTAATGTATGTTTCAAGCATACCTAGAATATAAAGCCTATCCCTAAGTAATCAGGGAAGTAACTCAGAGGATAATGCAATTTGAGCCTCTTATATAGGTTTGTTCTTTTTTTTTTTGTCAGAGAATTAGCAGTGCCCATGCAATGACAACTCAGATTGTGCTGTGTTTTTCCTGTTACTTCACCAGTGCAAATACATTAAAATATATTTATTACTCCAGTTACCTGAGCTACTCCATATCCTCTGAGTTTGTACAAACTGGCCACATATTTATAACATTTTTATAGTAACCATTAAAATGCAAATAAGGATAAATGATGCAGATTCCAGTGAAGCCTCCTGGC
This sequence comes from Fringilla coelebs, assembly GCF_963513975.1. Taxonomy (NCBI): domain Eukaryota; kingdom Metazoa; phylum Chordata; class Aves; order Passeriformes; family Fringillidae; genus Fringilla; species Fringilla coelebs. The sequence continues at coordinate 91,973,619 of NC_140030.1, read as the reverse complement.
TTTATTTTTTTTTTTTTTTTGTAAATGAACCTGGTAGGGCCCAGTTGATGTTTAAAACTCTTCATCACAGTATGTCAAGTAGTGAAATATAATTCTATATTGTGTATTCTGTGAGACAAATAAGCACCTTAATTACAGCAACAATAATAGAAAATTTAGCTGTAACTTAATCATGTTGTTGCTACTCATCTCTAAAATAAATGTTTTTATTTTGTCTGTACAGTAATGTGTTTCAACAGAGAAAATTGATTCAGTTGTGCAGTAAACTGTCTGCAAAATGTTGCCAGGCTGTGGTTTACAGCATGAACAGATACTCTGTGTTTCTGTTTATGAACCAGGCAAATCACTGAAAGAGCAACTTCAGTTTGTTATCTCTGTAACACTTGCTTTGGTTTCTGTGGCAAAGATGCTCAGGGATTTTGGAGGTCTAATTAGAGCAAAATAGTAGTTCAAACCTCTGGTTAATGAAAAATAATATTTTCTCTGCAGTGCAGTTGGTCATTCACTTTTCATTAGGTGTCTCAGTTTGCACTTGAGAAATCTTAAGAAAATCCAAAGCAGCAAACAACTTCCATGCACCATCTCCTGCCAGCTGTACTGTGCTGGAGAGCCAAACTAAGGCTATTGGGTGGCTGTCAGGTTGTGCAATTTATCTGTAGGACAGATACTGAATACTCCACCTCAATGCCAAATGGTAGCTCTGTTTTTTTTCTGGCTGCCAGTTTTTGTTGCATTAATGCACCAAGAAGGAAAATTACTTTTGCTCTATTATCTTTACTTTTCTTCAATCTTTCTTCTCTCTGTAAAGTGGGAAAGTTTAAATTGCATGCCTTAGATTTGGAGGGAATGAGGGAATAGGGAAGAGAAGGATTTTCAGCTGAAGCCAAAGAATTGTGTGGTGGTCCCAGGGGGAGTTTGACCCTAGAAAATCCGTGTGATTGCTTTTACAGCAGTTGCTCGGTGGTGGAGAGCAATCCTGAGGGTGCAGGTCGGTGTGGGGGCTCTGGGGAGCTGTGCTGGGAAAGTCCTGGTGGGTCAGCATCACAGATAACTGTGTTTGCTGAACACCTGATTGCCAAGATGTGCTTGGTGCTGCATTGACTGCCACTCAGGTGAGTGGTGTTGGGTTGTTCATTGCTCAGCCATAAGCGATGTTTGGTCATTCTGTCTGATCTTTGGATCTGCTGACACAGTCAGATCCTAATTCTATTGTTCAAACACGCAGATGAAGGCAAATTGGGAGGGGCCGTGACCTAGATTCTGCTACTGGCTGCTGTAAAAATGATTACTGTTGCTTTGAGAATGATTCAAACATGAATATTTTGTCTGATATACTGAAAATCCATGGGCTAGTGTGAATGCCTTGAAAATCCATACTGACTTGGAAAACCTGCAATACCTGAATCCATAGCTTCATCTTCTCCCCCAGCTATCACACCAAAACTGCACTGGACTTCCAGACACCCAGAACCCAAAAGTGGACTGAGTAGGTTGTCTGCCAAACATACTCCACGTGAGTCATATTTTTTTTGGAGTAGAGTGTAATATCTTCTGCCTGAAAGAAGAGCTCTTCAGTGTTTCCTCTTCTAAGAGTGAAAAAGTCAAGAGTTGTTGTGGTATCAAGGCAGTACAGTTGTAATGTGAGAGGTTCTTTCCTTAGAATCAGCAGAGCACCTGACTAAGCTGCAATAATCAGATCTTTGCCACTGCTGCTGCTTTCAGGAGACAGGGTGGATGTGGCCAGATCTTATGCCTGACTCAGGCACTACCACTAAATTGGTAGTGGTAACAGAGAAATCATCTTTTCACTTCTAAGATAAACAGCAAATTTGGTGTGGAGAAGAAACTGGGAAAGAATAAATATGGAAAAAGACATTTTATAAAATATTTCTTCACAGTTTAAATATATCTGGGTTTGGGGACTTGTTATTATAATTAAAACAAACAAGGAAACATCAAAGGCAGAAAACTATTTGGCTTTCCAATGCATGCTGAGCTGATGGTGGAAAAGGTCCTCAGCCCACAAATCCAGCAGGGAGTATAAATGATTGATGGTAAAAGCTTAGATCATCCACTTTAAGTGTGATTGACAGCTAATGTTCCTGGCAAACATCTGGAATTCAGCAAGCTGGGAATGAGAAATGCGAAGTACTGACAAACAAATGGCCATCTGCATTTCTCTGGCTTTTTAATCTTTCTTCAGAGGTAAGGTGAAATATCTAAAGCCTAGAGTTATGTATAAAAAGAGGCTTTTGGCTCAGGTTCCTTAAGGCAGCCCTTGGACTTTGCCAACCACCTTCTGACTCAGAAGTATCACCATACCCTTCTTGCTTTCCAGCTACAGATGGTTTTGATAAAACACCCACTTAGTCTGCCCCCCTCTTTTTTTTTGATTCCTTTTTCCATAGTGGTTGATCTTACTTTGTGGAGAGCATATAGACAAAAGGAGATGGTATGCAATTCCTTATTATGCATAAGAGACCAATTGTTCTAAAGCAGTGCAGGTAATCCTGAGTGGAATTTTAATTCCTTCTTGCTATATAGATTTCTACTGCTCCTTCCCCCCATTTTTCTATAAATGCCGAACAAGTTTTTTTTTAGAATCTGACAATCAAATTTGATACTTTTGGTACACATCATTTAGAAAGTGGACTTGACAGAAATAAAGCAATGAGGTGCTCGTGTGTGCCTTGCTTTGGAAACTGAAGTACAGTGTAGGATTCATTTCAGCTAGATCACTGGCTGTTAACTTCAAGGAAGTTTTTTAATGAAAGAAAAGAGTGCAATTTCTTTTGATTTTTTAGTTTGTTTCTTAAAAGCAGGATCTTCTGTGATCTGACTTGAGTTTGTGTTGGTTTTCTCTGGTGTGGCTCAGCGGGCACCCAGCAGACCCGGCTCCTTCCTGTGCTGCCCTTGCCTCCAGTGGGAGGTGGCAGCACACTGCAGGAGGGAGATTTTTTCAGAGGAAAGAGTTTCAAATAGTGAAGGGAAACTGTGGTTGCTGCCACAAGTGAAGGACAAAGTCGTATCTCTTTCTGTGTTATGGGAAAAGCAGAATTAAATTCCAAGAAGAGTAAGACATAACTATTTTCTGTTGTACCTCATTTCTGAGGTAGGCCCAGCAGCACCATGCTGTTTGTGCTCGGATTGTACTAATTAGTCATCCCATTACTGTAGGGCAGTAACATAATGGTTGTCATTTTAAGGTAAGGAAACTTGTCTGGAGATGTTCAGCAATACACTTAGAAATGAGTTAGAATTCCTCTCCCTTGTGCTTGGACTACCAGCTCTAACTGTTGCTCATCAGTGATGGCACAATTCAATGCTTGATAGATTCTAGAGCGTTAATTAAAACAGTTGTTTAGCTAATTGCCTGGAAGATTGTGAATAAAAGCATATTTATTCCAAAGGCAAACAATCCATTTTTACCCAGTGAAGCATATCGGTTTTTATGGTGCGTAAAAATTGTTTCATTTCAGTTTTGAATATATTGTGTGTGTGTCTGAAAGCCTTGTAGATGATCTGTTTCAACTGCATGGAAGCTTTTTTTCTTTAGCCATTTTTAATGTATCTGCTAACAAAAACCATACAAATAATTGAAAATGTGAAAAGTCATTGCTATTTAAAAGAAAAGGTGTTTACTGTATTGGTCTGTGGGACTACCACCATGCTTGGTGATATGAAGCTATATTGTACTGTTTCCAGATGTTGGCATTGTTCTATGCAAGAGACTAGAGGTGAAAGAAAGGTTATCTTTATGGCGCCTTTGCCTAATTTTGTGAAAAATGTGGTAACAAAACAGGTGGTTTCAGTGTATAGATTCAATTAAAATTAAAATAAAGTCTAAAGTGGTCAGGATCTAAACTGATCCATGTGAGGTGGATGGTGTAGGTCTTCTGTGGAAGGCTGGGAACACATTAGAGTTAATAACAACCTATTGCAATTCAGGGTACTTTACCATCAAGCTGAGAGCTTTTTCTCAAAGAAAAAATGCTTATCATCTAATGGAAGAGATTAGGTAAGGGTGGAAGTACAGCTGAAGGACTGAGATGGGAATTTTGAGATTGATTTAGAAGTTTTCTTTCTGAGCTCTTTACTCATGATAGTTCTCTTGACTTCATATAGGCTTTCAAAAATGATGATTTATTTAGGGAAGGAATCTAAAAGAACCTGGGTGAAGTCAGTGAACTAATACATATTTTGATGGTTTGGATTTAAGAATTGCTATAGGCAAGGTATTACTTATAAGACAAGGAACCATTCCTATTAGAACTTGATAGATCTGAAAGTGTTTCCATGTCATTGGTCTTAAGAGAGATGGGCAGTGATGATATAGCGCAGAGAAGTTCGGGAAGAAAACTAATTTCAAAACAAGAAAAGTATAGCTTTTCATTATCAAGGTAACAAGCGGATATTCCTTTTTTGTTAGCATTATGTATTGGAAAATGGGGGGAAAAGACCATTCCTCTTGTAAATGAACTTGTAACTTTGTCCTACACACTCCCTTTTGTGCCCAGCCTGAGCTGGGGTGCAGCCAGTGAAATCCTCACAGGGGGCTGCTCCTCCGCTGGATTTTGGTGTACATGCCCTGCACTGTAGTGCCCAGACTGGTGCAAATGCCATCCTTGCAGTATCCCACAGCTGGGATTTCACTGCTGCCCCAAGCTCATGCAGACATGCACATGGGAAGGGTGTGTGGAAATGGCTCTTTTCTTCCTTCCACTGAGAAACAGCTGAACTTTCATGCCTTGTCATTGTTATGTTGGGAATAACTAATTGTACTCTTCTTGTTTGGGCTCTGTTTAGCTGCAGCCTGTAGCTGCACTGATGTGTGATACAGGATGATTTTATTGACGCAACAGTGAGTAAATGTTAGCCAGATTAAGAAAAATCAACAACACGGATGTAAGAAACAGATCCTTTGTGTGACAGTTAAAAGGAGGAAGGGAAACCCATTTCCTCTTAATTAATTTCTTTGAAAGGGATCAGAAGAAAACATGAACCAAGAATGAAGCACTCTTCTTGATTTTTAGAAAAAGACCTTTATTGATATTTAAAGGAGACTTGTCACGTAGAACACTTTTAAAGTATGATTTATTCTTATGAAGTTTTGCTAGGCTGTTGTAATTAAGAAAAAGATAATGGAAAAAAGTTATCAGTTAAATATTTCAAAGTTGATTTTTTCCCCGACAGTTTTTTTTTCTCCGAGTGCAAAAACAGCAGAAACTTGACTGCATGAATGAGATGTCTGTTCTTTTATATTTTTGATGGAAATAGTGCTGTTAATGAAAGCAATGCTGTTGATTTTCTGTAGGCAAAGGAGACGTTTTTGGTGATGTGTTCTGGAAGGAGTCGACTCTCGCCCAGTCCTGTGCCAATGTAAGGGCTTTGACCTACTGTGATCTTCATGTGATTAAAAGGGATGCCTTGCAGAAAGTGCTGGAGTTCTACACTGCCTTTTCACACTCCTTCTCCAGAAATCTCATTTTGACCTACAACTTGAGAAAAAGGGTAAGTAGCTGTAACATCCATCATGTAAGTTATCTCTCTTTTAAGGACTGTCTGCATGAAAAAAACTGAATGGCTTGAATTCTGGAATTTTTTGTGGACCCCTTTTATAAGATAACTTTTCAGAGCTTGCCTAAGAGACCCTGCTGGCATACAGAGTCAAAAGGCTGTGAGTATTTATTCCAGTGCTAGCTTCAGAGGGAGCTAGACTGTGTGTATGTGAAAGTATTCTACATTTCCAGGAAGTAAACAGGTTCCAGCATATATGAAAACTGTCATGCACTTGAGATAAACAGTGTTCACTATTTAATGTGACTTCAGTTTGTAAAGCAGCTAAAAATATCTTAGAGATGTTGCCTGAAATCACAAGGAAAATGACAGGGAAGATATAAAATATAATATATGGAACAAAAGTCAAGTACAGTAGACACCATGGAAAAGTAATATGAACATGGCCTTCTATCAAGAGTTCTTTCTTTTATTATAAATCACATTTTGGAATTACTTTGCTTATCTATAATATCTCCATTTTCTTATCCTTGATTTTTTGGCTATTTTCATTCCTTGTTGTGTGCTGTTTCAAGTTATTTTGTCAAATGCAAGTAATCATAATCTAATAGCCCAGTTTAAATCCTCTGTGTAATCTTCAGTGAACAACCTCTGTAGAAATTCATTAAAATTGGGTGGGTATAATTCAGATGATATGATTTTATGATGCAAGGTAGAAGACAATAATATTACATTGAAAAGAAATACATTAGAGAACCTGTACTTGCTTTGTAAGGAGATTTGAGATCAGCTAAAGAAATATGTTTGATAGGAGACTTTTTTTGTTCCTAGAATGATTGTCCATAGTAATTTCCAGGTGCCAAGTGAGTCCTAGATAATTAGACCTGAAAAAAGAGAAATCTTTTAATATTTTAAATCTATTTTCTAAAATTATACTTTACAACTAGACATTTTTAAAGATTTTTTTTTAATATATAGAGTTGGCATACAGAAAGTAAAGTAGTGTGATGATATTTTTTATCTCCATATGTTATCAGTATAAAAGAGTTCAGCTTTTTAGTGTTGGATGATAAAAGAATGCGTGATCCACTGTTTGGTGAAATAAATCAGAGCTCTGGTAGAAAATTGATGTGATTAAAAACTCAGAAGCAAGTTTTTACTTGGGGATTTTCTCCTAAGTGGTTTTTTTTTCAAGTGAAGGTACAGAGCTGCAAGCATATTAAGAGAGATGTCCTGTTAATAAACAGCTCCTTACCCCGTCTTAGTTAATGTAAGAAATAAAATAAATTAAAGAATTTGACATTGCTGTCACCTCAAGAATCAGTATCACTGACTGACAGATTTTATAATTAACTCCATGGCTAATGTTGTAAGATGCACTCAGAATATATAACTAATCTTTTCTTTCTCAAAATCTGTAGAAATAGCAAGCTTTGAGGCTTAGAAGGACCAACATTTCAAAACTCATAGTAATGCTAGCAGAATTCACATAATTTTGCACCTGATCTGAGCCAAAAGGCCCAGCTTTAGAATCAAATACCTGTTCCAGAAGTGCCACTGTCCCTCCGTATTTATTGGCGTTGCTTTTCCCAGCCCAGGTTACAAAACGTTTTTTGACTGCAGCATCACTAATTCCGTGCTGTCAATTTTCTACACAAAGTGTTCCTAATAAAAATGTACATCTTATGATAGCAATTTCCATCCAGTTATTCAAATAATTGGATTTTAATTGAGTTGCAGTCAGCAGAAAAGTGGCATTGATTGATAATGGAAGTGAGAATTTGATGGTTCTAAGTTAACAGACTGTAACACTATTTTATTAAAAGAAGGCTGATTGCAATCAGAATGCAAATGTTAAATAATGTGAATCATATATGCTCTTGGAAATGCGTGGAAGGTACAATACTTTAGAAATTTGAGGTGATGGACGTTAAAAGGCAACTTTTTAGAATTTAGAATTTATTCTGGTTTAAATATCTGTGATTTTGTTTTTTATAGAAATAGCTCCCCAGCCTGTCGCTTCTAACACTTCTCTGGTCTATTTCTGCAAATGGAATTTTGTAGAATTAAGATGAACTGGTACCTTCTGTTGGTTACATTTGTGATGTATTGCATATCCTTTGGAGTATAAATACCAGAATTACACTTTTCATTTCAATAAACAGTTTCATCTCTGGCTCCAAAAGGGTTCAACTAGTTGAAACGTAGATATTCTATATTCCTCCCAAATATATTAATACAGATTCCAAATACATGAAAAAGCAGCTTTGGGGATTTTTTCTCAGAAAGATCTCATATTTTTAGACTTGGTTATTCCTGTGAGGTGTCCCCATCTTCAGGGCACATGTGCCTTTAGTTGGCTGTGGTACTGAGTCCCACTGTGCTTTGTAGCCTAGCTTCACTCAGCTTGAGTCAGCTCTAGCATTGGTCTATTTTTTTTTTGCCATATTCACGTATTCCTTGGGTGCTGGGTCTCCTCTGGTGATCCCTGGAGGAGTTGAGCTCCTATCCCAGGCCCTTTGGTGCTAGGGAAGTTCCCCCATTGCTGGTCAGGACCCACGGCTGATGGATGGCTGTGACAGAAATAAGCAGGCATGCAGGTACATTGGAAGGCACCCAGACTGCTCCGTTGGTCTTGACCTCAGCTAAAGCTAGAGCTGGATTTAGGCAAAGTAAAAGGCAACATGCCTTGTGCTGTTCTTCCTATTTGTCTTGAATGTGGTTTGAGCTGGGCTGGGAGGGCAGGACGCTTCTGGTCTGTGTATGCCCTTTATGCCTTCCTGGAACAGGCCTGCAGGTGTAAAATGTTACTGCCTGTGGTACTTAAAGACTTTGTGGCCAAGGGAAAAGTTTCCAGTGCTCTGTGCCTGGCACGTCATTTTTGGCCCTGTCTGTGCTGTGAAAGCATTTTCCTTTCACTCACTTTCTCAGCAAATGCCAGTGAAATATCCTCTTTTCTGAAAGTGTCAGCTTGCTGTCAGGTGACTCCCTGAGCAGTTTCCTCAAGTGACTAAAATCCCTCCTGAAGTTATTAGTTGTCTAGTTACCTCAGAGGGGAGCTCAGACTTAGGAAACTTTTTTATTTTTCCTAAAGGGAAAGAGAAAGCAGACCTTGAATTAATTCCTTCTGCTGCCAGTCACTGAAATTTTCATCTAAGTGGGAAAAGGGGGATAATCATCTGCTGCATCTCTCTTTCCATGCCCCTAAGAAACTGAAACTGCAGTCTGTGCCAGCAGGTGCTATGTGTTGGACTTGAAGACTTTGCAGCTGAAAGGAAGCTGAGAGAGGTTTTTCAGAGCAATACTTGCTGTGACAATGTTCTGAAATTAAAGCAGCAGGTTAACTTGGTGTTTCTCTCCATTTTTGGAATCTTTGAGGGAAACCAGAGTGTAGACACGGGGAGTATTGTGGGATAGTCAAGTGACAAACTCACGAAGGGTATGCTGGACAAGAGAAATGCTGCAAGTTGGGAGGGCAGCAGGAGTCACAGGCTGGATGGAGGAGGTCTGGTTGTTCCCACCAAATATTTAAACACTTCTGGGCTTCCAAATTGGACGTCATAGCTCCAGGCTGGTAGAGCTATACAAAGAGAAAAGCTTCCTCCACAGATAATATGGTGAGGTGCAAGTTTGCTGTCTTTAAGAATGGGAAAGGCCTTTGGCAAATGTTCTGGCTTTGGCAGTTGCTTCTTCCCACGTGCACGAGCTTTGTGACCAATATTAACTTCCCCTGGGTTGTACCACCCTGCATTTGCTCGTTTCATTCTGCTGCAGCCGTAAATGATGCTACAGCTCAAATGGCTGCTCGCGCTACATAAAAGGGAGAATTCGAATACATAATTTATTAAGCTGAGATTTCTCTAGTAAGCCATTTTAGCTTGGATAGAGATTAAATGACTAATTCTGAATACTTTGGAGTGTCATGATAGAAAGCACAAGTAGCTTTCCCAGAAGCTGAAATTTGTATCCTGATATAAAAGAAGGAAGGCAGTAGGATCTAGGTACGTTACTGGGATTTTGTAGTAGTGAAAGAAGTGGCAAAGAATGCTCTGCATTTTTACAAATCAAACATGATTTAGTGAGTTAGAGCCAAAGCTCCTAGTCAGAACATAATTGAGAGAGCAGTGATTGTAACAGAATAGTCTCTCTCCTTGGTAGTCTAAGATTACTTGCTTTTGTACATGTAGAGGTGTGTTTATTCTATGGTATTCCAACTGTGCCAGTGGACAGGACTCCCAGCATCTCTTTCAAAAAGCAATTTTAAAATGTAATTGTGCTTTCCTCTTCAGTATTAGCTTAATCTTTCTTCTTTTCATAGTGTAAGCTCTAACTATCAAATCATACATTTCAGCTAGGAGTGCCTCAAGCCCTGATTTTAAATCTTAGGGGCTGTTGGAAGCAGTTTGTTTTCAAAGGGGCAGTCCATGGCCTTATATTCTGCCTTTTCACATGACAAGTTTTAAAATTCTTTTTCATGACAGAGGTTCAAAATGGTATCCCAGAATTTTTTCTGGTACACAAAAGCCAGAATGGCTGGAAGGTTTCAACAAAGCTTTCTTACACTGAGAAGAGAAGGGTTTTAATTTTAGAATATTGTCCCATCTGATGATGGATTTCATAATGGTCAAACTGACAGCCTGCTTCTTTCTCCTGTGTTTGTACTCACCAAAACAATCCCACAAATCCTGTGGGAAGAGGATTTTGATGTTTGACTGGCATGCATCTTACAGCACTGAAAACTGAGGACGTTGGACTTGACTGAGATGTCTGGAAGGACCCGTGGCTTGTGAATTATACCAAATTCCCAAGGAGGCAAAATTGTCAATTTCCAAAAAAACTGTCCAAATGTAAATAAACAGTTAAGCACAGTGTTCTTTCCCATGCTGCTTTTTAAAAGCTGTTCAGGGAGTTGGATGCTCTTGTATACACAATTTCTTTATGTCAATCTAAACAAAACGTATTTTATTCATGTTCATCATTATTAGATTCCATATTGCATTTCTGCATCTTTTCTCTGGCCTTGGACATCTTAACTTCTATCTCTGACAGAGAACTGTCTAGCTAGCCCTCAGATTTTTGGTCAAATAGACTTAACACTCTGTACTGAAAATGCTCTGAGGCACTGTGTGTCATAAAGTTTGCACATCTTTTGTGGATGATTTTTGTGCTATGTCTGTCAGTGAATTGAAGCCTCATGCTCTCAGGAGGACAGGCCCTTGGATTTCTTCCTTCCCCTCCTCTGTAGTTTGTTGGACCCCTCCAGGTAAAGCGTTACCACCCACCCTTAGAGAAGATTTGATGAGCTGCAAGCCTTTAACATTCATATACCTACAGTGATTGTTGATGTATGTGATTGTGTTCAAGCCAAAGTAACTCCATTATCTATTTCCCAAAAGTTCTGAAATTCTAAACTTGTTTCTGTTCTATTTAATGCTTATGGCCTGGAGCCCTAGAGAGAGGAAGATCTGGCTGCAGACAAATAGTTTACATAGTGGGGATGTGTGTGGACAGTAGAAAACATAATTAACTAGGAAGTTTAAAACACTGTGGTGGAGTGACCTTGGCTGGTTACCACTTGGCTGGTTACCAGATGCCCACCAAGCCTCTCTACCACTTCCCCCTTCTCAACAGAACAGGGAGAGGAAAATAAGATGAAAAGTTTGTGAGCTGAGATAAGGACATGGAGATCACTTACCCATTGCCATCAAGGGCAAAATAAATGTGACTTAAGGAAATGAATTTAATTTATTACCAATTCATCAGAGTGGGATAATGACAGATAAGAAAAAAATCTAAAAACCACTTTCTGCCCATTTCTTCTCTTCTTCCCAGGCACAAATTCACTCCCAAGTCTTCTATCTCCTTCCCCTGATGACTACAGGGAGGTGGGGAAATGGGGGTTGTGGTTGGTTCTTAATGCTTGTTCTCTGCCATTCCTTTCTCTTCACACTCTTCCCCTGCTCCAGCATGAAGTCCCTCTCATGGGAGACAGTTCCTCACAAACTTGTCCAATGTGTGTCCTTCCCACAAGCAGCAGTTCTTCAGGAACTTCCCAGTGCAGGTCCCTTCCCCAGAGGGCAGTCCTTCAGGAGCTGCTCCAGCATGCATCCCTTGGGGAGCCACAGGTGCTGGCCAGCAGACCTGCTCCTTCCTAGCCCCCCTCAGTGGCCTGCAGGTGGGTGTCTGCTCCTCCATGGGCCGGAGGGGATAACCTGCAGCTCCAGAGTCTTCACCGTGGTCATCACCATGGGTTGCCGGAAAATCTCTGCTCCAGCCCCTGGAGCACCTCCTCCCCCTAGTTCTTCTTGCCTGATGGTGGTGTCTGCAGAGTTTCTTTCACATATTCTCACTTCTCCCTCTCAGCTGCTGTAGTGCAGCAGTGCTTTTTTACTCTTTCCTAAATGTGTTAGCACGGAGGTGCTGCTGCCATCGCCGATGGGCTCAGCCACGTCTGCCTTGGAGCGAACCACAACTTGCTGTGTCCTACACGGGGACAGGTTCTGGTGCCTTCTCACAGAAGCCACCTCTGCAGCCTGTCTGCTATCAAACCCTCGCCACGTAAACCAAAACCAGACCACAAAACTCTTCTGTTGCTGTTAATCACTACAGGCTATGTTGTCATGTAAATTTTAGCTGCGACTTAGATAAAGCTCTGTGGGTAAGTAGCAAAATGCTTCTTCAGAATGCTCTTAAATGACTAATCCCTTCTAAACTGATTTAATGAATTCATGACATGTTTGAGATGCCTTCTGCTACTATGAATAATGAGTAATTTTCATACATTTAGGTGCTGTAGTATAATGTCTGCACAGTTGTTATAAAGAAGTAACTTAGTATGCCATGCAGAGCCAGCTGTGTATTTCTTCATAGAAATATTGAGTTGTTGAAGTTCTGATAGGCCATTCACTAGCAAATCCCATTAAAAGTAATGCAGTCGTCAATAGATATTATTAATCATCAATAAAATTGATGGAAGAGCTGGTATGGGTGAAATTCAAATTCCAAATAACCTTAAAATGGAAGAATATGTTTCTTTTATGAAGCTAATGCTAAAACCATAACTGCCTTGAGGTATCTTATATTTCCTGTTCTGTGCTATTGTAAATTTATAGGTTTTCCCATGCTGGTCACTAAATTCTTGAGTATCATTTGCATTCTGATCACTGAATTAGGAATTAGATTTGTGCTGACTAAATTTGTAAGCCCAGAATTTTGACTATTTCACAATGTGTTTTCCAAGTATGGAAGATTATGTCAATGTTAGGTCAATAAAGACATTCCAATTCTACGTCAGTACGTGGAAGAAAAATGCAGTAAACAGAGCAAGTTCTGGTCAGCTAAAAATTGGGATTAAGCACTTCATTCATCAGTCCAGAAACTGAATTGATGCTTTGTTTGTTTTTATCATGTTTTGAGGAGACCTGCTTGAATTGTTTTTGAAAGGTTTGTTTTTATCAGTGACCCATAAAATACTCAGTCTTAAATATAAACTAAAAAATTCTGACTTCTTTGAAATCAGTAGAGTGTTCGTAAAGTCTTTCTATATATGGGAAAGCTGTTTCAAGTAGATGAAAAATGCCCTTAACAAGGTTGATGGTGAATTAAAATAAAATTTGTTTTCATACTCTTTTAATCCTTAAAAAAAGACACACTTGGCTTTTGTGAAGCTATTTCCAGATGAGTAATAGAAAGTTGACATTAAAAAAAGGTTTTGTCTCATTTAAAGATGAGACACACACCCACACCAACTTGTTTATCCCAACAGAAGAAAATGCATTACTTTGATTTTTACCCTCCTCCACCCATGTAGACTAAAGCGTAGAAATAATTTTAATACAGAGAAAGGTTATTCTGAGTGAATGAGGATTCCCCAGAATAGCTCCCCCAAGCCTTTTTAAAATAGAAAATGTATTTCCTAGGAACTGAGGAAGTTCTAAATGTTGGCCCACCACCAGGGACAGAATAATCCAAAAGAGTGTAGCTACTCTTACACAGTCTGGGTATCTAGTCTTCCTTGTGGAAACACTGAAAGGAAGGATTAATCCCAATTTTAAACTCATGCTTTTCCTTACTAATGTGTTGATTTAGATAAGGAGAAGTGAAGTATGTGGAGTCAGTCTGCCTGGTGTGTTCAGTATGCATGTGCACTCCACCACCTGCTCACAGTCAAGTTTAATGGGGTCCTTTAGTCCAGTCCTCCACCAAGCTTGCGAAGAGGGGACATTCCAGGGGAATTCAAGGAATTCCCTTTCCTTAAATACCCTTTCTCCAAAGCAGTCATCTGCTTACCATGACTGAATGGCAAGAGTTTGAAAATTTTTCTGTTTCTAATTTAAAAAACAAGGTATGAGGTTTTTTTGGTGCCTGCCATCTCTGTCTATGTATGAGTGTGAGTGTGTGTATATATATATATATATATATACAGTGACTGACTTACTGCTGAAGCTCCCAAGTAATTCCAATGTTACACACTCTTTCTAATATATTCCTGCTGCTGCCCAGGCTTTTTTGCATGTGTGTGCCACGTTCTATCATGTAATATAATTGCACTAATTATGTTAATGCCATGGTAACCTCTGTGGCCTGGTGGTTTTATGTTTTGGTATAACTGGTGCTTCACTGTGAAGCAAATGACAGAACAGGGACTTGATACAATCCTGTATTATTTTTTTCTAAAAATGATCTTTCTGGTCTGGGAAGCAGCTGGGTCCAGGAAAAACTTATTAAAAGGAAAAGATTTCCTGGCAGAACAGCTTTGACCTTCTGGTCTTCTCTAGGGTCACCAAGGCATGAACTCATATGACTGCAGGTCCAAATACAACCTGTCCAAGGTGCCCATGAAGGACAGAAAACGCAGATGACTGTGCAATATGAAAGCTGAGTTACGTTGGCCAACCTACATGCTTGAGCAATCAAACTTTATAATCTAAGTGATCCAATTGATCCTTTTTTGGCACTACAGTGAAAGCTGAATAACTGCTCCCTATGGGAAAACAAACAAAAAAAAGGAAAGCAAAAGAAACTAAGCTCTGGAGGTTGCAGCTAGTGTTGTGTAGAGACTTTGGGATCCTGGCTCCAGACCAAATGCTTCCTCCAGGTCCTCTTTTCTTCCTGAAATGTTCTTTCCTGTTTTCTTGCTGAAAAGTTGACTTTTATCGTAACTATGAGCTCTTGGACAACAAGGCAAAGGAGGTTCTTCCCCTCTCTGTGTGCCTCAGCCAGGTCTCCATAGTTCCTCTGAGAGCTCTATTTGCTATGCCACATGATGGGCATAAAAGAAGTAGTTCACCTTAAACGCAACAAAAAAATCCTGTTAAGATTTTGTGTGAACCAAAGCAGTTTCCCAGTTTGATTTGGGAAAAGATAAACAGTAAACACCGAGATGTCAAACTAACCTATGTGTGTAGACAGCTGATGTTTTTCCTGTATCCATCCTTGAGAACCAGCCTTTGAGCTGCCTCTGGATGAGCATCCTGCTGGGGGAGAGCAGCCAGGAGCGTGCCACATTCCTCAGGCCTGCTGCCAGAAGTCACACAGGTAACAGGGTGTCTGATGTCAGCCTGCTCTACGGGCTGCTGCCGTTCCAGCCTGCCTCTGGAGCGTTTGGTTGCTGCCTCTGAAGTGGAGGAACAACAAGGCGTGGCCGTGTGAGAGTTTCTGAATTTGGGATCCAGTACGCTTTGCCATCATGGGAATGAACCCATTGCAAACAAAACTGGATGGGGCACCTTGCCAGTCATCTGCTGTAAGTGTAGCTACCAACTGCTCCTTCAGCTAAAGTCAAGTGTTAAGGAGTGTGTTGGGCTGTGCCTCAGTATAAGAACTTTGAGAAATACATTGAGAGTAGGATCACAAATCATCCCTTCTTATTTGGTATTAATTTTGCAGCCAGCAACTGGGTTTTTGTTCAAACTGTGTATGACTCCTTCCTCAAAAGGAAGTGCACTTTGTTATGTGCTCTGTCAAGCATCTGTTTGAATTCAGATTTTCAAACAGAAATGTGACACTGATGTGAAATGTAAAATCCCTGTACAAGTGAATGTACTAAGGCTTTTTTGAGTAATTTTTTCTAAATTAGCAGACTGCAGAGGAGTCTTAGCTCCACTTGAAATATTAGTATTCTCCTCCTTATAGTGGCTTTTTTTGGTTGTTCCCATTAATTTTCTCTTTTGCTTTTTACATTACAAAATGGGACATCAACTTCAGCATCTTGTATGTTTATGTATGTGTATATATAAAAATATAAGGACACACACACAAAAATATGTATTATATACACACAGTGGTAGGCTACTCTGAGTATACTCAGTGTGCCAAAGTGCTGTCCTTATAGGACTTGCAATGGGAATTTCACTATCCACAAACAGCCATGCAGCTGGACATGAAGGGATCATAATTAACCACAGGTCCAAACCCATTGTCTCTCTATGCAGCTGTGAGACTGCATAATGTTTGCACCACATTTTTATCAGGGGCTAAGCCTGTTAAATTCATTTTTAATTAGTACAGCATTATGAATGTGAAAACCCAATACCCAGTTAAAGAAGTGTTTGGGCTTTAATACTACCATATAGTTTGTAGTTCTTTTTGTTGCCATCTCCTGGGGTCTTTTCCAAATACAGAAAGCAAACACTCCACACATGCACTTTCCCAAACCTTTGTGACTTGGCAAACCACATCTACGTTTCCCCAGCATTTCCCAACCTGGCTTTGCCTTGCAATTCATCTAAACATATTGTTCCTCCATCTTAAAATTTCAGAGGATGTGCTTCCACCATTCTGACATACTTCATGGTTGGTCATTTCTCCCATGTGCTCTGTAATAAATATACTACACAACAATTTTTTTTCATCATTCATTTACACAGCTGATGCCAGAGAATCCAAGAAAATTTCTGCCACAATAATTTTGTAATACGTCAGATGATTTATTTTTTTAAACATTGTCTTTGTGTGAAAATACAGAATTATGTTCCCCTTCTGGAACCTTCTTCTTTACTTTGATGCTTAAAAAAAACCCACAAAAAACCAGACCCAAACAAAATACTTTAAAAGGATCTAATGTTATACCCAGGTTGACTGGCATACATCTGTGTCTCCCACCTTCAAGGTTGATGCCTGGATTTAGTATGAAATTTAAATGTCATGTAAATTCCAGCATTCTTTGTAGTGCTGCACAAGTGAGGCACATTGCAGTCATCCTCTAAGTAGGGAGACGTGCAATTTGATGTTTTTCAAGGTTTTGCTGTTACTTCACAGTGACTGCAAGGATGTTATTTGTGGCCAGTTATTATCTTGATTAATGAAAACAAAATTGCTGTTGATTTCCATCACATACTCGATCAGATGGTTGGCTAGAGTGGAAATAGGAGGATACTGTAACCTTTGGTCATGCTAAGATGCAAAGCAATAACAGAGGAAGAAAATAATGTTAGCTCTAACAAATGGATATTGGTTTTGCCATTAGAAATTTGGTGTAGTCTAGAAATATTAACCTTTGGTTTTCCTTGCCTGCATTTTTCAAATTGCTCAAGCAGCAAGTGTTGTAGGAGTAAAAGTTTCAGTGGCTTACATGTTCTCAGCAATTATCCTGTACCCTTTCTGAAAGAGGAGATTCACGTTTAGTCCAATGACAAATTCATGGGAGCAAATGGAAGAAGAAATAATGAAAAGCTTTTTTTGGAATGTCATTTGGGATCAGTTATATCCTGTAACATAAAAGCATTACAGTGGTCTTTTTCAGCAACCTTGAAAATGGTCATTTGTGTTTGACAGTCAAAATAGTTCATAAATGACCTTCAGCATTCATACCCAAACCATTCTGTAACACAGATGCAGCCATGAAGGGAGTCTGGAAAACTTGTGGCTTCTGGTTTGTAATATATCCCCAAAATTTATAAAATTTGCCTAAATTTGCAATTGCTCTGTCATTTATGTAGCATATTTGTTAGTGATGTGAAGGCATGACTTCAAAAACACTGAGGGGGTGTTTCTTGGTGTGCTCTCTGAGAATCTCCTTAAATATTGCATATTGCTTGTTTCATCACATTTTCCAGTGAGTAAGATTTTCCAAACCCCATCATGCTCTTCAGAGAACTTTTCAGGAAAAGCTTTGTAGAATTATAAGGCCCCTACCAAATTAGCTTTAATAGCATTTTTATTTCATTACATGTTGGAATTTCTTTACTGGACATTTAAAGGTGTACAGATGGAGTACTTCATCCAGAGGGCTCATATGGGGCTATATTTCTTTATTTCTTTTTTATAAGATACTGAATGATTTATTGTCCTTATGTGAGGGGAAACTGAAATGTAGAGGATTAAAGTGACTTATTGGCTTGTACAGTGATCCTTAGTGACAAGGAGGAATGGAACCAGGATTTTGTAGTCATATGTTCTGCTCTGTGTAGAAGACCTTTGAGGGTCTGCAGCACGTGGCATAGGATGTTGAATTATGCTTTGTGTAGTGGAAGAGCAGACTCTAGTTTTGTGGAAGAGCAGACTCTAGTTTTATGCTGCAGTCTTGCAAAGGGCCTTGTGTCTGCTTTGAAAACCCAGCCTGTAAGTATTTAATAGTGCATACCAGTGTGCTGAAGAAAACAGCTGAATGAGCAAAAACAAGGACAGGGTTTTCAGGAGAGGCCAGAAAAATGGTGCTTGAATCACAGGCTAGGCCTTCTTCCCCTTGCTGAATGCTGCATGTACCAAGAGAGCCTCTCAGCAGAGAAGTTAGTTAAGCAGAGAAAGAGGCAGGAGACGAGTGGAGCATCTGGTGTCTCTCCAGGGAGGTGGGTGAAAGAAATCTGGATGAATGGAGCAGCTGATGCTCCATGATCCACAAAGCTATAGGACAGCAGTTGGTGACTGGGGAGAGAGACAGCTCAGTGTTTCAGAGTTTTACTACACCAGGTGGACGCAGTAAAAACAATAAAGAGCAACCTCAAATTATCTCACCAGCTTTTCCCCTGTCTGGCCCTCAAAGAAACCCTTCAGACTGCACCATTTGACAGCCTGTCTGCCACTCCTTCCTGACAAGAGAAGCTGCAATACAGCAACATCTACACTCTCATGTTCCCCAAGGAATATTATTAAAGCAACCAGCAGAAGAAGATGAAGAAGTCTGGTGACATTACTGGACTTGAGGTCCTTTTTCAGCTGTCTGTATCCAAAGTTGCTCTAGTAGCTAAGACAGAAAGTCTGACATGAGACACTGCATTGTGTCTTATGCTATCATAACACATCCTTAAGCCAGGGCCCAGTACAGGATCATAGAATAGTGAGAGGGACCCTTAAAAGTCATCCAGTCTGACTGCCCTGCAGTGAGCAGGGACCTCTTCAACTAGATTAGGTTGTCCAGAGTCCCCTTCAATTCACCCTGAATGTTTTCAGCAATGGGGCATCTACCACCTCACTGGGCAACCTGGTCCCATGATTTACCAAACTTTGTTGAAAAAAAATACTGCTTCAAAAGGTGTGTGTGGCGTGGGTATGAGGCTCGTGTCTCCATTGTACAGGTTGTGCTGCTGGGCCTCTGCCACAGTGGTCATCTAAAGCCATCTTAATTGGTATTTCCAGTTGGTGCCCAACTGGTATTTCCATTGGGTACGTACCAATTTGGTACCCAAATGGTGCGTGATTGATCCTGGTGTTCCTGCTCCTCCTCATGTGTGAACATGAGTGACAAAGCTGCTTTAAGGACCAGAATAGATATAACACTTGCATCCTGCAGCCCTCCCAGTTTAGAGAAACAACATGTGATCAAGCTGCTGCTCTGTGGTTGCTGGGTGAGTGCCAACTGTGGGCTGCTGAGACTCCCCAGACTCACTTAGCAACTGTGTGTGCTTGGGACATGAGAGTGGCTTGTCACACCATGCACATTGCCTACCCCTGCCTGAACACAATGACAGGGATTGTTTTCCTTTGAGATGTACTCTGCATGTGTGATTTGCTGTGTTCTGCCCACCAGCAGCTGAGCCCCACCCCTTCTGAGCAGCCTTTGGAGGTGGTCTGGGCCAGCTGTGTCCCTTCAGACAGGAGGGACATCTCACACTCCATGAACCAAGTGATATTCTGAGTTGTGGGACCACCTTCTCAGGGGACAGTGGTGGAACCAGGAGCCTGAGGAAGCAGGGAGAAGGGTGGTTCTGCTCCACATGAGCAAACAGGTTTGCTGGAGCAAGCAGCTAGAGATCAGTGGTGGCTGGCTTCTCATTTAACAGTCCTTGAGGAACCTGGGGAGTCAGGTAAGGAGGGCTGACCTCCCAGAGATCGGGATTTCTCCTGTTTTCTTTCTCCATTTCCCTCACCTTGCCTGAAGAGATGTGGCAGGTAGCAGAGCTAGGCAGGATCCCTTCCACAGGGATGTGTTGTGGGAGTGGTGTGGACAGCCCATCTGTTAACAGACTGGATTGCCTTAGCTGCCAAGGGTGGTGGGGTCTGGGGCAGTAGGTCTCCTCTCAGGGATGCAGGGAAGACCAGGTACAGCCTGCTGGACACACCAGGCTGGGCAGCAGCAGAGAAGACAACATTCCTGCTCCAGCCATATCTGCATATGCAGATCAGGAACATTCTGAAAGAGCAGCTTGACAGTGAATATTGGTAATTTTATCATAGAAGCATCAAAGCTAGTTGGTCTGGAAGAAAATAAGATTTTTACAAAGGATTACTGTTCTTCTGAGCTATTTGGAGGTTTCTAGCACAAACTGTTCAAAACAAAAACTCTTGATTTGAAATCTAGCACAGTTCAGTGCAGGGTATTTCATGGTTTATGGAGCTGTGCAGTAAAAAACTAATAGGAGTAGTTCTTATGTCTGGGAGCCTCCTCAAATGGATCTGACATCAGTGGTGAACACTTCTACTGAAGAAATTCCTGGTCCTTCTTTAACCAGAGGTTTTTAATCTATTTTGTAAATGCTGAATATGTATTCTGCATGTTCAGTAAGGCAAGACTGAGCAGATAGGAGTAGGGTGCAAAGATGCAACAGTAATAATCATAATAATGATAAGCTAAACAAATTACCTTTGTAATGTAAAGAAAGCTAATGTTAGTCATTATTTGACTGTTGCTGGATCCATGATTCTTTAGTTCCCATGTGCTTATCTTAGGACATACTAATCATGATTGCATTAGGAAGCTTCCCATTTTATTTTTTGTTTAGGATATTGATATGGCAGCTTGCATTAAATGCAGAAAAAGAGTAACACTTTAATAGCATAATATTAATTGTTTAAGATTGTTTTGTGACATAAATATTCTTTGTTCCACATTAAAAAGCTTCAATTGCCTTTAGACATCCTAAATGATTTAGAGAAACAGACAAATGATTTAATTTTGATTTTGTTTTATACTCCAATGAAACAAACAACAGATTTGGAACAAGCTGCTTGCTAGACATTGGAAATTAAACTGCTCTTTTTATTGGGCACTGGTAAAGCGTCTCTGCTTTTCCTGATGGCAGACAAGCATGAAATACATTGACTCATGCTTGTGAGGGTGCCATCAAGCTCCTTTTATTTCCTTGGTTATGATTCTAGTGCAGCCACCCAGGCAGGAGCTCCCATTTGATTTCCCTTGAAACCTGTGCTTTCCAGAGAACATCTCCCCTCTACGACCTGGCGTGAGTTACATTGTGAGGGATGGAGTTCCAGGGCGCTGCAAAGCTTGTAATTTTAAGCTTGTAACTGAATGCAGAACAGCCAAGATTTTTGTCACCCCTTTGGGTGGGGATCTGAATTCGTGCAGCATTAGGCAAGCCTGGAGCTTTGGAAAACAGCAATAGCCTAATTTTAACTGATAAACCTGTTTTGATAAGGCCACTGTTGAAACCAAGGTTTTGATGACCGAGTGTGATACTGTGAAGAACTCTTGTTCAGGTCACTCTTGGGCCTTTGTAGGTCTTCTCAGAGCTGGAAGCCAGCAGTGGCAGCTTTTTGCAGGAGGGTGGGAGCTTTGGGTGAACCACTCACCCAAGTGCCCAGAGTGATCCTGAGTGCTTCTTATCTGGTTTGCTTAATGCAATCCAAGATTAAATGTTTAAAGGCAGGTTTCTTGCTTGCATGACACTTTTTCAGGCTCTAAAAGTGCTATAAATAACCTGTTTTCACCTGATTAGTTTCAGTTCTTGTACCACTAAAATATTTGCTTTTTTTCTTCTTTTTCTAGTTCTGTCCAGGTTTATGTAGGCTCTCACTGCCTTTATCACTGTGTTATCCCAGGGTCTTTTGGTGAAGCGCAAAGCAAACCCACTAACATCTGAACATCTGCCTTATGTAGCTTATTCTTTCTCATCTGTTTTCCTTGGAGAAGTAAATGTATGTTCAGTATCCTGGTTTACTTTGCTTAGGATTTTTGCTCCATGTATGTTAAAGAAGGTGGAGCCTATGCACCAAGAACAGCAAATGGTAATAGCTTCTTAAAAGCAAGGTGAAGTAATTTCACCTGATTACATTTTCTTGATGAGATGCATCTTGTGGGCAGTATGGTTATTTTCCCTAGGAGCAAAGGGCTAAAGGGTTGTTCACTGGAATTACTTCTGTCTTTTAAAAGACTGTATTTCCTCTCTTAAGTGTTTCAAGAGTGTTACAAATATGACTGTGTAAAGATCAGCAGATACTATGGCAATCCAATGGATTTCCTTTTTTGTTTGTTTCAATAAAAACATACAATTAAAAAAATATTTAAATCTTGGTGTTTCACAGGGCATTTTATTTGGTATTTCTCTTGACTGTACAAAATTTGAGTGGCTCTGTTAAATCTAACTTATGTTTTTCATACCAGTGCTACTGAAGAAAAAAGTATGTTTCCTCACATGAGAATATTAATTATTGGATGGTCTCTTCAGCTGCTGGTGAGAAAAGAAAACTGTTGCTTGTTTCAAAATTGCACAGGGTTTGAAGGTCCAGTTGCCACAGTTGATGTATTTTGGTAATGAACTGAGAGCACTGCCTAAATCTCTGGGGCTTCTTTAACTGATGTTCTTGCAGCTTCTCTCTTTTTTGCTCTGACTCACATCTTGGATGCTGTATTGTGTAACCTGCCAGCCAATTGCCTGGTATGAAAAATTTAGCCGCAGGGATTATTATTAAGTATGTCTAATAATTTTCATATTTTAGTGATCTATTTTTGGATCATTATGCAACCCACTACTCAGTGGGACTAGGCAGAGAGGATAGGGCAGGACTGGATGCTGATAAACAGAAACCACTTGGTGTGCTCAGCCAGGCACTGGAGGCCCTCTGGGCACAGGTGCTCTGTTTAAAGCCGTCTTGCTTTGCAGCAGGTTGTCAGAGCTCCCCCCAAAAGCAAAGGCATTTCCTCCCACTGAAATCTCTGCTCTCTGTGGGCAGGGGGCTGCCAGCAGCTGCTCTGTGGCTCTTGGTAGGACCCTTCTGCTATCAGGTAGATGTGACCCTGAACATAAACCACACGTGTTTACGTTTTTGTGTGTAGTAGGGAAGGATTTAAGTGCGATTCAAAACAGTGTCAATACATGCTGGAAACTGCGTAGTAAATCACCATATGTTCCAGAGGAAATGCCAAACAAAGTCATGATTGCTTTATATGTGCACAGCTGACTGGCAAGCATTAAGGCAGACTCATGATGGGGAATGCCATCATATGCTTTTCTTCTCTGTGCTATATCAGAGCATGATTAGAGCCCATCTGCTTCCCTTGGTGCTGGGAAAGGGTTGGAAAACACTCAGCCTGAAGTTTGGCTGCTGGAGCATTCACACCAGGACAAAAGAAGCTAAACCCAAGGAGCTCTCCTGGATATGGTTGTTCTCAATTTCCTTTGAAGTAGAAAATTTTAAGAGATTATTTAAAATTCTCATGCTTCTGCAACTTGTACAGCTCTGGCTGTGTGTTTGTGCTGTGACAGCCTCATGTTTTCTAGCTGTGGTTCTCAGACCAGGCATGTCTGGGAACAAACCTCAGCCATGTGTGCTGCTTAGGCTGGCTAATAGACCTGGGGAGGGGGCAGCAAGCGTCTCTGTTCTTTTAACCTGTGCCAGCACGGAGTGTTTAGTGCCTCACTAAAGCCCTAAGTGCAGGTGTAAGAGCTGTGGTATTTGCTAACATGTTTGGCAATCCGTTTGCGTTCTTTCCAGACTCTTTAAGGATACTTGAAATATCTGATAGAAAGTCATAGAAATGACTAATGACTTCTTTTTTTAATTTTTTTTCCTTTAATTTTAATTAAAGCCGATTTATTTTAAGTACAGTAAATTTAGCGTTCTCCAGACTAGGCACCTCTGTGGCCTGGAGTTGCTGCGCACGATAGCATTGACTGCTGTGACACCTACTGGCCGAGCCGGGCAGGGAGAAGCCTCGGGGCGCTTCCTCCATCCTCCTCCTAATGCTAATTCCATCTCCTGATGAGCTGGGTCCTTGCGGTGCTGGTGTCCCTTAGACAACCCCTTTAAGACGTCATCCCCTTCAATACAAGTCCCGGTTCTTTGTGCATTAAGAAAGCTAGAACATCACTCTTCTTTTTGCTTATAGCTCCTGTCCTTTCCATTCCTAATAGCTCTTTAATCTTCACCCTCTTTGTTTCATCTGTCTTACCTTTACTCAAGTTTCTTTTTTATCGTCCCTTAATAGTATTGGGAACTGCAGGAAGTCACTTTGAAGCCTACTCTGAATTGCCTTCCTCTCCCAGAACAGTTCTTCTTCATTAGCTGTGATCGTTTCTCCAGTGCTTGAGACCTATTACCATTCTTATTGAGCTGTTTAGGCATTCCACTTTTCTGGGAAAGGTAAGGAGCCATTCATGCAATTCCTCCTATGAAATCTCATACCTGAGGAGCTTATGTGAGTATTAAGAAAAATGGAGTTTTTCTGTATATATAAAAATAAAAATCTTAGTAATTCACAATAAAAACAGCTTTGCATCTCCACTGAACAATGATGAATGGATTACATTTCAGGACTGTAGGGAGATTTTCTGTATTCTTTTTCAGAGGGATAGTTTTTCTGCACTCCAGCAGTGCTGTAATCTTCTGAAAATGCATTCTCTTCTGTGTGATTTTGGAACATGCCACCAATGCAGAAAGTTCTGCAGAGGCCTTCTCAGGCTGTTCTTTAAAGACAATTTATATTTGAAAAGCTTGAGTAGTTCCAAATAATTTAAAATTGCATGAGGTGACTTGATTGAATCTGGTAGATCTCAGAGGCTGATAGCAAGGAATCCCTGCTGTCTCCTCCTCCCTGTTTCTGCTGCATGCTTCTGATGTCACTTCTTTTGTGTCTGGCAGCTCCAACACTCTTCAGACCCTTTCTGCAGCCACACTCAGTTCACTGAAGTGGCAGAAAGAGAGAGGATGGGTCATGGGAATTCCAGTCTGATGAGCACCATTGGGTATAGGGACGAGAGGTGGCTGGGAAACAGGAGTGAGGAAGCTGCTGGAGTGGAAAGAAGGTTAGTGAGCTTCCCCCCTTTCTGGCAGCAACAACCTGATAGTCAACTGTTGCAGTGATCTTCCCTATGGAAAAAAAGGGTTTGTTGTCTCTTGCTGCCTTTTCCCCCTTCTCTGGTCTGCCAGCTCTCTGGCATCTTGCAGTGAGCTATGGGTAGTGCTGCCATTCCTGTGTCTTTTCTCAGGGTTTGGGCAGCTTCTTGCGTTATGTTTTTAGAGCAGGGTCTGCCTCCTGCCTAGGCCATGTGGCAGTGTGCCCAGCATGCCTTCTCTCTCTCTTCTTCCTTGAGGGAGAGTTGAGTTTGCCTTTACAGTACAAAGTAGTTCCATACCAATGAACACAAGACTTTTTAAGTGCTTTCCTCTAGAACTGATATGCTTTTAACATTGTCCTGGAAGTTATGGGGCTGGGGAGAAAATGGGAGACTGAGCAAGGTTTTACATTCCTTAAGAATTCAGTGAGAGATTGAGATTATATATGTTTTTATGACAAAAGATTGTGGTATTGAGGATTTGCATTGGTAGTCTACAATAATTAGAAACTGTGTCAGTCTATAATCTAATTAAGAATGAATTGAGATGAGTTAACAAGCTCAGCATCAAATCTGTCAGAATCTCTGTCAGACAGCTGAGATGGTCAAAGTACTGTTGTTCACAGACTCCCCCTGAGCAGATCAATTGACTTTGCTATGCCAACCACCACAGACTTACTTTGTTTTTCATCTTGGAGGGATCTGTCCTAGAACATGAAATACGCCAGTGATGGCTATTTTACTTGTCTGACACTATTCTGACGCCAGATTTCATTTTTAAAAATTGGGTTTGGGCAGTGATGCATGTTACTGCAAGGTGCTGAGAAGTTCCTGCTGATCTGTGCCCTCACTGAGGGCTGAGGACAGTGGTTGTGATGGTGATGTTTCATGACTTCAGATCAGTAACAGAAAAATGTCCTTAGCAAATTGAGACCCTCAGACTTGCTTATTGCAGTCAGCATGTCCAAGATACTGCTCTGAAGCAAGAGTGGTCAAGGCAGAGGATGCATAATTCCTGTTGCAGTGGTGGGGAATTAATCTCTCTCTCTGTAGAGTTGGAAGTTACAAAGAGTTCAGTACCTTGTGGGATTTCCTAAGCCTGTCAGGGCCCAGTTGCCCATCAAAGTCACTTAACCTTGTTAATAGTTTTGCTCTACATATTTCTTATTGTTCGTCCCTTGTCATTAAATGGCCTGCCAAGGTTCACGCAGGAAATCTCTGACAGACCCAGGTACTAAACCCAGATGGCCAGATTCCCTTTCCAGGTCCTTAGGCACTTTCTGGGGTGGCTCTTCTGTAAGCTAGATCCTGAAAAAGAGACTGTAGCTCAAGTGGCAGTTCTAAAAAGTCACAATGCCTCTCAGGCTAGAAACCTACAAAGCAGACCTGCATTTGTAGCCTTTTTTTGCACGGTATTAGTGTCTTTCAATGACACATCATTGAAAACTACAATTTGAAATATTGAATTATAGAAATCTCTGAGTCTTACTTTAATCAAAATCCTATGCTTAGCTAGACAATCCAATCTAGAGACGATTGACCTTGACTTAATTATATACATTTACAATGATTAATTTGTGGTGATGTCATTTATCTGATGGTAAAGTTCCAGAGAGTGTGGGACTGCAATTTAATTTCACTTGTGCCTTGTGCTGTTGTGGCAGTTTGACTTTGGCCTCAAGATGTAGTGGGGCACCGTGTCCTTTAGAGGTTTCTCTGTGAGCTGGCTGGAACTAGAGTCTCTTGCCAGCTTTTGGGTACAGCTCAAACAGTGAGGCAGAACTCTGTCACCCTAAGAGAGCTCCAAGCAACACAGTTTTGCTGTCTCCAGTGCAGCTGCTAAATTGAAATTCTTTTTTTTTTTTTTTTGTTAAATTCTTGCTGTGAGATTGAAAATGGATTGCCTAGAGGAGGAGTGGCCAACCTGTGAACCTCCAAGGACAGTCTGGTTGGTGCTGTACCCAGCTGTTTTCCATAGGGCCCCTCAGGAGCAGAATGAGGGCTGGATGGGTTTTCCCCATGCTGAGCTTCCACTCACCACCCTTCTCCGGGGTGTGAAGGTGCCTTGAGCTGCATCTGTGATAGCAGGCTCAGATACAGCATGTGGGAATGTGCTAACATCCTTTGTACCTTGGTGATTCTTCTCTCAGTTCCAGCCTTTCCTTCTCATGCTAAATCTCCTTCGTGGCAGTGTCTGTGCAGAGCTACAGTTTGTCAGCATGCCTGCTGAATGTTTTCAATCAGTAAATGGTGGCTGTTAGGCTTACGTGCACCTCGTGTACTCAACGTCACGGACACCAAAAATAGACATGTTGATTTTCTTTCTAGCCTTGTGCATCAGCCTGAATAGTGGAGGATTCTGCACCTTTGTTACATTCTTCTATTGCATTACAGTACAGATCTCTGATTGAATACTAAGTATTTTTTATTCTATCACAAATCACAACGGGACGCTCCTGTAATCTGTCATTGTTATGTTGAGCCTCTTTTTTTGTAGTGCAAATAACAATTGCTCGTATAAATTTTGTGCCTCTTGCAAGCATCTTTGTGCTTTTCTCTCAGATCTTGGTATGGTGGCAGTGCCTTGCCTATAAGCACTGAATTAAGGAGGGATTTTGATAAAGGTTAGCAGGCTGCATGTAGCTTTTCAGTAACATGTTTGCTTAGTAAGAATTAATAGATCTGTAAACTGTTAGAAATAAATCACATCTCTTTCTGGCTCCTGCTTCTGCACAGAAGGAACAGGTTTGGAGTGAAGTCCAAGGATCTTGTAGGGACATATGCTGCCCACTTCCAGTCCTTGTCTAGGATTTGTGTTGTTGTATTAGAATTTCAAGATTACAAAGCAACATAAGAGAAGCCATTTTGCATGTCAAGATAAAGTCTGTTATGTATAAATCCCCAAATTACAATTCTTTCCTTCCTTTTTGTGACTTTTTGGAATTTTTAATTTATATTTTTGCTGAAACCAACGTCTGTGGATTTTATGTTAGCTACCTTAGTAAAAGCTTACATCATGCTGTTAGGAAATATGCACTCTTTGTTACTAAGTCCAAAGAATATTGTCAGTTGTCAGTTTTGCAGTTCAGGTGCCTGAACACAGTAAAGGCAAATAACTGTTTGCCCTAAAACATCTAAAGATACACAAATTTGGCCAGGTGAAAAGCTGATGTACAATGTTGTAATCCACACTTGGTGGCGGAGGTAGCTCCAGGGTTACTGCACAGTCCTTTCTGTCCTCAAGCCCTCCCATGCATGCCTTTGGCTCATTCCTGCTCCAGAGCTGTGCCTGCAGTCATTCAGTTTGTCCTGATAAATGGGAGTGCTTGTGCTTGCATTTTCACCAGCACATCTTTTGAGAATGCATTTGCATGCTGTGGTTTCTAAACCTTCATCTTGGGGGGGAATGCAGTTTTGCAAAGCCGGTGGAATTTCTGCTTTCCTCTCAGTTATGTAAAATGAGGGGAAACAAGTGTGGTCCAGGATGGTAACACACAGTTATGGGGCTCAGGCTGCATTGGTGTCTTAAACCAAATATTTACTCAACGGGCTTAGGAGCATAGCTGCAAGCATGGAGGGATTGCTCCTCTCAGAGGTCCATCTGGCTGGGTGTCTGGTGTGAGAGTGCCCAGCAGTACTTCCGAGGGGACAGCACAAGTACAGGAGGGAGATGTCACTGCGCTGTTTGGAATAATCTCCTGTCATCCAACCAATTAGGGGAGAGGATCAGAAGCAGTCTGTTTGTATTTAGTAATCCTTTGTGTATTTTTCTTCTGTGATTTTGTCTTGGTACCTTTTGAGTCCTCTTAAAACTAAGACTTAAAAATTTATAAGGTCCATGGCAGGGAGATCTGAAGGTTAGAGAGCTGTGTGAGAAAAGCTGCCTTTCTTCTTTTGAACCTGCTAATACCATTCAATACCACTTAATTCCTCATCAGAAGAGAGGGTCAGCAGCATTTCACCATCCTCTAATGTGACACTAATGATTTTCTAGCTCTCTGTAGACACCTTCATGTTTTCCTTCTTCCCTCTCTTCTCCTCCTCTCCCCCACCCCCAAGGTAGGTGTGAGACTACTTGTCATTCACAGCTTCAAGTTGAATTTGACTAATAAAGCCTGATGAGAAAAAAATTATGATGCAAAATTGTTTTCACGTTTTCTAAGTCAGCTGTTCATTTAATAATGGTTAAATTAAACCATGAAACACATGAAAACACAAAACAATATAATTAAGGGAAAAAAACCTTGAGAGGAAAATGAAACATTTTTCTTGCCTCAAAGTACATCTTTTGAGGATGTTTTCAGGAGCTTACTTCAATTTTTTGAGTGTACATAGTAGATAAGAGGGATTTTCTTTTCTCTTTTGAAGAAGTGAATTGTCTCTCTCAGGCCTGGTGCTGCCCTGCAGCTTTTCAGCTCTCAGACCTGTTCCACAGTGGGAGCCAGGTCAAACTGGCAGCACTGGCTGTCTCCACCCCAGCTGTGGGCCACCATCTTCTAGCCAAAATCCAGGATGCTCAGGGTCTGCTCAGAACCAGGTGTCACAGTGAAGGAGTTGGTCTCCCTGCAGCCTTTATGCAGATATTGATACGAGAAGTTCTGCTTTTGCCATGTCTGGTTTGTAGTCATCCCTCTTCTGACTGCTTATCATCTAAATGTGATCTAATAATCAGTTTAATTCTGAAAGTTTCAATCTGACTGCTTACTAGAAAGTTAAAAATAAAACACAAGGAGCCCTTAGCTTAAATATTTTCTCATTTTTATTTTTGTGGTAATACTACAAAGCTCCAGACAAATGTGTACACGAGGCAATTTTAGTCTTCTTACATCCAAACTGTCCACTTGAGAAACTCCAAGTATATTCACCTAGCTTTAATCTGTGTTTATAGCTAACCTGCAGAATCATAAAACCTTCTCTATTACTCTGCAGAATTAACTGTGATAGCTGACTTTTCTCAATAAATCTGAAACACTGTGCAGTTGAATAAATTATTTTGCTCCTGGCTACTGAGGCAGAGGTGTTGCTAAAGATTGCTTGAACAGTCATGGCCTGATACTTCTGATTTTTGGGTGGTCAAATCTTTTGTTGTGTGATTGGACTATTTTGGACCTTGTTTTCAGTGAGCTGGAACATAGCTATGCCTGTCTGCAATCAGAAGTCTGAAATGGTTCAAACAGAGATTATTGTGGAAATGTGTTATCAACCCTGTGTTAAGCACAAATCCAAAGCACAGCCCCTCACTACTGACTGGGAAGAAAACTCCCTCTATCCCAGCCCAAAGCAGCACAGGCATATAAAAGAGCTTAAAGTGGCAAATCAGAGACCACTGTTTAGAAGAAAAAAAACATATGGTCAACATCTTCTAGAGAAGTTAGTGTAATAAAACTGGGACAAAAATCTGAAGATAGCACTAAATGAGGGATACAGATATGAAAATGATGGGGTTTTCAAACTTACTCTTAAGTAGGTGCTTTTAACAAAAATGTCACATGAACCTAAGTATTACTTTTAGTTCCTGCATGTTGTTGTTACTAGAACAATGCAGAAAGACAAACTGAAGGAAATTCAGAATGTGGCAAATGATAAAATACCTTAAAATAGTTTATTTTTTAGAAATATGGTCTTCCAATGCAGTATGCATTAAAATCCAAATGGTTAAGAAAGAAAACAAAAATCAAACAGCAGAAAATAAGAGCAATGGAAGCTGCAGCTTTGAACTTTTTTTACTGTGGAGAAGTGTCATAGAGTAACATAATGTTTGGTGTTTAATTCTAAGTACCACAGGGTAAAACTGGAGGGAGTAGATGAGTCTTTGAAGCAAGGGGAATATTTTACAAACTGGCAATATGCAGCAAGGTGAATTGGTTAGGTGGGTGAGTGGCTATAAGCCTGCATGACTCCTTCTCAAAAAGCAGATTTCTTTTCCTGTAACCCAAGAGAGAAAAAAGGTACAAGTGCATAAAAGTGCACATTTGTGCCCCACTGTTCTGTGCCTGCCTGTTAAGTGGGTCCAGCTTAGATGCCAGCTGAATTTGGGAATTCTGCTGTCCCTTGGCCTTGCTCACATGCCCTGAGAGGAAGGCACAGAAGGGTTCTGCACAGCGGTGTGGTGGAAGGGGGTGATGTGCTCGGGTGTGGTGGTGCTCTGAGCCGGGCTGGTGCCCTGCAGGGCTTCCCCTGCCGCCCTGGGCACAGGCAGCAGCTTTCTGTGCTTGTGCCAGTGGGCCAGGCTGAGCTGGGGGAAGAGGAGTAAATGGTGCTGCTGGGCTCTGCCTCCTTTACATGTGCACAGGAATACCTTGCTGTGGTAGAGGGAATGGAAATATTTGCAGAGTAAGGTACCACTTACTCGTAATAAAACAGTGCGAGCCTAGGCTTCTATTAATATTTATTTAACACCACAGTGTTAAGTGAATAGTGCTGTGGAGGAGGGGAGCTATTTATTTTTCACACAGCTGAGGCATTTTGAAAACCAAGAGATGGCAATGCAAAGTCACTCAGAGGAGTGAGCTGCTGAATGCTGGATGTGTGTGTAAGAAATTCTGGAAGAGCGCAGTGCTTTCAGCTCACTGGGTGGAAATTAAAAACAAATAATCTGTGTGCCAGCAGGATAACAGTGAATGATTTTGGAACCCACTGTTGTTTTCAGATTTATGTTTTTATTAATTTTCTTCTTGTTTTTAAACCCAAAACATGGGTAGTACAACTGTAGGCCTCACAGTACTCTAGAGTAATGCCTGGCATCTTTTAAAGGGTGGGAACACAGAGGGATATCCTAATCTGGTTTTGGATTGTGCCTGACTGGCCTTAAGTCACTGGTTTCCTGTCTCTCATAGGAGATGGAAGTGTCTGGGTAAAATGTGTCTATAAGTATGTCAAAGAGGAGACCTTGCTTTATATTTCATAAGATCTTCTTACAGTTCTTCTATCTTTCTAGAACATTTGGTTTTCATTTCTTTTGAGATGCTGGGATTGATTTTCCAATTAAAAAGCATTTTCACTGTTGCCTGAAACCTCCATAACCAGGATCTTCTTCATCACGTGGCTCTTTATGCCTGTGAAGAGAATGCAGGGAATCAGGTCTGTTTTGTTATAGCTGAGGAAGGCTGACAGACTGCCCAAAAAGTACCTTTTTACCAAAACCTTCCTACTTTTTTTCATTATGAGGTGGTTTGCAGAGAGTCCACTGACTATAGGAGCAGCAGGGGATGGAGTGTTATTTGCAGTAATTCAGAGAGTGTTCAGTAAAAGCAATGTGATCAAAATAAGCAAGCCATATTTGATGCACACACTAAAATTTGAAATGCTGCTATCTTGGAAAAGTCATCTTTCATGTGGTTATGATTCAGCTCAGAGATTAGTTCCAAGAAGAAATGAGAAATTGAAATGCACATTTTGGCTGGTAATTGTGTGAATAGCAATGAGTGGGTAGTTCAAAGCCAGCAGATTGCAACTGTTGGGTCTCTCCCAGTTTGCTTTTTCACAAATAGCAATAGTGGCAAGGGACAAGCACTTTTGCTTGTTACTTTGTGGGATCTGAATTATTTCCTGGATGAATAGATGTTCCTCTGCAAGATGCTAGATGATAAGATTTTCTGTGGGCCATATTTCAGTGCAGGTCCAACAAGAAAAAAAAAATCTCTTGTTTTATTATTTTATGCAAATTATTTCCTGTAGCAAGAAGAATTTCAAGCACTATCTAGGTCATTACTGCCAGAATTAATTAGTTCATTAAAAAGTATGACAAAAGAAATGTAAATCACATTGCCCATCTATTCTTGGCAGATCATTGAAGTATATACTGTAAAAAAATAAAAAAACAACCCCAAACTAATCAAACAAAAATGTTTCTTTGGCTCAGAAGTGGAATAGGTGGTTGGGCAGCTCTCTCCCTTTTCCATTTTTAACATCATGATGGCAGCCAATGTAACTCATTTTGTGTATGTGAAGGCTGAAGTGGGAATATCACAGCTCTATACCAGAGTTGTATTTGCAGAGAATTCAAATTACACTGAAGATGTGAACCTCAGTTTCCATAGCATGGTGACAAAACGTGTGAGGGTCAATGTACATAAAATATTTGTTTCCTTACTGCTGTTAACCTTATTCTTGATGAATGCAGTTACCTGTATTTAAAGTTTGGCTGTGTCACGTGCTTTTGGCACAAATACATGGCCAATAGTGGTCGTGTTTAGCTGCCATTTGACCCTGATTACTGCATGTAGGGGAGCTGTGTGTCCCTGAGGCACCTCATCCGTGGTGGAAGATTATTCCCCTAGATCATTGTATGTGCTTCCTACTGGCAGAGCCTGAGTCAACCTCCTCTCCTCCTTGCAGTGGGTCTGCACTGCTCCTGGACAGAGAGACAAGGGGACTCAGCTGCCATTGCAGTGACCTTCATTTGTGAATCCACATCATTTTGCTTTGGGCAGCATTATGC
Source organism: Fringilla coelebs (assembly GCF_963513975.1). Classification (NCBI taxonomy): domain Eukaryota; kingdom Metazoa; phylum Chordata; class Aves; order Passeriformes; family Fringillidae; genus Fringilla; species Fringilla coelebs. Next base: position 91,940,214 of record NC_140030.1, on the reverse strand, counting down.
TTTTTGAACAACTTATTTTGAAGAATATCCACTGAAGAACTTACTTGTATAGATGCCCTGCCTCCATTCATTTATTACTTTAATGTAACCATTAATTAAATTGAAAGCTCAGTCAGCACTTTGAGAATCTGTGAGATGACCAACAGTGCTAAGCAGTGGTCTCTTCTGGGAAGTCAGTGCTTTATCAGCAGATATCAGAAATCAGACGTGGTCTGAGCTGTGAGAGGAGCTGTAGCTGTAACCTCACCTTCAGATATTCGATACTGCAAATGACCCAAAAGATTGCTGTCTCCTTAGAAGTTTCCTTTGGAGAATTATCCTGTTAAAGAAAACAAACAAAAGAAACACTGAAATAAAAATAACTCGGAAGGAGGAAAATTAAGTGTCCTTCCCCCACTTTCCAGAGTTTCTCAGTCCGTAAATTAGGGAATAAGCCAATTTGGAAAAGTAACTTAAAAATAAACCTTACTACTGAAGTTAAAGGTAGAAGTGCAAGACAGGGCTGTGTTACATGAGTCTTCCTTTCGTCCTAAAACCCCACCAATCCAGACTCCTTTTGTAAATCTTACAAAAATCATGGCAGAAATTTTGAAGAAAGTTACTGGTGGGGAACAGCTTCCAAAACTACAAAAACATTTGAAGTTACAGGCTTTTTTCCCCAAACATACTCATTATTATGACTTCTAAATGAAAAAAAAATTATTTCTTTCTTCTCAAAATTAATTCTGGGCTAATTAAATTTTTAACAATATTTTTGAACATATCTGACATATTTAATTTGTTCAGTTCTGAAAAGTACACGGCCTGTAAAGCGGCACAAAATTCAGATAATCATAAAATGTTTGTTATGGACAAACTCACTTCCCATGTTTCTCTTGGTTGCATTTGAGTTACACCATTGAGCATTTCAGAAACAAAAGCATCAGATCAGATTTCTGCCTGTATTACTTTGTGCTGGGAAGGTAAACATGCTGCAGACGAGTGTCAAATCTTTTGAGGTGATTTTTAGAAGTCCTTAATAAAGAAACATTTTCTTCAGTATAGAGTAATAAGTTTAAAAGCCAAGTTCAACCTCTGCTCTTTGAGAATATAGAAATACTTTCTGAAACATGTCTGGAATCAGATGCATGGAGCAAGGGGCTCCAGTGTGAGTGTTTCAGTGTAACACCATGGTGCCATTTTGCACCTTCCTCCCAGTGTGGCCTTTTTCAAGCCTTCTGGGCTTACATTTAAAGAGGTCAAGTCTGCTTATTTTCCCTCCAGTTACTAGTGCTTAGGTTGCAGTTTTTCTGCCTCTGATACCAAAGAAAGAATATTTTATGTTGCTACAATGTGAATATCCATTTTGCTATGAGACACAAATGTCCTAGAACTATATTACTTGCCCCAGTGTTTGTAAATCAGTGCTTCCAGACAGAATAAAGCCCACAGTTGTTTCATAGTTCATAGTTAGCAAGCATTCTAATTAAATTGCCTATTTGTTGCTGTTCTTACCAGTGTTTTCTAATTTGCTCACAATTTTGTGACCAGTTTATGTGTTTTGTGATTTCCAATCAGAATGGTCCAGACAGGAACAAAGTTTTGTTCAGAAAAAGTAGAATTATTAAAACATAGATAATGAAATTTAAACAATCTAATAACAAGTTGCTTTTTTCCCCCCTCTCATTTCTTTCAGGATAACTAGTCACAGCAGGCATAATTTTCAATTTTTTTTTCCAAATGTAAATGCAGTGTCATAGTGCAGAAATTAAATTAGAATTAAGGGTGATTGTTTGGTATTTATTATGCAGAGTATGCCTACTGGTTTGATGACAGATTTTGACATTTACAATTAACAAAATTTGTACCTTGTCAGCACTGAAAAAGAAGACACTTGCTGTGTTTATTAATTGATTTGTTATTTCTGAAAGCATTCTGAAAGAATGCAAGAGCAAAATCGTTATTTATGAAATGAAATCTGTAATGAATTCATTGCATTTTGTTGCAATCAGTAATATTATCATCAGTGTTATTTTGTCAACAATACTGAGAGAAATGGTACAAAATGAGCAGTGACCTGGACTGTTTCTTGCTGTTGTTAAACCGGGAGCTCTGGGGAGCTGCTGAGCACAGGGAAGGGGTGAGATGAAGGGAACAAGCTGCTTCCAGCCTTTTCAGAGAATAGTCCGAGTAAATTAGTTTTTCTGATGGAAAATGGTCAGCTCCCAGGCCACAGAGAGCTGTGTGGAGTACAGGCTTGTTAACACTTTGCTGTACAACCAGAAGTGGCAGGGGAGCTGCTTGTAAGACTTAGACAGAGAAGGGCTTTACAGTTTCTCCCCCAGCCTCATTGGAATGCACTCTTTATTCAGATTGATGCTCCAGGTTTCAGATCCAGGACCTGATGCTCCTCCAGGTGACCCTTCATTGCTCCCTGTGGCCTGACCCTGCTCTGCCTCCTTCTCTCACAATGGCAGCAATTCCACTACTGGCTCCTCCATTCCCAGCCCCTCTTCCCTCCTTGCACAACTGTCTTTTGAATAAGATTCTCCATGGTGCCCTCTAGATCAGTCATTGATTAGTCTTGGGGAAGGGGGATAAGCAACAGGTCTGAGTAATTCCTCTGAAAGTAAGTCATTAATGTTAATAGAAATGGCTTTAATTTGTTGGTTTTCCAAATGTACCTCATCATGGCATTCAAAAGCAATGAATGCTTTTTACTCTGGTTCCATTCATTTTGCAGTTGAGTATCTCAGCATTCAGGTCATTTTTCAGGGGCTTAATTGACTTCATTTTTCTGCAGTAAAGCCCATGATTTTCCTTATATTGTTGTAATGTCTCTGATGTTGCTTTAAAAGCCTCAGCACTGAGAACCTCCCAAAGTGGAGAGAATAAAATCAAAATATTACAATAGAAATTGTTTGCTTTTTGGCATGGGCTTTAAAATTTTAATTTGAAGGAAATGTAAAACATACTTGGAATTCTAGAAAAGTCTGTTCCCAGTTGAGATCTGCCAAATAAATGGTGAGGCAGAGACTGACAGCAGCACTCCAGCGACGTGGCATAAAGCTCTTACTCATTTATTGCTCTTCCTTCTCCATTTGCTTCTGTTGCCTGCCACTGTTTTGCCTCCAGGTTCTGCTGAGATGGGAGTGCTGCATGGAATCTAATCCTAATGCAGAACTGCATTTTGCTCTGAACAGCCTTTAACTCTGAGGTACACTTCCCTTTTCTAAACCCACCTGAGGCTGCATTAATAGCTTAAATGAGGTGTAATGAATCTACATACTCTCCAAACTATTTCCTTTTTGCCCTTCGGTTGCTTTGGATTTTTCGGGTTGCGAAGCTGTGAAAATTCTCAATGGTTTTCCTGTTTTCTGAAGGACTTTTATTTTTTACCTCTGTTAAAAACCCATGTATTCTTTCTTTCCCCCCTTAATTTTCCAGCACTCTTTCTGTCCAGATGATGAATGCCTTGCATTTGACTGGTTTGCTTCCTTTACTGCAGTGTTAGGAAAACAAGTCATATTGATGGTGGAAGAGTTGTAGAAGAAAAAGGTGCACTGGCCCCATGTTCAGCAGCACAAACCTCTTCTGCCTCACTGAGGCTGAAGGTGGGGATAGAGCTGCCTGCAGAAGAGAGGAGAGGCAGAGCAGATGGTGGAAGATGAAGGGGTCAGGATGTGCCAGAAATCTCATTTCACACAATGGTGAAGAATTCTTTTACCATGTATTTAAAGTAACACTTTGGAGTGCCAGCCAGCCTCCTGTTACAGACCAACAGCAAGTTCATTCTTTTTGCTTATTGGAAGTTTTTTTCATTTGCAGGCACCATTTGGTTCCGAGAACTAGGCTGTTTTAAAACCCCCCACTTTATATTTTAAGATTCACAATAAAATAGCAAGAGTTGCAGCACTTGCCAGCTCCTGTAATTTCATGAAAAGGCTGCATTTGGTGTTTTTTCCCCTGATGGCACAATTCCTGGATACAAGCATCTATGCAAGGAGCACAACTCATACATTTAGGAATCCCACAGTTATAAATACTTGGAAATGTGTAATACAAAACCTAAAAAGCAGAGTATTTTTGGTTCCTAATCTTGTGAATTCCAAACCTACTTGCATGATAAGCAATACTAGTGTTAGTAACATAGTCCCCTCCTCACGGTTTTGAAGAAGAAAAAAGCATCAAGGTTATTTTATACTCAACTTAGCATTACTTTTTAAGATCTTATATTGATCCTCTGTTTTGTATAACCAATATATTTTAAATCATCAATTTTATTTTTATTTGAATTAGGTTTTAATTTAAAAGCACTAAAATAATGGTGAAAAAATATATTTGTTTGCTATGATATTTATAAAATGGTTACTTCATTATAAAATAAAGGACAGGAAAAATAATGTAGTCACAAGACAAAGGACTTCCATTAAAGATTTTCGATATGAGAAAGCTTTCACAGAAATATTTTGTTGTGTTCTAGACATGTAGGCATACACTCAAATAGAAGAAGTATGTTTTATAATCTTTATGTATGTAAATAAATATATATATATATTTATGCATGGGCAGTTAAGATTTGTAGGCCTCTGATTACAGCACTAAGTAGAAATTCCTTTACTAATATATTCATATTCAGTAAAATCTCCTAAACCTTTTATGTTTAATTCCACCTACTGTATTTACTTGAATAACAAACAAACATATTGTGACAAGCTGGTTTTAGGAATATGATTCTTCTTTTATAATTAATAAGTAAGAATAGTACAAAAGCAAAAAAAAAAAAAAACCACATCAAAATCTACCTGGAGAAACTGTGGAGAATTTCCAAATAATAGGAAACAGGGTACTGTTTCTTAGCAGGTACAGGGCAACCTCCCAGCCAGCTGGAAGGCTGCCTTTGCTGCCAAATTTGGCTTTTTGAAAACATTTTCCTGGCCACAACGAGTGCTCCATGGGCTGCAGCAAGGTCAATATGGCATCCATCATTAATCATTGTTTTTCATGTGCCAGGCTTTTAAGACATACTGTTCTTCCAACTCTTTTAGAGTTGGTGGTCAAATAGTTTTCTGACAACATATTTTCTTTAATTTGAAAGCAGAGAATGGCATAGTCTTACTTTTGATGTAAAATATTAGAGTGGTGGATTCTAAGAGGAAATAAAATGGGACTTGATGACCACTACTTACTAAAAAAAGAGTGAGGCTTATGCCAAATAGATCTACATTGATCATGGATAAATTTAGATGGAATTCAAAATCAGGTTTCTTATTATGGAAAGGATGAGATGTTGAAACTGGATTTTAAATATGAGTAAAAGTCAAATTAGGTCAAAGACAGAACTTGTGAAGCCAAGGAAGAGGTTGCAGTTGCCTGTGACAGCACGCAGGTGGACTTGGAGGAGGTGTCGTTGCCTTCCCAGGCTGTGTTCCCTGTCCTGCTGGCAAGAATCGCTTTATAGCTCTGTCTGTTCCATGTTACTGGAGGAGCCACATGGGCACTTAGGATCGTGCTTGCACGAGGGTATTTGTGCTGGAGGTGCAAAGTCTGAAACCTGCTGAGTCAGTTCTGTGTTTCCCAGCCAGAGGCGCTGGCAGAGCCAGAAGGGACCAAAAACTATGTCTGGCATTTCCCTTCTTCCCTTCCCTTTGCCCTCTCAAATCTTGCTGTCCTTGCACAGGCAGGTCTGAGTGAACAAACGTTTACACACACACTTGTGCAACAGTCTTGGTTTGAGACGTGTAAAGTCTCTCCACTTTTAGTGTTTATTCCAGAATTGCTTTCTTCTGTTTACATCTAATTCCTTGTTTTTGTCAGTCTTGAGACACCAAGTCAAGTGACTTAGGCAGCGAATGTCCTGCCTGTGTTTTTGCTTCCATCTCCCCTGAATAATTGCATAAATGTATCTACCAACTTTCTTACTCTGCTCTTAGTTGAAATTGCTTCCACAAATATGCAATTTGTGCAGAAGCCTCTGCATCTTCTTCTGCATGATTATACAATAGTGAGGTGTCTGTGAGTCACTGGAATCCCCCCCGTGCTAAATCTGCCTCTTGCCAATAGACTGTTTGGCCTGGACACTGAAAATAGAGTGAGGGGGAAACACTGTATCTACCTCTAATGTGGTTCCTTACCACAAGAGAGTAAGTTACGGGATTATTTTTGTGTGTGTGTTTTCAAGTGAAATCTTTCTCTTACAGAATAGAAAGTTAAATTACTATGTTTTGAGTCTGTGCCATTTTGCTTTTCAAGTCTATTCTGTAGCCTGGGCTAGATTCTTATTTGATAATAACCTAATAAATTTTTTTAAAGCAGCATATTAAAATGCAAAAATAGGGTATCTTGGTTTAAAATTGTGGTATTAATGGATTTCAAACAGCAAAAATAACAGCTTAGCAAGAATAAGTTTTGTTGCTAAGGCTGTAGTATTGCAAAGTGGGAATTTGTTGTATCTCCTCTAGAGAAAGAGAAGTTTATAGGTTTGGATTAGATATTAAGAAAAGAATCTTTGCTGTGAGGGTGGTGAGGCACTGGAACAGCCTGCTCAGAGAAGCTGAGGATGCCCCATTCCTGGAAGTGTTCAAGGCCAGGTTGGATGGGGCTTGGAGCAACCTGGCCTAGTGAAAGTTGTCCCTGTCCACGGCAGGGAGGTTGGAACAGGATGATCTTAAAGGTCTTTTCCAACCCAAACCATTCCATGATTTTACAATTCTATGGAAAAGTTATGTTGTTGGTTAATTTTAAATGTGGCTTTATTACACTGGGATTCAAATACGTTCCAGCGAATAAAATTACTGCAGTTCACATTTTAAGAAAGCAGACATTTAAAAGTCTAAATGATTCTTTATCACTTATCCATGACTGGAAAAGTCAATGTTAAAGGAATTTCAGCTTTGTACTGTGGCTTCCAGTAACAGTGTCTTTATCTTGGTGATTATGCCCTGCTAAAAATCAATCTTAGCACAACATTCATTAGAAGTGTCAGGTTTGGTTTGCTGACTTTGAGTGTATGCTTTAATGTTTTGTCAATGCAAAAGTATTCCTGATGAAGAGATGATAAAAAGATGTTTTGTGATTTAACTCTCCATTAATTACAAAACTAATTTACTTCTATCTAGCATATTTAAGGCACGACCCAGCAAAGAAGAGTGATGTTGTTCCTAATCCATTGTTAGCGGTGATCTTGTTAGTGCTTCCCAAAGCATGGCTGTCATGTTATAGACAGAAGAGCACAGAGCTGTTTGCTAGGGAACACCTCTCCCTGTTCCCTCCTCCATCCCTGCACTTCAAATCTGCTCTTTGTTTCCATCCAGTTGACAGAACCTGTGCTTTCAGTGCAGGAGCTTGCTAGTGCTGGGAATGCAGAGGCATTTAATGCAACAAGGAGCTGATGTTTAGAATAGCAGTCAGGATGGAGCAAAGAGCTGATGTTTAGAATAGCAGTCAGGATGGAGCAAAGATGCCTGTGAGGAATTAAATGCCAAGGGAAACTGAAATATGCCATAATCATAGATGTCATCTCTCCTTCCATTGGTCCCTAAGGTGGGCCACTGTCAAGGAACCTCAGCTGAGGACCATGCACCAGCAGCCCACCTAGCATGTGATCTCTCTTCTTTGGACTCACTGACGGTATTTGTCAGGGGCAGTGCAAAAGATGAACAGAACTAGGGAGAAGCCACGAGTTTTTCAGGGGGATTTTGGAAGTTCTCTGCTGCTTTGTGTTTGAAATGTTCCCTTTTCCTCTGAGGGAAGGGGAGTAGTGCATCCTGTTCCAATTGACCTGCAGGGTCACTAGCAGGGTCATCCTAGAGTACATTACATGGAAATACATCCAGAAGATTCCTGAATATCCCTGGTGAGGGAGGCTCCACAACCTCTCTAGACATTCTGTTCCAGTCCACAGTAAGGAAGAAGTGTAAAGAATGCAGCAGAGGCTGATGACAATGCAGATCTCAGTGCTGAGTTGTTATAAGAGGGTAAGACCCAACATATGTAGGGTGTATTTAGCTGAAACTGCATTTTTGAACAGAAAAGGAACCTTTATACAATTATTTAGGCAATCAGTTTTTTAGATTTTTGCTGATTCTCTGTGTAGTCTTTAGGAAAGCTGGTGAAGTGTCTGGAGACTAAATCCTATGAGGAACACTTGAGGGAGCTGGGGACATTTAGCCTGGAGAAAAGAAGAAGGGAAAAATGTTTGGTTTGTGTCACATCACCAGAGAGGATCAACACAGGTGATGGAGTGGGCAGTAACTATAAGTTTTGAGGGGCTCTAATGGATAAGAGCCCCCTAAAGGAGGAAATGTTATACAGAGGAAAAGCAGAAGCCAAGATCTTGGTTTAAAATAGTAAAAAAATGTAATCCCAGAAACTCTAATGGGTAAGATCTTTCTGGCTCCATACTGCACACAGAAGCAGACACTGTAAAGGTTTGAATCTACAACAACTGAAATATTTCTGTTACCTCATTCTAGATGTTCCATTCAGGATTAAAGTGATTTTTAAACTGTAGCACAAATAGGTAAAAAGAATGAAATTCCAGGCCAAATAAACCACCAGTCTAAACAACTTTAAATATTGAGAACTTCAACAAATTCAGTCAATGATAGAAAATGACACCCTCATCAAGACTTCATTTGCTAGAAGGGTGCTTTATTTCAGCTAATCAAAAATGTTTTCTATTACTGTGTAGGACTGTCAGCAGTCAAGCAAAATAAATGGTTTAAATGTACATGCATTGGAAATAAATGTGTTTTGATCTTCAGTTGTATCAGCTATATGAGGGTTATAAATGATAAAGGGATAAATTTGGTGGTGCTGACTTCAATAAAGAATAACATTAAGGTAGCTGCAGACACACAGCTTTTAAGATATGGCAGTATAAAAATCTGCTTTTATGGCTTTATAGCATATGCCTGCAGGAAAACTAGTTAAAAGCAAATAAGCATTATAAAAGAACTAAAGAGAAAAACTTTTTCACATAGAAATTGAGAGAAATCTGTTATGAACTGTTGAACCAGCAGTGTAATTTAAATATATTATTTCCTTCTCAAATTAAGAGTCTGTGATTTGCTGGCAAATGATCCTTGTGGAAGATGGTGACTGTTACTGGTCTATGCTTTTACATTTGTAGCTCAGAAGTTTTATTTCCAGGAAAGAGATAGTCACAGGGAGATCTGTGATTTCTTTAAAACTTGCTTTGGGAAGAACATATACTGTCTGCTGATTTCGTGTAGGTGGGGTCAAGTGTTGGCCTGATAGCTGTTCTTCCTCCCTCGGGTGGTTCAGAACAGACTGATCTGAGGAATAGGCAGTAGGCACAAGACCAGCAGCAAGATCAAAATTAGCAACAGATTCTGCCTTTTGTGTGGGTGCTCAGCACCCCTGGCCAGCTACACTCCTCCCTGGATGTCGGCTCCACCACGCTGCCAGACTCTTGGCATTTGTTCCATGTTTTTGATGAAATCTGAGCAGGACCCCTAAGTGACGCTCAGCGTTCCCTTCAGCAAAGCACCTCAGCCATCACAGACTCCTGTTTTAAAGGACCTGCAGGGCAATACCAAGAGCCCCTTTTTTAGGGGAAGTGTACATCCCAAGGCAAGAGCCATTAGTTGGTTGCCAGTTTAAGGTAGAGACACGTGATGTAGTTTGTTGGCACAAAGCTTGAGCAGACAGAAATACCACATGCCTTCTTCTAAGTCTGTTAAGTGCCACTGGGAGGACAGTGGAGGAGAAAGCAGTGCCATCACTTGAATAATGCCATAGATCACAAAAGGACAGAGTGCTTCTTTACTGCATTTTCACTCACAGCTGAGGTAGAGAACTCGCTGTTGTGTAGGGGGTTTGCCACTCCACATATTTCTGTGTGTGGTTAAAAGGGAATTGTCTAGTCAGACTGGGCAATTATCTTTTTCAAAGACTTCTTTGTAAGTGAGAATCGATATGGTTGTTAGTGATAATGGTTTTCCAACAGTAGTGTGAATATACCTGGTAATTTCTAGACAATTGAGTGATAAAACCAAGTTGCATTATACTCAGTTACGTTCATTTTTTTGTTCTCTTCATAAAAGTGGCTCTGGGAAACTCTTGGATTATTGAGCCAGTCTGGTTTCAAACCTCAGGTTAGCTCAAAGGTAAAAAGCTGTTCATTGTGCACACAACCCACTTCTGCTTTTTGTCTTTTGAATATTGGAAAAATCTATAATTCAGGTGCTGCAGATATGTGTCACTAATGTCTGGAACTTTGCACCAAGTTTATTTTGTCACCAGCAGAAAACCAAAACTTCTGTGGGAGATAATCAAAGCAAATGGTGGAAAATAACCATTTCCAATCATATGCTCACAATAGTCTGAGGTTTCTACAAGACTGAATTTTACTTCAAATAACAAAGGGATTTGAACAAAATCAACCAAGACCTTTAAACGCAATTTCTATGTATATACATCCATATAATTTACTTATTTGTCTACAAAATGCCATCAACAAATGCTGTAACAAAATATTTACGTGCTTCTCTCTGATACCCAGATCAGCCCATACATTGTTTGCAAAATACTGACAGTAAAGGTGTCACTCTAAAAGGGATTTCGACACTGCTGTCTTCCATTCATCAGAGCATAGCACCAGTAAATTGGTATGAGTTTTTACAGACAATGGCATTTAAAGCAGCACTTGACTCAGCCAACAGCTGTGATTTATTGTCACTCAGTTGGAGCTGCCAAAACACCAGAAGCAAAGAATTGCTTTGGAAAAGGTTTGTATGGGTGGTGGGCCCGCTTTCTGCCTCTTGGGCAGTTATCAACTCCAGTAAATTCCAGGAAAGAATTTATAGGGGAGTGGTGAGGCCCAGGTGGAAAATTAACCATCAGTGAGATGAGGTTTTTCATTTACATCACGACGCATTGGTGGGTAGGTCACTGGCAATGCTGTTGGTGCATTCCTGTGGGCTGTCCACTCTCTTTGGTCCTGTGTGTCAGCTGGTGTTTGTGGGTTTTGATCCTGTGTGTAGTAGTAGACAATGAACTTTCTTTAACTTGGTGTGCCTGTAGCACTGTTTTATCATGGTGAGGTAAAAATTGCAAACTTCAGACTATATTTCTCCCATTCTTCCATGAAAGATGTCAGCATTTTCCCCTATGACATTCCTGGAGCATTCACTGGTAGTCCTACAGGCAGCCTCACCAGGGAATCAGTTGCTTGTGATATTCAGAGCATTAAGGAAAAAGATTAGCAAATGGAGTTTTCACCAAAACAGTCTTGCATGATTATTGCTGTAGACATCTTTCAGTGATTTAATCTGTTTACTAGAGACAGAAATGTGTAGCCATTGCAAACTGTCTATAATAATTAGTTCATGATAACAAAGTTATGCCTGGATGATTGCAAGGCAGACTCCTGAGTGCATTTTTATGAAAAGATATTAACAGTGCTGAGTTAGATGAAACTGAACTAATCCTGTTGTTATCTATCCTATTTGTATTTTATAAGCAAGGGCTGTCAGTTTGACTAATGCAACAGAAGTGACGTATATACAGTTATTTTTCAAATTATTTGAATGAAATCTCAGTGGCAGGTACTGACTCTGTGCTGAGGTATGTATCAGTGGATGTTTCCTCTGGACCCTGCAGAGAGAGGTACTCAATTTTCTCCAGCCAGGCTAGTTCTTGTCTTCCTTGAGGTCTGCACTGAAGGGATGGCTACAATTTCCCATACAAATGAATATTGCCTGTTGTGGAAGCTTATCTATGGGTACATCCTCTTTCCTGCTGCTTTGCCCTTCTGTTGCAAGCTCACTGTGGGCAGCTGTGCCATACTAGTGCAATGGTTCTGAAAATGCCTCCTGTGAGAAGCAGAAACAAATTTTCATCAGAATTTTTCATTTCTTTTTTTGAAGTGAAATACATCAGTCCTTAGTGGTTGAGATCATCTCTGTAGCATAAATATGAGAAGCCAGCATGTGGAGAAGGACACTGAGGTCCTTTCTGTTGTACAAAAGCAGTGTCTAAAACCTTTTCATGCTCTAAAACCCTCCCACTGAGCTGAAAAAAACCCCTTGCATGTTCTGTGGGAAAGCTGGGGAGCATCTCAGCAGAGCCTGCAGAATGGCTTGCTAGAAAGCAGGGACATGTTCCAGGTTTTCTGAGGGGACACACTGGAGGAAGTGTGTTGCCTCATGGTTAGATAGATGTTGCATGCTTGCACAGGTGGCACGTGAGACTTGCCTCTGCTTTTCTACAGGAGTGAGTATGGTTTGCTGTTATTGAATTCAAATGTTGATGCTGCTTTCCTCAGAAACAGAATGAGGCTTTCCTGCTCTCTGACAAGGGGGGCGGGGATGCTCAGCTGGTGGCTGGCGTGACAAACCACACAAACATTTTAATGGATGTTGTTTGGGACAGTGATGGCAGTCACAGTTTGGAGCTCAGTGAGCATCTTCCCTGGAAAGATGCTTTCTGGAAGAAAAGTAAGTCACAGACTTACCCTTTCACACAGCCAGGTCCCAAAAGAACACAGTGAATACAGCAATACTCAGCCCAGGGCTTTACAGATGCGATTCAGCTGAGCTTCTCTTTTCTTCTTGCCCTTTTTCTGCTGACCCTTTGAGGGTTCCCAAAATGGTTCCCCAATCCAGTAGCAGTTTCTGTTGTAGCAGTGATAGCCAACTGCTCAGTGTTTTCTCACTGAGAAGGGTACCTGGAATATTTCAGGCTTTGTCTGACAGCCATGTGGGAGATGGGTGCTCCTAGTTCAGAAGAGCAGTACACCTTCCAGCTGAGGAGTCGACTCTGCTCCAAGAAAGCTGCTGCAGGACTGGAAGGAGAAATAAAGGATGAGGGCCCATGTTTTACTGCAGTGGCTCACAGGAGAGGTGGGTGGTGCAGGGCACAGGGGCTTGGAAGGAGTGAAGGGAGCTGTGGAGGCTGCACAACTCCCACTTAACGCAGCAGATGCTCAGCTTTGGTCTCTGCTCCTCTTTTTGCTGCAGCTCTGCTCTTCTTGGAGCTGATGCTGGGGGAGGGAATTTGCATGTCTGACATCTTTCAGACAGTTTTAAAGCAAAGCCAGAAATAGCTTTTTTGGGGGGGAAGGGAAACCTTAAAAGTTTATTTTGCCCTACACTAAAACTGCCCCTTTCTGACTGTTTATTTTTCTTTAATAATTCTTTTAATATGCGAAGTGTAACTGCAAGTGGATCATCAGGCATTTGCTGCTTAGATCTGGTTTAGTTACATGGCAGTTTTAGGATTTAATGGAGAAAGCAGAGGTCAGGCACTGCCTGTGGGAGAGCATGTGCCCCCAAGCCAGCTGTGCCTGCGATGTGCCATCTAAGAGCATTCCCTCTTTGCTCACAAATGAGTTGTTTAAGATTAAGACAAATTCAGGCAACACGTTAAGTAGTGGTTGCAATGACTACTTCCATCTATTTATTCCATTTTTATTTTGAAAATGCATTAATCATACTTTTCCTTACAGTGAGGAAACAGTAAATTCCCAATACCATAATGTTGCAGCAAAGTTTAGCTGTTCAGAAATCTTAAGTTTCACAAGTCGCTGCAGAATTATTATTGAGTACCTTAGCCAGACATTTAAGGCCAAGAGAAGTCTCTGTCCAGTATCTTGCTGTGTGCCTATGTCCCTGTTACCAGCTAGGTTTGAAAAAAGAGTATGATTCCCAGATATTCAAGTGGACTGTCCACTCAGCTAAGCAGTTAACTGCTCTAGATTTTATAGTCATCGGTGTCATTGCTCATTCTGTAGTTGCATCTGCATTTGATTAGAGGAGACAGAGGATTTACCTTTGTCTTTTGAAGTACTTTAATATGTCAAAAAATTAGATTTACTTTGAAAACAAAGCAGTAGATGTGCCCATTGCATCTTTCTGTTGCTGCGTGTTCTGCACAAAAGAGGCTTTTCCATTTTATATATTGCAGTATAATTTATCTCTGTCTAACTCTGCTTTTGTGGAGTAAGAGATACCTGTAGGTACAGCCAGTTACTTCTGATTCCACACTGTAATTGCAGTTCTGCCCCACCTGGGGGTCACTGTTGTCTGTGCTGACATGAAGCCACAGTCATCTTTGGAGTCTGATGGCAGGAAACTTGCATAGAAGTCATCAAGGCAAATTTTGTCCTGTGCTGGGGGATCTCAAGAACATACTGTTTGTTCTCACACCATTCCTTTAGTGTGTGGAAGGGGCCATGTCTTTGCAGCTGGATAAGTGAGATTATTGGCTCTCTAAGGCAAAACTGATTAATGTGTGGGCTATGGTGAGCATAGGAGGCTTTCCTGTTCCCCAAATCATGGGTTATGGGTATATGCACACAAGGGGTTTGATGCAGGATGTGTCCCTTTGTGCTCCTCTCCCATGCACCTGGAAGGAGGCTTGGCCAGGGCTGCCAGAGGGTGTTCAGCACAGGGGCTGTGAGGAGAGAGCTTCCTGCAAAGCCTCAGGCCTTTGTGCAGCCTAGGACCCAGTCTGTGTTGCTGCCACTGCTGCCACCCGCAGAACTCTTCACAGGGGTCAATTCTCTTCAACTGCTGGCTGGGCATGGCACTCACCTGTGCCTCAGCCAGCCTTTGGGCATGGCACTCACCTGTGCCTCAGCCAGCCTCTGGGCATGGCACTCACCTGTGCCTCAGCCAGCCTCTGGGCATGGCAGCAGCCAAGGAGGCAGGTCAGGCTGTTGGCAGGGGCAGGTCAGGCTGTTGGCAGGGTGCCTCGTGGTCAGCATCCCTTGCTGCGCTTTCCCTGGTCAGAGCCGCTGTCCCGGGCTCTGCCACGGCACCATGGTGGCACTCCTTTGTCCCACTCATTTGAGCTCCATGTCCATCCCTGCTCTGTGACTCTCACAACACAGGGCTCCTGTCCATGGAATTGCCCAATAGTCTTCATAACACATGGTGCAAAGCTGAGGTGCTAGAGGGCTCTGGAAGCGCTGAAGGTATTTTGCTTTCTGGCACGTTTGTGTGTGTGTGTGTGTGTGTTGTGTGTGTAACATATGCGAGGATTCAAGGCTTAGCTCTGATCCTGCTAAAGTAACATAAGTCCAGATCCTGTTCCTACCGTGGCAGATTTATCAGAGCATGACTGCAAAGCTCTGAAGCTGACTGAGAGACAGCTACGTGCCGTGGACAGGCAGCAGCCAAGAGTTCACTCCTACAGCTACCACGGGAGCAGGAAAACAGCGATGAGTAATAAGAGTGAGTGGGGAATGTGCAGCAATTTAACAGCTAACAAAATGAATGTAAAATGATACTGTGTTCCCTGCATTAATATTAATTATTTCTCTAACCAAAATAAAATGAAAGCAACATTGTAAGCACTCATTTTAAATTTTTAAGACTATATTATTGAGGCACTTATATAATGCATTTGGGACCCACTTTCCTGTTTTATATGAGAAATAAGAATTTTGGAACAAGAAAAACAAGTGAAAAGGAAGCATAGTACTGAGAAAATGAAAGTCATGACAATTGCTGCTTGTAGACTTTCTTCCTTTTCCTCTTCCCATTTGAGATGCTGCTGTGCCGCTGTATGTTCTGGGGTTGTAACTCTATGAGAGTGTGATTGATTGCAGTAGGTCTCTGGTAGGATTCAGTCCTGTAGAAGCAGTGATTTCACCTGGGGAGTATGGGCTTTGGTCACAGTTCATCATCTTTCTCTGAATTGCAGTATGTAGCTGTGCTGCTCCTCACAGCATCTTAGAAAAGATTTGCCATCCAAAAAAATATTATCAGCCCTCCACTTTGTTCTGAGAAAATTGTAATTTGCAGCCTCCAGGAGAAGCATTGTGTTTGTTACTTGACCTGACCAGTGGAGCTTTTTCCCGTTGTGTTGGGTGGGTGGTTCATCAGAGTAGGAGGCAGGGACTGGCTCCCTCATGTTTTGCCCCTGGTCAGGTAGGCAGATAGTTCATTTCTCTACATGTGCTCAGAGATGTGAGGAGGCAATTCAGTTCAGGCTGTCTCTGTGTGTAGCTGTATAGCACAGGACAGCACACCTTCTTTTAGACCAAGGATTTTTCTTTTTGCATGCCTGTCGAGCACACAGCAGCTATTTAACCAGTGAGTGATGACAGTGGCATATTCAGATGAGAGTGTTGCAGGTCCATGCCCATGAGTTGGTAGAGGTGGATGGTGCTGCCCCTCCATCTCCCCCCATATCCCCACTGATGTGTTCTTTGGTGCTGCACTGCATCTCAGGTGCATCAGAACCCCACTCCTGCCACCAGAGTGGATGTGTGGCTGTAGCCTGGGCTGTAGGAACAGACACAGTCACCGGGCAGTGCTGAGCAGTCATCCCCTGCAGCTGTTCCCAGCCTCTTCTGAGGAAAAGATATTTGCACAGGTAGAAAAAATCCTGAACAATCAATGTGGCCTGCAGAATTACCAGCTGGGCCCTCCATGACTAGGCTAAGGTCTAAGCATGCCAAAGTAATTTTCCATTTTACATTGCAGAGAAGGAAAAAAACTTGGAAAATCAATATAATTTCTGTTTTCCATAGGAGACAATGGACAGATTGTATGCTTTAAGGTCAAACAGATGTTTCATCTGAATGCATTTTTTTAATCCATAAAAACAGTGGGAAAATATTTACAGGGGAAAAATGGTTCAAACAGATTAAGGGTGTATTTTTGCTTTATTGCAAATATTTTAAAGCATCATCGAGAAAGAAAAGCAGTTAGTTTTGTTTTAGCTAATAAAGTCCAGTCATTTTCAAAGCCATCTCCTTAATTCCGTGTTTTATACAGAACCAGAATGAATTTTCTAAGTCACAAGTAAGGAAAAAAAAGAAAGAGGATTTAATTCTGGTTAGCATTTTTCAGAAGATGACAAATACTCTAAAATGACTTGCCTTTTGATGTTTA
The DNA here is from genome assembly GCF_963513975.1 of Fringilla coelebs. Lineage (NCBI taxonomy): Eukaryota > Metazoa > Chordata > Aves > Passeriformes > Fringillidae > Fringilla > Fringilla coelebs. The sequence goes on along the minus strand of NC_140030.1, from coordinate 91,923,364 downwards.
ACATCAGGTCTACTTTGACAAAATGAAAAAACTTTTGCTAAAATATTTGGAATAGTTGTGAAAACAAAAATTCTGATGCTACTCTTTAAAATTTCTCTACAAAGGGAACTAGTGAAAGCAAGTGGCAACATTACATGATAGTTGCAATGTATGGATAGTGGCCCCAGAGCTGTCAGCAGAATGTATTCATGTTTCAGGTGCAGCAGTGTATGGGTTTAGAGTATGGACATATGGAGTTAATATTAGCCTGGTTTCTGATAAACACCTGGCTCTGGACTGTGATGGTAGAAGGTGAATCTTCCTCTCGCAGGCACTTAGATGAAAACTCATTGCGGAAGACATGGGCTCTTCCCTCGTGTCGGCACAAAGTGTGGTGTGGAAGAGCCCCTGTGCAAATCCAGGGTTTCTCTCTGTCTCTTGAGCCCAGCCTGGGCCGTGCCCTCAGCCTGTGAGCAGGAGCTGGGCTGACTGAGCTGCTTTGCAGTGGATCTGCACTGGCACCTTGGGAAGCCAGGACCTGCTCTCGTGTCGGCTGAGGGAACAGCGCATCGTTCCTCGGGGCCGGGCAGTTTAATATTCTCTGATCACAAGGTTTATGGAGACTTTGTTCAAAGAGCACTCTCTTGTGCCCTCTGCATTTTCAGCATCAGATAAGAAGCTTTATAACCCTGAATTATTTATAGGTTGGTAATACAGGAGATCTGACCTTTTTATGGGGTAGCATCGTGCCGAAACAAATGGAGTATTTTTACACAAGGGTCATGCACGCAAGGCATAATCTTGTTGTTTCAATTGTGATGTCCCCTCACTTTGCCCTGTCCTAGCTGGTTTTGTATTTGTTGTTGAGGTTTTTTCCAATGGCATTTATTGTATCTTATGTGTGAATTGAGGACAAATGATGCAAAAAACATCTGCTAGTTTAAGCACGGGAGGGTTTTTTTCAGCAGCAATTGAACAAATGCAGTTATAAAAAAGTTAAAAAGCTGTACCCTTTCTGCTGATCTCATAAGGATGAGCAATAAGGCCTGTATTTCCCAGTTTATTGAGCCTGAGCAGTACCTTTTACCTGCTTAAATGCCAAAGCATTGAAATAGAGGAAATTGGCATTGTATTCTCCTGAGTCACCAGAACAGTAGTGGAATAAGATTTTCTCTACTTCATAGGAAACCCAATGTGTATCTGTGAGAAGTGTTTTAATAAGATCTTTTGGATTCTGAACCCATAAGCCCATAATAAATCCATATGTGTCTCTAGTGCTGTATTTTGGGTTTGGACCTGGTTTCCAGAGATACTAAACCCCAAGGAAAAAAAAAACAAACCCCAAAACCCAAAACCAAACCCAAACCAATCCCAAAACTCCTCCATGTCTGCACTTTTAAAAACTCCAAGGAAACCCATCCAGTTTTGAACATCTGCATTTATACTTTGGACCAGAAAACCTCCAAAGAGCTCCTTTCTAGAATGGGAAGAGAGACCCAGAACAGCACTCCTGTGCACACACTTGCTTTCCTCACCAGCTTTGAAAGGATTTTTAAGGCAGGAGAGAACGGTAATGGGTTAGGTGAGTTCCTGACTACTTCTCACTCCCTACAGTTACATCTCTCAAAAATGCAGGCTTGGGCTGCATCCTTGCACTGAACCATAGTGTACTGAATTTGTAGCAGGTTGGCGCTGCATGTCTGAGCCTAGACTGATGCTTTAAAGCATCCCTCAGATGGGACAGATAAATCAAAGATACATTCAGTAGGTAGCAGAATCACTCATTTGGGCACTGCTCTTCAGTTGGACTATTTTACTTATTTTGAATGGTAAAACAGGAGCATTTAAGGATTCAGACTGAGCAAAATATGAATGTGAAAAGACTTGCTCTCATTGGCTTTAAAATCCAGCCAGTGAGGAAGTGATGTGGGTTAGTGAATAAAGGCAGAATAATAACTGCATGGAGGCAACTTTTGAACATCACTGGAAGATGCTGTCAGATACTTGAAATTTTTAATCTTTTGTCACAAAACCTTTCTTTTTCCTTTAAAAGCTATGAAGGTATGTAGCACTTCAACAGACATGCTGGTGACTTGTAGAGAACTTAATCTTGTGAGTGCTGTGTCTCAGGTGCCCTAAGAACTCCAGCATGGCTCCAACTACAGCTGCTTGCAGCACTTGGCCTCCTGATTCCAGGAGGCCAAGAGCTGTGGAAGTGACTTCAACTAAAACTTTAAAGATATTTTGTAATATTTATATTTGTGGCCACAAAAATATTGTGAAACTTGTTTAGAGAAATTGGTAAGTGAAGTATGATGGTGCCAAGCTGTGAAGTGAGATAAGGGTGGAATAGCTGCCAAAACTACTTTTTTTTTTTTTTTTTCTATGTATAGATTTCTGTATAGTTTTGTTCTTACTGCTGAAAGCAGGGGTTTCAGTTTTGGAGAATCTGCCTTCATCTTTAGACAATTCCAGTAGCTCCAGTGAAGTTATGCTGATATTCCACTTCTGAAGGATGTGACTGGGTGCTTGGCCCCCTCCTAAGTTGGCCATTTCAAGGGCAGGAAAGGCCCATAGTGAAATTCAGCAAACCTGTTGTCCTGTCTGTGTCGTGGCAACCTCCTAGGCCTTGTACCACCTGTAACAGCACTGAGTCCTTCACACTTTTGTGCCCAGGGTGGCTCAATGCAAGTGGCCATGCAGGAGGGGAGCCTGTAGCTTCTGCCACAGCACTGTCACCAGAGGAGACCCTGCTCTGCTGACAGCAGGTTTACAAGCTCCTTTTCAGCATACTCATCCTTCCCACAGAATAAAAGAAGTGAAGCCAGGGCAAAATGATCTCTTCTAAAATTTTCATTGTAAAGAGTGATTGAACCAATGGAGAATAAGTTCTGTTTTGGAGAAAATAATTAATAATGTATGAGATGACTGATTTCAGTCTCGCAGGAAAACCAAAACAAAGCAATGGCGTGTAAGGGATTAAATTGACTTCTGAAAATGTAATTCTAATGCACCAAACAATCAAGTTGCCATCTTTATATGTTGAGGACTCAGTACCTCACTTCAGCCATTTTGTCAAACATTTAATTTCACTCTGGCTTAAAAAATTTGGCCACTGTTCCATGTCTACCTTGCAGTTTTCTTTCAGGAGCGTCGCAATCATGTTGTGATTCTTCACAGAGATGTTCCCACTATGTTTTTCTAAAACGACGAATAAGAGAATATGAATAGGAGTTTATAAAATGGGGACAGATTTTTTTAGTAGGGCCTGTAGCAACAGGACATGTGTTAATAGTTTTAAACTATAAGAAGATAGATTCAGACGAGGTATAAGGAAGAAATTTTTTGACAATGAGGGTGGTGAGGCAGAAGCACAAGCTTCCCAGAGAGATGGTAGATACCCCATCCTTGGAAAAATTCAAGGTCAGATTGGATAGGTCTCTAAGCATCCTGATGTAGTTGAAGATTTCCCTGCTCATTACAGGAGGCTCAGACTAGATGACTTTTAAAGGCCACTTCCAACCCAAACTATTATCTATGATTGTATGATTTTATGAATGCCACTGGTGGTGGAGCTAGTCTGGAGTCTGAGGAAACCTGTGATCTGTATGGCCAGTCTCAGAAATCTGGCCTTTCTGTACCATCTGAATGAGCTGAGTACAGTTTTTCTACATTATGTGGTTAACTGAAAGTTTTTTCCCCAAAAATTACCTGTCCAGGATATTCTTCCATTATCCTGTCATCAGCAGTAGAAGTAGTTATTTACTGGAGCTCAGTGGTGTCTCACTGCCTGTTTTGAATGAAATCCCCATTAGCCATCTCATTGAATGAAATCCCCATTAGATATCTCCATAGTGCAGAGTTACAGCAGGTACCTGTTGGAAAGCTGACAATTCCTTCTTTCCAGGGGGAGGTGGCATGACCCAGTATGGGCATGTCAGATTGTTCTTTGCTTGGTATCACTTGTATTAAAATAAAGTTTTTTTCAGTGTGGGAAAGCTTTCTTGCTCTCATCCCATGAAATCTTGCATACAATGTGAATATAGTGTAGCACTTAAATATGATATACACATTTCCATACACTTATGCTGTATAAGAACAATGTAGCATGAATCATCTTACTATGACTGCGGGGCTTTTGCAAAATACCCATTAATTCTGTCCAGTCACTCCCCACTGTATAGATTGAAAAAATTATAATCTTCTTCAAATTGCTTGCATCTGAATGCTTCTATGTTTCAGAGTTTCTTCAAGCTCTTTTAAATCAAAAGAAAGATGATCCTGTCCTGTTGCTGACTCATGCCTCTTATGTTTCTGTTCCATTGCACAGGGCTTTTAACATTCTTCAATGTAAATGTATCAAACTGGTAAAGCAGACATTGCAGAAGCCACATCTTCTTGAGTAATAGCTGTGCTCTGTCTCAGTTTTCCTTTGAGTTAAGGGAAATTTCTACTGGCCTAGCATGCAAAGGCTTTTGGGGAATGTTTTTTAAATTATTTTATTTTCGAGGGCTGGTTCTCATTACGAAAAAAAAAAAAAAAAGTCAATGCCCTTACAGTTTTATTTCTTTTGGATGTTTTCAAGATTTCTTGAAAATAAAATTCTTATTCTCAGGAAATCTCTTGCTTCCAACTGCTGTTTCTCTTTCATATCTGGCTCTTCCTAAAGAGCTGCCTAGAAAAAAGACAAACATCTATCTTACAAGAAGGCAGATTACAGCACAGTTCGATGGTTTCTCCCTAAATTCTTACATATATATATATATATAAATAAAATGGTGTATGGATTGGGGTATCTGTCTGAGGATTGCATTGCAGTATGCTCTAATCATTTCCCCAATCCTGCTTTTCTGGCATTCCTGAGAGGTGCACTGACACTAGCTGATGACATTTCCATCCTTTTCTGACTATTTGAAAATGTGCAACTTTCCATGCTTTTAACAAAGCCATCCTTCAGGCTCAACAAAATCCATACAGCTGTTCACACACTGTCTCAAACCTTTTTTTTTTTTTTTGTATAGAAATTATAACCTGTTTTGATCTGTATTGATTTAAGTTAAAGGATGAACTGAACTGCATGTATTGATATTACAGAAACAATCTGGCTTAATTATAAAGCATGAGTACGTACTGGGAGCAGACATGCAATCCTTCTTCTGTGGGTAAATGGGTAGTAAAATGTCACAGGGCACTGCAAAGGGGAATTCATTAATCTTTGGAAAGGATGAAGCTCCTGCAACCCCCAAAGTCCATGGGGAAGTGGCTCTGTTGGCTGGGCAGGGTTTGGATGCTGCTGGCTGACAGACAGGTCATGCAAAGCCCTGTGAAAAATAGCTCCTGGTGAACTCAGCGCTGCTCATCTACACAGGAGCCCTGGGCTGGAGGGCAGGGCTTTCATAAGAAGCATCAGCAGACAGGAGGGTTGGCAGAGGCAACCAGAATTTGAGGTTTCTTGGTGCTGCAGGTCTGCCTGAGCCTTCCCCCAGGGCAGTTCCTGAGCCTGCCTCCATGTGTGTGTGAGGGAGGGATGCCTGGGGTGGGGGGGGGGTTCAGAGGCTGAGAAGCTGCTTAAGGTCAGTGATGAGCACTGAGGTTGAGGGTGTTCAGCTCCATTGAGAATTTAGCTGTTTAAGCTTTTAAATCAAACTGGTTAAACGAACTTTTCTATTAAGATGGTAGCAGTTTGATGCTTTACTACCATATCTTTCTTTTTGCCTGGAAGCAGCCCATCACAATGAACTAAAAGTAGGGACCTCTAATTCCTGTTGTGTTGCACAAGTCAAAGTAATTTATTTACTGCACTGGTAATTCAGTGCACTATCTGTAACTGTTCTGCAAGCATATATGACTCCTTTGAACATGTATTCTTACAATGAACATCCTGTATTGCTGGGAAAACAAGGATTGCTTTTCATTCTACTGCAGGCATCTAGTTTAAAGGCTAGGCTGATTATTCACTCTCTTTATTCTCCAGTCAGGCAGCAAAAGCAGTGTTTTCCTGCCTCAGAAGCTGTTACAAAGTTGAATCTTCTTAAGACTCCCAGGCAAAAGGTGTTTGACTAAAGCTTATTCCACAGCCTAGATCGATGGTAAAAAAAAACCAAACCCAACCCACCAAAAAAACCTGCAAAACAGGTGAAATTCACTGCTGTTGCTGTTGCTGTTGCCACAACCTAGATTGGTAATTAAAAAAAAAAACAAAAACAAACCCAAACCCATAACAAAACCTGCAAAAAAGGTGAAATTCACTGCTGTTGCTTATAAATTTTAGATCAAATCCTAAGGTATGGATTTTACTGGGATTTTTACTGATTCTTATGTGCAGGAAGATTGCTTTTTTGACAGTGCTTAGTTTTCCAGTTGGAATGAAGGGCTTCACATACACCTTCTGTCTTCCTCCTCACGGTCATTACATCAGTGGTAACTTTTGAATGCTCTTTTCTTGGAGTATTCTGTGAGGAGGACAATGACTGCTGGAGCTCCTGGAGCATATCCAAACATCTTTAGTGACCTAGACACAATAGCTGGACTTCAATCTAGATCTAATCTTAAAAAAGGATCTTTTTCGATAGGGAGAGAAGACCTAAAAGGTTAAGAGATATGCTGTAATTGTCCTGTGGAAGGGTTTAAGTATGGTGATTCATCTCAGTATGAAAACTCCTGCAAAAATTGGACATTTACTCTAGTTGAATTATTTGTTGCTTTTAGGATGTTTTCCTTCTGACAAGTATTTTTTGTTGATTCTGGAACCATTTTTTATAAATGACAGAGTGAAGGAGACATTTTGACTGTCAGATATTTACAGAATTGATAGAAAGTGACCAGGAAATAAAATGGTATGGGTGGTTCCTCATCTGCAGCCAGGTTTTGATTTTCTGAACCTTTTGTTTGTGATATCTATTTCCGGGGTGTCGTGAAGCAGAATTTGTTATCGGTTAAACACTTTGAACTTTGTCTCTATTCTACTTGCTTGGTTTTGTAATACTAATACAAACTGGAGAAGTTTTCAACTAAGTCATGATGCGTTAAAGCTGCGTCCACCAGTGTGTTGGAAGGCACAGTGACATCTGCTTGTTGCCTAAAACTGCCAGTGCTAGGAGGGTGCCATCAGCTATAGTTACACTCAAAATGTATGGCTCAATCTGGCGGCAAAGTGTGGGAAGAGGGAATACATGCAGCACAGTGCAGACCCTATCTCAGCTTGGAGAACATAAAGGAGAAAGTAGAACTGCCACCCCTCACCTGTTCAGGCATTTGGGTTTCTTTTTATAACCATCAGAGTTTAAAACACCTCCTTGGAGCAATCACCTCATCAGAGGTGATAAATTTTCCCATTGCATCCTGCTCTGCCTGGGGGTGCTTGACCTGCCCAGCAGTAAGCACAGCTCTGTGCTGCCTCCTGACCCTCATGTCTTTGGTCAAGGCAAATCAACAAAAACCAAAAATAGATGAGATGCTGCCATCAGCTGCAGGGAGTCTGAAGTATCCCAGTCCTTGTTCCCTTACATGCAAAACACATCTCAATGCAGTGTATGATGCATTTGCAAATTTGTTGCCTGATTTGTTCCTGCAGTCAAAGTTAGAACACAGGCCAGTCAGTATTCCACTTGGGTGTTTGGTCTGTGAATTGTGGCTGTTTGGAGGCATTTTGGTTAGCCAGAAGCCTTCTGAGTTTGCCTCCTGTGTGTGTGGCTCTCTACAAACCCAGCGAGGCGTAGCTGGATTGCCCTGCCAGTGCCTCAGTCTGTAGACACTGTGCAGCACTTAGGTCCTGCAGGACCTCTGCAGTGCCTGGTATCAGTAAGTGCCTGGTATCATAAAAATCTTCTGATCACTTAGTCCAAGCCTGCAAGAGGTAGAACAACCTTTGTGCAGTGTATTAATGTGAGACTTGGGAGATACCAGTCTACGTCTCTGATCTGCAAAAAAATGTCCCTGGCGGTCCTTAAGAAATAATTTATTTTCTTCTGTCTTTTGCTCCCTTTCCATAAAATAGATATGGCATCATCATGCCAGACTACAGCTTGGAGAATTAATGGTCTGTGTGTAGAGAAAGGATAATGTGGTCTGTTTGGAGTTTGATTTCAGCTCTTTGGCAGGTGTCCCCATTGCCATCAAAATGTTTTCATGCAGTTCAGGAGGCTTCTTTGTCTCTCCTGAGCTACCCTTGCCATCATACTGAACAGCCTTGTCTCATACTCCCACTTCACTGGGGTTGAGTAGAGATTCACATTTGAGATGTGGTGATTGGTGAGTGAATTGCTGCAGGAAGCTGGCAGCAGAGCCCCTGCACTGCTTCCTCGCCCTGCCTCCTGTTTGTTCGGGGCTGTGAGCCCAGCCCAGTCCCGCATGCGGCACTGACGGGGCAGTGCTCAGCTTCTGACCCTGTGAAAAATAGAACCAACTACAAAGCCAACAGCAACAACAGATTTTGGGGTGTCTCAGCACTGTTTTGCTGTTGTAGGGTTGTCCTTGAACAGGTTTGAATGTGAAGAAGCCTCTCTGAGAAGAAGAGCAGAATGTTGTATTGAAGTGTGTAAATGCCTTGGAAAATCTCGGGCAATCAAGAGTGACTCATGGCATTAGCACCAGTGCTGGAGATCATTTGGCAAGATGCAGTTTCAATAACCAATGCAGGCACAAGGACCAGGTGTTTTCAGAGCTGGATGTGATGCAGAAATGAGCCTAGATTCCCCCTGCCCCCAAGGTACAGGCTAAAAGTATTCTCCTCTTTATCGGAATCGTCTCATCTGCCTGATGACTGCTTCTTTGAAACTCTCATATGGTAGATGTATCCAGCAAATGGTGTGTTTAAGGAAATAGTCAAATGCAATATGACATGCCAAACATCCATTAAGACAGAAAAACAACTTCTTTCTGGGGAATCCTCTTCTCTTGAGTTGGGCAAAGATGAGGTTTGTGTGCTGATTAGTTACAACATGTCCTGTGAAGTAATTTGACTCAGCTAACAGGGAGTGATGGCAGCAGCATCCTGTGCTTCTGCTGAGTCCTTCTGGGTCGGCACATTAGAGCAGCAGCAGGCAGCCAGCTGTTCACAGGCAGCTCTGCACCCTTTAGCAGCAAACCTGGGCCTCTCACAGGGGAGAAGTTCTAGTAACAAAGTTTAAAGGATCTTCTTTTAATCACTCCTGCACCTGAGCAAGATTGGAAGGTTGGATGCAGATGCTATAAATGTATATTAAAAAAAAAAAAAGGCAAGAAAAATCAGAAGATGCTGTTGAGACTCTTATTTTTAGCAAACTGAGTTCCAGACAGTGTGCTAGGGGCAGCTGGGTTGCAGAACAGGTGATGATACATAGTCATGTTTAAGATAAATGCTAAAAGTTGCATGACTTACTGAAGCAACAGCTTTTAAATTTATGGTATTCTGAGGATGGTGATTTTGAAGAGCAGCAGTCTGAATTTTAGCTGGTTTAGTGCAAACTAATGTTCTAGAAATAATCCTCTTTATTAATAAACCACATTGCCTAAGAAGTCATGTATGAAACAGCAAATGCTAAGTAAAAGGAATATTAAAAACAAAACCTGTTTCACAATCCAGATCTCATAAACTCTCCTGTTAGAAAAATATCTAATAGCAGCTGGATTGGGTTTTTTCTAGCTGGGTAAGACAGATTACTTGAGGGGGGGAAGTGAATTTGCAACTAAAATTGAAAAGATTCCTGAGCACCACTTGTTCAAAGGGTGTTTTCATTTAGTCCAACATCCCAGCTGAACCCCACTTTATAGCTTGGGGCTGCTGGGGAAGTTATTGCCTCTGTGTGCACGGGAATGCCCGTTCAGCTGAGCTCATGTGGTGCCAAGGTCTGCACCTCTGCCTGCAGACCTCCCTCCACCCTGCTCACACACCCTGCAGACAGCTCCTGCTCCTCCCAGTGCCCATGCTCAACAGCATAGGATGTTTCTGGCAAATCTTCCCAAGGGCCCTCTTGGATTTGAGAGGTCAAATATATTTATTTTAATTATTTTATTTTTCAAAAATCTTTTTTTTTTTCCCCCAAACTCTTTTAAGAAGTCTCAGGCTTGGCACAGTGTTAGAGATAAATGGGCTGCAGGTGAAACTGGTGATCTTCAGCACTCCCTACGATCTGTGCATGAGCGAGGGGCCTTGTGTGTTCAACTTTGTGTGCTGGAAAAAGATTTTTGTGCCCTGTCTGCTCTGCTTCTGAGCTTTGGGGAGCAGAGAGAAAGAGAAGAGGGCTGTTGGCAAATGTTTTAATTCTTGACCTCCTTTGGTGCAAGACCTGGCTTTGAGAGGGCAAAGGCAGGCAGTGTATTTACTGTCCTCAGACACTTTTTGGAGGCAGTGAGAGCCCTTGAGCATGTTGCCTCCTCCTCTCCATGTTGCCCTGCAGTGAGGACACCACACTTACCCCACATGTTGATGTGTCACCCTCTGCTTGTGGGGCTGGTGGTCATGAGGGCTCTGCTGAGGATGGAGACAGGCACCCAGGCGAGGAGCTCAGTGGGGAGCTCATTACCGACCACTGAGCTGGAGGACAGCTTTTCCACATAATGAAAGCATGCAGCATGTCAAGAGATGCTCCAGCACTGGCATCCTGCCAGGAGGACTCTTGTCCTGAGAGCTGGCATCAGATCCAAGTTATAAGTGAGCAGGTTTTGGAGTTTAGGGAGATTAAATGATCTCTGCCAGCATTGCCATGCCCTCCTTGACAGCGTTTTCTAGAGCCTTCTGTCACTGAAGAACAAAAGCTGGATCCAGCAGTTGCCCGGTGGTTCCATCCACTTCAGCCAAACAGGCGTTTTGGGCTGGATGCCCCTACAGCACAATGAGAATAATGGAAATTACAGCTGATTTACTATGCAATGATGCTCCTGAGCCAAATGGTTTCCATCTGAATATGAAGCAGATTTGCCAGTGTGCTGGTGTAATGAGTGCACCATCTCTTTGCTCCTTCTGTGCCTTTGCAGTCAAATATTGCTAGAAAGTGCAACATTAGATAAAAATCATGAAGGGAAGGCTGGAAGCCACATCTTTCAAGTTTCTCCAGATTTTACTTGGTATATAATAGTAGCTCCAAGTGTTGGGAAATGGGTAAATTAAAAGCATGCACACTTTGTGCAGAGTAACCCAGGTGTGTGCATGTGCCATAGGCTTGCTTCAGCAGGGTCAATATGGAGTCCCCGTGCCAGGAGTTGTAGGACTTGTGCTGTTTCATCTTGAGATAAAATGTTTTTGTCCTGTTGACTTTTGATAAATCTGCTGGAAGTCTGAAAGCACTGCAGCTTCTTTTTATGAATCTGGTGCCAAAATCTCTGCAGCGAGGCCCCTGTGTGATCAGTAGCACAGAGCCAGATAAAGCCTGATGTAAATCTAGGCTGTGGGCAGTGTAGTGGTGATGAAGATGCATGTTGGGAGAGTTCAGGAGCATTTGAGAGGACAGCAGGGGTGGAGGATGAGATGCATCTTTGACAAGCCTCTGAGTCCTCTAAAATCTGTTAGTCCTTCCCAGCGCTGGGATAATCTGCAATGAGAATGACACAACAATGGCTCGGGTCCACCTGCTCGTGAGCTGTGATTGCACGGGGAAGTTAGGTGGCAAATTCAAGCTGGTGAAGGAGTTCCCATGAGAAATGGGGTTATTATGCAGTAAGGGAGATGGTCTTAAAAGCCGTTCATTTGATTAGGATTATGATTAGTCATTATGTAAAAAATTAAGAGCACTTTTCATTTCTGTGGGATGATGAAGCTGTTGCCAAAATCCAGCTTTCAGTTGCTGGTGCTGGTTATATAATGATGACTGCTCTGTGTTTCTGAGGATTGTAACCTCTTAGTTGAGAACAATGTCAGGAAGAGCTTCTTCAGCATGGTTTGCTGTTTGTGCAAACACTTTTATTTTCTCTGAGCTCTCTGTTAGATTGTCCAGCTGTGTCTTTGTCAGGTGTGCACACATAACAGATCGATCTAAGCATTGTTTACTCAGATTCAGGGGGATGCACTGGCCATATCTGCTGTTGTCTTTCCTTGCGTTTAGATCCATGACTAGCACTATTTTGGATAACACTGTCTTTTTTGGATCTCAAAATAGCATTTTCCATTAAATGGCTGTTTCCACTAAATTGAAATACTCTCTTTGTGGAGTCTGCTTACTTAACTGCTGAAGTGTCTGCCGCACTCTTCAGTTGCTAAGGAAATAGTTTCCTTCCCTTGATAAATATTTTTAATGTCTCAGCCTATGCCTCTGGTATAGGATCATACATCTTTTCACCAGGACAAATTTAAGTGAATTTTGGGACGAGTAATTCTTGCAGACTAGATGTCTTACCAAGGCATAAGAGAAAGCAGAAAGGAGAGATCTTGTGGAGACAGGAATAGAGGGATTTTTTGCCTTTGTTTACTTAATTCTGAGCAATTAAACAAAGTTATACACTGTAGTCAAGTACAATCATTGTCATAACAGAAAAGCTTTACAGCACCATTGAAATGTCTGCTCTTAGGTAAAGCTTTGCATTGAGAACTGTTCCCAACTGGATCTCATGTGCCTGAGGCCTTGGTTGTGTCCCCCAAGTTGTATGAGGGACATGGCAAACCTTTCCTTCCTCTCCTCAAGCACAACTTTGCAACGTGGTGGTGATGAAGTAGAAGGAGTCTGTGGCAACATGAAACTCACCTGACATCCAGCAGCTTCTCCAGCCTCTCCATGGCTGTAGTTATTCCTGTTTTCAGGAAAGTAAGAGTACAGCGTGCTGCTCACAGACTTTATTTCTGATCAGGATGATGGTGTTTTATATTCCTACACTTGGGACAAGAATCAGTTCATGTGAAAGATGAGACTAGAAAATGGGTAACAAAACATAATATGACAAGCTCCTTGAAAGATGCCTCTCTTCTTTTAAAAATAAGAAGATTATGCTATGTAAATATAAACCATAAATGCACATGGGGAACTAAAGAGCCTGTGATGCAGTGTGAGGAGGAGTTAAGCTGAGATTACAAAGCTTCACTGCACTCCTAGTCTGAGATATGGCGTTGGTGGTGGCTTCTCTTGGATACTAGTACAGCTCTGAAACTAGAATATCTCACATTTCAGTGATGCTCAGAGGTTAAGGCTTGATGTCCCAGTACTACCAGTGGAAGAGAAGCAGTTTGCTCAAGGGTGAGCTCTGTGTCACGTCTCTGTCTTATCTCAGAACAGGGGATCAAGGAGAAAACTGATTTTACAATGCTCCTAAGGAGGAAGCAAGGAGATGTCACCTGAAGTATTCAAGTTTAGCCCAGTGTGACGTTAGAACATGGAAGAGGTAGAGATGGCGAAGCACGATAGTTAAACAATCAATATTTTATTGATCTCTTAAAAGCGCGTAACCGCGTCAGTGTACACTCTGTGCTCTGCCTCGCTTCAGCTACTGAAGCTGAACTCTTCAAGCCTGCCTGCCTCTCCAGTGAAAATTAAATGTTTTGCATTGTCTCAGTGAAGTGGAAAAATAGGAGAAGAGGAGAAAGCTTAAATGAAAAGCTGTCTGTAAGATGAAATGAAACATTTTAGTTCGGGGAAATGAAGGGTTAGAGTTGCAGAGCAGAAGGAGGGCACTATTCAATAAAACTGGGATAGTTTTCAGGTTCAGGAAGTTAATTTTTCTCACTGATTTGAGAAGATGAAGAGAATGGTAAAACTGCTATCCTGGAGGAGTTCTGGGATTAGATATCATTGTCTCCCCAGCTGAGATTTTTCTGTTTTGATTCAGTGGTGGGGGCATTTGCTGAAGCAGGAGCCAGAATGTGGGGATCCCGCCCTCCCTCCTGGTGAGGACCTGTATCTCCACACTGCTGCACCAGTCCTGTCACCCACCTGAGAGAAGCTGGGGGACCTCAGTTCCAATTTACACTTTTAAAAGCAGAACTTCCTTCAGCCTGTCTTGTTGAAACACCAGCTCTGAATGTCTCTGTAGCATGGAAGGCAGGATGTCCTGTGGTGTGTGTTTCCAAAATGAAATGCAGGGGAGACTTGGAACAGCTTTCCCTGGGGTAAGCTCAGCCATCCTGGCCTGTGAATCACTTGCAGTGGGCAGGAATCTCATCACCTCGTCACTGGGCAAAGCTCTGGCAAGGGAGGGAAGGGGAGGGAGGGCTTCCCTCACGGCATCTCTGCGCACACTGGAGTTTGAACTGAGGCTTTGTCCCCATAATGTGGTGACAAGAACTGTGCTCCTTAAAGGCGTGTTCAAATCCTTTTGGCAGAGGGGAAAAGGGAATTTGCTTTCTGCTGTCTCTGAGTACTGTCAACTACTTTCCAATTACTCGTGGAAAAAAAGGTAGACAAAACCATGACCGTGGTGTCCAAGAGTCAGACGCAAGCACACGCTTTTTCTAAAAAAAGTCTTTTAACAAAACTGGTTGCAAATGCAGCCTGACTTTTGATTGAAAAGGCATTTGGGGATGAATGAACCACTGTGTGTAAGTGAATGAACCATGTCTGTATAAGAGGGAGAGGTGTGATACAAACAAAGGCTGGGTCAAAGCTGCCTTTTAGACTCTCACTTGATGGTCTCAGGGAGTCTGGAGGTTGTGGTTCCTACTGCTCCTGGTAAAATTTCAATATTCAAATCTAACTTTGTCATTCTTTGAATACAGATGATGGTAAATATTTTTAAAATGAGGATTTCAGTCTACTTGTGAAGAAACAATGCTCTCCTGCTGAATTATCCTGGTTTTCCTCTTCTAGAGCAGGTGTTTTCTTCAGGAGAAATTCATGAATGTTTAAGTTTAGCATGTCTAAAATCACTGGACAAGTTGTATTGAGGATCTCTTATCTGAAACTTGTAAGGGTGAACTCTCACCAGTTGTATCAGAAAGGGACGTCTTGCACAAGTAGCAGTTCAAACTGCTGATAAATACTTGTGTGGCTGACATGAAACGCTGCAATATGCGCTGGGCTTGTGATGTCTTCCCATGAAACAGGTCGTTTTACCTCATTGAATAGTGATGTTTTGCTCTGTGTGTGTATAAACTGAAAGCACAATAGAACCCTAAGGATTGGTGCCACATTAGTAATAAAAATAATGGCATTGGTCATATTGGAAGGATTGAGAAATGGCTGTAAAACTCTTGGAGGTGTGTGAATTAAATGTGCTGATAAGACAGATAGAAATCACCTACCTCTGCCAGTATTGGAATCTACGTTCAGCATGGGACATAAGTGTCTGCTTTCACAGAACTAAAATACCTGAAACAAAATCAAGAAATTCAGCTCTGAAGGACTCTCTGTGAAGTTACTTGGAGGGACCAGCCAGTCCTTGGGTATTTTAATTAGCAAACCTGTGGATTTAGTGGATGGGAGACAGCTATCAGTTTTGACAACTGATAAGGGAGACGGGCCGTCACTTACCATCACCAGCTGCAAATGGGCTGTGGGAAACTGGCAGAGATTGTTTCTAGGAACTGAGAGTTTAGAGGAGCTCTTGTAATGAAAAAGTCTGAAACACCTCACTACAGTCAATTCTTGTCTTCCCTTCAAGATTTTAAGCTCCTGGCTGTTAGGGCTGAAAGGGTTTGACAGCTGCTTTGGGAAATGATGAGCAATGCAGTTTTTCTGTTGCTGATTCTCATTCAGTTATAAGCAGTTTGTTTCCTTCTCATATAATGTTATCCATGCTTTTGAACAGGGAAAGGACAGACCAGTTGGGTGGCACTGGGTGCTTGACTGTGCATGACTGTGCAGCCATACTGGGCCACCTACTTGGGTAGAAGATTTATTCTCTTTCTGTGCAGGGCTGCAGTTTAGTTTGCTTTTCTTCAATATTATAGCTGAACTTTAGGTCTGTCAGCTCAGAGAGAGACACATAAAAGAGAGTTCATGTTATCTTAGGCAATTTATGCAGGCAACTTTCATCCGAGTGTAATTCTCAATTTATAATTTCAAGAGCCGCACAACCCTTGTGCATTGGGAGCACGGAGCGTTGTGTTTGTGTGGATTGGTTTGTGAGTGGGCATTGGAAGGTAGCTGAATGACTCGTAAGCTCTTGGTAAGCTCTGATTAATTTGAATACATTTGAAAAATGCATTTGATTCCTCTCTTGGAAAATAAAATACCTGTCAATCACTGCAAGCCTAATGACAGAAAGCAGATAAGTGAAAGCAGAAGGAAAAAAAAGGGAATGAAGACACTAGCTAAGAGGAAATTATCTTAATGGCAAGCTGGTATCCAAAATGTAATCACAGAAAGCAAACTACACAATTTAACTATTCCCTCAACACATCAGCTTTTCTCGGCTCTACAACCTCTGCATCCATTTCAGATCTCAAGTGAAATTGTATCTGAGTTAGAGATGGGAAAAAAAATCCCAAATCCTTGACTCTCACAAATTGCCTGGTTTCTTCCAGAAAACACTTAGTAAATGGCAGCAAGCCACAGGGAGCTAGGAGAAACAGACTCTGAGTCCTGAGAAGGCATGTTGTAGAGATTATATGACACTTTGTATAGCTGTAATCTAGGTGACAGAGAGGTAAGTTCTTGCTGTGCCTTGGGCTCTCCTTAAAGCAGTTTTTGAGGCCGTGTTGTCTGCCCAAGAATGCAGGTAGTATGTTGATCTGGAATAAAAGATGACACTACATGAATTGGTAGCATGTCTGATGTCTGCCCACAGCTAGAAAAACACCCCATGTGCTAAAAAAGAAGATTAAAAAAACCAAAACAATGCAAACCACCCCCCCCCCCAAAAAAAAATACATGAAAATAGTATTTTATAGGAGTTGCTGCTGGAAACTGCTGACAATTGGCTGTCAAAACCCGTAAACATTCTTTTTTCCCTCATTTACTAGAAACAAGAAGGTCCTACAGAGCATTTCATATTTTGATGGACATAGTAGCTCTCAGGGGGTATAACATTCCACCACTCAGATCTGGCATAATTTCCCTAAGCTCTTGTTTGCACATTAAGTATTTGCTTGTGACAGCTACTTTTCATCTCAGGATAATGAAGCTCCAGTAGATCTTTAGCAATATATGTATTTCAATGGCTTCTTTTTCCCTGTTTCTCTTGCATCTTTCTATATTAGTGAAGGAGGTTGCTAAATGAGCTGTAATGTGCTGTAATTGTGTCTATTCAAACCAGTGTGGTTTCTAGTTGTGCAGTTGTCTAAGTTTACTGTTGACAGTGTTTTGAAATCTGTTTTGGGGAAGAGACATCTCTTAATGCCTCAAAACCTGCTAGGGAGTCTGTTGCAGATCAGGCAGGGGTTTTTTATTATTTCCACTAATTGCTTTAGACATAATTCTCTCTTGTTCTCAGTAGTATTTTTGTAAAAGCTTTTCCCTTTTCACTCAACACTAGCACAGCCTGTAAACCTGAATTAGAATGAGGAGTTTGACATAGAGGAGTGGAGCCTTGAGTTGTGCAGAACTTCTAAATAAGTAATAGTGACATGATTAAACACTAATATCTGAGTTGATATTTCTAGAATTTGTAATCAGGCTACAAAGCAGGTTGTCACAGAGAAGAATTTCTGATAGTGCTCATGATGTTGATCTGTAGAGACTGAAACCCTTGTTTCCTCTGTTCATCTGGGTTGCCTGGATGCTCATGAAATGATGAAGTTGTGTCTCTTCCGAGCACTTGTTTATTAATGAAGTGCACAGAAGTCTGGTTTTTGAAAAGTAACTGGGTACTGCTCTGTCTGAAGGGCAGGGTGATGACACCCTACATCACAAGGGGCTGTGCCCATCCACATGTTGGCTCTTGGGCTTTGTGTCTCCCAGGGATCCCTGAGGTTTGCTGACACCAGCACCCCTGGTACCAGCACTCCTGTACAGCCCCACTGCCAGGACCTTCTGAATCTTAGTTTGCTTTGAATTTTCAGATAATTAATCAAAACTAGAAATATTTGAGAGTGCCCAGAAGGGATGTGGCCTTAGCTGGAGAGAAACTTGTTCCTCTTCAGAAGCAGAAATTAAATTCTGCTGTTATAGGCAGTAAAGCTAGAGAGAACTTAGTGACATCTGCGACATTTTTGCACATTCTCTTGATCCTGTGTTTAATGAGAAGGTAGGACCAGTGATTCCCTCCTTTCTGACAAGCCATCCCATAAAATTGCAAAAGACACAGGCTCCTTTTGCCCTGACACCTGCTAATACACTGCTATAGGGATTCCTCATCATCACACTCTACGTTGATCACGTGCAGCTTTGGTTTCTTTAACATCAGTGTCAAAAGAGTTTTTATTGTTGAGCCTTCTGTCTCTTTCCATTTTTCCTCCCCTTTTGCTTCTTAAAAAAAGCTAAATAAAAAAGGAAGAAAGATTGGATCCAATTTTCGTCGGACTAACATCAGCCTGAAGATATTTTCATCAGTTCTTGGCAGATCCTAGATGGACTGTGTAATAATGAATGCCTTTTCATGATTGTTTTCCTCACGCTTAAGTTCATTTTCTGTGAGCACTGTATGAAGTAATTTTAAGCTTTTAATTGTTTATGATATTTGGCACTTCCAGACTCTGGGAATGTTTCTGTATCTTTGAAAGAGAATTATTAAGCACCAGAGAAAAATGCCGTGCTACTTGCTGTTATGCTGAGGAAGACCTGCCAAATCTTGCAGTATTTGTGCATGCTATAGAGGTGGAAAGAAGGGAAGCTGGGATAGCTAATAATAACAGCAGCTTTGTGGCTAGAAGCCTCATAATTGTAACTCCATGATGACAGTCTGATTCAAAACATGATGAAATCCGTACTTCTATCTATTCTAAATCCTACTTCTGTCTATTCCTGTGGGCCTTGGATCAGTCCTTACAAATCAGAGTTGAAAAAACCTCAGATGTTTTTGCACAAGACGAAAAGATCCTTTCGTTGCAGGTGCAGGCAGGTCTCTTTCAGCATTTGCAGGGTAAGGTTTGCAATACATTCACAATATGTCTAAATGGAGCATCCCCTGATCTTTAAGTCTGTCTCATGCAGTGTTGGCTCACAAGTCCAAAATCTGGTGGCTGATACATCATTCCTGCCTTGCCCTTCTGTTGATTACTTTTCTGGCAGTGTGAGGAGAGGCAAAGAACATGACTTGCCATGACTTGGCAGGCAGCATTGTTCTGGTGGGGTTTGTGAACAACCAACAGTGGGGCTGTTCATGACAAGAACTACTGACAGTGGACAACATCATAGAGCACCTCTCCCATGAGGAAATGCTGAGAGAAGTGGGATTGTTCAGCCTGGAGAAGAGAAGATTTGGTGTAACCTAATTGTAGCCTGCCAGTACCTGAAGGGAGCCTACAAGAATGATGGAGAATGACTTCTTACAAGAGCCTGCAGTGACAGGACAAGGGGAATGGATTCAAACTGAAAGAAAGTCAGTTTAGACTGGATAATTAGAATTCTTCTTGCCAGATTAGCTGTGGATGCCCATCCCTGGAAGCATTCAAGGCCAGGTTGCCTGGAGCTCTGAGCAACCTGGTCTGGTGAAAGCTGTCTCTGCCTATGGCAGAGAGGTTGGAACTAGACAATCTTTAAGGTCCCTTCCAACCCAAACCATTCTATGATTCTATGATTCTGTTATTCTATGAAACTTAGCCTTGAATCAAAAATTGAAGCAATCTTTCTTCTAGATGTCATGATGGATTCTTTATTGCCATCAAACTGGGTGTTTTTCTAAAAGATGCAATCTAGTGGTACCAAGATTCCTCCCAGGGAGTGCCCCTTCAGAGCAATCCTATGGCCTGCCTTAATCTTGGGGGTGGCATTGCCATCTGTTCTCCTGGTCTTATCATAAAGAAATTATGAAAGTTGTCATATTCACAAATAATGTCCACCTCTGATGCTTTGGTTTCAGTGCTGGGTACTCCGCATTTGACAACTGAGTATTTAATTATGTCTACCTCATTTTTTTAATGCTTTGACCTTAATCTGTAAAAACATTTATTCTAGAAATACAACTTGAAAATTCTATGATGATTCAAAAGAGATAGAGTTTTTACCCAAAGCCACTTAAGACTTCACAACTAGGTAATACTGAGGAAAGGTCAAAGTGCTTGGTGTAACCACATCTTTCTTTCTTGGATAGGACTCCTGCACAGGCAGGGTTATGGCCACAGAGAGCATTCTGTCATAGGTCTGTAGGGACATAGGGGAACAGGAGTGCACCAGGACATGTCACTGCCTTTCTCCACTTGTCTCTGAGGGAATTTTCCAAAAAATGAAATTGTTATTGAGTCATCATGATTGCATGCCTTGCTTAAATGTTCATAGAATTGCAAGAATCTGTGCCTAACAGGGCTATTTTTCAAGGTTTTGGCAAATCTGGGCTGATACCTCCACGATATTCCAACTTCTTGCAGCTTGGGCAGCTTCCCTGGGGAGGTACAAGATTCAGCACCTTTTTAATAAAAGCAGAATTATGAAATGAGATTTGAGATTGGAGATGTGAAATATGCAGCTGGTGTTTAAATTTCATGTTATTTCATCTCAGTTCAGGTTCTTTGTCCATCTTTTGGTTTTGGCATACTGTTAAAATGCTCCCACTAGATTTTTTCTGTGGGACCTGTGTGCTTAGGTCTTGAAGAGTGCAGTGGTCTGGAGAGCTGCATAACTTGTGAAGTTCCCTGTGTTTGAGCAGTGTATGATACAGGGACTAGGAGATTTTGAGGGCATATAGCGCTGTCCTTTCCCAGACAGATGTGAATGCTTGGAGAAAGAGATAAAGAGGGACTGTTCTGAAAGCTAGCTTGGGATCTTTGCCACAATATTTTGGGTTTTAACTTTGATTAAGGTCCATATTTGTAGCCCTATCAAATTCCATATGAAAATTTCTGTGTAGGTCCAGACTTCTCTTCCTTACAACAAATGAAATCTATTTGCTTTTCCTTTGTACTCTTACTGCTTGTGGGAGCAGGTGTACATCCATTGGCATACCAACCAGATTTTCTGAATAACTTGGCTGCTGCTGAAGATAAAGCACTTGAAAACGGTATTTTCCTTAGTATTTGTAAAAGAGTCCATTTGAAAGTTATGTGTATTTTTATTTATAAGGAGCATTTAATCTTAAAAAAAGGCAGAAAAAATCTAAAATTGAGTTATGAATGCATTATCAATTACTGCTGAGTTTTGCATAGCTATAATATTTTTGCTTACAACATAAATATGGAGCTGTCTGGAGAAAATATGGCATTGGGGAACTTACTGAAAGGGAGACAAGTGACAGCTTTGTCTGAGCTTCCCAAAGAGAAGCTGCTTTCTGACAGCTGTTTCTCCAGTGTCTCAGGAGTCAGTTAAAAGGAGTCAACCCAAGAGTTGGAGGGATGTCCCCTGACAAATGTGTGTATGTTTGACTTGCACCACATGAGCACAGCTTGCCACATAAATGCTACCTGTAGAAGATGTCAGGCAGGGTGGGACACCCAAGGGCTGCATTTCTGCATTCATGCAGTGGCTACTGCCCTGGTGCACTT
This sequence comes from Fringilla coelebs, assembly GCF_963513975.1. NCBI lineage: Eukaryota > Metazoa > Chordata > Aves > Passeriformes > Fringillidae > Fringilla > Fringilla coelebs. Next base: position 91,901,973 of record NC_140030.1, on the reverse strand, counting down.
CCCTTGGAGCTGTGGAGAATGGAAATCAGGGGTCTCCTTAGTGTGGTAGCAGTACCCATGGCAAAGGCAAGGTTTATACATCTCCTTCTGCGCACATTCCTGCTGCTGCTGCAGTGGGATCTCCCAAAGGCAGAGCAGGGAAGGTGTGTTTGGGTCTCTCAGGCTGGCCACCACACGGTGGGAAGGCTGATGGCAGCTCCTCCATGGCCAGGTGTGCCTGGCATCCACCAGGGGGGCTCACCTAGGCAGTGCCATGGAGAGCAGCGGGGCTGTGGGTGGATAAGTGTTGCCAACAGCTTGTCCATCAGTGCTCACCTCTCTGCATTTGCTGGTAGATTTATTGTGTCCTCCACCACAGAGATCATGCTAGTAACTGCTTGAGGTGCAGTGGCTAGGGCTAATATGGATTGGGCCAGGCTGTTAATATGGGACTGATTGCTTGAGACTTGGTCATTGCTGTCTCTCCTGCATGATGCTGTAGCAGAGATAGCTTCTGTCACATAACTTACCCATTTATGTTGCAAAAACCAGGCATTAAATAGCAAGGGATGCTCAAGTGCTTTCCAGACAAGTGCTGACTGGGCTGTGTGGAGCAGGGGCTGGCCCAGACACTGACTCTGCAAAGCATCCTGGCCTCTGGGTCTGAAAAGCCTTCCCTGATGATCCCTGTGAGGGTGACCACTGCACCAGCCAGTCATACATCCCTTCTGAGCATTTAAGGCAAGTCCTCATCCATAGGTCAGACCAAGACAACATGCTCATGTACAAAGTGAGCCCTGTTAGCTCCATCTGGCACAGATGTGGATATCCACACCTAACATACAAACCCCAGGAGAGGGAAGGCTTGGGGACGCAGAATTTTGCAGGGACAAATTGACCTGGCATGGTCAGGTAGCTGCCTTGGTGTGCTGGGGCTTTGTGCCCCCAGAGCCAGCCTCAGGATGCTGCTGGAGGGACCCCCTGGGACCGGGCCTGGCATCACTTGGCATGGGCAGAGCAAGAGGGGCAGGTGCCCTAACACTGGGCTGGCCCTCATCCCTCAGGTAAAGTGGGAAACTGCCAGTGTGTGGGAACCATTAGCCTGCAGGACTGCATTGAATTCCCTTCCCACTGAGTGCTAGTCTTTCACTTCTAAGGATTACCCTGCTTTGTCCACTTTCTACTGAGCTCATTGCAGAGTGAGTTTCCTGGAGGGAAGAAAAAAAAGACTGGCAAGTACCCTGTTTTCTTATTCTTATCTCATATTTAGTTTCCTAATTACAGCTTGGAAATAAAATATCCTTCCTGCTAATTTTATTCTTTTGTATTTAGGAAATGCTGCCAAGTCTGACAACTTCTTCCTTCCAAAGATGCACTGTTAAGATGTTTTTTTCCCTGCTCCACAATGACAAAACTGTCAAGAAGCATTGGAGTCTGGAGAAACATTTATTTTGTGTGCGCCAGTGAAGAAGTGCTTATTAACTTTAGTTTAATTTAAATTTGTCTGCAACAGAGGGATGGGTTTATTTACACATTTCCTAATAATGATTTGAATCTCAAAGTTATTTCTGCGTTGAAGTGTAAGGTCTTTAAGTGGATTAAGTGGATTTTCCCCAAAGCAGCTAAAGGGATTAGGTATCAGTGTTCAGTAGGAGCTGTGGGCTGCATCTTTTACCCTCTGTATTGCAAACGTCAGCTTTGGGGACCTCTCATTTTCAAACCAGGCTACTTACTGGTTCTTCATTAGTGCCAGAGTGGAGTTTTTGGGTTGGCCTGGAAAATACCAATACTAATGTAAAATGCACAGAGTTTTTGAAGGTAATGTCACATCACATGCAAGGAAGAAACCTTGTCTGGCTGCAGGTTGGGACGCTGTGAGGCTTTTTTCAGTACTGTGGGATCCTTGGGCTGCTCCTGTAGAGATCTATTAGCCTTAGAGGCTCAGGAAGATATAATTAGGAGCGGAGATGGAAAATTAATGCTTCTTTGTGCAAAAAATGTTCTCTTTTGCATAGAAATAAAGGGATAAATTAAGACATGAAGCTCTACAAGCTTCTGAGGTAATCAAGCCATGAGCAGCTACCCCATGTCTTGCCAAGGCCATCTCCCATTGTCCATGTGCCCCTGGCTTTGGGACTGATTCAAGCTTTGCATCCTTAAACTGCATGTTGCTTCTAAAAGAATGTGTGGCAGGAAAGGAGGGCAAGAAGCACTTTGCAAACTGCTGTTGAAGAGTCCAGAGTAGTCTCTGCTGTACTGGCACCACGAGTGGCCAAGCTGCACTAAAATAGTGTCAGATCATTTGCAGTGAGTGAGCTCTGAGATGAGACTGATGGGCATGGCTCTGTAACATTAGAAACTTGGTACTAAACCATATAGTCAGGAAAGCAAATACAAGAAGTCACTTTCTCACACAAAATAGAACCAGTATCTTCCCGGGATCATTATATTTACAAGGGCACTCTTGCTCTGACCTGTCAGAGCTGGAGAAGTATTTTTCTTCTGTTTTTTTTTCTTTCTGGTGTTATAAGACAGATGGTGTCTGCTCTTAAATAATGAAATAAACCACGTTCCACACAACGTAAGACATTTGAAAATGTTGCTAATAGTGCGCAGAGGTTGTGCACTTCCCAGTTAAAACAGATTCTTTCCAATAATTCTTTCTCCGACTTTTCCCCCTTAACAAGCGTGCAGTTAATCACAGAGTGAAATCTCTTTCCCCCTGTAGATTGTGTTCCGGAAGATCAGCGACGTCAAGCGGGAAGAAGAGGAGAGGATGAAGAGGAAGAACGAAGCGCCGCTGATCTTGCCCCCGGACCACCCGGTGCGGCGGCTGTTCCAGAGGTTCAGGCAGCAGAAGGAAGCGCGGCTGGCGGCGGAGAGGGGCCGCGATCCAGAGGAGCTGGACGTGGAAAAGGGCAATGCCGTCGGGGAGCAATCCTCCGCTCGCGCGGTGGTCAAGGCCAGCGTGGTGACGGTCCGGGAGAGCCCGGCGACGCCCGTGTCCTACCAGCCCGCCTCCAGCGCCGGGGCCTCGGACCAGGCCAAGCTGCAGGCGCCGCCGCCGGAGCACGCGGCCTGCAAGGCCTCGGGGGAGCACCCGCGCCGCAAAGGCTGGGCCAAGTTCAAGGAAGCCTGCGGGAAGGGCGAAGACTGGAACAAGGTCTCTAAAGCGGAGTCCATGGAGACTTTACCCGAGAGAACTAAAGCTTCGGGAGAAGCCACCCTGAAGAAGACAGACTCTTGTGACAGTGGCATTACAAAAAGCGACTTGCGCTTGGACAACGCCGGGGAGACGAGAAGCCCGCAGGACCACAGCCCGGTGCTCACCGAGGTCAAGCACTCCTTTTACCCCATCCCAGAACAGACTCTTCAGGCCACCATGCTAGAAGTGAAACATGAGTTGAAAGAGGACATCAAGGCTTTAAACACAAAAATGACCAATATAGAAAACCAGCTTGCTGAGATACTTAGGATATTGACCTCAAGAAGAAGCTCCCAGTCACCCCAGGAGTTGTTTGAAATATCAAGGCCCCAGTCTCCAGAATCAGAAAAAGATGTGTTTGGAGCTAGCTGAGGTGTTTCTTTTTAAAAACAAACAAACCAACAAACAAAGAAACAGCCCCCTAACAATTTACATTTAATTTTTCTTCAAAACAAGTGAGGGATCCGTTCGCTAAGCATGTTCCCTCTGTCTAAAAAAGTATGGTAACAGGAATTGCAACCTCATGTCAAGATGGCAGCTGACTTTGAAGCCTTTTTGACAGCAAGGGTACAGTTTCTAAAGTTTTTCTTTCCTCCCTTTGTCCTCGTTCCCCCCCCCCCCGTCCCCTTCTCTCCCTTGGGATGTCGGAATAAGAATTCTGACAGCAGCAGCCATCCCCGTGAGCCCCAGGTGATCTCTGAGGTTTTTGGAGCATGCCTTATGTCCTTAGCTCGGCTTATGCCTCTATGAATAAGCACTTGCCAGGGTGCTTATCTTTTCAGTGTTTGGTGGGTTGTTTGTTTTTTTGTTTTGTTGCTGCTGTCACTGTCTCAGTCACCTCTACAGCACGCTGGATGTCACAGTATATTTTCATAAAGCTGTAATAATGCAAAGAGCAGTAGGAGGCATGCATTTCATTGTGTGCTGAAGTTTCTTTTGGGTAGTCAAGGAAGGGCTAGTAGGATGAAAAAAAATACTGTACTTTTTAATTTCAAACCGACATATTGCTAAAACAAGTACATTTGGCAACATCTTCAAAAATAGCCACAGTATTTCAGATCTGTTAATAAATGGGATCTTCCACACTGTCATTCACTGAATCAAGGATATGTTTTTTTCAAACTTTTTAAATGTTTTTTCAAAAAACTTCTGTCTCAGATGTCTTTCAACATTTGATACTTCTGCTTTCAACTCCAGCTGCTGGAGGGTTGGGTGCGCAGTGGACCTGAGAGCAGCCCTTGGCACAACATATTTGAAACATCACTAACAGGTTTCTGCAGATTTGCCTCCCAATGAAAATATACTGTGGCATTTATGTCCTGTTCTGCTACCAATCTGCTCTTTTAATTCTTGTTAAATTATTATTCAGAAGTTTCTGTTTTGATAATGTTCACTGAAGCCAAAGGCTTTCACAGAATTTTTAACAATTTCAGACGGTGGCATTTTCCTCTACATCCAGTTGTATTGTTCCTGATCTAATCTAGCTTGGAAGCAAATGGATAGTAGAGGCAGAAATTCAGTGCTTACTGTATGCAAGTGCTATTGTAGCAAGGAAACAAAGAGATCTGCTTCTTAAAGAAGGAGATGTTTCCAAAACTTATATTTTCATAGCTTTTTTCAGAGGAAGATTGAAGCACTTTACCAAAACTATTCTTCATTATTCATAGAGGGTAGCATAGATGGTATCATGACTTGTGTTTTCACCTTGGGATACAGGTGTATATTCACAATACATTCACTCCACTGATCTGGTATGTTCACTGCTTAACAGTACCTTACATCTCAGAAGCATGGTGCCATACCACACTTTAAGGGGTTTTCATCTTTAATGTCAACAGGTCTTGATGCTGTGTGTGTTAAGTCTTATTCTTTTTCCTTGGTACTAAGTCATTTACAAAGAAACACAGGATTTTTTGGGGGGAAGACTTTTGTTCACGTTAAGTGCGGAAGAGGCAAGGAACACGATTGATTTTAATGATTTCTACTGGCCTGATGCTTGCACAGTGCGATGCAGAACAGTGTCAGACATCCCTGGGGAGCTGGGACGTCCACAGATGACTGGCACAGTGGTGAGGCTGTGCTGTGCAAAGCTCCCAGCTCAGGTCCTGCTGTCAAGAGTGTTTGTTTGTACCTGTTCCTGCAGTAACTGCCCTTGCTCTCAAAGATAACAATTATTCCAGGCCAGCACCACCATTTCTAAGTCAAGAGGCAGGTGGTTTAGGATTGCCTTTTATTGTCTTATTCCTTGGTTTGGTATGGAGGTGCCCACAGACTGTGAATTCATACCCAAGGATTTAAGCTCTCCTGAGAAACACCTCTCAGGTTCAAATCTGTAGGTTACTTTCTTCCCTCCCACAAGAAAAGGCAAGCAGGGAGGTGAGTTGCTCTGAAACCAAGGAGCTACTTCCTTAACTTATTTCTGGTTCCATGTTTAGGTTTTTCCAGTGGTTCCTGGTGTCTTTTCCAGCTGCTCACTGCAGACCTGCAGTGCTGAGGAAGGCACTCTCTGACCAAAGCCACGCTCTTTGTGTTTGGTGCTTTAATCACTGTAAGTGGCAGCAGTTACCTGCAACAGCAGTGGCAGGGCTGCCACAGAAACCCATCCATCCACAGTTTCTGTGAGATACTCATCCATCCACAGTTTCTGTGAGATACTCATCCATCCACAGTTTCTGTGAGAAACTTTGTCATGATTTATTTTTTTCTTTCTAGTCTTCTTAGTAACTACTACCTAAGTAAACCCCAGGTGTACTGATACACAGGGATTTGTAATTGATTTCCAGCAAGTTTTTAGAGACTGCCTTGGAGTCAGTTTCCTGATCCAGGCAAATGCCTCACCAGCATGATATTCATGACACTTTTCTTCATAAAATTTTTGAAAGGCTGAAGGTCTTAGCAAGTGCTTTGTGAAAGTGTCACCTATTTACCTGCAGTTGGATAAACATGGACCTGAGCTTATCCCAGGTGGACAAGGGAGGAAATGTTTACAACCTCCCAAGAATGTGCCTAGTATCTCCAGAACTGCAGTGCAAACCTAAAAGTAAATGTGCAGTTGCAGGTTACCTGGCCCTTTGTTGCTGATACTGAATTGATATTTCTCAGTGATATTTCTGTGTGCCCTCAGGGATATGTTAGTGGTTATTCTGCTGTTGTTGATTGCCCAGCCTGGAATCCCAGCAGGACCAGCCCCAGAAGCCCCCTAATTCTAATAATTACCCAGGCCTGTGAACAAAGGCAGACAAGTCCCCATTTTCTGGGGATGCTCCTTGTGTAGCCTCATGCTCAGAATGATACCAAACTCCTCCCCACCTCACCCACCCTGTATAACAGTGGTTGGGTGAACCCAGTCCTTTTCTAAGGCTTTTTTCAGGCTCTTACAATGGCCTAAAGAGAGATTTACTATTTGTAGAGCCCTCAAAGATTGTAACATGCACCTGAATTCTACTTTAAACTTAATGTCTTTGAAGATTATGGCCAAATTTAACTTTGCTATGGTCATGAAATGGCAAAGAAACTCTGCTTGCTCCTTACTTACAGTGACACCTTCAGGGTGTCTGCTCCAGGTGAGCCCTGACAGCCCAGTGTCAGTCAGACCTGTACAGCTGTAACTGAGATTAAGCCCATTATTATGAACTGTCAGGCACTAAAACTGGTCGTAAGAGAGTGCATCATCCTTCAGCAACCTGTGTTTGTTGTTAGAGAATTTGAAAAATGATACCGTCTAGGATGAGTTTTGGTGTTTGGATTTCCTGGACTATTGAGTGGTTAAAAAATGAACAAATCCATGCCCACTCCTTTGAACCCCAGACTAATCTGAACCTTTGCTACGGTGCTCAGGCTCTGCTGATGCAGCACTTTTCCTTTAAAGAGTGGCTAAAAGCCCCTGTGTTACAAATCTGTCTTTCTCCACTGAGCCTTACACTCAGACAGATGCCTCTGGCTGGATGGCATGTGGACCCATCATAAATGTTATTCATTCTTTGATTTTATTTGTCAGCTTTTCCTTTTTCTCTTGTTCCTCACTACATGTTTTCACTTAAATTATTTTCCAGCTTAGAACTGAAGGATCTCTGAAAATAAAGACTCTGCCCCTTCAAAGCAAATGCTTGTAGATAGTATAAAGAAAAAACCCAAACAAAAACCAAGGCCTCGGTTTTGACTGTGTTCTGGCATAGTGCTTCTGCCATTTAACAACCTGCTAAATGACCTGCCTCATTCTAAAAGAGATGATGTGTTCCATTTTGACTATATGGTGGAATTAAATTTCAGCCAAAAAAAGGTAGTTGAGAGAAGGAGCCTGTATTATGATTTGGTCAAATGGGAACTTCTGAAAGCTCATGCTTAAATGGTTACAAAGAATACAAATATGCAGCACATGAAAAAGGATTAAAAAAGCAAACCCCAGCCCTCACCCCTACCTTGTTCAGATACATTTACTTCTGTCTGGTATTGCAAGTATACTTTTGAAAACACCATTTCTTCCTTTAAATCTCTTCCACAGTTCTGCCCTGAGCCCCAGCGTGCACCCTGTTTAACAGCTTCGAAGGCGATGTTCTGTTCCTACAGCACTTCCCTTTAATGAACTGAACAAGATACTTACTGTGACTATCTGGTGATATATTTTCAATCACTCTTAACCAATCTGTGAAAAAATTGACTACATAATTTGTCTTTACTATATAAACAACGAGGTGTATGATTACGCTTGTGCAGATGCGTGTACATACACACACATATATATAATATCTATGTATAGATAAGTCTATGGATTGCATTTCTGTTAAGTAAAAGCACATTCCTCATTGATTCCAGTCCAAGAAGGGAGCTTAAATCTTCCCAGTAGACATCCACTGAGTGTCCTGTTAGTGTCTTGTTTGTTAACTGTTGAACTTTTAAGGCCATGATTTTTGATTTTTCTAGCTGGCCTCAACTTCATACTGTGAGTCTGGTAAATAGTGTGACTGAGAGAAGATCTGGTGAGGGTCATGACAGTCAGGAAAGAGAAATCCATGTGAAATTGGAAAAATGCTGTGTCCTAGTTGGTGGGAATAAAGCTCATAAGCTGGTGTTTGTTGCTCACAGTATCTCTGAAGCCAAGCTGCCCTGGGAGTGTTTATCATGGCTTTTCCTGCAAGAGAGATGATGGAATAGATGGATTTATTTTTTTCTGGTACCAGGGGCTGTCTCAAAGGTGCTGAGCCTATCCTTCTTCTCATGGGCAGCATAACACATGGTTGCTGCACCTCTGCTTTCTTGTCCTGGTGTTAGGTGGCAAAAAGCATCTTCTACTGAATTTTTCATTTCCACATAGTCTCCTGTGGGTGTATTGGCAATAACAAAGTCTGTGTTTTTGCTGCACTTGTGATACATCAAGACAAACCTTTTAGAGAGAGTCCCATGCAGGGGGAGCTCCAGAAATTTGAGGTGAGGCACAGTAGGATACTGTATCCTCCAATCTGACATCATTTTGACCACATTATTGTGGGAAGCATTGATTCAATTAAATAAAAATAAAGCTTTTTTTGCAATAAGATATTTCCAGCATTTAGCCTTAAGACCCTTTCATAAGTGATATAATTCAAACTGTGATTCCATTCTTCTTCCTTCTTAATGTTCTGTAGTATTTACAGTGTTGCCTAAAGATGAAGCACTTTGATTAGCTTTCTAAATCTAATGGAAATCACTTGCTGGTAATCACATTTCTTTCTCCACTTATTGCCTTCTTATTAGGATAATTAATTACTCCAATTGCCCTCTCCCCTCATAAAACAAAGAGACATAGCTATTGTCTAAACACTTTTGTATATCAGGGAGCCAACCTGTCATATTGCAAAAGTGTTTCAGAGGCTTTTTTTTTACAGATCAACAAAGCTAATGTGAATTTACCTGCAACTGTAATTTGTTTCAAGCTGATTGTTGAGTGTTGTGTAAACATATTTGATGTGTAATCCCAGAACATCTCTGTAACTGGATCCAAATGCCTAATATTAACAAAACAGTTCGGGGTTTTCACTAACTGTTCTGAAAGGCTCATGGGTTTCTTTCTTCTTCCCACTAAATCTGTGACCACTAACATAGAAAAAGAATCATTTTAGCTGTAGATGAAAGAAGTTCAATAATCTTGTATCAGGATGAACTGCTATATAAAGAAATACCAAGTTTTCCAATGAATGTGTTATATTATTGTACCTACATGCAATCAATATTTGTACATCTGTTGGAGACCTGTCTGCGTTTCAATATTTAGCCACCACTGCATGGACACTTGATTGATATGCAGTTAATGCAGTTGCTTTGGCGCTTTTCAATGTACTTCACTTGTTTTTATCCTTTCAGAAATCCACCAAATACTCTCAGTTCTTTTTCTTTGCATTTGTCACTTTGTTCAATGAAGCATGACTAGAAACAGAGAATGAGTAGATACTATTTTTGTGGTCAGCAAAGCAGCTGCCAGTAGATAGACAGTGTGTGTATGTATGTATGTATACGCACTGTCTGGGAATGTTTCAGATACAAATGCAGCCACCTCCATTAATGATATCCCTAGTCAACATTTTTAAACAAGCACAAATAATATTTGTAAAAAAAGAAGTTTAATTTTATTTATTATAGTAATAAACTATTTTATACATTACAGTTGCTCTGGTGTGCTTTTCTCTGTGTTGAATATGTGCTCATAAGATCAGCAAGGTGTTTTTAAATTACTCTCTGGAACTTCTGGCTTGCAGTTTTGTTGCTGTTGGTTTGTATCTCAAGTGTTATCAGTGGAACAGTGGGATATTATTGCTTTGGTTGTAAATGATTCAGGTTGTTTTTCAGATTTCTTTCTGCTGTGTATCAGTGCAAAGGGACTCACATTTCCAGGTTCACTGTAAACTAAACTCAGGTGTCCTTTAAAGTGAATATTCTGACACCCCAGGCAGTGTCCTGTGCTGTAGACCTCAGTCTAGCCCAGGTATCTGCTGAGCAAAAAGAGAGCACCAGAGGACTGGCTGTGACCTGTCTGAAATGATCATCCCATGTCCTACAAGCACACAGGTCTGTAGTTGCTCTTTGTTTTAGATTGTGTTCACTGCTGCAGTGTCTGAGAACTTTTACAAAACTCATGGAAACCAGAGATCAAAGAACCCTCTGCTTTCCTGTCATCTGCATGTAGAAGAAAGTGACCTCACCATGGACTTAGCCAAAGACAAACCCCGCAGAGGAAGCCCCTGGTAGTGACACTGCTGCAACAGGCAGCAGTGAACATTTTGTTGGCTACCTCAGCAAAGGATAACCAAAGGTCATGGGAATGGGAGATCCTTTCTGATCAGGAGGGACTCATGTGACAGGGTCACAGCCAGCAGTCATCCCTGCAGGCCAGAAGCCATGCTGGAAGTTTATGCAAAGTTTTACTCTTCAGGGTGTCAGCCTGGGCCCTGTGAGCTTTGCAGCCATTTTTGTGGCTCATTCTCCATCCTCTCAACCAAGGGTCTGTGAAAGTGGCTGTCACCTGTACTAAGACACTCCCTAGGATTGTCAATCTCATCTCCAAAAGAACAGCAGTAAAGCAGGAGCTTTCAGACTGCTGAGCTGGGGTGGAACTGTACGGAGAGCAGCCAAGGAGCACAATGAGGAGCTATTTTTAGTACCATTTCTGTATCCACTGTCCTATGTGCTGTGACAAGAGCTCTCTCACTCGCATTGTTTCTCTGGCCAGTGTGAAAATCCAGCTTTCTTTTGCATTATGTTATACAGTGTCCTTATACTTACTAGAAAAGGGAAAATTACCATAGTGGAGGCATGTACTTTCACTTGGGTTTTTTTTGTTTTGTTGTGTGGGGTATTTTTTGTTTTGTTTAATTTTGGTTGGGTTTTTTGGCGTGGGTTGGGTTTTTGGTGGGGTTTTTTTTTTTTTTAGGTCTCTAGAGGCTGTTGTACTCATTTTCTAAATTCTTTATTATTTTCTTTGCTCCTGCATTCTTCGCAGCCTCTCTGGCAGTGCTCCAAGCTTCAGTGAGCTCAGGAGGGGTAGCACCAGCCACACAATGTTCCCCAGCAGAGTTTCTCTCCCTTCACCAGCCCCACAGCATTTCAAAGCAAGGATAATTACCTAGAGCACTTTTTGCCCAGATTTAGGTGCCACATTGCAAAGGCTGGTGTTGTGCACGCTGCCCACCAGCAGCCCCAGCAGCTGTGAGCAGCCTCGGGCCCACCTGCACCAACCCCTGCTCCTCATTCCCTCCCCCTGGGAGCACATTCACAGCACAGGGAGTGTGCTATGGCTTCTGGTTTTTCTCAGAAACAGCTGCAGGTTCCTCTGTTTGGGTAGGAATTAGTGTGCAGCTGCTGGGGACCTGTGCCAGGGGGTGTACAGTCCTGGGGCAGCAGCAGGAACTCCTGGGCACAGTCAGCAATGCATCAGCTTGTGGGGAGGTGAGTGCTGCCTACAGTTTTAAGTTCTGCATTTGGTAATGGAGGCTCTTTAGCTGCTCTGTGGTGCATTTTAGTATCCATGTTAAACTTGGAAGCACTCTGTCTCTGGTCTGGAGTAAAGACAATCAGCACAAACCAGCTCTTCTGTGCTGTGAGAGCCAGTGGGACTGAACTGCAGCAAATCCCTCCCCCTCACACATGTGTGCAATAGCAAGAGAGGTCCCAGAGCACTGAGGAAACATCAAAACTATTCCTGTTCAGTGTGCCTGGTGCAGGGCAATGTTCAGGAGACCCTACCAAAGCCTGGGGACAGCACTGAGCCCCTCACCCAGTGGGAAGTGACCACTGTGCCCCAACACTGAGGCTGAGGAGACATTGGCTGATCAGCTGCTCTCTGTGCTTGCCTTCTGCTCCAGGAGTTAGGCTGGTTAGTGAGGCTGTGCATCCAACCAGAAAATGCTGGGAAGGATGCTGTGTTGCTATGGTATTTATTGCTGCCAGTGGTGTCAGGGGTTCAATTGCAACACACACATAAAGAATCTCAGCCAATAAAAGTCTTTTTCACCTAGAAGATTGAGTCTGTGCTTCTTTCATTCTAATTCACCACAACTTCTGTGTTGGTACGTGGCAGCTGGGGGAATTAACCTCTCCTGTTCTTGAAAGACAGGATGAGTAAAAACCTGTGAGAAATCCAAAAAAGGCATTAGGGAAAGTGGGCTTCTGAAGTCTGTCAGAAGTAGCTATCAAGATGCTCGTTCACAGCTGTATCTGTAAAATACATGTGCTCAAGACTTGTCTTTTTGCTTTTTTTTCCCTTTCCTTTTCCATTCCTGCTTCCCCTTTCCTAATTAAGTTCAAGTCCTTATGTAGCACAGCCAAATTCAAATTTAAGTTGCCCCATGGCACAGGTGTGGGTTTAAAACAAGCTTAACTTTGGCAGCTCCATCCATCATTACCAATTCCGAAGCTTTCTCCCTCCAGCCCCACTTTAAGTACTTACAGAGGCAGGAGTGTTTGAGAAACCTTGAAGATGTTTTGGCTCTTTTTAAGCCTTGCTCTCTTGTAGAGATTTTCTTGAAGATGTTTCTGTTCAGGTGGATGAGGGATGAGGGAAAGGGTGAGCTTTGCTGTTAATTCCTACCTGGGGGGGACACAGAGCACCTGTAAATGTCACTGCAGTTTCTATGTGCAAATCTGAGGGGGTTCTGCTTTTGCACTGGAATTTCCTTCCACATTCCCAAATTCCCAGCTTACAAAACTGGCGGCAGAAAGAAACTGTGCTGGAGTATCTATTACACATGTGGACCTTCTATAAAAGGAAGATTATGGCCTCTTCTTCATCAGGGGCTGCCACTGGGGGGAAATGCTAAGCAGCAGCAGCACAGGGAGTGCACTATTAAGCCTGGGAGCTGCTCTGTGCTCAGCAATGGGACCCAGACAGCTTAACAAGCAATGGCTCCCTGCAAGCAGGGCTTAGAGAGGAGAAATAGATTGCTTTCAAAGCTCTCCAGCAATCTTTTTTGGTGAGTTTTATGGTTAAGCAGAAGGTATTTCAGAAGAACTAACAATAACAGGAAAATGTATTGAACACTCTCAGCGTGAGAACTGGAAAGAAAGCTGAGATAATCCATATGGAGCACCAAGTCAAAGTATTTATTTTTGTTTTCCTTTAGAATGATAACACTGCACATGCAACCTGGCTAGTGGAAGTGGTCAGACAAAAATATAAAGTAAAGCCGTTCAGCTGAAAGCTAAACTGGAAAAAGCATCTTTTAGGAAAGTGTACAGCAAGTGTGCATGAAATACTGCATGAAATTACAATTCTGCCAACACAAATCATAAATAGCTCAGTAAAATGGGGGTGGGCACCTCTCATTTGGAAGCAGCAAATAGAGCAGCTATGGCCAGGTGTGCTGAAAGGCTGCAGGCTGGCTGCTCTGACCCCAGCGTAGATCAGGGAGAAGAGTCTAAGGTCACAACAGCAAATGGAAGCAGCATATAATGTAGCAGAAGTACAGCCCTGGATACCTGTCTTTGTAGCTTGAATCTGCCGCACTTCCTTCACCCAGGAAAATCTGTTATGGAGGAAACCTGTCTGTGTGTAACTTAAGCATCCAGGGAAAACATTGGAAAATGAAGTAGGAGGGGGGGATTTGTAGGTTACACTCACTGAGGGGGCAGACATTAGGGAGGGAGCAGGAAAGGGAAACACAACACTGGCACAAGGCACAAGGGCAAATGGGACTGACTGCCCAGAAGACTCCTTTGGCTGGAGGTTGTAAAGGGCTGTAGCCATCTGAGTCACCATTTGCCTGCTGAAGAGAGCTGTGAGAAACTTTACCCTGCCTCAGTGGTCTCTGCCAGTGTCAGAGAGTGCCCTTGTGTTACTGCCAGCAGCCCTAAAGTTTTAAAGATTTAGCTTGGAAACCTTTTTAGTATGCAAATGTCATTTTTCTTAAAATAGACATTTCCTCAACCAGCATCAACTAAGAGCCCCCAAGTTTAGAGCCCCCAAGTGCTCCAAAAGCAGTGTGTTATTTTATTTTGAATGGCCATCGTGCTTTTTAAAGCCTTACACCTATGTCAGGCCTCAGACCCAACTTGCTCATGGTGTCAGTGGTTATTGGCATAACTGTTCAAGACAAGCAGGACATCTTCAGACCCTTTTTAGGTCTCTTATTTTTACCAAGTCATGTTTGGCAGGACTTGATCAAATTGAGGAACTTTGAGAAGAATAACCTGAGTGAAGGTTGGGCAGATGGCACCAGCAGTGGTGTGTGAAGGGTGAGTCAACAGAGCTGGATCCAAGGATAGCCTTGAGACAGGATGCCAAGAGCTGGGGAAAGGCAGTGGAGAGGTCACTGAAGGGGCCTGGAGCAAATGCATGGCCAAATGCAAGTTATTAGCCTGCAGTTTCATCATGAATTACCACCTCAGCACAAAACTATTACTGCAATAGTAAAGAAACACATCAATTAGCAATACCATCGCTTCAAGAACCGTCTCATAAATGCTTGTTTTTATCTCTGAATTGTGGCTTACTATATAGTAATCCTCCCACATACCTGAGCCCCTAAAGCAACCTTAACCCTTCTGGCAGTAGTCTAAAAAAAAATAAAATCAACTGGACCTCATTTTTTCCCTGACTTGCATTTTAATCAATTTATGAACAGTGTAGCTGTTTCTGTTCTCCCAGTATCATTTCCAGTTCTTCTATTTTTGTCACCTAATTTTGGAAATTCAAATGTGCTAGCGCAGGGATGAAAATGTTATGGTCCATAAAAATTAATTAATTTTGTCAAGAAATATCAGCTCTAGAGGGAGTGCCAATACAATTTAAATGCCACAGGTCATAACTGAAGTTATATTTCTGTGCTACTTTCTCAGTAAACTTTAATTTTTCAGTGGCTGGCTGATGCACCTGTCTGCAATGATTCACTTCAGCTACCCAACCATATATAAAGCTTTTCTTAAATCCCTGTGGATAGAATGCATTTCTGTTACCTGCAGGCTGACCATTGCTGGGGAAGGCACAGGCTACAGGTAGCCCATTTAATTTGTTCTGTTCCTGAAAGGTGCTGATATGCAGCTACCTAAAGCTATTTACACATTGAGCTGCCCCTGGATATTAAGAAAGGTGGTGCAGCCTAATTTGTGGTCCAAATTTTCCTGTTAGATCCTGATGTTAGCTTAACTTGTTCTCACCCAGATCTTTGTGATTCCCAGCATAAGGAATGAGGAGATTTTTGAACATAGGTTTAATTGTCTCTAGTGGGGACAGAGTGCACACACCTTTTTCCTCTTGGAAAGCATTTTACTTATGTTCCTAAAGCTTGTGGGAACTAAAGGGAGCGGTGCTGAGGCTGCCTCAAAGTTAAGCCTTGACACCCTTCAGCTCCATCTCTTGTGCAGTGTCTAAAGTGTGTTGTGTGTCATATCCATTCGAATTTTCCTTTTCCTGTCCTCTTGGGCATTGCTGGCATCTGAGAAAGCCTCTCAAGCTTGGAGCTGCCAGTGCATGTCATCCCCTAGGCTGGGGATGTGTGAGCCACATTGTCCATCCGTAGGTTGGGTGCAGGTGACTGGTGCCACAGGCAGCTGGGACTCATTCTCAGATGCTCTGGCAGGATCTGCCTTGGATGTGGCTGAATGAAGCAGAAAATCAAATTTGCATGAAGCAGAAAATCAAAAAACAGCAAAGTTGTCTACACTTTTTCTTCCTTTAACACACAACTAATGGAGGAGCCACTCCACAAAGCAGCTCTGGTTGGATTGTTGAATTCAGTGAGTGTGCACAGAACAGCCCTGGGCATCCATGCAGACCCACCACAGAGGGTTGCTCTCAGAGGTCCCATAATACAAGAAATGATCCATTGTAATGCAGATTTCCCCTCTTCCTCAAGGTGTAACAGGCACAGGGTTCTCCACACAGGCTTTGCATCAAGCAGTGTTTCAGCTGTCCCTGCTGGATTAAAATATATGCCTTGACTAACAAGTAGCTGTGTGCTGGAAGTTATTTTGGAAAGCAATAATGAGCTCGTGGAAGAGGGGGAAACTATAAAGAACCACGAGGAGAAGTTGTGACAGACCATGCATAGCAATCTCCTCACTCCTCACAGCTCCTTGAGGACACTCCTGCTGCCAAGCCAGAGGAAGCAGAGCCTCCCCCCTTCAGCAAGTGCAAACTGTGACCAGCTCAAGGGTTTGTGGTGACAAAGGCAATTAGGTGGGTGTGCAAGAGAAAGGACAGGCCTGGTGTTATTGCTGTGACTAATAACTAAATTGCTGCAGGTTTTCACAGTTAAGCTGTTTTTCTTCTGACCTGTGATAAGCTGGATATTCCAACTAAGCTGCTTTTAGCTCACAGATGTGAAAGAGATACGTGAGCAAAGCCTTACTCACCTTCTAATCAATGCAGAATTAAAGAAAGAGCCACTTAATGTAATCCTACCCAGTAATGATGATGGCTCTGTTAACTAAGGAGGGGCTAGAGCAAGGGGGTGGGTGTGTGTGTGTGTGTGCAAGAGACTCTACTGCAGCTTTGTGGTGACCCTTACAGCCACATATCATTATACATTATGCTTGCTCGTCACTTAGACAGCTTTGCACAATCACTTCTGAACTCTTGTTCATTGTGTAGCTGTCCACCTTGTTTTCGGAGCCACCACCTTTGAGGGTTTTTTTGTTCATTGCACGTTTGTGACTTTTAGGGTCTCAGAGCAGTAGTAATCAGTATCTGCTGTTCCCCTCACCCTGGCTAAAAGTGCTCCCCTTTGGTGCAAATTGGCCAGTGTGTTCCTTTGGCCATGGCTGTCCTTGTCACCTGTTTCCTACACCCCATAGCTAGCTTCTTCTCAGGGTTTGGAAGTCTCTTTCTCACACACCCCTCACCTATTTTTGTCCTTTGGCAAGTGGCATGGCTACTGCAGTCTCTTCCAAGTCTCTGCAAACTCCCCCCCACTCAGGACTGTCACAGAGGCCTTGCTTGGAGGATGGCACTTTGGGCTGCCACAAAAGGACATCAGGTGCCACGTGAAGAGTCACTCCTCAGGCCATGCAGAGGAATGTATCTCCAAGCTGAAGGAGTAACTGAGCAGCAAGTTTGAAGTGCTCCAGGCATAGAGCTGTGTGTTGTCTGACTGAAGGTGCCCCATGCTGGCAGCTGCTGTACAAGCAGGACTGAGAAGGGACTCTGTCAGTGGGAAGCACCATTTTATGTGCATGCTGCCCTTCTCAGAAACGTCACGTGCTGAAGTCTTTCCTTAACCCAGCCACCAAAGGCTGATTTGCTTTTTCAACTCACACCATTAGCAAAGGCATGTTCCATGCAGTGCACAACAGGGATAAAAGTGACCAGTCTGCATTGCACCCACCCTGCAGGCTTCCAGGGCATAGTGGTGTTTCTCCACACCAGGCTATAGTTTTCCAAGACACAGCTCTCAAGCCAACAGTGCATTTCAGCTTTATTTATAGAAACGGAAAAAGATACAAAATTATGAAAGATATATAAAGCACCGAAAAGAAAAATAGAAAACTATTTTAGTTCAGAAATACACATGCTCTAGATGACCTTCAGGGTCATTTCCATATTGGAGCTGGAAGTTTTGCATGCATACAAATTGGAATCCAATCACTCAGTAGCACCTCAGCTCATGTAATAATGGTAATCAATAAGACTGAAGAACAGATTCATGACTTTTTGCTCTAATGCTAATTCTTCTGAATTACAAAGTTTGAGCAAAGTCTGAGAAAGTTCTTGCCCTTAGCTCAGTGCTGCCCCAACATGGAGGCCAATCTTTTGGATCCTTTTAGAAAATTCAGAGCTTAGAGCCATGTACTCTGTGGCTGAGAGAATCCCTGCAATCATCATCCAGTCAGTCAGGAGAGCCATGTCTTTGGCCAGGCAGAATTCAAGGTATTTTCAGCAGGCTATGGTGCCTCCTAGAAATAGCTTCCAGGGGAAATCATGGCATTGTCATGGTGGGGGACCTGGGGGACTCTTAGCATAGAAGGCCAGAGCTTCTGCTTTGAAACAGCAGGAGATGGGCTTTTCTCTGGATGGATAGAGCTGGAGCCTCTGCCCTTATTTCTTCAGGAGTAAATGCAGGGTAGCAAGAAGGCTGCCATAGTCGTGAGCAGCAGAGACATCAGAAATGCAGGCAATAAGAAGAAGCCTGTCTCAGGAACTGAATTTCCTGTTGAAGGGATACATTATATCAGACTTGGCTGAAGCTGCAGGAGTGATGGACAGTAGGACACTAATTCCCAACAGGCTGAAATGTCTGCCAGGGGCATGGAACAAGTTTTGACATGCTTTGGGTGGAGGAAGCTGCTTTTGGAAGAAGTCTACTCCAGAACTTGTGGCCTTTTGACCATGCCTAGGGGGAATGTCTAACTTTAGAAAGACTAAAGGTCTTCTGGCTGCTCTTCAGTATCAGTTTAAAACAGAACAGTGTAGGAGACACCCGCAGTATCAGACAGGGGAAGGGTCTTCCCTTAGAAAACAGCATGTGTTGAAGCACTTCTGCAACCTGGGCACCTGCAGGCAGGACCTTCCCAGCTCTGGACAACAAAATCTTTGGGCAAAGATGCTGCTGTAACAGGTCTGTGTGGCCAAAGGACACGGAGCTCCAGATAATCTGGTGCCACTGTATTGGAGCATTCTGTTTTTTAATAAAGGTCTTAAAAAGTTCCTCGCAGGGTGTCTGCAATATATTGCAGGAGCTGATTGCTTGGACACCAGAGAATGAAGCAGACTGAACAGATTTACCATTAAACCAGACTGGAGATATCTCCTTAAGTAACAGAACAATACAAGAGGCAGGCTGAACAGTCTGAAGGTGGTATTAGCCCCAAAATAAAGATAGTATTTAATGCTTTAGCTCTAAGACAAGGCAGAGAGCACTTAAAGTCCAAGAAGCTTAAAGAGCACATTTGATTAAAAAGGAAAACTGTTCTCAAGAAAAGACCTTCCTTCCTACTCTCTCTTTTTAAAGAAACAAAACCATTTCTAAGGTTACCAAAAAGGTGCTATTTTAAAGGCAAAATTTAAAAAGAAGACATTAAAAAGAAAAAGCAGGCTTTGTTACAGTAGGTGGAAAAGTAGCTTAAGGCAGAACTACTCCAGTCAGTGAGAATACAAAATGTTCTAGCTTATATTGGAAAGCAGTCAAGAAGAACTGATGAGCATCATGCCCTTCATGGAGTAGTGTAAGTGCAGGGCACAGCCCTTCGTGCCCCTGGACACCATCTGTGAGAGACTGGGCTTTTTGAATTCTCCAAGGTAGAAATTTTTTTTTCTTCACATCTCAAGATGGGCAGCAAAACATGCAAACAACCCTCAACATACATAAAGTAGCTGTTCTGAGATGCATGCTTCTAGTGTACACAGAGCCACAAAGATGCTGTTTTACAAAAAAAACATAATTCACAATGCTTCATAATGTCTCCCACCCCCTGCTGCAGCCCATCAGTGTTTCTGCAGTTCACTTCCTGCATTTGCAATCCAGAATCAATTAAATGAGCTTTTGGTTTTAATACATGGACTGAAGACTTGGTCTGGCTCACCCTTGTGCAGATCCAATATCCAGTGTAGAAAAATCATCAACCTGCCTGAAGAATAATTGTTTGCATCATTGCTAGCGTGCAGCAGACTTCTGCTCCCACTCAATTCCAACATGAGAATAGCAGTACAGGAACCCAAGAACAGTCAGTGTCGCCCATGGCCAGCCTATAAATAGAGAAGACAGACAATCCTAGTCAGAATAATTAATGACTGCTTCAAGTAGAAATACTCTTGGGATGGCCAACTTATGATGCTTCTAATTACTTTTATTAGCAATTCAGCTTCATAAGTAAGTAGAGTCGACCCACAAAATATGAAAAGTAAAATTATCTAAGCTCCAGGGCTGCCTGACCCCCTGGCAGTCATTGTCTTTCTCATTTTTCAGGGAATTGGGCCGGATTTATTCCTGTGGAATTACAAAGGTCTGTTTCAATCCTCTCCTTTGGAGTGAGTTTGTCTATCAAGCAGATTCCCCCAATGAACCCTGATGCTTTAAGCTGGCTGTGGTGCTTCCTAGGCACAAAGGGATGTACAGCCCCAATGAAGATTATTAAAAACCTGAACAAGTCCTGTTACCTGTTCTGCAAAAGGAGTCTGGGGTAATCTCTAATTAAGGTTGTTTTGGATATCCTGCAGCTGGGTGTAAAGCCTGATGTACTCCACTAACAGCTAATGTGTGTCAGTGAAGAACAGACAGACCTCTCTGCCTGATGCCCAGGTTATTTTTTAACTATAAAGTCTCTTCCAATATATAAAACCTTTGCTGGTGAAATGATGTCTCATTATGATTTCAAATTCTTTTTAGCAAAAGCTACCATCCTTTCACTCAAACTTATCACAGCAAACAGCAGTAAGCAGGAGGTCACAAGCCAAAAGGTCTATTGCTTTCCAGCAGAGTTAGAAATAATTTGAAAAGTAACCAAGTAAATGATTTTGCTTCCCTTGATACCTTTCCTGACACTTCTGTTTCCTTTGTCCATTCTCCTCCTTTCTTTAGAATTTATGAAATTTAGATCTTACAGGTTGAAATCCTCAGTGCTAGGCCCTGATGTGTTTTAGTGTGTGCTGTCTGGGGACGGGACAGAGAGGAAGATGTTTGAAGGTTTTTTAATGGCTAATTGCTGCCATTGTTGACAAAAAAATTTTGGTCATGTGCATGAATGGTTTCCTGCATCCTGTCCTTGGACAACCAACATCTGCTTCTGAAAGAAAATCTGCCCTTCCTGGGGAAAACTCTGGTCTAAAGGAACCTACTGGCAGACAGGAGATGCCCCTTTGGCCTGGAAGAAGGGATGGAGAGAAGCCGTAACCTCTGCACAAAGTGGTGCTCCAGGAAGAGCTCTTTCTGAAGCTCTGTTAACAAGGTGCTTTGCAGGCTGGTTTTGTCCAGGCTCCAAGCTAATTCCAGTCAGGGCACAGTTTAATTGTGCTCCCACCCAGCTGAGCCTTAGCCCAATACCCTGCCCTCAGCAGGACTCAGAGCCCCAGACTCAGTCCTGCACTTCTGGGGATGGCACGTGCTGGGACCTTCCCCTGTGCTCCAAGAGCTGGGCAGGGTCACACTTCATCCTGGAACAGGTTCAGAAAAAGTTGCATCCCCCTGCTATGAATGGCTGTGTTTGTTTCACGAGCCTCTAATTATCCTGGCCTTGCTTTGTGGTGAAATACTGTCCTGTAACCTGACTAATTTTCATGGAGACATTTAAAAATATTAATCCCTTGTCTTCACAACCCTGAAGTGAAATTATACTTTTGTTTAATTATTTGTTTCACAAAACAAATTGGCTGAGGTATCTCCAAGGGGATTTTTAACCATAAAAGTCTTGTTTTTATTTCAGTGAAATTAGCCTACTGCAGATTGGGTTTCACCTTCAATAGCAAGCTAAAGCCCAGCTGTGCTTTGTCTCTGCTGAAATTGCATGTGAAAGTATGTCAATAGATGTAATAAAAACATACCTCTTCTGGCAGCAATATTGTGGTGGCTGCTTTATAGAGACAGAGCCAGAAAATTAAAAAAGGACTGAGTAGAATTGTTCTGTTTTAGGGCCACTTTGGAAATTTGCTAGTTACATGTTTTGCATTTTTAAATACTGTAAAGCTCTGGCACACAGAAAATGTGCCAACAGTAGCTGACTTACTTGTTGTCCCCAGCCAGCATATCAGAGTCTTGTCAGAATACATAGTTATGCACTGGAAATCTTTTCTAGATGTCTTAGATTTCTGCTAATATTCCTCCATAGTGCCCAGAACCTGGGTTCACAGGGTTTTTAACCACAATAATCAAGCTTGTGGTAATCCTCCTGGAATGTAGGGAGTCTGTCCTGTACAGTGTCAGGGGTGGCATTCAGCACATCATCTCCCGCTCATCTCATGAAGGTGAGAAGGAAGGGGGGGGGAAGAAAAATGACCCCAATATGGGCAAAGGAAAAGGGGATTTAAAAAAAATTAATCTTGCTGTAGTTGTTCTAGGAGGTGCTGCACAAATCCCAAAGCATTTCTTGCTGCACAAGTAGGAGGCAGCTCCAAGCAGGAGTGAGGGGACCTTGCCCGTTCTCGCCATCCTGGCACCACGTGCCGTGCTGTGGGTGTGGGGACGTGCATGTGAGTGAAGCAAAGGCATCATGTTCTGCTCCCTGGCAATCCCAGATTACTCCAGCCCACTCAAGGCAGGTTTGCACAGGTGCATCCACACCTGAGAAGCAGCCCAAGGACAGCCTGAAGCAAGCAGGGGACCTTTAAACTGTTTTCACTAATCTCTTCCATTTCAGGATTGGATACAATAAAGCTGTTGAAAAATCTGGAAAACTTGGTGTCCA
The DNA here is from genome assembly GCF_963513975.1 of Fringilla coelebs. Lineage (NCBI taxonomy): Eukaryota > Metazoa > Chordata > Aves > Passeriformes > Fringillidae > Fringilla > Fringilla coelebs. Next base: position 91,879,493 of record NC_140030.1, on the reverse strand, counting down.
GAGGTGATGATGTAGGAAGGACACATGGAGCAATGCTAATCCAGCAAGGGTGCAATTTCAAATTCTGCCCAGCATGTGTTTTCCTTGTAGGTGACCTCCACAATCAAACAGCAGCACGAGCTGCTCTCTTGCAAGGTAAGGTCACAGCAGCCTCTTCTGGCTTCCACAGCTTCTCCTTGTAAACCCAAGCAACCAAAGAGTACTGATGGCTTTGGATGCACAGTTCCAAGGAAATTTCCTCCTTTGACCCTGTCCCAGGTGCCATCTTAAGGTATGTTTGCACCTCAAGCCTTTTGCTGCCTCTCATTCTGCTCCTACTCTCAGACACCATTCAGGGAGCTCTTTTTGGCAACTCCTCAGCTTTGCCTTATCCCCCAAAACCACTGCACCCTCACCTGTGCTGTACCAGTCTCCAAACCCTCCTTGGAAGCATACATGCCTGCATTTTGGATCAGTATCTCTCTGTGAAGTCATACATAGAATGTACTCTTCAAAATATTTTTGGTTTCAGCACTAGGAAATGACTGAGCTGTTAGGAAATGACTGAGTTAAATCTGTTGATTCAAAACCATGTCATATACCACCTTAAATCTTACAGTTTCTTCACTGGTTTCAGTAATTTGATTTGGGGTTTCATGGGACTACACAGATTGTCATAATTTTTTTCACAGAAAGATGAATTTGTGTTCATTAACATATGCTATTTGTAGAAACAAGGACTAATTCATATGCTGTTTGAAAATCCAGCAATTATTTGTGAGCTTTACCTGCAGAAATTTATTTTAAGACAGCTGGATATCACTTTTAACAAAGGAACACTGGGTGAGAATCACAAAATTCTCTACTTATAGCAAGGTGTGCTGCTCCACAAAACATCAAACACAAGCTCCTTTGTGAGGAGGAGTACAAATTTTGTAGAGATGTTGCAGGAGCACTTGATCCATCTATCACACAACCCAGAGAAGTCTTCAATCCCAGCTAGGCCTGAAGCACTGCTCTGTCCAACACAGCTCATGGACTTTCCAAGAATCTTGCTGGTTAAAATCACATTTTGGTATGTTATGTACTCAGTTTTCAGCCTAATGAGCAGGAGATTTGTTCTCATTACATGATCAAGAGAGAATTGATACAAACTTGCTGCAACAGGAACAGCTTTTGGAGTTACACTTTCAACTTCTCATCTCTCAAAGTATTTGAGAGATTGCATACTTTGCTAATGCCTAGAAGAGATCACGCTTCTAGCATGCTCTGGATTTTGATAAGAGTGGGGTAAAACTCAGCTTTCAACTGAAAAGTAACAGCCTGGATCCCAGCTCTCAAAAGACCAGTTCTATCCTTATTAGCTCAGTTCAAATCATTTGAACCAACATTTAATCATGTATCCAGAAGGAAGCTCTTTCAAATTTCCTCAGCACCCCCAGTAATGAAAATAATCACACTGGCAATGTTTTGGGCATAGCCAGGTTTCACATCATCATCCAAACCCTAGGAAACAGTCCTTTGTTCCTTCCAACCAGTGAGATACAAGAGAAGGGGGTCGTAGTTATCTTTTGCATTTTCCAAAACTGCTTTAGTGGCTCTTGGACCTAAATGTTATTTTTAGAAGTGCCTTGGCTGCACAGTCCTCAGAAGCCTTCAAGTGCAGAGTAGTTATTAAATCAATTGAAGTCAGAAGAACTAATCTCCCTGAAAAGCTTGGCTGGAGGAGCATACATCTACTCTGACTTTGATTTGGAAGTACCTAAGTTGCTGTAAGGCTTAGCACTCAGGAAAATTTATTCTTAAACAAAAGTTCAAATGTGACAAAGACACTGAAGCAACTCCTCTGTAAAGTGGAATTGAAGAGACACAGTGGTGGGAAGGAGGGGGAACAGGCACCAGTCTGTCAAGCATAATAAAAAGCCAAAGCAAACCAGCATTTGAGGCCAAGACAACTCTTGCCTACAATTACTAACATACTTAGAGGATCAGTAAAATTATCACTTTTTCAGAAAAAATAACACATTCCAAACTGCAGATCTACTACTTTCTGTTGAAAGAAACCTATTATCTAGCCCAACATTTGAAGCATCTCCAAATGTTGGGCTAGATAAACTCTGCATTTTTAAATTTTAATTTCATGACTTTTTGTCACTTCCAGGTGGACCTGTCTGACCATTACAGCAGGGAATGTCACACAGCATGTGTTACAAACGTGGTGCACTTTGATACCAAATTAGTCTTCAGATATTTGGAAAGAAAACTCTACCTGTTTTCAGCAGTGTTGTAGCAAAGTCCTAACATGATTCAGAGCAGGTTTTTTTTTGCTGCTGCTTTCAGCCTCCACATTGCACACGTGTCAAAGGACAGACAATAAATTCTGCCAGCAAACACACAGCTCTCCAAGTCCCAGCTGGGCATCTCCACCCTCCCAGTCCATGTAGAGCAGCACACAGTCACTGTAAATTCAAGATGCCACTTTGTCCCATTATGAGCCCCCAGCTAACAGCTCTCACATATTTCCCCTCCACCCACTGTGCACCTTGGGAGCAGAGCAGCTCAACCAATGGGAACCAGCTTGGGAGATCAGGTAAGGCTGACCTGACCTATTCCTTTGGATTTCCAGGCATTGAAGGCACTTTAGCTGGTGGCTGTGGAAAAGGTCCAAATATTAATAATAAATATTAATGTACAATAGGTCATTTTCAAAGGAAGCCCATGGAAATGCTGTAAGGATACCTCAGCCCTGTCCCATGCAGCATCTGGAAAGATGACTGAGAAGGACAAAATTCTGAGCTTCCAGGTCTAGACCTGAGCCTCAGCCAGGTACACTGGCAGTAACCACAAAAGCTGCCTCTTAGTAGGCATGAAGCAGTTTCCAGCAAAAGGCACTAACAAATGTGCAACATAGTAATCTACTTATGTGAATTTTAAATCATGTCATCCCGAAGAATGCTTACATCTGTGGTTTTCTGAGTACTTATGACTGCTGTGAAAAATTGAAAATGGAGAGATAACAGTCCAAGACCATCGGCTGCAACACAGGATGACAACAAATCATTCAGATCAGCATTACTGGAAGCAAAAAGCCAAAGTCTCCTGGTGTTTTCATATTACAAATAGGTTGGATTTTGTAGAGGTCACAAAAGTTGTGGCTTTCCTGTGTTCTTACTGCACATGGAACCAGGCTTTACCATAGCTAAAATAATGTTCTTTTTATGCTTGATGGCACTGAAGAAAGTTGTGTGTTGGCAAAGACTTTGTTAAGCAACAAGATATCGATTTAACCTATGTCAGAGCTAAGGCTGCTGAGCATGCTGGTAATTAGATAAGCTGCAAATAAACAAATTCATAGGCAGAGCTTAAAAGATTGGCCTATCCTTTACCTTTAATTAAGCACCTACCAACACAACCCAGTGATGATGCCAAAACTATTTTCATTGCATTATGTACATGAAAGAAGAAAACCAAAAACCAAAAACAAAAAGCCCCACTACCACCATGCTCTGCTGTTTGCTGGTTAATGCTCTCTGGATGCAAGTATCCAGAGATTCTCTGTTTTGTCTTTGGAGCTAGAACCTCATTTAATGCTAAATACCATGATCACTACCAGCTCTCCAGATGCTGCCCAATGTAGACTAGAAGGATTATTTCCCCAGTATGTATCACCTTATACGAGCAGGATAATTTCTATATTTCTTGGTGTGTTTTTGTGATATCATCCTACCTTAAGCATTTTTTACTTCTAACTCTTGTATAAAGCACAAAAATATTTCACAGGAGTTATGCCTCCTGCTTCATGCTTTAAAATAAATCTTCACCCTCTACTAGTTTTCCCAGCAGAGCTAGTCAGTGGAAAAAAACCTGGTATTTTAGGCAGTAATTGTGGTCTCATGCATATCAAGTTGACTCTGGAGTAATTCAACTAAAATCAAAAGAACCATATTCATGCTACTGCTGAATTTGAATTAACAGTAAGGAAGACTGATGAAAACTGCCTGTCAGAATCTTCCTGCCAAAACTGCTAATGAGGAAGGAAAAAAATCCAACCAACCAGCTTGAGTTTTCAGATTATGAAGGGGTGAATCTGTAAATCAGAAGCAACCTTCCCTCTCCTCCCATGTCTTAAATTGAGACCTACACACAGCTAATATGAAATCAAAGCCCACAAAATATGAAATCTTAATGCTCATTTATTTTTAGACCAGAGAGAAAAGCTTCTAAAAGCATTATTGTAAACAAAAATCCATCTTCACCCTGAAGCAAGGCAAAAGAGCTACCTCTATGAAGTGCTCTCCAAGGAAATCATTTTAGAGTCATATATCTCGCTTAGGACAGCACTATGTTTACCATTAAATGTCTACTCAGGTATTCCCAACAGAGCTTCCTTAAATATGGTGTGAACAAGTACATAAAGATGAGACTTGCAAAGATTTTAGGGCATTTTTCAGTTGTAATTATCTGCTGAGTGTTATATACACCAATGGAAACACCAGAGCAGGGAGCCTCCTTCTGTTACAGTTTTAAGATGAAACAGGAGAAGGAAGAGTTAACTCCCCAGGAGAACATGAACATCCCAAAGGCAGATCTGGGAACATTGTTGTTGCCTGGCAGGATCCTGAGGTGAGCATCTGCCTCTCACTGAGCAGAGAGATGCCCATGTTATATATAGCAGGACGTGCTGAGCAGAAAGGTGAATTAACTTCCCCTCCACTAGAGCTTCAAATTTCAGTAAGATTTCTGTACCAGTCCAGCTGGGCTTCTTGGATTTAGGTTTGTGTGTCAGGCTTTTCACATACAATGAAGCTCCTTCTCTTGCCTTTTAGTGCTAGGGAGCTCTTGAGAAATCAAGGCCATATACTCACAGAAGAAGAGGATTTAAACCAGGGATTCAGACACGTGCCATCAATCACCAGCAAGCAAACATTTGGGTAAAAAGGTGAAGCACTATAATTTATTTCCTCAACGTGATTTCTGGCCAAGGTACCCTGAAACGGTCATGAATATATGATGCTTAAAATGACTGTAAAATAATTAATTTTTAAATATGAAGAATGATTTAAAGATTAATTATTCACAATCCCCTTCCTACCTGCAACCCATTTTTTCATCTGGCATTTTTCCTTGTCATCCTCAAAACCACTCATATTCCAAGACCATTGCAGCTATTCTGTGGTGCTGTCTTGTGTCTTCCCAGCATTAAGAATTAGGAAAAAAGCAGACAGTGTGACAAATTTAACAAGTATTTACAACCAGCTACGCTAGCAACAAACAAACTATAGCTTCTTATCACAGAGCTCTCATAGCTGAAATGCTCCATGGATAAAAATTATATTAACTACTAGAGCTTAGTGCAGCAAGAGAAGGGCTGAGAGCACAGCGGTAATTTACATGAACACTGCATTTGATAATTGCTGTATCAGTGTAAAGCTAACACTACAAGTGAGGTCATTGAGCTGAGTTCTCACTTAACAGAAATACAAATATCTTGAGGGATGGAAGTGCACAGATAAGGTAACCAGGCAATCCTGCAGCCATTTACTGAGCCATGGCAATCGATGCAGGACTAAGGCATCTTGAACTGCTGGTCTCAGGCTGGATGAAGTTACTCCCCTTCTGCTGGTGTCTCATTTTCACAGTGTCACCAAAGGGCAAAGAAGAGAGCTGATGCAGATTTAGGGAGGCAGAGAGACAGGGGTGCCTGAAGGTGGCCATGAGCCAACAGAAAGCCTTGACAACAAACAATCTCCATCCCACTGGTGGCATATCCCGTGAAATGGAATTGTTGCACACAAGTTATCTGGAGCAAAAGGCCCAGACAGGATTGCCTCAGCTGAGCACTTTTTGAAAGAACAATTGTTTCACTGTTTCACTTACCTGCACAAGCTGGCCTGACCCTGCTGCAGTCCACAGAATCATAGCAACTAAATAGAAGAACTATCAGTAAAATAGTTAAATTATAAATAACTTGTGGATGAGAGTAAATTCATTTTAATTCTTTTGGGGGGGGGGAAAACAAATCTGTGTTAGTCCATCATCAAGACCACTTGAAACAAAGGAAAAAACTAATTTAAAATTCCTTGAATTATGTCAATATTTAATTGAATTCAAGGACAAAATTAGACAAGTTGCTTGTGTATTCTCAGAAAACACATTTTGGATTTCAAGAGTATATCTACTGAGTTTGGGGAGGGAATACCTTATTCTCTGCTTTCTGTGTGAGCTGGGCAACAGAGCCCAGAGAGTATCTGAAAATACAGGCCTCCCTGGGTGAGCTGTGTAAGCACAGAGCTCATCTGAAGCAAAAGCTGGTAAACCATTCATCACTTGTGTCAGAAAACACAGATCAGAAACACCCAGGCAGCTATATCAACATGCAAAATCTGCCAGCACTTCCAAGGACAGGGATCTCATTTGCTAAGCCCTGCTCTACTTTTCTGGGATGTGGTGTCAAGCCAGTAAGCAGCCACCCAAGGGGAGGAAGCCTGATCAGCAAAAATCTGAAGGAGCTACCTACCCAGAGTGGCCATGGAGACCAAAAACATTCTGCCAACCCAAGCTGATGCTGCGAGATGCGACCCTCCTGTGCCTTGTACCTGGCTTAGAGGAATGGAAAGAATGGGAATGGAAAGATTTAAGTCTTGTAACAGCCTAGCTGTTCTCCTTGCTTCCCTGTTTTAAGCAAGCTTCCTGAGCAGCTGCTGAAGGGGATCCCTCACAATGCTCCTTTCAGGTCAGATGGCTGCACTGGCATAGCAAAGCACATACAGAAACAAGTCTGCACCTACAAAAAGATCTCATAGAACTCCATTGTTATATCTGAAATTGTTATATCTTTACCAGCATATTCCCTTTTCTAGAAGGAGAAAACCCCTCACAACCTTTCAATTCCATAAAACTAGAACAAAGTTCTAGAATTACTATGCCTCGCCAGAAAGTTTTTGCCTATGTTTAAATTGCCTTATTTAACAAAGTGCAGTTTAGTGCAATGAGATATCATCTTTCCAGGTGCTTCTCTGGCCCACTAAAACTAGCAAGGACTATGATCTGATGCATGGCTGTCATACCCTCTGTCCCACCTGGGCTCTGCTAGTCAGTGTAATATAAGCAGTGCTGCAAATCTTTAACATGACTGTTAATAACACCAATATACACACCTTGCTCAAAACCATCTTTCCAAACCAGCATATACCTCCACCTCTCTGGAGAGATCCATTTATACACACAAGCTCTGTACTCCTCAGCTAATTTCCTGTTCTTCTTCTGTCTCTGGCTGAGACATTCTGGAGAGGGCAGGATCCTGCCAGCCTCACTGACTCCCTGCTCCCCCCGCCTCCTGGTGGGGCAACCTCCACGGCAGAGACTGGGCTTCACTCCCAACCACTGTGGGATTCCTCCTAGCGCTAATTTCACATCTCCTGGGAGAGAAATATAATGAGAACTGGCTACGAAGCAGTCATTTCCATTTGTAAATGGGCTAGCACAAAGGAAGAAATGAGAACAAATTTCCATATCTACAGTCTCTGCTAAACAATCATCTCTGCAAATCTCTCCCCAGCGTGTGTGGTGCTCGCTGCCTTTACGGGATCAGCCACACAAGCAGAATAACTGATCAATCATCAAATCAGCTCAGAAGATCCAAGAGAAAGGAACTGGATTTGATCTGATTTCAGATCACAGTGCATGTGCAATGGTGTGGCTACATGGATTAGTCATTTTACAGATAAATTTGGGCTAATTAATGAAAGCTGCATCTCAAGCAGGCCCAGACTGTGATCAAATATCTTTGCTTACAATCACTACATGTCAAAACCACGCTTCCTCACATCCTCATTTTTAAACTGAAACACCAAGATGCCCTGTTAAGACAGCACGGTGGCTACAGATGTTGGCTGGGCATGGGCAAAGCCAGTGTTGAAGAAGGATAGAGTGCAGAGAGTCCACAATTTACCCTGACTAGCTGGAGAACCAAAAGATTGCCTTTTTTTGCCAGGGTGAGGGCAGGGGGACAGGGTATATGACTCACCCTGCCAAAATAGGCTGTTTTTCTTCTGAAGGCAGTATCACTCCTGATCTTTGGCAATAATTAGCATACATAACAGAGAGGACAGAGGGTTCATTTTCTTCCTTTCTCCTTTATTTTCAGTTGGCTCTTCTACTGATTCTACATGAATTATTACTAAAAATCAATGCCTCATGCTGAAGTAAATGTTCTGGATGAAATAGAAGAGCTTCGCAAATTTTATGCATGGTCACTGGATGAAGCTGGTTTTTGCACAGGAAATGGACATTTAAAAAGAAAAGTATCAGTTTGTTTTACTGGTTCTTTTCCCTATTAGAAAATCTTAAAAGCACAATCTGGTTCTACAGCCACCCTATATCACCTTACTAATTACTTTCAAAAAATCTTTTCTACAGATACTAGCACATCCAGGATAAATGTTGAAAGATTTGTTTGGATCAAATTTTGCAACACAAGTTTTAGCACTCTTCCCATCTGCTCACACTGTATTCATAATATGGGTCAAAACTGCTCTTGATAAGTCCTTTTTCCCCTTTGAAGAATTACTTTGCATTGGGATTTGCCTCAGTGTTCACTTTTCTGCAGAACTGCAAGATAACTATGGATGGAAGACCTTCGTCTGTCCTTCAGTGAGTACTGGCCTCAAGTGAAGAGCTCAGCTGCAGTCAAAGTTTGTTGTAACAAAGAAGCCTGATTAAATAAGTGAAATTTACCATTTGGCAGAGTCCTTCAGCCCTTCATAAAAGTCAACGACAATACTAAATGTTTTGATCAGAAACTGTGCTTAAGTCTTTGACTTGCATCCTTGATGACCTTTCAATCACATTTGAATGCATTTAAATTACCAAGGCAGAAAAATTACCCTGGCAGATGTACCAAGGTCATTACCAACTTACTAACGTCTCTACCTTCCCTTTTGCTGAAGTCCCTGATTTAATAAATATAATAATAAACTATTCTTTTATTCTGCAGAGAATGATGTAGTTTAATTTGTTTTAAATTCTAACCTGAACTACAACAGATGTTGTAATTGTTGGGTAGAATACTTGAGAAGCTGTGGCATCATTTGTCTCCATTTTGATCTGCTACTGGAGACCTTAAAACACAATAAATGGAAGGATAAGAGCAAAAGGGTGACTCAAATGCATTGGCATCACCCTAGACAAAAAATATGAAACATTTAAGTGTTTAGGTGATCAAGTAGATCTTCAGTAAAAAGGAAGACATGTCTCATGTGGACTGAGAACACAACTAGGGAAACAGCAACAGAAAAGATGGGAAGCAAGAATCAAACTCACAGATTTGAAAAAAAATAATCTCTTCACTAAAAAAGAAGACATAAGAGGCTTTCTCAGCTCATCAATACTGATCTAACAGTCCACTTAGAAGATGGGCAAAGAATGGGCACTACACACCACCTTAGGTGACAAATTATCTTAATCAAGTACATTATGAGAGCTGAAACATTCAAGTACTCTTGTTAAAAAAATACTTTTTAAAAAAAAGTAGACTGTAAGAAAACCTCAATAAAAATATATATTTTTTCAAATCTGAGTTGGTTCTTTTTAGTTATAAAAGTAAAGAAAGCCTGTATGTCAACACAGGCACCTGAGGGTGCCTTCAGCAGGGACAACATCCAGCTCAGCTTTGCCCGTGCCTTTGGTGCACACCTGCATCCCTTATGTGCAGAATGGATACCAAAGGTCATGTGGCAAAAGAGACCCCCAAAAATGATCAATGTGTGATATCCAGTTAGGACTAACTAGGGTGGGCTTTACCAGATGAAAAACAGGTCCAGTCTTTTGAGCTTTCTTTCAATATGCCAGTTTTGTTTCAGTCTGAAGACTTAAGACAGTCTACAGTGAGGAGTTGTAGGCTTGGCACAGGTTGACCAGCAGCTTAATTATAGCTGTCATCTCATTAAGGCAGAAACATTTTATTGCCTTCCTCTTGGAGATATAAGTGGGCTTAATCTTGTATCTCAATCAAGCTTACCAGAACATTAAATACAAGTGCTGTCAGTAGCCAACTTCTTTGATGAAGGCAGCAGTACATAAAGCTGAATTGAATTAATAATTAAATTACTCCTGCAAAACTCAAACGATGGTAGAAAAATTCTGTAAAAAGTCTTAACTAAATGTTAACATTTTCAAAAAAATACCCACTGTCTTTGACTAATGGAGATCTAATCAGACTATACATTAATTTGCAATAATCTCTGAACTGTCATGGAAGTAATTTGTGTCATCTCAAACCCAGTACAAATTTGTCAAAGTACTACATGTAACACAAGATCCTAATGAAATTAACTTCAGTGATTAAAACTCTCATCAATGGTGTGTCCTTGGCCAAGCACAGCACTGCCATGGTCTCAGTTTCAAGAGAGCTGATGGGTCAGCACTTACTCTTGTAACACAAGTGCAGGAAGGTTACTGCAGGCAGACCTGTGCAGTTGGATCCACCACTGTGCCTGCACTGAGATAAAATCATACATTATGGAACACCACAGACAGTGGGAAGATACAGAAAGTGCAAAGTGCAAGCAAGACCAAAAAAATTCTAAACCACTCATTTTTTCAGAATCATGCTGAAGACTTAGCATGCTAAGATGTGACATCTGGGTCTTTTTTTACTTTGTCAGAAGCCATGCTCATTGTAGCACCATGTTGTAGCAACAATGCACATTGCTTTTGATGGGGTAGTAGTGATATTGGATTAGATTCCCAAAGGAAAACATGCTTCTCCCCAGGAAGTTTCAGCTGGAGGTTCCCTCTGGAGCTGGGCTCCCCAATGCTGGGCTCAGCTCTTTGCCTCCCTTGGAAGGAAATTAGAATCCCTGCATAAACACCCCAGCGTTTTCTGTAACCTCACAGCTAGTACACTCTCCTGTGGCAAAATGGAAGAGAGAGGGTCCTCTCCCTGCTCCCCAGACTACATTTGGTTTCCACCCAGTAAATGCTTGAAGTAAATCAGATTTTCCAGTATGGCCCACAACTGGCAGAAACTACATCCTTACAGATGCTTCCAGATAGTCTTTAGCATTCCCCAGGAGGCATCAAGAGCCCAGAGCATGGGAAAAACATCTCACTATTTCACATTACCTGAGCAGTGGGCAGTAAAGGTGAGGGCAGGTTTTCAGAGGAAGAGAAAAACCACACAAATAAAATCAAGAGCATCATAAAGGACCCCTAACCTATGCACGACAAACACACTAAGACAGACCATCCTGGAGGGAAAAAAAAGAGGGATGGAACCAAAAGAACTACTTCATCTCACAAGATACATTTTGACAATTCTTCCAGACTGCCAAAGCAAGTAAATGCTGACTCCATCTCCTAGCCTCTCCTGTCCTCATCTCACAACCCTTCATCAGCAATATTGTTACTTTAAAAAGAAGTATGAGACAGATCTTGTGTGTTTGACTGCACTTGAGGAGCCAGCTTCAGTGAGAGACAGAGCAGCAATGCTTATCCCAGTGAAAAAGAAGACACCTTTGCATTGATGACACTTTTAACAAGGACTTGACCTTTCTAAATCTGGCATAAGTCAAACTAATTGAGAAATGACTAGTTCATGGCAATCCCTTTTACAGACAATACAGCGGATTTTTCATGTGCTGTTGCCACAGAAGCCTACTGGCAGCTCAAGCAGCACAAAAACCAAAGCACTGAGAGATTCTTCTGACACTACTTTGGTGTTAGAAGTTTCTGCTTTGTGACCACTTCTTGCTCATCGCTCTGTGCTTACTGAGCTGCCCTCACAAACCCCAAAAATCCTGGTGTCACAGCAGGGCTGTGGAAAAGCACATCACAGGGAGGAATGAATGTGAATTACTACTGACTGACATCAGGCACAGGAGCCAAAATCTACTCCCAGTTCTGCTACTGACTTACTACCTCTGCCTATCCCTTTGTTTCCCTCTGCTATTTGTAAAGCAACTTGAATCACAAAATTCTTCACATGTTTAGGTCAAAAGTGCAGTAGTGGACAACAAAAGGATACACACATCTATTGCCAGATTTTGCTGCTAAGAAACCTGGCAATTTACTGTAACCTTAAGGTGACCAAAGCAGATTCAAATGAAGTTAGGAGAAGAAACCATGCTCACTTGCTCTCTCCTCAGGAGTAACAATTTTTGACAAACCAGGTTTATAAGGACAGGTGTTTTGGGACACTTTTGAGCAATTTTGTCTAACATGTTGCCAAGGGCAACAGAGGTTTTACTGAAAAAAAAGACAGGTGCTATTTAATTTTTTTTTCAGAAACAGCATCATGATGTAAAATTTGCATTATCAGGTTAATGCAATTTTAATCTTTAATATATCATTAAAAAGGTTAGCTCACACAGTGATGTGCACAGAGCTTCATGATAGTGTCACCATCAGGCTCATTGGAAAGGATTCCTGAGAAACAACAGAATCATCTTGCTGCTACTAGAAAAGGGTTTTAACTGTGATTGCTGTGAACAGCATTTATATTCAGCATAAAGCAGAAAGATGGCATCAAATGCCCTAGCAAAGCCCTGTGTCCCTTATGACTAAGCTGCACGCCAGTATAAAAAGGTTCAATCCCTGTTTTACATAATTGTGCTGGTAAAAGCCACAAGTACATTCATGACATTAGATGCTGTTTCAACCCAAGGAAGAGTTTTATTGAAATGGTACAAGGCATGGATTTATGTGGTACAGCCTGTGGGCATTCCTGTACTTGCAAAGGTGCCCTCTGCATAGGTATGGCCCCAACCCCACAAATGAGAGCACAGAACCAAGCATCAGCTAGGTTCTGCAGAAATCCCTTCATGGTTTTACCCTCTTGGAAAAGTGGCCTCCAAAGGAATCCCAGACCAACTCCAGACATTCTTCAGGAAACCATTAGTCCTTGAAAAATGTAGCATCTTCAGGTTACTTTGCATCACTCACCCTCTCCTAGGTGCATGGACCAGAGCTTAATTACTGACATAATTAAGTACAACAGCTCTCCCTCCAACCAGGGCCTCTGTCCCTTACACCAAGAGCAGCCATTAGTAATGTCCCCCAGGAAGCATTGTCATACTGCTATCAAGTAAAAATTAACTTTGGGCTCCTTTTGATTTTTTTCTTCATTTGCTTTGTTTTGCAGCATGCTCCAGAATATCCAGAATAAAAGGGAGGCATTGAACTGTTTATGGGATAAAAGACACAACTGCCACCACACAAGTTGAAGCAGCTCAATAGCTGAAAACAGCAACTTCCTGCAGAGAGTTGATGTGACAAAACTTGGATTCATTTTTGGAGTCAAGCAACAGATCTGCAGGCCAGCACAGAGCAGCAAGTGTATTGAAAGCAGGCTGTGTAAAATTCAGCAGGCAGCTTACCCAAATTAGCTTTTTGTGAGACAGCCTCACAGCTTGGAGAAGGGCTCTTAAAACAACACCTTGATGGTGCTTTTTCAGGCTATGAAAGTGTCTGTAAAATAAACAAGGCTGACTGCAGTAAACAGAAGGTTTAACACATCTAGGATGGGCTCCTACTAAAATTTTCATATGACGTAATAGGGCTCAGATTTAAATCCTTTGGTCTTTGTAGAAAACGAGTTTACCTGACAAAAGAAGACTCAGACATTTAAATCTGGTACTGATAAAATAGTGGGTGGGGATTTGTTACCAATTTTAAAGGAAATAGGACTGGGTTGCCAGGGTATGATGCTCTTTGTTGTACAGTGACAACCACTCCCAGCAAGTCAGCTGGGAGCTGAGCACTCAGTAATTGGAGGGACTTGGCTTGAAAGCAGAGGAAATATTGATGCCTACCTCATCTTGAAAATACACCACTTGCTTGCAACAGTTATTTTGGGACTTCACATTTATGAGTACATGACAGGACCTTCTCTCACAATCCTCCCCTGCCCCACCCTGCAAACTATCCCCCACACCATTCCATCTGAGAAAAGGAGTTCATTCAATATTTTAGTAAATAGCAACACTTGAGTACTAAAATTATGCATCTTTCTAGTAAAACAGTTGGAGTAGAGTACAGGAAAATAAACAACTTTTTGTCTACTTCAGTGAAAAAAGGACAGGATTTTGCATAGATGAAAATACTTCTGTCAAATTAATTAGTTTAACAAATAACTGTCAGACTTCTGGAAAGTGTTAGATCTCCTAACTTTCATGAAAAGCATTTAGAAAACAAAAGGTGACGCTTGTGTCTGCTCTGAATCTGCAAATTTCACTTTAACCAATTTTGCTGTAATTTCTCCACCTACTCGACTGTCTCACTGCAGCATTTGGTTACCTTTCAGCTACAAATTTACCTATCTTCAGAATCATTCTGCGAATGGAAATCATCTCATCCTTTCACCACCCTCCTGCTCTTCTCCAAAACCTGCTGAGCTCTGCTGCATGCTCTTTTACCATTAACTCTCTCATGAACAAAGTGGACCACCAAGCACAGGATGGGAGCAGAGCAGCAATATGTGCCTCCCAGGCAAAGACTTCTTCTTGCCAAAAACCAGGGAGAGAACAGGACAAAGTCAGAGTCACCTTCACGGTCCAGTGGTGTCTGCTCCAGGCTGCATCTCTGCCTAGACCACAGTGCATGACCTGCAAGCACTAACAAGCAAGACAGAAGGATGCAAAGAAGCCACAGCATACACCAGCATTAAGGCTTTGTCCTGCATCCTGACACAGTTTCAGATCAGACTCTGTAAATAACTTAAATAACATTAACATATCAAAAGAACACAACAGTCCTTGCTAACTTCAGCAGGAATCTCTGAGCAAGAAAAGAGTGGTCAATTCCCACATGACAAAAAGCCAAATGCTGACAGAGGCAATTGTTCTTCACCTCTGAGGCACAAATCTGAAGTGCTCCCCATACTTCCCTTCTCCTTTTCCTTATCTCCAACTAAATGTCAAGCCTTGCCTCCAGCCTTTCAAAGAAGCCTGCCAACCTGGCAGTACGTACTTCAGCCCCACACCTGGAGACGCCTGAAGTGTTTTGTCTGAGTGGATTCTTCTAGGAATTGGCCTGAGGGAAAAGAGAAATAAAAACTTAAAAAAAAACCCCAAAAGCAAATAAACAATTAATGGTCTTGTAGCAAGAAATGTGAGGTGCTCCTAACCATATTAATATATCAATTCAATTTTTTAAAGGTTTATTATAATACAGAAATGTTAATGTTATTCTTCAGTTTTCTAATACCACTGCTGGAAAAAAACTATGAATATGCAGTCTTATTTCAGCATGAGTAAGTGCTTAGGGTTGAAATGTATAGAAATATTTAGGTTAAACATATTCTTTCAAAGTTATTCTGCCTCTCAGTTCTTATTCACTACCTATTTTTTACTAGTAGGTGGGAAAACTGCTCATAGTTCTCCTTGAGCTCATCCCACTGGAGCAGATTTGAAAGACACCCGATTTCTAAAAGCTCTGGTAACTTTTCTTCATATGGCAAAAGGGAAGGCTGTCCCAGGATGCCTAAGCAGAACTCACTCAGCCAGTGAGATGTGTTCAAAGTCTCTCTCCTTGACTTTCCTGGCCATTTAGGCATCAACTCACCTGTACACAGGGTTTTGCCTTAGTGTGTTTCAGGTGCTAGAGGTACTTCTGATTTGGGAAAAAAGTAGTAAAAATAATTCTCCAATAACCAAAATCTGCAGCCTCTTTGGAATTTTCTTTATTGTATGAATCAGTCACTGATTAGGAAACAGCAGTGGAGAAGACTGGATAGCCTTGAAAAACCAAGCAGACACAGTACTGTGAACCCAGCTTTCCCTTCATTCTGTATGCAAAGCACACAATCCAGCTAAAAACAACACAGCACCTCACATCTCCTTCTCCAACGTGCTCTTGGAACTGCCATTAAAACCTAATTTTTACCCTCTGATCTTTCCAATCTACTTTCCACTTTAGAAGATCTCTGGAGGTGGCAGGAGCAATCACCATCAGACTCTCTTAAATGAGCAGCTCCAGGCTTTTGAGGTTTTGCTGAACACAGAAATACATTGACACAAACAGCCCTGGAAACACAGAACTAAAAGATGGCTCACAGCAAAGGAAAAGGGTCTTTTCAGGAATTATCAGGAAATTGTACACAAAGCAGCTTCTACCCAGGATTGTTTCCCACAAATTAATATGACAGTAATACTGTGACAGTCAAAATGGAAACTGCATTTTTCTGTTTCTGAGAAAAAGAGGTGCTCTCTCTTAGTTTTGTCAATCCAGGTAGGCATTAGTTCATCCCCCACCTTGGGAGGTCGAGTCCTCAGCTGGTACATGGCATGCCAGAGCAGAGCAAGGAAGAGAAGTCCTTCCAGTTCCACATTAGGAGGATTTTTTCCTCCATGTGATTTTACATGGCAAGTCCAGATTGTTCACCAGTCACCCCGTGACCTTTTCAAAATCCTCTTTAATACTTAATTCTGCATTTTATAATTTTAAGCCAAGTCCATGCAGCAGGAGACCATGTGTGAAGAAGATAAAACAGAAAGCTTAACAAAAACCAGCCTCCCCGTGTCCACAACTCTTAACCCAAAAGATTCGAGACAATAAATGCCCAGCACTTAAATACAGCTCCAACATCAAAGCACTTTACAGACCCCACATATGCTGCAATAAAAGACTTGGGGAATATAAAATGCTCCTCTGTCAGGATGACCTGGAGCAGCTTCCCTGAGGGCCTGCTCCTTACCTCACCAATATCCCTGTAAAAATCTTTCAGACTCTGCACCTAACTGAGCAATTGTTGTGTGTAGAATCATCATGTGGATGCGGAAGGAGCATCCAGATGGACAATGAACATGTGTGATATGTACATCCACTGGCAGAAAGCAGACAGAGAATCTGACTGGAATTTGCTTCCATGGTAGATGTGAAGGATCTTAGAAAGCAGAAAGAGGAGGTGCAGGCACAAGGTGTAACAGAGAGGAGGACTTGCACAGAGCAGTGGAAGGAGACTCAGAGGAGGAAGGGTTCGGACTGGGGGTGCCAATGGAGCCAAACCAGTGGACACCAGCACCCGCTGATGAAAATGCTGTGGCTCAAGGAAGGGCTGGATTCCAGAGCTGGGGCACAGCTGGCCAGAGGAAAGATGCAGTCCAACATTCAAGGCACCACTCCTTTTAACACTTGCATCCATCGTTGCATGGAGATGAAGGAATTAATTTTGAATTAATTTTTACCATGTAAATGACATTTAAATGCATTCTGCCTTTTAAACAAATTCCTTTAAAATGCAGTAAGAACCACTGGTGAATTTATTGAATACCTGATATTTCTGGTAATCTGCTGAAGTAATTTATTAAAGAAATACTGCATTAGTGAATCATGCTGTAAAGTTTAATAGGTTAAAAGATGATGATTTTATACAAATGTAGGAATGGAATAAGTAAGAGCTGTAGCTGTGGATGTCAATTCAAATTCTATAATAATGCAGTAAATAATGTGATACAAGTATCTAAGTGAATTCATGCCCTGTGCAAAGTGTTTTTTTACCTAGAAATGCAAGTATTTTTAATTTTGATAATGGAAATGAGGAAGTTTTGTCCCACCTCATATTCAGATTCTATTTTCTCAGAAAATATGCAGGAAGATATTTTTTTAAAGTAGCTAAAAGTTAGAAGCACAATGGGAATCTAAAATTGGTGTCCTTCATCTTCCTCTTACCACCTACAAAGTACCTACAATGTAGGCACTACAATGTAGTAGGTCACATTTCATACAAGGAAAGGCTCAGAGAACTGGGATTGTTCATCCTGGAGAAGAGAAGGCTTTGGGGTGACCTAACTGTGGCCTTCCAGTACCTGAAGGGAGCCTCCAGGAAAGGAGACTATTAGGAGGCAGATGGAGAGTGACAGGATAAGGGGGAATGGCTTTAAACAGAGGGAGGGCAGGTGCAGGTTAGACAGCAGACAGAAATTTGTCCCTCTAAGGGCAGTGAAGCTTTGGCACAGGTTGCCCAGAGAAGCTGTGGATGCCCCATCCCTGGAGCTGCTCAAGGCCAGGCTGGATGGAGCTCTGAGCCTGGTCTAGTGGGAGGAGTCTCTGCCATGGCACAGGGGTTGAAGCTACATGGTTTTTAAGGTCTCTTCCAACCCAAACCATTCAATGACTCTTTGCAAGGAAAACTGGCAGAGATGTAAAGCTCTCAACACTAAAGGACTCAGTATGGGCCAGACTTTCTGAAGGTCTTAAATATCCAAATGGACTGTCAACTCTTCTGGGCTATTGGAAATCCCCTTTGGTCATCTACTGTCACACTTTACAACAACAACAACAATCATCATCTTCTGATTTTTTTTTGTGTAACTGTTCAATTTTTCTTACAAAAACAGCTGAAGCTTTTTCACAAAAATCATTTCAGAGAAGTTCTTTTTCAGTGATGATGTTTGTAAATATGACAAAATAGAACCTGTTCATTCCACCCATCTTCTAGGAGGTGATACATTATATTCACTTATGCAGAGAAAGTTCCTGTTTGACTTGTTTAAACCCCATGATTTTATTTTGATTAAACGGTCCAAGAATTGTAACATAGTGCTCAGACATCCATAATTTCTAAGAACACAACCTCAACACATTTTTAATCAAACCTAGTTAAGACTATTTGCTTCAACACTGAGTAGAGCTCTGCGATCAATGCTTACTGCATATGTTTCTTTGACCAAACTCATATAATTTAATGCAGTCTCTGCATGAAAACTGACTTTTAAGAAAAGTTCAGCTACAAATCTGAATCTTAGCATTTAATTTCCAAAATTGTGATTTACCATGTCAGACAGAAAGTCTGAAGCAAATCTGGAGAATTCTGCTTATAATAAATGGAACCAACCAATAAGCATTACTGCAACCAGTCAATTCAGTGACTGGAATGTCAAACTTCACAGAACACTGGTAGTTAAATTGCCTCACTGAAGAGAAATTACATGGATTTGAAAGGATTCTAAAAGGATGAAATATCCCAGCTGTCCTCATTCTCTTAAGGCACTTCTATTAAAATATTTGCTGGAGGCAGGGTTGTCCTGATGCTTAATTTTCACAGACACTTTAGAGCCATGTATAAGAGCAGAGCTTTTTTAGAATGGAAATTTTGAAGTACCTCAGCAAATACAGAAAACCAGTATTAGAACTTTTTTCCTTCTCAGGCATCAAATCAAAGGATTACTTGTCTTGAGGCTGATTTCTTAAAAATCTATTGTGCTAATAGAATAATAGATTTTATCTTGTTTGAGGAAGAGCGAGGTACTGTGCTGATCACTAGTTATTATGCACTTGCAATGTTAAGGTTTCTATTAATTTAGTTCATCTATTTAAACTGTGAGTTTCATTAACACCATTAGAAATGAACTCCCAAAAAACCAGTGGGAGCAAAAGTGAGAGAGGTGCATTCTTCTGGGCAAAACTGTATTGTGGAATTCAATCAGATAAAGGAGCAGAAAGAAAAAGAAGCAGCTGGATCAAGAATTTTTTTTTCTTTTTTTTCTCATGAGCTTGTGCAAAAGCTCATTACCAACTACCAGCTATTTTTGTAGAGAATAAGCCAGGGATGCTCTCCAGTTCTTAAAGGAAAACTCTACCTGATACTAATCAGTATTACTGGAATGAGATCTCATCACAAACAGGAGTGGAAAGAATAAGAGCTGCTTTCTCATTAGTGGACTCCAAATCAGATGCTGCACCTAATCTGTCATAATACCAGATTGACTCAAGTGTGTGCACGTGTACACACACACCTGCAAGCGCAGATTTTCTTCTAAACCTGAGCAGCTAAACACATTCTGTTATGTGAGAACATTTCACCATGTTTACTGATTTTAAAACATGCCCAGCAAACCAAAAGTGAAATAGTCTTGCTCTCTTTCTATTTTAAAGGAAGAACTGTAACAAATGCTTTATAAAGTCATTACTAGATTAAGGAAAAAAATATTTTCAAGCACTCAACAGCAGGATGAAGTGGTAAGGTGAGAGACAGAATAAAAGAGATCTTTTATTATATTAACCACATTCATTTCATATTCAAGGGAATTTTAATAGATGCCAATCCAAGAGAAATAACTTCAATTACTTTAATTACTTTTCCTTCAAAACTATGTATGAAAATGACAAACATGAAACTGATTTCCATGTACTTGCCTCGGTCCTCAATGAGTGTGGGTTCTTCTCTCTCTCCATTTTTTTTTTCCCTTTCAGTTTAATTTTTTTATTAAACCTGAATCATGAACATATTGTCCTAGAAAGGACTATCATTCTTCTACATCACTGTCAGGAATACTGTATTCTGGCAAAACCAACAGATTATACAGTGAACTGGCAACTCATTCTCCAGCTATGGTTCTTGTTCACCTGCTGGCTGGTTAATGAATTAGTGCATATATACATCTTCTACAGAATTCCTGCTTTTAACTGAAATATTTCTGAACATCAAAAAATGCAAGATCAAAGTAAGAAGACAATAATGAAGGAATTTTTTCCCCTCATGGCTTTTCCTCTCTGTATCTTTATATTTCCAGTCTTTTCCATGATAATTATACAAAACCTTTTCATATATAAATATACCAAGTTTTGATTATAGCCTAGAGAAATGGTTTTCATTATTAAAAAAATACCATGTGAGATTTTTTTAAAAATATCCTACTTCTGAATATCCTGCCTATGTGCTTGTGGGATGAACAAGCCAAGGAAGCTGTTCAATAACCTTTGCCAAGACATTCTAACAAGAAAGGCAGCAGTCAGCATAGTGCTGTTGCCCTCACACACCAAAAGTGCTTCTGCTGCATCAAAAAAAAAACAACCAAAAACCAAATTAATGACAGTTTTCAGTGTGCTGCTTTCTGGTAAAGGAAAACTGCACTTTGATGCCAGTTAGCACCACGATGCTGTTGAGTGTGATGATTCATCAAAGGGGCCTGGAGGGCAGCTGAAGGCTTTAGCAGAACCATCAGACTGATTTTGTCCCTTAGATTCACTACTGAGTGATCACAGCTCCTCTGCTTTTAAAAGTCTGGCCAGCTTTGCAGCATCCCCAAGTTCTTTGTTTCTCTGACAGCCTGACTCCTCCATGAACATCCTGCTCTCCAGCAGGACAGCTCTGGCTGCTGCTGTGTGACCCCAGGAAGGCTGCAGCCAGCCATGCTGTCAAATGCTCTGATGGACAGACACTGCTCCTGGTCTTTCTTTGCACAGGCACCAGATGCCAGCACTGACCAGGTCACCGTTTGGTTTTCGGCATTCTGAAGCTATTATTAAACTGACACGGCATTTGGAGATGGGGACAACAGCTGCCTCTGAGAAGCATTACCACTTCCTGTTTTAATTAAATATTTGTATGCAGACAGCAACAGAAGAGCACATCTGTCTGCCAGAGAATTAGCAAAGTGAGGATAACAAGATGTAAGAATCGGAGAGAATGCAGCGAGCTTCAGCCCTGCTGAAATCCTTCCCCTTCAGATAATTGTTTAATGCCTTAAGCAGGTAAGAATTCATCCAGCAATTTGAGTCAGAGCTGGAGGCACAGAGTGGAAACACTCACCAGACACACACATCATTTCCAAGCATGAGATAGTAAGGAACCAATCATAAACATATATATCTATATTACACTACATACCTATAACTGGACCAATCTTGCATCTTCTACAGAGCTACTCAAAACTGGTACATTTTGGTACAGACTGAATACAACCAGGAGTAAACCACTGCATTGGTTGCCAATGGTTAACAAGGCAAAGATTGCTGAAGAACTGCAACTGGAGGAGGAGAACTGTGGGTCACCTGCTGATTTTTTGCAGTCTACTGTCTCCATCCAGGACTTCTAATTCTTTGCAATCCTGACTGAACAACTTCTCTCCCTTTGAAGAATCTGATGCTGAGCCTACAGGACGAAACATTCCTACTCAGCATATGTTGCACTAGGTGATCACTGAAATGTCCTGGTATTCTACACAAGGTATTCAGTTACTAGGAATGAGCTGAGAACTTTCCTCACCCAAAATATACTCTCACACTCTTTAGAGGCTCTTTAGACAGGGATAGCCAAATTTATACAAACTTTCTGTGTGTGGTCTCTCATTGAAAAAAATCCCAGTGAAAGAAAACCTTCTACCATTTCCTACATCAGGATAAAAGAGTAATCCCTGCCCACAAATGCTTGTTTTGAAATGCAAGCTAAGATTTTATTTTTCAATTATAAAATTCAAATCTAAATGAAGATTAAATCCAAGGCAAACACACCTCCCTAGACCCTATCTGACAGGTCAGGAAAACTATCTGCTTTTTGACTGGTTTTAACTCATAGTATGACAGAAAATTTTTTGGAGAAGCAATACACCCCTGAGACAAGAAAACCACTTCCTGTCCTGCTCTGGTTTCCAAGAAAGGATCTTCTGGATTAGAACAAGTCCAGCACAGGACACTGGCCAATAATTTCCATTTGAAGTGAAAGAGTGCCTGCTGCCTCTCAGGAGGAAGGGAATTCCAGGCTGTTACCTCCTAACTGCTACAAACCTTGCTGTTTGCATCCAGGTCAAAGCATCTGCCATTGCTCTGAGGTGCCTCCAAGAAGCCAAGCAGCTGGTGCTTGCCAAAGCAGGGACAGTGAGGTGCTGCAACTGTCCCATCTGACTGATCAGGCAGCTCTTTCACTGCTGTTCCTCACTGACTCCTCTGACACTGCAGCCCCAGTAGAGAAGTAAACGTGACAAGTTCTAAGGAACAACCTTAGCAGACTGCCATGAAGAAATGTCCTCAAGCTTCTAAAGATGAACTAAAAAGTGCCTCTTCAAAGAACTAAACAGTTCAAATGCAAAAATTTCATTACTGCTTAGTGATGCTCGCAACGCTGCACATTAAGTAAGCATGAACTGAGAAAGGCCTTCAATATGCAGCTGTGCCCTGTCTACTCCATGCCCTAGCAGAAGCTTGGGAGTGAATATTGCTCATAAAGAAATGAAAACCCTTGAAGTTCTTTTCCATGTTTCTAGCAGCAAAAAGAAATTTTACAATGGGTGTAGAGTCTTGTAGCTTTACCAGGCCTTTTATATTTACACACCTTTAAACTCTAGGACTGTATTTTCAGTGGGGACAACACTTAGAACTTGCTCCCACAAGCTGCAGCGCCGTGACAAAAACACAGGGACAAGGCAATGCCCTGACTCCCAGCTTGACTTGAGCTGCAGAAGGCGAGGCAGCCCCGCTGCACTGCACAGACTGTCAGTGTGAGCAATCACCTGTGTGCACACTGCAGTGAGCTCTGAGGAGCAGGTGGGTTCATCAGCACACGAGGGAGTCACTGATGTTGAAGCGAAGGCCCAGCGCTGCCATCCACAAGCGGGAGGCGCGTGCGCGATCAATGCGCTCGTCGCCCCGAGCTTTTCTCATCCCTGTCTGGAAGAAGCCCTTTGATCACCTTAACAGAAGAGCTGACCTCAAGAGGAAACAAGAACAGAAACTGCTAAGAGAGACAGCCACAGGCACAGAAAAGCTTCCTGCGCAGCAGTGTTACTCACAGCCAGCTGCTTATGATGAGCATCCGCACTCTCATCAGCCTCTAAGTCGGCAGCACCTGCTCCCCATCGTCTTCCTGGAGGACACGGACCCAGCAGGAGCGTGCTCAGCAGCCCTCCCCAGCACCCAGCAGTTCGTGGCAGCACCCAGCCCACAGGATATGCCTTGCATGTCATTCTCCTGTCCTGCTGAACGCAAGCCTGCCTTGTACTACTGCCTACACCGTGCATTCGGCATACGTGCAGGAGACACAGCCTCCCTGGAGCGTGGCGTCTAAACAGAAACAGATTGCAGCAGAATTAGTAAAGGAAAATTTGAGGATATTTTAGAAGCTTCTAGTTTTTAAGGATTTAGCAGGCAATAATCTCTGTGTAGTCCTGAATCGTTGTTTACATTTAAGTGAATGCCAATGGAGATGCATCCATAGAAACCACATGTGACTGCTAGTTAGCCCAAATTTCTCTTACTCCAGGTAGGATTTTCACACACTAATAATTCATGTGCATATCACAGTTCTTAGGGAGTGTGCTACTCCATACATCAGTGGCTGCAATTCCTACAGATGTGAAAAGCCTTAATAGATAAGACATTTCCTGTACTTTCTACCCATCCATCCAGCAAAGTTACAATAAACCTAATGTCCTGTTGCTTATTAATTATCAGCTCAACAAGCCATTTACGCAGGGAAGAAATGCACAGCAAGCTGTTTCCTGCCATCCTGCATATTTGCTGTAACAAATGGCACACTGAACAAACCAGGCAGGATTTCTGAATGAGCATTGTTTGAAATACACCCCTGCATCTAATTTAGGAATATTTATTCTGGCACTTTCACCATAGGAAGCACGATTGTCTAAGGAAGTCATTTGAGGTGATTGAAAGAAACCCTCCCACACTGGTACACACTTCCCCAAAGTAATTCCCTTTCTCTGGGAGCTGAGCCCCAATAACAAAGAAAAGTAACTTTGCCTTTTAATGGGAACTGATTCCAGTGGATTTTGCTGTATTTCATAGTGGAAATATTGATCTTGCAATTTTTTTAACCAATTTAGTATTCGCCTATCTCCTTTGGAGACCACTGTTTGAGGTGACATCACTGAAAACTGTGACAATTTCTCTCATTCTCCCAACCTTGTAATTTTAAGCACAGTACAGTACCACAAACTAGGTATCAACCCTTCTGACCTATGAACAGAATCAGATACTCGTGCACCTGGACCTAGACCACACCTGCTCAACTTTAAATTGCTCTCAAATACCTACTGCCCTCTCAGTTTTGTTTCAAAGTTGCCAGGCAGAATTTGAGTACTTCAAAGAGGAAAACCAGAACATGCAATCCATGTCTTCTTTCTGGCTCTGCAACACACAGACCAAGGAGCAGAAACCTTCCAATAACTCATTGTTTTGTCCTCTGTGAAATTAAAGATAAGAATTTTCCACTTCACTATATATTGTAATTATTTCTGCACCAGCTAGAAGTTTTGTGTCCTTGAGGTAGAACTGATGGGGCTTTGAGCAACCTGGTCTAGTGGAAAGTGTCCCTGCCCATGGCAGAAGGGCTGGAACTAGATGGTCATTGTGTCCCTTCCAACCAAACCATTCTGTGATTCTATGAAATGTAAAATATAAACATCAAACTACAGTAAATCCCATATATGCTGTGGTCCATCCAGATTGCTCTTCCTGGAAGATTTCAATTTACCATGATTGCCGTTCATTTTTGACAGTTCTGTTTTTTGGAGTCTCTCTAGAGGAAAGAATGGCAATGAACACTGGTAATGTGAACCATGAAGAACAGACCTCACTATCATTTTCATTTGTATTCGAGCACATCAGCATTTTGATTTGCCCTGCTTGCAACAGCAGTCTGTAGATCAGCCCTGAAATTTCCTTTTCTATCCAAAAAGGCTGAATGTGTGGTATCAGGCATGAAACAGCTCCCTTGCTGCTCCAGCAAGAGCTTCCTAACTTCTCATTTCTAGGGATTAGAGAATTTATATTCTCCAGCACAGAGAATTCCTTGGATACCAGCAGGAATTGGAGAAAACTAACATCAGGTCTATTTTTTAACTCTACTTCATTAAGTACAGTGGGAATTAAATACTGGGAACCACACACCAAGGACAACACAACAGAGGTTTTCCTACTTTCACAGATGTAGTCTTTGTTTGATGAGCTCTCTACTGAGCATGAGAACAAGCTAAGTAGATCAGAATCGACTTTTAATTAAACTCAACAGCTTTTCTTGATTCATGTAGGACTTCAAGAATAGACATCTGGCACAAGCTTTGGATGCTAGGATGTCATGTTTACTAATTTCTTTCCTTTGAATTCACATACATACACACATATGGATGTGGCACGACACAATTTTGTTACAACCCCATTTATTTATTTAGTACATTTTCTTCCCATCACTCTTTATTGCTGCTTAAAGTACTTCATCTCAAAGAGAACCTTATTAAAACCCAACAATATCACATATGGTCACATTTGCTGCACTGCACGCAGGCTACTTGGACCAAAGAGCAAAGCCACCACAAGATATAAAAAGCACAGGTTCAGAAGGTGAGTTTTGTTATGCATGTTTGAGAATCCACGCGGGGATTTTTTCTGCACAGCCTTTCCAGAGTATTTTCTTCAGAATGATTACAGCTTGTGTCATGACTTTGAAAGGCATTTTCTTAGATGCAACCAAGGCCAAGGGATGAATACAGGTTGGTTTCCATTTTACATGTGGCAATAAGAACTCCTGATGTTCTGTATGAGAACCTTTTCTACGTTTTCGATACAGTTCCCTGTAGTTAAGGGACCACAAGAAAGGGACTGGGGGGGCAAAGACCTTCCCACTGTAAGAGTAGATTAGGTTTGGTCTCACTAGAAGAACCTGAATATACAGAATGTGTGGAACCTGAAGAGATGCATCCCAAAGTACTAGGGAACTGGCTGAAGCTGCCAAGCCACTCTCCATGGCATCTGAGAAGTCATGGAATCAGGTGAAGTCCCTGGTGACTGGAAAAAGGGAAACAGCGTATCTAGATTTAAAATGGGTAGAAAGGAGGAACCTGGGAACTAGTGACCTTTCTGTGCCTGGGAAGATCCTGGAACAGATCCTCTGAGAAGCTCTGCTAAGGCACAAGGAGGACAGGGAGTGATTTCAGACAGCCAGCACAGCTTCACCAAGGGTAGGTACTGCTGATCAGCCTAGTGGCCTTCTGTGGTGGAGCGACCATGGCAGAGGTCAAAGGAAGAGTTATAAATTCATTTATCAATTTCATTTTACCATTAAATGACCAGATTAAAAAAAAACCAAAAACATGTTTGGAAAAGCAAAATTTGCAGGTCATAATTGTCCTGAAAAAAAGGTCAAAACCAAATCCAAAACAAAGAAATCCCACTTCTGTCAAAATAGCACTAAGAATTAAAAAAAAAAATACAACAACCAAAAATTAAGGACTTAGGAAAGTGAGAACTTAACACTGGCACATAGAAAGGAATACATTTCCCGTTTGGCCTCTGTAAGTCCATTTATGGACTGAAATAATCCTGATATGATTATTTCAACCTTCAACTTTCTATTTTCCTTCTTGAGTTGAAAATCAGCTCAAACACAGAGACAAAAAGAAGCTGTAATGCTCAACTTCTAGCTAAAGCTACAGAAAGCAAAATTCCAATCTTGGGAAAACTAGATTATTAAAAAGCCCCAGGTGTTGGAATTGCATAAAAATCTCAGCTTTTCGTTGAAACTAGAGTTTGCATTCAGCCATCATATTTGTTTAAAGCTACCTGATACACAACTGGACCAAAGCCAACGGCCAAGAAATCAAAATCATGATAGAAAATGCCAAAGAAACAAAGCTCTAAAATTATTTTCAAGACATTAACACACTTTCTGCAATCAGACTTTTGGTATTTTGGTATTTACATCTGGCAGTGTACAGGAGGAGATCCAAGTGAAACCAGCTTGCAGCTCACTGTAACATGAGATGTCTTAATTTGTGACCACATTAGTTCTTTTGTGACATTTTTCCCCTTAACACTTACTATTATGATTTAACATTCAGTTCTTGCTCAAGTAAGGGGGGAAGTTAGACAGGGACTGCCTCAGACATTTGAAATAATTCCTGAAATTTAGCCTTTATTTTGAATCACCACTCTGAAAATACAAGGGAGCTACTTTGGAAAGTTAAAATCACAGAAAATTGAGAGGCTTCTCTTTGGGAATACCAGACTAGTAGGAAGAACACTTAACAACAACAACAGAGGAAGAGGAACTATGTAATTTGTTTTACATCACATCAGGTTTCCAAGTGAATTTATAATTAACAAAAGTTTATTCAAATTTGACTAGTACTGGATTTAAGAAACTATAAGGTTCCCTACCACCCTTTGATAAAACTGCATGGCAACAAGAAGTAATGGAGTTGATGACAGACATCATGGAAATAGTACCAGACCATCTGATAAGCTCCTCTGTACATCATGACACAGCTATTTTCTTCCCAAAGTCTGATTTTGCTCAAATAGAGAGATGCGCTAAATATTGTTGGAAAGCCACTGTCAAATACTATAAAAAAAGATACAAAGTCTGGCTCACCAGTAGAATTCACACACAAAAATGAGAAGCTGGGGGAGCGAGGGTTTCAGCAGGGTCAGCTGCTACACCTGAGCTGGCAGAGCAGGGCTGGGCCAGCACTCACTGCTTCCTAAGCTCCAGTTCTGCTAAGTGCCATGGCCACCTGCCCACCGCTGCCTGCCAAATGTGTGTCACTGCTAATTGTAACTAGTTCAAATAGAGCAGAGTAAAGAGAAGCAGGGAGCCCATCATTACACAGAAATACTACAAAGCACGGCCTTATTTTACCTACATGAAAGACAGATTTTTGTCACTCGATAGCAGCGTGAGCAGAATCCCACTAATTTCCATGTACAAAATCCAGTGACTCTCAGCAACAAAACTCCTGTGGCTCCTACTCTTTCTCTCAGAATAGGTTTATTAGTTTGGTGCTGCAGTGAGGTTCTACTTTCCCTGACTTTTATCAGCTGTATAAATTGGATGCAATACCTTGAATATAGCGTGGCCTTGCTCTATTTTATCCAATAACTTGCTGAATTCTGTAATAAATGAGTAACTCTTTGAACTCCCCTTACTGTAGCTTCTGCAGTTTGAGACTCTTTAGAGGATGAAGATGCCCTGTCCCTTGTCTAGGAAGACACTCAATGTGCTGCTTGCACACTGTCAATACATTTCTTAGTTGCTTTTCTACAAAGAAGGAATAATTTCTGTAAGGCTCATCTCCTCTGTCAGGCAAAGGGCTATGGAACAACACTTACAACCTTGCACTTGTATCTCATGGGCAAGACACAATTGAGACAGGGACAAAGGGCTTCTCAGTGAAATGTTTTAAGGGTGATGGCAAGCACTACAGTCCTGCAGCACAGTGAGCTTGCATTCTACTGATTCCAAGCACAGAAACACAGCATTCCTGCCAGTTACAACAATACAGACATAACAGTATTGAGACACTTGGTGCCACTGCTTTCCTTCAGCTCCTCCCTTTATAGGACACAAGGGTCACTTGCTTGCCCTGCACCTTCCTCTCTGCCACCATTTCCCTCCTTGTCCTCAGCACCTGACTTGATATAAACACTTGATATAAGCACGGTCTGCACAAGGCCAAGATGCAAACCCAAGGTGTACTGGGTGTACATGTGTGTACTGGGCTTGCATGGCCGTGTTCTGGTAGCAGTGGGTTAACAGGGGTGTCTTCTGTGAGAAGCTTCCCCTGTGTCTAGTGGAGTCAATGCCAGCCAGCCCAAATCAGTGGCTGCACCTCTGGGATCACACAGTTAAAAAGGTGGGGAAAAATCTGCACAATTGCAGCTGACAGAGAGGAGCAAGAATAAGGGAGAAGAATGGCCCTGCAGACCCCAAGGTCAGTGCAGAAGGAGGCACAGGAGGGGCTCCAAACAGCAGAGCAGTTTCCCCTTGCAGCCAATGGAGGTCCATGGGGAAACAGAGATCCACCTCCAGCCCGTGACAGATCACACACCAGAGCAAGTGGATGCCCAAAGGAGGCTGTGACCCCATGGGAAGACCATGCTGGAACAGATTCTTGAAAGGACCCATGGCATGATGGAGAGAGGAGTCCATGCTGGAGAAGGTTTGCAGGGGACTTGTGACACCAAGGGGACACCAGAGGGTACCCACAGGATCTACAGGCTGGAGCAGCCTGTTCCTGAAGGACTGTACCCCTTGTGAGAGACCCAGGCTGGAGCTGTTCACAAAGAACTCTAGTCCATGGGAAGGACTGACACTGGAAAAACTCATGGAAGACTGTCCCCATGGGAGGGACCCCATGCTGGAGCAGAGGAAGGATGAGAGGACTCATCCCCTTGAGGAGGAAGGAGTGCATAGACATCATGTGAGGAACTGACCACAACCCCCATTCCCTGTCCCTCTGCACTGCTGGTGGGAGGAGGTAGAAAAATCAAGAGTGATGAACAGACTGATGGGGAGAAGCTGTTTTTAAGATTTCTCTCTCATGACCCTACTCTGATTTGTTGAATTAATTTTTCCCCTAGTCGAAATCAGTTTTGCCCATGACAGTAATTGCTGAGTGACCTCTCCCACTCCTTATCTCAACCCGTGATTCTTTTGTTACGTTTTCCTCCCTGTCATCTGAGGAGGGGAAGCAACAGAGTGGCTTTGGTAGACACCAAGGTCAATCACCATAATGTACAGCTTATTTCCTTCCCTATGACCCTTTCTGTGCAATCAGCCCCAGAAAGACACACCAATGCTGATCAATACCTATCAATGAAATGGGCCATTTCATTAGCAACAGAATTCTGCAGGCAGCCTCTCTCACTGAGTTGGCTGGATGCCACCATGAGCTGCTCTTAAATTCTTGCCCTGTAACTTGATGCATCATTGGCAAAGAGCAGAAGAAAAAGACAGGTAGATTGTGTTCACTCCATCATTGATTTTACTGTAAAAAAGAAAGGCAACTTGGGAAATAAAACATTTCTTCAATTTCTCCTTTTTAATATGTGAAATTCAAGTCAAAAGCTAGAAGGTTTTCTAGCATACAAAGCCTTATAACTCACAAAGAGGATGACAAGCACTGTTGGCAATAGGATTCCAGCACCTTTCAATATCACTGTATTGGCTCTGGACCTGACACTGACTCAGCCCACACCATGGCTGCAACACCAGCCAGAAAACCAGGAGCTGAACACATTGTGCCTCTCTGCTCCCATCTTTCTAAGCACCAGTTAAGGAGTCAAAGCCATAACTCACTTAAGGTCTACTGCTGATCTACTGACCCCAAGCAAAAAGTATCAGATAATGAAAAACTGGGGAGGCAGGGGAAGCAGTGATTTACAGAACTCAGTTAATGCGCAAAAATGAAGCTGGGCAATGAAACTTTCAAGAGGCTGCCATTGACCAGAATAAATCAGTGGCAGACAGAAGACTGAAGAAACATCTTTTTATATCACACTAATTGGAGGTGACAAGAAGAAGAAATCTGCTTTGGAAAGGAAGCCTGGGACAGGTCACCCTGCACAGGCACGAGAGAAAGCCTACAGAGGCATCAGCACAGCACTTTGCTGAGTGTGCGTGCAAGGGCATGCTCAGGAAAGCCCAACAACACAAACTTCACAGTTTGCTCCAAAGACCCCTACATCTCTGCAGAGCCCCAGGAGCTGCACCCAGTTAGGAGCTTGTCCCTGTTTCAGGGCTGCCTTGGAGGTGGGAGGTGGGATCATTACTGCTGGCAAAGAGCCATTTCAATGAACTGCTGGGGATTTTTCTGCAGAAGCAAAATCACGTCCTTCTGTGCTTGAAAATGGCATAAAGAAGAGAATACACAATTGTATAACAATAACTAAGGGTAGAAATGAAAGTGGGATTGTGCGTGACTAATGCTGAGGATGGCAGAGAAGATACCAGAAAAAAGGTAACAAAAAAGAGATAAGGAAGAAAAGGGAGGAAGTACCTGCAGGATAGGCAGGTAAGGACATAGCTGAGGACAGGGTATAAGGAAATGGTCTGTGCAAAGGAAAAAGGAAAATGAGAATGAAAACAGCAAAAGAGACAAAGATGAAATTAAAAACCTAAAAAGCAGGTATTTGGGACAATAAAGAAGAAAATTGAACTGTGTGTCAACATCCATACACTGCAGGCACCTTAGAGGTACAAGTTTCAGCCTAGAGGCCTTTGCGTATAATTTGTACTGTACTGTTGCATTTGTTAAGACAAAGCTAATCCTCTCTGTATTGTTCCCATTTGAAATTAGAAGCAACTTTTAAAAAGGTTGAACAATGCACTAGAAGACAGATAAGCCTTTTATCTGCCATACTCAGCTGCAAGCCTCACCACACAACCACATTTCATTGTTCCAGCTGTTCAAGTAAATCTAAAAGCTAAACTCAAATCTCAGAAACCAAAAATCTATCACAGCACCAGAGACCATGAAAATATATGAGTATGAGAAGCAAGTTGGAGCTTTTCCAATCTGCTCCAGACTGTTACACAGAGTGGTTCTGCAACAACAGTTTTTCACTTGTGATTCATTTTAAACAATAGATCTGAGCCTGTGTAAGAGTTACTTATCTAGTTCATGCTGGATGTTCCTGACAAAATGCATAAGGGAGAGTTTAAAAAAAAGTTCCTTTAAAAATGAAAATATATGCTTTGGAAGTGAATCCTCTGCCTGTCTCTGCTTACAGCATCACAGAGCAACACAATCTGCCTGCAGTGGATTTCTCTCTGCTGAAACTAAAACCTTCCAATGCTAACCAACAAATCCTGTTTGAAGTAACCTCTTCATAAAGCACACTATGCAAGGACTCGTGGAGGTAGTCTAGGACTATAGACTACAATTTAGGTCAGGAGGGTCTCTTCTCTTCTCTCAGTGCCATCACCACCAGTTTAGGTTGCTCTGGGCTTTGTCAGCAGAGCTCCACTACCTCTCTGGGCAATCTGTTCTGAAACTTCTCCCCACGAAATTTAATTGCATATTCCCTTCTTGCAACTTGTGACTTTTGCCTTTTGTCCTGATTACTATTGCAACCCTAAGATGATCCTGTTCCTGTCTTATCCATACCCTCCCCTTAGATATCTGAGAGAGCAGAAAGATCCCCTCAAGCCTTAAATGTTGCATGTGCACCTAAGATACAGTTTCTGCTTTCAGAGTGTTACACCACGTTAACATTTTCAATTTTCTTCTCAAAAGCATTTTGTAATCAGCAGACCCTTGGTGTCACCTGCTGCTTGTGCTGCACAAAGCTGCTTGGGGATGCAGCCCCAGCCCTGCCCTGCCATCTGTGTGCATGGAGAGCAAGGACAGAGTGCCCAGGAGCCCCAGAGCACACTCACACAGGTATGGGCTTGGCTCAGAGAGAAG
The DNA here is from genome assembly GCF_963513975.1 of Fringilla coelebs. NCBI lineage: Eukaryota > Metazoa > Chordata > Aves > Passeriformes > Fringillidae > Fringilla > Fringilla coelebs. The sequence goes on along the minus strand of NC_140030.1, from coordinate 91,846,599 downwards.
CTTAATTACATTAGCCCAAATAAGTCATTCAGCAAAACCCTTCCAGCAGACAGCCAAGAAACATGCCCTTGAATACAAACTCATCCCTTCAGTGCTGGTCCTGAATAGGAATTAAGGAGAATTAAAAATGCTTCAGATCTTACAAACACCAGTCTGAAATGGCAGTTGTCTAGATGGCTGGTGGGATTTTGTCACTGTCACAATTTCATGGTCATCCTCAACCTCAACATCCATACAAAGCTAATGTAATACAGTTCTGACTCATCATTACTTTTTTATATATTTGAAATCTCAATAGCTTCCAGCAGTAACTAATTGCTTATTAATTCCACCACAGAAGATGCTGTAAGGGATTTATAGTAATTAATAGAAGCTAATCTCCTTTCTCCCCTGAATTATCACTCCTACACATGAACTAATGAAGCAGTGACTGACTCCCAAGCTCCAGAACCGCAAATACAAGGCTGAATTCTGTGCTACCTTTTCCATGGTCCTCAGGAAAGGTACTGGCTCTGTGCATGACAGTAATACAAAACAGTGCTTTCCCTTTTTAAAAAGAAGCCAAGAGAGGACAGTTGCATCCATCAATTCTTCATCCACCACCTTCCTGTCACCTTTCAATTTATTTCTGTCACTGGGAGGAAAGGTGTGTAAATGCAGCTCACAATCACGAACCCTGGTGACTATTTATAACTGCAACACACTCCACTGCTAATCCTTCACAATACCTCTCCCAGATTTATTTGCTTTTGCAATAAAGCTGAGATTCACAGAATTGGCTGCATTTGCTGGGCATTCTTTACTCTGTACTGATAACGAGCAGACAGCCATACAGGGGAGAAAACCCCTCTAAGTCAGAAAGTCTGAATCAGCTCAACTTCATGTTTTAGCTATGCAGACATTGTGCTCATCACCCATGAGGTCCCACATTTCCTAGGTGCACTTGTGATTAGCAGGACAGGGAGCAGTAGAAATGCAGCTCTCCTTTGTCTGCTGGGTCCAGCCTGTGCCCCAACAGGAGCATCCTTACTAACACACCCAGTACTTCTCCACTGACACTCTGGAGTATCCAAAGAGCTACACAAGACACCTCCAGGACGCCAAATGAGTTGAGCCCCCTTCCAAATCACAAGCCAATTTTTCTTAAATGATGAAAAAGTAGCTGCAGAGCAGGCAGGCTCATTTTAATGGAGAGCAGCTGTAAATGCTGGCAAGTATAATTACTAAAGGAATGCCACAAATATTTAGATAACAAAAACTACAAACAACTTCTGTGATGACAAAGGTAAGAGTGATAAGCAGCCACGATTTAAAACAAACTAATTATGTCCAATAAATCTATTCTCTTTCTGGAAAAAGAACATAGGAAATTTACTAAATCGGGTCATGAGCAAAACATACTGGGATGGAGTGCAGCTGCAGAAATGTCAAACTATCCTCACAAGGTTATACTTGACATTCTGGAGGAAATGCAAACAACAAAGCTTGGAAGAAGAATTCCTAAATGTCCTTAAAGGACTATAATTAGTTGTTGCAGGTCAAAACTATACCAAATAGCAGGATGGTGGGAATAGCAACAGGAAAGCGAATTTTGCCTCTTAAACTGAAGGAAATGAATTAGAGGCACTCCAAAATTCAGATGCTGATACGGTATTCTGGAGCAATCTAACACAGTAATAATCACATTGTTACACAAAACTGTAGGGCTGATTCCTCTGTGCTGCTTCTTTTAAGTTATGGAATGAAATCTTGTCCTTCAATGCAAGTTCTACTTCAGCTTCAATAAAGTTTCATCTATGCATTTTAATTTGAATTGCCAGGGGAAAAAAACCCAGATTTTGACAGGTTTTTAACACTGTTTAATCTGGTGGGGGAGGAGGGGAACCAAAGTCCAAACCAACATACTGTATTACCATGGGCATTGATTTGTGCAGCTACAGGGCTTCTTCAATATCTCACCAAAAGTCAGAATGTTGTTACACAAGAAAAATGTACTTGACCTCTAAGTGGCAGAAATATATTTCTAATGTGGAAATCTTCGAATTTCTAATATTTCTAATGAAATATTTTTCAAAGCACATGGGTTTTCAGAAGCTGTAACTCGCCCACCCCTCACTCACATTTCACATTGTCAAGCTATTTTTTCACTTGCTGAAGCATCCAGGCTATCTACGACACAACAGTTCTGTGTCTCCTTTGGTGTTACAGGGTAAAAATTCTCTGTTGGGCTAAAAAGCTCTGTGCCATATCTCCAGCAATCTGCTTTCTCCTCCCTTTTCAAGGGAAAAATGCCATTCTATCAGAACTAGATTAAAAGAAACCACAGCTCAGTTGCCAATGAAGCAGTGCACATTTACGTTCTGGAGGCCAAAATGGAGAGGCTTTCTGCTCAGTAACACTGACCAGGAATATGCTATTCTGTACTAATTCTGGCACTTTAAATTGAAGACTCCTTAGTTTGGAATTTTGCCACTACTTTTCTACACAGATGAGCTGCAATAATCACTGAAATTAGAAGCACTGCAACAGAATGATTATTTTAAGAAACAGAAATTTGGTAGCAGTACAAATTAAGAGATAAATCCAGAAAACTAATCACTGTCATAAAGGAAAAAGATGAAATCCTGGAATATGTCCATAGCATTTCAGATAAGTTATCAGGAAACAGCAAGGTGCCCTGTGAACTCACCTTTGGCCACAACTCCCCATGAGACACAGAGGGCACTGCTAAGGCAGGAGGTTACAGCCACCAGAATTAAACCAAACACAAAACCAACAAAATTTAAAAAGCAGCTCCAGCATATCAAATTCAAGCAAAGTTATGTGTAAGGTTTCCCCAGGGCCTCTCATAAAAACACTTTCAGCTTTTAACACTCCTTTCCTCTGTTTGAAAACTTGAGCATCAAGGAATTTTTCAGACAATCTTCAAGGGAAACTTCTACCTAACTCAAGCACACAGGTAATTTCAGATATTTGATTAACCCTGAAAAGCTGCTGTGTATAAATTAGTGTGTGGTAGCTACCTCATGAGTTTTCCCTCATTTTATGGTAAGTAAAAGCAAAAATGGCAGAGCCATTTCGGTTTAAGGTTCTGAGTGTTTATAAACATATGCATCTATTTGGATCATGGTTACATCAGTGCTAATATGCAATGCCTATTAATGTTCCTTTTCCCAAAAAAAACAGCAGATTAATAATGCTCTAATGAAAAGGTATGTTTTCAGAACCTTTCAATTGAGGAAAAGCAGTAATGACCCTGTGAGCACTCCTACTCCAGCTCAGTACAACTGATGCCAACAGTGGCATAACCAAACCTGTTCCTAAACTGTTCAGCATAAACCAAAATGTTCAATCAGCCTCTCTTTAAAAAAGCTCTGGGACTGTCCCAGGAGCTTCTTCAAAACCAAGCACTGGACTACTCTCATTAAGTAAATCTGCTTTATCTTCTTCACCTGAAATCAGCCTACAGTAAAATGATATCAGGCAAGCATTTCCCCCTCCTCCACGAGTCAATGGGAAGACAGTTGTATGCAAACCAATTCTGCATGGGTAGATATTTCAATTTAAAAAGTGGAAACTTTGAAATCACCCCATTGCAACTGAGGCCATATCACATCACGAGGTTTTTAATGAAATAGTAACTGTACATTCTGCAGCACCACTGAACATGGGCATACTAGTTTGAAGATTCCACAACGGTGCTGTTTGCTTCAATAAAACAATCTGGAAATTCGGTGAGGAATGAGATTTATAATTTCAGGTGCTATAACATTATCAGCTTCTTCAAGCAGCCATCAAAGGACTAATGAAGTCCTGTTATTTCTTACATGGTGGGGAAACTTCCTCACTTCCCAACAGGAACAGGGTGAATGATGAAAGTAATACAAAGCACTAATGCCATCTTCAACAGATACTCTACCAATCCAGTGCTCAACAGAGTTAAAAATCTGAGTAAGCTATTTGTGCTTCACACAAAAATCCTCCCTGTAATATGTATAGATATTTGGTATCACCTCTGAGAATGAAATTCATTATACTGAAATCTCCTTTTGTGCTTCTTAAATCCCTTTACTGATTTACTTCCTCCTGAATACATTATCTAAAAAATAATGCCAGTAGTGCCAAATAAATAATTTCATTAATAATTTGTATGCTACTCGGTCTCTTCAGGCAGTTTGCTCTTTAATGTCCTCAAACTATTCTGATTCCTTTGCACCAAGGAGACATTTAGGGTGATACTGGGACTGGGAAGGGCTGACCCATAAAAGTCATTATATCCTAAACAGATCTGTGACAGCTACTGCAGAGCAATATTACTGTCAGTCTGCCAGTCAGCCAAGAGTGATGGACCACCCATCACACATCCTCTAGCCCAGAGTGAATCCTGATGCCTTTGAACAACCACAAGGAAAATCCCAAACCGTCAAAAAGGGCAATCCACTAAAGAATATGCAAAAATAAAAGCAGTCACAAAGTAGTCAAGCCTTTAATTCTTCCCTGGGAATGACTTAGGAAAAGGATTTCAAAGGATTAAAATATGACCAAAAGAACAAAATAAGGACAATTTGCCTCTTTCATGCCTTGCAAGTAGTGTCTGCTAAACACAAAGCTCCAATAATGTCTTGTGGTATTTCAGTAAAATGTAGGTGTTGATGAAGTCAAACTCATGTATGTTTTTCTTGAGTCAGCTCTGCTAATAATAATGATAATAAAGTCTCAACCCACTAGCTGGTTTATTTGTTCAGGGAATTAGGGAAAGAACATACAGGGAAGAACATTGTTAAGGACATTACCTATTTGAAAAAATCTGAGATGACTGAATATGGCTTAGATTTTATTCAAAATGACACTATTTGTAGGCAAGGACTTTTTGATTTCTTCTAAGGGTTTCGCTTTTTTTAAGGGAAATTAAAGACAAATGCATCCAAAAGGTGTTATACTTTCTGATGTTCCTCTTCAAAATGGCAGGATAGCAGAGAAAAAGTCATTCTGCACATGATAAACGACTATTTTTTGGTTTAGAAATCAAGTAAAAGAACAAATGATCAGAGGTAGCACAGCCAGAGTAAATGGACTTTTCATCTTTCCTCAGCCTGAGCTGGACTTCATTAAATTACAGTAGAATCTATAGCATTCTGCAATCTTCAGCCTGCTGACAACTGTTGTAATTTGTTCCAAATTCCTGCAGAAAATAAAAAAGCTTTACAGCTGTTCTAACCTCTATCACCATGGAAAAAGTTGTCTTCACTAGTGGAGAGTCCAAAAAGCTGTTTGTCTCCTGTCCATCCAATTTCTTTTAAGAGAAACAACCTGGACAAAAAAATCTTTGTTTCCAGCATGTGAGCTTTGATTGCTAAGTCCCTCTAACAAAAAACCCCAAGAAAAAAAGCCAGTAATCCCACAGTTTGTGTGAACTGCCAAGACCAGGCACCTTGCTGGGGGTATCCTCAGTAGCTGTGTCAGTGCCAGCCACACAAGCTAATGCAGCCACAGGCAGATGTGAATCTGAACTCTGCTTTTACAAATTAAAAATGTTGGTCTGCATTACATTTTTAAGTAGGTATAGCTCATTCATTCAACACAATGTGCTCTTGCAGCCAGTTGCTAATCCCACTGGTATGCTGCACTGCACGAAATGCCATCCGTGTTCCTTGTGCTACTTTGCAGTGGGACTTCCTGCTCCACAAACCAGCCCCGTAAGAGGAATTGGACAACAGCTTTTCTCCAAGCAAGAGTGAAAGCCTATGCAAAAGCCATGGAGGAAATCTGCAAAGATGAAGTAGGTTCAATGCAGGTCTCTCTCCAAGGTTTATTTAGCATAAATTTGCATTGTGGAGAAATTGGCTGGATCTGCCTTGCTTCCACTTCTCTTTTTTTGGTCCTCCCTCACAGTCATTTCCTTCTTTTAATCTCCATTGGAGCTTAAGAAGGAGCTGAGAATACAGCTCCATTTCTTCAGAAGAGCAGTCAAAAGAATACTAATTAGTGTTTGTATTTTGTTGTTCTCACACTTCAGTTGTAGTTAAGCCAAAATATCTGAGACCTTTGTCAACAGCAGAAGAGGGCAGAGATCCAACACATATTTGTAAGATAAAGAAATAATGACTTCTTTCTCACTTCCACAAGAGAAATTAAATCCTGCTGTTTCTGGGAGGTGTAACATTATGCACCATCAAGTACTGGCCAGCATTTATGACCTGCCCTGTGCACAAGGACATTCAGTGCAGTCACTGTCAGCAACACATTCACTGATCTCATTTGCAATGGCTCTCACTGTAATGAAAGCTTGTGCTGTCCTGAACTCTCAGACCTGGATGGTTCCCCATGCATTTCTGCCTTGATACCTGGGACCACAAGAATACTGACCTTAAAGCGTGACAATGTCCTAAAACTTCATCTGACCCAATGGTGAAAGAACATTTGCACTTTTAAAAAGACTATTGAGCATCTTTAGTGACAGCTTGCTTGTAAAACTTGAATGAGTCCCATCCAACTAACAAATACTGCTTTCTCTGTTTCTCTGAATGCTCATCCAAGGAAAATGAACACAGACCCTCCATGTTTAGCATGAAAATCCTCCTCTTGACTGGAAAGGCGAGCCACTATCAGTGTATCACATGGCTGGTCTGATGAAAAATATTGACTACACAGCTCAAATTATACCCATTAAGTCTTCATGGAAGGAGGATTTAATGAACAGGACCCAGGACTGCTGATTTCTCCATCTACTTGTGTCACTAATTTAACATGCAACACTGGCCAAACCACACTGTGAAGATTTTATTAAACAGGTCACAATAGTGTTTACACACCTCAGTGAACACTATGAGGGCTTTAGGTATGTGGAAACCAAAAATGTACCAAATACAGCAGTCTTCTCTCATAGAATTTTGAGTCAAATAATGTTAAGAGGCTTTCTAGGGGCTGCTGATGGTTTTCCATCAGGACTCTACTGATGGTTTTACCCTCAGGGTCTTGGTGATCCTTGTTTTGGCTCTATGTACTGACTTACAGGGCACTTTCCTGTACTAGTCATGCAGATCTCCTGTTACCTCTGATGAAATGGTAACACTGTGGGTAAGAAAATGATGCAAAAGAGAATCTCATTCTGCTAGGATATACTTAGTAAGTGTTGGAATACAATACGTTAGAGTGACGCTGCTTTTGCTACTCTAACTAATATACAAACCCCCATGTAAATTCTCCTCCTGGCACATCCAGATGGGATGGACATTTTTCTGGACATTTTTCATAGCTTTAATGAAAGCTGAAGCTGCTGTGGTCTCAAGTGATCAAACTATTGACAAGAGCAGGAGTTCAGACTCCAAGTTTATTCCACTCCTAGAGAAGCCTGCAGATCTACCATGACATTGCTGAGTTTGTGTTAACAACAGCAACTTTCTCCAATCCCTTCTTCCCATTTGTATATCAGAGGCACAGAAAAAACTATAAAGTGGTACTAACTGTCAGGTTCTCCTGACCTGGAAAAATACAAACTGAAGCTAAGGTGAAAGTCTGTACATACTATTAGCAGCTCTCTAGAGCTTTTCAGCATTTCATTTTCCACGTTGGAACAGGTCGACAGTTCTTAAAACATTTAAACAGGCAATTTGGGCAGAAATGTGCAAATTGTCACCTGTCTCAATGCTGGGTGAAGAATAAGATATCCACAAGTTGGACTTCAGATGTGATGAACAGTGCCCCTGTCTTAAAGATTATGTTGTTGCAAATACAGGATCGAATTTCCTTTTTGCTGCAGTAAAAATGTACCTGAAGCAGTGTTTATACACAGCAGTGAAAGGATATATGTATATGTGTATATATATACACACACATATATACACACACATATATACACACACACATATATATACACATACCTATATATACATACACATATGTACACATATATACACATATATGTGTGTATGTATGTATGTATGTATGTATGTATGTATGTATGTATGTATGTAGCATTCTAAGCTGTGTGCAACAGACATGCCAGAAAAAGAATCGCTGGTTTAACCATTTTAAAACAAAGGTAATAGGTAATAGGAACTGGGACAACATCCGTGTTCTCTGATAAGCTGATTTTCAACTATTTACATGCAAGCTACTTGTTAAATAGAAGATACCTTTCCTATAAACAATAGACATAGAGATTGGCAGAGCACTATAGTCAGAAGATTCAAGTTTAAAACATTTTCAATTATTTGCAAACTATTCTTCACTGCAGGATGCATATTAACCTGCAGGTAATGGAACAGTATACCTACAGTTTTCATTCAATGTTAAGGACCACTAAAGAAGATGCTTTTCCTTCTGAACAATGAACTACTTCAGTAATACCTTGCTACTATTTTAGAAGAGCAAAAAAACCCTCTTCAACAACAACACTCCACACAAGTACAAGGGTTTGAGATTGTGTTCAATCTAGATGCAAGATAAATCTTTATTCAGTCATAGAAGTCCCACCATTGGGAGAGTTTTCAGGGATACTTTAGTATAATACAGAAGTCACTCTTCTCCAAGGATTGTTTTAAAGCCTAAATTAAAATTTGCAGATGGATTATTATATTTGATTGAGGGCTTAGCTGTGGGTCTAATAAAAAACCACATGGAAGAGGGCAGAGGGGATAAAAATCAATAGTCCAATGTTCTTACACGGCTTGGAAGACGGATACTAAAAACACAAAAAACATATCATGTTATTTACCAGTTTTTGATGCAAGCTACAAAAAATAAGGAATTAGCCTTAAAAGAAAAATCAATTATGAATCAGTTATTAACAACAGACCATTTTTTCTGCTTAAGATGCCTAAACACAAGCGTGCTGCTCTGTAGCTTCAAGTGACTCACACCATTTATTGCATGCCCTCAGAATGGGCAGGAATACACAAGTTTGGCAGCTTGATGGAGATTTGTGGAAAATCTCTGTCAGGTATCTCAACAACTGTCAGAAATAAAATGGATCTTGTTAAAGCATGGATAGCCAAGGCATTTGTAACAGGCTTTTAAGCTAAGCTACCAACACTGAAAATTCAACACCTACAAACACAGCCACAAGCCAACAGGTCACTACTGGGCTTCAGTACATGCTCACCCTTAGATCAGGAAATTTAGAAGCAATAAGTGAGAAATGAAAAAGATAAAATGGAAGACAGTGTATTAAATAAAAATGACCCTGGTATTTGAAATCTATTACTTTCTTGGAAGTAACATGCTTGAAGAATTTCTCTGCTCTGAAAATTATCATTATTTCACTAGAGAATGAACTGTAAGCATCAGATGTAATGTGTAACAATAACTGGGAATGCTTATGATGACCTCTGACTGGTTTTAAGGCATTAATATTTCTTGCATTTATTTAGCCTAATATCTCAGGTACATTCTGTTACTCAAAGATGGGTGTACATGCACTAACAGAAAATTGTAATATTTCTAGGATTATTAAGTCAATTCTGGGAACTGTCTCATTTAGTACTCTTATTCTATCTTGACCTCACAGTGCTTAGGTAGAGCCAAACCATGCACTTCATGTATCCAAATGGTCACCAAAGACAGCACTGGAGAGCATGGTGCCCCAGGGGTGCAGCCTCTGCAGGAGACAGAACCAAGGCTTCAGGAGACAACAGTTATTTCTCCATTTCCTCAGGGGAAGACAGAGCCCAAAGAGATTAAAAAAGCAGCAGAGCCACATGCTTCCCTGGTCATCCATCCTTTACAGGTACCACCCTGAACAGGGAGATTATCAGTGACTGGTGTAGCACTGAGGGGAAAAATGCAGCTGTTTAGGGAGGAGACACACTTCTGCCTCACAGTGCTTCCCTGGGGACAGCAGAGCCGTGTGTTCCACCATATGGTGCTGCTTCTCACAGGGTTTGATAATGCCCACATAAAGTTTGCTACATTCCAAGTTCAGCCTGAACTTAAATCCCAGCTCTGCAGAGTTTCAGGTCTCGGTTGGCTGGTGCAAAGTACCTTAAGACAACATGTCCCGGCATGCAATGTAGTAGTAGATGGAATGACATGAGGTGGAAGTCATTTTACAGAACTGCCAGCACTTAGAAGGGTGTAAGTCTATAAATTTTATTGAACACATATAGAAGGCTTGCTCACTCCCTCTTAAAAAAGCCCAAACAAACCCTCTCCCAAAACCCAACAGTCAAGACAAGGCTGAAACAACTCATTTTTTTCTGGGTTCTTGTACTTTTAGCTTCTCTTTCCTTTAAAGCAGCAGCTATTTAAAGCTGGCTGAAATAAATTAATTCAGAGATTAAAAAGAAAAGATGCTAAAATAGTCAGAGACAACAATTTTTGCTTGTTTACCTAGATGAAATTATAAGCAAAACAGCATTAGTGTAAAATGCAGCAGAACTGTGCTATAGCATAGTAAAAATCCTCTCAGACTTCCTCAGTGAGAAAAATAAGCTCTTAACTGCTTTTCATGCCTGTGCACAGGGGACACTAGTTTTAGGAAAAGATCAGCCTCCTCTGTGGCCCAAGCATCTTTACAAGAGGATTGTTCTCACCTCTGACTTCACTGGTAGAGGTGCAAGAACCTGAATGAAACCTGCTAGAATTCTCAATCTCAAGCTGATATGCAGGGCTGGCATTTGGGGCAAAAAAAAAGGTGTCTTTTTTTTGCTTTAAGTTGAGAAAATTTGATGTAGCAGGCTCCAAGTGGCAATAATTGTGAAATACCACAATGCTGTTTGAACAATATTTTCAGGAAATAAACAACTTAGAAAGTTGTCATGAAAGTCTCAATGATTGCAAAGCCAAATACAGCTGGTGTTCCAGTTCCTGCTGTGAGAAGGTTACTTTCTGTGTGGGGGAACTGTTCTCTCAAAAAGCATTTGTTAAAAAAAAGTGTGAGTCAGGACTAGCTCAAATCTGAGGACAAATGAAAGGGGCTGACAGACAAAAGAAACAGGACTCAATGGCAAGATAAAAGTAGCACCTACAAGACTCCTGGAAATTTCTGAGTACAGGAAAAGAAAGAGATTACATCATTCCTCAGAAAACTTTTCTTGATTGTTGCACATGTTAGCAGAAAAAATGTCTCTTACTAATCAGACACATACATGCCACCAGAACCATGAGTTCATTAATGTATAAATTTCCCAATAACACAGGGACCACAGAACTTCAAGTGTTCTATAGCCAGCTAGGTTACTTTGGGCCACTGTGAGGCTTTTGCTATGTATGGCAAAAACACAGGGGAATGAGAAGGCAAAGCTAAATTACCCCCTGATGTGCAGTCATGAGGTCGTGGCAATTTTAGCTTTTTGACAGAAAAATTAGTTTTGTTCTTTTCATGCAAATGCTATGCTTAAGGCATAAAGAGTCCACACATTCAGACTGCTTCAGCCTTTGAAAGACTATGCTAAACCTGCACAAGCTGACCTGCCCCACCAGCAGGGCAAGTGTGTTTGGTGGCATCCTTCACTCCAGCCTCCACACTAAGCACGCTGCTATCAGCAAGGTTACATCTGTAAGATGGGCTTGGCCCATCTACCACCACAACTGCTCATCATACCATACTGTACTTCACTAGCAATGTCACAACTATTTGAACAAGGTTGTATGAGCCTTGCCAAAGTAATTGAAAATCTGGGGGCATTTTGCCTGTGATCAGCAAAGCTCACAAAGCAGCAAACTTGTATTTTTCTGAAAGAGCTGCAAATTGTCAAGAAGGTAGCACAATGTAGGAACAACTCCCTGCTTTCTGTTCTGTAAGTCAGATGCAGCACAATGGCCAACAGGGAACTCTATGTGCAGCCACAATGTGCTGCAATTTTTTTTCTGCACTTTTTTTTTTTCACTTGTACATGCACTATGTAAAGGCTTTCATAAGATAAAAGCTTTAATAAGGCTTTAAGGCTTATTAAATAAATAAATAAATAAAGGCTTCAATAAGATATATGAAATATAGGTTATTCATGACTGATTCTGTCCTTGGAATCATACTGATCCCAGCTGATATGTCTGCACATATTCTGGAACTTTCTAGACAGAAAAATCCTTCTGCATTGATTTGGTTGCAGGATCAGGTCCTAAGAATCTAAAGACAAAGACAAATGGTAAACTATTGAGATTAAACAGCAAGAGTTGAATTTAAACATAGCAATGCTCCAACAAATTTTCACATAGAACAGAGGCTCAAATCAACATGATTCAAGAGAAAAAAGCAGAACACACTTTACTGTTTCAACTCTGAAGAAAATGCCTCCCAAAAATATGCGAATTTTTACTTTTATACAGCTGTCATCCTTGGGGAGGTGCAGGAGGCAAAAAACCCCAAATACTGCCTCCTCATTGCTGCAGACCAAAATTAATTTTTCTTGGTATTTTGCCAGTTCACATCCCAATGAACTGCACCCACTAAGCAAGGTCACATAAATGATTGTGAAAACAAGTTTCCTTTGTGCATGAAGAAGAATGAATCACTTAGAAAAATGTGACATCCTTAGTAATACTTCTGCCACTATGCAATATTACTCTAAATTAGGCAATTCATCAATACAATGTTCATAAATGTATTTTTGGAACAAATTACCCTAAGTAAGTTTCTACATAACAGCAGCAAGTGCGATTTCTCAGTGAAAGTGAAAATCTGGAGGAACAATGTTGGAACTCAGGGCACAGGGAATATTTCTCTGCCTGTCCTGAGAAGCCCTGATCCCCAGGGGAACACTGCTTTTAACCTTCATCCATGGAGGCCTTCCAAGACTTTGGGATGAAGTGGAATCTATCAGTGTGTGAAATAGATAGTAGTATAGTTTATCACAGGGTGAAAAACTTAAGAGTTTTGGGGTTTTAGTATGGAGGTAGATAGATGACAAGATGGAGGATTTTGGGTGCTGTCTGATCTCCTTCTTGTTCTTCATCTGCTCCCTTTTCTGCAGTGCTGGTAGCACAGAGTGATTGGTTAGAAAGAGACACAATGCAGATGTTGCATGAACAGTTACTGGTAGAAAGGTAGAAATAAAACACATTCTAAGAGTTAATTGGACAAAATAGTTTTAAAAAACTTTGAACCTGTGTGTCTCGCGACTTTTGATGCCTTTCTCTTCAAATGCTAAATCTGAGATGTAGACAGTTCACTGAACTGTTGATAAGAGAAAAATAAACAGAAACCTGAAGATAGAAAAAAAACCAAAAGTCCCATTTGTCTCTCAATCCTGGCACAGAACTTTTTAGGGGTCTCCCCATCAGGGGAATCCTCGGAGGGGGTTTCCACAGAACAAGACTGCTGTAAGACCATATGCCAGCTACTCTACAACAGAATTTTCCAAACTAAAACAAGGGCCATCTGAAACTCTGAATTGCCAATAAGCAGTCCTCCTTTTTCGTTCAGCTGCAAAGAAATTTGAGCAATAACTTTGCAAGAGATGCATAGAATAGACAGTGAAGTATCACACACCCAGCTGACAGGTTTTGTGGATTCCTTTGAGTTCCTTTGCTGCATGATTTCATTCCTCCTGCACCTTTAAGCCTCTTCACAGCTAGATAATTACATCTATCATTGCAACCCATTTCAGAAGTTGTTACAAGCAATATGGCTCCTGAGACGTTGTTGTATATTACCTGGCAAGACCTCAGAGCTAAAATGTCCAACTAAACCCTGCTGGATAATGAGTTCTAACAACTTTGCTCCTCAGCCTCTTCCCTCAGCCCTTATAATGTGCTAAATGTATGATGTAATCTGACCAGCAGTACTCAGTTTCTGAAGGATGAGGTCACATGAACTGATCATCCTAAGCCCTTCTACCTCCCCTGCCTGCACCTGAGGCATACAGTCAAGAACTTCTCTGATGGGAAGACATGATCTTGTATGAGCCAGACTCAAACATACAACAACCAATACGGGAATCTCTCACCTCTTTTTGTTATTGACATCTCACACAGCAGTGGAGCTGCACAATAAATAACTCATTGTTTTTAAATTATTTAGATGTTGAACTTAAGCAGCTCTACTACTAAAATACAAATGAGTTTTTGTACAGCAACAACCTAATTTCACTGTCTTCACAACCAAGGGCAAAACTTCTAAAGGCAACAATAGGTCAGGACAATGCCTTGAAATATGCTGGTTCCATTGCAATTCTCAACTCATGCACAAAATGATTTGCATAAAATGAAACAAATAGAGATTGCTAGAATAATTTTCAGTCCTCTGATAGATACAGTGTCATTACCAATCTGCATAATTTTATTTTAATAAAATAATCATAAGACAATGATCCACTGTTTCTGCCAAAGTAAGCCAAAAAATCCACATTTAGGCATGTTACATCAAATGTGTTACATCAAACTCTTTGTTTCACTCATACCTCTGAATCTTGTATGCCATGATTGTGGAAATTCCCACTTGAAAATCAGTGCCTAAGATGCCCTGTGAAACACAATCTAAGATTGCTGTGCTGCATAGCTAGGGAGAAGTCCAAAGGCTTTCTGCCTCTGTAAAGTAGGTAAGGTGCTAATGAGAACAACTTTTCTTTTCCCTATAAATTAATTAATTATCTGAATTCCGATTAGCATAGGATCTGATTTTGCTTCAAAGCAAGCTAAAAGGGAAAACTGGAAGCAAAATAAAGACATCACCATCTTCATTTAGTGAACAAATATTAGACACGGAGAAATAAATTTTAGTTTTGCTTTAAACATCTCTAATTGCTCATGAACTGCCTAATGAAAATAAGGCTTGGAATGGGTCTGGAGGCAATTAAGAGATTACTCCTACATCATGATGACAGATTTTTTTGTACCTGTGCTTGACAGATTTTTTTGTACCAGGAGACCATCCCCTGAAGTTGGCAATCCAACAGTTTACCTAGGTAATGTCATAGAACCATAGAATATCCAGAGTTGGAACTGGGAGGGACCCATAAGGATCACCAAAGTGCAAGTACTTGCTACATTTTATAGAGATTTTTCCCTTCTCCTGACCCACTGGTGATCAGAACATCTTGGTAAAATTTAATTTGCAGAAACTTTTATGTATCCATTTCTCCCATCAATACTTTTCTCTCAAAACATAGCAATATAATTTTTTCAGGATCATGGCTCTAGACTTCCAATTGTGTTGTTTTATTTCCTTCTTCCTAACTGTCAGAAGTGCAAATATGTTAACTTAAACCTTCAGAACATAAGAGAGGAGAAGAGCATTTATGCATTTTGCACTGCTGTCAATGCATCTTTGCCCAAGGTCGATTTTTGCTGTAGGTGGTAGGATGCTGTTGATGCAGGAAGTTCACAATCTGGTAGAGCAGTCAGACATCCTTCACTGCAGGACTTCTGCTCAGCCAGCCATTCTGTACCCCTGCAGTAAATCACTCCTAACTGAGGGTGAAATTCACTCTTTGCTGGATGTCTAGTAAAGGACACCTTCTCAAAGGTTGGGTGTTCAATCTAATCTAAACTAGGCTGCACAAAATGCTCCTGAATGCAGTGAAGAGTGACAATGCATCTCCTCCCATGCTAGGACAGATGTACATGGGCTGAACTGCCCTCCAGAGAGGCACTCCTCACAATTTGGCACGGTAAATTGGATAGCTAAAGTACTGGTTTACAGTTAAGTTAAATCACAGCTGTCCAATTTTCAGACACTGTTCAAAGTAAAATGCACCTGAAATGCACTATGTGCTCTCTACATTGTTCTGGACTCTGTTCCTTGCAAACCAGAAAAAGACCAGGAAGAATTTTAGATTTCTGTCACCCAATACACTTATGTCCCCTCCCAGCCTAATGCCTTCGTCCATGCTTGACAAAATATTTCAGTCTCTTAACCAAAAGCACTGCACAGTGCTGGCTGCAGGAGTGAGCTCTTCCAAAGAGAACCCTTCTTGCTGGAGCATGTCATTTTGAAGTGAAGCATTACTGAATTATGGAGAATACAGGATTTAAAATGGTTTGTTACATAGAAGATTTTTTCCTACTTTCTTATGACACTTGTGACACTGTCCCTCACAAGAAAATTCTTACCAAAGAAAGATCAAAGTAAATGCTTGCTATAGGAACTTTTTTCTTTGCAAATAACAGGGCCAAATTACATTTTAGAAACAAGCACTGAGGCTGGTCTGAACAGAAAGAACAGAGAAAATCTTCAGAACAAAATTAAGAACAAATATTCATACACACAAGACACATAGACCTCTGCTCTCATAATTTTGACACCAGTGATTTTAATGATGCACAAAATTATTTTTAAAGCCTGATACATTTAATCTATTTTTCACAAGAGGAAACAAAATAAATACTAAAGAAGACATGCTCAAATATTAACTCCCCTTGTTTGTGGTACAGGAACTGTGGAAAGCACTGCCAAAGCACTTTAAAACAAGTATCAGTCAAATAAGAATCCCAGGAAACTTCATCTAAATCCTGTCCCTAAAATGCAGTTCACAAACCTTTGATAACAAAGGTATCCCACTTGCATGGTTCTCCTTGAACTGACTGTGCTGGCCCTGAGGTTTAAGTGCTTTCATATCCCCATCTTTTCTTCTCCACTCTTCAAAAACTGTAGAGATTTTTGACAATACTCAGTCTTTGCAAAAGAATAGAGTAGATCCTCTCCAGTAACCAAAGAGCAAAACCAGAAGTGCATTTCATACATCTTAAGCTTCAGTAAAACTTTCCTTTAAGAACTTGTTGGTTTAAATTTGCATCACTGTCACACATGTGCTAGCAGGAAGCTGCTCCTCAGCGTTCTGTTTTTTGGTATTATACAAGAGAACTGCTAATTTCTGACTATGGACTGCAGTAGGCTGGGCATTTAGGGCCCTTCAATACTGATATTCTGAGGTTCATTTACTTGCCAGACCTGAAAATGCCACACATAACATCTTATGCTGCACCTAAACCTGCAGATCTGATTTCTGCTCTGAGATGTGTCTTATAGCTGGACTTTAGCATGTATGTTCTTGTCTACTTTTTAGTGATCTACAAATGCCAATTACATTTCCAAACTGTGAAGCACACGTCTGTTCTCCTATTTGTTTCCTACATGTACAGATCTTTGTAGACATAATTCTGTGGGATTTCAACAAAGGAAAGGAACTGACTACTCTTTGCAGCTGATAGTGCACAGGTGGGAGGTTCTGTTTCCACATCTCTCTATTTGTGACCTCAGCGGGATTTTATGTCACACTAGTGCTGCAGAGCCCTCGGCCACCTCAGTCAGCCAATCTCAAGTCCTGCTGTCTGTCCGGGTCGGCTGTGGTCTGTCTGTGCGCAGACACGCGTAGGATGGTTCGTTCAGATCGGGCTCCAAAGGACGAGGCTGGACTCTCTGATTTTTGGTCTTCAAGGCTGTTTATTATTTCTTATCTACAAAGTTTTCTCTCTGCCCAGCCAGGATCTGACCAGCAAGGCAGCCAAAGGCACTCTGACAGCCCACGGGGCAGTCGTGTCTTTTTATAACAAAACCTACATAAATCATATTTACCTTTTATCCCCAATACCTTTCACCCTTGTTGGCAAGTGTACCTTCACCAAGAACCAATCCAAAAGTGCCAACATCACACAGAAAGTGGATGACAAGAAGAAGAAAGAAGAACCACGACATGGCCCAATTTCCTCCATCTTGTCTCCATAACCCCCCTGTACCAAAATCTTAAAACCTGTGTTTCACCTTGTAAATATACTGTTTTTACACCATTGAAACCCCAGTGATTCTCATATCCTCATATGCAGGTGGCACATCCCTAGAGGGATCAAAGTCAAGCCACCAGGTGCTTTTGGCAACATTCCAGGACCTCTGAGCCCCCCAAGGGTTCCCTCGGTAGCTCTGGACATCCGGGGCGATGTGCTGAGTTCCCACAGCTGGAGGGTTCCTGAGAATGTAGAGATGTCCTCCCAATGGAAATGTCTACTCTCTGGTTTTAGAGTGGTGCAAAACCCTGCTGAGGTTTCCTAAACCAAGGTAAATTCAAAGAGCTCAAAAAGCTTTTAAATAGAGAATATTATTTCTAATATTTTAACCTGAAATTCACAGAATATCTTCTTTCTTCTTGACCCAAAGCTAACAATTAGTGACTCAAAGCAACTAGATACATATTTAGCAGATCTCAGTAACCTACTGGACACTGTAACATTGCTTTGTCTACCAAGTGAAATGACTCAGATTCGGGTATTACACACAAAAGAGCTCTGGGGGTCCTTTGCCAGATTTCTAGACTATTTTTCACAAGTCAGTGACAGAATATCAACATCTTTTCTAATCAAAGCTCTTCAGAATCATAATGTACAAAAGAAAATCTTAATTCTTGGGAACTTTATATTGCTTGCATCACACCAGAAATGAAGTACAAAGATAAAAACCCACACAAATACCCTCCTGCCTAATAGAACACCCACTCACCACCACCACCCTTAGTTCTAACAAGTCAAGCACACCTCCACTTAATTTTTATAAAGGTGAAGACAAAAGCTTGAGTTCAAGCCAAGTAGCTAGATCATCTCATCTGTTCTTGGGCTGACAAAGGAATGATCAAAGAGTACATATTTGTAGTGTTTAGCTTAGTTTAGTCTGTAAATATTGATTAATTGGATTCACCAGAACAGTGCAGACTACAAACAAATTTATTTAACTTTAGCTTTTAGCATTGCACACTCCAAATGTAGATTTTTGTTGTCTCTCTTACAGACCAGCACTTAAATTTAGTTGAAACTGAAGACCAAATTTTGAATAGTCCTTCTGGATTTGACTGGGGTTCAATCATGGAATCATTGAATGGCTTGGGTTGGAAGGGACCTTAAAGACCACCCGGTTCCAGACCTCTGCCATGGGCAGGGACTCCTCCCACTAGACCAGGTTGCTCAGAGATCCATTCAGCCTGGCTTTGGACACTTCCAGGGATGGGGCATCCATAGCTTCTCTGGACAACCTGTTCCAGTGCCTAACCACCCTTACAGGGAAGAATTTCTTCCTAGTAGCTAATCTAAATTTACCCTCTTTCAGTTTGAAGCCATTCCCCCTTGTCCTGTCACTACAAGCTCTTGTAAAAAGTTCCTCCCCATCAGGTACTGGAAGGCCACAATTAGATCACCCCAAAGCCTTCTCTTCTCCAGGCTGAACAATCCCAGTTCTCTCAGCATTTCCTCTACTCATTTTTGTAGATCTGCTTCAACAGGTCCTTCCTGTGCTGGGAGCCCCAGAGCTGGACACAGCACTGCAGGAGGGGTCTCACCAGAGGGGAGCAGAGAGGCAGAATCCCCTTCCTTGGCCTGCTGCCCAGGCTCCCTTTGATGGAGCCCAAAACACATTTGGCTTTCTCGGCTGCCAGTGAACATTGCTGGGTCATGGCCAGCTTTTCACCCACCAGCACCCCCAACTCTCTCACTGCAGAGCTGCTCTTGGTCTGTTCATCCCCAGCCTGGAGTGACACCAGAGTTCACCCCATCTGCTCCACAGTAAGAAAATCACAATGGATCAGGTGTGTAGATGCAATAAAATCTTTGTGGATGTTTCAGTTTGTACATGGGAGTTGTCAGAAGAACAATGCAGTTAAACAATATGCTCACAGGCATCTGAGTGATCAAATACTAGAGGCAAGCAAAGCTCCCAAAGCTGAACACTGAGATTTCTAGCAGTGGAGTATGAGCTGCGCTAAGCAAAAGCTTTCATGTTCTAAAAATAAAGTTAATTTGATTAAAACATCATGGAAACAAAGATGCAAATGACTAAACTAATTTCCTATTCCTGTCTTAGACGACTGGTACCTAACCCTTAAGTAACTCCATGTATACAAGGAGGAATAGATCAAAAAACTACCCCCTCCCCCCCAAGAAAAAAAAAACAATCCTAGAAAAACAATCAATAATTGATTGATTCTGTTTTAATTAAATATTGTTAATCTTGATAAAACATTGTCCTTCATCAGTTGCAAACCCCTGCACAACCACTAACCCTTTTAACAAGGAAGGCATATTTTCTTGATATATATTCTCATTTAATATACAGATTGCATTATGGAAATAATTTCTATGGGGCTGTAAGCCTGAGACAGACAACTTCACTAATCCTTTTTTTTCTTTTAATAAATAAGAAGAGATGTTCAAATTTACTTTCAACTTTTTCTCTCAGCTTATTTTCTACTATTAGCCTACTAACTGGAAGGAAACAATTTAAGATAAAACAAAACCTTTCAAAAAACAGAAAACAAGTATTTTATGCTTGTAAGAGCAAAATCTAGTCCTCCCTCTTTCCTGCTCAGTATTAACAAAAAGCTTCACTATATTTCATGCTACAAGTGTTCCCTTCTTCAAGCTCTTTGAATGGTTTTTCTCCTTTAGTTCAGAAGATAAATTGCTCCACTCATATAGATAACTTACTCTTTATGAGTTTCACTATCTTGGGATGCTTAACTAGAATCTTGGAACTCCAGAGCTGATTTCTAAGCCATTGAAAGGAACAAGAGGAGAAAACACTGCCATAGACAGTGGTGGTCTCTTTACGAGAACACTTCCAGGCACAGAAGCCTATTAGTACTTCCCTCTTGAGGAAGAAATATTCCTCTACAAGATCTTCATTTGACTGGCAGCAGTAAGAACCTAAAAAGAAAACTGGTCCTACTTACACTGACCTCTGGCAAAACATATAGAGCTCACTCTGTCTCCTGAGTCAGCTCAGAGCACGTCCCATACTGCTTATTCAGCAGCACCACGGGCTGACACTGTCACCCAAGTTCCCCTGTCCCCACACTTGTCCTCAATAGTCAGCAGGTTCCCAGCCTGAAATCACATTCACTACAAAAAAAAAAAGCCATGAATGCTTGCTCAATTATGCTGTATTATGCAGACCTTATCCACTAGCCATCCACAGAACCTATGGGGTTGGCTTTAGTACATTCATCCTTACTGACGTGTGTGAAATGCAGAGTGGGGAAAAAATTCAACTTGGTAACTTGTCACACATTTATTACTTGATCTTCAGTGATTTCTCTTGTCAGAGAAGCCTGACAGCCCTCTTTCTAGGCTTGAATGGGAGAAAAGCAATGCTTCTTTGTAGTCATCCAGCCTGCAGAGTTATTTGAATTTTCTCAGATTTTTGATAGTTTTGACCAGAAAACAATTAACTCCCAGTTCGTGCACTGAGAGAAAAACCTGGCCCAGCCCACCCAAGGTAACATTTGGAACATTCTGTTGTCTAGAAAGCACATAAAAATAAACTTGCCTTCCATAAAGATCCTGTTCCAGTAGATTTTTCCAACTTGATTTCCTCCAAGAAATATTAGATTTGATAAAATCAGCATTGAAGTGCTAACAGATGCTAGGACAGCATGAAGTCGTCGACGAGATCTCGGCGAGAAGAAACGTTCCTGAGGGGCAAAACAAAAGGTGCAGATGAAGTTAACAATCCCTGCAAATTTTCAAGCAGCATTAGAAAAAGACATTGCCATTACAGCACACAACTTTCATACAGAAGTTCAAATCTTCATGGAACAGATCCCAAAGATTTTAAAATATAGAAAAGAACCTCTCACCAATGCCATTCAAGTTGGATAAGGCTTCCTGATTAAAAGCAGTTTTGAATCATAGTTATGGCTGGAAGTGACCTCTCAAGGATCAAAGCAGGGTCAGCTAGAGAAGGCTGCTCAGGGTTTTGTTTGGTTTTTGAACATCTGTTTGGGTTTTGAATATCCCCAGTGATGTAGACTGCTCATCCTCAACCACTGGGCAACTCCTCACAATACAATAGATTTTTTTGTGTTTAAATGTATTTTTTATGTTTAAATTGGATTTCAGTTTGTGCCCCCTGCCTTTTGTCCTGTCACTGAGTATCACTTAAAAAAGCCGGTAGCTGGGTATTTATACACATGAATAAGATTCCCCTGAGCCTTCTCTCCTCCAGGCTGAACAGTCCCAGCTCTCTCAGCTTCTCCTCTTACAGCAGAGGTTTCAGTCTCTTTACTATCATTCCCATGCATGTCCATGTTCCTGGTGTGGGGAGCCCAGAACGGGACACAGTTCCATACATTCAGTGGATTAATTCTTATTTTACAAAATATGCTCCTTGACGAATTTTTGCTGACAGCTGTAAACAGTAGCAATGTTCTAGGGTGGGTGATACTTCCAATGGGATCCAATATAGAGTAAAACCCTTCAGTACACAGCAAACAGCATCAAACAACTTCAGAAGTCATTAATCCTCTGGTTGATTAATAAGAAATCACTGCAAGATTCTAGGATCAGATTAGATCTGATTATAGCAAAGGCTCTTAACTTAACAAATAGATACCTCTAAAAAAAGGTTCACATTTACATGCAATCTCAAATTTTCTTTTGACTGCAAATGTTACTGCTCATGTTCAAGAAACATAATTATCCAGATTTTGGTACTGTTGTCCTAATGATTCAAATAAAGGAGGTCTCTCTCTACCATATACTAGTTTACATTTTTCTGAATCTGTATTTTGCATTATCACCTGAGGTGTGAATGCAGCATGGAGACTGCAAGAAGATGGTAAAAGAAGGATGAGGGAGTTTTAGCTTCCTCCATTATCCAGTTGCTAGAAGAAAATTTAAAGAACATTTACAGCACTTCACCAAGAAATATTGTCTCATTACTACACAAGGAAAAATATCCTGTACATTATGGTCCCAGGCTGAAAGCCTCTGTACATAGGGCTTGAATTTACAAAAGATTGAATGCTTTGTGTGAAGTGATGACCATTTTCCAGGGCTCAGCCTTCATCCCAAAAAAAAAAAAAACCCAAGGAAAAAAAAAAAAAAAAAAAAAGCAGTAATTAATCTTTAATAGCTACAGGCAGGCCAGAATTCATGCTCAGATACCTGAAACAACGAACACATGCTCAAAACACACCTAAAAATACATTTCTAGACAATTCAATTGCTCCTTCTGTAAGCATCAAAACAAATGTTTCAAGTGCTAGATTATAAAGAGACAAATCTTCAAATAAATGACAGTTACAGGCATAGAAATACAATTTCAACATATTACTGCAAAGTAATCTCTGGGAAATTGAACGTTAGCCTTGGTCAGAACTATATCTAGTATATGAGTCAGTCTGAGTCAGCACAAAAATGAGGACAGATAAGGTTTAAGGACAAGTGCTCTGTATCAGTCAGTATGTACAAGAGAGTAATAGTCATTCTTCCACACAATGCTATGAACAGTCATGTATGAAAACAGAGACTGAGATTTTTTTCTCAAAATTCTGGATGAAAACTAGGGCACGATAGGAAGAGGTAGAAAATATAAAAATTATATAAATATTCACAGACACAGACAACTGAGTTAGTGAAAGAACTTTTTCCCTTTCTAGTACTTCACATCTCCAAAGCTATCCAAGGACTTCCAATACCTTCTTTTTCTGTTCACACACACAGAGGACATCTTAAGTTTGTCTCTTCCTGAGAGACATAGTTTCAATATATGGTCCCACACATGAAAAATGTATGTCTTTTCAGAATGTGTAAGTGTAGGCACACAGAGAAAACATTACAAATCTTGCTATGAAATCCATGTTAACAGCAAAGTTTAAATAAGGACAAGTTATGATCGTGGTAAGTTGAATTAAGCTACAGCTCAGACAGGGCATTTTCTATCATCAGATCTCCCTTTCACTCTCCCTTTGTCTATCAAACTTACTTGTCAACTCTAAGGTAAAACAGTTTTAATTAAGAGAGGTAAAAAGTCCTCTGCTAAACAACAGAAAGAGTTGGAGATGGACAACCCATCAGACAGCGGGTGTTTAACTGCATTTTCCATCAAGGTAATGATCAGACTTGTTAAGTTTCTAAAGTCTGCCTGTTTTACAACCCAAAGCAGTACAACTAAAACAACATAAATAGCTAAAAAAAGCTCTGCTACCTTTTTTGTTTTAATGAATAGAGTTACTAAAAAAATAAATTAAACTGTCACATACAGCACATCACCTGTTAGAGAAGTGCTGCACATTAAACAAGGCAAGTTAAATGCAGTATAGACCATAAAAGCCCTTAGCCATTTATAAGGTATAAAGGAGCAGTTTATGACAGACACAGTTTAGACAAGCACTGAATCTTCACTGGGTTTCGCTGTAGCTAATTTCCATTAGCTTGGCAAGCCATTGATCCAAAAAGCAGTAAACATTTTCCTGACAGTCTTTGATGTCAAGGCAGATTTTACTCTGCTGTTATAAAAGTAAAAAAGAAAACTTTCCTTAAACATCTCAAGCCGTCTAGAATAAGCTAACTGGGAAAGTACCCGAGCAGGTAGTGTGCACATATTAATATATTGAAAGCATTATTTAGCAATGAAAAAGAAATCACATTGGTCTAGATAACCCATAACAACAATCTTATTTAAATTTTTACAAGCTTGTAAATTTTGTGAATGTACAGCAAATTGTTTACATCAAAGCAAACTTTAAAAAGCTCTCCACATGCACAACTCTTCATTATGCCATTTAATGCTTTTAACAATATGCTCCAATACAGCAATATCAACAACTGCTATGGATTTGTGCTGTTTCCCTGGATTTTATTGCTGTCTCTTTCTCTCAGCTCTTTCTTGTTGGAAATACAGCCAGAAGATAGAATGGCAATCTTGTGTTAAAATGACAATGAAACCATGGCTGCCTGGCTGAAACCCTGGTTTGCATCCCTCCTCAATGCTCCATCTTAGAACCTCACATCAATACTTTACCATACTTCACTTTTAGTAATCACCAGCACCCCCACCTTCCGACACATTGTGAAATAAATGGACTGCAGCACTTAAACTACACCAAAAAAACCCCCAAACAAATAGACTTACTATCATGACACTCAGCCCAACTGCATGCAGCATGACATAGAAGGTCACTTGTAAAACATCGGCTCAGGCAACCTTTCCTGGAACTGGAGTTCAGGCTATTATTCCAAACCCATCCCTGCTGCTCATGGAGATCAGCCTCATTTTTGCCAGATATTGGGAAAAACTTCCCTCTGCATTGTTTGGTCTAGCAAAACTGGCTTCCACCAGAGCTCTCCCAGCGTTGCAGCCTTTGCAGCCATCTTACAAAAATAAATGGTACTATCATGTAGTAGGGTACCTTGACAAGCAAATCTTGTGCATTTGAGAGTGGAGGAGGAAGACAGGCGTGAAAAGAAACTGCACGGTCCAAACATTTCCATTCCTAAATCCATTTCCACTTACACATGCACGTCACATTTAGCCTCTAAGAAAAAACCAAGCCAGAAATGGGAAGCTTGTAAAATGGCTGTCTCTTGGGAAAGCTGATGAAGGACAGCACACACCAGAATAGATCAGTTAGGTGAGAATTAGGAGTTAAGGTAAAGCACATGGTGGAATTCTGAGTTAGAGAGAAAATACTTACTTAATTTGCTATGCAAGTTAATTACACCACTATGAGCACAAAATACACAAACATGGCAGGAGAAGTGGCTTCAGGCAGCAGAGCAGAATTTAAAGGAACTTTTCTATAGCGTCACTTAGAGTTACCGACAGTAAATTTGCATTTTTACAGGACTGTTCATGAAGATAGCACTGAATGGCACGGGAAGATTAAACTGAGGGAAGATTAAATTAAATAAATGCATTTATTTCTTGGAGCCGGCCAACAACAGAGAAAACGCTGTGGGGAAGATTGACCAGGATAAGTAATCCAGTCTTCCAGATGGAAGCTGGTAGTGACAGGACAAGAGAGAGTGTGGCTTCAAAGAGAAAGAGCATGGCTTTAGATTAGGTATTAGAAAAATGTTCTTTACTGTAAGGGTGTGAGGCACTGGTTGCCCAGAGAAGTTGTGGATGCCCCATCCCTGGAAGTATTCAAGGCCAGGCTGGATGGAGCTCTGAGGAATCTGATCTAGTAGAAAGTGTCCCTGCCCATGGCAGGGGGTTGAAACTGGATGATCTTTAAGTTCCCTTCCAACTCAAACCATTCTGTAATTCTATGGAGTTGAGGAGACACCTAAGACTGAATTCTGCACAGCAGTCAAAAGTAGGCAGTCCCATACACAATATCACACTGAAGTTTTTTACAGAAATAGATCCCTCAGTATTTTATCAGGGAAGCAAGCCAACATTTTCCTACACCAACCACTCTTAAAACTTTTTCTAGCAAAAGTGGCGGCATCACTGTCATTTGGCATTTCCCAAAGGCTCGTCATTGAGAGCTGCCGAATCCAACTGCAGTGGCTTCTTCTGGGAGCAGGTCTGAAGCAGCACACATCCCTGGGTTAAACAGGGAAGAGGAACAGGGACACATGTTTTCCACCGTGCTGCAAACCCACCTTGATGACAGAGTGACAAGTGGCAGGCAGTCTCCCCTGAAAGACATTAGCTGGGAACTTCTTAGCAAACACTCATAAGACGGAAAATATCTACGTTTGCTGCATTTGCAAAACATCTCATTTATAGAGCTGTTCTGGGACAGATTAAAGAAAACTTCTCCATAAAGTCAGTGCCATTAGCGAGCTTGCTTATACCGAAAATACTTTAACAAGTCCCATGTAATGGCATGAAATTTCCTGCAATTTAAGCAAGAGTCTATCTTTGTGGAGTAAAACAGAGATTCACTACATTTATACCTTTATGAACTACCCATCCAGAGAACTGATGATCCAAGCACATGGTAAAACAAGAGCGTGTGATAAAATTGGAGAAGCAGCTGAATTATCTCTTATGTGAACATATGCACTGTGGAAGAAGACTGTCAGATACTATGACCAGAGTGACATGAAACATACTTGATACTACAAACTGCAAACTAGAGATTACATTATTCTATTTTCATCTGCCTTTGTTTTTTAAGGATCAAGATAACCTGGGACAACTTTCAGAAGAGATTTTTTTCTTTTAAAAGCATACAGTATTTTATTACTATCCATTCTACAGACTTCATTCTCTCCCACTCAAACCTATCAGCCAAATAAGATATAGAAACTGCACTATTTATTGTGTTGAAGAAATAGAGCAAATTCACTACCATGAAAATGACACCTAGTCCTGCATTATCTTTCATTGCCTCTCCTGGTGTATGAGAGGAGACTAAGTCTGCTTCCTACAATTCCATCCTTTCAATTTCCTCAAGGTTTTTTTATTAGACAAACAATGCTTAAAATCTGATGCAAGGTTGACTCATCTTTACGTCACAAAACCAAAATTAAATGTTCTTTGCAATAGTCTGTTATTTAGGGTTTACAAGGACTTATGGGGGGAGGGGATAGACAGGTAAAATGTGAGTAAAGCTGCCCAGTACAGGAGGGGTACAGGTGGTGGTCTCATGCATATCAGCAAAGAGCTTAGAAAAAACCTCAAAGTTCTTTTTACTAATGCAATTTTCTGAGCTTCAGTTTTTACCCTCCACTAAAGAATTAAGCCCCCCTCACAAAATCCATACTTTTCAAGAGAAGGGATACCACCCAGTCAATCTTTAAGGTGCCAGTCTTCCTCAAGTGCTTTGTTTCAGGAAATGTGCTCAGGTAAATGAGAAGCCAACTCTTCAATGCCCTGAACCCCGGGAATCGCCCCATTACGGCCAGAGCGAACACCCCAATAGATATCCCGAATCTGGGTCATCCGCAATGCAGCCGTTTGCCAAAAATAACGGGACAGCAGAAACCAGGAGCACGGGTGAAAAGCTGCAAGAGAGCGAGGAGCAGATGGGACAGTGGGAAGGGAGGCGACACATCCTGACTAACAGTTACCGGCTATTTTATCTGTCTGCAGTTCGGCACGCTGAAAATGGAGGGCAGGGTGTGACTGAGCAGCTGGGGGAGCAGATGGGACGGAGGAAAGGCTGAAAATTGTGACAAAGCTCTGCCAAACAGAATGTCAATTTATTTAATTTTTAAAGTGAGCAGTAGAAATAAAGATGGGTTGGGTCCAAGCAATGGAGCATCTTATGTTTGTTAATACATGTTGTCAGCGGGCAACGGGTCATAGCGCCAGAAGTGCGTTTGGGAGACTGCAGAAACAAAGGGAGGGACTACACGTGCTTATTAATGATAACAGAAGTTATGCTTGAAGATCAACAAGAGCCAGGGAAAGGCAGCTCATGAGAGGCTGACATCTCAATATGGTACACATTCCTGCACTCTGAAGCTGAGGGACAGATGTTCAACAGAGTAAGAGTAGAGACTGTAGCACAGAAGAGAAGAGCAAGAAAAATAAAGAATTCTGGTTGAACACATGTACAAAATATCAATTTATGAAATAATCTAAAAGAAATTGTGGAATCCCCAGGGCTGCAACATACCAAGATAGGAACAGGCCTGCAAGAGGAAAGTGAACAAGATGTGCTACCAGATCTTACCCATCAATAACATCCACACTAAATACAAGAACAAATTTACTTACTCATCAACATACACTGTACCCTTCAAAAATCATGGCAATCGTTCCTGTTTGTTCTGTTCTTCACCTAACTCTAACCCAGAAATATCACCTTTACTTCAGTTTGTTTCATTTTTCTGGCATTTCATTTTACTTGCAGTTTTTCCCTCCCTTCTACACAACCTGAACTGTGGCTTGAGGTCATATCCCATTTCTTTTCAAGTTATACATTTTCCTTGCAAAGCAAAGGTAAAAATTAGCTCCTGGAAGGTTCACATACAAAAGCAGGAACTGACTGCATTTTTCCAAGAGACAGGATGATGCAAACAACCTGTAATTCCCTACATAACTCCTATAAAAAGAGGACCACACAATTAAAATCAAGCAGCTGTCAGTTAAGATCTATTTTCACAAATAGAACTTGATTCTGAATTTAGGAATAAATGCTATATATAGCATTTGAGAAATACTCATCTTCTCTATTGATGTCTTACTAAACATTCACTCAACAAAACGCTGTCTTGCACTAGCACCATTTCATTTTTAGATTTTCCAAAAGATCTACATTTATAGCATCTCTCAGCAAACAGCCAACTCCCCCTTCTGTTTGAAGAAAGCCTCCTACCAGCTCATATGTATCCACTACACTTACAGATGCATGTGTGGAAGTTTGACATACACACAAGTAAATTTCTGTACTTCTACATTTAACTCTTCACTCTCAAAGAACCTGTCCATTTATTAAGTGGCAGTTTGTGAAAAGTGCAAAATGAACAGCACTGAAATGCACCGTCCTCTTTTCTGTTTTATGTTTAAAGCAGGGAATTTAGCCAAGTAATGGCAGTGTAGATACTAGTGTAAATGTGTCTCAGCTCTCACTGCTCCAGAGATTTGTGCACTCTTCTCTGTGTCCAGGCCCTTGACATCCCTGGTTTTGTTGTTTGGGTTCTCATTCTGGCCAAGTTGTACTCTCAGCTCTCTTGTCCACATTTTAACATTTTTACCTTTTAAATTGTAATCCAGTTGGGAAGGGATCCAACTTCACCAATCATTAGTGCTGAATTTTGATCTTGCCCCTTATGACTTGTATTATAAATAATACAGAGTAATAATCCCTATGGAGACATTTGACAAACACTCTCAGCAAATAAAGACCATTCTTTCCCTGCAGCAATGTTCTGTAGCTCAAGGCAGAGCAGGAAGACCAGAGTGCAACCACTCCTCAGAACTTTAACTTGTATTTCTGTAATTGCTGACATCTAATTTTTGAGGCAAACCACAGAGGGAGGCTGTATTCACGTAACAGTAACAAAGAAGCACATAAGCAGCATCATTCTGCCTTGTTTTCACACTGCAGCATGATTTAGCTGCTTTTCAAACAGCATTAATGACCTAGCAGCAGAAAATTGCCCAATGTCTCCAAAATGGAAGAGGAAGTAAATAATGCTGGTAGGTGGGATAAATGGTTTTTGGGGGTTTTTTATGACAACCAAGCAGCTCTGCCAGAGGCTTCCCAGCTGACATTGCTGTCTGGAGCAGAGAAGCAATCATATCAGAGAAATCACAACGGTTTCTCCACTTCTGGCATCAAAAATAATATTTCTTGCAAAGATTAGACAAAAAAAAAACAAACCTCAAAAGCTAGAAAACAATAGAATGTTATCTCCAAATTATTTCTGCAGTCATTTTTGTCATTTACCACACAGAAATCACATTGCATATGCTTATCCCTCTACTACATTTTCAGTTTTTGTTACTGAGTTTGAGATTAGAAGATCCCTCAGCAAAGAAAATCAGCGTCACAATATAAGTGTGTGGCTGTGTGAGCAAATTTTAGCAGGGCTCTCAAAACCTTATGGGATTTACTTCCATTAAGACAAATGAAACCTTACCACAGAAAGGTGGAGAAGAGAGAAGAAAAAATCAAGCAAAATCAAGAAGTGCATGGCAAGAATTGCTTGACTCAGAACTATTGTTAGCAGAGCTAGTCACTGGACTGACTAGGATGCATCAGGCAACCCATATTTGCCTTTGATGGTCATTCAGCATCTCAGTACAAAACAGCACCTTGACTCAGCTTGCTGCTTCTGGGTATCAAAGACCACAAGTCACAAATCTGCCCTGACTAATGTTCACACCTAGAAGAACAAGTTTCCACCTATTTTGTGTCAGAGTATGTCTATGTTGGATAGCAAAGATTTCTGGCTAGAGCAATGGTATGGCTGAACTCAAGGTCAGGGTGGGCAGTAGGGAGTGAGTGGCAAGCCCCTTCCTCTAGTCTGGGTTCTGACATTATGGTTGGTACCTGGTCTCAAAAAACAATTCTGCATTAAAGAATAAGAGTCTGGTTAAGGGAATTTGTTCATTCTTAGAAAGTGAAGCAACAAATTCAAACACAATTCTACAGCAAGTACATAAAGATGTTATGAAGAAAGTATTATTGGTAATGCTTGTCACTTAACCAAATCACCATGCTGCAATAAAAATGTGTAAGAATGACACAAAACTATTGGAAAAAAGAAAAGGCCAGACTGGCTTGACAATAGTATACAAGAGATAGAAGTACTTTTTCCACCAAATGAAGTAAGAGGAAGATCAAAGCCCAGTGCATGCTGAAGAACAGCTGTTAGGGTCTTAATTTATTGCAGAGATCTTATTAAAGATTTAATCTTCCAAGGTAATCAACAAACACACCTCCCTCGAATGACTTCATAATGTTTAGTCAGATCTTGTTTCTACTGAAGAAGGAAACTTTACTCGTCTCATGGTAGTTTAAAGTGAGTCATACTTCCAAAAAGATTGAAAGGAAATAATTTTTCAATGTATATAGGACACATACTTTGAATGTGCATATGGTTGTGAAATACACACAGGCACTTCCATCTTGGTCAGGCTGAATGTGTGCCCTAGCACAGGCAGAGTAATTAATGCAGCAGAACCCAACTGTCTTCTTTGTTTCACTGCTCTTAAATACAGAGGTTCAGTCTCTACCCCATGCTATTTATGCACATTTACAAGTGGGAGGTTCCAAGTAGTTGAGCTCCTCCCCTTCCATTTCCTTTCCTTGGCTTGTCTCTTACACCGTATTGCTTTGGGTGATTTTCAGATTCCTTTCCATGAGCTAAAGCATCTAGCAATAAAATAACTCAAGGAAGTAGAGCTTTCTGCTGGGATAAAGAGCTAGATCTGCTGAGCAAAGATTCCAGCAGGAAGGTATGAGGAGGAAGTGGTGAGACTGCAAGGAGGGGAGGAAAGGGAAATTAAACCTTCCCCCCTTCAACAGCAATGAGCTTTTAGATCAGCTTAATTCCCTGTGGAACCAGAGCCCAGAGGTCAGGCTAACCAGTCAGAACCTTTACATGCTCCACACCAGCTGCCTGCAGGATCACTGTACAATGCATAACTTACTATGAATAAATGTAGAAATTTTAATGCATCTAGGAGAACAAACAGGGCAAACAAAATTAAGCAGAGGGAAAAGAAACCCCAAAAAATGCCTCACCTCACCCAAACTATGGAAATCATCTAAAATTCTGCTTTCTGGAAAGCTGAGGATACCAGTTGTCATTGACCCCATCTTTGGTGCACAAAATAATGGTGATCTTTTAACTACAGAGACAAATGTATGGAGTTCATTCCTCTGGGGAAAATAATAATCTTACACACCAATGAAGTCTAATCTAAACCACTAAGAAAAACATGGACATCATATAAAATGCTTCCCCTTTAGCAAAGGGGGCTGAGTAGGAAATGACAGCATATTGAAATGGATTTAATTAGTGCACCTCTTTGCAGCCATAAATGAAAATGTAGAAATCAAAGTACTCTATACTTCAAGAAAACAAAACACTTACAAGGATAGTAAAAATTTAAAATATGCCATACCTAAAAGTAGTTGGTTCTCCAAAATGAATTGTTTATGGTGTATTTAGTTTCTTAGCAAATAAATCTAAAAATAAGATCTTAAACTAGAAGTT